>NW_027131588.1:1470000-3870000 GCF_026122565.2 Emydura macquarii macquarii
AAGGGTGTATATATATATATATTCTCTATATATATATAGATAGAGAGAGAGAGAGGATACACTGAAGGCTATCTGGAAACAAACACTGCAGTTTAGGTTGGATTATGGCATTCACTGCACTCTATCTATGTGATACTTGTGTACTGTTTCTTCTACACGGGTGTTGCTATGATTGATACGACAACATTTCTGTGGAATTTTGTGTGTGTGTGCGCCACTATGGAGATCTGGTGACTACACTGACTGTTAGTAAAATGCATGCCATGCATTTTAAGAATAATAATAATCATAATAATATAATCATAATATAATAATTCGGAATATGGAAATTAGTGGGGGTGAAGTGCGCTTCAGAACTAAGCACTTACCAATAGATTCTGGAGATTTAAATACGGAGAGAAGAAAGACAGCATAAAAATATTATTATATTCCTTATAATTTGGCACAAAGTTTTCAGTTAAAACTTTATATACTAAAGAATCTACGTCACATGTGAAAATTAATTCTTAATTTACATTAACAGTAGGTTAATTTACACAGTTCTGCTGACAACAAGCAAAGAGTCAGTTAACAAGACGATTTAACATCACAGGACAGGTCAAAAGCTGAGAATTCTGGGAAGACAGGTGATTAAACAACTTAGATTCTACAGCAATATTTCTATCATTGCCAAGGCAAAAGGCTTATTATGTCCCCATTATATTACTTGGGGATAAGCTTTAAACTTAATAAATTTAAAGTTATCTTTTTTTTTTTTTTTTAAATCTAAAGAGAGCAAAAGAATAAACTAGGGTGGGAAGGGGTGAAAGGACTATTAGGGAAGTGCAACGGGCAAAGAGAGAGAAGCAAAAGCTGGAGTCTACACCAAAAAGCAGGCTTCTGTAGATCCAGACAATGTAGGATTCAGAAAGCTTTAGCGTGGGCGCACACTACTGTGGCTCAATGTGTTGGAAAAAATGCTCAGCCAGCAAAAAGCCCTCCTTTCATAGGTTACCCAAGGACTTCCCCTCCGTCCCCCTCTCCCCCTTTTTTTTAAGGTATGGTTACGCATGGGAAAAAGTACTGTGTTTTATGTATTAGTGAGAGGAAAGAAGATGTGTCCAAACTGCCTAATCTTTGGTGGGTTCAAATGTGGAAAAGACAGCACAAAACACACTTTTTATTGAATATTTTTAGTGTCTAAATATGAAAGTTTTGGTTTTGATGAACATAACCATTGGTACTCCTTGCAAGTTCTGAATGAAGTCCAATGTTGAAATAAATTTGTGGGGGAAAAAAGGAAAGAAGAAAGAAAGAGAAGAAAATGGATCCGTCAAATACTGCGGAAAAGCAGTAAAGAAAAAAATTATCAAAAATACAGTCACAGCAGTGAGCAATGTGGAGTGAACAGAAGCTGCAAAACACACACACACAGAGGGACGCTGGAACAGGCTATGACAACATCACAGACATGAACAACACACTCAGTAACACAGAAAAGAGAAGAGAAAGAGAAATTTTTACCTATAAATAAAAAATGTGAGAGAGAACAACTCTGGGCGTTAGTGGAAACAGTAACAAGACCCTACCTGATCGTAATTGTTTGATACGTCCATTGTTGTTGCTTGTGTCAACAGGTAAGAAATCTTTGAACCAAGTTATTTCAGGATCAGGATTGCCGCTGGCTGCGCATAACATAGTGGCTGTACGAGTGCGTTCGACCACCTTCAACTGTGGGCCCATATCAATGGTGGGAAAACCACGAGGAATTTGATCCTCTGAAAAGGAAACACATAGTCTGGTTTTATAAAAATATTTTACTTTAGTTATAGAATCATAGAATCATAGAATATTAGAGTTGGAAGGGACCTCAGGAGGTCATCTAGTCCCACCCCCTGCTCAAAGCAGAACTAACCTCAGCTATATCATCCCAGCCAGGGCTTTGTCAAGTCTTAGCTTAAAAACCTCTAAAGACCACCACCTCCCTAGGTAACCCATTCCAGTGCCTCCTAGTGAAAAACTTTTTCCTAATGTCCAACCTAGACCTCCCCAAAAACTCACCCATACTAACACACACAAAGCAGCTCCAGCTGCTTTGCATTGAAGTGGCAGCTACTCCTCCAGAGTAGGAGGGGATGGGGCAGAGAGCCATGTACTCCCCTGATTCCCAGAAGCTGCAGTGGTTCTGATGGGACCATAGCAGCCAGCGTAACTATGAGCTTGAGCTCTTAGTTGTGAGCCCAGAATCAGGAGAGCATAAAGGTGGCTCAGAGACTCTGTTCATACTCTGTGTCAACTTGACATAGCTGAGGATCTGGCCCACTAAGTACTATGCTCACTTTTTAAACACCCAGTCATCTGTGCAGGTGATGTATTATTATACCAACATTGTTCCTCTTGAATGTGACCTTTTTAATATATGTAGAATGTTAACTAATGCTAGGGCTATTAGTCTAGGACATGGGAGACCCAGGTTCAATTTCCTGCTTTGTGACCTTGGAGAAGTAATTTAGACTCTCTATGCCTCAGTTCCTCATATGTAAATTGGGGATAATAGCATTTCACTACCCGACAGGGGTCTTGTGGGGATGAATACATTAAAAGATCTGTGTACTAGAGCTAAGCTAGTTACACAGAATAATCATGATGATTTTGAAAGTATATACATAGCATCTTTCATACAAAGCATTCAGATACTATGGTGAAGGGCATGGTGTATAAAAGCCTAGAGTTGAAAGCCTGGTCCTCCTGAAGTCAATGACAAAACTCCTGTTGACTTCAATGGGCCAGGATTCCACTCTCAATACACAGATCCTAGAGGAATTGTATTAACTTTATTATACACCTTAAAGATTGCCTAAAATGGTGGTGTTTCCGTCTGTATTAGGTTAAGGCTAGGGTTTGAGGTTCAGGTTCAAAGCTGAATCAGAACTAGACTAAGAATTGGATTCAATGATGCTGAAATTTCATGAGCTGTTCTTGAAGGAATCTGTCTAGATTTCTATCCAAAATAGAGGAAATCTCATGGGACCAGTAATTCTCATAAGATTGCAGCTACATCTAAACCTAAAACAGAAAGGACCAAATGTATGAGGACAGATTAACTAACAGGGATTTTATTCTGGACTCTGAACCCTCTGAAAACTAAGAAAGTTCACATTCCATTTCTTGGTTTTGGCTCTGGCTCATCTGTAAAGTACATTAATTGTTTTTCCCACTTCTGGGATAGAACACAATTATTTAACACTGCACAGCTAAACTGTACAACAGTAGTTTAGCATAACTAATTTAAGATCCTTAGAGGAGGTAGGTAGACGATATGTCATAATCCAAGCAAGAATTTACTTCTCTTACAAAAAAGGACTGAGGGATCAGGGCTGCAGTTCTACATATCAATCAAATGACAGCATCTTCAACACTGTTTCTATACAAAGGGTCCCATACTGAGAAGTACTGAACATCTTCAATTTCCAGTGACGTCTTGGAGTTGCAGTTGCTGAGTACATCTCGGGATCAGGCATTAAGGAGATAGAATATTACCTACTGATTCATTAACACTACTTCCTGTAGCACTTAGCCTTTCCCTATAGATTTCCAATCCAAGAAGTGACCTGGAGTAATCAGACCTTAAATTAGTAAGTCTGCCACTGTTTAAAAGAACACATGCTATAAGATCGTCTTCCCGCCTTCTATAGTCTTCTATACCTAAACTCTAAATTCTTTGGGCAGGGGCTGCTTTTTATTATGCATCTGTTGTGCCTGATCGGGGCGCCTTATACAGTACTGAAATACAAACAAATAAAATAATAAATAAGGTTCAGAGTGTGGGCCAATTTTTGAGCTTCATACAGCTTTTTGCAAATTCTATTAATTCATTCCCTCTCTGTGGGTAAAATTCACCCCTGTATGGAGGCTTATGTATCACTTAAGGCATCACTATAGGTCTTAAGAGGACTTAAGTGATACACATAGATAGAGCACTGCAAATCCGCAGATATCCGCTTTATATCCCTGGACAATTTTTTGCAGTTGGTAGATCGGATGGTCACGGAGGTCATGGACAGACTTTCTGGGACCTCTGTGACTTCTGGGGCAGGGTTGGAGCAGCTGCCAACTCCAAGCGCCATAGCAACAGCCAATTAGCTGTGAGGCAGCAGCCAGGGCCGAACCTCTGATCAGCTGTTTGGTGGCGGGGGCTGATCAGCTATTTGAGGTGACAAGGGCTCAACAGGTTCTTCCACACAGGTGATGGGGGGGCAGCTGGCTGCAAACAGCTGATTGGTGGTGGGTATGAGGATACATCTAAAAGAGGGAGGACAGACTGCTGGTTGGATATAAGTTTATTTTCATGGATGTGGATCCACACATTTGTATCCATGCAGAGCTCTACATATATGTTGTGCTGGGTCTCTACATGGTAGGGAATCTACATGGTATTTCAATTGAAGACTATATCTGTGATAACAACAGTGCATAGAAATGGGTTTTTCATCTGGGTGTTTTGGGGGGGAGATGTTAGGAGAGAGAAGCTGGGGATTTCAAAAGAAATGATGGGTATGTCTTCACTGCCACGGCAGCAGGGATCGATCCTGGAACTGCTCTCTGATCGATGCGATTAAACCACCTCCCCAACAGGAGTAATGCTGTGTTGACGGAGGGCGTCACTGGTCAGTGCAGTGCAGTGAAGACGCCGCAGTACAGCAATGTAAGTAAGTCGATGGGAAATACGCAAGCTACTTTGTATATCTCCCATCGACGTAGTGTGCAGTGCAGTGTAGGCCAGGCCTATGTGAGTTAGTCACCCTTTGAAATTACATGGGAGTTGGATGCCCAACTCCCTTGAGTTCCTTAAAACCCCCGCAGGAATGTATTATATAAACAGCAATCAAACACATAATTTGTAGGTGCCTAGGAGGTAACACTGGAAATATAGTAGGGACAGAGGATATCTGACAAATACAGATGTGTTAATTATAATAGTCTTTTGGAATTACATCAATTTGTTCTTTACTGTTTTACAGATATTTTACAGCTATAGAGCTGTTGTTACTTTGTCTCAAAAAAGAAAAGTGAAACAAATCAATAGCTAGTATATAATACATGTTTTATTATCAAATGCCTTCCTTGGCCTTTTTCATGAGATAAAATAATTTATTAGGAATTGTCTAATGTCATCTCCATTACTTCTTTTGTACATAAATTGTGTGATCTTTTAAAGTAGTTTCAGTAAAGTTTTCAGAGCCTTCTGAAAAACGTACATCTGGCTATCTTTGAATACCTGACAAATCTTTGCATTCTCCAGCGACAGTGAGCTCCCTAGGGTTTAATCACCGGAAACACAAATACAAGTATAAAAATTGCTCTGGTACAGTAATCACTATTCTCCTGCAAGTTTCCGTTTCTCTTCAGAGTCAATATCTCCACCAATTAGCAGTGAGTGTCATCTCCACCAATCAGCAGTGAGTGTCAAAGGCTTACAGTGATGGAGCACTTGCTATAGACTCTTACTAAAGAAATCTAAATTTAATAATCATGTATAAGATGGGAAGCTTTCACCCTGGGTATAACTGACAAGGTTTGACTTGTGCCACGCAGAAAGCACTCTAATGCATTTGCATGACCTTTCCGTTCCTTCTTGGCTCATAAAGAACACTCCAGAGCCGCTTTTTCATATACACAAGTGCACAACAAAGATAATCTATCTTGCATACTAATAGGATGGAGTATGTAAAGAGCTTTCCTTTCTTATTTTTAATAAGGGTAATTAAATTCCATCCGTCCCCCTTATGCATAGAACCTCTTTGAATGCACTGTCTTCATTAAATTTTCATGAGAAACATCACAATGTAACAGATTCAAATAGCCAGAGCTGTTATACTTTGACAGTTGTGGCTTGTTTCCAATCTGGCTGTGAGGTATTTGGCAATAAAATCCAGTATTCAACATAAAACAGCCCGGGAAAATAATGAAATTTCTAATTGGAATGCTTATCTCAGTTGGTGTAGTTCATAAGATGTTAATTGCTTTTTTTTCCCCCTCTAAATTTATTAGTGATTTGTATAAAACTGTCTCTGCAGTTTGGTGACACCAAGTTTGATAGATCATCAATTGTGTTGTGTTGTAGAACTGAGAATCAAATCAATGAATGACTATCTGTAAGCCATATAAACTTTTATGTAAGAAGTAGCTATTACAAATTATCAATATATTAGTAGTTTTAAACATTCACATGAGGTGCAAAGAAAAAACATTTTATCCAGTTCATTAATGTGCTCAGTAAGCTTCAAACTACAGTACATACTACTGTTTCATAGTAATATTCAATCATACTGAATTAGCTCTTAATTCATTAACAATTTAAATCAGACTTGACCTTCACAAAGCCATTTGGCACTGTCATTTTGAGAGGCGATTAAAGGGCAGATTACTATATCCTTGTGCTTAGTAAATCACTAAGTAATGCAAATTTTGTTTAGGATGTCAGTTACAATAGATCTGGAAATACAGCTCATTCTTTGAATTTTGTGGTGGACAAAACTGAATATGGATGCAAAATATTAATAAATATTAAGCATTAATATTAGTTCTTTACAAAATTATTGGCACCTTACTGAACTTTAAGATACAACTACAAGTATGTTATATTTACAATGCTTGAAAATATTACAATAGCTGTGTATGCTTTAGTTAGTTGTGTTATAAAATGTTTAGGCTGATTGAAGAAATTGCAGGAGGTTTCTACTTTCTGTGCCCAAGGACTACTAAATGTCAGGAAGATAACCCCATCTTAGCCATAAAACCATGTTTATTACCCCAAAGAGCGTCTTATCTAGACTAGGACATCTCCCTCTGTATAAAATACCTGTCTGGTACAAATGTAATCTTCATCTCAAGAAAACAAACAATGTAAAACATTTATGTTTTAGGAAAAGACCTGACTGTGAAAAGGGATGTAGGGTTGTGTTAGCAGAGAAATAAATCTAGGTGTAAAGTACACTTTTTCGCTTCGGTAAACTTACATAAAATTCTAGAAATATCTTTGTTGAAATAAATTTTATAATTCCTCTAAAGACTTCATTCAGAAAAGCCTGTATGAAAAACATGTGTAGCTGGAAATCTTTTAAACTTTTTTCTTTATTTCTTAACTATTGAAATGACAAACACCTTTGTGAAACGCATACTTGCAAATATGTTAGCTAAATGCTTAGCTCCTAATATCACTGCTATGCAAATGATACCATGTATATGATAAAGCTCTTTATGTACCAACCTGGAATCTAATGATCTTGTTAAACTGATTCCTAATGTAAGAAGCTATTTAAGTATAGAATATTTATATTAATGTAGAAATAATTAATTATTATTGGCAATTCTCAAGCAGCTCCCTCAGCCAACTAAGGAAGACAAAAAGAATCATCCCTCTAAAATTGGTTATAAAGGATCAACAACTTCTATTCTATTCTATTAACTATTTAAACTAAAAACTTTCTAAGAATCCTTTAATTTAAAAAGATTGTCCTGAGAACTAAAAGATTTTAGATAAAGAAGAGGAGTGTTTGAACTTCTTGAAAACAGAATTTTATTTCCTACTGAACTCTAATAAAATTAAAGAAATATTTCAGAAAATAAACTGAATAAAAATAAATGTTAAACCCTCACTTTAAAAGGTTATCTGGGATTTTCCCACTACAATAAGAACAAAGGCAATTAGAAATGCTGCATATTCATTAAACAGACTGCATATTAAGGAGCTGAAGCCAACTCTATAGACTTTGATCCAATGAAATGTGACAGCAACCAGCTCTCATCTAAACAAGTCTGAAAGACGTGTGTTTTCCTAATTTCATGGAAACAGGGAGGAAAAGAGTATTAAAAAACCCTCTGAAGGGAACACCCCTCACATACACGCCCTCTGCTACACAGCATAAACAGCAAGCACACCACAACTCATTCTGTCCATCCTTAGAAGCAGGCTACTGCAAGCAGCTAAGAAAAACAAAGAAGACTCAAGAAAAAAACAACCAAGGAAAACTGCCACAAAACTTTAACATGGATTGGTGAAAGAAAGTTAACTAAGAGACTGCCAAGAGATTACATTTAAAATGTCTTGTAATAATTTTGTTGGGACATGGAAATGCTGTTGGAACTTAAAATATTTATAGTTCTCCTGTTAATCACCACATGGCTAGACCATGTGTTTCTGGAGAAGAGACAGTGGCTAAATTCTGATAAATAGAGGGATTTAATCGGATTATTAATATCTGTAATTGGCCTGTTTTAAAACAGCTCCTTAAATGGCTTCTTTTAAGTAACTGACAAATATTTTCTTCAAGTTCATAGGATTTTGTTAAGATTACTTACTTTGCTCAATTATAAACTGCTGGTTATTAGTAGTAACCAACAGCATGCATTTTTTCTTAAACAAAATTACTTTGTTTTATTTATTTATAAAAACTTCTTAGTTATGTAAGCATATATGATACTAAAACTGGCTTTATGGTAATTTTGGGAAATAAGACCTTGGTCTCAATTTACCAATAGAAAAATGCCCCACCAAAGGCAGGTCTATTCTCAGAAGTGTAATCTCTGCTAAAAGTTCTCCACAGGAAAAAAAAAAAAATACAGAAGAGAATGCATTCTGTCATCTGTGTTGTTTTGTTTAATGTTTTCTTTTCCTTCAGCCATCGTTATAATTGTGATTATTTTTCTTAGTCTCAAACATGGTGTTACCTAAAGTATGCATAAGAATCCCTGTGACTAAAATAGTGAAAGTCATAACCTCTAAGTTGGCAGTAAGGGGAAGTGTTAGTAAGAGCTGGCCTACCATTTTTTGTTTTTCTGGACTAAAATTTTTAGTAATTTTTAAAATAAAATTACTTTGTACCTAACAATTTAAAATTACCCCTTTTTACTCCACAATTTCTTAGGTATCTTAGTAGTATGAACTGATTTTAGACTCCATGTTCCACTATAATTCAGAAAATGTCTCTCGGCTTTGTGCTAATATAACTTCTAATTGCCTAAATTGTTCTATACATGAATTATTCACTGAATATAGGGCATGAACAATATAGGGAGAAATTACAAAGACTGTTCACAATATGAACCCTTAAAAGAGAAAGATGTGAAACTGTCTTGCATTACTATACATTTAGAAAAAAAACTTCAAAAACAGACTTCAAAGAGAAACTGTAGAATTGGAACTCATCTGAAAACCTGACACAATCAAACTGGGTCTAAATAGGGATTTGGAATGGTTATCTCATTACAAGCAGTAATTGTCACTGTTCACACATTCTCACCTCCTAATCAATGGTTGTGAATAGGCCTCAACTACTCTAACTAAATGAACTTTGCTTATACCTAACTTCCCCATTGTTGTTCCTTAACCTTAGATGTATATGTGTATATATATATATATATATACACACACCCCCAATCTGATTTCTATTCCTTACATCTGAGGAAGTGGGTTACAGCCCACGAAAGCTTATGCCTGCAGAAATTAAATTTGTTAGTCTTTAAAGTGCTACAGGACTCTAGTTTTTGTCTTGCATTTTTTCATACCGCAGTTGTTGTCCTTGCCTACAAAAGATCTAAGGATTTCTATAGCTTTTCCTGATGTATTCAGTTGGTCTGTTTCAGATAGCCCAAAAGAGCATATGCAATTCGAAAAGAAAATTAAAATTCTTAGAAAAGTTGTGTATACAAATCAAGGCAGTATTGACTTACTCAACCAGCACTTATTCATTAGATGAATCATAGTTTTCACTACACTGGCAATATGAAATTTCATATTTTCATAAAGATTAACCTTTCTTGAGCTCTTTTTTTCAGTGTATTTGGTGTAAAGAGGACATTTGTCATCATCAAGTGTGTATGCATCCTCTTTGTAGTGAGTTCTTCTTTTCACTAAATGTATTTCTAGAGTCTAATGCAAGGATCATTCCATTCTCTTTTAATGTCTGAACTGTGATGTTCCTCCTGCATTATCTTAGAGTAGAGATGATATAATAATGGATCTTTTATGACTTTTCTGTAGGTGTCCTCTCAAGACTCCAGGTCTCACAGCAACAGGTAAAACTTAATGGTCTTTTCCAGCAGCAATTGTGTCTTTCAGCGAGATGGAAAATAATTATCAACGTCTTGACACATAACGATCCAAATTGTTCCATTATCTCATATTTCCAGAAGAGGCAGATACTTTACAGTGAACAGCAGTGGTAGCAACAAGAGTATCAGCATGAATTATGTAAAGACAACTGAGGTGATCCTGGCAGTCATATCCCACTACTATCTGGAGGAGCAAGTCTCTTTGTGACAGACTTCTCTGTAAAGTGTACATTGTGCAGTAAGACGTAGTCAAAAGCAGAGATGCACATGCTGTCTGCATTCAAATGCAATACATCATCTGCAATCCACCACCCAAGTCAAGTGCATATTCACGTATTAAGGATGTTTTGGGGGCAGAATATTGTGCAGTGAATCAGGGACTTCATCTGACACACAGCATAAAAGATCCATAAAAGGAAAAAAGATGTGCCCATATTCTTCAAATCAGAAAAGCTGGAATTCAATTCTAGTTTGCTGAACAGTGAAGCTACAGGGTGTGGAAATAGCTCCCCTGTTGACATTCTTCCAGGTTCATTCTTACCCACTTTTAAATCACAACTAAATGTCTTCCCCAGGGATTTTTTCCTTTTTTGGTTTTGTTTGTTTATTTTATTACAATCACTGTTGCTGAACCAGTATTTATAGTCTTTCTGACCCATCTTTCCTGTATCAGACCTCATCTATTTCTTCTCATCTGAAATTTTTATAAAGGTGTGTTTTACTATAATATTAATATATTTGATTGTACTTAATATGCTGCTCCACAGACAGGGTTGGGAGATTAATTATAAATGCAATTATGTTTATTATTATTACTACTTTTCAGGATTAATAAATACATGTGTTATTATGTGGGGGTTTTGGAAGTGTCTCAACCCCAGTCAAAATCAATTATTTATATATGGTGTGCTAAGAAATCCTCTTTCAGACAAGGGTTGTGTGTGTATGTAGGAAACAAAGGGACATATTTTCAAAGGCATTAAGGTACCAAAAGATGCAGATAGACACTTTAGTAGAATCTTCAAAAGGACCTAAGTGCCTAACTTCCACATCAGAGTTAGGTGCTTATGTATTTCTGAAAATCCTACTAGATACCAACCTGAGTCTTTTGGTATTTTCAAATACCTTTGAAAATCTGACTCCAAAACCGTTTTCTGCCCTTCCCCGTCAATTTGATTTCTGTGGCCTCATGAAAACAAGGAATTAGAGGAATTTATATTTCATACTTCCCAGGTGAAAGCTTTGGGGGTATTAACACTAAAATGTGTCCTAACATTTGTGTCAAGAAAGGTATGATAAAAAAAGCTCTAGAAGTTCTCATTTGGGGAAAAATAGAGCAAACGGTAGAAAGACAAATCTAAGGGAATGAAGGTTATTCTTTGTGGTTGATCTACATGTGTATCCAATCAGGAAAACAGCACAAGTAGCAGCCTTTAAAAACAGGTAAGTCTGTGAAGTCATTGGGCTAATTTTTCCTTTCTTTTACACATATGGAAACCTTTTCATTTCAATAGGTTTCACAGATGGTAATTGAGAAGTAAGAATGCAGTTAAAAAATGTTCACACCTACAGCAACCTAGAACCAAATCAGCAGGCTACAGATACATAATTCAAATGAAAGTATCCAAAACTTTCATTGGTAGCGTTGTCCATATTCATTTCCATCTTAAATCTATATAACCTGATATTGGATGATAAGCTATACATTTAAACTGCTGAATGACTTTCTTTTAAAATACCACCTGGCGTAAACAGATTAGACTATCTCCATCTGGAAAGTGAGGGTGTTTTTTCATTCCACTAAGAAGAATCTATTTTGAGATCCACTCCTGGCTTTGCCATTGGCGAATTTTAGAAACATTCCCTAGATCACGGAATAAAAAGGCACATTCACCATCTACACATCGAGTATTCCACTTATCCACTACAGATATTGATGATAAACTGATGCAATAAAGTTTATTATTTCAAAGAACAGTGTAAATAAAGCTTTTATTTTCACTATTCCAGATGGCAGAAGCATATAATTTGCCCTGTTTTGATATCATGACCATATTATTCAAAATCATTCTTCCTGAAACTGAACTGAATGTGGGATTGAAAACTGAAAATAAAAGAGAAAAAAATAAAATAAAGCCAAATCAACATTTTGCAGCAAAGTTGGGATTCTTGGCTCTTATTGAAGAACTATGCATATGAATAAATTTAAAAAAATACAAACAAAGCATTTTCTAATTATAAATAAAAGCCTACTTTAAGTTGGATAAAAATAATATAAAGCATCTGAAAACTTCTAGTTAATAAACATTATTCTTATTGGAATATTTTACAAAGGAAGATTTTGCCAAAGCATAATTACGAAAATACATTGATTTCTTATCCTGGGGTCCTCTGTTCAAAGCTATTATGTACAGATGGATATTTTTACTTAGTAGTGTTGTAAGTCAATAAGAGAAGATAAAGTCTTCATTGCAAAAGGAATGCAGGTATCTGTTGTGAATAGTTACAGGGTACAAGAGTACCTAAAGATTTCGCTTAGATTTCAGCCAATTATTCCAGGCAAGCATAGAAAAATTGGACATTGTTAAGATAAGAGACTCATTAACAACTGCTAAATATTCAGCACACTAGCAGCTGCCCAATGTGAAACATACATTTTAAAAAAATATTCTTAGCTCATTGAGGAGGTGGGTGAAGTACTTTCAATGCAAAATAAAACAAATTTGTTTAGTAGCATTATATGCAATTATGCTGCAAAGTCATATCTATATAACAGAACATAGAACCACTTAGACCAAATTATCATTTGTATGAATGTTGAAGCTGCAATTTCACATTGCATTAAGTCAGTTAACATTCATTGTTATTAGCATTTAGCCTTAAATAAATCCTTTTAACAAATAAGCACATTTAGTATAGTTCTGAATTAGATAACTTTACTGAGGAAAAACAACTCTGAAGGGGAGGCCGCATCCTCTCTTTCTCATTCTCAGATTTATGTAGCAGATGTTAATATTGCAGGATGGAGCCCATTCTCACGCAAATACTCCAGCTGAGGTCAACAATTCTTCCATGAACCAAGACTAAACTATATGGTTTAAAGGAGCTGGCCTATTTTAAGGCCTGCATTTTTTTCAACACACAGTAAAAGGCTCAATTACTCATTTGTATCCACATAGAATCATGGACGATTAGGCTTGGAAGGGACCTCAGGAGGGCATCTAGTCCAACCCCCTGCTCAATGCAGGACCAACCCCAACTCATCCCAGCCAGGGGTTTTTCAAGCTGCACCTTAAAAACCTCTAAGGATGGAGATTCCACCACCTCCCTAGGTAACTCGTTCCAGTCCTTCACCATCCTCCTAGTGAAAATCTTTTTCCTAATGTCCAACCTACACCTCCCCCACTGCAACTTAAAACCATTGCTCCTTGTTCTGTCATCTACTACCATTGAGAACAGCCTAGCTCCATCCTCCCTGGAACCCACTTTTCAGGTAGTTAAAGGCTACTATCAAATTACCCCTCATTCTTCTCTTCTGCAGACTAAACAAGCCTATTTCCCTCAGCCTCAACTCATAAGTCATGTGCTCCAGCCCCCTAATCATTTTTGTTGTCCTCCGTTGCACTCTCTCTAACTTCTCCACATTCTTTTTGTAGTGGGGGGCCCAAAACAGGACACAATACTCCAAATGTGGCCTCATCAATGCCAAATAGAGGGGAATAATCACTTCCTTCGATCTGCTGGCAAAGTTCCTACTAATGCAGCCCAATATGCCATTAGCCTTCTTGGCAACAAGGGTACACATGACAAAACAAACTTTTAAAAAGTGGTACAGTACAGCAGGTCATCTATGTGCTTATGGGAACTGGTTAAAACTATGCATCACTGAACATTTGGGAATCTATTTTGTCCACTGGCCTGACCCTTAAAAAGAAAAAGAATGAAAGAAGAAATTAATAAATGTATGCAGTTGCCCAAAGGAGACAACATATAAATACAGTGGTTTCTCTTAAAGTTTCTTTCATTTGAAAAGATCCTACTGAATGAAGAGATATTTGCCTGTACTTAAAATGTAGTATACTGGTACAACTAGTATTATTTACTCTAATTTAAATAGTAAAAAAAGGTGTCTATTCAAGGCTGTTTAATTTAACATTAAACAGTCATTCAGACAGGAACTCAGCCAGCCACAAACAAAAAGGACTCTGCCATGCCTTCATTGTTTCAGGGCATACCCTCAGCCATCTCCCAAAGCCTGTCAAACAGATGTCTTTTGCTGTGTGCCTGGAAGGTCATCACATCTGGGCTATTTCAGACCAAGGCAGAAGCAAGTTCCAGAGTCTCAGAGCCCTCACAGAGAATGTCCTTACCCATCTGATAATAATGAGGGGGACCCAGTCTGAGTGCCTCTGCTGACTGCATTTGTGGCAGTATGGCACAGAGAGAGGGAATAGCTCTGAAAATGGAAGAAACTTTAAGAACATAGTATCATACTTCTAAGTGTAGACATATCAAACACGTTAAAGGATGTAGGACAGTGGCCAAATCCGGACCACCAGATACTTTTGAACAGACCCTGAAATCTTTTTATTTATTTATTATCCTTATTAATATTGATGATGATTTTCTCTAAAGTTTGGACCTTGACTAAAAAAATTGGACATTGACAAAAAACAAATGACTACCCCGATGCTATTTGTTTCTGTTTTTAGAATGCCAGGGAAATGGAACTATATAGATTTCTTTTGGTTCAAACGTATTTTGTATGCAAGAATAATGCGAAAGAGTAGTGTGAAGGACGGTGATTTGAATTTTCCCAATTACCATTTCCAATGTGAGGCCCAGCCTCCAGACAGCGCTAGGATTAGGGATTACACTAAATCAGAGTTAAAATGGAGTTTGCCAAAAATGAGGATTAGGAAAACATGTTTGCATTAACCTGGTGCCTACAATTTTCTTTTTACATACTGGTGCCTACACTTTTGCAATCTTTTCATAAAAAAAAAAAAAAAAAAAGCAGTGCAATAATTGGAGCCTTAACTATAAACTTTGATTTCCATACTACATACGTTATGGTGACATGTAAAGAGCAAGACCAGCAAGTGTTCCACTTTCACATACACCAAGGGCATTGTACCACATTTTGTATTATAATCATGTATTGTGAATTCCTGTATTAACCATCATGAAGAGAATGCTGGCCTCCCCCACCCCTTCTTTCTTTTTATTAATTAATATTTTTATTTTAACACACTTTTAAAATACACTCTCAAATACATTAAACCATATTTATATTTATGTATGCAAATAAACACCACATAGATAACTATTAACATGGCCTGAAAAAGCAGATTCAAGGAGCCTCTTCCTAACTAGTTCAACAAGACAAGACAGAGACCTAACACTACACTGAGCACAAGGCTGTTAGCTCAGCTAATGTGCCCAGCAGCATTCCATATCCCAGAAGGCATACGGAAAGGCCAACTAGGTTGCCACTACCCTCTATCTATGATGTCCTCTCTGCAGCGTTTGTTGGGGGTGCACACACCACTATACCATTTTGGAGGAGCACTCAAGAATTCTGTTGAGCTTATTTCCTTCAGGCAGAATAGCTCAGAAAACCATAGTTCAGCCGCTCCCACTCTGCTCCTACCTACATGGCTCAGAGAATCCAAATCAGAATTTTGTCCGATTTCTGTTGTTACTATTGAATCCAATCCACGTCCAGAGACCGCTCTGTACATAGCTTAAACTGTTGCTCAGGAAAGTGGAGTAAGCCACCTTCACAGCAGTGTCCCATCATGTTTCTTGACTCTGTGGAGGGTTCACCTCAGTTGTGGGGACCCACACAGAGGAAGAGATAAAGAGTGAGAGAGCCAGCATAGAAACTGTCAGGACCAGGGCACAGCATCCCCCTTTGTGAACAGCAGACCTAAAAGAATAACAATGAAGCCTAAGGCTGTAGTACGGATCTCCCTCAAAGGAGATTCGCTGGTGATTGAGGCCATTATTGTCAATGATGGCACTTCCTGTCAGATGGGATTGTCTGCTCAATGCTTACATTTTACCACATTTTTTTAATGCAGCCTAAATGCTACACAACCCAAGTTGTCAACTACAAACACTACTGACAGAATTGATGCAAAATTCAAGATTGTGACATAAGAGCAGAAGTAGAGAAAGCAGCACAAATTGTTTGAGTTTTTTATTATTTATTATTATTATTATTATTATTATTTAATCTAAGGAAAGAAAACAGCTAATTTTTAATTTCTAACTCAGTATGAAACTTGTGCATTTTTATTTTAATTTGGTGGGTACATAGATGAGGTGCTCCAAAATACTTACACTTTATTCCTCGACTCTACCCACCTTCTAAGATCCAATCTGCTACACATTCTGCAACACTTAATGCTTGATGCTAAGAGGTTTGAATTAAACTCTAAACTACTCAGCGCAGGGACTAGGCATTCCTATGTGCTTTTGCTGCACCTAGCACAATGGGTATCGATCAGGCATGAGACATTTGGAGGGGCTGAAATACAAATAATATATATTGGAATGAGCACTATTGGAATACAAATAAAAATAATCATAATGAGGAATATTAACTGAAATAATTATTCATTATAAAGTAACATTAATAACAATACAAGTACAGGGAAAGAAAAACTGGTAGATTAGGTATGAGAGTGATGTTACATTTTCAGGGTAGACATTATACACTAAAAAAACCCCAACGGAATGGAGTATCTCTTGGATACCTTTTACTAGTGTTGATTAAGGCCCTACGTAATTCATGCTATGGCAGACATTGCAGATCCAGCATTATTAGGCTTCCACAACAATTCTGACACCAGGAGCCCTGCTGTGTGTGGGGTTAACAGTGGGAGCCCTGGCTGCCCTGCGGCTGTGAGTGGGAGACCCTGCTGTCGGCTCCAGGCAGCTGCTCTCAGCCCCAGATCAGCCAACAGCGGAAACTCACTGAAAAAGAAATAATGGATCTTATTACCACAAATAATAAGGTCCATTATTACTTTACTCTGATTTTCCATGGGTTGTCCACAACTCAGGTGCAATTTTTGGACAATCATACTGCGATTCAAGCAGGGCCTTAGCGATAATGTTATTAAATAGGGATCTTTTTTAATGAGGTCTTACTATATCTAGTGTAGTGTACATTTTCAATCACTCAGAAAAGCAAGTAAAGCACATACATAACGCTTATCTACTTACAAAGGGATTATTAATAGATATAGCATCAGGGTTTTTTTTGATCTCGTGTGTGTGTGTGTGTGTCCACTAATTGAGAGAATACTAGATTTAGCATGACAGATATAAAGCTGCACAAGCAATGCCTTGCACCATGTTTATTAGAACCTGCTGCACTAAAGGCAGCAGCTAAAATACTGACATATGGTCAAATACACAGGGAATATATGCTTTAAAATGACAACAGCTTGATAATTTATGAATTTCTCAGAATTGGAGGGAAAAATCCTCCCAAAGGGGTCTGCATGGGCAGGTGAGCCACTCAGCTATGGGTCCAAAGATCCTTCCTCCTGGATGTAAGCTCTGAGGAACCATCCCCCTGCTGCCATAGATCACATGAAAACCTTCTGCACCTCCAGAGATCTGCAAGTAGGAAGGAGAAGGCCTGGGAGCAGAGACCAAGCTGACGTACATTCCCCTCTACTCAGGGTTGGTCTCAGAAGCAATGACCATTTGGGTATAGTTCTGCCTCTGTAGTTAAAATGAAGCCACAGGTCAGGAAGCTGTAGGGTTGATGAAAGTGGAAGGCCCAGGGTTAGTATAGAGGCACAAGATCTCCACACAGATGGGTCTTTGACTCTGGTGACCTTGTGACCCCAAGATATGCATAGATCCTGGAGAATCTGAAAGGATAAGACTTGGGGGCAAGACTCTTGGTTTCTTCCATGGATAAGCAAACCTATTTTCTCCTAGAGAAGTATCTGGAGAAATCTTTACAAGGGGAATGGCATGGAGCTTTCTTCCTCAGAGCTCCTTTAAGAAGGCTTTCCATAGGAAAGGACAATTGGCCATCAAGAAACTGAAACATGACTGCTCAAGCACGCACAGTCACCACCATGCCCCAGCATCCCACAGTTCTATGTCAAAGCTTGATCACTGAGTGTTGTCTGATAAGTATATTTTCATGAACATGGAACAATATGGACATTAAGTAGATCAGTTAATGACATGCAACATGCATATTCCCCATAGATTCATATAGCTAAGAGTCTATAACTATAAACAAACCAACATTGTTGATACAGTATGTATAGTCACAACTTCACAAAAATAATGGACGACAAATGTCATGGCAAAATTGTAACTATATTGGAAAATGTCAATTTGTCATGAATTAACACACAAAAAATAGTTTATAGATACAACTAAGGTTGTTTCACACATTTACAAAAATAAGTATTAGATGCTGCTTTCTAACAAATATTGTACCAATAGTATAACCATACATGGCTTGAAATTTCTATTTTAATCTAACAGCTGCTTCCGCATTATTGCTGACAAAGACCAAAATGAAAAGTGACTAGATGGGGATTCAATACATTTCACATTAAAAATATATCAAAATTATGCTGGCCCAGTATCATAGTGTTTGTATTCCATACTGCTGTTAAAAAGAGCTCAGGTTTCTGTTTCTGGACATGCTTTCTAGTACTTAGGACTGGCAGTGGGTAGGAGTGATGGAGGCAGTAAGGCTTAATCTCTGGGGAAAAGAGTGGTTCTCTCACTGGTCCATTAAGGAATGGCACTAACATTCTCCTAAGAGAGTCATTGCAAGTCTACCTGTGGGGATGCTGACTGTGGGGCCTTTGAGGTGCTAGTGTAACTGTGCAAAAATATCCAATAGGGATTGTGGGTGGGAGGTATACTTCAAATATGACAGTTGTAGAAAGAGGGGACAACAGCATGTCGTATTTTTTATGAAACTGGATTAAATCACATCAGGATGTGCACATACCGGACATGAGTATTTGCTAACATGGGACTGTAAGCTCTTTGGGGCAAGGACTGCAGCTTTTTAACATTCTTTAAAGTACAAACCAAACATATGGGCACAGAAAACCCATGGTGATATATAACTTAGCAGACAGGCAAATAAATACGTGACATTTATAGCACCGTGGAGAAACTACACACCATCATTTCCCACACACTGTACAGTGACCTGCCTAATTGAACCTGTTTGAAATTTATTATTTTATAATTGGCATTCAGCATGCAATATGAAAAATTGATTTTTTTGTGAACTCTTTTATAGTTTGAGCTCAAAACTGACACCAAGAATCCCAAATAATTAAATTATCATGATATATGTGCTTGCTCTCCAAAAATATAAGTTCAAAATCAGTGAAGGTGGCATCAAAATTAACTTTAGTAAAGACCACACCCTCTGTGACTATATAGTAGTTATTAAAAACTAACAGACCCCTCCACCCTCAAAAGAATAAAAAATGCACCTTCAAATGGATCTGTGAATATTTGTTCATTGCAAACAAATTTAGTTTTCTGTTGAGTACGAATATGATTTTCTATTATTTGCAACATTATCTTTTCACATCTTTCACACTGACTCTAGTATTTAATGTGTGACCACTGGCGTGGTAACATCACTAGGGTTATGAATAAAAGTGAATCATGGAAGACTGTTAGGAATGGAGAAGACCTGTTAGAATAAACCATCTAGTAGTTCATCCGCACTGTTATCAGTGCAGGAAAGCCCCTAAACTATATGTATCAGTTCTTTATCCAACTTCTTTATCCATAAATGTCTCAAGTAATAGGGCATATACCATCACTTCCCTTTTGGAAACTATTTCTCACCAGCATGAGATTTTTCCTTATAATCATCCTAAATTTGCCTTTTCTTAATTTCATTTAATTAAGGCTACATACACCTAAACAATTCCTCTCCTTGGGGGTATGTCCTACCCCAGCATTATCCACTGTATACATATTTAGCTCATAAATCAATCCCTTCAGCTTCCTAATAATTTCTGTTGTATTTTTGTAAATTCACACATTTTATATTTATTTGGTGCAGAAGTGCCTAAACTGTCCAAAGTATCTTAGCTGAAAACAAGGAATAAAATTTTCCAAAGTTCCTAAGTGATTTAGGAACCTAAGTCTCATTGACTTTTGGAACTTGGGCTCCTCAGTACTTAAATCTCTTTTGAAAATTAAATTTAGACTCAAAGGTGTTTTTGAAAATTTTACCCCAGAATTATATAGATAGAGGTTTTCATCTTTATTCTCCCTATTAACGTGATTCTGCTTTCATTGACACCAGTTTAATTCAGGAGTAATTCCATTCAAATCAGTGGAATTACACCCATTACACCCATTTAAAATCAACTACTGTATTAACTACTGTATCATTGCTTGCATTGTGAAGGAGTTTCTTCTCATGTTATGGCTGACTATGTTTTCTGCTACTGCAATATGTACTGCACTCTTGGAAGAAGTTTGTCTAGACTCTTTACTATAATGAATTAACACCCTTCTTGAGGAGATGTTTCAAACCTTTTAACTTTACACGTCAAAACCCTGCTGTTACCTCAAGATTTGCTGCAGATACTTGACCATAAGCACAGTTATTTGCAGTGCCCCATCCTAGCACATCATGTTGAACTGCATCCTGCAACTTGGTTCCCCGAGAAACTCACAAGCACATTAACCTGAAACAACACCAGTAGGATTACTGTGTTTCAATATTTCTTTGAGAAATAAAAGCTCTTGGTTTGAGTGTTTGAAAATCTCTATGCTTTCACACAGCAATAGGAAATCTCTCTATATAACAGATTTTTAAAACCATCTAGGCATTTAAGCCAAGATCTTCCAAAACAGACGCCTAAAGTTAGGCTACTGTATTAATATTTAGCCATCTAAACTAGCAGCCTGATTTTCAAGTGTCAAGGATCCATTGAGGTCACTCCTTCACACACACCCATGTTCTTGCTGCTAAGAAAATGCCTGAAAACTTCATAAATCTGTCAGAGCGGTGAATTTAATTAAAGGTCATTCAATAAATTCTTGACTTTTTGCATTGCTGTGTGATGAAACAGTTTCCCTTCATCAGCAATCTCACACTAAAGTGAGGTGGCATTCATGTGATAAAGTGCTAACTTAACTCTTCACAGAGGAGGGTGAAAGTTTTCCTGAATGATCTACAATCTCTTATTGCTGATGTCTTCAGTAATTACTGTGGTCACATACAAGATGTTTCTATCGACTTTAAAGATTTTTACCAGTTTGAAGTATCTTTCTTTTATGGAGGCCTGCTGACAGGGGGGGGTCAAGGGATGAAATTGGCCAGGGGCTCGTTGAATTAAAAGGGCCCAGGAATATGGGAAGATAGATCCTCCATACAGTGTCTTCCCCCGAGTTCCCCGCCGCTCAAGCTCTCCACCCCTCCCTTGAAACGAGCTTATTTATTTTGTGCCGTGCAGGTTTCCAGGTGGCTGAGGAGGCGGTATCTGCTACTCAGCTTTCTGTGTTTATCAGTAATCTCCCGGGGGAGTCCAAGGGACCCAGGAAACCGAGTAGCAGATACCACTGCCTCAGCTGCCCGGGAACCTGCATGGCACACAATAAATCAGCAAAAACTTCTGGTGGAAGCCCACTCAGACTGCAGCCATACCTTTCTAGTAGGGCCATTGATTGTTCTGCCCTGAGGCCCAGAATTGCTGTTTGTGGGCCTGCTTATATGTATAATGAAGGATGCCAGTAAAATCCCTCAAATCAGCAGAAACTTGAAAGTATGAGCATTGCAGGTGGCACTTTTGGCTTACCCTTTTCACATCTTTGTGCACCTAAACAACTATGGATTTCTATTCCATATCAATATTCTGTCCATGTACAACAAAGTATCAATAAAAAAAAAAAAGGAACACCATATACAATATTTCTGCAACTTCATTTTTTGTGGAACCTCAACATGACAGGCCCTTCCATCACACTAAGTTATGAGTATATTTACACATGTACACCTCCTTATAATTAAACTTCTTTTTCTAAAACCTCAGAATTAGTTGCTATTTCTGACATGGGTTTGGTTACAATGTTTTGTCTACTCATATTTGGGGATGAGTGGGGAAGGAGGCTTGTGAAATATTTCTTTGTCCAAACTGGCTCCATTTAAAAATTAACTATTTACAGAGGTTCTAGCATTCAAACTGTTTGCACACAGACTAACTTCCTGGCGACTTCTGCAAACTCTTCCCTCCCAGAACCTGTGTTCCTTCCTCTAAGTTCCATGCAGGTTGCTACATAAGAAAGAAAGAAAGAAAGAAAGAAAGAAAGAAAGAAAGGCCAATTGTATACCTGACAAATTAACCAATGCTGTAAAATACAAGAAAACAAATCCTTCTGGAACACGTCAACTGATAAAACCATACACCAGGATGTAAGAGGTTCCCTTTACTACATCAGTGTGCTATCGATTAAGATTTCATATGTACACAGGTTACTAATGGTTATAGAATTATCCAGTATATTTTAAAATCCAGCCACTGTGTATCTCAATGATTTTAAGCAGCAACGAATTTCTCAGGTCTAGTGCAAACTGCTTAAAAAGGCATTCCCTTTTATAGGCAAGGTACTTGTATGTAACTTAAAGCAAGTGAATAGTCTCAATGAAACAAATGCCTGCAATGGAACCATTCACATGCTTAAAATTAGGCGTGTGCTTAAGTATGTTGCTAAACAAAGCTCTATTTTCTAAATTAATTGCCATATAATTTCGGAGACTATTTTCATATTATGTCTTTCATCTACTCCAAAAGTAAATGAAATAATTTTACAAATGCTTGTACTATATGCTCAAACAAGGCCAAAAATTATATTTTTTACATTTCCCTAGTCTAATAATAATAATAGCATCTTACATTTATACGCTGATTACAAATGTCAGCTTGAAGAGTCTCAAAGTGTTGTAGAGATTTTACAGTGAACGTATATGTATGCTGTATATGTATGCATCATTAATCCAACACTGAACCACAGCCACCTCTGGGGCTGAACGAGGCATCCATTCCATGCAAGGAACACTCAGTCTCACTTCTTAGGAAACAAAGTGAGAAGAACAGAATGTAGTTCTCAAGTTGGTGGTTAGTCTGTAACAAGGGACTTTACTTGACCCTTTGTGGGACTTTAATGACCCTTTGTGATTAAGAACTCTGTTTTTTATCTCACAAGTAATAAGACATGTTCAACACCACAGAGCTCCTAGCACCATGCTAAGGCATCTGCTGAGTACTGATTCAGTGGGAAGAGTGCCATCCACTAAAGCACTAATATGATTTGCTGTATCACCAAGGTGTTCCTTGGGGTAGCCCTGTTATTGAGAGCTTATGAGTTCTGACACAGCCTGAGGAGGTAAGCAAGCAAGCAAACAACTACAGTCTCAGTCAGTAAGAGATATTAGGTTAATAATTAATATAATAAAACACATACTTTTCTATTCTTCTCCTGATGTGCACATAACACCCATTAACGTAAATGGGAGTTATACAAGTGTATCAAAAAGGGGACCAGATGCTATAAAACCTATAATACATTTTCATGAATGAAAACAGCATTACAGCTGTTTGTACAAAGCCCTTACATCATATTAATCCCCTATAAATGAATATTAATGCTAATAACAATTTTAAAAGATATTCCATCTCTCATTTTACTGTACATTTCAGTATTTTAAGTGACTCCTGTTGTTCCTGCTGTGATATTTATTTTATGATAGTAGAATTCTGTTTTATCCTTTCATATTTTTTTCTCTACAGTAGTTTAATGAGTTATTTTGTTGATAGATCTGTAAAATTACAGAGACGAATGTTAACATTTATTTGAATTTTTTGCTTTACTATTTTTTAACTTTCTTTCTTCCGCAGACTTACTTTAAGACACAATGCACCTCCAGCAATAACCACTAAGGGTTCGCTCTTGCCCCCATTGCGAGCAGAAGTCCAAGCTCTAACTGTATCTGCCAGGTATGTTAGTGACAGTATGAGACTTTGATTCAGAAATAGTCTACGTATTTTCAGTCCTGGGGACGACTGGGATTTATCCATGAAATTCCACAGAGTAGTGGATGAAGTGGGGGGATGAAATAGTCTCTCTAGGCTGGATAATGAGTTAATTAAAGTTATATGGATCAGCGTCAGAGAAATAAATCTCTCATTAAACCAAAGTATAGGCTTTTTGTGTGTATGTGTATGAGGAAAGATGAATATTCCAGTTAATAATTATTAAACTTGGTTTTTTCCAGCTAAGCTCTCCTAGTGTTATGATTCATTTCTGTACATTTGAATCAAGCAAATAATTTGTTTCAAAGTCACTCAGACAATATCTTGAAGACACATTATTCTCTTGACCTGGCCTTAAAATTTGACCCCCAGAAGAGCAGTCTTGCGGTCATTGTATAGTCACAAGTTGCTTCATTATTCATTCGGTGTTCACATGACATTTGTTAATTCTTGGGGGAATTATAGAAATGGCTTACAATCCTTTTGTGTGCGTGTGTGTGTGTGTGTGATTAGACACAATATTCTGCCATGAATTTGAAAATTAGAAAACGGAAGATAAACAGAAACATAACTCTCCACAGGACTAGCCTTCAGAAACCCTTTATGATCAAAATCTTAGCCGTAGCCGATCAATTTGACTGTTTTCAATCAATTCAGAGGACAGGAAAATCCTTCTGAAAAACAAAATCACAACTTTAAAAAAATCAGCTTTCCAAAGAAATTGCTAATAACATTTTTGCTAAACTTTAGAGACAATAATTCAATTTTCTGCTCTAACAACGGAAATCCTGAAAAAAGGGATGACTGGGTAAGCTGTTTGTAAAGAAGCTACAGATTAGAACCAACAACAGGAGTCTCCTTTTCCAGAAATACACATACTCTACAGTCAAACCCATAAGAAGATCAGTTCAATAGGACTCAGATTTATTTATTGTGTTCCAATTAAATAGCAAACCATGTGTTGTTGTTGTTGCTGTTGTTGGAAAAGACTATTCAAATTAAGACAAACTAATGTGTGTCTTGGCTTCTGGGTAATCAGGGAGATGCTTTATTCTGTAAACCCTACTCATGTTAAATAACATTCACTCACATGAGTAATCCCTTAGACTTCAAGGTAAGTATTCTATATGTAAGATATCAACATGAATAGCATTTGAAATATCAGTCCCCAGGAATGTGTTATAACCGCACAGTAGGTACTATCCTGAACAGCAATATAAGAATTCAAAGCAAAGTGCAGTTTATAAATTACAGAAATAACACAACACATTCAGAACTCCAGTAAACAGAGCTGTGTTCAAGTTTACAGCCTGTTTGTTTCTATCACAAAAAAGTCACATCTGCTCTGTGTAGTTATTCCTCATACACATTAAATACATTTGTTATGACCATGTGACCATAAACAACCCCTCAGAACTCCCAATACATTTTTCATTTAAGACACCACCAGAGCTAGGGGCTGACCCATCTGGATTTACCCTAAATTTGAGAAACAGTGTCTACAGTGGTTTTGTAACCGAACTGTAAGAATACTTGAATTTACTGATCCTCCCTCTAAACAAAGCACCTAGAGTATATTCCGTTAATGGTTTCTCTGGTTTAAAGGCATGTATTGTCCTCATCAATTAACTCAGATTGAAACCACACTAGGTATAAATGCACTGGGTGTAAACATCTTCCATGGGTTCCAATCTCAGATATTTAAATAAACATATTTCATTCATGTTTCATAGTTTTGTTTTGGTACATATATTTTAAGATCAGAAAAAAACATTGTGATAATCTAATCTGACCTCCAGCATAACAAAGCCACAGAATTTCACTTGGTGATTCCTGCTTTGAACCCAATAATTTGTGGTTGAATTAGAATATGTCTTTGAGGGTTTGTCTACATTAGCCTGTTTTTTACATTCAGTAAATTCAGGGTAAATTAACCTGAGTTAATTCGTTTGTAAAGGCTAATGTGGACACGCTCCAACCATTTGTTTCAGGATACAGAGCTAGATTGGGCCATGGGAGTAAAGCACAACTGCTTGTACCTTGGAACAAACGTACCAAAAGTCAACTGACAGTCAATTAATTCAGGATGAAAAACAATCTAGTGCACACAAACACTTATTCAGCAAAACACTTAGCATGTACTTTTTAAAAACATCAAGTAATACCCACATAGGATTCAGTAACCCCATTCTTACTCAGGAAAGCATTTAGACATGTCTTTAAATGCTTTGCTGAATTAGGGTTTTAAAAATTCTAAGTGATGAAAAATTTATCACATCCCTGGTGATCTGTTCCAATGTTCTCACTGTTCAAAATTTTTCATTTAATTTCCAATGTGAATTTTTCTGACTTCATTGTCCAGCAATTGAATCTTGCCACACCTAAGTGTGCTATAGTAAAGTATTAACATTAGCTATGGGTGGGATTTTCAAAAGCAACTAGCATTGGCCTAACTTTGCTCCCATTGTATTCAAAAGGAACAGAGTTAGGTAAATGCTCAGTGCTTTTGAAAATCTCACTCTATAGGATTAGAAAGTTATTATTTCTAGTTTAATGCTGATCAATTTCTTTTATCTTTATATACAAAAGTTGCATTTGAAATACTCGAACAAGAAGCTATTGTCCACATTAAACCTACAACTATCAAATAGATAATCATTATTTTCGCTCCAAACAAATGTGAATTTTTCTTCTGATAGTTTTATTATGGACTTACTAGTGATTGTTGAAAGATTTCAACAGGCAAATAAGAAAGGTGATTTAAAAAATACGAATAATTTAAGGAAGTAAAAAGTTTTTACTCCCTTATATACTGTACAGCATGCTTCAGGTGATGGAAAAAAACAGACAACAAATGATGGTTGCAAAAAGGTCTGTTAATATAGTAATCATCTTAGTAGTTTGATTTGACATGTATTATAAAAAATCATCCAAAAATTATAAAATAGCCCCCAAATGAGTAATCATAAGATTGGTACTGAGGTGGAGATTGAGGACATCCAGAAGCAAACAGCCTGGTATTTGAAATACTTCTCTTCTATATGCACTACACTCCACAGAATAAAAATGAATCAGATTCGTGCTTTCAAGTACTGTGATGTCTACAGTATTTCAAGGATGTAGAGGTTCATCACAAATTCTACACAAGGTTATACTCATTGCATATTACCTCTTTGATCACTCTAAGTCTTCTTTATGTTTCTAATTATTGACATTGTTCTTTCTTTGTAGATACCGTTGTAGACTTTGTGAATTTAATCACAGCCACTATTTCCCCCTCTTCTCCCCCCCAGTCCCACTAGACTTCAGCATAATCTGAATGACCCTCTGATTTCATTCTCACTGAGGCACAAATTATTATTGACTCACAAAGTGACTCAATAGCTGATCCTGGCACCATTTTCAAGCATAAAAATGCAGTGGGCTGCAACAGCACACCTTGTTCCACAATCCTCCCTCTCAAGACAGCACAAGACATACACAGTGGCACACTGATGTTAATTGAGCTAATTGGGAAGCATAATACTGAGAGAAAAGGGGGCTTTAAATGACAAAATATCATTACGTTAAAAAAATATAATTATAATAAAATAAAAACCTTTCCTTGTTCATAATTCAAATTCTTAGAGACATAATACCTCTCCAACAGACTATGATTTAAAACATTATGTAAGTGGTGGGTGAAGGGGGAGCTGTACATTGATTTTCAGATTTGAAGTTTTAAATGGTTTTGATTTTTTGTTAAATGAGAAAGACTGCAAAATGGCAGCTGTTCACAGCATGTATGGAGGAAATACAGCAGGGTTTCTCCATAGCCATGGGAAAACATAGGAAAACTATCAGAATCACTTTGCATTTTTCCCCAATTTTACTCTGAGGGGCTGTGTTGTGAAAGCAAAACTTAAAATGGATTTGAATCTTTAAAAGTACCCTCTCAGTAGTGATGGTGGTGAACAAATCAGATATGAATTTGAAGTGAGATTTTTTTCAACAAAGGAAAAGCCTAGTAAGATTTTGAGCTGCAAACACAAAGGCATTAAGTCACAGAGAAGCAATGTGACAGTTTTTGTGTATAGCTTTGGATACACCATATTTGAAATACTCCATTCAATACAACCACCTTATTACAGATATTGATAAAGTGAAGGGAGCTCAGACAAGAGCAACAAAAATGTTCATAAAGCTAAAGGAAATAACTTACTAGGTAAGATTATAAAAAGCTAAATAAATTGAAGCTTTGGATATGAAAATCCTAAAGAAACTTCTTAAGCCTGACTCCCTTCCTCACAGCCTGGACTCCAACCTGACCCATAAATTCTAAGTTCTGTCTACATGGCTATTTTAGAGAGCCAGACATACCTGAGGTTGTGGAGGCTTACTACCCTGGGGTATTTTATTACCCATTTGTCATGATATTGCCCATGTGTCATGACAGCCACAGGACTACCCAGGTGGTGTCCTGCTCAATGCCTGATGGTGATCAGAATTTGGATCTTTCTTTTGGGTAAGGTTAAGAGACTGGAGAGTGATAGTTCTGCCTATTCATTTTTTAGGCCATGGCCAACTTTGATCCCATTATGCCAGAGGATGTGTTTTAATGGTTTAACTTCAGACATTAATTCTTAGAACAGATTGGGTTTATTTCTCTCTGGGGAGACTTTATTCTCTAGAGTCCAAACCATCGATAGTACAGTTGTATAATATGATTATCTTTAGTCCTGAACTAATTCGCCTCTCTTTGTTGATGTTCTTACAGGTCATCTTATTATATAAATAACCTAAAACAGATGAAGCTGAAGGAAGGAAGCAATACACGGATTAGGTAGAATTGCTAGCCAGATAACCAGAAGCTAGCAATGTTCCAGCCATGTATCCTTTTCCTTTGCACCCCCACATACCTGCATGCTGAGGGTTGTGAAAGGTGTAATACCTGAGCAGAAGAAATCAGCTACAACAGGACTGAAGATCTGGCTCTAATTACTGAAAGGGATACAAAGGTTACAACTAGGAATAATGTGATGACATTCAGAAAAGGAAAATCTATGGATACATATCAGGGAAAGTTTCACGAGGGGAAGATCTACTAATTATATTTTCCCAAGGGAGGCGGTGGCAGACCCAATGCAAGAAACATTTAAAACTAGACTAGAAAAAGTACTAGAAAATGGAGCATTGGGAACAATCCTGCATTAAAAAGGGCTATTTGACTTAACAGGGATTTTCCATTTCTAATTTCCTTGATTCTATACATTGATGAAAATCTTTAACTCTATATATTTGTAATGAATGCAAAAATATTTCACTTTCCACTACCACTGCTAATTACATTTCTGTTACCAATGTTTATTCTTACAGAGCATTGTGAAAAATGTTTGTGTAACGAAGTTTTAATCTTATAGTCTATAAATTGTCCCCATACGAAATAGCCAAGATACATTTATTACAAATGAGAGTATCTCTAAAACAGACAAGCCCTCCTCCCTCTCCAAAGAAAGTCACTGCCTAAATCCAACAATACTGCTCAACTCTAGTAGCTTTGCTAGGAGATGTCATGAGATCCCTTTTAGGTAAATGAAGGCAACTTCTAAATGATGCTTTTTCCTCTTTCTCTCTCTCTCTGTTGTTGTTGTTCATTCATCACTATCATCTGTGAACAAGCATGAGCTAACACAGATACCATTTCTCTGCTATAGCCTGATGCTAGATTAGTGATGGCATCATTTTTACCATTTCTTTTTGTAATTTTTGTTATATTTCTGTATTCCAAATTTCACAGAGCAGCATGTGACATAATGGGTCATCCCTGAACTACAGCCTAATTAATTAAACTGCATGGAGTCATGGGTCACTCCTGTGCTAGGCTCCAGCCAATCCACAAGTCAGGAGCAAGTCTGATGACACTCAAAGCAGGTATATAGCGTCACAGGAGAAACAGCAACTCCGTCTACCCGACCTCATTCTCCCCTTCCAAATAATGGTGACTGATCACATAGGCCTTAGCTTGCTCCAGCCCTGCCCTTGCTCCAGCCTAGCTCACTGCCCTACACTTGCCTTGTTCTGACTCTGCTTTTGACTCCTGATTCCACCTCTGATCACTGGCTGCGGTTCCCAGCCCATCTGTCAATGCTCCAACCATTAGGCATGACCATCCTGTGTCTCATTTCTGACATAGCCTAACAAATCTAATTTATGTGTCTACATTTGCTACAGATTAGTTTAAATACACTGTACAGCCCCTGGCCTACTCTGACTGACAGCCCAGAAATAGTCTTTTAAATTGTCAGATTCTCATCTCTCTGTTTGAAAGGTACAGCTAAACAGTTTTCATGGCAGTTTGGATAAAATCTTGAATCTAACAAATCTGCTGTTTTTGGCTATTGTACAAATCTTTTGTCTAAGCAAAAAGTACATCATTTTATCTTTTGCACACTAATGGCTTACTGAAAACTGTTGCAGCTGTCCATTTACTTTAGGGCATATGATAGCTCAAAGTAATTTATTTACCAAAATAGAACTATTCTCACTGGCCATACTTTCTTATCATATATTAAGTCATTATTTTGTATTTCCTCAATGTGGAATAAATGAAAATGCTCCATTATCACAAACAGGTCTTAAAAAAAATAAAAATAAAAGGACAGTGGTTTCAAATTCCTCATGAGAATAATATGATTTCATCAGCTGTTGTTTATCTAATAAAAACATCAACAAACATTATCATTTATTATTTGTATTGCAATAGCAACTAAGACTCATAATCAAGAATGGTGCTCCATTGTGTGAAGCACTAGGTAAGACAACTCAGTCCCTGCCACAAAGCATTTACAATGTACCAGATAAAGGGTGCCAGAGAAAATACAGCTACTGATGCAATAATTTAAAACTATTCACTAAAAGTAGACACACTGTTTCATGGTTGATGAGAGTATAGAATGCAAAAGTTACTGTTTCCCCTTTGACTAGGAATGGCTTAAGGCAGTAGCTCTCAACCTTTCCAGACTACTGTACTGCTTTCAGGAGTTTGATTTGTCTTGTGTATCCATAAGTTTCACCTCACTTCAAAACTACTTTTTTACAAAATCAGACATAAAAATACAAAAGTATCACAGCACACTATTATGGAAAAATTACTTACTTTCTCATTTTTACCATATAATTATAAAATAAATCAATTGGAATATAAATATTATACTTACATTTCAGTGTATGGTATATAGAACAGTATAAACAAGTCATTGTTTGTAAGAAATTTTAGTTTTTACTGACTCTGCCAGTGCTTTTTAATGTAGCCAGTTGTAAGACTAAGCAAATACCTAGATGTGTTGATGTATCCTCTGGAAGATCTCTGTATTCCCCCAGTTCCTTCCCTCCAATCCTATGCCAATCCTTACTACCTCCCTTCTATGTATTTCTATTGAGAAAATCCACCCCCAAAAACACAAAAAAATTTAAAACACTCTTTCCTCCTGCTTTCCCCTTGAATATAAAATAAGTGTGGCACTAACATGCCATTTTCAAGCCATCATATTGTTTACTCTGTGTGTTATATCCCCCTCTCCCATGCTTCATCTATCATGTCTATATAGATCAAAAATATTTGGGGCCTCTTATTCCGTGTTTGTGCAGCACAGCGCCAAACATTCAAAACATCATGAGTCAGACTCCCAAATATCATGAGTCAAGCTTCCAAATATTTTTAATTTATATATATGTGAGGTTCTTTTTATTTGTCTTCTAGTTTAGTATACATGTGACCCTTTAGTATACATGTGGGTCATGCTCCAAGCTGTCCTCTGAAGGTAAGAGGGCTAGAAACTTACTTTTTACCAAAAAAAATGAAATAAAGAAAGAAAGAAAGAAAAAGAAACAAAAAATGAAAGCTAAGATTCTCATGTAATTACAAAACATTAATATCTGAGGCTTTAAGAAAAGCATCAAATATATCAGCACTGGCACAGTGCTAGCACAGAGCTCTGATCCCAGTGGGCTTCAAGACATTACTCAATACAAATTAATAAACTTAATAATACATAATAATAATAATAATATTGTGGTTCTTATTTTAATCAAAGAAAATATATTGGTGCTTTCTTCTTATTTAGAAAAATTCAATAGAATATTTATATTTAGTCACGATGGGCAAAAGGGATGTTAAAGTCAACATCTCTGAGATTACAGCTTTCTTTTCTGTAGCATACACTCAGCACTTTGTATAAACCAAAGTTCTGTTGTGGGATTTTCATCTTACATTGCATCAGGAAGTATGCTATCGGCTGAGCCATATTAAGGGCAAGCAAAGGCAACACTGGAGAAGACTAGAAAGACTCTTACCATTATATTTCAAAAAGACACTTTTAGTGATTGCAGAACACACCACATTTTAATACATACAGCTTTAATTCACAAATTCTCTGTCAAGCCTGTTTAAAAGACTACCTTTTTGACTCATCATATATTTCCAGTGTAAATCTACAACTACACAAAGAACTTCTGTCTACCAAGAATGATTAACATTAATTTGGAGAATCATCTCTATTGACAACCTTTTGTATTTTCCTCAGACTAATAGTATATTGATTTCTTTCCTGCTATCTTCATATCAACATCAACAGAACTTGTGGAAAGCACATGTATGGATATGCTGAGTTCTTAGACATTTTAATTTACCAGAAAGTAGTACTAGTTTTGCTTGTAAATGGATAAAGTCTTGTATTTTAAAAGGAAGTTATGACTAACACGAAATGGGGTGAGACTGCATCAATTTAAATATTATTTTAATAACTAACATTTTACATTTACTACATAGCATGTTTCTTCCAAGGAACTTAAAGAACTATACAGAACATTAATTGAATCTCACAACTTCACTCTATTTTACAGAATCAAAAACCAAGGCACAGTGGAGTTATGTGACTTGCCTAAGGTCATCACTGGCAGATTTGAGAATAGCAATCGAAAGTCCTGGTTCCAAAAGCTCTCTGTTCTAATCACTAGATATATTCTCTCTATATAGGAGTTCACAAATACACCATCCTGCCCACTGAAAGAAAATAATCTTTATAATTTTAATTATTGTATCATACAGTCTATCATACATAGTATCACATAGTCTTTTATCCCCTCCCCAGTAAAAATATGTATTTTGGACATAAAAGTGGACTGTACTCTAAACATAGTACACAGAGGCCTAAAGAGGAGTCAAATCAGAATTGCCAGTTGCAAATGTCAAGCATGTTTGTGGTTTTTCTTTCAATGGTTATACAAGTATCTGAAATGAAGAGGCAAAAAACATACATTCATCAGCACCAATCAGGTTACTTACTGAAATCTTTGATCAACAAACATATATAAAATATCCACTTTATTTTCTCTAAGTAGACTTGCCTTCCCTCAAAATTACAATAAATGCTTGAAAAACAGTATTACAGCGATTGCATGAGGTGTAGCTGTCATAAGACAATTGCAACCCTGAGGGCGGTAGAGTCAGCTGGCACTATCCCATGCCAAGTTTACAATTAATTCAGTGGGAACCCAAGAAACATCCCCCTCTTAATGTCATTACCTAAACATAAACAAATAAAACCACATTAAGCTTTTTGAAAGACCTGGAGCTTTAGAAACTTTAACAAAGTTAATTATGAAATAATTAACTTGTTTTATGTCTACCAGGGAGTGACTTTACCAAAACTAAATTCATTCTTTAGGAAAAAAGCCTTTAAGACTTTGAGACTTCAAAGCTGTGGTTGTTCCCTTTAGTGATTCCGGTGACTAATCCAGACCTTTCCCTAGTAAACAGATATTGACTACCTAGGACTGAATTCCCTAGAGGTTAATTGACCTGTCCTGACAGTTAACTACACGTAGGACTTTGGGTCTATATTAAATAATACACATTTTATTTGCCCTTAAGTAGACAAGGTTCACTCTGTATTCAAAATCAGTTTGATGTTTAGGAATCAGACTGTCACATTTACATGGCAGATAGAGCTATGATCTACTATTGACACCTTTAGTGAAAGTCAGCTTCATATGTATGTGCAAGGTGACAGAGGAATAAATCCATGACTAGGATCGGATGAACCTGTTTGTCTAAAATCTATGTTAGTAGTATTATTATTTTATTTTTACTTCAAAATAATAATGTAGTGTTTGTCAAAGGTACCTGTGACAGTCTGTACCCCTATGTTCACCCCTTTTACAAGACTACGTTAAATTTTGTACAAAGCATACTGTAAGAAATCATTTGAAAACTCATGATTTGCTGATCATTATTGTCCTGGTAAAATACGTGTGGCAACACTGTATGTAAAGATATAAAATTCTATGTATAATATTACCAAGACATGTTCCAACATATTCTGGAGGGCAGTCACAAACAAGTTCTCCAAAGACAAAAGGGTAGCCAACGCCTCAGCCAGATGTCCACAAGATCAAATGCCCCACCACCTGATTAAGATGCCACTCTTCGGCAAGAGAGAGGGTATGGGCAAAAAGCCCCCAAACAAATAAACAAAAACCGTACATTTTTGACAAAGAAGCAGTTCAAGGTTCCTCACCACGCAGACTTTCTATTTCCTGAACATCAGCTGAAGATGATTTTTGTGCAAGAGAAAGAGCTAGAAGAGATGCCCCAAAGCATCTTTCTCTTGCCTTCTACCCATGCATCAACAACCTCTGAAGAACAAAGGAAGCAGCACTGGACTGGAAGCGAGATCCTCACTGAAAGAGGGTCAGCCAATAAGACTACTGGAACATGTGGTGAGAGAGACCTTTGCTTTGTATTCACTTAGTTTGTTAAATTAGGTGTTTATTGTATTTTACCTTTTATTTCTTTGTAACCAATTCTGATGTATATGCATCATTACTTGTAGTCACTTAAAATCCATCTTTCTGTAGTTAATAAATCTGTTTTATGTAAACCAGTGTGTTTGGATTTAAGTGTGTGAGAAACTCCATTTGGGATAACAAGATTTATCCATATCATTTTCTGTTATTAAATGATGGACTTTATATGAGCTTGTACCATCCAGAAGGATGCTGGGCAATACAAGAGGTACATTTCTGGGGTAAAGTCTGGGACTGGGAGTTTGCTGGTGTTGGCCTGCAATGTAATTCATGAGGGCTGGCTATAACACTCATATAGTATAGGAGGGAGTGATTTATATGCTGGAGGCTGTGTGAGAGCAGGCCAGGAATGATAGCTTTCACAGCAAAGCAGGGTAAAAGGCACCTTAGTTGGAGAATTGAGGGGACACAGCAGTCCATTAGTTCAGATGGTACCTTGGGTATGTCACAGTACCAAATTGAGAGAGCAAGATAGTGAAGATTAACATTTACCAATGGTGAGAGCAGGGGACTTGAAGCTGGTAGTTCTTGAAGCTGGTAGTCTATTCCCAGCTCTTCCAATGACTTTTGTACACTTAAACAAATTTCTTAAATTCTCTATAACTTAGTTTCTCAATCTGGAAAACAGAGATAATGTGCAAGGACAAGTGCAGCGTCCTCCACTTAGGAAGGAAGAATCCCATGTACAGCTACAGACTGGGGACCGACGGGCTAGGCAGCAGTTCTGCAAAAAAGGACCTGGGGGTTACAATAGATAAGAAGCTGGATATGAGTCAGTAGTGTGCCCTGGTTGCCAAGAAGGCTAATAACATATTGGGCTGCATTAGTAGGAGCATTGCCAGCAGATCGAGGGAAGTGATTATTCTCCTCTATTTGGCATTGGTGAGGCCACATTTGGACTATTGTGTCCAGTTTTGGGCCTCCCTGTATAAAAAGGATGTGGACAAGTTGGAGAAAGTCCAGCCAAGGGCAACAAAAATGATTAGGGGGCTGGAGCACAAGACTTATGAGGAGAGGCTGAGGAACTAGGCTTGTTTAGTCTGCAAAAGAGAAGAATGAGGAGGGATTTGATAGCAGTCATTAACTACCTGAAAGAGGGTTCCAGGGAGGATGGAGCTAGGCTGTTCTCAATGGTAGTAGATGACAGAACAAGGAGCACTGAAGTTGCAGTGGGGGAGGTCTAGGTTGGATATTAGGAAAAAGTTTTTCACTAGGAGGGTGATGAAGCACTGGAATGGGTTACCAGGGAGGTGGTGGAATCTCCATATTTAGAGGTTTTAAACTGTAGCTTGACAAAGCCATGGCTGGGATGATTTAGCTGATGTTAGTCCTGCTTTGAGCAGAGGGTTGGACTAGATGACCTCCTGAGGTCCCGTACAATTCTAATATTCTATGATTCTATGATTCTTTATCTACCTTAGTGGGGATATTGTCAGGTTTAACTAATTAATTATTGTAAAGCCCTTTGATGTCATTGTATGAAAGTGCCAAGTATTACTGTTAATATAATTTCTAGTTATCTACAGCACAGGAAAAGTCCAGACAGCTTCATTACAATGTCCCACCAATGTGCCTCAACAATGTCACTGGAGGGACAACTTCTAGGGATGAAAGGGCAGTTCAGAGTCCACGCATATTTAGTCTTTAGGTTTTTTGCAGAAACAGCCAAGAAGGATTGTACTTAGTGTTAATTGTGATTGGGGCTTTTGTGATGTGGATATTTGTCCATTACAAATTGGAATGAGATCACCAAATTTCACTCATTTCACACAAGTGAGAACCAGTAACCTAACAGAAAGGCATGATGTATCCTTACCAACCTTCTGAGCCCTGTCCTCAATACTATTTTCTGACCTATTTGCATGAACCAGAAAATTCTAGCCTGATAAAAAAGCAACACGCCTAAAAATATTATTAAAATATTTTGCCTATACCTAATAAGGAACTTAATTCAAACTGAAGTCCATTATATTAGTTTTTCAATTTTCTCAGATTATTAAAGTGTTACTCCAAAAGAATTTTGGGACAGTGTTTCAATAAAACACTACTTAGCCTACTATTTCATTTTGAAAATACCAGCTTCCTAAAAGTAATGAATACAACAGTAAAGATTCAATCATGAGGATGAATAACAGAAATAGTATGATTTGGGGGGGGGGGGGTGTTGTTTGGCTTTTGAACATTTTTAAAAGTACTTAAAGTGCATGCATTTTCAAGGCATCAACAGAAGCTACATGATAAGAAACATAGGGAGCTCTAAGTGTTATACAAGCTTTTTATTCATTTTTTTTTCTTACATAGTAGATCTACATGCAATATGAAAAACTTTCAGATTTCTAAGCGTTAAGGAAGTTGATAAGGATGTTGGCAAGATTCAGTATTGACCCACTTCTAAAGCAAATTTATAGTCACAATTTCCTGCAAAACTTTTTGTAATGAGTTTATATAATAGCTCAGGTTTGATTGTTTAATTAATAAGAGTTTCCCATAAACAATAGACAAGACAAGATTTTGTTCTGTTGTGAAATATTAAATACAATGAGAAGAAACCTGTTTTTGTTTTGCATTATTTTAATCCAAGTGGTGTTTCTTTGGTCGTGCTTTGGAAAACATTTCCCTCCAAAAACTATTTTAACTGAAGCCTGCACTTTCTCTCCCTTTATGGGCCCGATTGTGGCATTTAGCCCCAGTACTAAGCTGCACCATCTCAAAAAACAAGGGGAGAGTGTAGACATTGCACAACCCCATAGACTGCCTCCTCTCTGACACTTGGGGATGGTTCACACTTCCTTGGGCATATTGAAGGAGCATTTCCTTGAGCATAGGAACTGTGTGATTTTAACTAGTGCACAAAGGCAGGGAGACTTTCACGTTTCAAAGTAGTTCGCATTTCTGTCTAATTGTTCCACATACATTTAGAAGCGCATATTATCAAAGTAGGGGGCAGGTACTCATAGTAGTAATAAATAATAATAATAATAATAATACTGCAATAACTAAGTGATGAAAACTAACAATGGAATTATATTCTTTGGGAGATTTTTTAGCAAAATGGCAGAGGCTTGAAAAAAAAATCAGTCCATGTAAGTTCTAAGGGGTGGGCGGGGTTGAGACAAGGGGTTGAGACACTAAAAGTATCACGTTTTTACATGTTGTTTAATCTATAACTGAAAATCGGCCACACTTTGGAATGTGCCAGCTATTACGTACATGGAAAGTCTTATTTACAAAAGGAATCTTTGTTATGATTTCACATTTTAATTAGTCCTGTCAAAAATAACTCCATTACAGGAGTTAAATAAAATAAAGTTAAATAAAGTCAATGTAGGAGCAGAGGAGGAGGAGCTACTTGATATGGTTTTGGGACATTTGATTTTATTTCAAAAGAAACCTGTGCAAAACAGTATGCTCCAGGACACAGTATTGCCAACATCAAGTTTTCAAACCGAGGAATCAGGTCTCCAAAATAATTCGATGTTGGCAACACAGGATATATATAATCATAGGAGCAGATTTATTCTCTCTTTGACACTGACATCTGCAGGAATACCCAGGCACAGTGTTCTTTGCACATGAGAAGGCTACCGGGCATAGATAACAATGGTCTTAGTTGAAAGCAACCTTCCTTCAAACAGGAGGCCTGTTCCTCCCTCCGCCAAAAGTGGCTAGGGTGGGGGAAGGTTTGCTTGGTGGATGTTGATTCACAGCAGCACATCTCCCCAGTAGGATACTCTGATGGAATGCCTAAGGAAGCTAAAGCCATCCTCTGCAGGAAGAAATCCCAAGGGAGGTTGCTTCCCACTAAACTTAATATTTACAGAGCATACCAGGTCTTGCTGGCAGATGGTTGTGTGATGTACACTTTATTTGATCTTATGGAGTGAATCTGGCTTGCGTTTTAACTGGATTTCTGCTGCCATAAAAAATATATTGAATGACAAGTATCAGAGACATTCTTGGATCTTAATCTCAGTAGCCCTATGAGAAAAAGATGTAGATAGAGCCATACCAGAGAACTGGGTTCCTTTTGAGCTGCCTTGCCAATGAAAATGCTTTAGTGCTTGGTACAGAGGAGACGTGCACCATAAGTCAGAAAGGGTCCTGAAGGTCAGAGATTATTATAAGGTTTTGTTTAAAATAAGTTTGGTGATTTTAGGATAGTTACGGCCACATTGATCTATATCCTGGTAGCCTATCCTGGTATGAGTTGTCAATGGAATTACTCATATGAGCAAAAGGAGAAGGATTTGGTGTATAATCCCTAGCATGAATCTATAAACATGTACATAACAGAATGTTCTCTAACACTTACATAACATTAGACTGCCCAAGCCAGGACTGAATACCACTAGTAGAAATATAGTGGGGAATTACAACTCACACACTGGTTTACACTAGTAATGGCACAAGGATACATGTAGGCCTTCACTAACAGTTTCTTTATTCTTCTCCTCCCTACTGAATCATAATTCTTTAATGATACACCTTCTTTTAAGATTTTTTCATGTACAAATGTTAGTTATGAGTCCCACTGATGTCATCCTTCCTAATTATATTTTAACTCCAAACTACTGTTTATATCTATGTCCTTCAAAAACCAAAAAAAACCCAACAGACAGACAGACAGACAGACACATACACACATACACACACACACACACACACACAAATGAAGTTATTTATTTTACTTAAATCCTGACGAAGACCCAGGATATTGTATTTGGGAAACTAGACCAGATAACAACTGTGTAAAATACACACAGTGAAACATATGTGTGAATTGTATTTTCCTAAATCTATAATACACACAGAAACAAGTAGACATTCATTTATTGGCAGAGATTAGAAAAAATGGATTGCATTATACTACAAAGTATCTATGCCTTATGGATTTAAGCAATTTAAAGTTACTTACAAACAATAGGTCGAATGCCTAGATGAATAATAATAAATAATAAATAATAAATAATAAAAGAATAATAAACACTGTATTTTTTTTTCACAAGCAGAGAATTTTCCAACTATTTAAGCAAAATCATAATTCGAATACTTCTCTCTTTTTATTATTTATTTCTATTATGACTATAACCATATCTAAATGTTACTGTCAGGATTCCAGATGGTTTACTGTAGATGTCCAAAAGGAATCTGTCTGTGATTAGAACATCCTGTACAATGCAAATCCTTTCAGTGTCCAGATGCCACAAAAATGATTTAAGGATTTTTTTTCTCATCTCTGTTATGGAAAGTGGGGAAAAATTGCCATTGACTGAAAGATGGAAGTTTAAACAAAATGTTTTAAAGCCTATGTTACATAACACAAAGATATCACTGAGGTTAGTTAATACTGAGATGGGCATGTTTCTCCCTAGAGTTCAATCAAGTGCAACCACGTCCCATGGCTAAACAGGGGCAAACCCTTCCCTTCCAACGTGGAGGGCTGTAACCACAGTGGAATCACATCAGTTCTAGTATGTATGGAGAGAGGGTTCATGAGGTTAGAAAGCCTGTGCAGCCCTTTACACATTATAGATCTATGCTCTATAGAGTCTATCCCTGCAGCACCCAAGATACCCATGCGGGGTGGGAAAGGGACTGATGGCTACAGTGGAGCAGAAACAGGGGACAGTGGGTATGACAACAGCCATTTCCTAAACAAAAGGAGTCACTTGAGCCATGGAGGCCATTGCTGTCACAGAAGAAGTGCAATAGGTGTGGAGCCAATCCATGTCTCTTGCACAGCTAAAAAGGAGGATTCCTTCCCCCAAAACTCATTCAAATTCTACTGGGACGGTGCACTGGACTTAAGATTTGCCCTACTGGAGATCTAAACCTACACTTTACGTGATCAAGGTACCCACTAAAGTCTATAACAGTTCTGTTTGATTAAGGAATGCATGATCAGACCCTAGTTTGGAAGGCAGCATGGGTTGGTAGAATAAGGACAGGGTAGGTAGTCAGGAAATCTTTAAATCAAGACAATGTTTTTTTTCTAAAATATATGATCTAGTTCAACCACAACTATTAGACTTGAAGAAATTATTAATTCAAGGCAGTCCTATGGCTTGCGTTATGCAAGAAGTCAGACTAGGTCACAATGGTCCCTTCTGGCTAGACTTGGTCAGGAGTTTTTCAGTGAATCATTTTCTTAGTGAAAAAATGTTCATTTGTCAAAACCAAAATGATTTGTGGGGAAGGGTCAGTTTTGATTAATTTTTTAACTTGAGAAAATATGGGGAAAAATCTACGAAATTGTCAGAATATCTTGTTCTGACATTTGCAAAACAAAAATATTTTGGTTCTGATCCCAATTCAAAATTGTATCCACATTGGTCCCAGGATATTATAGGGACAAGGTGGGTGAGGTATTGTTGATCCAATAAAATATATTATCTTACTCACCTTTGCTTTGAACCTATCAATAATGCTTTAAAACAAAACTGAATTTTCATTCACAGTTGCTTAAATCAAGATAATTAAGTAGAGTAGCATGGTACAATTTAAAGACATCATATTAGCAACATCATATTAAGACCAACTGTCCAGGTTTATCTTTGGTGTTTGTACACTCATATCATAACCATAATATTTATGATAACTTTCTTTTTCATTAAAAATAAAATCTCCTGGCATATTACAAAAAAAGAGAATTATTGTACAGCATTGTTTTATTTATTTGAGAGTTGTTCCAGTCTCCCTTGTGTACCCATGTTTAAGCAGTTTTTAAACTCTGTTGTTATATGATAAACTAGTTTAACTCATAAAAAATTATTTCTCAAGGAAAAAAAACAGTAGGGTAAGCATATGTCAAATTTTCCTGAAAAGTGTTCGATCTGCCTGACTGTGTTTTTTAAATACAAATCATATAACTGAAAGAAGCAATCTCTCATGCACATTCAGGTTTAATACAGATTTCAATCTATACTATGGACTGTCATGAATAAAACCCTATATTTCAGGAAAAATTTTTTTTTTTTAAAAGTGATCATGCACCAGTTTCCAAGCAGTAATAACTTGATCCTAAATCTATATGACGATAAATGGAGTGCAAAACTTACCTTCTCTCCATTTACCCCTAATTTGGAATGAAAAAAAAGTAGGCACAGATCATCCCATCCCTGCAGGAAAAGATTCATTAGCCAGGAAACTCGGTGGACCATAACCCAAGCTACTGCAAATTGGTGTATTTTCACTGAAATCCGTTGAGCTATGTTGATTTACATCAGTAGAGGACTTGGCCCAATGAGTTTAAATATTTAGTTCCTGAGGTTCAAAAGAAGTTTTCTGTCCTGTGTAGGGGATAAGGAATCACAGAAATATTTCAGAAACTGCACAGATGTAGGGGCAACTGTTCAGTGTGACTGACATTCCAGGCTATTCTCTGGTTCTCCTAAGGCCTTGCTCCCTGTGGTTCCCTGGCTGTTTCTGTTTCTCCTGGCAGGAGCAGGAAGCACTTAGCCAAGAAATGCAATAAGCTATATTTACTTTCATGGGAAATTTTTGGGTATAGAAGGGGATGATACCCCACAGAGAAGCAGCCATTTCACATTTCCACCCCAACTCCAACCCACCTCTCCTTTGCACAGCCCGGACTACATGCACTTACATGGAAAAGCTTTTGTGGAGAGAAAGGAGCTGCTACCATTTGGACTTATCTCCTCCCTATGCACTATAATCCCTATAATCACTATAATTCATGGCAGATCAATATGTGCCCAAATAATTTTTAAAAACACCAAAAAATTCTGAAAATGCATCTTTTTTCCCCATCATGATTTAGAAATAATCAAACTGTAGGATTTTCTGGAGAGCAGGGGGAATGAAGTTTGTTTTGTTTTTAACTGGAAAATGTGGGAAAATAAATTTTTATTTGCTCTAGACACACTTAAACATACTGGTTTTACAATGGAAATGCTCCTATGACTTTGAATTAGATTCCTATGAACTAGAAAGAGCATGATGCTATATTAGAATTTATGTTTTTTAAAAAGAGAACTTTTTATACTTAGGCATTATCATCCCACAGTATGATGTATCTAGCTTATTAGAATCCCTACAATTGTAGAAGGTTAAGCCCATGTAACCTGACAAAATACACAACTTTATTGCACTGAAGGGGGCTTTCTGCAAATGAACTGAGATTACACAATAAATAAAAAACCCGTATAGTTAAAAGTATGGTTTAAACATTTCAGCGCTCAAGCTAAATAAAGATTAAAGACTAATCAGAGTTTGATTCTTTTATCATAAATGCTTTCAACAGGAGAGGATGAAGCAGTAACATATATAGACAATTATACAGGAATAGTGTGCTACAGAAGACACGTTATGTTAATAAATATATTTTGGGGTGGTAGATTTTGTTAATAACATCAACAAACTTTGTTTTCTTACTAATAATAACCACTAAGCAAAGCTCTCAACTTTACTTACATGGCTATGGTTATTTGTCAAATCTCTCTTCATCATTTATAGTCTGAATTTTTTCCTTTTAGCTCAGTGTTGTGATGGAATCAATACAAATCTGCTCTTAAAATATCTGTCTCTGACCTGTGTTTGTTTTAAGCTGTATCATTCATAATGGTGATGGATTGGTAATGTTATTCCTTTGTCCGCACAAAGCTCACAGCATAAAAAGTGCATATATTTTATGCCCAAGGTCAGGAGAAAATTAATGGATAAGAGCTAGATAAAATGGAGTTCAAGCTGAATGGGCTGAGTGCTCTCTACAGGGTACAGACAAGGCAGGCAGTACAAAGCCCATTATACTCAAATGCTCTTGAAGCATTTCAAAGTGAAATTGTTTCCACAGGCTAACACATAAAAGCACCAAGCTTTAACTTTTCTGTTGCAAAGATAGCCTACAGGTACCGGCCTAACGTTCCTATTCAGGATTTTATTTAGCATATTCCATTTATCAGACTTCACCTTAAGCCATAAAGCCATTTAGCGTTTAGGACTAAAGTTGTACAAGTTATGTTTATTTGTTATTAGTAAACTTCACTTTACAGACTTCTCTGCCCATCCTTCTCTTAAAATGTCTCTGTCAGGGGACCTGGTGAATAGCAGAGCCTTCCCAAAGGAATCACACAAGCACTTTTACAGACCAAAGTCTGAAGGGACAATAGAGAAAGTGCAACTGTTCACTTGCTATGAGAGTTTATTAGAAAGATTATTAAAGAAGATGACAAAACTCAGAATCTCTCAAAAGCACACAGTAAAAACATATTTCTCCAACTGGAAGAACAGAGGCACAGTGGAGGGAAATATACTATAAAGGGAAGTGTAGCAAGGCGCTATGGCCTATCTCGGAGCCTGGGCCCGAGGAAGGGTCGCAACGCACCTGCTGGACAGAAGAAGGCCCTACAGGCCAAATACCCCGGAAGCAGAGGGGTGGAGCCAGGACAGGAAAGGGAAGCATAAAAGGCTGGCCTAGCAGCTCACTCAGGGGGAAGCTGCTGCCAGAGAAGGATGTGCCTACCCTGAGGCTGTGGTCTGGGCCTGACCCAAGCCCTGCGGTGGTGTGGAGCAAACACTCCACCAACCTGAGCTTCCAAGATCTGCCTGGGCTACTGGGCCCTAGGGACTGGGAAGAATTACCTGAAACCACTGAATGGGAGAGACCCTCTGAGGCTGGCCCTGGTCTGGAGGAGCTGCCTGATGTCGGGGACCCACTAGAGCTGCTGGGGCCTGGTGTACTGGAGGACCCCCTGGGATCCTGGGACCTGGAAGAGCTGCCCTCCACTGACAACCCCAAGGAGTTCCTGGACCTGCCGCTGGTCGACAGTGAGGGACACATGGGGTTCCTGCTCGCCGTCTACCCCAGCGACCTGGAGGGAGACACCTGGCTGCAGGTAATGGGGGACAGGGTGGGAGGAAGTAGCCCAGGAACAGCTGACTAGAGAGTGGCTGAGCCTGTAGCTGAACCAGTTAGTGTGTTGCAGCTGGATCCCCGTCGACTCAGAGGCAAACCACTTTGCCACTGATAGGATGCAGTAGAGTTGGGTGGGCCTGCGACCCCCTCCCCCCTTTCCTAACCACCTCTGGGAGTGCTTGGCTTCCTCTGAACTTGCCTACCAGAGGATACTGAGCTTTGCCAGCCCCGCCTTCCTGCAAGGCTGGGGGCTCTAGACTATATTACTTGCCCCACCCGCTTGAGGGCCGGGGTCTATTGACTACTGCGCCTGCCCCACCTGCTTGAAGGGCCAGGGACAACAGACTGCTTACCAGCCCCGCCTGCCTGAAGGCTGGTGGCTCTAGACTACTTTGCCTACCCTGCCCACTTAAGGACTGGGGGCTACAGACTGCGTAAATAGCCCGCCCCGCTTGGGGGCTTGGGCTAAAGACTCACAACCCACGAGCTTCTTCCCCTTACAACCAGGTGCTGGGCCCAAAGAAGAGTTGCGACGCCCCTCCTGGGGGGAATCGCCAGCCTACACGTGGTGGAGATTGCAGGCAGCCACCCCCTGACGCTGGCAGTCTGCGAGACCATGGATTTTGACAAGTTCATGAAGTGGTGGGCCAACCACCAACAGCAGAAGCAAACAGCCCAGCTGAAGCAGCAACAACAGCTGCTACAGACATTGGGCATGCAGCAGCAACAGTTGATCTGGGACCTGAGGGCCTAGCAGCAGGAGCTGCAGTGGCAGTATATGCAGCAGCTGGGTGCCTTGCTGCACAAACCAGCAGGGCCGGACAAACCCTGGGGAACCTCAGGGAGCATGGGTCCATGCGGTACTTGTGGCCCAGTGGGACACCCACAACATCCATGCCCGACAATGGACTGCCCCTTCAGCCTGGTCTATGCCAAGGAAGGGCGAACCTGGGGCCCAACTATCCTGAAAGCCACAATCACAGTCGGCATAGTGGGGAGACACTTGGAGGCCCTGGTCAACTTGGGGTGGGCCCAGACCCTCATTCTGAGGGGGCTGGTCCCCGAGGACGGACGGGTCCTCAGACAAGTCGGCCTTAGATGCATCAATGGGGACTTGAAGATCTACCCCACACTCTCCATCCCCCTGACCATTGGACAGGTCACCCGGGTACTTCCAGTAGGGCTGGTGCCTCGCCTACTGTACCCCATCATCTTAGGCCAGGACTGGCCAGACTTCACGGGGGTTCTACAGAGGGTAGGCCGCCAATGAGCCCTGGAGCAATGGGAGCAGGCCCCCTCACCAGCATGGGGGCTGCTACAGTATGTCTTGGACCTGCAGGAACGCCTTCGACAGGCAGGGACGCTGGCCCAGGAGAGGCTGCAAACCAACCAAGCCACCCAGGCACGGACAAATAACCAGGGGGCATACACTCACTCCTTTGAACCAGGCAACTCGGTCCTCGTATTACTCCCATCCGTGGAGTCCAAGCTCTTGGCCCGATGTTAATGACCATATGAGGTCATCTGACAGGTCAGCCCAGTGAATTACGATGTCTGACAACCAGACCGGCGGAAGAAAAAACAAGTTTACCACACCAACCTGTTGAAGCCCTGATGGGAGCGGGAGGTTGTTAATCAACCCTCACCCCCCTGAGCCAGACCTGGGCCCACAGATCCCCAAAAGGGAAGACCCCAGTGAACCCCAGTTGGGCACCAACTTATCCGAGACTCAGAGGCAACAAGCGAAACATCTTTTGAAAATGTTCGCCACAACGTTCACCTTGACTCCCATGAAAACACTCCCAGGTGTATTACACCATTAAAACTCGCCCCGGCAAGGTGGTGTATACCGGCGCAAGGTCTCCCCCGTTGCCATCTACAAGCTGCTGTAGTCCGAGCCATGTTGAGGCTCGGGGTGATAGAACCCTCGACCAGCAAGTGGCGTAGCCCCATTGTGCTGGTACCAAAACCCGATGGGTCGCACCAATTTTGTATCGACTTTCCGGCATGTTAACATCATCTCAAAGTTTGATGCCTACCCCTTGCCACGGATCAACGAGTTACTTGATCAACTCAGGGAGGCCCAATATTTCACTACGCTTAACCTCACAAAGGGTTATTGGCAAATGCCCCTCAACACCAGCTCTAAGGAAAAGACCGCGTTTGCAACCCCCAGTGGGCTGTACCAACTTGTAAGGATTCCCTTTGGACTCGATGGGGCACTTGTGACGTTCCAGCAGCTGATGGACCAGCTCCTGGCCCCATGTGAACTATACTGCGGCCTACGTTGTCATCGTATGCAGCTGCCACTAGAGTGATCACCTGAAGCAGATGGCCACTGTCCTGAGGACTTTGCGGGATGCTGGGCTGACCGCAAACTCCCAAAAATGCTGCATAGAGTGGTGAGAAACCACCTACTTTGGGTACACCCTGGGTCAGGGAACCCTGCAGCCCCTGATCGGGAAGGTGCAAGCTCTGCAGGAATACCCCCGACCAACCACCAAGAAGCAGATGAGGCAGTTCCTGGAGTTGGCCGGCTATTATTGGCAATTTGTACCCGACTTTGCCATCCTTGCCGCGCTTCTCACAGACCTGCTGAGGAAGGACCAGCCACTCTGCGTCCGGTGGACCCTGGAATGTGTCAGGGCTTTTACCACCTTGAAAAACGCACTGTGCCATGAGCCTGTTCTCTGCAGCCCCAATTTTAATTGCTCCTTCATGGTGCAATCAAACGCCTCGGCTGTCAGACTGGGGGCCGTGCTCACCCAGAACTTTGACAGGGAAGAGCACCCTGTCCTGTAGTTGCAAGCTGTTTCCCGGGAATAGAAATACACTACTGTAGAGAAAGAGGTGCTGGCTGTGAAGTGGGCGCTGGAGGCCCTAAGGTACTTCCTCCTCGGCAGCCCTTTCATCATTATCACTGACCGCGCACCCTTCCACTGGCTCCACCAAATGAAAGAGACCAACGCCCGGGTGATGCATTGGTCCCTCGCCCTGCAACCCTTTGCCTTTAGCTTTCAACACCAGGCAGGTAAAGAGCACGCCAACACTGATGCCTTGTCCCACTTAGGGGAAGGGGTGCAGGCCAGCCCCAGAGACCAGGAGCTGGACTTGAGGGGTGGGGTGTGTAGCAAGGTGCTGTGGCCTTCCTCGGAGCCTGGGCTCGAGAAAGGGTTGCAACGCCCCTGCTGGACAGACGGCCCTACAGGCCAAATGCCCCAGATGCAGAGGGGCGGAGCCAGGACAGGAAAGGAAAGTATAAAAGGCCAGCCTAGCAGCTCAGTCAGGGGGAAGCTGCTGCCGGAGAAAGATGTGCCTTCCCCAAGGCTGTAGTCTGGGCCTGACCCAGGCCCCGTGGCAGTGCAGAGCAAACACTCTACCGACCCGAGCCTCCAAGGCCAGCCCGGGCTGCTGGGCCCTAGTGATTGAAGAGGACTGCTAGGCCCTAGTGACTAGAGAGGGCCTCCAGGCCCTAGTAGCTGGGAAGAATTACCCGAGACCACTGAGTTGGAGAAACCCCTTGAGGCCAGCCCTGACATCGGGGACCCACTGGGCGAAAGCCCCTGAGCCCCTGTGACCTGGAGGAGCTGCCCTCTGCTGACGACCCCTAGGAGTTTCCAGACCTGCCGCTGGTTGACGCTGAGGGACTTGGGGGCTCCTGCTCGCTGTCTACCCCAGTAACCTGGAGGAAGACACCTGACTGCAGGTACCTGGGGACAGGGTGGGAGGAAGTAGCCCAGGGACAGCCAGCTAGAAAGTGGCTGAGTCTGTGGCTAAACCAGTCGGCATGTTGCAGCTGGATTCCTGTCGACTCAGTGGCTAACCACTTTGCCACTGATATGCCCCTGGGCTGGGACGCAGTGGAGTTGGGTGGGCCTGTGTCCCCCTCCCTCCTTCCCTAACTACCCCAGGAGTGCTTGGTATCCTCTGGTAAGTTCAGAGGAAGCCCCGCCTGGAGCCTCTAAACTATATTACCTATCCTTCCTCCTTGAGGGCTGGGGGCTATTTACTTCACCAACCCTGCCCAGTTTGAGGGCCAGAGGCTGTAAATTGCTTACCTGCCCCACCCACTTGAGGGCCAGTGGCTGTTGACTACTGCACCTGCTCTGCCTGCTTGAGGGCCATGGATGATAGACTGCTTACCAGCCCCGCCTGCCTGAAGGCCAGGGGCTAACAATACTTTGCGGGCCCTGCCCATTTAAGGGCTTGGGGCTACAGACTGCGTAAATAGCCCATCCCGCTTGGGGGCCAGGGCTAATGACTCACAACCTGTGAGCTTCTTCCCCTTAGAACCAGGCACTGTGGCCTTCCTTGGAGCCTGGGCCCAAGGAAGAGTCATGACGACCCTGCTGGGGTGTGTCTCCAGCCTACAGGAAGGTACAAAAGTAAAATTGCTTTATAGACTGAGGTAACTGTCACTATAGCAAAATTTGTACTGTTTGTAAAAACAACGAGAGTTCTGTAGCACTTTAAAGACTAACAAATTTAATTTCTAACAAATTTGTACTGTTTGTAATACTCCTAATGTACCGCTGTTGTAGTCAAGAATATTGCCCATGCAAAGTACAAGAGAGAAATTATTACAAAGGTTGTATTAAACTTAAAGCTAAAATATCAACGTGCTTTGAATGGGGTGTGTCCTGGAAGTTGGCTCTATTAAAAGTCTTTCAGAGGTGCAATAGTCTCCCTGGGTAGTGCTGAAAGGAATGCAGCTGATGAAGAACTAAAAATAATGAAGGAATAAAAACGTGTTTGAGATACCACCCAGTAATCAAATTGGGTAGCATCACAGGGTAACTGACCCCTGAGGATGGTCAGGTTCTGCCTACCTGTGACAGGCTGTGCTAAAAAGAATGAGCCAGCCCAGATCCTTCTGGGGATAATAGATTGCCTCTGTAGCTGGGCAGTAGATTATTAGTTAAGGAACACTTGGGCCTTATATAAAGTGTATTGTGGACTCAGGAAGGGGACGCACATGGGAGAAGCCCCTGGGGAAAGAACTCCTCAGGGGAGGTTGCTAGGAAGCTACTCCCAGTGAGGTCTCTCTAAAAAACAGAGGCTCCTGGAGAGAGGAATCATTCCCAGAATGCAGAACAAGAAAGCTTCTAATGGGAGGGCTTCTCAGGGGGAACTGGTGGGGGAACTCGCCAGGAAAGGAAACCAAGGAAGATTGTTCCTAGGTGGGAGAGGCTCTGAAAGGGAAGAACTATGAATGTCAAGTCTCTACAAAATCTGAGACCAATGAGAGGATTTCATCAGGTAGCAGCAGGAGCCCTAAATCAAAGGAATTTATATGCTGCTTTGAGGAAGGGTCATCATGGTTTGACCTCTGTGAGGACCTTGACCTCAGGGGAGAGAATCTTCCCCAGCTGATAAGAGGCCCTGACTCCAAAATACAGTTTTGGGTTAACTGGGCCTCACTGGCAAGGGACCTGGACTTAAGTGGGAGTTTTGGACTAAGGCTAACTCACCCTCCAGCTAGAGCATTGGGGTGGTGGCCTATTTATGTACTACTCTGCCTTTGGGCTAAATAAACTAGACCTCTGAAGGAGTGCTGTTCAATATATATAAGTTTCATTGGACCTACTGAAAGCCCACTAGGGGAAACTGAGGCAGAGACATAACTGCAGTGCTGCTCCAGGGATGAAGGCCCCATTACAAGCAGGTATAGCTGTTTATATCATAAACCCACTTCTTACTATCTAGGATTTTAAAAAAGGGAGAAGTTAAGGATAAATAGTAGCAAACTGTTGCTTCATGAGCATATCATCCTCCCCCTTTCCCACCCAAAAAAAAAGGTAAAAATCCAAAACTGAGCTCCAAATTACAGCATAGGTGAGCCACTAATGTTGAGATTGGGGCGCTAAACTTTTTAACTTGCTGACAACAAAAGCCCTAAATCATATGCTTTTGGAATGATTTTTGTAATTTTGAGTTAAAAAACACATTAACGTTGGAAGAAATGTTTAAAAAAAAAAAACAGTGAAAATAATAAAGGACTAGAGGACACAGTCTATGAAGAAAGACTGGAAAACTTAATTAGTATTGCTTGGAAAATCGGTGATTAATTAGGAAAAGGATATCACTGTGCAAATATTTGAGAGGTGTTAATAGGAGAGAGGACTAAGAAAAGAAGTAATGGTCTAAAACTAAAAATGGAAATACATATATGTATATTAGTAAAGACAATTAGACAGTGGAATAAATTGCCTAGTGAGGTAGTTGAGTCATCATTAGAGGTGCTAAAAAATGTAGATTAAATACAATCCTTGAGCGATTAGTGTAAAAGAAGACCCAACTCAAAGCAGGGGATGGGACTGGATAACGTTAGAGATTTTTCCAACACTATTATCTATGATTCTGTACAGTCATCTGAGCTATTCTGCAAATAAAATGTGATCACTGTAGTTGGTTTCCAGTTCTTTCAATAATGTAATATTCAGTTTCTTAATTTCAAATTCACCAAAGCAGAAATAGCTTTTCTTAAATAGAAAAGAAACTATAATCTCTTAAAATGAATGGCCATGGACACATGATATAAAAGTATTAGGGATGAGCCTAAACTAAAACCCAGGATCCAAACACCCCAAACCTGTAAGATGTCTAAACTCATCACTATATAATATTGAAAATATAAACAATTGTAATCACAATTGTACGTACAATATGCATAATATATGCATGCTTAAAACTGGAAAATGAGTCAGCGATACTGTGTAAGAAATAAGCATTACTTTAAAAAAAGTAGTCTGAAACAGCTAAGATCAAATTTGCAAAATTTCTGCCCAAATGTTTAAAATCTGTCAAAGTTATAAGCAATGCAAAATTGAGGGTTATAACATGAAGTCTTAGGCATCCTTAACTCCAAGCTTCTCCTGTCAAGGTTCCCCTATGTGATGTTCACAAATTTTTATTATTATGGCATATTATCCAAATATTCCAAAAGGAAACCACTATAATATATTCACATAAATGTTTTTCTATATTACATAGGGTTTATAATATAATCGCTGGACTATTTGAGTGCATTAAGTGTACCTGTAGGGCAGTAAGTGACATGATTAGAAAAGGGGGGGTCAGGTAATATCTTTTACTGGACTAACTTCTGTTGGTGAAAGAGACAAGTTTTCAAGTTTACACAGGCTTGTCTTTGAAGGGGTTGTACAGATTTTTTTTGAGGACAAGGACTAAGAAGTCATGTGTGTGATCCTTCTGTGAAAAGTGTTCACCCATGGGGGATATGGAGTTTTTGTCCTTTATAATTTTTCTATGAGAGTTCATTTGAGAGTGTAGTGATTGTCTGGTATCACCCCCACATTTATTGGAGCGTTTAATGCACTGGATGAGGTACACCACATGTTGTGATAGGCACGTGTAGAACACATGGATCTTGAAGGGTGTGTTATGAAGGATATCGTTCATTGTAGCAGTGAAGATATGTCTTCAGGTTTTGCATCTCTTGCTCTGCATGATCTGGTGCCACTTTGGAGTTAGTGTGTCTTGGTTTGTGGGGAGATTGCTTCTGATGAGGAGCTCTGCATCTCCTTTGCTCCTTCGCTTAACAATCTGTGCCTGCTTGTATTTATCTGTGACATTCTGAGAGTACCTTTCCCAGACCTGAAGAAGAGCTCTGTGTAAGCTTCAAAGCTTTTCTCTTTCACCAACAGAAGTTGGTCCAATAAAAGATATTACCTCACCCATCTTGTTTCTCTAATATCCTGGGACCAACACAGTTACAACAACACTGTAGTGACTATCATCTGTCACATATATGTTCTTGTTCAATCTATTGGCAGCCAACTGATTTTACCATATCTGAGCAGGTGTTTGGTGACTAACTGCAGACACAAATTTGGCAAATTCAGCATATCTACCCGTGAAATTACAAAGTTCTGCAGACTATTGTTACATAAATTGATATGTTCATTTGGAGCCGGCTCCTAAAACCATTGAAGTCAATGGGAGTCTTCTGAATATCTTCAGTGAGCTTTGGTTCGGTCCTTTGGCTATCTGCTAAAGCAAACCATACAGCAAAAGAAAAAAATACTGCTTGGTTTTGACATCAGAAACCTATATGGACCCTAATCTAAAAAAAATGCTAAAATATTCCAAAATTTCAAAGTACCAGTCTGAATGTCAAAACAGAAGGATAGAAGCCCCCTAGAAATGTCTGTTTCTAATATAAATTAATTTCACAGTGAACCATAATAAATTTGCATTGCTTTTTAAAAATAAAATATTTCCAGGATGATCCTAAATAATGTTACTTGTTTAGCATCAAGATTGTAATGAGCTGTTTTCTTAACATCCCAAAGCTATTATGTTGCCACTTTTAGTCATGTTGAGTTATGATTAAATCCTGAATGTGAAAATAAAGCATTAGGTTACTATTCTGGTATTTACATTTCTCTTAATAGTTTCAGACTTTCAACTATTTAAACTTAGATAGCTTAGTTCTAATAAATATTTTAATAAGAAGGTCAACATATCATTCATTTATGGTGTAGGGAATGGATACACATCTACCACTCTGACGTCAAAAAGAGCCATGGGACAGTCATCTGAGCTGACTTTGGCTGTTATAGGATAAAGGGCCTGTTCCAAACAATGAAATCAATGGAATGAGTCCCATTCAATTCAGACTCAGGGCATGATTCAAAGTACTTCAGGTCCTTTCTCAAGATTTACTTTTGCCTCTACTGGGCCTGATCAAATGGAAATTTTTCCACTGATTTCATTGGGCTTTGGATCTGTCTCACTGAAATCGAAAGCAAAACTTCCATTGACTTTAACAGTGCACCATCAAGTCCTCAGTCTTTATTTCTGAAAGATCCCATTTTCTGGGAGTTACAATTTCCCTCCCATTCTCTCTAGTCCTCTGAGAAGTGAGTAAACTATGATAGGTCTATACTCCTGTAGCATATGCTCCTTGATGTGCCAGTCTAACTACATCGCTGGACATGGCATCTGCATGACTGTGGGACACAGTAACTCTATGGTGCCTGCATCCCTCTACATGTAAGAAGCCATGGTCCAGCACACCAGTGCATGAAAATGACCAAGTGCCTTAAGGCCCCTCTACTCCCTTGTGCTGGCATGCAGGATGAGCAACAATTTAGCTTGCAGACTTCAAACCACTTTATTTAATACTATCCTTTCTGCCAACAAGCCCTGATTAAGTGTTTTCAAAAAGCTTTCTGAATTTATAGGCACATAAACAAGTCAATATATCTCAATTTCACGAAAGAATCTGTCATTAAAAAGAATTTTACAATTCTTGCACTCAGAGAAGTATTCCTCTCCCTCTCAGACCAGGCTTTCATCCCTACGCAAAAACAATTAAAATCAATTAATTCTGCACATGTTCTATTATTACCTTTACCTAAAATATTTCACCATTGAACTAAAAATAAACCAATGATGCAACTTACAAAGGGAAGCAATGTGTTTAGAATATTCCAAATGCAAAAATAAAGTAAGGCCTATCATTCTCAGAAGCTTGGAAGTTTACAAATAAATAAATAAATACATAAATAAATGAAATCAAAGCCATCCAACCCTGACTGTAAGGTCTCTTTTCTGAACTCACCAACCATGATCAAAGTAATGCTAATAGGTCAACTGGGATCACAGCTTTTCTAAGCACTTTTTATATTATTCATGAACCATTTTAACTACCTTGTGCTTCAGGTTGCAAACAACCCAGAGGATTTCTGACCTTGACTCAAACAAGATGCCTTTTCAATAGCGTATGTTTATATTAGGCACTTGTCACATACACTAGAGATAAGACATGTTTCCCCTGGAGCTACAGTACACTGCTGACCTATGGCTTGCTCGTCAAAAGGCTATTATAATTGACTCTTGGTATATCAAACAGTTTCATGCAGGCAGATCCATTTATAGAGAGATTGATTTCTACTTTCAAACCCAGCACCCTCTAATTTTTAAATACCTAAGATTATCTTTTTCCCCACATACAGAAGACAAAATGATAGAGAAATAACAGTATAAAAGCTAAACCATGCTGAGAGTAGCATCAATTTGATGAAATTTCTTCCAGAGAAGATGTTAGAGAAAGCTTCAGTAGTGGGTAAGCAACAAATTGCAGCAAATAACTGTGTGTTGACATGCTAAAAAGAGCAAGTGCACAGTTATTGAGGAGTTTCCTCTGTCAGCCACCCTGCTATAGGTCAATTCCTCATAATAAACCACAAGGATAATACACATTATTAGCTTATTGCTCCACAACAACCATCTTTCTTTTTTGCACAATAGTGTCAGAGCAAAAAAGGCCCCCCGGTAATCTCACATGTCCTCCTCCATCCTTCTTGGTCTTATTCCTGTTGGTTTGCTCATACCATTATGCGATATGAGCTGAGCTACTAGAAATTCACAGCCTTATATTTAGAGGGCCACTACAAATGATTAACGCTTGCTTATTTACTTTTGCAAACCAAATTCAGGAGCAACAGGTGGACAAATACACTGTGTTTAAAGCAAACAAGGAATTTCTGTGTGCTATTTTAAAGGAGTATGAAACAATTGCAACTTATATGTAACATACTCCTTTTTCCTACCAATACAATATAATTTTCCTATCAATACAATATAAAATTAATTAGCCCTATTCTCCTCTCACTTACATCAACAGTAAATTCATTGAAATGAATAGTGATATACTGATGTAAAACTGGTCTAAGTGAGAGGTCTAGTATACTTACTTACAAACCCCAGCTCCACCGAGGCATTCCTGTCTCTGTACAACATAAAAAAATCATGATAAAATATGAAGAAAATACACTCTCAAAATTCTTGCAAATAAAGTCAGTTGGTGGAATGGTTGCAGGGTGGGATACAATGAGAGAAATACACACTATTTCCTTAACTGTGTGTACTACTGCCAATCGTGCAAAGGCAAACATAGAAATCTAACTTTGGTTGGCTATAACCAAATGTCAGTAACTCTTCAAGTCTCAACAGCATCCAATGTTGCCAGTTCTTGGGATTTTATTGCACATCTCCTAATATCCGGTGTTTTTCTTAAAGCTCCAGTTCTTCGAGTTCTGTGATTATATTGGAATCTCAGATTTCATTAAAAAAAACAAGTTTCTAGCTCTCAAGGTTGCAGACAAAAGCCTTAAAACATGATCCAAGTGGACCTACAGACTCAGAAACCAAAAAGCAAATAAAAAGAAACTTACATTTATTATTTAAAATTCAGAATTTTTAAGTCAACTTTATGACTGGGGGGAGCGGTTGGCTCATGAGTTTTAAATTCTTGTGGATGGCAACATTGAAATCTATGAATAAAACCAATCAAGCCCAAAAAAGTTTGAAAGCATTAAGAACCTAACTGTTTTTTGTTTGTTTGTTTTTGGGGGGGGGGGGGAGTGTTATTAAAAGGATGTACTACAAACAACAAAATGATAGCTCTGGAGTGACACAAAGCTGAATTCATTTTGGGATTCTGTCATTCATAAATTAGGGAGGAATGCCAGAAAAGTCATCTGGGCCCCCCTTCTTGGGAATTATAGCCCTGTATTCACTCTAGAGACATGTATTGTTCTTTTATATTCATAAATGAGGCAAGTTTCCAAATATCTATTGCTCAATATCAACTATTGTTAACTAATATCTTGCAATTTTATTTGGCTAGATGTCTATCTACCAGAAAAAGCAAACAAAACACTCAAAAATGTCACTGAAATAGTTATACTCTTTTAAATTAATAGAATGGATGGTAAATCTACTCAAGTTTTAACATCATCTTGGGCAAGTACACTGGTGAATTATGCCCTGGTGAACAAAGATGAAGGAACATAGTAGGCCAGGTTTTGCTCTTAGTTTCACCAGTATAAATCCAGAGTAACTGCACTGATAACTATTAGATATGTTGTAAAACAAGGGATATGCTGGGACAGATTTTGCCTTCAGTTACAATGGTGTAAATTTGGGGTTAAACAAAACAAACCACTAACTTCAGTAAAATCACTCCAAAACTACACCAGACTAACTGAGAGCAGAAATCTTACCATCCTGTGCTATGCTCTTCTTTTCCCTTTTAAACAACTATAAAAAACAACTGAATGCTTAGAACTGGATTCTGATTTGAGTGACGTTTGTTTTAATTGGTGTAACTCTCTTAACTTTAATAGAACTGCTCCGGATTTGGACCCAAATCAGGCCCTGATTGTCAAGAATAATTAATAAAGCAATGTCTTGCATAACTTGTTTTCTGTTATGATAATTTTGTATTTTAAATTACAAGTTAATGAGATTAATATGAAGAAAATGATTTAAACTGCAATATGCCTTGAGTTATCTATCCAGAGTGCTTTTTATATAGTGTTATAATTGTCTCAAAAGTTAGAAATGGTAAATAAGGGTTATTACAGCTTAAAAGTTTGTGATATAGCTTATCTAAATTTTTAGTTTGCTTCAGGTGATCATGAAAAAACCAGATCACTTTTCAAATAATATAAATTTAGACCCACATTCTGCACAGTTGTCACACCCAGATACCACAGATCTTCATGCAGAGTAAACAAGAGCTATATTTTGCAGTTTTGTCATTTCAGCTATGTGAAAATACTATTCTGGTCTCTACAAAATCAAGAGTTTATATATTACAATCACTGCTGAAGTTGGACTTGCATAAAATTGGAGATGGGTACATGCCAAAAGTGAATACTACATTTGCCAAATAATTGTTAGTTTTATAAATGGATAACAAAAAAGACTGTATCTAATACATATAAGTGTCATTTAAGGGTGTTTTCAATTAATCCACAAAATTTATGTGCCATAATTTATGTCGTAACTTCTGCGAAATAAACATTTTTAATTGCTGCCCAATGGCAAAGAGAAGAGGAATATTACTATTATAAACAATTTTAAAATCATGTATAGAAATAATAATATATTTTATAATTGAAAATTGATGTTCATAAGTATGGCTGCTGACTTGCTTACCACCAATTTTAAAAAAATGTTTATGTTATGTTCACAACTGTGATTAATGCCTGCTCCTCTTAACTACAAAATATGATCAAAATGAAAATGACATGAAATCTCAAGGCTAAGACAAAAGACAAAAGATCAGTCTCCTTGAAATTCTGCTGACAGAACATATATATATTTTAAAATGGGTGATGATAACTGCACTGAGCGTCATTCTGTATAAAGACTGAGGCCTATGGCCCTGATTCTGCAAAGCACTTAAGTGTGTGCTTCCCTTTCAATGTGTGAATAATACTCAGCAAAGCACATAAGCAAGTGCTTAATGTTACACACGTGCTAGGTGCTTAGCTGAGCAGGGATGGGATTACTCATATTTAAAGTGAAGCACACACTTAAGTGCTTTGTTGAATAGGGGCCTACTCTGGTACTTGCTCTCTGCTTCTGTGGTGAACAAAAGTGGGAGGGAAGAAGAACGCTAAGAATCTTCTCATGTAATCACCAGAACAGGATCTCTCCACAGAGCTTAAGGAGAGACAGCATGCCTGCCCCCAAAACAGCCTGGTTTCTTGGTCAGGGGATATATCTAGCCTATCATCTCTTTTACTGACAGTTATTGCACATGCAGCAGCCCATTGGCACCACCCTGTGCTGAACAATATTCAGCAGGCACTCTCCATTTTACTATTCTAAAATTGGGGGGCTGAAGTGCTTCTGATGGTTGGTGATTGGCTGGGGGTGATGGTGCAGATATCAGAACACTTAATTCTTTGTCTAGAACACCAATGCTATATGTGGCTAATAACATCTGTAATTAGAAAATCCATATTTCATTCTTTGCATGATATTTTTCTTATTTCTCAGTCTATGATGCATTTGCTTTCTACAATCATTTGCCCATGAAAAAATATTATTGGATTGTCTTTGTATAGGGTGTAAGATTGTACCTCTCTTTGGAAAAGAGTCTTCGCCTTCATGCCTGTCTTTAGGAAGTATTTTACATGCTGTTTTCACTGTGCAAATAGTAAACAATAATAAAGGGTACTAGCAAGTCTACAGTGATTTTTTCACAGCAGATTTTATCAGTAAATACTTAATCCAGGTGACACCCACAGTGAGGAAGCCATTACTAGCAAGGCTGATGAGCAAGCATGATTAGAAGGATAAAAGAAAAAAATAGGATGTAGGCAAGATGGGTTGGAGAAGGGAAACAAGGCTGTAGGTGGGGAAGGGACAGGAAGAGCTAGGATAACTGTGACTGAATCCATTTGTACCTAACATATTATCAAGCATAAGCACCTAAAATATTGCAATCCTTTGCAACCCATGAAGGAAAGGGGTACATTGAACAGGAATATTAGTGATCTCCCATAATGAGATAGCAGTACCCAGAGCTTGAGAGACAGACAAAGGTCTTTAGATACGCTGGCATCTGCATAGATACAGATGCAGGAGGAAAAATTCAAAAGCACAGAATGAAACCAATTACTGATTCTCACACTAATGTGTAAATGCTAAAAGGATGACAAGGCAGAGCTTTAGCAGGTGTATACTGTCAGAGCTTCATTGTGGAGTTTACACTTCCTAAGGATCTGCCTATTGGTGTTTTAAGTCATCCTATTAGGGTGTTGTCTGGACAGTGGTGCAGTCAGTCTTCATTCCAGACTGCCAAAGGAATGGGGTATTGAACCGAAAGAGATAAAAACTGAGAATATAAAGGGATTATAAGAGATAACTGTTTTGGAAGGGATATCAAAACTCATGCTTCAGGGACTAAGCCAATCTTTAACATCTGAGGAAGGTTTTCCTTGAAATCATAATTCTGGGTAGTTTTGCAATATGCAGAGATGCCACAGTTTCTCACTCTTCAGCCAATGCTTTTTCATGATGTATTGGAATGAATTCTGCACACCGTGGCATGCAAAACTCAGAATGACAAAAGAGGCCTGGGTTAGGCCAATAGATGCCTGAATTAATTAAGACTCTGGCTGTAACAGCCTACAAAACAATAACATTTTTATTGCTGTCAATAAAACTCTTTTTCATTAAGGACTATAATACTGGTAAACATTTTTAACCAGCTTGACTTAGTGTACAGTGTCAAAATCCCAATTTTATGTAGTCCTGTATTATTAAATATACTATTGTCTTGAATATCCTAGGTCTTTTCTGATGTTTTATCTTCTTTTGCGGTGTAGGGGATTATCCGTAAAATGCAAATGTGCTTAATAGTGTTATATAGCCTGATTATGGTTAAAAATGGAGAACAGCATTGTCTCCAGAACTTCAATAAAAGGCTTTAGGTGCTCAGTCTAGCAATATATAGGGCTTAAGTCTCCTGCATAAATCATTTTTTTTCAAGTTTATCAAATATGGCTATTTTTAGGATAAAATGCTTCAAACTCTGACTTCTACTCCACTGAATTCACATTTCAAAATTAGTGTTAAACGGGGGGGAGGGGGGGGGAGGAAGGAAGAAATACTATAAACAGCTGACTGTTATATTCTTAGGTATTTTCTATGGTTCACGTCCTTGTTGAAATGTTGTGATCCCCTAACCAGATGTCTACAAATCTTGCTGACAAGGAAAAGGACAAGGCTGCACTGAGAAAAATCACTATAGTACATGGGTTGGTCAGGTTACATCCCAAAGGAAGAATAAAGATATCACGGTCTGATACACCTTCAGCCGAAAATTAGAACGTTCCTACAGAACTTTGGAGTCATTACAATCTTTTAGCAGTAAAGCAGTTAAATAAATCAAACATGTTCTGAAGAATCACCAAGTGTTCAGCACAGGGGTTATTTAACCTCAGTAGGTCAAGTTTTGTTTTTAGTAACAGACAGTCAACCCCAATGAAGTCAACAGGGTTGCAGAGGTGTAATTTATCCATCTCTGAGATCCTATAGCTCAAACCCTGAGATACTTATTCCAGAAAACTCCCATTGGGCTCAGTGAGAATGTGCTTGAGCAAGGACTTCAGAATATGACCCAATACATTTATTTTGATTGTCAAGCTTTAGATTTACAATGCAAAGATCGGTACCACACACAGTTTTGGAATAAAATTATTGTACTTTAAATAACCAGGAAGCTGATTGTCATTATAAATTCTCAATGTACAACATTACAGTTCAGCTTTGATTTGCTTTATTTCCCTCTCCAAAAGTTTATTTATATCCAAACAGAAAATTCTGTGTAAAACTGATCTTTGACTATATCCTGCAACTGAAAGTAATTTACATCTTTTCTTCTTCATCTTCTCTTCACACATGAAGGTAAAAAGTGAGCATGCTGCTCTAATCTGTATTCTGAAATTTGGAGCTATATTTTCATTTTCTTTTGGAGGGTTTTTTGATATATAGAAGCACTTCATTAAGTCAGTTAGGCGTGATCCACTCAGCTCCAGCAATTAGACAATTTTCAGTACCTGTGGAATGAGAAGTCTGAGGCAATAAAATGAACTGTATTTCACCCAGAAGGAGAGTTGTACCATTTGAGATGTGGAGACCAAACTTGCAAGAATAGTGGTTCATTACAAGTAGGGGCAGGTTTCACAGGATTTTTCTTTTAAAGCAACTAGGTTTAAAAGGTCAAACAAAACAATGCAAAAGCAATATCATATTTTTTGGGGGGAAAAGTATAATTAAAAACCCAGATCTTGCATTGGCCAACATTAAGTGGAGATGTGCACTGGTACAAAGCAAAGTTTTATATGACTGACCAGGCAGCTGCTCTTAGGGTCTGATTCAAAGACCACTGAAGTTAATGAAAAGTCTCACTGATTTCAGTGTTCTTTGGATTAGGCCCCATTTCTCATCTTGCTCACCTTCCTTGTGTGTGAATCTTTAGTTGTGATTCCAAATGACTATTTTTAACAAAACAATGCTTGGTGCACATGCAAGTCTGGGCTCTAGTATCAGTTATAAGGATGCCTGCCCACAGACACATCCACCGTATCCCATTCTTTTTCCTGTTATGCAGCACATCACAAATGTAGGTTGTGAGAGAATGTGGCTCTGCATAATGTTGAACTGGATGCAGACTTCCACTTCCACACCTGTGAAAACTAACCAGCTGTGACACCCAAGCCAATGTATGTCCACTTCTATATCACACAGCTCAGCATTTGTATTTAATTTATTAAAATATTTCTTGTGTAACTAGTCAAAAATTAGCACTGCAAGCAGTTTACATCAGTGACTGAAATGAGATGGTGTGCATCATCAATTGCATCTCCAGTCTACATTCCATCAGTTTGCTTTGTTAAGGGCCTGGACATGAATTAAACAGAACTAAAAAAGCATTCCACATTGTACTCAATGCCCTGTGTATGCCATGGAGAGGAAACAGGAACTAAATTCTGTAACATCTGACTGCAGTAGACTGTAAATTCTGGCAGCAGCTTCTTTCAAATTAAAATATTGAGGCTTTTAATGCTATTAAATATTAAAATGCATCATACAGTCAGTACAGTAGCTTTTGTGCTATTTGTAGGAGAGTAAAGAGTTAAAAGCTGGACAAGTAGTCAGGCCTAAACTACAGGGAATGGGGTCAAGGCAAGGGCAAATCTTGTTTCTGTTAATTGGTGTGAATTTTAGTTAGAGTCTGTTATCTTTCTTCTTCTCGTCCCTTCCTGGCCATCTGCGCAGGGGATGAGTATATTGCCATTCCTGTGCAAGGCCTTTTGGTGGGAAGAAAGCATAATCTTCCTTCTCCCCCTGGCATGCCTTTAGTGTATGAATGTTAGTGTAAAATGTATAGGTTTTAAGGTGATGTGCCTGACCTCTGTATGGTAATCCTGTAAACAACAAACAGGGGCGGGTATAATTATATTGATTATGTAGTTGTTAATATTCATTTTATAGGTGTCAATGTAACCAAATAAGGGTTTATGGGGAGTTGCTGGAAATGTATACAGTTACATACTGTTATGGATAAAAGAATTGTAAAGAAACCCCCTCATCGCTCACTCGTGGCATCGTGGTGGAACGAGCAGGCAATAAAGGGCTCTGTCTCCCCAATCCACCCCCGGGACAATCTGTTTGATTATTTCTAACATTATTCATTTTGATATTAACTTCAATTAATTTTATATTGGCACTACATTTTCAGTTTCAGGCTAAAGGTTAAATAAAGTAGAGAAAGAGAGTCCACAACACTTTCAATGTAATCAAAAAGCCAAACACAAAGCATCTAATTTGTAGATTGCAGAAGATTTACCACCTTTGGTTGTAAAACAAAGAAAGTATTAAACATCTCAATGTCATGACCAAAACTCTATTAATCCAGACAAAAAAAAATCCAAATGGGAACCCAACACATAAATGGAACACATATGTTTGTAATACTGAAGAACAAGATCTAGAGAACATATTTTTATCATTTTCTTCTTTCATGCAATATGACATGGCTGACAACTCTAGATATTGAAGTCTTCTGTTTATCCACAGCAGAAATACAATATAGAATTTAGCACCTCAATTTTCCCCACCCCACACTACCAAGGTGTTTCATCCTCACCTAAGGACATAATTTCTAGGATTCAAAAGGTAGTAGTGTAAGATCTGTTTAATCCTTGTCCTCTGTTGAGACTGCCAACAATTTGTTCCTGTATGGCTGGGGGTTTGTGACATGAATAACTGTTTATTTGGAACAAGAATGAGACATTACCAACTGGCTTGATGCGAGAAATGAGAAAGTTAGGAAATTCAGATTTATTAGATTGACATGTCATCCATAATGGATTGCTCCTCCATGGAATACAACACATGCTGTATGCTCCCATCTCAGTATACAGATACTGGTGCTTTCAACTTTTTATCCATCAAGAAAAGAATATACTTCATGGTAAAATCATGCAATACCCTAGTAACTACAATGTGACAGAAGTCTAGCATGCCAGATTTTTTTCCAAATTGCTTTTTCTATTTCAGAATATGTCAGATTCTTAAATATTTGGTCTAAGAAAGTTTCGTGTTTTTTCATATTAGTTTAAAATAATCTTTCAAGGAAGTTTAATATTAGTATCCTGAGAAATAAGGATACTTCTCTGGTATAAACATCTATTTAGACTACCCAAAACAAGATTTTAGGATTAATAAAATACACATTTCAGAACTTTCAATAGAAATATTCTTGACTAATATTTGTACACTAGAAAAATTGTTAATGAGAACATTCTACCTCTAATGCTGCCAGTGTAAACGTCTGCATGGGGCATCTTCAGCTACAGCACTGTTTTTAACTTCTTCCTCATGATTATTAAAAAAATGTTTTTTAAGTAATTGACATTCTTTTCTCATCGGGTTCTCATCTAGCCTTATTCTCCATTTCTTTTCATCTTGCTCCACGTTCTTATTTTCTCTTCCCAGGTCTTACTGTATCCTGAACAACCTGATTTTGCATAAGCACTGGCATTGAATAGACTGAAGCTTAACTCTTAGATGATCTGGCTAATGCACTGGCTATAGAAAGAACTCCTGAAATTTAGAGTATTGTAAACTAAGAAAACATGTACAAACTACATACAGTTAGATAACTAATCTAAAATGACTTTTTTTCTTTTCATTATGCTCATTTAAAAGGAAAAGACATAATACATTATGAAAGAAATAGATGGATTTGATGTATCAATTTCAAACAAATGAAGCTCTCCACTATTAACTTTTGTTTAGTATTTCTAAATTAAGTGGTTATTTTCTCTAGTTTACTGGAAAACAAAATTAAATTAGCATTTCATAAATTCCACATTTCATCCTCAGAAATTTTCACATACTATTATATGAATCATCATCAAAATCAGTTGATAGTTTTCTCATTTCACCTCCAGATACCTTGTGACACAAAAGACATCACCTGCATTAACCTGAATTACATTTCTTCATTTAGAATTGTTAGAGTGACATAGACACATATCCCCGCACAAAGATGAACTAAATGGGCTTTGCAAGGGGGAAACTACACAGGTCTGGAACATCCAGTCCACCTCAATCTATAGTCAAAGGTGCAGGACAGGGACATCCCTGCTGAATCATCATTCCTGCAGCTCCTCAGATTCAACAGACCCTAATTGTAAGTACTAATATTCATGATATTCTTTCTCCACATCGTAACTGCCTTACTCAAAGATGTTCAAGCCAAATTCAGTATTTCTAGTTTTCAATATATTAATGTCACTAAAGTTTTGAAAATGACACACTTTGCCAAAATATCTTGTGGAACTGTCACCTGCCCCAACCAGCTGTTTTCTTTTGCATTAAAAGGAGATTTTATTAAAATCATCTTTTCATCCCACATGGTTATCTATCCTTTCTTTCTCTGCTAAAACCTCCCAAACTATTTTTTCTTATCTCATCTGCCCCTCAGATAGCATGGAGAAAAGTCAAAGATTTTTTTGAAAAAAAAATAGAAAATTGCATTTTTTTTTAAATTTAAATTGGATTTTTGATTATGTAATTTAAATTATAATTGCTTTTCTTTTTAAAAATAAACCTGTTTAAAATTAAATATGTTAGTGTCTAAATTTATTATCTCTTAAAACATTTAAATAAAATAAATATGCTGAATCCATAAGCCTCTATCAGAAACTTTGAGCTAAAGGCTACTTTTCTATATAAAGAAAGAATTGGAGGGAAAACATCTAACTTATGAGATCAAACTTTATAAATATGGCACAAAAAGTCAGTCTAAGTACCTTAGGAGCCTGTCTCATTTTCAGGAGACTTAGGTGAGACCAGGAACTTAAGCTCTAGTCACTTTCACTTAGGCATATTTGAAAAATTTCCCCAGGCTGACCTGAAATAATCAGTTTAATTCACCGACTACACTTAATACCTCTGTCTAATAAATCATTTAGTTGTAAATGTGAAACATGTTTTGATAACAGAAGTTTATGTATTCAAATCATTTAAGGTTGTTTTGTTTAATAAAAATAAATTTTATATGCTGTTTTGTGTGTTTCATTAAATTCCAATTACCATCCTAGTGCAGCTTGAAACAAATCATGAGCAAAAAGTTAATTATCTAATAAATAAGCAACATATCATTCACCATTTTCTAACATATTAAAAATTAATAAAAATCTGAAAATACTGATCTGTATAATTGCTTAAATAAACGTAGATATACAGTGCCTCCTAGGTAACAAAATGTACCAAATCTAACATAAAGGTTCCATTTAGTTGTAAATCAACATGTTTTAATGGTTATATCAACCGATGAGAATGCAACTTTCTTTAGAAAATAACCAAAGTACAAATGATAAAGTTGATTAAAATTGATTATTTAAATTAATGCTTTCCACCTGGAGATTTATATCATGATTTAAATCGCTGATAAATCAATCCACCCTATCCTCAGATGCTTAATCTCACGCAGAATCTAATATTCACAACTCACTATGAATAGAATGACACCGCAATATCTCGAGCAGCTGTTTGGTATTGACCACTTGTTTCTCCTTGAATCCCATCCATCCTCAGCCCGCTGTTCAAATCCACCCACAGTTAGTTTTCAGATTCACAATTTAAAATTAAAGAATCAAACAAAAGTTCTTGTAGCCCTCACAGTCTTTTATGATCACATACTCACTCCTGGGATTCTCCTGATTCCTACTTAATTCTGAATTTTTAAACTTTCCAATAATTTGTTGCCAAACCCCGTGTTCTGCCTTCCCTTCCCATTCTCTCCTTTGTACTATTGCCCAATCCCAAAGCATCTTTAATCACCGTTCACAAATAAACCTCTTCAACAATATCTCTAGTAGCAACCTGTCTGGTTCTCTTCTCTTTTCAATCCACCTCTCTAGCCCAAACTACCATTTCTGAACCTGATTCATTTTCAAGATACGGCTTTCAATTCTCAGGGGAAAAAAATTACCTTTAAAAAAATTTTTCATGTGTAATCCAAACTGATCTGCAATAGCTCTCAATTCCTAAATGCAATCCATATGCCTGTTTATCTTTCCCATTTATAAAGACTCCTGGAAAACACAATCAAATGAAACACTCCATTTGATTCATTCATACCCCTCCCAGCTCTCCTCCTCTATGCTATGCGTTCCAGTGTGGCAGTGCCTCAATCTTACCGCTACCTCTTTTTTAAACTTCCTTTCTGGATGTTTCTATACAAAATTATTCTCTTCTCTGTATGGTTTGTCTTGCTTCAGAGAGTGCTCCCACTCCTTCATGTTAATTCAAATTGTTCTGTTTACTGGTGAGACAGAAAGGAAGTAACTTCATTAATTTTTCCACCTCCATATTGCACAGAATAATTCAAAATGGGAATAGGGAATAGATATAATAAAGATACACAGAAAATATCTGTGAACAATGTTTTTAAGGTAGTTTTTGCAGCTAGTTAGGGAGAGGTGAAAACATCAGTCAAACTGAGGGTAACATAGGTGGATCTGTGCAAGGCTGAACCAAAGGATGTTTTTAGGAAATTAAAGCTTCATGAGTTCATGGTCTGGTATTTACTATATATAGCCCTGAAAAAGTGCAAAAGAGTGATGTTAGGTCAAAAGTACAGTGATTATTTTGAGATCCAGTATCACACAAACCCCTAAGGTTAGACATAAATACCTTATGTCATCATCCTCAGCTTTCCAGTGTCATTAGGGCGGGCCACAGGATATTATAATAATAAATTACCAGGTAATCATTCTGATTACCACTTTTTCCCTCCTAATTTCAAACCCTATATAATTTTAGTGGCTGCTATCTTGAGAACCACCAGAATGAGAAATTCATGTGTTGAACTATCAAGATCAGCCTGGTGACTTTCAAATATTACAGAATCATATGCCCTAACTCTAGTGGTTCTTGAAATGGTCATCCTCTAAAACCACATCAGATTGGATGTGGGAAAAAAAGCAAGATGATGATTAGAAAGACATGATTTTAATGTCTATTCTCGCAGGACCTGCCAGACCTTGAAACATTTTGGTACAAATTCCTTCAAGAATGGTTAACTTTTCCCTACACTGGTCTGGGACTAGTTACAGGACAGAAAGAAAAGAAGGCAATTACTCTGCATTTTTATTTAACATACTTACTCTTAAAATGAGTGAACAGCAACAATTCATTTTTCAGGAATTGGAGTGAGCAGCTCAGTTGGGATAAAATACTATAGGTAGATAGGTAGGGGAAAAATGGTTGCTAGAGACCTAGAAAGTTTCTATCTAATCTATCTATCAATCACTTTATTTTCACTAGATATTTATAATAAGAGCAGTAACTGCATTTGCGATAAGGGAATGTAAGCAGAGAGGAGGGGGAAAATAAAGAGAAAAATGCAAATGTATATTAATTCTCTGAACTTAAAGCATGAAACCTGGTTACAGCATCGGAAGAGGAGATGTTGTTTTACCATAAGCATTTTGTGATCTCAAAACAAGGATTTAAGGGCTCAAGACATGAACTAATTCTGAAGATGACTACACATTTCCAAGAAGGATGGTTCTTCTCCAAAAAACAAGCTCAGATGACTTCCAGAGCCTTGAAGGCCCTGGCATATATATCTGCAAATCATCCCATGAAGCTCTGGCACTATACCATTTGCCTGATTCCTGGACTGATCTAGGCAATTTGGAATTGCTTGCTACGACACTAGGATTAGACAATTGACACAAGTGAGTAGGGTAATGTTTGAACTGACATGTCCAAATATTATTTTATTTGAGAATAGATAAAATAGGGAGCAGTTATAGGATACGATATCTGGGAAAGGAAATGATAGGTGGACTGGAAGGTAAGTTTTTTTCAGACTGTGTTTGAAATGTCAGGCAACACTGACAAGTCCAAATATTATTTTATTTGAGAATAGATAAAATAGGGAGCAGTTATAGGATACGATATCTGGGAAAGGAAATGATAGGTGGACTGGAAGGTAAGTTTTTTTCAGACTGTGTTTGAAATGTCAGGCAGCATGTAGGTAAAACCTGGCAGAGTAGAGTGTTAAATAAATAGCAATGTGTGTTGCAATCACAGACTGTCATTTTGCCATGTGACAATAATACTGCATTTGGCTGCTGACAATTCCTCAACATGGGCCAATTTTGATGCTGTTCTGGAAGCTCTGCACATCGCTGATGAGGCTGCTTTAGCAAACACTGTATCCGAAAAGAAGATTTTGCCATCTATGTCTATGTTATCAGTAAGTCAATAGAGAGACAAGGTGGATCAGGTAATATCTTTTATTGGAACAACTTCTGTTTGTGAGAGAGACAAACTTTTGACCCCACAGAGCTCTTCTTTAGGTCTGGGAAACCTGTAATGCTGGGAGTACCTTTCCCAGACCTGAAGAAGAACTCTGTCTGGCTTGAAAGCTTGTCTCTCTCACCAACAGAAGTTTGTCCAATAAAAGATATTACGTCACCCACCTCGTCTTTCTAATATCCTGGGACTGACACGGCTACAACTACACTGCATAGAATAAGTCAATAGGCAGGCATATCAGAAGGATTGATAGGGTGCCTATAGTTGTGGTATCAAAGTATCTACAACTTTATTTCGTATTCAGCCATGGGCATCTACTTGAAAGTAAGAATAGGACACCAGCTACTCGGGATCAAGCCCTGCTGCAATCACTCACAGCCCAAAAGGCAATGATATCAGTATATTTCCACAGCGCAGGGGAAACAGGAGGCAGAGTGTGAAGTCCCAGTGTGCTGTTAATATAGGTGGATCTGTGCATGTATGGGGAATTTGGGGAGCAAGGTATTAAAGGAGAGACTAGGGTCATGGCTGGTGGATCTCTGACTATGTAGGTCTATTATCAACCCGTTATTCACTTCTTCAAGAAGTACAACAGCCATAGAGCAGCTCTGCCGCCTGTGATATGAACATAAGAATGTGGAAGATTCCATTACACAAAACCCCTTGGAACATCCCCTGCAGAACATCTTTTGATTGAATCACTGCAAAGGGCAGCGAATTTAAGCCATTAAGGTGATGGAGCACAGGCACAAGGCAGAAATAACAAACAGTTTCAGCAAAGAACAGAGACACTCTGTGCACTTCAGTTTATCACCTTCTATTTAGTGATCCAAGGAGCAGCATTAGTAGCAGCATGTTCTGCCCAAATTTCCAAGGACAACTGCTCGACTGCAATCAAAATCAAACTCAATACTGTTGGCAAGGGGATGGGGACAAGAAAAATACAATAAAAGCAAAATGGTGATAATGATAATAGTCAATTATAATGATAATCATCAAGTGTTTAAAATAGATCAGAGCACCAGGAGAGAGACTGGGCAGTCAAGACAGAAGTGAAGGCATCCAAAAGTGACCTGGAATATTCCAGGGTTGAGAAATCAAGCTGTTCTTATGTTAAACATGATTATTATCATAACACTTAAGGACCAACCAAGGCGGGGCACCATTGTGCCAGGTCCTGTACAAGCACAGAGTTATGTGAAGTGTGAGGTTAGATGTTCATCCAACATAACTGCTAAGATTTGTTTTCCCCACTAGAAATATTCAAATATTTCAGTGAACTTTCCAAAGCTTTGTTTTCAATGAACTGTGGGTGGACTCCATTTGGCATGTTCATTTATTAAATAGTGCTAGCAATTTTTTGCTAAATATCTACTAGGATGTTGGTCCCAAACCTCATGTTCCTATATTACTGTGCTGTTAACAGGAACAGCTTGCCAAGATTTATGGCTTCTATTAATTATAATAAAAATATGGTAGGCTTGCTCCAAGAAATCAATTGTAACATGGACAGGCAACTGTATTTGTAATTACAATCATAAATTACAAAATTACTATCATTCATTACCAATACCCTCTTTTTATTTTACTTGTCAGTGATGATGGTAAGGGGAGGGAGAGGATTATGCAGGAAACTCTTTTTCCCAAAGTATCAGTGCAAGAATGTCTGTCTCTGAGGACATATTCTACAGCTCTGTTGACACCACTCTGTGGTCCTGCCTCTCAAACTCTTGCTGAATAAGGGAAAGGAATATGCATTAAGGTAAGAAATAATTTCAACCTGTGAACACTATTTTCTTCATACTGTTATGGGCATTTTTTGCATGTTTAACGTGTTAGGTAAATCCACATAGCTTCACCATACATTTTGTTTTTTTGGAAATTCATTTTAAAACTGAGTATTTAACCATAAACTTTAAAAAATATTAAAGATGATCAAACCAGTGTTTTTTCTTGCGTGTTACACTTTTCTAAAAGAGCTTTCTTATTAGAGATCAGTCTGCTACTTAGAAAAGTATTGCTATACAAAGAAAAACTGTAGTAGCATAAGTTGCCAGTTAAGACATGCTTTTTCCCCACATGACTAGTATATATGTATAAACATTTAAAGTATGGTGAAAGGTTTACTTTGTTCTGAAATGTCAGCTAAGTCCCATGAACACTCAGGTAGAAAAGGAAAGCCTTGAAGGATAAATTAAATTGCTGTAAGTGACCCTTCACAAAGAATAAATAAAGGTGCTCCTAGAACATACACTCTCTGTGCATTGATCATGAAGTAAAAAACTAGGACTTAATGTTGTAGTTCTTCCATTCTCAGAACTCCTATTGACCTCACTTGGAGTTTAATTTCTGAAACGAGTTCAGAATTAGTCTGTGCTTGTCCCTCCACACCTAAATCTTTTAAAATTATATTTAGCAACTTCCAATGCTGTTAATAGATGTGTCTGGTAAAAACTTAAAATGTTTTAGGGACACATTCTACCATCAGAACTATAAAGATCATATCAGATAATAGCTTAACTGAAGTATTTCTCTGTTACCTGAAACATGGAATCTGGAGAAAATAGAATTTTCCTGAACTCTAATAATTACTGCCAAACATTCACCTATTCTAGATTGGAGCTAACAGACCTTCCCAAAGTCTCCCTCACAAAAGAAACCATAGTTTACTCCTCCGTCCCCCACCCCTGCAAAAACAGGAAGTTTCTAGTAACGCACTTCACTATGTTTCTACCATTCAGATAGTCACTTAAATGAGGGCCAACTCAAATGAAAAAGTTATTCGAAATGATGAGCTTTCCCAAATGTTGTTAATATATGGCTACACTCTGATAATAAAAATGGCCCAGGGCTTACATTAACACTTAAAAACATTGTGCATTTGGGACAAGCTCTAGAGGATTTTGACTGTATAAAGGAACATATTTTGGCAGATTGTGAATTCTATAATCCTGTTCCGACGTTTCATGTCCCTCAGAACAGCATACTAAACCTTCAAAAAATGGAAATACCTCACAGCATGAAAAAAATATATATTTGGCAATCAAAGTAAAAAGAGGAGCCCATACTAAATTTGGAAGCTGGAATAAGGCACAAAGAATTTATATATACCCAAGTCTACAGATGATGTGCGTCAACCTATTGGCTCATACAGTGACCACATGTGCTTAAGCAGCACAAATCCAGCTGCAAAGTAAGGGAAATGATGAAAGCAGAGGAACCTAATAACTGATTTTTTCTGTCTTGTTTGTGCACCACAATTATGCACCAAACACCTCTGTGCTCTCTTCCTTGCTACCTCCCATAAAGCACGGAGGTGCTCTCCACAAACATTCACAAGCTACCTCATTATCTACCTTCAAAACCCTTCTCAAAACTCTCCTTTGCCAATAAGCTTGACAACAGTTTGGCTGCTAGTGTGCAGAGACCAATGTCTATCAAGCAGATCAATTCTGTATCGTTTACTGTGTCTATATCCATTTGTTGTCTCTTGTCATACTTGGACTGTAAGTCCTTTGGGCAGGAACTGTCTTTTTGTTCAGTGTTTGTACAGTAAGTACGTAGCACAATGAGGTCCTGATCTATTATTAGGGGTTCCAAGCACTCTGTAATAATAATGCAATGAATGAGCAATGGCAGATTCACTGGCAATTTCCCTAAGATGCTAAGATAGATGGAAAGACATCTGAAAAAGTCTGTACCCTTTGAAAAATTTTTCTATCCTTCTCCTCAACGTCCTCATTTACATCTTGATTATTTCATTTATTTTTTGGTATCATATATGGTTATTCCCCTACCCTTTCTCTATCTGGCACTGTCCCTCATTAAATGCTAGGATTTCAAAGGCAGAAAATGTCATCTGATATTGTAGCAACCAACTTTCTTTAGACTGGATTTTTGTTTGATTTAAAAAGTAAAATAAAATAACATTTTATGTAGTCTGCATCTTTACTATCCCATTTAAAGATATACCAAGTTTTTGACTGGTTTGTATATCAGAGAATTAAGAAAGATATTTTAATCCTTACTAGCAAATAATTCTAATAATGACACTATAATGAAATTGCATTCATATGCAAACAATCTTATAATTTTATAAATATTATATATTCATTCCTTATAAAATCATTCCTTACTCTTTGCCAATAGCAGCAAGGGGACCAAAAATCCAATTATTAGATTATTAACCTACATTTAAACACTATTTGTATTTTTAATTACAGAAAATTGATGTGAAAAAAATGTAATCAACCAATGTACATTTTAAATGTGCTCCTGAGGTCTATCATGTGATTGTTTTGCCTTACGGATACATCTGAAATATTACCAATATGGGTAGCATGTGCAAACATTTCAGTGTAGGTTTTTATATGGGGATTTTCAAAGGGGTCTACAGGGACTTTCTGTAGGGATTTCTATCTCTTCTAAATATAAATGCAATATTTCTCCTTTGTCCTGTAGAAAGAAAATTTCAACCTCTTTAGGAGCTTTATAAATAGGATATAAATGGGAGAGAATCTATGAGTGGGAAAGCTCAATTTCTTTAATTGTGTTAATTGCTTTCTGTGGTATGACTGACACAGTACAGATAATGGGACTCTTTCTATTATCTGTCCATTAGGTAGGTAGTGACTAACCAGAAAATAGGATTTTCATGTCCTCTCCCCCACCATTCCTCCAGCAGGCAGCCCCTTCACTGGTGTCTTCCAAAGCTGGAAAAAAACCCAAGATTAACCTGCCCTACCTCACCTCAACCACTCCAAGATCTACTTGGGGAGGCCTGTACTGGTGTTTCCACGTCACAGGAAACAATTAGTAGCCTGGTAAACAAACACCAGTACAGACAATAGGTCTCATTAGCAGTGCCCTAATCTCCAGGGGGAACGATAAAACATCGGGCCGAAATATAAGAAAAAAGAAGGAAAGAGAATGAAAGAAACTGCAACTTCCCCAAGACAGCAGCTCCACAGCTTTTGTGAGGGAAGTGCTCAAAAACAATCCTCCCAACATCATTCAAAATGGCCAAATTCTGGCAGCTAGGCTAAGCGAAGGCCAAGTGACTGATTTTCAGAGGTGCTGAACATTCACAACTCAAGTTGAAATCCATATCAACTGCAGGTGATCAGTATCTCTGAAAATAAGGCCATATTTCAGTATTTGGCACTCTATATCAACAGAGATGTCCTTTCTTTCAGCTGAGGAGATGGTCATTGCTTGAGGAGAGGGAGCATGGAGTTTAACTGAGTAGAAGACACTAGATGTAGGCTCTTACTCATTGTGAGAGAACAAAGCTGGTGGCTTTCCACATTCTTATGCTTCTCAAACCCAACAAAAGGGGCACTGAACTTTCTGAACTCTGGCATGAAAAAGATAACCTTGGATAGGGTCCAGTGGATAGGTAAGGAGTCTTAGGGGCTTTCTTTCCAAGCCTAAATATGTGGGCTTAACCTTAAGAGAAACATTTCCTTTTTATGGTGCACAACTGACACTACTTGGGAACAAAGCAGGAACCAGTATGGAGGACCATTTTCTCTGTGAAAGATTAGGTAGGAAGGGTTGTAGTTCAGGATAGGGAGCATCCCTGCTCTTTGGAGAGAGGTGAGGGCTATCTGGAAAGCCACCTTCCCTGAAGCATGGACCTTTTTGTATTTTGAAATGATCTGAATGCAACATCTTCAAAACTATTTTAATGTCTAAGAGGGTCTCATCCCTCTCAGAAATCTCCTATTCCTCCCCCTAAAAAACTCTCCAGGTGCAACTTCCTAACCTTTCTTCAGTTCTGTTCATCCTGTCAGGGGACTACTGTCAGACCTCCAGAGTTAAAGGGTCCTAATTTCTTGCTTCCCACCCTTCCTCAGAGTTTGACTCCCTGGAAGAAGAGGATTATGTGTGAGCAGGGAGAAGGGAGGATGTCAATTCCTTGCTTTCATGGTTTTCTTTTTGTTTTCATGATGTTCTTCACTGTTGCTCTCAAAAATTCTATCTGTCTGAAGGAGGAACAGGGTAGCTCAGTCAAAGATATTACCTTCTGTCTCATTACAAGACAGTTTAAAACTAAGAGCTGCCTGCAAGAGAATCAGAGGATCAACTGGGAGTGGAAATCCTGTCCCACTGATTGGTCACCACCCACCTGATGAACAGACAAGAGGAACATACTCATTATCTAGTGTCTTGGTCACAGCCAACCATGGAAAATGCATCCTGAGCTAGAACTTAGGATCTCTTCAAAAAAAGAAGTATTTTGTTTGATTTAAATATTTGTAAGAGGATCTATGGGGACAGCCTTTTGGATAGGTGCTTTAGAGAAATTTAAGGAGCTACACATGTAATCTGGCCTTTAAAAACAATACAAAGGAATCCAAACTGAGTTAATGGCATCATTATATTGCTCCTGTTTTGAGCAGGGGGTTGGACTAGATGACCTCCTAAGGTCCCTTCCAAACCTCATCTTCTAAGTTCTCAACCCACCAAGACTGAAACCCAACCCACTCAGCCATAGTGAACTGACCCTTCATAAAATGGAGCTTGGGAAAAGGCTTTCAGTGTCAACAAATGTGGACTCTGTTAAACTGGGGATGGGGGAACTACATTCTAAAGTATAGAGACCTCTCTCCACCCAATGCCCAGATATAGTCATGCAGCACCTTGGATGATTTCATTTGCTGGTGTAAAACACAAAAAGCTGCTGGTTTCAAGTCCTGCTGAGACTAAGCATATCAATCATATGAGACAAACACATGCAGTACACAGCTTCGTATTTGCAGCCACAACCAGTAGAGCATATACTATGTGCATGCTGCAAAATTTTTGCATTGTTTTCTTTGTGTGGACCCTGAAATTAGTACCATACTCAGTTCCCCAACTAGAAAGCACATTGGGCTGGCATCATAACAAGTTTTCAATGTCTCTACTGAGTTTTTGCGTCCTTACACCACAATTATGAGAGGATGGGTAGAGGAGGAGGATAAATGAAAGAGGGAATTCTATGCTCTATTATGGCAATCTGGAGAATCACTGAAATAACATAGCGAGATACCCACACCTTAGCCATTCTTTTAAAGTGACAAATCTGAGGAACTATGCCAGACTGAAGTGTCAATAGAGATGATTTTGAAACAAATTGATATATTGAACAGGAATAAGTCACTAGAACCAGAGGGTATTCACTCAAGAGTTCTGAAGAAACTCAAATATGAAATTTTAGAACTACAAAGTGCGGTATGTAACCTGTTGTTTAAAACAGCTTCTGTACCAGATGACTGAAGGATAGCTAATGAGATGCCAATTTTTTAAAAAAGGGTCCAGAGGTGATCCTGGCAATTACAGGCCCAAAAGCCTAACTTCAGTATCAGGCAAATTGGTTGAAACTATAGTAAAAAACAGAATTAACAGAAACATAGCTGAACACAATATGTTGGGGAAGAGTCAACATGGCTTTGGTAAAGGGAAAACATGCCTCACCAATCTATTAGAATACTTTGAGGTGGTCAACAGACATGTGTACAAGGGTGATATAGTGTACGCAGATTTTCAGAAAGCCTTTGACAAGGTCCATCACCAAAGGCTCTTAAGCAAAGTAAGTAGTCATGGGATAAGAGGGAAGGTCCTCTCCTGGAACAGTAACTGGTTAAAAGATAGGAAACAAAGGATAGGAATAAATGGTTAGTTTTCAGAATGGAAAAAAGTAAATAGTGTTGTCCTCCAAGGGTCTGTACTGGGACCAGTGCTGTTCAACATATTCATAAAAATCTAGAAAAAGGAGTAAACAGTGGGATGGTAAAATTTGCAGATGATACAAAATTATTCAAGATATTTAAATCCAAAGCAGACTGCAGAGAATTACAAAGTGATCTCACCAAACTGGGTGACTGGGCAAAAAAATGGCAGATGAAATTCAATGTTGATAAATGTAAAATAATGCACATTGGAAAACACAATACCAACTATACTTACAAAATGATGCGGTCCAAATTAGCTGTTACCACTCAAGAAAGAAATCTTGGAGTCGTGGCTAATTCTCTGAAAACATCTACTAAATGTGCAGCAGCAGTCAAAAAAGCTAGCAGAATGTTAGGAACCATTAGGAAATGGATAGATAATAAGACAGAAAATATCATAATGCCTCTATATAAACCCATGGTACGCCTACATCTTGAATACTGCATGCAGTTCTGGTCATCCCATCTGAAAAAAGGTATATTAGAATTGGACAAGGTACATAGAAGGCAATAAAAATCATTAGGGGTATGGAACAGCTTCTGCCTGAGAAGAAGTTAAAAAGACAGGGATTTTTCAGCTTTGAAAAGAGATGACTAAGAGGGAATATGATAGAGGTCTATAAAATCTTGACTGGTGTGGTGAACAAGGAAGTGTTATTAGCCCCTTCAGAAAACCCAAGAACCAAGGGCCACCCACTGAAATTAATAGGCTGGGAATGGACGACAGGAGATGAATCACTGATTATTTCGTGTTCTGTTCATTCCCTCTGAAGCACCTGTCATTGGCCACTGTCAGAAGACAGGATACTGGGTTAGATGGATCCTTGGTTTGACTCAGTATGGCCATTCTTATGTTCTTATAGCCATGAGGTCAAATGGATAGAATAGGAAACTGGGAGTCAGCACTCTTGGATTCCATTGCCATTGTCATTTAACCTCTACCTGTCTCAATTTACCTGTTACTAAACAAGTATAATACCTTGTGGAATGTTCTGTGGCATTTACAAAGTGCTTTGAATTTCCTGGATGAAAGGTTCCATATAATTGCCAAGTATCAATATTATTATACTGGTCTGCTTTGGCAGGGCTGCCTTAAAAACAATTGGACATGATTAAACTGTGTAAAAAGGAGACAGAGCAATGGTAACAAAAGTAGAGCAGGAGAGGGACATGGCACATTATCGGAGAGTCATTTAAGCTGCCTTGGACATGCTTATTTGCTCTTTATTATTGGACTGTACTATGTGATTTAACCATATGAGACCCCTGCTGTTTCCCTCCATCAGTCAGGCACCTGATCTTTTATCAGTCTGTTCTTAAAACTTTAATGCAAGTATCTTCTTCACTAACAGCGTCACAAATTAATATTCCTGCTTATCTGGGGAATACTGTGTCTTAATATGCATCTTATTTGCTTGGTCTAAATGTTGCAATTTGGCTTTGACTCCCCACGCAATAGCTGAAAATATTGTTAAAAAGCTGCTTTCTATTGATAATATTACTAAAGGTAACCTGGATGTCAAAAATATTTTTTCTGTGTTTCATTAAAGAAGTCCATTCTGTCAACCTCTTTACAAGAAAGCACTTTACCAGAAATTATGTGCCTCAGCAGACATTAAAACAATGATACTGGAACATTAGTGAAAGAGCTATTCACATTGCTTTATTACCTGACAGTTTAATATTTATGTAGGCTACGAGTGCTATAAATAATTGGACTTAACCACTGGTCTTTTTATAATGGGATTATGAATTCTGGGGGGGTTTTTTTGTTTTTTTTCTCCTCAAAGCTCCCTATTTAACTTCTCCAGTACTAAGGTAGATGGAAATTTCAGTACTACATGCTGTCACAATTTATTTTTACTGCCAGTAGTTACCATCAGGATGTAGTTTTTAAGAAGCTCTCTTTTCACAGATGTACGTTACATTTCTGAATAGTCTGAGTGTTCCGGAAAAGGACAGGAAGAACTATACACTTTGACAATTTCCTGCTAATGTTTTAAGAAGAACAAGTGTTCTTTATTATGGTTTTCCACTTATCCTACTGAAGTTACATAATCCTATACCAGCAAATTATGCTACTTCCTGCAGCACTAAGATTAGGAATACACTCAGGTATCTGCAAAGTATCAAGAATGAGCATTGCAGATGAGATGCAGTCAGTCTCCACAGATGTTTGCCACACATCACCTCTGCCACGTTTCAAACCTGCCAATTCATGAGGCATTAAAATCCCCTTAAATAAAGCCACTTACTGACCCATTCTGCTGGAGATATTCTTGACTTGATAAAAATCAATGCATATGGAATAGGGATGGGCAGAATAAAAAAAATAATAGTGCCAAAATAAGTGGCAATAAAACAAATGAAAAAAAAGAAATCATGTGTCTGTGATACCATTTGCAATGGATGGTGATCCAGTTCCCATTTTGCTTTACGAATGCATGCTTATATTGCCAGATTTCATGGGAATGAGCAGCACAGCCATTTCAAAGACATCAAATAAACAGTCTTTTTATTACAGGGAAATGCAAATATCAAGCCTTAAAAAGTAAATCTAAGGTCTGTAATTTTAAAACAGCAATAACAATAACCTTAGGGTATACTTTCATTTTGTGGTTGACTTTATGAGAAGTAAATGTTATTTTTGTGTGGCACTTCTATGAGTCAAAAGCATGCTCATTCAAGTTACAACCGAGACATCCTTGGTAGCACTTGCAAAGTCCTCCGATTACACATGAAGGCCAATGTAGGCTTATATTCACCTATCAGATTGCAACCTCAAGTCCCTGTGACAATGCTTTTAACCTGTTTCAACTATAAAATTGAGTATTGACATGTACATTCTGTATACAGATTAAACTAAAGCATGTGTAACAGTCAGCCCTGTGATAAAATTCTTTAAGTAGAGAGGTTCTATTAGATTTCCTCCAAGTCCAGGTAACTACGTTGCAAGTTCCTAAACAGACAGCTAGGAGGCTGTAACTGCATGGCAGGAAGATTTTCTTGGCCTATAGTGAAATCTTTTAAATGAGATATTCTTACAACATGCATAGTTTGTATTCCTGCATAAACACTAAAGCATTTCAATATCATTAAAGGAGTAATAAAACAGCAAGATAATCTCTCCTAGTGTAACATGGGTCAGTATCCCATTTCTTTTAATTCAACAACAACGAAAGGAGGCCTTTCTTTGTAAGACAAATACTGCTTAATACAGAGAAGTGGAGTTGATTATTCATGACAATTAATGAATTCAGGAAGTCAGTGCTGATATCGCTGTTCAATTAAAATTGATTATGTATTTGCCTACTTCTTTTGCCCACATCTTTCAGAATGTATCTCCCTTTATTCCAAAAGACTAAAGAATGCTACTGTCTTTCAACATAGGTTAGTCTTTCCTCCATTTTTAAGATGAGGTTGGGGACATACGTAAGTAAAGATTTATTGAAATTATTATTATTGTCTTCTTAAATGCTGAGTACTGAACTCCAAAAAGCTTACAATCAAAATCAGATATAACCCAATGTTAGTTATAGTATGTGTTAACCTTATTTGCTTTGTCAAAATATGAGTCTGCATGCATTCAGACATTATGTTATGGTTTCCTGTTAGAATTACTTAAATTGAAATAATGATAAAAATGAATGTTTTCTGACTTTAATAATGAAACCTTTCAGATTTTCAAGATTTTAGAACATAAATAACAAAGACTCACTCTGAATAATTTTAAAATACAACCCCAGCTACAGAACATATAAACAATCAAATAAAACAATCAAATATTATTTTGTACCTTCGATGACAGAAAGTCTGCTTTGAATTTCAAGTTACAGAATTAATTGTGTTTAAGTCACATATATTTTCAAACACTATATTTCTTTTTCAGCACTGAAATGTTAAAGCCTGATAGGTTCTTTTATTGTCACACTTCAGTAGACCAAACGTTAAAGATCAAGGTAATACTCTAGTCACTATAGGTAATATCCATCCTTATGCATATGACCAACAGTTTTGAAGGCTTACATGGAACTTAAGTAGTGGATAGGCTCTTTGCACAGGGGGGTTGAAATTCTCCTTCCAGGTCTCAAAGTGGTCAATTGAAGTCAATGGAAGTATTCATGTGTGTTTATTAAATTGAATACAGGTTCTACTGCAGGACCCTATATAAGGACAAATCAACAATTAATAAGCTTCATGAAATTAAATTAATTTTGCAGCTGTCCTAGTGAATAAGAGTCACACTAAACATATAGCATGCTCTTCTTCCATCCAGAGAAATGCAGGGAACATATGTTTGTTATATCAGAGCTAGTCATATCAAGCTGTAATGAATTAGATTGTTTAGCCCCTTTCTACAGATATCTCCAAGGAGGAGAGGAAAACTATACTGGGAAGGAAACTTCATCATCAGAAATCTCTAAGCTATCTCCAGCAATTCCTATCTGCAAGTGGGCCAAAGTCTTACCTTACAGAGAGGTAGAAGCTATTTTTGAAATTGTATAAATTAATCCAGGATAAACCTGGATAAGAAATGACATACCCCTAAATAATAGGCATAAAAGTTCAAGACAAACAGTTAGCGAATTCCTGGCCAAGAACCCTGTGCTCAGCACTCACATATGATGTACATCAGTGGTCCCTTTTCTGTCATATTTTAAAGCTATGATTGTCTCGCAAACATTGCTCAAAAGTTTGTTCTACACTATCTATAAATTTAAAATATAAGTTTAGGTGAAGGGAGAACCATCTCTACCGGGGAAAGCTTCCTCTTGCTTTTTCCCCTCCCCCCCCAATAGCACCACCACAATGCCTATTTATTTACATGTATTTGCCAAAATAAAAATACTTCTGGAGTGTGATACTATGAATTTCACCAAGAAAAGCTGAACAGCAGCATATTCCAAAGAAAATCCATAAAGAGCAGTTGATTGTCAAAATCCATGTTACAGAAAGCAGGTAATCAGAGTGAAGGCAACCCAATGCAAGACAACAGCATCAGCAGTCAACAGCAGAAGTGGGGATCATGCTGAACAAATAACTAAAGTTATACACCTGCCCCAGCAGAACCATGCCAAGAAATAAAACGTTGAGTGATCAACCAAAGAGCTTACAATCCTTTCTCCATATATATATAGTTTCCTTCTCATGCACCAGTGATTCTGCCCGCTAACTAGCACTGATTGTGTAGGACTTATTCAATGATAAAAGCAGTTAAGTACAGCAGTGACCTGTGCCAATTGCTGAGCCATTTAGAGTCAGCCTGCTCCAAAGGACTGTAATGTCAAGAACTAACAATTTCTGAAATTATTAACTGATGAAAATGCATTACCATTATATAAAAAAAGAGAAGACAAAAAATGAAGGTGTGAGACCCACCAACTGTCTGAGTGCCATCCTGCAATCACAACAGATTGACCACATGGAATAATCCAATGCAGTCCTCATGAGTGATCTTTGCTCAGTGTCCTCTGACTACATTTCCTCTTAATAATATTTTTCAATACAATAACAATTATTGCTTACATTTTCTGGATAAATGTAGTTATTTTCATATCCTATCTTCAAAATGAAAAGAAAAATCATTTTCTTTAAGGTAAAATCAGCATTTATGTTATGCTATACAGGAACTGAAAGGGCCAAATTCAGCCCATTGATTGGCTTTAGCACATCCCCTCTGTAGCTGCTACTCTATGAAACTGCATGATTCTTAATATTATCTAACATGAAAGAAGACTAGGGTCTATAGTGTAGCTTTTAAATAATGTAATCAATGTTTTTTTCATCAAAAAGTCCTTTTTAATTAATTACTGTAATACTAAGACATACTGCAGGTTAAATAAAAAATTAGTTGTCAGCTGTTCATTAAAACTTACAAAATGAAGAAGATTAACAAAAGCATATGCACTAACTAATAATCTGATATACTGATCATTCTGTCAGAATCAATAAAACATTCCTACAAATTAAAAAAACCAGAATTATGCTGTTCACACTATGTAACAGCGCTTTAGCTCTCTGTTGGCAGAAACTGAATTGCCAGGATAAAATTTGCACCTAAAGATTATAGCCACTCGTTTTGTATGTAAATAAGAATCTCCTTCCTGGGTGCATAGCAAAGAGAGATTTCACTGACAATAAAGATACTAGAGACGTTTTCCAAAACTTTGAGTTTTAGCTACATTTTAGAAAGTACAATATTGAAATACTACACTTGAATATAGTAGACAATTTCTTAAATAACTTAAGCATCACAACACCCCTTTTACTGTATGAACTTATTACATACCCATCTCAAAAATAAGTAAAAATGGCAGAGGGATAATTAAGTGACTTGGCCAGATTCACACAGTCAAGGAAAGAGTCAGGGGAGAACCCAGGATTCTGAACTGTGGTTCTAACTATTAGACAATGCTTGTTCTTTTACAAAAGCTAAATTTGATTTACACTGGGAGAGAGATTCAGTTAGAAATTTTAGGACAGGGAGCACTGTGGTTCTCATAAGCTATGCATGTACCAGGTAGCCTCCTGGTCTTAGAAGGCTGTTCTGGTTTAAGTTGCTGATGGACTGCTCTTCCCAGGTCACCACTTTTTGGGGAAAAATTTGCTGCAAAACACTGATGGAGCCGTGGATTAGATTAAATGCAATCTGGTGTTCCCAGATGTACTGTAAACTAAGCAGATGGGAAAATTTCAGACCTGGTAGAATGACTCCATAAGGATCATCATTTAGATATAATTTTTTTAAAGTGGTGCAATTTTCAAATAAATTCCCAACCAGCCGTGCCTGTCAACAGTGAGGCACACACAGAGGGGTTACAAAAGGCAAACTCTAAACAAGATGCTCCTTTTCGAAGTAAGCATTTGTTTAAAGTAGATTTGGAAGAGTGGGTGGGTGGGAATATCCTCTCCCAATAAAGTCTTCATAGCTGTAGAACAAGATAATCTGCCAAACAAACTACTAACAGTGGCATTTGCTACAATTCTTTTTACATATTTTTCTAAAAATTAAAATATCAACTCAGTATATATTTTTTCCTAATCTTTATCACTTCTATTTAATTGCTCCCTTTGTTCCTTTCTCCTAGTCCCAACTTCATATTTTCTTCCATGTTGCCCCCTCTGCTTGGAATTAACCCGATATTACTCAACCCAGTTCTTTTCTAAGAGCAGGTCTACACTACAAACTTTTGCTGGCACAATTTTTGCTGGTCACAGATACGATCCTTGATCAACATAGCTGTGTTGGCAAAAGCCCTTAATGTAGATGCAGTTATAGCAGCAAAACTGTGTCTTTGCTGATAGAGCTTATTTTGCATGGGGATGGAGTAGCAGTTGAAATAAACTATAGCATCAAAAGTGCCCTTTTCCTGGAATAAACTGTGTCCACACAGTTATATTCTAACTGTTACCATTATCTTTGAAAACTCATGGTGATCGGGGGAGGTCCCAGATCATTAGGAAAAAGGTCCATCATCAAAAAGTGACCATCACCAAAAAAGGGAAGGAGGAGGAAGCCGGGAACTACAGATCAGTCAGTCTCACCTCAATCCCCGGAAAAATCATGGAGCAGGTCCTCAAGGAATCAATTTTGAGGTACTTGGAAGACAGGAAGGTGATCAGGAGCAATCAGCATGGATTCACCAAGGGCAAGTCATGCCTGACCAACCTGAATGCCTTCTATGATGAGATGACTGGCTCTGTGGATTCGGGAAAAGGCGTGGACATGATATACCTTGACTTTAGCAAAGCTTTTGATACAGTCTCCCACAGTATTCTCATCAGCAAGTTAAAGAAGTATTGGTTGGTTGGATGAATGGACTATAAGATGGATAGAAAGCTGGTTAGATCATTGGGCTCAATGGATAGTGATCAATGGTTCGATGACTAGTTGACAGTCAGTAACAAGCAGAGTGCCCCAGGGGTCAGTGCTGGGGCCGGTTTTGTTCAACATCTTAATTACTGATCTGGAGGATGGGGTGGATTGCTCCCTCAGAAAGTTTGCAGATGACACTAAGCCGGGGAAGTGATAGATACCATGGGGGGTAGGGATAGGATACAGAATGACCTAGACAAATTGGAGGATTGGGCCAAAAAAAATCTAACGAGATTCAAGGACAAGTGCAGAGTCCTGCACGTAGGATGGAAGAATCCGTTGCACAGCTACAGACTGGGGACGTTCTGGCAGCAGAAAAGGACCTGGGGGTTACAGTGGACAAGAAGCTGGATATGAGTCAACAGTGTGCCCTTATTGCCAAGAAGACTAAAGGCATATTGGGCTGCATTAGTAGGAGAATTGCCAGCAGATCAAGGGAAGTGATTATTCCCCTCTATTTGGCACTGGTGAGACCATATTTGGAATATTGTGTCCGGTTTTGCCCTCCCTCCCCCCACTACAGAAAGGATGTGGACAAATTGGAGAGAGTCCAGAGGAGGGCAACAAAAATTATTAGGGGGCTGGAGTACATGATTTATGCGGAGAGGCTGAGAGAACTAGACTTGTTTTGTCTGCAGAAGAGAAGAGTGAGGAGGGATTTGATAGCAGCCTTTAACTAGCTGAAAGGGGGTTCCAGGGAGGATGGAGGTAGGCTGTTCTCAGTGGTGGCAGATGACAGAACGAGGAGCAACAGTCTCAAGTTGCAGTGGGGGAGGTCTAGATTGGCTATTAGGGAAAACTTTTTCACTAGGAGGGTGGTAAGTACTGGAATGGGTTACCTAGAGAGGTCGTGGAATCTCCATCCATAGAGGTTTTTAAGGTGTGGCTTTACAAAGCCCTGGCTGGGATAATTTAGTTGTGATTGGTCCTGTTTTGAGTGAGGGGTTGTACTAGATGACCTCCTGAGGTCCCTTCCAACCCTAATCTTCTATGATTCTATGACACACTAGGAACTCTTTGCTAGCATAGTATTCTGGCTTAGCTATATTGACAAAGTACTCCTAGAATAGATATGTCCTCAGTCCTTTCTCAAAATTCTTCAAGGAGGCTTATCAATTACAATCTTAGCTATACTTTAAAATAGGACAATAAACCTCATAATTGTCAAACCACGTTCATTAGCCTTCCAACAACTGATCATATTGTCTTTGCCCTCACTCGTCCCCACTCCCATATTATTCACACTTCCTATTATTCTTAAATTATACATTCTTTGGGATAGTGTTTCCTTGTTTATTTATATTGTAAATCATCGCATACCTCTTTGGCACTATACTGCATAAGCAATAAATAACAGTCTTCAACATCTTGTGTACTGGTTCACTACCCTCTTCATTCAAATCTCACTTTAAAGCACATTCTTCCTTGAAGCCTTACTTAAATAATCAAGCAAATACATTTTAAATTTAAAATAAAAGTAAACATAATAATTAAATGCAACAGGGAAGGTGTAAAACAGAGCAACGTATATGATCTGTTTTCTGCCAGAAAGCTATGTTTCCTCAAAAGCAACATTTTCCCCTTCCTTTGTCACTATTTGCATCTCCCTTCCCCTCTACCCACCATGATCAGTCAAACATTTTGTTTTCTTTTTGATCTTATTTAAATAGTAAGTTTCATGGGGCAGAGAGTTGTATTTTTTTTTGCCTGTAAGGTGCCATGCATGTCTATGCTATATATGAAAAATAGTACAGATGTAGATACCCTGGAAGGTAGGGATAGGATACAGAAGGACCTAAACAAACTGGAGGATTGGGCCAAAAGAAATCTAATGAGGTTCAACAAAGAAAAGTGCAGAATCCTCCACTTAGGAAGGAAGAATCCCATGCACAGTTACAGACTGGGGACCGATGAGCTAGGCAGCAGTTCTGCAGAAAAGGACCTGGGGGTAACAGTGGATAAAAAGGTGGATATGAGTCAGCAGTGTGCCCTGGTTGTCAAGAAGGCTAATAGCATATTGGGCTGCATTAGTAGGAGCATTGCCAGCAGGTCACGGGAAGTGATTATTCACCTCTATTCGGCATTGGTGAGGCCGCATTTAGAATATTGTGTCCAGTTTTGGGCCCCCCACTACAAAAAGGATGTGGACAAGTTGGAGAGAGTACAGCGGAGGGCAACAAAAATGACTAGGGGGCTGGAGCACAGGACTTATGAGGAGAGGCTAAGGAAACTGGGCTTGTTTAGTCTGCAAAAGAGAAGAATGAGGGGGGATTTGATAGCAGCCTTTAACTACCTGAAAGGGGGTTCCACAGAGGATGGGGCTAGGCTGTTCTCGGTGGTGGCAGATGACAGAACAAGGAGCAATGGTCTCAAGTTGCAGTTGGGGAGGTCTAGGTTGGACATTAGGAAAAAGTTTTTCACTAGGAGGGTGCTGAAGCACTGGAATGGGTTACCTAGGGAGGTGGTGGAATCTCCATCTTTAGAGGTTTATAAGCTGAGGCTTGACAAAGCCCTGGCTGGGATGATATAGCTGAGGTTAATCCTGCTTTGAGCAGGGGGTTGGACTAGATGACCTCTTGAGGTCCCTTCCAACTCTAATATTCTATGATTCTAATATAGTATAGATAATATGTAGTACATCACAATATATACCTAGACCAAAAATTTAGACATTTAAATCCAAAATCTAGCCACGGGTGGATTTAGGAACTTACCTTTTTGCAGCCAGGTTTGAAAATACTAGCTCTCCTATCATAAGGTCATATGGAAGTTTACTGTATGACGAGCTAGTTGCCCCTCCCAACCTCTATCTAGGCAGCAAGAACATAAGCAATTCCTTGACTTGAGAACCTCCTAATACATAAAAAAACAGGGGATGGGACTGAGACTTCCAATGAGGAGCACAGCAGTTGGCTTAGCATCAAGTGACAGTAAAACTATGTCTGTCTATTGATGCTAAGCCGAGTGACAGACACACTACTGCAGTGATTCCAAACTGTGGGTCGTGACCCCAAATGGGTCGCACTATTAGCAGATGGGGTCGCAGCAATCCCTAGTATATGGAGAATGCCATTTTGCGCCACACAACATGATCCTGCATGTGTGCTGCCTCCAAGGTCACACTGTGCGAAGTGCAAAATGGCGTCCTCCATGCTGTCTGGAGTTCTGGAAGGAAACACTTCATTAAAATGGGATCATGATGACAAAAAGTTTGGGAACCCCTGCGCTACTGTACGTCCACTCCACAGACAAGATTGCTTTGAGGAGGGGAAATAAAAACAAAAAAAGCACAGAATGATATTCTGTGTTGATGTTTGTGTCTGTTCAGATGCTAGCTATATGGGATATTTAGTTTAATATGTAAATAAAGCATCCCAGAGCAAACAATATATATTTAGCAGTAAAGACAAAGTGAATTATTTAGCACTTAGTATCCGTAATCATTCAATCACAATATCTAGAATGCAGCTAGTACTTAGACTAGCTAGCATCCAACCAGAACTAAATGGCAGAAATAAATACCTCTCCATCCTAACCTTTTTCTGTCTGGAATCTGAATACCTTTCTGAGAGACTGGCTGGCTGGCTGTTAGCATTTTTGCTGAGTGCAAGAGCACCCTCATCAACTTGTAGAATGGCTGCTGTCTATCAGTTCACAGTTTTTTGTTACCAACTACTGCAAGTTGCTTGCCATGTGGGCCTTCCTCCCTTGATAATGGTCAGTCTCAGGAGGGTGATCCTAAACACTGAACCCTTATCTCTCTCACTCCTTTCCCCCCCCCAGCACTGCTGTCAGCTACAGGTGTGACAAACAGTGCTGATCATGATTACCTGTGGTTGACATTTGCTATTACATTGTGTTTAGCATCATTTCAGCTTTACCCACCATTGACACCCATAGCCAGCAATAAATATTTTTCCTAGTGAAGGCAAGGCCCTAACAAAAAGCCTGGAAGAAGCAGTCTGAACTGGATTTTAGACCACTTTGGTTCATTTTAACAACTGAAGCAGAAAACAACTCCAGTAAGAATTGTAACATCAAAGGGAACTGTATCCTACTCCCAGTGCACATATCTAATTCCCACTCACTTTAGGAAGAGTTGTGGCAGCACAGCAAGAGGAAGAACATCCCTCAAAGTAAGCTATTCAATAAATGAGCCATTAAACACCGCAGGCCACATTTTCAACAGAAAGCACAGGGCAAACAATCAATTATGCCCCTAAATTCCCATTAGTGCTGGTAAGAGGGGTTCTTGCAGGTATAACATCTGTCCCCTTCTTTATAATCACAGTCCTATATCAAATTATTCATGTCACCTTTAATAACATTACTAAAATGCTGACCCAGAAATTTAAAATCAGGGCAAAAATTCCACCTTCAAACATATTCTAAATTCTACAGATGTATCTGATATTAATTGGCAAATCTTTACATAACATATTCTAATCTTTCACAGTGAGACAAGGTGAGTGAGGTTATATATTTTATTGGACCAATTTCTGTTGGTGCAAAAGAACCTGTGGAGCTACACAGAACTGTGCTTCAGGTCTGGCAGAGATACTCCAGTGTCACAGCTAAACGCAAGGTGGAACAGAGTGTTTAGCATAAGTAGCTAGCACATGTTCTAAGGGACCATTCAAGGCAGAGTGGCTTGTTAGCACCTCTGCCATCATAGGACAAAAAGAGGGGGTGAGTGGGTTACAGATGTTGTAATAAGCCGTAAATCCAGTCTTTGTTCAGAGTTAGTGTCTAGCAGAGTTATGAATTTAAGCTCCCAAGTTAGTCTTTTGAAAGTGTTGTGCAGGTTTCCTTTGAAGATGAGCACTGAGAGGTTAAATATAAAGTGACTGCTTTGTGAGAAGTGTTCACCCACAGCTGTTAGGGTGTTTTTGTCTTTTATCATTTTCCGGTGAAAGTTCATTCAGAAACATAGTGATTGTCTGGTTTCACCCACATAGTTGTTATTAGGGCATTTAGCGTACTGGATGAGGTACACCACATGTTGTGACGTGCATATATAGGACCTATGGATCTTGAAAGGTGTGTTAAGGGGTTTTTTGATCATTGTAGCAACGGAGATATGTCTTCAGGGTTTGCATCTGTTGTTCTGGCAGGGCTTGATGTGCTTTAAGTTGCTGTGCCCTGGTCTGTGGGAAGCTTGCTTCTGATGATGAGCTTGGAAAGGTTGGAGGGTGGTTTGAAGGCCAGAAGTTCAGGAAAGTTTTCAATCAGGATGAGGTCACCATACAGTATGGGTTGTAGTTGTTTGATGATACCTTATATAAGTTGCAATGGGTGGTGGTAGGTGACAACTAAGGGTGTGTGCTCAGGGAGGGTTTATTTCTGTATTGAAACAGGTTCTCTTGGGGTATTTGGATGGTCCGTACCATGATGAGATCTACTTTTCTGGTAGAGTGTCATTGTTTGGTGAAGATAGCTTTTGGATGTGGTAAGGTATATATCCCAGACTTTCTCCTTGGAACATATTCTGTAATATCTCAGTGGCTGGCTGTAGGTAACAGACTTCTTGGTGTGTTCGAGGTGGTTACTGGATCTATGGAGATAGATTAGATGATTGGTGGGTTTCTTGTATATGGTTGAAGCTGAATTTGGTGTCAGGAAGTTAATGCTAGTGTGGGAGTGTTCCAGAGAAAGTTTAATGGATGGGTGGTGGTTGCTGAAGTTAAGCCAGCTCTCCAGAGGATGAAAATATCATCAAAGTATCTCAGGTATACCTGGGAGTACCTTTCCCAGAGCTGAAGAAAAGCGGTGTGACTCGGAAGCTTGCCTCTCTCACCAACAGGAGTCGGTCCAATAAAATATATAATCTCACTCACCTTGTCTCTCTAATGTCCTGGGACTGACACAGCTATAACTACACTGCATACTAGTCTTCCAATCACATTTTCTTACAAGTTTGGCTTATATGTTTATGTTCAGCATACAGGTACAGACTATTCATTTTATGCTAGTGAGAAAAAAGAGAAAGGAAAGTGAAAATTTACACAAATTACATGAAAATGTAATGCTGCTATAGAGGAATACAACATTCAGATCAGCTAATGTGGTCAGTGGGATGGTTCACTAAAGTTTCTCATACTATGCTAAAACTTTGCCTCTAAAGTTAAGGTTTGATTCTGCCATTTAATATAGAGACATATATTACTGCATATATTACCAATTGTATCTGGTCTTCCTTAATCTTGTAAATTCAGTGGCTCATTTTGCAAGACACACTTTGATGCATGAGCCTACATAAGGAAGGGTGAGATCAAGCCTCTACTTAACATATTCGGACACACAATATACTAAGTACTGTATATAGCAGTCCATGTAGTATGCATACCAATTCTGCTCTATGTCAAACACATTTTCTGATACGTATGCACCATGAATCACGAGGAAAAAATATGATAGGGCTGAAAAGGCTATGTCAGTGTAGGAAACGTTCAGAAGGAAGTAATCAGCTGAAAAATGGTAACAATGCACCTACTACTACAGTTTTAGCAATCACTTCTTTTCCCATAGATTTTTTTTTTTAATATTTACTTTGAAATCTGTAGGCTGTCCACTTAAAGATTTATTTTAAATAGTCCTTTCTTTTTTACACCTAGTAAAGTAATGTCCAGCTGAGTAGCACTGTGAGGAGCCTTGAACTGCTGCTTCTGCAGCCTTACTGTAATTTGCAGATGCATTTGACTAAAGTAAGAATTTAAAACCACCACCCCAAAAATGAAATTAGCCAGGCTTCCAACAACTACTCATAAAGGTAGACGATGAAGGGATTTCACAGCTCTTTGCCCCATATATCAGCCTTTTTCCCCTATAATAATCAGATCTGGGTATGGAACAAAATCCATAATATACCTCAAGCTTTCTGATAATAATTAAAAATAATCATACAGAAACCGTACAAAATGTATTTCACACCTTAAAACTCAGGAAATACAGACTGACTTACAATTATCCTTATTAAAAAATGCATGCTGTGTACAAGACATTAGGAAAGTCATGTTGGCCCCAGTTCTTTAATGAATGATGATCATTTCAATGGTTTAGGCAGGCAGTGAGCAATCAGCATAATCAAAATCACTGAAGTACTAAGAAGAATGTGTCAAAATTCAAAACTAATTCCATTGTATCGGAAATGATCAGGACCTCAATATTTAAACATTTGTTTGATGCTATTCTAATATATCTATTATTCCAGCAGACCCGAGCAGTGTTGCCAATTCTCAATATCATACTGTGAGTCTCTTCATATTTGGTGTTTTCCTTAAAGCCTCATCTCCTGAAGTCCTGTCATTACATGAGATTCTTAGCTTTCACTTAAAAACCCAAAGTAAATTTCTAATGCTTTTGGTTTAGGAGAAAAGCTGAAAAACTTGAACCCTACAGACTCAAAATCCAGGAGGCAAATAAAAATACAACAAGTTTATTATTTTAAACATCTCATGATTTTTATGATAAGTGCATGATTTTGGGGGACTAAACTCATATTTCTGAACACTTGGGGTAGGCACACTACTAAGAGCTAAATTTTGCTCTCAATATTTTTAACAACACTCAATTCAACTGAGTTACTCCAGATTTACACTGGTGTAACTGAAAACAGAATTTATCCTTGGGCATCTTGTCCAAATCTTTCTTTCAATTAACATAAACAAGCAAATAAATCACTAGGACTTTCCTGCGAAGGAGAATCAGATGAAGATTCCAACCATCTCAGTACAAAGTATATTAACTGTTGAAAATAAAAACTAATTTGTCCTTTCTAAAGTTCACCGTCTAGCTTCCTGTTCCTTCCAATAAACTGAAAACAAGTCTATAATATTTTTGCCAATCAGATTCATAGGCCTACATTATTTTCAGTTTTAGGCAAAGAATTCAATCTCAAAATATTTCTTCCCAATTTCTGCTTTTCTGAACTCTAATCCTTCTTATGACACAATAAAAGTCAGTTTCCTGTAAATAAGGAATTTACAGTAATAATACATCCCAAACTCCCTTTGTTTTCTAGTTCACTCACTAAAGAACACCCCCTTGCACTTACATCATATATACACACTCCCACCTTTCAAGAACTACACAAATTGAAGGATTTGTAAAAAAAAAAAAAAAATCCTGAAAACATTTTCTCTTTTGTTAAAAGTCATTCTATCAATTATTTACCAACCAAGGTTTACTATTGTTAGAACCAATACATTAAGGCCAACATTATGGAATCTGTGGGTAAAACTACAAAACATGAGTGCCTAAAACTGGGCTCCTGAATCCTGACTTACATGCCTAAGTAATCCTTTTTTTCAGAAATGCTGAGCATCCAGCAGCTCCGACTGCAGTCATTGGGGGGATGCTGGGTGCTGAACATTTGTTCAGATACTTAAATATTTACTTAATAACTAAACTTTAGGCACCTATTTAAAAAGTATATCTTGGTCTGGGTACCTAACGTTAGGCACGAAGATCCACATTGAGGAATTTAAGCAAGTGACCAGATTTTCAGAGTCCCTGAGCACAAAGCTCAAGTCAATGGGAAGTGTAGGTGCGTGACACCTCTCAGACTCAGGTGACTTTCTGAGGTGCCTAAATTTATCCAGGTGTGAAAATGTTGGACTGCATATTTTGTGTGGCTCCACCACTTTGCAATTAATAAGCTCTCTATGGGATTGATTTAGAGCCCAAATAAGTCAATGGGAGTCTTTCCACTGACTGCAACATTCATTGGATCAAGCCTTTTGCCTGAAACATGAAATGTGCCACAACAAGAAATTATTGTTTTTTGGTTTCCTAACCATTTCTCTGTAGTTGCCTTCACCTTACTACAATAAATCAAGTTACTTGTAACAGTGACTCTTTATGAAAGAACCCTGGCAATTTTTCAGCCTTCCCAGTCATTTTCCTTAAAAGTCACTTTGTTGCAGGTATAATGAGGAGGATTCCTCAGAGTCTTCTACCTTAACTCTACAGCCTAAACGAAATAAATCTGTGCATGAACACTAAGATACAATTTGTGTATACAGGTTTATCATCTTTGGAGCAGAGACGATGTCATTTAAGTCGAAAAGATACATTTTATATATAATAAATTACAGGGCAAGTCCACTGAAAACATGGCAGCGCAAAGTGAAGAGCAATGGAATCTGAGGGAGCCAAGATCGGTTTCTAAGTTTGGTCCCAGGCTTGGAGCACTGTGGATCTCAGCCCATGTGAGAGAAAGTGTCTCTTATTCCTGCCAATCACTATAAGGGATTGGTCTACAATGGTTCTCCCTACTCCACAGGGAGTTTCACCCAGTCTTTCTATCACAGAGTGGTGTTTCAGGGAGAAGGTGAGCAAAAAAGGCAACAAAACATGCTGAGAGGACCTCTTCTTGTTCCCAGAAGGCAAAGAGCCTCTCTATTGGAAAGATGTGGAAAGATTAAGGACTCTTCAGCTTCATACATGGAACATTAAACTAACGGTAAGTTTAGGGAGCTGAGAGGCCTAAATATTTGGCAGTCTCCCTTTATCTATTTTAATTACTGTTTAAAATAATTCAGTTACACACAATTGGTAATGGCTCCTTAAAAGAGGCCCAGGACAAGAATAGCAGAAGTACTGAGAGTCAGGATTCAGGTGCATTGGCAGAGCTTAAACAGCACCTGGCTCTAATCAGTGCTATTAGTCTGAATTTGTCTAAAAAGCTTATTGAAATGCTTCCACTTGAAAAATCTACCATCATTATTCTGTTTTTTTTTGGTTTTTTTTGCATGCATTCACTAATACTGTACTTCACAAGAGGCATTTGAAATAAAAAACTAGCAAAATGCTACTATTACTAGGCAACATTTTATATCGTAACCCTATAGCCCTTTGTAGTACTTTTATAGTAAATCATTTTAATGGAATAATTTAAGTCACAGCTAAATTTTGCACAAGATGATTTATCTGTTTGTAATCAAAGATGAGGGAATTTCATTTGCTATTAAACTAGTGAGTGGAGACTTTATTAATGCATCTTTGCAACAAAGATTAATGATAAGTATTAAGTCAGCTGCACCACTTTATGTCAGTTTACAGCAGGCATGGCCATACCCGAAATAAGATCTATCATAATAAGTTCTAATGCAATGCATAAACCACACAGTATTCATAAAAGGATTTTTTGGTAGGCTGCTGTAATACTAGCTGTTTGATTCTTTTAACATAACAGTGCAAATAATTTTTTTTTATTTATTTTTTTGCTCTACTGTATCTATTATTGTCCATCATTTGTCATAGGAATGCCAAATTCCCCTTTCTAAAAATCTAAATATTTTACTATTAAAATCAGTTTGGCTTAATGAAATCTGCAGAGAAAGAGGTTATTTTCAATATTAATATATTTGACTGGGTATGTTTTAAAATTATCTTGCATTTACTGATCTTGTTTTATTGTGCTCCACATGAAACTTTATAAAACTAGACAAATAAAATAATAAAACATTTTATAAATGGTTATTAGTTAAATAAATAAACTGCAATATTACTTGAGATAATTTTGGAGATGTTTTGCAAAATAATTTTTCCCCATCCTTCACTGGATGTAATTTACTGTGTTTTTTTCTCTTTCAAGATGAGTGCCTATAGCACTAAAAATGGATTTAATTTTGCTGTCACTTCAGTACTCTAATGTCAAACATGTCCTACATTTCAACAAAACTTCCTGTTATCCTAATGGTGCACTTGATGAGACATTAGTGTTCTCAGAAACCACTAGCCTGAAAAGCTGTAGGATGATGACTGACCTTCTTCTAGAAACAGACTTTGCTTTATTATCCTCTGCTATGCATCTTATATCTACATTTACTGTGGTAATAATTAAACCGAACCTTATCAAGTTTCTAACACCAGTGGTTTCCTTTCATCCTAAATCAAGTATATACATTAATAATAAGCCAGATCACAAGCTACTTGAAACCTTATAAGAACCATGTAAGGAACCTTATCCTCAAACTGGAAATAAAACATTTCTTAAGGAAAAAAATCTTTAGATTAAAGTTTCCAAATACATAGTTTTCATATTATGCAACATGATAAGAGAGATAGAGAGAGGAGTATGTGCCTACAATAATATAACCTTTTAATATCAGAAGATTGCTAACTGCATATAATCAGCAATCTTCTGAGGTATGCTTATTGGGGATGCTGACTTTACAGTAAGCAGTGAACTAACTTCAGGCGTACAGGTTGGCCTACTGCACAGGTGACATACAAATAAAACAAACAATCTCCCATCGCAGCCTCACACTACCACCTTTAGTGAATAAATTATGCTGGTAATTCCAAACTCATGACAATAACACATCTACCCCACACCACTGTGTATTCTGTTTAAGCAACAATTATTATACATTATCATGGTCTATTTTAGATAAGCAGACAGAACAAATTAATCAACAGAGATTTCTAAAACGTATTAATTGTAATATTTTTCTCCCTCCTAAGTATTTTGAGTTCACCTGGAAAGCTTCTGAAAGAGATAAAACTATAATTAATAAATTTTATAAACTTGTATAAATTAACTGAAATGGCTTTTCTTTACACAATGTCACAATTTTATGGTCTGATATCTCATGACCTGCCAGAAATAGAAACAACTGCCCTATTCCATTAGAAAGGGGGGATTTTTCCGACTCCCCTCCAATGCTAAAAAGTAGCCATTTCTATTCCTGATGTTTTGCAAAATGTTGGTCCTGAAACCAGTGTCTGGGTTCAGGACTGAACACTGTCCATTTTGCACTGCAAGACTAATGTAAATGAAGAGGAAATTCCAGATTCTAAAGGAAGGGAGGGCCAGAGGGAGGAAACATTTCTGTGTCAGGTTGCTTTTAAAAAATGGCAGCTGTTAAACTACTCAGAGGTTTGGAATGTTGGAAGTAGTCCCAGAGTAGATTGCTTAATGGATGCATGAAGGTGAGGCAATCAAAGATGGAAGCAAATGCAATTTATCACTTCATTCCACAATTTATAAACAGGACTACCATCTCCACATTCATGGTACTTCAGTTCCATTGACTTCGATGAGATTTTGATGAGATTTAAGTATGTGCTTAAAGACAAGCACTGCTTCAGTACTTTGTTGAACAGAGATGGACCTAAACATGTGTTTAAGTGCCAGGCTGAATTGAGGCCATAGGTAACTAAAATAGGTGGGCATAACTAAAGGAGAAAGTAATAGGAAGTGCATTATCCGCATAAATTTTAAATAGCTCAACATAGTGAAGTAGAATGCACACTTTGGAACAGCATTGAGCTGTGACTCAGACAGTGGTTTTATGACAGTGGATTATGGGATTTTGTATAATCCTGATACTGCATCGATGTGACTCTGTGTGAGCACAAGGGGCTACATGCATGCATCAGGATTAGTCACTTGAGTAAGGATTTGTAAGGTCATGTTTCATGTCCTAGGTGGCAGTTTCCTGTATCCTAAGTAGTCTTTAATTATTACATTTATCAATTAAAAATGGAAGAATGATGCACACATATTTACATCTATATTAAATAACTGTACAATTCAAAACCTAAAGTGTTAATTAATATACATGGAACACCTTAGATCCACATGGGCACTGAAAAAAATTCACCGTTTGTTTCTTTTCACTCATCTAATTTAATGGTGTTGAAAAATGACAGAGTTTAACAGCACAGGAGATGGAAAATCCTTATTTATCCACAAAACAGATACGATACAGACAGCAGTTGTCGATCAATCTTACTCACATTGCCCAGCCCATTTGAATCAACCTTGACCTCATAGGACCACCCATAGGGAGTAAAAAAATTGCAGTCTTCACCAGTTTAATTCCCTGCCTCTCTGCTGAAATCACCAAAAGTGTTGATTAGTAAAAGCTAGAATGGTGATGAGGGGAGAGGGGATCTGTAATCTTCTACGGACTACATCAAAATGCCCAGCCATTTCTTCTCATGGTTCTTTGGTGGCCTAACAATTTTTGGTCATTACTGAACCAAGACAGATTCAAACTGGTGACCTAAATAACTGATAATCCTGCAACTGACTCTGTGGGCAGACTTCCAGGATTGGGGCAGTAGTGGTGAAATTTTCTATTTTCCTTTTTTCTAATGTTTCTCTCCCGCCTCATTGTTACTCAGTCCAGCTTGTAAACAGAATGTTATCTGATGAAGCATGGATTCAATTTGGGACTAAATTCTAGGACAAGTGAGTGGACTTTCACAAACATCAATGACATAAAATAAATTGTAAAGAAAAAAAGGAATAGAAGGAAAACCACAGTATGTTTTAACATTGATATGTGTGTCCTGGTCATGATACATTAATTTTTTTCTGTAAAGAGCAGGGATAGACACTTATTTGCTACAGTGCCTACACTTCTAAAAACAATTATTAGGTTAACCCCTGAGACAACCCGGACTGTAATAGCTGTTTAGGCTGAAATTAATGATTGAGCTCTTATCTGAAAAGAATTAACAGATTATAGCACGGGGGCTCGTTGGGCTCCGTCGTTGTGGCCCTTCCTCAGGCCCGGGCTTGGAGGAAAGCCACTGCACCTTCCTACACAGATATACATTCTTGGTCAAAACATTTTAGTTAAAAAAAGCCCTTCATGATAAAGAGGACTACTGTTTTTTGTTTGTTTGGGGTATTTTTAGTATTAGTCCTTCTTGTCTGATCACCTACCTGCCAGACATCTATTTTATGAACAGTCATCTACTACAAAAGGTTTCTTATTAGAAAATAGATATGGATGAGAAGGAACAGTTTTACTGGTTGACACTTCAAGCCAACATTCATCTTTTATGACTGTCCACTTCAAATTGACTTTCCCTATAAACTTTAGATAGCAATACCTCATTACTACTGATACCATTTCAAAATATGAAGTAAATATTATGAACAGATATATATGAGTGAAACTGAACTGGTAATTTTACAGTCATGGAAAAAGTATCTGAAATGTGGTTGAATGAACAAGAAGATGAAATTCAGAGGAAAATGAAAGAGAGAGAATGAAACAATAAGAAAATCATTATAAAGACACAAACCATGACCAGTAGCTGCTTTCACTGACTAGTTAGTTCAAAACAACAAGGAAAGGTACATCTTCATTTAATAGACACATCCTAACAGTGTAGAATGTTAAGATCATTTTGTGGGACAGCAAGGAATTCAAGAGGCTTCAGAAGAATAGAAAAACAATCATAGAAAATAAGGCTTTCAAAAGCACCTAGTGCACTTTGTGCCTACTGTGAGACACCTTTGAGCAGGCTTAAACTGGCACCCAAAATTTGAAACACCCAAACTCACTATTCACTTTTGAAATTCTTGATAAAAAGATTTTAGATATAAGTAAATTTGATGAATTTGGGATATTTCCTTTATTTTCAAGTTGTATATCTACTCCTAGCATAACTGTTTTAAATATAGAAATAATTTTCTAATTACTATCAATATGCATTTTGTTAACTATAATAGACCCTTTTAAAAGTACAGTTATTCCATGTAAAAGGAAAAACTGCATTATATTTATTATATGTCAAACATTGTGATAACTGTTGAGAAAAATATTTGAGAATAAATTAGTCACTGATTGGTGGGAAAAACAGTTTATTTGAGAAATATTACATCAAGGGGGTTGAGTGGCTACCAAAAAATATTACTTGAAAAATATGTATGAGATAATAGATAGGAAAAATAGTTCAGTTATTCATGAATATTATTCAACCCATTCCATTTATATTACGAATGACCCTAAGCATTAAGACAGATTTTAAAGTTATTTTTGCATATAAAATAATTAGATAATTGTGAAATCAGTTGGGTTGCACACATGCACCTGAAAGTAAAATTTGACTCTATGCGTATTATATAGCTTATGATAATATATCCTGATATGTTTCCTGATCATTTAAATTTCACAAGCAGAATTTCTTAAACTACTAACACTAGTTATAGCATGAGTCCTTATGAGACTGTGTAATGGCATGCTAAAGTTCTGCATTAGACATGACAAAATATTCCTTCATTATAAAAGAACTGAGAACATCTGGTTACTTAAAACTCAGCCATAGGAAATGGACTGAGCATTTTTTAAATTTTTGCTCATTTCCTGATCTGGCTAACAGTTACATTTTCCTTTCCTCTTATACAAAGCGATAATTCATTAAGTGTTTCAAATTATACTGCATGGAAGGCAAATGTTTCTATTTGCCCTGCACGTATTTACATGCACAACTAAAATATATCAAAATAGTTTATAATTTTGTATCCACTTATTCCTAGCACTTCTTTATAAGCCATTTCAAATAATCTGCACTTCACTTGGTACCATAATTGTTGGTAAGTTGTCTGTATAATGGCCACCTTTCATTTTGGTTCACTCTTTCATAAAATCCTTTTGTACAATTGTCAAGCAGCTGTGCTTTGTTCTTTAATGTTCCTAGCATGGCTCCCCAGCAGAGACTACTTTATAACATAAAGTGCAAAGTACCATTTTCACAGCAGGGACCACAGTGTTCATCTTCAAAAAGAGGCATTAATAAAATGGGACTGTAATGAACATGCTAATTCTGGTCACAAGATATTACACATAGGCTGTTGCATTCTGACTGAAAATTTGTGAAGTTTTTACTATGGCTCTTCAAACTTCTCATAACAGTGAATAGTTTTGAAAGAGACAACTATCTTTCAGATATATTCATGCATCACACACTCTCTCTTTCTGGCCCCATTCATACAACTTTCTACCATGTCTATGAACAGCTAGAGGCCCAATGAACTAAAAACACTGTGTCCACACAACAAATGGTTAAAGCCAGTGAATATTACCCAGGCACTTTCCCAGCTAGCTGCCTCTTTTGGGACATGGTAAATTTCTTGTTACCAGCTAGGTACATCATTATCTTGCCTATTGAAGGGCACTCATAACAATGCCAGTGTAACTGGTAAATCTAGTTCCCTGTTCTCATTTAGCTCTATGTAGTCAGACATCCCAGAGTGCATTATCCCTCAGAATAAAGGTTAAACTCTGTGTGTCTGACTTTTGCTGACTGCATTACCCAGAGGAGCAAGCCAGTTTAAAATGGCCCCTGCCCATCTCAAAATCACAAGGTATTGCAAGAACATGGAAACGAACTTTCATTACTCGTGACCCATCTACTGACAGCAGGAAACATAACTGTACCTTGAATGCATTTTTTCCCTATTTTTCACACTCCAGAAAATGCTCTGCACCTTTTCCATTCTAAAAAAAACACGTTTTTTAATTACACTTCTCATATCAATGGCCAGGGAAACACTTCTAAATAAATAATTTACTTTTTATTATATACGAAAGTGATTGCTTCACATCGCATCAATCAGTTTATAAAAGGCAGCTTAATAACAGAGATATGACAAAGGCATAACAGCACAAAGATTTTGCTCCTCTTCCTGCTCCCCTCCCTGAGTGACAGTGTGAGCAGAAATACTGGCACAGGGAACCCATTATTATGCACATTTGCTCAGAATGATCAGCAATAGTAATCACAGGGCTTGTAGTGAGATGGGAAACCAGCCTGGATCCAGCCTCAGTTTCCATGTGTCTATGTAGTTCTTTGCCTTTCATTCACAGATATTTCAGAGAACAGAGCAGACAGCAATGGCTGTCGGGATGTAATTCAGATCTATATCATTTTGCTTTAGTAGGTTTCTCCATCTCTCCTTCAGTCTCATGAAGGCGCACTTGATCACCATTTTGACAGAACACAGGTGATAGGTAAAGCAGCATTTGTTGACATGCTTGTAGTCTTGACATGGCTTCATCAGCAAAGGGTAGGTTGGGTCTGTGAGAATCACTGCTGGCACAGAAATACCATCAACGTTTCTACTGTGTTAGTAGACTAGCATTCCAGTCTTCAGTGGAGAAGGACACAACCCTTTGCTTCAGCCTGCTTTTCACGTAATGTTTCAGAGTGATCAGGGAAGCTTTAATCTTTTCTATTCTCCTCCACTCCCCTACTGTAAATCACCAAACTCCAGACACAAGAGCTGCAGCAGTGCTCAGAGCCCTTGCTGATTCAGATACTAGAGTTATGAGCACAGTTTAAGAATCTAAACAGAATGGAATAGTCCTTAGCATAGGCAGCTCCTCCTGAAGCACTGTGGGATAGCTGCCCAGAACATATCGACAGAAACACAATTAGGCAGAGTACTAGGTGGAGGTGCATAAATGTGGCTGTGATGGCAGAAAAGTTGCTGCATTGAGACAAACTAAACCAAGTTATTTGTAACCAGTTAAAATGACCATACATCTAACTGGTTAAAAATTAGTGTGATTGGTCTCTTTGTAGCTTGGAAACATCTCCTTTGCCTCATCAACCCTCAGGTCAAATCCTGATCTCCTACTATGAGAACAGGTATGGTCTCAGATGCAGCACAAATCTGCTGATTCTCAGGGAGTACAGGAAGGTAGCATTTGAGGAGGCCGCAAAAAGAGATTTATACCTCCTGCACAATACAGAACTATATGGGGGCTCTCTGGTGAATTAAGCCTAAGTGGGGCCTGGATCCAATCTACCCAGATCTATCAATCATACTGACATGGCTGACATCACTGTAGTACGAGTGACTCATAGTTATTAATATATTTATGCTTACAGCATCCCAATGAGGTACAGAAGTACTGTTATGGTCATACTACAGATGCGGAAGTGAGGCTCATAGAGACGAAGTGACTTGCCCAAGGTCAGCAATTGAATTTAGATTGCCTGAGTCTCAGGCTAATGCCCAAAACACTGAATCATCCTTCCTCTCTGTCCCCAATAAAAGAAATGACCAACCACAACACATCCAAGTGTTCAAGGCACTAATGGCTTCTAAACCTGCCAAAGCTACCACACGCTCTCCAGTTGGCAAACTACAACTCTCTCTGACATTATCACACCATTCCACACTTCATGGATCAATGTGTTCCTGGGCCTCCTCCCAGCTCATGGCTCTAAGCCCTGGACCCAGAGGGTCTCGACTACGTCCCTTTATCCTTCAAACAAAAGCTATAAGTATTATGGCTGGAGTCTATAAAGTCTCTCTTCCATTTCTAATAATTTTAATTTAATTTATTCATTGTTTTCTTACCAACTTGTATTTATCTCCATGATGTGTATGCACATTCTCTTTTATTATTGTGGGGCCATTCACAAAAGGTGGGATGCTGACATTAGTTATTTTTAAGGAATATTGAACCATTTGATTTGGAAAGAAAGACAAAGAAAAACCTGCATGTATTTTACAACAAACAGCTTACATTGCAGATGGGGGTGGGAAACAGATAGATCATATTTTAGAGCCAACTAGTCTTGACATTGGTGCCGATCTTACACCCATTTAAATATTCACTGTTTTCAATGGGAAGAGGATCAGTCCCAGTGTCTCTCTACTACAGAGTAAGGAAGAAACAGTTGATTTAGAACTGCATCTTTAAAAACACATGAACACACATTTCAATGAAAAGACCCAGGAGGCCTGTAAATATATTTCAGTAGATAATGTATTCTATCCTTCAATAAAACTCTGTAGGCAGAGAATACATTTTACATCTAAATTTTCCCACTGGCTTTTCTAAAGTTCTAATTTTTAAATGATATTTATTGCTATTAGAGAGAGAGACTAGGTGGGTGAGGTAATATCTTTTATTGGAGCAACTTTATGTCGGTTAGAGAGACAAGTTTTTGAGCTTACAGAAAGCTTGTCTTTAGGTCTCACTGCAAACAACATTTATTGCTATATAATATGACTTTGTGGTTGGGCCTTTATTTTTAATAAGCATATAATTTATGAATTTATAAAAAAAACTGAGCAGACTACGATTTGTGTCATTTCAAACAATAGAAACAACTATTTGGTTCAGGGACTTAAAAACAAATGCACCTAGCTATTAAAACATGAGCCAATCAATCAACCTTTCCATTTGTATTGATTATGGCTGGGGAAAAAATTTAAATTGTGCCAGACACAATAGTGTTAAATCTAGAGATACCATTTTAAGTTTTAATAGGTTTATTCATGTGTTTATTTTCATTTTATCAAGTTACTTCTGAGGAACATATTTAAATATATATCATGCACACACAGTGTTGTGGCCCTTATTCATCATTGATGTTAACAACATAATTGCTTACACTGATTAAAAAAACCACATACAAGTAAGTTAGTCTTTCTTGCTGCACAGAAATCTAGTTCTTTAAAAGTAGCACCAAGGGAAAAATAAAATAAAGAAAAGCAACCTCCATATCTCCCCCAAATGTTTCTAAACAGTGGGGCAAAAAATCATAAAATACAGAGCTCCAAAGATTGTCTTCTTAATGCTGTATAACAGATGAAATTTTCATCCCAGTAGACACAAACATCCTCACAAATTCCCTGTGTATGTGACTGGTATCGGGTATTACGTGCTAGTGTTCCACAGAAAGAGTCTCTCTCCAACATACAGAGTGAACAATGCACTGTAGGAAGGAATGGCAAGTGATTGAAGAAGGGACACATTTCATGTGTCAAACAAAGTTCCTATCTCTCTCCTGAAGAAAAAACAACAGATGCCGAAGGGCATTTGATTTTTAGGATTTACTCCAATGGGAATATCATTTGTAAGAAAGAAAGAAAGAAATGCATGTCAGAGGCTGAAGAAAATCCTGTTTGTGCCCACTACTTTGGAGAAAATGTTTAGCTGCAGCTCATTCTTATGTAAATACATTTTTTCTTCCCCACCCTATTCCATGTTCAATAGGAGGAAGCCATTAGATGGTCAAACACCCAGAAGAAAACCAAATCCAATTTTCAGAAAAGGAAGTTCCCATTTTTCAGCATTAACAACATGATAGTAACCTCCCCCAAAAAGGAACATTAAACACTCTTTCTTTCATTAGCTGTAGAAAAATGCAGCAACAGTGTAATAGTTTTGACACAAGAAAATAAATTATTGTTTGACAAGGACTTACCACGTAAAACAGTAAGTCTAGTGGACACACTTATTTCTCCAACGCTATTGGAAGCAACACATTCATAAATAGCTTCATCTCGTGGAGTCCGCAAGGGCTGTATTCTGAGAACGGATCCAGATCCATCATCAAATTCTATTACCTATTGAAGGAAACAACAGCTGTCACAGGTGTTGTTACAAATGCCTACCTCTCAGCTAATTCTAAATATGCACGATGAACTATCAATACACATAACATCAAAGCCAGTTTCATTTTTCAGATCTACATAGAGAGGCAAATTCAACAGTGACTTAAACTGTAGTGCATATTGGTCATAAAAACAGACATAAGCATGTTTAAATGGCAATGCAGTGTACTATACACGGACATTCAGTGGATCTACATAAGTGTAATCTATATGGAAAGAGTTAGCGAAAAAAGAAAGTAACAGGAAGATATAAGAAAGCACATTCTTACTTTAGGCCCTTCATACTTCCTTATGCCCCACTAACACACTGCTCCTAGTTGCTTTTCCTGCTGCATTCTGCTGCACTTCTCCCCCCTTTGGCATGTAAACTGAATTTATTTTGCATCCATATGAAATCCAAATAGCTAAGAGTTATACTACTTTGCCAATTAAAGCCAACATAAGAGTCACTCTTTTGATTACACAATTCTTGAATGTGGCCCAGACACTTCCAAAGGGGATGCCCCTGTTTTCTCCAGCTGTGAATTTGGTACATGATGTATAATATTAGCTGATAATATAATTGAAAATAAAGTGTGTCCAGTTTAGAGATAAAATGATGCAAGTGTGTTGGTGGAGGTGGTGGTTGTTTGTTTTTTTGATTCACTTACATAAGCAACATTCACTCCCCCACCTGAAAACATCTGCAATCTGGAGCTAATAGGACTGCTGCCTCTTCCCTCCCCTTACTCAGGGAACTGAATCAATCATCTTGTCAGGATGTTGCTAGTCTCTGGCACAGGCACAGATGCATTTTCCCTAGCAACTAACTCAAAAAATAATTCACTTTCATTAGTGATGTACAACCGCTCAGGACTATCATCTGCACTTGGCTATCAGGCAGAGATGCCATATTCATGGTTCTCTGCAAAATAATCTGGTGTTTGATCAGAAAAATAAAATTTACTTTTCTGCTTAAGCTCCCTACTATGCTCAAACTAATAGGCTAACACCTTTACAGGAAGGAATGAGGGCTGATAGGAATTTACAGTGCATTTTCCAGGACTAAGTCACTGAAAATTCTTCTTCTGTCTACTGCAGGTTGTGAAAGTAAATAACAAGTGAGAGGTCACTGTCTTGCAAATTTATAGCACCATAGCAGATTCTTGTTTGGCCCAGGACGTTGCTATGTCCCTCGCTGACTGTCACCTGACTCTAAAGAGGCAACGGACCCCTTTAGCCTTAACAGATCCCTTGACAGAGCAGCAAAACAGGCTTCTGGGTCTTTCTTGGGACCGTAGAAGAAAAAGAAGAGTCCGACTTCCTGAGCTGTTGCGATCTCTGGAAATAAAACCAACAGGCCAAACTTCTGAAGGAATCTCAACCACCTCTCACTGGTTGCTATGTAACACTTAAGCCATCATATTCCATGCATGTTTGGGCAGCAATGCTATCATGTGCACAGAACAGAATTTACTAGCTCTAGCCCATTTGTCCTTGGTTTGTGTACACAAATGTGTTTTTGTCTAACATTTAAATGCAAAATGACAGTACTCAAAAATACACATGCAAAGTTGTATCTGCACAAATCCAGGCTACATTTTGAAAATCTTAGAGTACAAGTCACATGTAGGGAATGCCAGGATTTTCCTTTGCCTCATTTGGGAATTAAAATAAAAAGATAAGAGATTAATAGCAAGACCCCTATGAAAATCCAAAGGTCACCTTATTTGGGCAAAAGACAATAAAAGCTTCTTGTTTACTTATGGGTGGGTTTAGAAGGATAAGATTTTTCTCAGTAACTGTTGGCAAACAACAATTTCACATTACACACACAAACTAACAAAAAATGTTTGTATTGATAATCACAGAAATTTACAGCTAGGCAAAGCAAGAAAAATGCTGCTTGAGAATTTGATGTTTGATTTAAGGATATTTATTTCATATATTTTGACATGGGATGTTGATAATTGTATTTTAACAGTTATAAAAGCCTTAACTTTTTGAATCTCAAAGTCTATTGTCATTACATAATTATAGTCTAGACCTCTCCATTGTCTGATCCTCCCAATTTTCCATAGCTGTGAAAATTTAATTTTATAACAATCAGAAAAAAAAGTGCTTAAAAATAATGATCAATATTATCCTTCAAATTACAATAAATAAATAAATAAATAAATCAAATTTTTCCTAGCCTATTTATGGACTAAAAATATTACCTCATAAACAGTATGGATGAAAGAACTGCGAGGTGAAACTCTGCCACTCTGGTTGCCAACAATGTATCTTCCAAACTGTAAAAGGGACCTCCAATGGCAAGCATTTATTTCTTTTATTTAATTTCAAAATGTTTTTGTTGCTTGCTTCTTTTACAATTCCTGTTTTATCTGCAGACAGTTTGTATTTTGTTGTTTTTTAAGGAAAGAAAACACTATCTTTACATGTTTTTCCATCAGGCAGCAAGAGAACCTGCTCCTCACTTTCCTAGCAGTAAGCTAATGAGGATACCCCAGCAGTCAGAGAGGCTTGCAACTGAACTCTTAGGAAAGCAAGAGACCTTAAAAGTACTGGGTAATCCTAGGTGATGACTGGCCAATGGAAAAGTTGCAACTGACTAGGCTGGGAAAACCTTGTGGAGTTCGGGTGTTGCGTCTCAATATATATATTTTTGGGTATACAGGATGAATGAGTTTGTGAACTCTTCTTTCCTTCCTGAACTCAACTCTTGCTGCCGACTGACAAAGGTGACTATTTTTTTTAAAATGTCTAACCATAGTGATGCCTGTGCCATGTATATACTAAGAGTAGAAGTTCTATCACTCCACAACATGGAATGGTGAAGTACACAGCATTTTGCATTTGTTTCTTCTTCCCCTCTTCAATTTCTTTTGCAGTCTCTCCTAACCAGGATTCTAAACCAATCATTTTCAAACTGAACTTTCTAATCCATGTTGTTTGAATGGATTCAAAGCAGGAAACACACCATACCATGTTCATTCATAATATATATTTACTATATAAAAAGGTCTTCCCTATGCCTTAAATTTCTGAAATGATAATCTGCTCCCATTCATTATTTGGGCAATACTAAATACTTGGAATAGTTCAAACAGGGAGAAAGAGCTCTTTATAATGACAGGTAGGCAGGAGAAACCTCTTTACTACTAAGTAATGAAATTCAGAAAGATATATAAACATTTACTTTAGCAAATAGGGAAAAACAACACTAGTTATTTGAGTTACTGCTGAGGTAGAAAGTCTGAAATGTTCCCTGTTTCTCCATGTGCCTTTTCTGAATCTAATTTCTGCTGTTGCTCTAATTTCCATTTGAAAATTCTACAGCAGAAGTTAATGTCTTTTTTTGGAGAGGGAAGAAATCTCCTTAAAGTGTTGATGTGCTTTCTGCTTTAACTAACTAGCTTTTCAGTGCTTTATCATTAAAATTACCTGTTAAATGTTTCATAATTCTTTGAAACATGTTCTGTCCTATTCAGATATGCACTCTTGTTCCACATGCACTTAAGGATTTTTTAAAATACATTTTTACATCATATATTTACAGTTCTGTTCAAATATTTTATGGAATTAAAACCTGTTTATCTTTTAGTCTATTCTCCTATAAAATAAATGCAGAAAAAACATAGAATGGTATATGAAACAAATAAAACATAATACTGCAAAATAAAACTGAATTAACACAAATACAACAGCCAAACATATACATGATCTGTCTTTGACAGTTTGTTGCTCAACTTCAATGTAGATTTTGTGACTATTATGGAACAGATTGTGTATGCTTTATTATAAAGTGCCTATTCTCCTCTGTCTAACTCCATTACAGAAAAAATAATTATGCATATGCATTGAAAATTGGAAACAACTTCTTGCACTGAGGGGAAAGCACACATCTTAAAGCCCTTTGACAACTATTTTTCTTACTGAATTAAATACATTTGCAAAGAACATATTAGCTAGTGAACATGTTGATAGATCTCTCACGATACATATCATGAGCTGATTGCATTTAAAGACTTTTAAAATAAAATAATTAGCCCACACAAGAAATAAAATGTTTGCTCTATTGACATAGCAGATTTACAAAACCATGATTATCTACTCAAATACAATTAAAAGCTAGCATCCTGGGTGAACATCGTGAAGAATTCCCCCAATATATTTGGTTTGTCTCTTCATAGTCAGAGGCACAGACTTACATTTTCCTAACAAAATTTTGGCATGCAAGTCTAGACCATTCATTAATATGTGTCATAACTGTGTGATAGATAATTTATAATAGTAATTTGCCTTGTGATTATTTTCTAAAAGCAAAATCCTATTTTTAACATTGAGAAGCTGAAGTTATACATAATCAATCCCCGGTTTTGGCATCATCCTCTCTGAACAGGCATCTGGAACAGGTCTTTCCCCAGTCCATCAGCCAATCCAACTTCAGTCCTAACTCCTCCCACCACTTAAAGAGGTAATAGTACCTCCACATTCCACAAGAAGACTGTCTTTATCATTTTGTTCAATTTCCTGCCATGTAGGGAGGGGAAGTCACCTCCTCTGAGACCATTCCCAGTGCTAACTTTTAAAAAGGCAAAAGGAAACTCTTAAGAGGTATCAGCAAGCCACCTTCTTTTCAATGGCCTTGTGCTCAATCAGTTCGCAGAGTAGGTTGTTCCCAGGACTGCTTGCAAATATTTATTTTCTGTAGTGATGGCTGTTTGCTTAGTCATTGGTAATAATGCATACCCACCAGGATTTAGAAAAAAAACAAATACATGTGATGTTAGAATGAATGTTTTTCAGAGGAACAGAACAATGGACCTAATACCTCAAATCTCTGATTGCTGACTTTCTTTCCCTTTTTATTCCAGACAATTTTAGGTCTTGGGTCTCCTGTAGCTTGGCAGATGAATGATGCGACTCCTCCGGAGACCCCTGTCTGGTCAACGGGAGTTCTTGTAAACTTTGGCGGTGCTAAAACAAGAAAATAAGTAACAAAATAAATCTAAGCGGTAGACATAAGAAAAGCATGTCAAGCTGTCAAAATGAAAATAAAAGGAGGAAATACTTTATTTCTCTAGGAATGGTATTCACCTGTAAGAGAAGGCTTTAAAAAAAAAACCCTAAAAGGTCAGGAGAGCACTTTGAGATTTTACTAGTAAAATCTGTATTAACACAGAAATCTAATACCATCCGAATTGAAAGACCACACATTAATTTTTATCACCGTTATAAATAAAAATCTAATTTGTCCTTTGTTTCAAAATGAGCTCATCAATCAAATGGAATAAGATCATGCTTCATAGCTTGATGTTACCATCAGGGGATGTCATGAAAGCAGGTTTTCCACCACTGAGCCATTAAAATCAGTGACATTTAGGACAGAAACATTTTGAAAAGTTTGAGGAGATGGGTGTAAATGCCTACAGATTAAAAATCCAGACCAGAGAGGAGAAAGGACAAATGCAGTAGAGAAATTAATGCTTGTCCACAGTTCATAAAACACCACATTTATAAATCCTGGTGTCTCTTCCAAATTATCCCATAATCTGCTGAAGGACCAAGGGAAAGAAGATGTTGTATCTGCAGAGACAGAGCAACAAGAAAGAAGACAGTGAGAGAAAGGAGAAATGAAAAGATAAAAGGATACATGAAAAAACAGAAAGGGAATGAAAGAAGTATGGATTTTCACTAATTCTTCCCTTTCCTTCTGTCCAAGAAGAAAAAAATTCCTTGTGTTAATGTAGTCAAACCTTGATGATGAGAATCCTAGTTAACCGAACACCTTGGTTATACCAAGGCCAGATATGATCACTGACGTGTGAAATCTGACTGGTGCATGCAGATGTAAGTGCTGCAGAGTCCTTAAGTATAGCTGCTGCATTCTCTTGTACAGCTAGCCAGCCTCTAACAATCTATTATATTTGGGGGAGCTAATTTAAAGTTAGTGTCCAAGGTCAGTGACCCACAGATACCCAGAGTTTCCATGTATCGATTTCCTTTATTATGAACTGGTATATAAAATTATTATATAGAGATTACTATGTTTAGCTTGAAATGGAGCAGAAATAGGTTTTGGAATGTGTGGCATGGATTTAATCAACATTACAAGTCTAACAAGTCCTGTCTACCTCTTCTGTCCCATCATTTTTCTTCACTTTTCCTTTCATCATCTGTCTACACTTTTTTGTTATTCTCTTTGGTTCTCTTCCCTTTTCTTTTCTAGCCCTCCCTGGTGTGGTTCATCCTTTGTGCTAGTTTTGTTTTTTAATTTGCTGCTTCTCACATATAACTTCTATCCTCACGTTCAGCAGAGTTGGCCTTTCCAGAGGAAGTGCTTCTTGTCAAGCAGTTATTTGCAGTGTAGAAAACCAGAAGACTATACGCAAGTGTCAGTAATCATGGTAATAAAAATGTTAAAAATCAATGAAAAATTATGAGAAATGAATAAAAAAGGAAACAAAAGTTAACTGTCATTATAAATGAACGTATTTTATTGTCCTAAATAGCCATATTTAATACAAAAGAATCGAGAGTGTCCTGAGTATACCAAGATGAACCATGTATTTTTCATGCTACCGTTCATATGTTACAAGCACATTGTAAAAAACTGTTTGCCAAAAATGAAAACAAAATATAATGTTGCTGTGAAATTCCCACACATTTGTAATAGATGGGACCGGCAAAATATTCATTGCTACAGTCTCAATTACAATATAAGTTGACTTGATCAGATAATGTTCCACAATTATTTTATGCTTCCATCAGGTTTTTTTTTCATTTCATTAAAAAAAAAAAAAAAAAGAGGCTAAAGATTTACAATCAGAGCAGTTGTTTTTGTATAGATCTAAATCATTTTACAATTTGAGTGTTACCTCTGGTGATGGAAAGCAGCAACAGAGCTTAGTTGACACAATTAGCGTATATAAGCAAGCAGCTTTTCAGAATGCTATGGGAACCTTGACCTGTTCACTGAACTAATTCTGTCTACTAAAATTCCACATGCTTGAAAAACAAGTGCACTGGGGAGTCTAGAATGAACAAAGTAAAGAGCATGTCACTGTCTCTACAGGAATTCAACAACTATACTGAAATTTCTGTCTCAGAACAAAACAAAATCTGGAGTCATGAATAGCCAAAGAAATAACAGGAAAGAAACTGGAAAATCCTGAGCCTGAGACAAACTTTATGCCTGGATCTCAGGAGAGATAATAATTAAGTCAGGTAGAAAGATTAACAGATCCTGCTAACTTTGGACTCTTTACTACATATATATTAACCTTGCCCTCTGATATGTAAAAAAACGTGATCGGTCCAGAAATGCTGATATTCCATTGCACAAGCTGTGATTTTGTGTTATCAAGATAAAGTTGAAATACTCTCATGCTCCTTTTATTCTTGATGGCAGAGTATTAATTCAATGAAACACCTGCAAGCCACTTGAAAGAAAAATGCTGGATGAGTGAGTCCTTTGATTAAAATAACTGTGGGTTTAGGCTAGTTAGAAAATATTTTAACTCAAACCTGTATGAATCTAACACCACACACGGCTAACACCACACCTTCTACTGATTAGCCCACTGATTTAAATTTCACAACAATGAAGCAGCAAAAAGTGTGACTTACTTCCTTTGAAACATTTAGGTGGTTTGTTTTGCAAAACACAAGCTGTTCACTGTAAATCATTTCAAGAGTTAAGAATGGTGCCTTTCCACTCCCCACAACCACTAAATCAATAATCTTGAGGACAGGATTATACAGGGTATTTTTTAAAAAAAATCTTAATCTAAAAGTATGTTGAATCAGTTCTGCAGTTGAATAAAATATTCTATTAGGGTTTTACAGTGCTGCCCATCACCATACTATATGAGGCAGCACCATGGTTTATTGCTCTGCTGTAAAATGTAGTGATGAAAAAGAAAGAAGAAATAAAGGGGAAATTTCCCCTTATCAAAATCCAGAGCCAAATTCTCTCTGGGTGTAAATTAAAACAGCTCCACTCAAGGCAACAGAGCTGCAACGATTTATACCATAAAATAATTTGACCTCTCATTTAAAAAATTTCTTGAAGCTTATACTGTGCTAACTGCAACACTGCTTAAGGAATCATTCTTCCCTGAAAACTGACTCTGTAAAGCTAACACTTCCCTGTTCAGAGTTATAGGTGCTGCCTGTAGAGACAAAAATAAGTTTTCTGGTTTTTTTTCCCGTTACCACTGCAGAGCCCATGCAGATGAGAGAGAGCAAGCTGGATTATGTTCCTTCTTATGTAACACCAACAAAATTGTTTATTAAGTTCATACAGCCACACCTGTGCAAACCTACTGAAGGCAATGGGTTTGCAGAAATGTAACTGTGGCTTAGAATTATTGTGGCCTTCCGAATTATTGTTAGCGGGTTGATTCCCAAGAAGGAAAGAACATTATTTGGCTCTTAAGTACCAGGATGAGGTTTTGCAGGGCTGGCAATTAATGAAATAAAATGTCAATAGTAATCTGAGAACATTTGCTATGGGAATGAAAGAGGCAAAAATATGGAACCCAGGCTGATGTTTTTACAGTCACTTTTCAGAAGAGAACAACATTTTAAAGTCATTCTGAGAGCAGTATAGTATGACTTTTATTAGTAAAGAGACTATACATTCTAATTTTACAGTAAGAAACCTAGGAACTTCTTTTGGGTGCCCAAAATGCCCCATTCTTTCCTTTACTCAAGTAAAACAATCCACCAAGTAGAAATTCCTCTTTTTAGCAGGAAAAACCAGTCCAGTGGAATGAGTGTTCAATGTGATGAACAGTGTTTAGAGTGAAGAGAAAAGTCTAAACATTGTACATGCTATCAGTGCTGTCCTTCTGCCTAAACTGAACGGTGATAACACTTGTTCAATGTTTCATGATAAACACCTTCAGAAGAGTAAGTTATTGGAAAATTATTCCACTCTGAGAAATATGCCTGTGTTGTTAAGTCAGAAGCACAGCAGTGACACCAGTATACACTTTTTTTAAAAGTTAACTTATGTATTTTGTGTGAATATTTTGTGACCTCACAAAAAGCGTAGGCATGGAAGTGTCCCAGTTTCTCATCTTGAAAATATGGCAACCTTATTTGTTAGACTAGCATTTAGTACCACAAAGGTCAAGTTATTATGAAAAAAGACTGTGTCCTTCTTTCAGTGAAAAGTAGAGGTACTAAACATGTACAAGACAGAGAAATGGAAGAGTTATGGTATTCCTGGAGTTTTCAGTCATTTACTGCATAAAACACCTGATTTTAGCAGTTCACCTCCTTACATTTATCAAATCAAATTTAATTGGGCAAGTCAGTTGAATTTGTCAGCTTCAGGCTCCCCAACTGCAAAAGGAGAATAATACTTCCATGTTTTGTAGAAAGTGTGAGGATAAATGCACTAATATCTGTGAGGCATTCAGATACTATGGTGCTGGGAACGAGTCGGCTGGCTGGACAGATATATAAATATCATGATATCTATCCAACTCCCCATCCATCAGTGTAGTTATTTAGTTATTTATAAAGTTATAGAGTTGGCTGATGTGATTTCAGAGCCATTGGCTATTATATTTGAAAGCTCATGGCAATTGTGGGAGGTGTCCCTGATGATTGGAAAAAGGCAAATATATTGCCCATCTTCAAGAAAGGGAAGAAAGAGGATCCAGGAAACTACAGACTGGTCAGCCTCACCTCAATCCCTGGAAAAATCATGGAGCAGGTTCTCAAGGAATCCATTTTAAGGAACTTGGAAGAGGAAGGTGATCAGGAACAGTCAACATGGATTCACCAAGGGCAAGTCATGCCTGACCAACATACTATGAAGAAGTGACTGGCTCTGTGGATGTGGGGAAAGCGGTGGATGTGATATACCTTGGCTTTAGCAAAGCTTTTGATATAGTCTCCCACAGTATTCTTATCAGCAAGTTAAAGAAATATGGATTGGATGAATGGACTATAAAATGAATAGAGAGCTGGCTAGATCATCAGGCTCAACGGGTAGTGATCAATGGCTAGATGTCTAGCTGGCAGCCGGTCACAAGCGGAGTGCCCCAGGGGTTGGTCCTGGGGCCGGTTTTGTTCAACATCTTCATTAATGATCTGGAGGATGGGGTAGATTGCACCCTCAGCAAGTTTGCAGATGACACTAAACTAGGGGGAGTGGTCGATACCCTGGAAGGAAGGGATAGGATACAGAGTGACCTAGACAAATTAGAGGATTGGGCCAAAAGAAATCTGATGAGGTTCAACAAGGACAAGTGCAGAGTCCTGCACTTAGGACGGAAGAATCCCATGCACAGCTACAGACTGGGGACCGACGGGCTAGGTAGCAGTTCTGCAAAAAAGGACCTGGGGGTTACAGTAGATAAGAAGCTGGATATGAGTCAGCAGTGTGCCTTGGTTGCCAAGAAGGCTAATAGCATACTGGGCTGCATTAGTAGGAGCACTGCCAGCAGATCGCGGGAAGTGATTATTCTCCTCTATTCGGCATTGGTGAGGCCGCATTTGGAGTACTGTGTCCAATTTTGGGCCCCCCACTACAAAAAGGATGTGGACAAGTTGGAGAAAGTCCAGCAGAGGGCAACAAAAATGATTAGGGGGCTGGAGCACAAGACTTATGAGGAGAGACTGAGGGAACTGGGCTTGTTTAGTCTGCAAAAGAGAAGAATGAGAGGGAATTTGATAGCAGCCTTTAACTACCTGAAAGGGGGTTCTAGGGAGGATGGAGCTAGGCTGTTCTCAATGGTAGTAGATGACAGAACAAGGAGCAGTTGTCTCAAGTTGCAGTGAGGGAGGTCTAGGTTGGACATTAGGAAAAGGTTTTTCACTAGGAGGGTGGTGAAGCACTGGAATGTGTTACCTAGGGGAGATGGTGGAATCTCCATCGTTAGAGGTTTTTAAGCTGCTGTTTGAAAAGCCCTGGCTGGGATGATTTAGCTGAGGTTAGTCCTGCTTTGAGCAGGGTGTTGGACTAGATGACCTCCTGAGGTCCCTTCCAACTCTAATATTCTATGATTCTATGAAAGTGCCTATCACCAAGGTAAAAGTACATTACATCACTCTCAGATAGGGAAAAAAATTGTGCTTGTTACCTTTACCTTTATGGAGGTTGTTAATTAAATTTTGACACAAATGATCGCTGCATTAAATGTTGTCAATGTCTTAACTGATTCCATTTTAAATTGCTAGGCTCTCTGATGGTAAATACAATTATCACATTACACACACAATTCTGCTTATTAATATGAAGACAATGTCGACTGAGAATTGGCAATTATTTTTAACCTCCCTTATGTGATGCTCTCTTCTGGGAACCCAGAACTGTAAGCCCGTTTTACCTCACTGCCTCAGGGCCCAAGCATAATTTTTTCGGGCCGAGTACAAACTTGTAACACGGACCCCCTCCCAAACACATACCACATTTCCTCCTCACACATACAATCTCATGAGCCATGAAAAAAGTTTGAATTCTGAAATTACTGTCACATATTCTACATTTCTGAAAAATGCCCCCCCTTTCTATTTTTGTTTAACATAACACCCAGCCTAAGAGTCCTACAAATTTGCTGACTATTTTGTAACTTTTTGGTCATTGTAAAGGTATTATATCCTGTCAATGTATTGATTTTTTTATTCTAATGGACCAATGTGACTACTAACATTTTATAATTAGGTCAATTAACTTTAAAGCGTTATTTTTCTGGCCTTTTTCATAGCAAAATCATGAATTAGCCCCTCAGAGTCAATTTCTTTTGCAAGTTTACACTCAATAGACAAGATAGCTAGGTGGCTTAACTGTTTTTGCCCCATTGTAGAATGCCTGCAGTTTTTGATGAGTGCTAACTTGCTGAAGCTTCTTTCAGCTTCTGCCACAGTCATTGGCAGTGTGCAAAATATCCATAGGCCAATGCACATTTCACTGAAAATTAGTTGCAGTTGTTTTTTGTAATTCTTATTTAATAAGATAGGTGGGGGTAGTTCATATTCGTTGCCAAAAGTAGACGTGAAGATTTTTTTCAGGTGCAACATTGAGAAGGAAAATTTTCAGAAAAATCTGTAGGATACTTGTAAAGTAGACATTTAGAAGCTTCTTCCAGTTCCCCAGGCTCCAATGTCACATATTTTAGGACTGAATGGAATGTCAAACAGATGTTATTGGTTGCTTTGAATCTGTGCTCTAATTTTCAGATGCCATTGTCCAAAGCTGCATCGAAAATATTCCTTCAGAGTAAAGACTCTGGTTCATTTTCAGAGATGGTAGAATATGATTCCTCAGGCTCAGATGTCTCATCATGAAATCTTTTCCGTTTCATTCCTCTCTTCTTTGGCAATTGTGCCAAAATTTCCACGCCTTCTGCTACAAGACATGCTTCCTGTAGAATTTTGGGCCCCTGATCTCTAAGTTGTTTTATTTCTTCAATAATATCAGCAATGAGAGCTACCTCTGATTCAACAGAGATTCCTCTAGCTTGTAAAATCTTGTTTCTGTCCTCAATACTTGAAAGAACTTTGTACCAGAAGCTAGCCATCAAAAGGCATAAAAATGAGCTGAAGTACCTTTTCAGTGCTTCTACTTGTGATTGAGCTTCATGTGTCAAATTTAATTCAAGAGCACATTCCAATGCTTCCAGAATCCCTGGAAGATGCTTTATGAGTGGATGGACAGCATCAGCACGTGCACTCCAGCGTGTGTCTGACTGAGAGTGGAATGAACAGTGTTTTCTATCTGTTACAATCTTCCACCTCACCGGGCTAGCACTGAAAAACACAAAAAGTTGCTGAACACAACCGAAAAATGTTAATGTTTCAGTACAGGCTGCAGCAGCATTAACCCCTACAAGTTTTAGTGAATGGGAACCACAAAGAGAATACACAGCAAGTTCATTTTTGGACATAATGCAGGCCTGAAAACCTTTTATTTTCTCTGACATATTAGCGCCATTATCAAATTCTTGACCTCCTACAGTCATCCAGAGGAAAGTTATGGCGCTTCAAGCTGTCAATTAGCATTTCAGCTATCTGTTCTCCTTTTTTAAAATCAAAGTTGATAAACTCAAGACCTTTCTGTAATGTTAAATGTATCGCTGTCGTTGTTGTGAACTACAAATCGCAATATCAACACATATTGTTCATGGTAAGAGGCATCAGGAGTAGCACCACATATGACAGAATAATAAATGGTCTTTTCTCTCTCTGCAAGGATGGCCTTTTGCACACTTTTACCACATAATTCAATAAACTCATTCTAACTCCCATGAGAGATAATGAGCCTGTCCTTTCATTGTTCTGCCCTCTGTTTGCTTCTGTTTGACTTTAGCCAAATGGTCATGAGTGATGCTGTCATAATGAGCTATAATCTCAAGAGTTCCAAGAAAGATACCATTGTGTGGGTCACCTATCAGATTATCTCCTCCTTGGAATGCTAAACCACATGAAGCAAGAAATAAGGTAACATCCAACAATCTTTCTAGTATTTCTTTCCATCTTGTAGCTTCTGTTAATATTTGTTTTTGAATCTCACTGTCCACTCCATGTCCACCTGACAGTGACTGCTGTAATTGCTTCCACTGGCAGTAGCAAGTTTTATGTTCTATGCTCTTTTCATGTTCAGGAAGTTTAGTATATAATTTACGCTATATTTTCACAATTAGTGAATACCCTTCATTTTTTGCCAGCATACTATATTGGTTAAGCCTCCCTTCAGGAAACAGCCAACATGGAAAACAATACAGTGCTTGGTTCGTAGCACTCCAAACAAGCCAGTCTCTTGCTATCTTTTCTCTCTTGTTGGAAGTCTTACATTTGAGAAGAAATTCAGGAAAATTATGCCCATCAACATCTTTGGCATTGACTTTGCTAGATTGTGCATTTCTTCAAAAGTCAGGATACCAGATAGAAAAGATTTTTGATGGATAGAATCTGTTATGTTTTCAGGCCACAAACCTGGATCTTTGAAAAGACAAGAATCAGATAGTGTAGCACTACTCTCTCGTTTCTTGTAAACCTTCTGAATGTGGTGGTGCTAATGGTGATACTACCTGACTATCTTAAAGCATTAGATTGGAGTCACATGATGCATGTTCTTGCAGCTTTTCTTTGTCATCAATTGCCAGTGCCACAGACAGTCTCTATATTGAAATCATTTCCATCTTGATTTTGTTCATCTGCTTCCTTAGTTAGTATATTGCCTGACTGCAGAAAGGCCTTGTCCGATTTGAAAAACTAGAGGATTGACTGGTGTCCTTTAGCTTCTTTTAGTTCCCTTTATCTTACCTCCTTATGTTTCTGGCTACTTGATTTGTATTTATAGCCACTACCAGACATGGCAGTATGGGGTGGTGTGTGTGTGTGTGACTGTGAGTGAATTAGACACTTATTCACACATATTTTGGGCTTGCAAATCCTACCAGAAGCAGCTCCCACTGGCTCCCACTGTCTTATGGTGCATTGCTTTGCCCCTCCCACCAGCTGTCCCTCCCTCCTGCCTATGCACAAGAAACTCTGGGACCGGTAGTTCTTGATCTTGATATGATAGACCATGGCACAGAGAGAAGCACAAATCTCTCTGTGTCTCAGTCTCAAACTACAAGTCCTACTTTAACTGCACAAGCACATGCTCTCTATTCTAGAGAAGGGCCTGGGCTGGGTTAGCAGGCCCAGCAACTCACTGTTCAGAGTGTTGCTTGAGACTGATCTAACACTGCTTCTGATTGGCACCAGCAAATCTGGACAATAGATACATAGATACAGGGAAATAAGTTCCTATAAGTATCCTCAGGCATGATTTACAATTTAGCCTCAATTTTTTCCTCATGGTAATGGGGGTTGCAGCCTGGGCCGGGCCCTTTGGGGCCTCTGGGCCCCGGTAAAGTGTACTCTTTTCCCTGCCCATGTGGGGGACCTGCTTTGCCTCAAAAAGAGAGAGCTTTGCTGGAGCTTAGGCTATAAGACAGATCCCTGCCACGCCAGTCTGGTCATCTCACCCGTCAGCTCCTTGAGACCCCAGTGCTAGCCTTGGCTTGCAGGTAACAATCAGTGAACCACAGTTCATGAGTTCCCCAGGGATGTCTCTGTGCAGTGTCCACTGGGTACTCACAAAAATTATTATGTTTGCTGCCTCCAAAGACACAGTACACACAACAGTCTGTTAGTGTAGCTAAAGTCATTATTTTAATATATAGTATGGAGATGGCTTTATAACAAAACAAGAGTAAATTTATTAATAAAGAACAGAGATTTAAGTGGTATCAGGCAAGAATAAAAGAGACAGAACATAACAAAAAAAAAAAAAAAAAAAAAAAAAAACATGCTTTCTAGAGCCTAAAATTTAATTCTAGTAAGTTACGTCTTTGCCTAAAACAATTTCTCTCTTATGTCAAACTACCAACATTTTCAGCCTTCTAGGATCCAACTTTCACAAAATCAGAGGGCACTGTCCCTTCTGCCCCTTAACTGACCAATAACTCTTCCTTTTATAATCTAGCAAACCTTTGAAATGTATTCTTTCTGAAATGTATCCCCAGATAAAATTTTCCCCTGCTGTTTGCCTCTTCCTGTTGACTTACTAGCCCTCTGTTGACTCGCATGTAAAAGTAACTTTGCATAGTCTTTGTCATCACCTTGCTCAATTTACATTGGAGACATAGGCAAACAGGCAAAACAACATTCTCTTGTCTAAGACAAGCTTGTTTATCAAGTCTGCCCCCAAAACATATTTTGGGAACATATTTCCAGCACACATACATAACTCTTTATACCATCTGTACATACATCACACAATGATATACATGACCAGCATGTCATCTGTTTTTATGATACCTTTCTCAATATACTTTTATAATACAATAATATTGTATACAACCAGTCAATTCAATTGCTTAGTCTTTGGGGTTCAGATTCCCTGTTCTCCTGATGGGGTGTCTGGACCCTGATTGGCACACCTTGGCAACTGCAGTCCAAAGTCCAACAAAAACTCTCTGGGCACAGTTTATTAAACAGAGCTTCATATCAACATGGCAAATTTCCAATACAATGAATTCTGCCAAAGGAAAAAAGATGCAAGAGATTATCAGCTACCACCTTACAGGTTATTTCAGCATTTTTCTGCCTTTGATTGGCCAGCTTAAGTGTTCCAGAAAAACTACAACTATGACAACAAAAATCCAAATACAAAATGAATAGAATAAATCAGTGCCTTGTTTGTCTAATTTAAACTGAAAACTGCATTTGTGAACATCACGGAAACATGCAATGTTGGTTATTAAACAAATAGCCCATAACTAACTTCCTTTTTTTTAATTTTAGCTTTTAGCAGTACTTTTAAAAAATAAGGATTTAAAATCATAAACTGTTTATATTGAATGTGTGTTATGTTTTATTAAAGGGTGGTGATACACCATAGCACTTCTGTAATATTCAGCTATATAAACGAAAATGAAAAGCTATGATTAGTTTCAGAAAATATATTTCTAATGTACAAATACAACACAGATTGTGAATCAGTGTTGTGAAATGCAGCCAACACCGTTCTCTGTCTCCCTCTCCCCCCTTCACCGTAGGCTAGGCCCTTCAGTGAAATGTGGGCCTATGTGCTCAGTTCTCGTGTCACTGATATTACAATCCTGCCCATGTCTGTATATACATACATGCACACAAAATATTTTTATGAGATAGATGAAACCTTGTTATGGGTTGAATTAAACCCCACTGAGACTGATAGATGTGAACTCACCCTTCAAGTAACATAATTAAGCATAATCCCCCACCTAAAACAAAAGGTCTGTGTGAATCTGCCCAGAGCTTTTGATTGAGTATTGTTTTGGGTGGATGTGGGGTGGGAGGAATGGGTGGGAAGAGTGAATACACAGAAACTGAAGACAGACAAGAATGCCAAGCAGTAACTAGTGAGCACAGTGTGACCCTGGAAAAAGCTAGAGGAAGAACTTTTGGGTCTGGGGTCGACTATGCAGACTTGGGGGCTGTAAGGTCAGAAATCCCTCCTTTTGTTCTTGGTTCCTTCTGAGTAGAGGATTTTGTACATGCCTTGTACAGAAACAAGATGGAATCAAAGAAAATTTCAGACTCAATCAATTTCTCCTTCCAGCTGGAATGTTCCCCAGGGCCTCAAACTTTGACCAGCTGCTTAGGTCAAAAAGTGACAGCAATATTCTCTCCTTCTCCCCTCCATTATGTCACGCTCTTTGGAAGCTTAGCCAAAGTTCAGAAGAGGTGATTTCATAATCCTAATGTGGTTTACTGTGCTGTCCGATAGTAAGTGAATGAGGATGCAAACATTACAGCTCCCAAAGCATTCAGGGAAATCTCCACCCGAACACTGGAATATTTAATCATTCTCCCTGCTGTGGCTGCGGCAAGGGAAGTTAGGTGTCCACACCGCTCTGGGCACAGAATGGTGCTAATCTCCAAGCTGAGTAGGATTGTTTTGGTTATGTACTGATTTACGTTAACTCATGTTACATTCTTGTTATAACCATTAACTCTGAAGGAAAAGACTTGGCTGACTACAAGTGTAAGACCTTGTCTACACTACAAAGGTAAGTTGACCTGGGTTAGATCGACTTACAGCCACCGCATTAATTACTGCAGTGGCTGATGTCCACACTATCCTCCTGGGGTCGGTGGTGCGCATCCTCACCAGGAGCACTTCCACTGACTTAAGAGTGACAGTGTGGGGAGCTGAGAGCCCAGTCTATCAACTCCACTGGCAGCTCCCTTCTGGGAGCCCGGGAACCCCACAGGATTCTGGGCTCCCAACACACTGCCCTCCCTCCACTCCCTGTTCCCTGCAGGGAGCCAGGGTAAGCCACCCCAATCTTCTCCCCTCGCCGTTCCCTGCTAGGAACTGAGGGAAATTGCCTGGGCTTCTCGCCCCACACCCAGCTGGGAGCAAGATCTAGCAACTTAGCTCTCTAGCTGAGTGGGGGGCTGGGCTCACCAAGCAGGGGGCAATTGGGCTCTAGCAGCCAAGATTTCTTGTCAATTTCCAATTGACACGAATGACAGCCAACAGCCGATGTAAGGAATGCAGTGTCTGTACTGCATTGCCTTAACTACACTAACATAAGCCCTACGCCTCTCGTTGAGGTGGTTTTATTATGTTGGCACAGCAGGGGAGTTACATCAGTGGGAGGAGCATTTCAGTGTGTGCACTTCCACTGTTGTGTTGACAAAAGCTGACTCTGTAGTGTAGACCAGCCCTAAGTTTTCTCGGCAGAGCCATTCTAACAATTCACACAAGAGTGCACAATGGAAATGTGTATTTGTTTTGCTTTGTTTTAATAGTTACTTTAGGAAAAACTAAATTGAACATAATTATTGTTATTTTACAAAATGTAATTTGCATCACGTTTTCGATTTTATAAAATAAGAAGGTGATAAATAATGCACCACCTGTTTTTGAATGCTAAAACATAGATTATGGACTAAAGGGCTTCCAGAAACAACATTTCCCCGCTTCCCAGGTAAATGCGTTTTCTTTGGCAAGGTTCCTAATGGACTTCATGAAGTGTTCTGCTTTCTCCTTTCCTTGGACATGGGTGGCTTTGCTTGGTGATATATACATTTGTATATTATATGGAGATTCAGTTACGCATGTAACCATTCATAGATTTGAACGTGAAGACTAATGTCATTAACAGAAGCAAAGTGGGAGCTGGTGGAGGGAGTAGAGCAAATGTGTGCATAATAGGCTTAAGGCAGCCAAGCTTATTATGGACCAGATACAGGGTGAATGTAGTCCATAGTGTATTTTCACTGAAACTGTTATTGTTCTTTTTGCTTTGATTTTCTCTCTCTTAATTACTTTGGCACACAAAACATATTCCTGAATTTTATACACTGGACACCATAGAATGCTAAATAATGGGACTAGACTCACTAAATCAGCTCCCTGACTATAGTAAACTGGCATAGTTCCACAATAGACGTACATTGATTTACACCAGCTGAGGATCTATCCCATTATCTATACTACACATGGGACATCATACATAGCATAGTGTAAAAAACATTTTTAAAGTATATGCACAGGGTCTAGAAACTCGGTCCCAGCGCCAGGAATCACATGTGGAGGGCAGAATATCAGCTTTGTTTTTCATTCTTAAAAAAAGTTTCTAGCTCTTATGGTTGCAAAGAAAAGCTTGAAAATGGGACACTGTCACTCTAAATGGAGAATTGGACTATGGCAGAAGTCAGGGCCATATAGGTGAAGCCACATGGTTGGGGTGGGGAGGGGGCTCGTTTTGTGGCATACATAGCCCAGCCCTCTATGTAAGATTTAGTATGTTCCAGAAATCTGGAATAACTTTGACCCTTCGGTGTCCAAAATCAGAATTTCCCTACATCACACTGTACCACATCCCGCATTAAGCCTAGCTGCAAAAACATCAGCGAGAGGTTAATAAAACTGCAAAAATATCAGCAAAAACATTGGCATGCTCAGGTGTTTGCTTACAACAGGCCTATATATTGGTAAATTTATACCTCTGATGGAAGCTCCTGAAATATACAATATATTTTGGTTGTAAAGACTGGTTTTATAGCCGTGAAAGCTGTAAGCTTATACACTTGCAACTGTTCTCATAGAATACTTGACACTCAGCAATGCAACCTTATCACAAAATAAACAATCCAGCCTGGCAGGTGTCCACAGGGCTATAAAACTTTTCTGAATGGTGGACACAGTTACTAAGAATCACAGTCACTTGGTGTAAAGCCTCTACATATTATTGGTTTAGCAACATCAAGTTTCATTGGGACGTGTGTCTGGTCCTAATTCATTCTTAGTCATTCTTCTCATTCCATGTTACACAGTCAGACATTCCTATGAAAATCATGTAACCAGGAATACTATTTATTCATTCAGCATCCACTATATATCTTTCATTGAGTCCTATGGACTTACTCAGCAACTATTTATACATTCAAAATACACAGGTCATGCATCGGTTTAAATTCAATAGTGGCAAAGGCAAAGAAAAATATGGAAAATGGATGTATGGACACATAGTACATGTAATATCCTTGGATGCATTACAAATGACGCAAGATAAGAGTTTCATGACTGAATTTGACAGAAAAGCTCCTTGTGCCCCTAGTTTCCTTTCTTCAAGAGAATTTTCAAAGCAGACTCATTTATAGCATTCATAGCTAATTTACTCATGAATCATAGTTTATCACATCAGTTATGCTGATCATCATTATAAGTAATTATTTCTCCTTAATTCTAACCTGTGCTTACAATTTACCTGCAAATTGTCTTATGCAAGTAAATTAATTAGCTTTTTACTTTTAAAAGGGCAAGCAAGTAGGTTCTGTTTCATAAAATCTTCACCAAGAAATTCGAAAACAGTGCACCTATTGGTATGTTTCTCTGGGTCATACCCTTGTCAGTCATAATATCCTGAAGCTTCACTACCACTCAAGTGAAATACTGACTACAGCACCATTCTCAGGTCAATCCTTCAACATGTCTACCAACTCACTTACCTACTTACCTAGGTTCGTAAAGGGCCCCTTTCACTGTTGTAGCTGAGTATCTATGCTATTTTATGAATAGCAAGTAGAATTAAAATTATTGGTCCATATCCTTACCTTGTGTAAATCAATCTAGCTTTGTTGACCTCAGTGGAGCTCTGCCTATTTATACCAGCAAAGGACCTGGCATATCATATTTAGTTAAATCCTCCCTGATTTAGACATATCAGTTTACAGGCCTAGTTGAATCCTCTTTGAAAATCTAGTTCTAAAGAAAACATTAATAAAAAACTGACTTTGATATTTCCACATACCCTCCCATTCCCTCAACTCCACCCTTTCTAGATATAACACCACTGTGGAAATGTTTTCACAATACTAAATTACATCTAGTGGAGAAAATCTCCCATTCCTCTCCTGTTCCCTTGTCTTGTGTGAACTAGAAGACTCTCTCACTACAGATTTAGAAAACAGCCAGAAGAGAAGCTGCCACTTCCTGGTGTCTTCCTGAAATTATTCATACTTTATCCTGCCTTTTTGTTTAAACTTTCTGCAGTGCACAGCAACAGATTACTTGGCTATCCATATAGTCTGCTCTTGCTTAGAAACTGAAATGGAATGACACGGTATCTTGTAAGCAAGGCCCACAACTAGAACAGATAGGTTACATTTTCAGCTGGTCTAATGTTAAAATAGCAAGTCCCTAATTTATATCTCTGGGCTGTGTAGACCTTAATTCCTTAATAGACTTAATACTTTCATTGTGGATTATGCACGCTTTTCTAGCGAGACACATTATCTGAGTCTCAGGGATCTGGGAGGAATTCCAAAGCAGCACAGACAGCAATGGACATTTATTTGCCAACTAACATTTCCCCACCCACCCCCATACTAATTTACAGTTTATGTTATCAAGTGGGAAAACAAAAAGTTTTCCTGCATATAAAGAACCCTTGCAAAAACCTATGAAAGCTTTTAATTAACACTATTTACCAACATGTTTATACTGTAAGGAGAACTAAACTGAAGAATTTCTTGCTGTGCTTTTTCTATTCAAATTGTTGCAGGCAACATCAGAACAATTTAAGTTGATTTCTTGACAAATTATTAGGACACTTACTTTAGAACCAACCAATAATTACTGCCCTGGCAGTGTGCTATTGTTCTAAGCATAAACCGAAGCTGTGGCTGACAGATGATCTGTGTAAGCCCCCTCTATCTTTAGAACAAACATGCACAAGGCCACTAGCCAGATCCAGGCACACTACAGTCACACTTTTTTACATCTCTGAGATTACTGCACCACATGCAGTCTCAAAACCACAGCTACATTCCCATTAGATTTGTGGTGTCAATGCAAACTTTGTTCATTTTAATGTTCTTTTGAAATGCTAATATTGAAAATGAAATAATTGTTTTTAAAAACAGCCTGATTTTTCTCTTTCTTACACTAATCTAACTTCATTAACTTCAGTAGAGCAACTCCTAATTTCCACAAGTTTACGACAAGAGAACCAGGACCATTATTTCTAATATTTGATTAACTGGAGAACCTGGAGATTTTTTTATATACATTAGTAAGCATCTGTTATTCAGAAAAGATTTAGTGAGGCAAGAGCAAAGTAGACTCTCTCTCCCCCCTTCTCTGTGTACAATGCATACTAAAGGTTTACATACACACAAACATGTGCATGTGTGTATACATGTGTATGTATGTAAAACACAATACACACACAACTTGGTATGTATGTGTTTGTGTGTATGTAAACTTTTATTTATTTTATTGTATTTTTTTAAAATAAATAGTTATTTATCTCATATATTACATATAAAATGTGGACAGGACTTAATCTACCTGAATTAAAAAGAGGAATTTGTCAGTTAATCCAGTGTTAAGCCTTCATCCAGTAGCAAATGAAAAGCATAAAGCCTCTTGAATCTAAAAGGTTAGTGACGTGCACTGCTTCATCCCTCTGGAATATTACATAACCTTGTCATATTCACTAATTTAATGAAAGGAAATTCTGCTTCAAAGCTCTTCACTGCTCCTTTTTCAAATTTTAATGTCTGCAGACAGCATATGAATTATTTGGTAACTGAGAGCTGAAGCTGCTTTTCAATGTGTAAGGTAAAAGCAGTGGATCTTAAAATGCCAGGCAAGTTGATCTCTTTTCTGAGGAGTTTTTCTCTCTGAAGGAAAAGAGAAAGGGACAGGGAGAGAAAAAGTATTCATAGGGATAGGTTTCAATTGGTGATTGAACATGTCCGGGTAATTCCTTGCCACTAGAGAAATGGTCTTCAGTGATGTTGCAGTCTTAATAAAAAAAAAAAAGGGGGGGGGAGGGCACGAAGGGGGGATGGAGAAAATACAGTAAAAAAGAAAAATAAGGTTACGTAATCTGCGAATTAGGAATCAATTTATGTTTATCTAAACACAACAAGATGCATATTTTGTCATTCATATACAGGATGGATTTTTGATTGGAAAGTATGAAAAGAAAATAATTTCTCTATTGCTATGACTGACTGAAAACAGAAACTGGCAATTTCTAAACACTTACCCCAGTAGATTAAGCTTCAGTGTTGCTGCTTGATAAAGGACCAGTATAAGCCAATTCATAAAATCCTTGCTCAGGCAAAACTCCATTAAAGTCAACAGAATTTTGCGTGAGAATATACTACATAGTTTAGCCCTACAGCAAAAACTCTCAAGTTCCAGACAATATAGCCAGAACTGTCAAAAATGGGTAACTAAAGGTGCATACCTAAATCAGGATCTAGGCACCTAAACAAAAGAGGCTTGATTTTCAGAGAAGCTGCGTATCCTCAGCACCCAAGTCTGACATTTTTTTGGCCCCAAAGACTTAATTTTTAAACTTTTGGTGAGAAAAGTTAGGTGGCTAAATTAATGTATAGTCATTTAGATGCCTATTCTTCAGCTATCAAAAATTCAAAATTGGCCCCCTACAGCCTGATTGTGGGAGATGATAAGTATCCCTACTTCAGCTTGGTAGGTAGGAGTGAACGTACACAGTACCTCGCAGTACTGAACTCTTCAACAACCCACTGTGTGTTCAAGCAAACTTAGAAACCAATGTCTATATACATGCATACATACACACAGAGCAACTAATATCTCATTAACATCAACATGTCTGTTTTTTCTACATCTTCTTTCTTATTGCTGCTATTTATCCAAATATGTAAATAGTGTGTAAAGAGCACACCGTCTTTTACAGTCACCATTTTCCCTTTTAACTCATATCATAATCTACTGTTGTTAGCAAATGGGAAGTCACACACACAGCATTGTGGCCATGCTGACTGAATTAAGCAGACCAGTATACTATTCTTATATCAAGCAGCTTCATCAGATGTGTGTCAGTCTTGCTAAGGAGTTTTTAGTATACCACTCAGGCTAGGCCATGAGTACTTGCGCTTCTCTTTCACTTTTCCTTCTGACCCAGTCACATCCATGCATAATATTTGATGCTTACTTTACAATCACAAGTTCTCCCCTGATCTGCAGAGATTAATTTCATAGCTAACATTCAGATTGAAGTTTTAGTGACAGAAAGATTGACATGCCCTAGTTAGCTAAGACTTAGTGAAATCCACAGCTGAGCTAGAAGACCAAATGGTTGATGACCCAGTTGTACAGTAGATTATCCTAAAGAGTTGTCTTCAGAAATGGAATATTTGTATATCAGTACTGACACTAAAGTTCATAAATATAGTTTTGAGTTCTTTAGAATAAATAATAAATACATTGCTTCAGGGTAACTTTGTTATTGAGCTAAAACGGCTGATGTAAAAAAAAGTATTACAGAAAAAATACTGTATTAAAACTTGAGTATATGGGTCAGTGAAGACTCATACACATATTTGGTTTCTTATAAGGTCTCATTTTCTTTCTTCCAGAACTTTAAACTATTTCTCTCTCCATAAGTTGTAACACAACTTTTACTCTAAGGCCATAAAAATCAGTGCTATAAAATGTGACTCAGGTCCCTACTTACATAGACAGGAGAACTGCTCTTCCTCCTACCTCCAAGACCTATGGAATGAAGCCCAGCAGCAGAGGGTTTGAAAGTAGAGCTGATAGGTTTGGTACCCATTTATTGTGGGCTGTAGCACTGCATGTAATTATCATATAAGAAAATGTCCATAAAGATGTCAGAACAATGTATTTAGCTGCTTCTGGAGACTCAAAGACCAAGGGTATGTCTGCAGGGAAGCTGAGAGGTGTAATTCCCAGCTTGGGTAAAGGTGCACACACCAGCTCTGCTCCAGCTAATGTTCGAAAAATAGCAATGTGGCCACAGCAGCACTGGCAGTGGCTTGTACTAGCCACGTGAGTCGAAGGAGTGCCTGGGAGTCAGGCAGGCTTGTACTTACATGGCTAGCTCAAAAAGCTGCCTGTGTAGCCATGGCTAGGCTGCTATTTTTACTGTGCTATCTCAACCAGAGCTAGCACATATGTATATACTCAAGCTGGGAATTACATCCCTGGCTCCAGTGTAAACTCACCCCATGTGTCTCAGTGAGTTATAGTATAAAGCATTGTCTACTCTACATGCAGAAGTTGCACCCCATTTGAACTATATCAGTATAGTTGAAGCAGTACAACAGTCATAGTGTGGATACAGCTATACTGGTACAAAAATATTTATTAGTTTAATCTATAAGCTATACTGCTATAAGCTCTTTTAAATTGGTATAACTGCATTCATACTAGGGGTTGTACTGATAAAACTACTTCAATAAAAAGAAAAGTCACACCCCTAATTAAAATAGTTGTACCAGAACAAAAATTGTCAGATCAAAAGGTTACATTAAAAAAAAAAATGTGAAATTTAGATACAAAAAGGAATCTAGTTTGAGTATTTCTGCATTAACTGCCATAAATCCACAGTAGTTTTTAAACTCTCCATTTTCCTGTGACATGCTGCATATGGTCAGTGAAGTGGCACTTATTCAGTTCTATGCTAATCTGTATGTCACCACAACACTCCATTTATTGTATTAGGTTTGACTTACAAAACATGCTGTGAGGAGGAGTGGTTCTATATAGGTTAACCATGTGCACAGACTTTAGTTTTAGCCAGTATATGCAGCAGATCAGCACTATCAATACAATATTTATCTGTTTTAGCCTAAATGACTGCTGTTAGGTATTTTTAAGTGATCAAGCAGGTGCATCTGAAACAAGTAGCTGTCGGTAATACTCGATAATAGTGTATCCTAGCCTATCATAGTGCCAAGTTTTCGTGCTGTTCTTTGGGGATTCTTTTCAATATTAAAATGAGACACCAGAAAAAATAATTATGACACAGTAAGGAATTTCCATTCAGTCAAAAACTTGCTCCTCAAAATGGGACATCAAGACATTTAAATAGCAGAGATCAGGGGATGAGGCTGCAAAGGTGATGTAAAGCTCCCGTTAGCACCCTTCAGCTTATAGGACCATTGAGTATGTCTACACTGCATCTGGAGTTGAGCCTCCCAGCAATAGATTTGTGGTAGCGGGGCTTGAGATAGCACACTAAAAATAGCTGCATAGATGTTGCAGTTTGGGCTGTAGCTCAGGCTCTCCGTCATCCTAGGTTTGGTGGCTCACTCTCAGATGCAGTGTAGACATACCCATTGTGTGTAGGTTTCTCCCCTGGCACAATTAGAGCATCCTGAGGCTGATCTAATTTATACTGATAGTTAGCAGCCCCCAGGCTGAAACTAGAGCCAGGGATAAGTGTAGCATAGGAGGGTCCTGGCCACTCTCCCTACACCAGCAGCACGGAAGGAGTAGCGGAGGATCCCCTATACCACCACAGAGCCCAAATGCACCAGGGTGATCCAAACAGGGCCAAACACTCAGTTCTACAGCCAGAATCTGCTAGTGATATGACACAAAGTGGTCATGTCATGTCCCAGGATCGGGTCCAGTCTATTTCTAACCGTTTTAAAAATTTAAAATATTCAAGTTCATCAGGATTTTGTAAACTACAGAAACAGCTCTCTCACCAAGACAACTACTAAGAAAGCTAATTTACATTTTATACCTTGTCACATAAATTTCCATTCTCCAAGCTCCAACACAATTAGAATAGACAGTGACTCGACTTCTTTAAAATAAAGATACAAATTATTAAAATATAACTAATATTAAGGAATAACATTTTCTTTTTCTTTTATATTCAAATATTCGATTCCTAAAAGTAAGACAAGGAGAGAAATCATATCAGTTCTACTTATAGAAAAGCAAAGGAAGTTTATCTCTATTTAGTTCACAGCTAAAATAAGTTAAAAAATTCACAGAGTAAATGCTCTGAGGTCTGGCTTAAATCAATGAAATTCAGAGCCAGTGTTGAAAGAGACAGTTGGCTACTGGACCTAGCACAGGGCTGGGACCAAAAACTCCTGAGTTTTAATCCTGTTTATGCCACTGATTTGCTCAGTGGCCTTGAGCAAGTCACTTAACCTCCATATCTCAATTTCCTTGCCTCTAGGATACTACTACTTAACTTAAATCACATGGATATAGAGAGGATTATTAAGGCATCCTGGTGTGATGATTACATAAATTTACTAGGCAAGGCAAAAATAAATATCCAAAAACTTACTAATTTTCCATTTTTATCACAATAAAGATAATAAACTAACTGATAATATAAAATACTATAAATGCTTTACTAGGCAAGTTTTATTTTATACACACAAATATTATGTATCTATTTATATATATATATATATATATATATATATATATATATATATATTGTATCTATCCATCTTTATATATCTATAGATATTATTCTAGGTGAATGGACAAAAGGAATTTTGCAAGGCTGAGTTAGCATTTACATAGTACTTTGAAATGTAGAGTGGTGGATAAGTATCATTACTACGACTTCTAATAATAAATTCTATATGTAACCAATCCTTTGGGCTGTGTGTCGGGGTTCGAAAGCAGAATCCCTGCTGAAGTCAATGGAATTTAGCATTTAAAAAAAATGATGGCAGGTTTAAATAGATCAGATCAGAGGCTGTCTCACATTCTCTTTTTGTGTACAGCTAATGCCATATCAATCTTTGCATATTTTTAATGATAAAATAGTATGTTTGCCTATTATACCATAATAATATATAAATAATAAGTAGTAATAATAGTAATGCATGATGAATAAAACACGTATGTCCTTTTTTATTCTCACAGCAGCCAGGAAGCTCTGGAATGGGAGGGGGAAAAAAGAGGGCAAATATTATCTGTCCCTTCCAGCAGTTAGAAAGGGTCAGGATGCTTCATATATTTTAGAAACCATAGGCAGATATGAAATATGAGTCTCCAAAGCATGGTCTAGGCACAGTAATTTGTTAGAAATCCTGATACTTTCCTCTTTCATAAAGCTAGGGAATGGTTTGGCTTCTGGATACTGGGAATGTTTCATCTTCATATTGACTTAGAAAAACTTTGAAAACCTGGACTTAACTGGTAGTAGTGTCACTGTAAATGACTTGTCGTCTTTCCTCGTGAAGGGAACAGTTATCAGCCGAGATGGGCTTGAGTTACAAAGTTCGGGTGCAGACGTGCACTTCCTCAGAGATAGAGCGTCAAACCCAGGGTTCCAGTTTAGACCCATCTCTACTCAGAAATAGAGCGACTTCATCAGACAAAGGTGGGTGTGTGAGGGGAAGGTGGGGAAGGAGAACCCACAGGAGAAAAAGCTTTCTATTTTTGACAATTTTAGTAAAAATTGGTTAGGATTTGGGCAAGTTGGGAGCCTTTAAAAATAGCACTTTGCACATGTACAGTAGAAACGGTCTGGTTTGTTGACACTTCTTTTCACTGTTTGGAGAGAAGTTAGGCTGCAGTACATATATGCATTGAATGAGGCAGGACTCCTTTAATATTAAGAGGTATGCATTGAATACGGTGTGCTCCTAGGGAGCCTGCAATAAAGCACAAATTAAGTGAAGAATTGTAGTACTGGTTTACTTGCAAAATAATATACATACCACTGTAGCATCATCATGCATATTCACAGGGAGCAGTTAATGTGCCTGCCATTTTAACATTAATATTTTATGTTTTTAAGTGCTTAACCAAACAACCTTAATACTCTCTTAACATAGGTTTTTTTATTGAATGGAATATTTAAATATAGTTAAATATTTAAATATGCTCAGATAATACAATGAAATTAAAAAGATTAAACAAATCAGTCAAACAGATTTGCATTTCGGAGTTGTGCCAACCCTTCCAAGTGCAGTTTGAACCGGGTTCATGATTTTTAGTGAGAACTAAGTGGCATAGGTACTGAAGGTCACAAAAGTTCAGGTTTTCCCTTGTTTGAATCTCATTGGGGTTCAAGATTATATAGTACAGGATTTACCAAGTTCTCTGACCCAAAGCTTTCTGGATTTTGTGAGAGCACAAATGGTGCACCTATTTCTATCACCACTAGGAATAGTTGCACCATGATCCAGGAAAAGGTGGGGATTACAGTTAAGTGAAAGCACCCTAAACAAGCAGAAAGAGGTTTTGGAATAGCAGAGTGGTCAGAACAGTGATCTTTTAATGTCAGGAATTCTCAACTGCTACTAAGATATACAGTGCATTTGCACTTGCTATGTAACCTCAGGAGCAAGTTTATAAGGAAGATTGAGCCTCCAATGGTGAAGGACACAGTGATACTTGCTGAGCCCAAACTCAGTGCAAACCTTTGCTGAACTCAAATAACTGGAAAAGCTAACAATAGTGGCATGATAGCCTAGGTCAGGGGTTCTCACAACAAATTTTTTGGTGGTCTCGGAGTGCGGCCACCAACTTTTGCTGGTGGCCACTCTGTCAATTTTTCCTATAATAATTAATGTTACGAAAAACAAATAAATATGTACATATACATGTCCATATCATTGTAATTTAATTATGTAGGGTTTGTTTCTTTTTGGCAGACTCAATAACAAAAATAATGTACAGTTGTCTCTATTCTTCATTGGACCTAAGCAGAATAGAAACACAAACAAGGTGCTTTGCATGTTCTTGTCTTTTTGGTTGTCTCGCTTGCCTTTTTTAAATTTTATTTTATTTTAAAGACTTGCTAGCTAGCAAGTCCCTTGCTGTGAAAAGTGATACTTGTAAGTTAATATCATTTTTCAGAGTCTCCTACCTAGCTGGTGAGTCTGCTGTGAAAAGTGATATTAACAAACATACAAATACTAAATACATACAATACAAACATACAAATTACTCAGCCCCAGCAAGCCCGAGGACAAATTAAGCAAATTCAGCCCACCATCCCTGAGCTGAAGCCCAACTCACTACCCCCGGAAAAATGAGGAACTCATTCGTTGCCTGCTCCTCCAGCGTTTGCGTCTCCAGAAGGGGGCTGGGCCCAACCCCTGCTGGTGGCCCCTCGGGAGGGGCCGCTGCTTTGGCCCCTCCCACCCTATCATTGCCCAGAAGACTGTGCCTGCAAGAAAAGACCCTGGTGGCCGCATCTGAGAAATGCTGGCCTGGGCCACAGTCTGCTGGTAAAGAGTCAGATGCAGAGACTAGAATAAAATCTTTATTGTTATTTTCTTTTTTTCTGTTTTTTTCCTTCTAGATCAGGGACCTCGATTAAAATATAGTCTCTCTCACTGAGAAAGCAAGTGAAGCTTCTGTTAACACTGCTTATCATATGATATGAGCTCAACCAATCAGGCACACAGGAGAAACACCAAATGAATTACTCATGTGATTATAGGCAAATAAGGTTTACATTCAAAATTTACTAGCAAACCTTAGCCTCAAAACATTGCCCTCTCCCTCACCTCTGAGGGGGGAAAAAAAAGGTTATCTAGTTTTTATGAACAATTTGCAGGGGGGGATAAAAATCCCAAATGAAACCAGTGGTGGACAAACACCACACCAATCTAACTTGAATCAAGGTTGATTTCAAGTGCATTCAAGAAAAAAAATTCACATAGCACTGACATATTTGTAAATCAATATATGTAGTCAGTCAGCCATGTAATTTTATTCTAAATGAAAAATGTTTAAAAGTTTTAGTTTTAGTATATATAAAATTTGCAGTTTCATGAGGGCTGTCTGGAAGGTAATAATTTACTCTTTGTGATCCTTAACACATAATGCACCATATATAATAGTAGAACCTCTTGAATGAATTACTGCATTGTACATAACTCACAAGAATCAATTATTCTGTTCTTTCTTCCTGCATTGAATGTCTTTAGAAAATCATCTTCAAGAGTTTCAATAATTTTGCATATCAGTGTGTCAAAAGCTGACACTATACAACTGGAAAAAATTCTAATTAGAGTTAGCAATAAATATTTAGAAGTTATACTTTGATGCTTTCACTTCCAATATCAAACCAGTATCTCAATGTTGGCAGCTTTCAAAAATACTCATTGAAACATAAGAGTGTCTTTGAAATTGTTTTTCCCCACCTTCCATACAATGCACTTCAGTATAATAATAAAACAGTGAAATCGAATATGGGGTACCAAAGCAAGAACAACAACAAAAAATTACTGATAAAGGTACAAAACACTGAAGTAAACAATAGTCTTAACTGTACTTTTTATGTTTTTGGTCTTATTCCTAATTCTTAATTACACTTAATTGTGCAATATGTATTATGTTTTTGATATGCGGCATCCCTTATACACACATGCATGGCATATATATGCACTCCATCATACTAACCTATAAAGACATTAACCCATGACACATTGTGCAGTAATATTAGATACTTGGCCATTAGACATTGAGAAGAACATGTCTGAGGCACACTGCTTTAAACATGTTATTGATTTTATTAAGTCATTGGTGTTATGGAAATGACAATGAAGAAATGAGGAGCTGCAACTTTGTCCAGTAAATCTGAGCAGACAGTGCCTTCTGACTTTAGGTCCTAATAGGTTAGTACCTCACATTAGTATTTTCTCCATTTTCTGACACACTTATTTGCCCAGATCCTAAACTGATGTAAATCAACCTATCTCAAATGAAGTTATAGGAGCTATGATAATTTACACCAGTGGAGGATCTGACCTTTTGGTTTCAGGGAGTCTGTATTGGTTAATGAATCCTAACCTATCAAGTTTTATAGGATCGCTATAAAGTCAAAATATGAATAAGTCAATCACATGGCTCTTTTATTGAATTTGTATAGTTCATTCTGGATGTCAGATTCTTTCTTGCTGTGTGCAGCACTCACTGAAGTCCTTTGCTACTGGCAATGGGAGATGCATGTATATATCCAAGGACAGAATATGGCCCTAGCAATGACTATACCGTAAACATAATCCATGTTTTTTAAATATAAGTAACTGAGACAAGAAATGTTCAATAAAGTTACCACACCCACAGGTTATAAATTTTACTGGATGATTTTATCAATGTTACTGTTCCTGGCATTAATATGGGAGTGAAATTCTACAGTGTTTCACCAGTGACTGAGCAATTCTAACTTCCCGTTTTCAGTAAGAAATTATGAAATCAGAAAAAAAAAAAAAAAAAGAGCTAGTTTAATTTTATTTTAAAAGGCAACATTTCCCTTTCAATCATGAAAAGTTGTTGATTTCTCCATGAAGTTACTGTTTTTGAGGATAAGGATATGAATTATTGGTCATTTAAAAAAATCATGTTTGAACATATTGGTTATAGCAGCTAATATAACTGAAACTAAGGAATATATTTGCTCCTGAAGATATGAGTCCATTCATCAGTGTTAAAGGGAGAGATGCATGCATATTAAAAGGTGAATATACCAAAACAAAAAACAAAACAAAACAAATAAACAAACATCAGGTTAACCCTAAATGACCAACATTTCACCTACCTTAACATTTCCCACAAACGAAATCGTATCTCCTCCATCCTTGAAATCATCCACTGATCCACTGATTTCCAGAAGACTGTACAAAGTTTCCTTTTCTAGTCATCATCAAGATCTTGTATGGAGTTGTGTATAAATCTTTCTCCACTGATATTTTCCAGTTTCCAGACCATTTTCTATACTACTTAAATATCAAATTTATGTTTATTTTATTCTTCCAGTTTGCCTCTCTGTATATTCTTTCCTCATGTGGCCACCATCACTAGAACTACTTCCCTGCCTCTCTTTATCTAACTAAATCCTACTGCCACACTCATCTCTTCTCCCATTCCTCCCTAATAAAACAATCCAATCCTATTCTGAAGCTTTCCATTCATATCCCACAGAAATCCTCCACCACACTCTCAATTTCTTCTTTATCACATCTATAGATGTTGCATATAAGCCATACAGCATTGTACCCTATGAAATATATTTTGTTTTGCATGCATAGATTATTCAGCTGCTATAGGTCTGCTAGCTTTGTACAAACCATATTGACCAAAAAGAAAATGAGTTTTGGATTACATCAAATACCAATGGCCAAATCAAAAATAGTGGTTGCAACATTGCAAAAACACCAGTTTGTCAACTTGGCAAAACTCTCATTGACTTCAGTGAGGCCAGAACTTCACCCATAATGTTAGTTTTCTTTGTGACTAAGGGTGAGTGTATATATTATGTCCTGTCACTATTAATGTCATTTTGTAGGACATCCTTCCAAAAGAAACCTTCACCTACAGCCATCTGAGTGTTCAAAACCCACAATGGCAGACAAAAACATGCATGTACATATTTGCATACACACAAACTTAGAAATTTTGCAGGCACATTTTGAAGGCTGCTTTTATTTGAATTGTAGTATTGTTATTTTAGAACCTTTAACAAAGATGCAATGAAACCTGTATGAGAAACCATGCTTGTTAGGTAACTTCTCGTCTTAAAAGGTTGACCCAGACTGTCCCTGAACCTACTAATAACAATTTTCTTCCACCTCTATTAGAAGGCCATCTCCAATAATCCATATACATTTTACTAATCCCTTAAAACGTATTTCACAGTATTTAATAAATAAATGTGTAAAATTATTTTTCTGAAAACATATATGTGTCCATGAAGTATGTAGATAAAGCATTCTATTAAATCCTTTGGCCAGATTCTGAGCTGGTGTAAATTGGGGCAGCTTCTTGACTTCAATGGAGTCAACCCTAGTTGAGGGTTTGGCCCATCATTTTTAGGGTCCATAGTTAAGGTACAGCACTAAGGGGTACACATTTATAGCACAATGATCAAGAATTCATTGCGTAGCTTTCAACAACAACAGAAGTTGCATGCATAATTCGTCATGCACTAGCCTGGAAAACTAGCCCTGATTGCACAACTGTTGAAAGAACAAGTATTACGTGATACACTTCATACCTTCCAACACCAGAGAACTGTAAGATACCAGCTCTAACAGAGGATCTGTCTATATAATAGGGTAGAGTGCCCTGTGGAGGGGAGTGGTTTATGTTGCACATTAATTGATCCATGTAAACCCTGCTAGTGCACAGTAAAAGTTCCCTAATGCACACCAGCAGGGTCTACATAGACCAATTAATGTGCAACACATCAGTGCACTTTAGAAATGACACTCCCATAATGTGCATTACTGCTCTGTGTAGACAAGCCCTACATTTAATTAGTCTGTTAGCAGTTATCATCATGAAGCAGAATATAGGACATTTTAGTTTTTCTCAGGCAGTGAAAGAATTGGTCTGGCTGGCAGGCAGTCATAATATATTGAATTTTAAAAAAATGGTTGGTTCAGTAAATGGATGGCTGTCTTTAAAGTACCTGTAACTTAACTTTGTATCAGGCAGCAACAAACCCACATTTCATATGAAAAGTGACAAAAGATATAGTACTTGTATCTAGCAGACAAAGCGTATAGAAATTCTAATTGTCATAAAAACATTTCCATTTTTATAAAATTAAATTGACTATCATTAATTTACTGTATACTATTCCTGTGCACTGATTAAGAGGGGAAGAGGCGCAGCATTTCATTCCTTAGATACCTGCATTTCAATGATGAGAGAAAAGATTATGGCATATAGTTTAAAGGTCCAGTATTATAAACCTTACTTCTGTGATTAGTCCTTCCCTGCATAGGTAGTTCTATAATCACAATGAAGTCATACAATTTCTCTCATAACATTATTAGGATAAAAAAGAAGCTGTAAAATATTAAATACTATTACCCTTTCCTGGTCCAGCTTTTTTAAAGGGACAAAGCAGGGGCAAGAGAGTAGAGCTGGGTGTTAGCAATGAAAATTAATTATAATATTGCTTTTCTAAAGCTAATTTAATTGTAGACCTTATCCTATAGCAGGCAAAATTTCCAGTGAAGTAACACTACAGTCAATGAGTTTTGCCTGTGAAGTGATGTCAAGATCAGATTATATGTGCCATCAAAATATAGAATCTCATTCTGATCTAACACCATTTTGTGCTACTTCATCATGGCTTACTTTTGAAGATTCTCATATTATGTTCATTCTATCTAAGAAGATAGACTTTTTATTTATTTTTTGTTTGGGTAACAGTCAAGTTTTTCTCTCACATAGTCAACTTGTTTTCATAAACTGAGGGTCTAATTCTCCTCTCACTTACCTCAGTGTAAATCAGGAGTCATTCCACTGAAGTCAATGTAATTACACAGGAGTAAAATGGTGAGAGGATGTAAGCTTTTATAATAAGCAGCTTCTTTTCTTTTTAAGGTTACAAAGTCCAGACAAATAAGTTATTGTAATTGTCTCATTGCTGCTCAGTAGTCTTGTTATTATGTTTGCGAAAGTTAATTATCTGATAAGATACACTGTTGTTATTACTGTCACAAAAATGTATGGGTATGTTTATTAATTCAAAGTATTCCATTAAAATAAAGTGCATTAACTACAAAACTGAATAATTATTTTCCCTAATTATTACCGCACAATAATTTTGATGTTTTATAAGTACTTTCTGTTGAATGCATACCAGTGAATGTTTAACACTATTAGCATTTGTAGCTCTTTATTGCAATGCACTACATTACATTCAAATACACGGTAGTTAATTTATACTTTGTTTTGCAGTGGTGTACATGCCACAGAAATTGAGGTATTTCCCCCTCCTACTTTTGTATTAATTTTTTTCCTGTTGAATAAATAAAACCAAATTTCAAGTGTCAACATTTAAGTAAATCTGAAACAAGAAACTACAACATTCAACTCTGTGTATGTGTAAAACATATAAAAACCTAAAATTTTCAGAGTCAAACACTCATAAGTCAGAAAATGCCAGAATTAAGGTTGTCTTTGTAACCACCTTATTTCAGCCTCCTTGTGCATGTGCATTATGATAGTCTTTAATTACAACTCTACTTCCAGGTATATTTTATTTTTAATTTATCTCTGTCTTTTAAAAGTGCCAATAAAATCTTCCTTTATTTAATAGAATTGAAATAGGTGTTGGATACTGTTACTTGGGGAAAAATCATGGGGTGATGTTATGTTTTTGATCTTGGAAAAGCAGAAACAAGAGGTTAGCAAGCTGTGTACTAGGTTAAGGTTGAAAAGGGTTATAATCATTCTCCATAAAGAGTATCCCTGAAAAAGACTAAAGAGTATCAATATGGAAGAGGTTTGATTACAATTTCAAATAATGATCACATTGTGAATTATTTTAAATACCACTTTAGAGTTAACTCAAACTTCAATTCTATAATTAATTGAATTGGAGTTGTCAAAAAACAGCAAAGGCTAGAAGTAATATTTACAAAACATCATAGATAGAAACCTATAATAACCACATAAGCAAGTGGGGAAAAATCACCATAATAAAATTAGAGTTAACATGGTTTCCTATCACACAGCCCTACAGTTGTCATTGTCTCATAAAATCCCAGCAATAAAATGAAAGTCAAGCGTAATTCCTTCACAGAAGCTGCATTCTTCAGAGATTTGGAATAGAATATCTATAAAACACTTCTGTCTTTCCATGTGCATGATGGCTCACCTACATTGTACACCACTAACCTAATATAGTTAGAGATTTACAGGGTGTAAAATCATAAAACATATTATGCTACAATGTGCTCTAAATTAAGTTATTTTTCAAATTCTGAGAGCTTGATTCTGATCTCACATCAGTGTAAATCAGGAGTCCTCCATAGTAAATGGAATTACACCAGTTTACATGAGATTAGAATTGGGCCTTGCCTCCTCAATTTGAAGTGCAAAACCCAGTTTATCATAATAGAAACTACAACAATGACTCAGACTTCAGTAGTCCCTGTCTCCAACAGTTGCCACAAAATTTTGGTGGGGAATATATTACAATCCCACGCCTCTTTCTCAGCCATAGTAGCCAAAGAGAAGCTCCACTAGCTGGCACTGTGAAGAATGAGCTCCTAAATGTAGTAGCTTTCAGCTTCAGGAGGGTGCAAAACTATATTACAAAAGAGATTCATGCTCCTCAGGCAAGCTTATGTAAGCCATCTAGTATTCTAGTACACAAACACACAACATAAAAGTATAGGGTATTGGGCAGAGAAAAAAATTCATCACATTACAAGCTTAGAGTCCGGAAAAGTCAGAATCCTTTCCAAACATATTAGACTGATCAATAAAGAATGTAACAAACCCACTGAGAAAATAAGACTTCATGGGGCTTCAGCTCAGATGAGACAGATAAAAAGGGAATAACCGTAGAAACTGTCATTCATTCAATATACGTTCCCTTTATAGAGCTCAAATACTGATGTTATTAAGGATCAAGTTATTTTATTACTATTAATTAATGATTATTATTATTATTATTTGAATTCCCATAATGTTTAGGAGCCATTGTCATGGACCAGGACCCCATTGGGTGAGGTACAGTACAAACACAGAACAGAAAGATGGTCCCTACCCCAAAGTGCTTACATTTAAATATAAGAGACAACAGATAGATACAGACAAGGCAGTACGAGGAAATAATGAGACAATATTAGTCAGCAAGACTGGCAGCGGTATCAGCACATCTGATTGTTGTCAATTTATTTGTAGTAATCATGACGAAAGAGAGTTTTAAGGAGGGATTTGAAGGAGAATAGTGAGTTAGCTTTGCAGATGCTTACAGTGTGTTTCACCAATTTGCATGAGATTAGAATCGGACCTTGCATCCTCAACTTGAAGTGCAAAATTCTTCAAATCAAGTTTATTATTAATAAACAACTTTCAATCTCATTTTTACACCACCTGAAAATAATCCCTTTGAGATCACTGAACCTAAAAGCCAACTGACATTTACACTTTTTTTGTTGTGACAGTATTGCTTTGGCCATGTACTGCCAAAGTGAAACCATAAATGTTAGGGATCTCAGTAATGTGAGGGGCAAGCAAAACCAGACAAGTTGTCTCCGCCACATACTAACGTGTGACAATTGTAGCATTCTTATCTACTCATATTCCACTAAATTTAGGATGTCATGGTGAGAAAAGCATCTATTTTTATTATACTATTAATAAAAGGAGAGGGGGTCACACCTTATTAAATACCAAATCAATGAAGTTAACCAAGATTGATTAACCAACTATTATGCAGTATTTCAAAGTTCACTAACAGAATAGTCTAGTTTACTACCTTACATTGGAAATGATACACAGTTGCAGCTGTGAAAAGTTTCTCACTCAAATTAACAGCATCAAATGGATAGCTACCCTCAACTCAATTTTGAAATCAGTCAAGGGCCAATAGCTCAACTGGTTAAAAATAACACTGTGCAGAATCACTGACAGTAATCTTTGCAACACTAAACTCCAATTAATGCATGGCCCATGATACTGGAAGTCTTTGTGCACTGCACAGCACGGAGCTCAAGCTAGTTATGTGGCAGCATGAGCGTGTGTTCAGGCCACAGGGGAGCACAAGTAACTGGGCTACATGGTGAGCAGAAGTCTCCAGAGCCTTACACACTTACTCCCCAGTATTCAGAATAAAGAGAGGGTGGGTTCAATGCAGAGAGGTCTTGTCTGAGGCTCTACTGTGGCTCTACTGAGGCTCTACATTTTAATGAGGAACTTAAACTATACAATCTCTTCTTTCTGCATACAGGAGCACATTGGAAAATGAGAAGAAATGATGCAGGATCAGCTTCCTGATCATGATTTTTATGCCTATTCAGGCAATACTCCACAATTAACAATTGGGTGTTTTCGGGTCACGTGTTAATTTCAAAAGCATGTCTTCTTGGGCCAGATTCTGATCTTACATACAGGCATTTAAAGAAGCAGGGAGGGGGGGAAGCCCTACATACACACAAAAAGTAAAATGTCTCATATTTCTGGCTGGGTTTTAATTTGCTTTCAACAAAATAATTCCCTCATTAATGGCTCTAAAGGAACATATCTGTATTGCTCTATGTTTCAACCACTCTCATTTCAGTTTTCATGACAATTACATGCAGCTGGTAAATACACATAAAGGAAAGCTTTGAAGTAACCTTTTTTTTGTCATGAAGTTACTGATAGGTTTCTGACTTAAGTTAGGCTTTTCTCAATGAGTCTTGAAAAATAATTTTATTAGAATTTGAACCTTATAATTAAACTGCATGAAATTCAAGTAGTTTACATAACTGTCTCTTCATTAAACATTTCATCATCTGTCACCAAAGGTACAATTAAAGCAAAAAATAATCTGAATTAGACACTAATTCCTAAAAAAGGATTTAGCATTACATATAACATACACAGAATAATCTGGCTATTGGGACTCTAAAAATCTAAATTTCAAAGCTACATGTTTTATCTTACTTTTTCTTTTTAAATGAGCTGCTGTTGAGATTTTTAGTGCTTGGCTTTTTGTTTTCCCTGCAGTTCTTTAAATGCATATTGTTTGTAGTGCATTCTTGAAAGCTCTCCATGAAGGATGCAATAAAGACACAGAATTATATCGTATATTTGGTACAATCTTAAAAAAGCTTGCTGCGTTTGTATAAAAAACCTAAAAACAAACAAAAAGATCTATAATTATTTCTCAATCTATTAGATATTTTTTATTTTCTAAAAACAATTTTCTTTAAAATATTGTTCCTGCACTGCAGCAGGGCTCTGGCACTGGCAGAAAATATTTCAGATACTCTTTTCAAAGTTCATCCAGATGCAAAAAGCTTGTGGCTGGTTAAATTAAGAATTCAAATGCGATTTCCACGGCTACCAATGAAATTGAAAAGATCATAATTTATACTGTTTGAATTCATTGCTTAGCACTTAATATATTAGGAGGTATTTTTTAAACAGTTGTAAATTTGCATAATCTTGCTGTTCCAATTCTGTCAATTTAAAAAAAAAAAAAAAAAAGATGATTTGTGCCAAAAAATTTTTCACAGAATTGAATGAAATAAAAGAGATTTTGATATAAAATACAACACAGTTCCACACAACAATTTATATATGTTACTACTTCTATTCTTGATATTAACAATATGTATAATTGTTTGAGTCTAACGACTTCTGAAATTAATTAGTGGGAGGAAATAGTCTAATTTCTTTTTTTATAAAACGTGTGCGACTGATTGAGGAGACAATTAGAAAACAATCCTTAACTTACTAAAGACCACAGTGAAGGATGGAGCAAAACTTATTCCTACGTAATACATTTCTAATTCATTGTAAATATAACATTCATTTTACTAATTTTTCCGGTGTGTATTAGTTTGGTTATAGCACTTTCATTGCACTCATGCATGCATTATTTATCCCATATTTAAATGGGATACTTTTGGAGACAAAAAAGGCACTGGAAGTCATTTTGTCTTTTCACTGAACATCACTATGGAAGGATACATAGTGAAATTTGAATACATGGCAACTATCAAGTATTTTAAACACATTATTCAGGGGAAGCATTGTAAATGGCAATAATTACAAGGGGTTACATTTGAATGCACATGCTTTTGATGGAAAACATTGTCAGTGTAAATATAATCAAGGGTTCAGATTCTGGAGTTCTTATTCACGTTGAGGAGTTCGTCCTCTATGAAGAACACCATTAGATTTCAATGAGACTCTAGACTGAATAAGGGGGCCCTTCAGCATGTGTAAGGGTGACACAATCAAGAACTAAGGCTTAATCATTTAATATAGTGCACACTTCTGGGGGAATGCATATCTGTATGCCTAAACTGTATATGAAATTGTCACAATTGCTTGAAATTTTGTGCATGCTAATAACCAGTTCAATGTTTTTCCTTAGAAATGATGCCTAAACATGACCCCAATCATACACCATGTAGCATAGGAACAGAGTGCTATGGTCACACAGAGTTCCATTGATTCAGTGCTTCATGTCTGCCCAAACACTATGTGTTGTAGAGTCAGAGCCTACATCTTTTAAAATGACGATGACATTCAAGGTAGAAATTACTAAAAACCTAGGTCCTAAAAATACTGTGGTGAGGATAGTTTCTGTTCTGCTGCTTTGCTTTTGAAATCCAATATGTAATAGGGCTATAAGCTAACGTTATCTATGATTTAGAACCAATATGTCTTAACGTCCAATTAGAATAAATCCTATTAATAGCACTTTTATAAAAGCACTTAGCTTGTTAAAACATATAAAATGTTTGGCTCCCCGGGGCCACATTTGATGGAGATACATTTAGAGATGAGAAAAAGCTGCTCATTCTAACAAGGTCAAAGCCCAACTGAAAATGAACCATATTTTATTTTTACCATGACTGTTGTGTTTCTGTAGTTCAAACCAATCAAAATGTACACAACTTTGGATGGCTACATGTTCATTGTTGAATGCTGCAACATTACGCAACAGCATTCATTCTCTAACAGAACCTTTCATCATTGTCATGGAATGTAAAGCTTTCCCACGTACTAAGGGTCAGTTGTAACATTTACTTATTCCAGATAACTATTTTCTTCCGAAAAAATTAAATTCTGTATACATTTGTATAAATAATTTCTTAAGTGCTCACCAAAAACATGCACCTGAGCCTTGTACATTAACGAACCATCCAAGTACTTTACTCATACAGTGTGGCGCACTCCAGTGTCAAGTGATGATTTCTCAACATGTTTAAGGGTATTCAATACTGCCTGAACTAAGAGCTAAATTCTGCTACATTCAATCATGTTGGGTGATATTCACTCTTGTGCAGGGGGCCAGCATGAGCCCATGAACCACTTAATTCTATTTTGAAGATGTAAGTGATATTTAAGAGGTCCATAGTCTTTAATGCTGGTCCCCTGAAAAGGTGCAAACTTTGCTCACTGATTAGTAGCTTACTGCACACGCAGTCCCTTTGAAATTAATTTCACTGGGACCAGTTCTGAAGTTAGGCACTACTCAAAGAGCACAGGTAGCAGAATCTGGCCCTAAGTGAATCTTTGATAATTCATCAGTGGTAGCACTACTGCTACCACCTTTTCTAGAGTAACAAAGATGAACAGAGGTCAGAGCTATAAGGACTGGACTTGGAAGACCATAGACATCCTCATGAGAGATTAAATGAAATACAACTAATTGAACCCATTGGAATGGGTTACCTAGGGAGGTGGTGGAATCTCCATCTTTAGAGGTTTTTAAACTGCAGCTTGACAAAGCCTCAGCTGGGATAATTTAGCTGAAGTTAGTCCTGATTTGAGCAGGGGGTTGGACTAGATGACCTCCTGAGGTCCTTTCCAACCCTAATATTCTATGATTCTATGATAACCATTCAATCAGTGAGCCAAGAGCCTGCAATCTAAAGGTCTGAAGACGCCAATCTAAAGCAGATCTACCTTACTTGCAGATGACATTATAAATCCATGTAATGGAATTTGTATATTTTGTTGGATGAAATATATACAAAGCAGGCCTGATAATTTGTTTATTCTGTTTCTTTTTCGATCTTTTTGTGCATATTGCTCCACTTTTCCATTTGGAAATATATTGTGATTATGGAAACAATGATATTATATGTTTATGTGTGCACGTGAAATACAGTCAATGTATATGCTGATTTGAAAAATAAAGAAAGTGGATAAAGAAACAGTGAGCCATTCACCTTTAGATCACAAATTTAACTCTCAGTCAGGTCAGTAACTGAAAGTTACCAACATCTAATGGCTGCTTATAGTTGTCTATGTGATTTGATTTGGTCATCTTAGGACAGTCCTCAAAGGACAAATATTTGCATTAAGAAGACAACCACCTCAATTAACCCTATTTGCCATCATTGCTAGTGATTGCAGCTGAGCCACCAAGAACAGGATTGGTGGGAAACTGAAAATGATTTCTGCAGAACATATCTGAGGCATAGTGATAGGGCAACATCGGGAAAACTTGCACTGCATCAGCTCATGCTTGACTTGTACTGCTGTGCCTCCTCTATGGATGAAAACAGGAGTTTGATCTTCAGAACTCTTAATCCAGCACTTTTCATGAAATCAAATAATAATAAAGGACACAGATAAAATTAACTTTCTATCCTCATAGCTTTCAAGAACAAAATATACCCCCTATTAATCTGGCTTCTTAAAATCTAGAAAGAAACTCATGTGAGCTGAAATGGAAGGAGAAACAATTTTTTTGTAGACAACAGGATTTTGAGAAGGTACAAGAGGCCATGCTGGTGTGTCTACTTTCAGGATCAGGACCTTAGTCTGCCAATGGAATTTTATATATTTGTTGGCAATTTATTTCTCTTGGCGTGTGTGTTATTTGGATCTCTAAGAAATTTGGAGACTATGGGAGGTTACTGGCTTCAAAGACCAGAATGCAGAATTCAAAAATGAATTTTGTCAGTTACAGCTAAATTTGGTTGAAGACTAAATTTAAGAATAAAGTTGACCTGGATGTGGCTTGTAAACACGGGTCTCCATCACTGTGCTACTTACTTTATTTTTGGACTGTTGCTATTCTGATCCAATTAAACTCATTATTGATCAATTAAAACATAATTACATTGGACTTCAGTGAAATATTTAAATTTAGTACGGAGGACTTTAGAGAGACAAGGTTGGTGAGGTAATATATCTTTTATTGGACTAATTTCTGTTGGTGAGAGAGACAAGCTTTCGATCTTACACAGAGTTCTTCTTCAGATTACTGAAGGAGTACTTTTGCAATTTACATCTTTTGTAAATTCCACCCAATTTTTAAATTTACCACTGAAAGACTGAAACAACAGAAACTGAAAACAGATTACCAGCACTCAGAAAGAGAAAGATAAACTCACCTGTTAAAAAAAAATCAGCTACATGTACTGCTTTTATTTATTCACATTTCTACCATGAATCAGCATGAATCTATTTTGCCCTTTAAAGCATAGATTGTCTGTTATTTTACGAGGATTAAAAACAATAGCTGTGAACATGTTAACTCACGCTGGTTTGTGATAACAGCATTGTACTGCTGTATTGCCTGATAACAGCAATTAACTTTCACCATCACTGTGGTCACATCTTAATGTTTTGTAGGACAGTCTTTCTACCTGCTATTATCTTCACAACATTCATAAGCAAGTAAGGATGAAACGAATTTGACATTCCATCAAAACTCATAGCAATAAGAAAATATAATCAACAATGACTCTTCATGATTATATTATGCATCTTATTGAAGAATTCTGATCTCCAGTAAATTTAACAGAAATATTAGGTATGCAATGTCCCTATAGCACTGACTGTCAGCACATGTAGATATCTGTATGACTTTAAAAACAATATGCCTTTTGCTTCATGGCTACTGTTAAAGCACTGTCCTCTTCAAGCACTTAGTTGGCACATTTGAGTATAAACAAACTTGGTTTTGAAAATAAATGTGTACAGCCTACACTCTGTTGCAAAAGAAAAAGAAACAGCAGTATTATGATGTTATCCCTCATAGGAACCTTTGCCTGGTTATGATCATTACCATCTCTGCCTTTGTCCTTGGTATGATCTCCTTTCATGCATGCTGTGCTCTGTTCATGCACTACATTCATTACTGTCTACACTTGGTATAATTTACCTGTGGTTCTAAGAATATCATAGACTGCTCTAAATTACAGGCAATATAATAATAATTATGAAATAAGTACAGTTTAGTAACACGATTAAAAAACCCACAAAGCCTCAATCCTAAACTCCTAAATGCCAGTATGTAAAAATGTTGGATAATTACAAATAAACTAGATGTTATTTTTTCATCAGTTGTCTGTTAAAAACAAAAACTAGACTATTGAGTTTACAATGATCCTCTTGAAAGGTTGTATACTATGTAAAAAAGGTTCTTTATATTTTTACCAGCAATCCCTATCTTTATATTTTAATTGAACTTTCCTTCTACCATGCATGACTAAATGGGCCATGCTAGCTCTTGATGTAATTTCTGATATAAAAAGTCATTATTTTCTGTGATAAAGAAAATGAAATGGTGCTTTATTCCCTTAACTTTTATATGTCCTTGGCTCACTCCTTGTACTTCAAAAAAAGAAAGAAAGCATTAAGAAATTTGCTGATGGATAATGTATTACACTATTAAAAAAATAACAAATAAATAAAAGAAGCAAATTCCAAATTCTATCCACAAAATCTGCAAACCACTGTGTATACATTCTTTAAACTCTAATATGCACCTTACTGGATAAAGCACACCTAAAAATATGCCAAGATGACAAATAAAAGGATCCCTATTTAACAAATTCACAGAGCAAAGAGCACCTGATTTAATGCAAATGTCACTTATCCAGTGACAATAGCTGAAAGCAAGTACAGCACTGGAAATGATTAATGCTAACTTTGCTTAGTTATTTATCATTTAACGCAGTCAGGCTATAAATCTATGCTGAATGAACCCACTTAAAGGAAGGAAATATACAGAGATATTTATTAGAGTATTAGGGATGTAACAAATATAGGCATTAACATTAGAAAACTCTAATTCCAAACAAGTAGGATTTATTTAATTATTAAGGGCCCTCCATGAAAAACCAACTCTCACAGTGTTACAAATTCTCATAATGACAACCAAAACCAATATCAGGGCCACGTGCAGAGGAAGACTTTAAATAATTAACACTACTCTCTTACCCTACACATATGAAAAATCCTTTGTTGATAAAAAGTAGCAATGCTGGAAGCATGACACTTATTTCGGTCAGAGTCGTTGATATGTATGACATTGCCCTCATTAACACATGCATATACAGCACCACAGCCAGTTAGAATGAAGGATAATATGAATGGAGAAGCTTTTTTAGCAGACTGTTGAATTTTCTTTACAATCAAGTTATACTGAGTTAAATTCCTTTATTTAGACAGTTCTTATTTATGTCCCCTTTCAACTAACAAATGCAGTGACACAATCAGTACAATGAGATATGGGTTACATGTCAGCTTATATGATATGTATACCTGCATTCAGTCTGGTCTATGGAACAATAAATCTTCATCTTCCCTATGGAAGAGAGATTTTATATGGGAATCAATTTTAATATAGGGCATATCAGCATTTTCTTAGTCTAACGTTGAATACGTTCTCATCATGGGGACTGAAAGAAGCATTGCCAAAATCAGCAGATCCAAATTTAATATACCTGCCTTAACATTAGCCAAGTCAATGTAACTTCCAATAGCCAAGTTTTGTGTAGTTCCATTTGTGAGACTTCCTGTTCCCACTGTCTGAGTGAACCACATAGAAGAGATTAGTCACTTTTTCTTATTGGCAAGAAATCTCACATATGAAGCTGCGCAGAACAGCCAAACAAAAGGGGAAAGGCTTTAGGGAACTAGGGGGAAGAAACAAAAGAACTCAATTTGAAGGAAAGAGTGTCCACAATGGTACTTTCCTGAAAATGTCAAAATGTCTTCCTCTCCCCAGAAACGTCAAGTGGCAATACCTCTGCTCCTTTCCTGACAGCCTGAACAGGCTAACTTTCCAACATGCATGAGGCCTTAGAGCAATGATGGGAGTATCTTTGCAAACAACTGCGTCTCTCTTGTCATGTAGGTCCCTACCAACCTATTCTGTATAGAATGGGTGTTACTATTATATTGTCCAGTGACATTATAGGATTTTTTGTTCCAGCAGATATAAACCTGAAACACTGACTACCACTGTAACATTAGCCTTGGTATACTATTCTCTGGATCATATATAGATGCTGTTGGGAACATGTTCTAGAGAATCTGATAAGAGGGCATATCAGTAGGAGAGCTATGTATAGAACATTTAATATTTCAATGCAAGTTTTAAAAAAACCAAAAAACTACATTTTGATTTTGCTTTTAATCTCCAGAGCATTCGGTATGCATTAAACTATCCTAGCAGTAACTATGTGAGGTAAAGTAAGTTCTATAGACCCAGCAGTTCATTAGCTCTTAAAACAAAGCAAGGACTAGACGGTCTCTGATTTTTATAATCTAGAGAAGTCTGACTACAGACTGCAGTGGTAATTCCTGCATCATTGCATCTGAGTGAGGAAAAATGTCCCCAGACCCAATGGATACAGAGTGCATTGGAGATTTCCCCTGTGGAAACCCAGCTGCATTGGACATTGAGGGCACAGGAAAGGGACATGGTCTAGCCCTAACCAGTCTCACTTTGGGAAGTGTTATCAGAGCACTTCTTGTGCTGCCAGCTTATCAGGTCCAGGGGACTGTGCCTGGTCGCTGCTTAGGGTGACAGGCTGGAATAAGATTCTTGTGACTTCTCCACCTTCATCCACCAGCACAGGAATAGACTCAATCCTGTTTGGCGACGTTTTCCATTCTAAGCAATATCCAAATATGGGGCCAAACTCTGCTCTCATTAGACCCTAGTATAAATTTGGAGTACTTCCAGGATAATTGTCTATGAAATAGGAATGAAGGCTGATCACAAAAAATAGGTACAGAAGTGCTCCAGACAGAGGGAAGAAATTTGAAGGAAAAAAAAAAAGCTATATATCATATTAAGATGAAATCTTCTAATTGCAAGACAACAATTTTGAACAGTACTTGAAATCCTGCTGTGTTTTGATGTAATGGTTAGGAACTGCTAATAAGCTAAAGCTAAAGAGCTCTTATTAATTATAACTTCACTCAATCCATTAATACTGAATGTTTTCATTCAGATAATTTTATTGCTCTCAGTGGTTACATAATTAATATACATACATTAAGACACAAACTTTTTTAACACAGAAATATATCTTGCTAGAATGAGAAAGTCCAAAAATATAATTTTGTATCTATAAAAATCATTTCTGGAAGTTGGGATTGCTTCTTATCAAGACCATAGCTATTCAGTCACTCTCCTTCCTGATATTGCTAGAGACAACTCTCTTTTAACATTTCAAGTCATTGTGTTCAGTCCATAAAAGCCATGTATATATCTGCAGCATACCATCACAAATCATTTATATAGCACTGAAGATGAAATAAAGCCATTTACATGAAAAGTATCAGATAGAAAAATAAAAGTCATTCACATGGAAGGTAAGAAATATGTAAAGGGAAAAAGTTCTTTTTCCCCCCTTTTATAGGCCTGATAAACCCCCTACTTATTCTTTCCCAAAAAGTTATAAAAAAGCTTTGAAGGAATATCAATGCAGAGTTACTACACAAAATCAAAAGGTCATAACTCTTAGCAACTCAGATAAAGGGGACTTGCAAAGGAAAAGAAAAATTGGACTTGGGTTCCTTTTTTGCTTTTTCTTTGATGAATAAAGATGCCTTAAAAGTTGTTTGGTTTTTGTTTGTTTTGTTTTTCTGCTAGATTTTTACATTAGCCTGGAGAAAGAACATAGGAATTCCCATTCTGGATCAGACCCAGAATCCACCTAGTCCCAGTATCTTGACTCCAGCAATGACTGGTACCAGATGCTTCAGAGGAAGGTATAAAAAGCCCTGCAGTAGGCAGATGAGTTATAATCAGCCCTTCACATTAATTCTCATACTGGTCTCTAAGAACGTGTGTACACAGCTAAAAAGAACTCAGCGGCAGCAGCAAGTTGAGCTCAAGTGACTTGCACTCAGGGCTAAAAAAAAAAGTGTGGTCATTCCCGCTTGAGCTGGAGCCCAGGCTCTGGGATCTTCCTACTCGGTGTGTCTCAGATCCTGGGCTCCAGCCCAAGTCCTAACATCTACACTGCTATTTTTAACCCATAATGGAAGCCCCATGCGCCCAAGTTGTTAGATCTGGGCTCTAGGACTCACTGCTGTGTTTTTTTGTTTTTTTGTTATGTAGATGTATCCTAATAATTAAAGATTCCTTTAATGCCAGAAAGAACATCTTTGATGTGGACACAGCAGCAAAATGAGGACAGACCCATGTATGGAATTAAGCAGCAGGCTGTGTGTTTATTACCCTTTAACACAGGGAAGGGGCACTACCCGCCCATCACCCATACTCTCCTATACCATGCATTTAATTGGTTCCAGTACGAAGGTTACAGGACTGCTTACCATATAATCAGTAACTAACGCCAGGGTTACAGGGCTTCTTATCCCTTAACCCATAATGTGAATCCTGGAAAGTGGGTGCAGCAGGGTGGGGACTTTATCCTGGGAGGGCAGCAAGATGTGTCCTTGGCCCCCAAGGGCCACAAGGTCTCACCTATCCCATGAGCCATCCGTCACCAAAATCCCAGGTCTTTTACTTCTGGGAACTGTTCATTTTATTCTCTTAACTTCACTGGAAACCAACCGCAGGAATAAACTCCACCACCTCAGTAACTATTAGGTACTAGCTGCATTCCTACTTAACCTACTGAGGCTTGAAGGTGTTGTGAAGAAGGAAAAAGTTCTCTGTTCCTCTGCCAATTGGCGCATGGGAAAAACAATTCCTTCCTGACCCAATAAACAGGTGATTGGCTAGACCCATATCAGGCTGGGTTTTCATTCCTAGAACAGGTGGGAAGGGTGGGCTGCTGAAACAGCTGAAACAGGCTCCTCATGCCTCCTGCACTAGGTTAATTCCTGGGAGCTGGGAAATACTGGTCAAACAACACTCTTCCCCCCAGCTGGCCAAAGGGTGCCAGAGACTCCCGGGGAAAGGAGCTACCTATTATCCCTTGGAGGGAGTGTTTCCCTCCCTCGTTGCTGGGACTATCCCCGTTTAACAACCAGGCCCATCAAGCCCATTGATGTGGGTGGATGGCATTTGTTAGAGCTGGTTGGGAATTTTTGTTGTTGTCAGCAAAGGCTAATTCCTCAAAACCTAAACCTATTGTGGGAGAGGATTGAAGCTGACAAATTTCTCATTCTGAAAACATTTTGAAATTAGAAAAAAAAAAGCCTTGAAATTGTCAAAATTCCCATTTCAACATATTCTAAATGAAAAAATGGGTTGAAATCAAAACAAAGTATACCAAAATTATCAAAACAAACTGTTATGACTAATATTATCCAATTTCCCCTGCCTCAGTTTGTAAAAACTTCTAAGATTTCAACTTTCCATCTGAATTCAGGACAATAAAAAATTTCAAAGTCTTGAAAATTCTTACAACATAGGAAAAAACATTTCCTACCCAGCTCTAAACTTTGCTAATGATCATTATCTCTATTCCTTCAATTAGAGTTTGAGAACTCATAATAAAAATTTCTTGATACACCCAAAAAGTCATAAATCAAAATCAGAGTCGTAATGCATGCTATTTTAGAAGTTTTTTAAAAAGAGGAGGGAAAAGAAATTAAACAAAACAAAATAACAAACTTTAATGCCTTCTTTATATAATTATAAAGATGCTTCAAAGTACGCAAACTAATATTTTTTAAAAAGAATTAAAAATCCTTTGCAGATCAACTTTAGCTATCTTCCCAAGAGGGGCATCCGAAGAGGAAGCTAGACTGATATGCTGATATGATATAAAAATAAGAATCGCCCTTCAACAGACTACCATTTCCATGTTAAGACTTCCTTATTTCTTCAGTTCCTTGAGGGTACTATGTCTTATGGGTCTTGGATTTAAATACCAACATTTAGACAAAAATCTAATTTAAACATAATACCGTTCTCTGGATTGGTGTGAGCTATTCCCTTATCATCTTGCCTGGCAAAGGCATTTGGTAGTAAAAAGGTCACATGTAGAAATTCTAGTATCCAAAGAGCGCCCTAAAAATATTCCTATTACATTTCCTAAACCAAATATAAATGTTAAATCAAAACTCCTTAGTACCCTCCACAGAGATTAACTTGATTAGATCTCAAGAATATCCACTACTAAAAAGGTCAGGTTTATTCAATGTCCAGTCTAAGAAAAGATAAACAGAACTAGAAAAACCAAGAAAACTAGAAAAACTTTACTTTCATAAAGCAGCAGGAGCAGAAGCGAAGATGACTAAAAGGCAAGCTGGAAAAAATCACTTTCTTTGGCTTGCTGCTGGCTCCACCTCTCTCCTGAGACATAAAGCCATGCTTGTGATTACAGGTGGTCATTAAAGATCCCACAATAAAATATAAGTGTTAGCCCCAGTGCCCTGTAACATTTCATTCAGAGTTATTACCTTCTGTTTATCTGATATGTCCTTCTAATTTGCCAGCAAACCATTGATAACCATATTTTTAACCCAGTTATGCACCTTTATAGTAATTTTAGCTAGACCACAGTTCTCTAGTTTGCTTATGAGAATGTAATCTGGAACTGTGTTAAAAGTCTTACTAAAATCAAGATATATAATATCTACTGCTTTACCCCATCCACTAGGCCAAGGAACGAAATTGGGTTGGCTTGGAATGATTTGTTCTTGACAAATCCATTTTAGCTATTCCTTATAACCCTATTATCCTCTAGGTGCTAACAAACTGATTGTTTAATAATTTGTTCCAGTATCTTTCCAGGTATCAAAGTTAGGCTGATTGGTCCCCCTGATCCTCTTTTTGTTCTGTCGTCCACATCGGGATCTCACCCATTCTCAGTGAGTTTTCCAAGATAATCATTAATGGATGTAGATAAAAAATTCCTATACTATATTATTTTGTAGTACTTCCAAGATTACTTCATTTTTTATAATATAATATAATATAATTATTATTATTATATTAATATAATCTCAATTTATTATGTCTTTCATAGCCCACCCTCATATTAGTGCTATTAATAAGAATAACATGAAAATTGTTCTTACCAAGATTTAGTGAAGACAAATTAAATAAAATGGATGTGCATAAGCATACATACATATGCAAATACACTGTTTCTTACAGAAGACATGGTGCAACACACACATAATAAATGGCTGATACGTTTCTTTTGAAGTGCCAATTCCAACCATTGTCAGGTTTGAACAGGAAATAAAAATATGAACTAATATTGTTTTGCCAGTTAGACCAAAGGAATGGAAGCCAGAAAAATCCTTGATTTTAATCCAAGGTCAGCCACTCATCTGTTTGGTGATTTTGGACAAGTCACTTGACCAACATTGGCTGGATTTCAAAAGCATTTAAAACAGTTAGGAGTTCAACTTCCAAACAAAGCCAGTGGGAATTGGGCAACTAACTCCCTTACATACTTTTTAAAATCCTACACTTTAGATGAAACACCTCGATCAGCAGAAAAGAAAATAATCAGGATTTCCCAGAACTGCAGGACATCCCAGAAACATTATAAAAATAGATTAGAAGGGGTAGAAATAAGGGTTTAAAGTAAATATAAATTATTAAGTTAGCTTTATTTTACGAATGGGGTATAGTAGTCTCATATCACAGCTAATTTTATTTTTACAAATGGCTTAGAGCAAAATGAGAGCAAAATGTGCGGTTTCATAAGGCAAACAATTTTACTCCCTGCCAATGCTGCAGGCAAGCATACTGAACACAAAAAAGGCGTGGGGTTGGCATTATACTCTATGAATTTCAAATGTCATAGAATGTGTCAGAAGCTTGAAAACAACCAAGACATCACCAGCCTGCTATACAGTTCAGGATAAAAATGTATATTCATTTTGAGAAGAAAGATGGGATGATTTGGTTAATTTACATACAGTAAAACCCCTTCTTAGCTCTCTTTCCTAGACAGTGAAGAATGAAATAGTAATTTTATGTAATTTGTGCTCCATAAATTGTAACCTGAGAAATATTTAAATCCAGTAAAAAAAAAGCTTAACTAGATATCTATGAATTTGGAGTTATAGTCTAATTTATTCACAGTTTTAGGTCACAGAAAGAGAATTTTTATTACAACAAAAGAACAATATAAGTAGTTAATAATAAAACAAAAATGTACTTCTTTAGAATCATCTAAAAATACATTATTAATAATATATGCTGTTGTTTACAAAGTAGCAAAATATTCCTTATAAAAAACTTACAGGTGAGATTCCCCCTTCATATGTGCACTAGCAGTTGGAGCTAGGTGAAAAGTTTCAACCAAAAAATTTTGGTGGGTAAAAAAGGCAGATTGAATGACAGCAGAATATTTTTGCAAATTCATGTTGATTTTGTCATATAGTTTTGGAAAAAAATCTGATAAAATTGAAATGTTTCTTTCAACATTAATGAAACATTTTAATTTTTCAACTGAAAATTACTTTTCCTTTTGGAATTTCCTTTAATTTTATTAAAAAATGGTGGAAAAAAGTTAAATTGGAATTAAATGTTCCCATTTAGGGTAGAACAAAACAGTTCATTCAACTCAAAAGAATTTTTTTTCACTTTTTTGATTTGCTGAAAATTTTGAAATATTTTGGTTTTGGTTCAATCTGAAAAAAAATGTTTGTTTTTCAAAATTGCCAGAAAACCAAAACATCATCATTTATCAAGCTCTACTAACAATGCCTATTGAAGCCTCTCTCTGTTCTCTTCTAAGCATCTGTTTCTGTAGCTACAGCAGTACTTGATGAGAACACCGGCAAATGGAAAGCAGTTATTTTGTGATACTACTCAGCTTGAGCTGATGGTATTATGGTGTCTGGTATATGCTGTGGAACTAGCTAACAATAACACTGGCTGAGTGGGACAGAAGGCTGGGTTTGCTGCAAATATAATTATTCATCTCACAGAGGAATATTGTGAGAGGAAACATGATTAATCGGTCATTTGCACGTACCTGATATGTGCACATACTCAACATAATTACAAACATTTTTGAATCACACCTGAAGTAATGAAAATCAGGCTCTAGATCTCCTAATAACAACATTTTAATTATTTATTATTCTTGATGCTTGTTCAGACCATGTCCACCTACTCAAATATTTTGAAACTTTATCCCAAACTTTATCCCAGCATAACTTAGTAACATTAAGACTGGGTTTTATATCAATATGGTTTTAAGACCTTAAGACAAAAAAAAAAAAAAAAAAAAAAAGGGAGGGGGGTGTGGGGAGGGTAACGGTATTTAAAAACAAATCAACTTTGCCAAAGCAGAACTGTAACAACAAATGCTAAATAAAAGTCTCATGGAAACGATGATTTATGAAACGTCACACTGCAAAAATTCTCTTTCCCAGTAAGAATGGCAAAAGGTAAAAATGACAAAAAAAACCAATACAGTATGCTAAGAAAAAAAACTGCATGGGAAGTGCGTGTGTTTATATGACAAGTATAAAATGAAGCTATTTCCTTTTATTTAGAATTCTTACACAAATTCAGTAAACAAAAAGCTCAAGGATTAAATTTTGATTACTTTGTGCTACATATACTATATATCTGTATTATTTATAGCTGATGGCAAAAGAGATTAGTGCAACATCATTTTCCCATGATCAGCCTGTTAGTTGCTCTTAATATTCAAACCTTTTTTATTAGTTTGTTCACTCATAGCAGAACTCAGTTTTTGTTAATTATAAGACTCCATTTAGTACAAAACAGCCTCTATGGCTACTGATCTACAAAAGCTTTATTGGTCTCCAAACTTAATACCAAAGTTTTTTGTGTGGTTTTTGTTCTGTTTTTTATTAGCTGACTTGGATCTGCCTTTATCTCTTGGGGCCACCTATTATGGCTACCTTCACCTCTGAGGGCCATAAGAAATCCTACAGGCAGTGTAACTTAGCTGAAGGGAGAGGGACAAATCCTGCATATTGCTCCAAAGCATAGGCTGTGAAATGCTCTCACTGTCCTGAGCTCTTTGGTAACTCCTTGGCACATTGGGTTGTCTTACTGGTGCTTGTGAAACACAAATGCCAGGGATCCTGCAGGAGCCCCAGTTGCTGAAGGGGGAAGAACCAGACTTCAGTTATTGATTGACCCTTTCCTCTGACTGTCTTTGGCTTTTTAGTTAGGGCAGTAGCAGCAGCAGGCACGAGGGGTGAGAGAAGAAAGGCACTGGGGTGAGGAAAAGATGCTAAATCCCCCCCTGCTTCTCACTTCAAGAAGTTCTAGCTGATTATAATGGAGAGCAAAGAAAGAAGTTGTCAGCTCCTTGGAAAATTGTTGGTATGCTTGCCTGCTGTCCTCCAACTCCAGGAGTGATCTCTTATAGCCATAGGAAATAGCCTTGGAAGTCCCTGTGGAAAGGAAAAACCTATGGAAAGGAAGCCACCCACCCAGAGGAATAGCATTTACTTTTGTTGGGTTCCAGTATTAATGCACAGCCAATCATGTTGGCCAATACTGTGTCATTCTTTTCTGGTACTTCCTTTGTGCACCCATCTGTAGTCACTGGTTTTATACTTAGAATGTAAGCTTTTTGAGGCAGGAACTATCTTTTTCTTCTGTGTTTGTACAGCACTTAGCACAAAAGGGTTCATGACTATGGCTCTTAGGTGTCACAATAATAAATGAATAAATAATAAAGCACAAGACTTTAAAGACTGGGTGAGGAATCTTGAAAGATAAGGAGAGAAGTCACCAGGACTGGGAAGAGGGAAAAAGTAGAAAGAAGCCATAGGTTAAGTTAAGATGGGTGGCGAAAGAGGCAAGATGCGGAAAGGTTACTTTAAAGCATGAAGGGGATTTTGCTTGCTACCAAAAGTAGTAGACCCGTTGAAGTCACCAACCAGTGCACTTAGTAATAAGTGTTTGCTTAGAGGATCTGGCCCTTCAATTGTAAACTCTTTGTAATAGGGATTATATCTTTTCCTTGTCAAGGGTCATGCATGCTTATGATGCTATATAATAAATTATGCCTTGGCTTTAAAAGATCATCATAACACAGGTTGCTAATAAACAAAATAGAAAATTATAATAATAAAATAGAAGACATGTCCCATTTAGCTCCAACGGTTACCCACTCTTTGCTATCAAAACGAGATAAGGAAGTATCGAAAAACAAATTGTCTTTCTTCAAGATACAGGACAGACTGGTACCAACCTTTTTTTTAGGATGTTAAATAGCAATGTTGTCCTCAATTTAACTTCTGTTTCATTTGTCTGCTATTAAATGCCCAACAAATACCTGATCAGTCATCACAGCAACAACTATGGCAGCAGAATGCTGCAGCACTTTAAACCTCAGCTGGAGTTCGCCAGAATAGCAAAGAGTGGGAAAAGGCAAAGAAAAGTGGCATTTAAACCAGAAACATAAGGTCTTGTGCTCTAAACAACAGGCAAATATGGAGCCATTTAGGATTCAATCCTAATTAATTTATCCTTGATATCCTTGATTAGCTAAGTTAAAACTTTGCTACTTGACCATATGTGAAGTGAAATTGAAGAGGAAATATTGTATCAGTGACTATTTTATTATTTTTTTTATTAATGAGAGACTAAGGGAAAATCATTGATGTATTCCTCTCCAATGCTGTAACATTTCTATATCTTTTTTTTTTCACGGAGTACACTAATTGAACTCAGTGGTCCATATTGTATATTTATGGAACAGTAAATGATTTGATGGGCTATTATTTTTCCTTAAGAGCATAAAGTTCAAGTGCAACATTAATGCTCTAAAAGGTTAACTAGGGGAAATGCTGTACAATTTGACATCTGAATGAAAAGGTAATCACAGAGTTTCAGATGTGCTCTACCTCCTCCTTTCTTCTAAGAAACTCAATTCACAAAACAAAATAGGAAATTATGTATGGGTATCTACTGAAGAACAAGACACTGACATGCCAGCAAATAGAACATTTAAGAAACATAATGCACTTCTGATGGCATGCACTGCTTTTCTTTTGATTGAAGGAAAACTTATATTAACCTTTGGACTTTTCTTTTATTTTGATACAAAAAACGGATCCCTTTTTCATAACTTCTAACTAATGTAAAAATTCAGAATTTATGATCTCTTGAGTGAATTTCTAACAAGTAATGGAATTCAGATGAACTGTACAACTATCCCTCATTTTCTTTATGAAGCCTATCAGTTCATATGTGTGCCTTGAGGATAGATGCTAAACAGTTGCACCAGCAAGTTATTAAATCAAATTTCTGGGGGGGGAGGGAAGGGAGAGCAGGGAAAGGGATGCTTGTAAGTCTTTTTGACCTAGCCCTGAGAGAAGAAAAGAGACACAGAAGCTCTGTCAATTTACTGAATAAAATTTAAAACAGAAATGGAAGGAATATGCTTTAATTTGGGTAAAAGGTTACAACACTTTTCTCTATATTTCAGCATTTATCACTGTATTTATTTCCTACACATTTCCTGGAAATCTCCTGAACATTCAGATAAGATTTCAGTCACAATGACTCATTTTTAATTCATGTAAGACAACCCTTACTTGGAACAAGGTAGCTAAACTCATGCCATAGTCTGTACAGGAAAAATCAACAAATGAAGTCTAACAGAATTCAAAAGGGTATTTTGTTTGGTGATTTTTACCCAGTAATGTGATAATGTGATGTTTGTGTATTAGCATTGGAGAGCTGAATTGCAAGAGAAGAGAGAGTTAATGCCTCTTGAATATCAAATAATTTGAGCTTTGAAGGAAGTTATCCAAAAATGTCATCATGTGGGATTCCTATCAGGGCCCAACACTTCTATAAAACAAACTACAAAGCACAGAACTAGAATATTTACATTCATGCAATTCATTTTTGCTTTTTATACTGTTACCAAAAGTGGATTTAAATTTTGATTTAGTAAAATGGGCGGTATATTAAATACACAGCAGTGGACTAATAAAAACTTTAATGGAAATAACATTGCGGTGTGCATTTGTAAGATTACTATTAATGCTTAAATATACTTTTAACAATCTATAGGTATCTACTGCATACCGTTTTGTTAAATTACGAACCTATTATAAAGATATTTAACCTCAATAAATAAGTTTTAACAAACCACTAATATGTAAATAGGTAGCAAGCATCATACTAAATCTGTATTAGGGTCATTTTTAATGGTCCTCTATATGGACTCCTACAACTTTTGCATACACATCTTTAGTGCACAAATAAGTATTTACATATGTAAAAAAGTGGCTACAAAGGGTATGTAGCGCCCTGATTTGCACACACAAAAACCTATTTGAATCCACTAAATCTGCGTTCAGAAATGTGGAATTTAGTTTGACAATTTGGCTAGAAGTATGCATTTGTGAACCTTTTTTAAATCATTAGATTATATCTGAAACCTTGAATTTAGTTCATGTAGTAGCAATTTTGACTCAAACCCAGACTTCTTACCCACTTTTTAAAATTAAACAGGTTTTAAAAGAACATTGTCTTCTCTATTCCAGATACATATCAAATTCTACCAAATGTCTGGTGAGCTGGAAATGTCTCGGCTGCCTATTTTTTTTTTTTTTTTTCCTTTTTGTGAATGGCCTTAGGTGATATTGATAACTGATGTCTGAGTAAACAACATTGATTGAACACCTATCACAGTTTGAAATGACTACATTTTTTAAAAAGAAGAGAAAGAATGCTACCTGTACAGTACTTCAAAGATTACTATTTTGTGCAGCAAGAATAATTGATGCTTTTAAAATCTCTTATTATCCATACCTCATTTCAACTGGTTCACACTATCTACACTTATCTCTTTCTTTTCATCTCTATGTGTGTGACATTTTGTTGATGTATAACTTAATGTGACTAATATAATTTTATCCTTATGGTACATTATTACTTTCACCTATGAAACTGTGCCACCATCAAAAAGAAATGCAGCACAATTATTATTTACATTTGGTGTAATGGGCCTTCAAATTCCTTATGGCAAAAGAAAAGTAGCCAGCCCATGGGGATCAAAGGCAGTTTTTCCATTTTAGAATTGTTTTCACAATCATCTAGCAGCCGCTTTATCATTTTGCTGTACTTAAATTTCATTTCTTCTAATCACTCACTCTCTTCACAAACAGTATTATTCAATTACATGGCTCCACTGCACACTAGAGGTCAACCATTAATGGCAAAGATGTATTGTGATGCGCTTTTATTATTTCTAACTAGTGAGAGAGATAATGCATTGTATTATAGAGTTTCAGTCATCATCAACCTTCTCATTCGTTTGTGAAAACAGATTGGCAATTTAATCTAGCAGCGAACAGATGAAAAAAATGTTTTTATGGACAGTAATTACAGAAACTTGATTTCTATATTACCATACAGTAAACAAAAAATAATAAAACTGCACAATTCTGACCCAACACCTCAAGTAACCTTTTTCAAGGTTTGATTTGATACCTGAAATAAATATTATTTTTGGTACTGTCCTATAAATATCATTGTTTTTCTCCTATCCAGAATATAATTAGAAAATCAAGAAAGTAAAAAGCTGAAAACTTTTAATGAAGACAGCAGTTCATTTTTACTGTCAGTAGAAAACTATTATATACATTCAGAATAAAATGCAAATGTGAATACTAAATATTGCCATATTAATATGAGTTCAGGCAACCAAACAGTGAAGATGATGATATTTTTTCAGGCTACATTTCATATTCTCATTGTCTCGTATACATTTTTTTTAATTTAATGAAGCAGTGGAAAAATACCAGACAATACCATTTTGCCTAAAGCTTCTGGCGACATCAAGCCATTTGAATAAAAGGAATTCAGATAGTTGGGAAAGTAACTACATAAAGGATATGAGCACAATTCAGATGATAGAGGTTTTAGTGAAGTGGGGATCTGATAAAGATGGTTAAAACTCAGTATTAAATGTATTCTGATTACTGAAAGATGTTCAAGATTCTGCTTTTTTAAAAACTCTTCTTTAGTTAGTAACTGAAATACAGTTTTTATTTTAAACAAAAAAAAAGTCATGCATTTAAATTCTTTTGTTTACTATGTATTGAGCATTGACACTGTGCTTAGCATAGTACAGATGTAGCAGAGGAAGACATCAGGTGAAATCTTGGCACCACTTAAGTCAACTGAGCTTCCTCATTAACTTCAAGAGGGCCAGAATTTCACCCACAGTGCCCACCCCAAGAAACTTAACATTTACATCAAATGCAGACTATACATGTCTGACAAATAGCCCTTTCTTTCTTTTAGTGAAATGTAGGGGTGTTTTATCATTATTTATTATTTATTTAGTTAGTTAGTGGTAATTTATTATTTAATGATAATTATTATTATCATAGCACCTAGGAGCCCTAGTCATAGACCAGGACTAGAGTGACCATAGGTCCTGATTTTATAGGGACAGTCCCAATATTCGGACATTTTTTTAAAGTAGGTGCCTATTATCCCCGACCTCCTGTCCCAATTTTTCACACTTTCTGTCTGGTCACCCTAACCAGGATCCCATTGTGCTTGATGCTGTTACAATCTGTCATAGACTTTGCTGGAAGAAAGATTAACCCAAAGTGACAGTGATGCATACAGTGATGTGTGAGTGTTTATTATATATAACATCATCAATGTTAACACGCTAAGTATTGTCCCATAGTGATAGGCCTAGAAGAGAAGGCTTCAGAACAAGCTTTCCAATATATGTAGATGAAGTTGTATGGGTCTCTTACTCATTTTTCCCCTATATCCATAGATATTTGTGGCATTACTTAAAGTTTCTATCTTGCCTTTTCTATATGAAGATTAAGATGCCAAAGTGTTATGCAATAGCAACGTAATCTATTAATAACTGAAGAGGAGAAGACAACTGTTTTTCTAAATGTCTTCCATAGCATATGCAATTCTCCATTCTGACATCTATAAACACTAGACACTATAAAACTCTTGGTTTCATAATATTTTACTTTTATAATGCAATGTCAACAGCAGAAACACAATGTTAAATGCACTGCAAAAGTACTTTGAGGCTCAGATATTAATTTTAAATGTGTGTTTAGAGAAGCAAATCTAAAAATTTCTCCATTGCCATCATTCATCGCTAATGAACACAAGAAAGATACTATGAGCATGTCCAAAGTAAACCAGGAAAGCAAGACAAAAACAACAACAACAAAAACCACACATGACTCATCAGACTAGTTGTTATAATTTTAAAACAGAACTTTCTACTGTTTTATTTACTAGAGATATTACTAGAGATACTAGAGACCGTCTGACTAGGAACAAAGTTGCCAACTCACCAGAAGCCTTGTAAATCTGCAAATACTAATTAAGTAGTTTTGAACTCTCCGACCAGAGATTTGCAACTGTGTCAGCTAAGAAGCAGAGGGATCATTTCTGAATCACTGAATTTGGTAGATGAATGGTAATTGCTCAACAATGGTGCTCTCCACATGGAAAAAAAGGTCTATCACTGTAACAGAACATCAAACATTCTGTATCTAAAGCATTTTCACTGAAACCCACATCCTCAACAAAGTGCCTAAATAAAACTATGCACAGTGAAAATTATTGTTAAAAAAACCAGTGTTGTTCTTATAATGAAAGTCCTGTTACATGGTTCACTGTACAATGTTAATTAGCCACAGTCAACTTGCTATTGTTTTTCTATTTCACTGAAGTGAGTCTCATAAGCAGAGGTTTCTCTGAAAGTACATCCACGGGTTAGCTTAATCTTTCTGCTGCTGTTCATGCTGTTCCACGACTTCATACTTTTGACAGCACAAATACCACAAATGAAGAGTCGCATGAAGAACTGAAATGGCAGGTCGTAGGGGATCAGGCAGGAAAGCACTAAGCTTTACTGTTTGTTAGCAAGGGATCAGCTCCAATCAATTAATGATTTAATTACCTAGACTAATTAAGATAATGAACAACAGCCAGTCTACAATCAATTAGGTTTAACCAAACTTTCTATTTTTAGGATAGGACTTTGAAGAATAAATTCCTTTCATGAGTTGTTCACAAAGTGTGAAGGCTATAATACCCTATTAGTCAAGAAGTTAATATAAAAAAAAAAAAACCCACACCAAATCTACTTAAAAAAAAATGTAAATATGCACAGAGAAAACAAACTTTCAAAACTAGCAATCTATTCCAACTGCAAGCTAGTCTGCTATGGGACTGTTTGAAATGGATGCAGAAAACAAAAAAAACAAACAAGTTTTATTTTCTTACTTTCACTTGTAATAAAAACAATAAGCTAGATTTTAAAAGAAGGGAAAATACTATATCGTTTCAGAGTTCAAACCCCTCATTTTTATGGAAGAAGAGATAAACAGAAACTTAAAAGAAAATTCCACTTTGTGAAGGTCCCTATGGTCTCAACAAGTGAAATAAATTAGCCACTGTTTCCTTTTCATGTTAGAAATGAGATCTCACACTTTATTTCTTCAGTAAAAATCTCAAAGTGTCCACAAACAAAGAAAAAGCTCTTTGTTAGTCAGTTTTTGCATGCAAGGACATGTGTTACTTTTGGAGATACTCTGCTCCTCTTTGCAATCCAAAACAATTAAAAAATGTCCAAAATTGGAAGTGAAAGTGGGAATAAGACACGTGAATAAGACATGGGATGAGGAACAAGGCTGCAAATGCTAAAGGTTTTTTCTACAATGTTGCTTTGTAAATCTCTGCAACTCAGATGAAGTTTGCTGAAATTTTCAGACTTTTATGTCTACATGGATGTTCTTTTTTATTGTTTTGTTTCTCCTTTCACTGTTAACAACATTTCAAATGAAATTTCCCTGGGACATTTATGTAAAGTAATCAGGACATTGGTAGTTGCCAGAGGGGAGAAGGAGTTAGCAGGAGGCAGAATGGGAAGAGAATAGCTGGACTGGGAAAGAGCTAGAAGGGAGCAAAAGAAGAGTACATCGCTGAGGGCTCAGGAGCATGAAGAAGGAAGGGATCAATAGGCTGGGTGAGACAGATATCTGAAGGCCAAGAGTCACTTCATGGTAGGCAGTGAATGGGGACACAATTCTTATGCTATAGAGAACTGGATGGGCAGGGGTTGTTGCAGCTAATATTCCAGCTGCTGCTGGAACTGTGCTGTTGCATGGCAATGCCGCCCATGACTCAGCACAGTTCAGCTGAACAGCAGGAGTAAAGGACACTGCTTTCCTCTTAGCACAGTCCTGTCCAGGACCAAGACATCTCCTACTGAACTTCAGCCACTAATTGTTTTACACCAAGGTAGAAGCCAGAGGAAGCAGAGTAGCTTGAGCTCCTAATTCTTCTCCTGAGGAAGCATTCCTATGCAATGCAGAGGGTGAGGTACATATTTGCCAGCAGTCTAGGGACACTGACAGGGACATCTGCTGACCAGAGTGGATATTCAGAACTTGGGACTTTCCCAGCCAAACTGGGTCTGTCAGCTGGTGTGGTGATGGACTCCAGAGACAGGAGCAATTGCTGATCTTAGACTCTGGCGCAACAAGTGGTGGTGGGGTTTTGTTTTTGTTCGTTAGTTTTTTGGCAGTGTGGAAAGTACGTTATTCGGAAGAAAAAAAATTTAATTGCATCTGTTATATTGGGAATATTTGGAAACAAATATGGCAGTAGAGCCCACAGATTTAAATTCTCTTGGAAAGATTATTTACAGGTAATTGATATTTAGGTGGATGTTATTTTATAAACCATTGAGTCTTTAGAATGTAAGGCTGTCTCCTCTGGCTTCAGAGAGTGCATTCAGGAAAGAAGAAGGAAGCTGTTGCAGAAATATAATCACCCCCTTCCCTCCAAAAAAAACCCCCAGAACCCCCTTTTGAAATACAACAGTAATTTAGATATGGACAGTACTAAAACTCTTTCACATGACTGGAACTCAAAATATTACCAAATCTTGTAGTCTTATAGGGTTTTGGCTTAAGTGAAGGGGCAGAGAAGGTTAACCCCTGTACTAGTTTACAGTATTTAAGAACCAGTTCTTGGAAGCAAATTTGAGTTACCCATTCAAAATGAATTTTTTTTAAAAAAAAATTCCATTCAGATTTAGTTGCATCTGTCACTGTGTGTTTGAAACCTTTCACTGAGACATTGCATTCCCTGCCTTGCACTCTGCACACCACTCTCCAGTACTGCCAAGGAGCAAGAAGAAGAAGAAGGGATCAAGTTATTCCTTCCCCCTGGGTCCTACCGACTGACATATTCTGCTGCTTTAATCACTGTTTTCTCAACCCAGCGGGTACAACCCATTGCAACTCATTTGTGAATTCCTGATGAACTAGTTAGTAAAGGGGAAAAGACCAAAAGTAATTATTTCAATTTTCAGGTCTGGGAGGGTAGCTTAGAACAGGGGACTACAAAACACATCTGAGGTGACAATTAAGACAAGGCTATTGCTGGCAGGAGAATGAAGTTTGTTTCCTTAGAACCAAGATACCCCCCATTCCCTTGATGTCTCACAAATAGTTGTGTAAAACTGTGGCAAAATATCTGTGGTGTCTCCCTCTTGGGGCTAGTCCACATAGAAGATAACAGCCTGCTTCTGCTATAAGTTGTGACTTTAACTCAAATTGAAGAACTTTGTGTTGTGGATCTGAATGTCCTTCCATCAAACTCTGCTTACCATCCATCCAAAGAAAATGGTGGATGACTGTGTAATTAAACCGTGTAAAATGAATATGCATTAGGGGTGAGGGAGCACAAAATGACCTATGATGTGGTTACGGAAAATGCAGTGAAGGCCATAGATTTAGCACACTCATTCTAAAAAAATGAGTGCGAGTGTGATACTCAGACCAGAAAGGGGTTGTGTACTTGATCTGGAACCCAAGGTCCTGCTGTGCTGTGCAGCTTAGGTTTAGAGCTCTGACACAAAGCAGCCAGGCCTACAGCACAATGGTCTCACCCTGGTTTCTTCCAGCCTGGTAACTGCTTGCAGGGTGACCTCAACAGTCCTTCCAGTCTCAAGTCTCCCCAAAACCATCTACCCTGCAGTGCTTAGTCCCTCTCACTGTAGCACTCAAAAAGTTACCAAGTTCACTGCTTCTTTTAAAAGACACTACACAGCACCAGCCTCTTAGTTTGACTCAGGATTTTACTCCTCAGTTTGAAACACTGACTGAAATGTATGAGGAAAAAAAAGATTATGTTTATTAAAAAAACAAAACAACGAGAGTTCTGTAGCACTTTAAAGACTAACAAATTTAATTACAGCAGGCATAAGCTTTCGTGGGATTCAGTCCACTTCCTCAGATGCAGTTGTTTATTAACAAAGAGCAGAAATTTAGATGATACCAAGTACAAAGAACTGCGACAAAAATGGTTACCAACAAACAAAATTAAAAATATGCTTTAAGGCTAAAACCTAACTTAAATTAGAATCTTTTGTTCAAAATAGTTTACTCAACACGGTCATTCTTCCAGCATGGCTGGCCAGTTCTTAGCCAGGATCCAACACAGAGCTCAAACAGTTTTGATTTCTTTGTCTCTTCCAGTGAAGGATGTCAACATGGTGTTCTCTCTCTCCGCTTATATTGTCAAAGTTTATCTTTGATTTCAAACTCAGAAAGCCCTCATGGGGGCTCAGCTTGCTGTGTCCACTAGGAAGATGAAGCCATGTTAATTTTTGCAGTCTCTTCTGCCTTTAATCTTTTACTTAACTGTCTAAATTCCAAGACTTAACATTTATCCATTGTCTTAATTGAAACCATTCATGAAATTTCACAAGTATTTAGCTTACTTTTGCAGTACCAAAAATGAGCCACTAAATTGAAGAAAAAATCTGTCAAACACAGAGGCATCATAACATGTTACAATGGGAGGGCGGAGAGCGGGAAATCCTGTCAAACTTCTAAAGACTTCCTGCCTTGGGAAAATCCCAATTTTTCATATAAAGCTAAAAATTAACCTTAATGTAGTAGTCTCATTCCCATCATTATAGTTAAAAGTCTCCCAGCACTTCGATTACTCAGTACTATTTTAGAAGTCTGTAATTCATCTGTAAAAATTAATATCAACTGAAAACTGACATACACAGGCTCAACCCAGGAGGTTGTAGATGTTTTGTTTACAAATTTTAGGGAATGAAAAGAGAGATGTACAAACGGAAAAAGATAACTATTATCAGTTTTTGGTTTCTATAATTTAAAATGAAGTTATTTATTAAAAAATGTGCAGATAATATAATTACAGTTCTGATAGAAAAAAATTAGTGTTTTCCCTGTGCTGATGTGAATGGAGCTTCGTAACATCACAGTGTTATAATATGTGCATTTAGATATTTTTAATTAAAATTGTGTTCCCTGTTGTAGAATAAAGGATATACATGGTATTTCCTAGATGTTCATAACCAGAATAATATGGTTTTAACAGTCAATTGATACTTGATATACAATTATTGCCCTATTAAATCACAGAGAGGCATTTGTTTCCTGTACCTAATATATGTTAATTAAATATCTATTGATTAAAAACATTTATTGAGATTTGTAATAATTATTCTACAAATATATTTCTATTAATACAGTACTTAAACTCTAAATAAACATGCCTTTAATAACAAATTGATGTTCAATTAATATACTTTAGAATAACTTTCACTGATTCTGAAAGAATTCCTTATGGGACACTTAATTTAAATAATTACACATTTTTTAGGAATAGCCTTTTTGGATTTCATCTGAAAACCAAGGCTTGATATAATAAATATAATGACACCTTCCAAAGAAGTTCAAGAACATCTCATAGCCAAAATTTCACCTCTGACTGTTTTCACTGCTTCTATAATATATGTCATTAGATAACAATAGTTTATTAATCATTTTCACAGAATCATAGATGTGAAAAAGTACAGTCCTGCTTGCCTTTCTCATGTAAGTATCCTCTGAAAATATTGAGACAAATAGCACAAGGAAGATAAAAAGGATTTGGTACAAGGTATTCTATACACTGGGTGAAATCCTGGTCCCACTTACGTCAAATGGCAGTTTTGCCCATTTATTTCTGGGATACCAAAAAAATGTTATCAAAAAGGAGAGAGATCAGAAAAAAAATCAACAAAAATCTTAAAGGGCTAATGGTGCTACACAATAAAGCAAATAAGTAATGGGACTACTCGTTTTATTAAGGACTACTCATGTGAGAACGAGTTTGTAGGATGGGGCCCTTAGTTATTTTAAATATTGCCTCATGGATAATACTTTTTTGGTATCCCAGAAATTAATGTGTTATTCCAAGTGTGGACTCGCCATTAATATAACATGACTTTCTATCACCTTGCTGGTTTACACTGTGATGCTTCTGTAGATGCATTCCAAAATTGCCTTTTAAAAAAAAAATTACTGTTATATTAAGTTAAGGAAGTATGGGTTGGATGAATGGACTATAAAATGGATCGAGAACTGGCTAGAGCATAGGGCTCAACGAGTAGTGATCAATGGCTCCATGTCTAGCTGGCAGCCAGTCACAAGCGGAGTGCCCCAGGAGTCGGTCCTGGGCCGGTTTTGTTCAACATCTTCATTAATGATCTGAAGGATGGGGTAGATTGCACCCTCAGCAAGTTTGCAGAGGACACTAAGCTAGGGGGAGTGGTAGATACCCTGGAAGGTAGGGATAGGATACAGAAGGACCTAAACAAATTGGAGGACTGGGCCAAAAGAAATCTGATGAGATTCAACAAGGAGAAGTTCAGAGTCCTCCACTTAGGAAGAAAGAATCCCATGCACAGCTACAGACTGGGGACCGACGAGCTAGGCAGCAGCTCTGCAGAAAAGGACCTGGGGGTAACAGTGGATAAAAAGCTGGATATGAGTCAGCAGTGTGCCCTGGTTGCCAAGAAGACTATTAGCATATTGGGCTGCATTAGTAGGAGCATTGCCAGCAGATCGCGGGAAGTGATTATACCCCTCTATTCGGCATTGGTGAAGCCACATTTGGAGTACTGTGTCCAGTTTTGGGCCCCCCACTACAAAAAGGATGTGGAGAAGTTGAAGAGAGTCCAGCGGAGGACAACAAAAATGATTAGGGGGCTGGAGCACAAGATTTATGAGGAGAGACTGAGGGAACTAGACTTGGTTAGTCTACAGAAGAGAAGAATGAGGGGGGATTTGATAGCAGCCTTTAACTACCTGAAAGGGGGTTCCAAGGAGGATGCAGCTAGGCTGTTCTCAGTGGTGGCAGATGACAGAACTAGGAGCAACGGTCTCAAGTTGCAGGGGGGGGAGGTCTAGGTTGGACATTAGGAAAAAGTTTTTTACTAGGAGGGTGGTGAAGCACTGGAATGGGTTACCTAGGGAGGTGGTGGAATTTTTAAGCTGCGGCTTGACAAAACCCTTGCTGAGATTATTTAGCTGAGGTTAATCCTGCTCTGAGCAGGGGGTTGGACTAGATGACCTCCTGAGGTCCCTTCCAACTCTATGATTCTATGTTATTGTAAACCCATATCCAATTTGTTGCACACCAATACTCATTAGGACTTTTTTTTTAAACTTTGAAATTACTGCTTTCAATGTGTGATATTCCATCTCACTTTGCGAGTGGAGATTAAGTATTTTCCCTTGATTTATTATCTTGCATTTTCCAAAATTACACTTATTTTCAAGCTCTAGAGAGACAGATATTATTTATCTATCATCAGCAGGTACTACTGGTGATAAGTACAAGATAGGTAGATTGTACAGAGTTAATAATACCCCATTATTTAGGATCATCCTCATGTTTCATTTATATGTTCTTTTAATCCCTCCAAAAACAACCCATTAATGAAGATACTGAAAACAAAGGGCCTATCACCAATCCCTGTGTGACATTACACTGGAGCCTTCCTCAATACATTACTGTTTAATTTTAACCTTTGTTTATGGTCCATCAATCAATTTTCACTCCACGTGAATATGACTGAATTCATTTTCTAATTGAGATTAAATGTTAAAGTAGACAAGGCCTGTTTTATGTTAACCTTTCCTTTTAGTTGCTTGTCCTATGATACCCTTACACAATGATAAAACAGGGTTACTTACCAGTAACTGTTGTTCTTCGAGATGTGTTGCTCATATCCATTCCATGTAGGTGAGTGCGCGCCCCGTGCACGAGCCTGCGGAAAACTTTTCTGCCCTAGCAACCCAGCGGTCGGTCTCGGCGCCCCCTGGAGTGGCGCGCGTATAGCGCGGTATATAGGGCGCCACCGACCGCGCGGGTCCCCAGTCCCTTCTTTCTGCCGACTCCGACAGCGGGGACGGAGGGTGGGTTTGGAATGGATATGAGCAACACATCTCGAAGAACAACAGTTACTGGTAAGTAACCCTGTTTTCTCTCTTCGAGAGTTGCTCATATGCATTCCATGTAGGTGATTACATAGCCATACCTTTGGCGGTGGGAAGGAGTCAGTGGCGCGAAGCCCTTCTCAGCACGGCTCTGCCAACTGCTGCATCCTCTCTTGCTTGTTGCACGATGGCATAGTGAGAGGTGAAGGTATGGACCGATGACCAGGTTGCAGCTCTGCAGATATCCTGTAGGGGCACTCGTTCCAGAAAAGCCGCCGAGGTGGCTTGGGCCCTGGTGGAGTGCGCTGTAATCGGTCCCGGGAGTGGTACCTTCGCCATCTCATAACAGGTGCGGATGCAGGTGGTGATCCAGGAGGAGATGCACTGGGTGGAGACAGGTGAGCCTTTCATGCGGTCCGCCACTGCGACGAAGAGCTGCGTGGACTTCCGGAACGGCTTCGTCCGGTCTATATAGAAGGCTAAGGCTCGCCTGACATCCAGCGAGTGCCATCTCCGCTCCTCCTCCGATCCGTGTGGTTTGGGAAAGAACACGGGGAGGAAAATATCCTGATTATAATGAAACTGGGACACCACCTTAGGCAGGAAGGCCGGGTGGGGTCTCAGTCGCACTTTATCTTTGAAAAAATACTGTGTAAGGAGGGTCTGAGGTTAGGGCTCTTAGCTCGGAGACCCTCCTAGCCGATGTAATGGCTACGAGGAAGGCTACCTTCCATGATAGGACTAGAAGAGGGCATGTAGCCATAGGCTCAAAGGGGGGACCTGTGAGGATAGTGAGAACTAGGTTTAAGTCCCAGAGAGGCAAGGGTTCACGAACTTGTGGGAACAGCCTCTCTATTCCCTTGAGAAACCTGATGGACATCAGGTGGGAGAATATAGACCTCCCCTCCACTGGGCAATGGAAGGCCGAGATTGCCGCCAGATGCACTCTTAGGGAGGCCAGGGCAAGGCCCTGCATCTTCAGATGGAGGAGGTAGTCTAATATGGCCTGGATAGTTGAGTCCAGAGGCAAAATACCACGTGACTGTGCCCAGTAAGTGAAGCGTTTCCACTTTGCCCGATAAACCACCTGGGTGGAAGGTTTCCTGCTCCCCAGCAGGACGCTTTGGACTTGTGCGGAACAAGCCCTCTCTCCTTCTGTCAACCATGGAGCCTCCATGCCGTCAGGTGGAGGGAGTCCAAGTCTGGGTGGAGCAGGCGACCCTGTTCCTGGGAGAGGAGATTGTATCGTCTCGGGAGCGGGAGCGGTGTGGCGATGGAAAGGTCGAGCAGCATACTGTACCAGTGCTGTCTCGGCCATGCCGGTGCGATCAGGATGATGTCCGCTCTGTCCCTCTTGACTTTCAAGAGCACCCTGGGGAGCAGTGGGGTCGGTGGAAAAGCATAGAGAAGTGGCCCCGACCAGTCTATCAGGAACGCGTCCGAAATTGAGTTCTGTTCTCGCCCGCGCAGGGAGCAGAATAGTGGGCATTTCGCGTTCTGTCGCGTGGCAAAGAGGTCCAGATGGGGAACTCCCCACTTGCGGAAGAGAAACGCTGTAATCTCCCCATGAAGTGACCATTCGTGGCGGGGAAAAAACGACCTGCTGAGGCGGTCTGCCTCGTCGTTCCTCACCCCTGGGAGGTGAGATGCCACCAAGTGGAAGTCGTTTCTCACCGCAAGGTCCCATAGTTGTAGCGCCTCGCGACACAGGTTCGAGGAATGCGCCCCGCCTTGTCTGTTGATGTAAAACATCGTGGCGGTGTTGTCCGTAAGGACTTGTATCACCCGCCCCCTGAGAAAGCGGAGAAAAACCTTGCAAGCGAGAAGGACTGCTCGGAGTTCCCGAATGTTGATATGGAGCAGTCTGTCTTGCATTGACCACTGACCTTGAGTACTCAGGTTGTGGGTAATGTGAGCCCCCCACCCGATATCGGAGGCATCTGTGATCAATGTTACAGAGGGAACCAGGTCCGCGAATGGGACTCCTTCCATTACTTGTCTCTGGTCTGTCCACCAGCTCAGTGACGCTAGGACCTGGGGTGGGACGGTTACTACCCTGCCTAGAGAATGTCTGGCTGGGGCATATACTGACGCTAACCAGCCCTGCAGAGGCCTGAGTCTGAGGCGAGCCAGCCTGACCACGTATGTGCATGCCGCCATGTGCCCCAACAGCTGCAGGCAGCGCCTGGCTGTTGTTGTGGGAAATGTCTGTAACTCGAGTATGATGGCAGTCATGGCTTGGAAGCGAGGTAGTGGAAGGAAGGCCCTGGCCTGTACTGCGTCTAGAGTGGCCCCAATAAATTCTATGCGCTGTACTGGGGTCAGCGTGGATTTCTGCTCGTTTATGAGCAGCCCCAGTCTGTTGCATGTCGCGCACGTTAGGGCTAAACTGTTTGTTACATGGAGTCTGGATCTTCCCCGAAGTAACCAATCGTCCAGGTAGGGGAAGATCTGGACCCCTTTGCGCCTCAGGTAGGCCGCCACCACCGCTATACACTTGGTGAAGACCCTGGGCGCTGAAGAAAGGCCAAAGGGGAGGGCTGTAAACTGGTAGTGGCCACCAGCTACCATGAACCGTAGGAAACGTCTGTGGCCAGGGAGGATAGACACGTGGAAATATGCGTCTTTCAAGTCGAGAGCGGCATACCAATCTCCAGGATCCAATGTGGGAATGATGGAGGCTAGGGAGACCATGTGGAACTTGAGCCGCCTGATGAACCTGTTGAGGCGGCGAAGGTCCAGAATGGGCCGGAGGCCCCCTTTGCCTTGGGAATAAGAAAATACCGGGAATAAACCCCCCTGCCCCTTTCCATAGGTGGGACTTCCTCTACTGCCCCTAGGCGGAGCAGGGAGCGGACCTCCTGAAGGAGGAGTTGCTCGTGAGAGGGGTCCCTGAAGAGGGACGGGGTAGGGGGAGAGTCCGGTGGGAAGGCCGAGAGCTGTAAGGCGTAACCCCTCCGCACCACACTTAACACCCAGCGGTCCGAGGTTATGCCTCGCCACTCTCGGAGGAAGGGGCGAAGTCTGTCTTTGAAGGGTAGGGTGAGATCCTGGTCGACCCCTGGGGTCGTTAGAATGGCAGAGGTGCCGCTCCCGAGCGTCCCATCAAAAAGGGCGCTTGCCATTCTTGCGCGGCCCGGATTGGGAGCCCTTGGGCGGCCCGGAGCGGTTCCGGCGGTTGTTCTGCCGGAAACGGTCCCCGGTTCGTCTAGGTTGGGTCTGGCGGGGGGGCAGCCTAGGAGCGGACTGTTGTTGTTGTTGCTGCCTCTGGGGCTGCTGTCTGCCCTGGCGCCTCGTTGTCTGCGGCACATAAAGCCCTAAGGATCGCAGAGTGGCGCGAGAGTCTTTTAGGGCGTGCAGTTTGTCATCTGTTTTGGCGGAGAACAGGCCTGTGCCCTCAAAGGGCAGATCTTGAATGGCCTGTTGCGCCTCAGTGGAGAGTCCAGATGACTGTAGCCAGGACGACCGGCGCATAACTATGCCGGACGCCATGGCCCTACCCGCCGCGTCGGTCGCGTCACTGGCAGACTGGATTGCAGCGCCCCCTACCGTTGACCCTTCCTGGAGGACGGTGGTGAAGTCCTGCGCTAGATCTGGAGGAAGGGCCGACGTAAATCTCTGGAGTGAAGCCCAGAGATTCAAATTATAGCGCCCCAAGAGTGCTTGGTGGTTCGCTATACGGAGCTGAAGGGCCGCAGTCGAGTACACCTTTCTCCCAAAAAGGTCTAGTTTTTTATAGTCTTTATTTTTGGGAGTATTAGCCTGGGCACCTTGGCGCTCCCTCTGATTGACAGCGTCCACCACTAAGGTGCCCGGGGCCGGGTGGTTGTAGAGGTACTCGAATCCCTGCTGCGGTACATAGTACTTTCGCTCCGCGGTCTTAGAGGTTGGAGCTACCGAAGCAGGGGTCTCCCATATGGGCTTGACCAGTTTGAGTACCCGGTCGTGCACCGGGAGTGCCACCCTAGACGGGCCCGCAGAGGCTGGGGTACCGAATATCGGGTCCTCCTCCTCCGAGAGCTCCCTGAGGTCTATTTTGAGGCTCTCCGCCAGTCGCTTAAGGAGCTCTTGATGTGCCTTAAAATCAGGCAAAGGGGTCCTCCGATCCCTAGATGTTGTATCAGGGGGAGAGGAGGAGGAAGACTGTAACAATGGGCCTGTAGAGGGCCCTTCCAGATGATCAGACTCGTAGTCCGACGAATGATCCCCTTCTTGGGGCGGCTCCTCCTGTTGTGCCCCCTGTGATGGGGGGGGTGGTTGAGGTTTGGAGGAGGAGGGGAGTGACCCTGTGCCCTGAATTGTCTGAGGCGGCCAGGGACCCCAATAAGGCCACTGCCAGGGGCCTTGCCCCCACGCCGGTACCGGTCCCGGTGCCGGGTAGGCAGGCCCAGATGGATGAGCCGGGCTCGGAGATCTCCGACTCCTCTTGCGGTGCCCTTTAACCGGAGAAGGGATGCAGGAGAGCGATGACGACGCTTGGATCGTCGGGGAGACGAGCTCGACGAGGAGGAGTACCTCCGCGACTTATGACGGCGCTTGGTAGCGTGAACCCCAGGGCTCCTGGAGCGCCGTTTCCCCGTGGGCAGGTGCGGCACCGTAGAGGTGTCCGGTGCCGAGGCATCCGGTACCGAGGCTCGTGTAGGAGTACGGGAGCGAGATGTAGATCGCTCCCGGTGCCGATGGCCGTGCGCCGGGCTGCGAGAGCGGGCCCGCACAGTTTGATGGTACCGGCTTTCCCTCGGTACCGAGCTCCCCGAACGCCTTTGATGTTCCGCGTCCTGTCTCGGCGCCGCACGCCGCGGTGGAGAGGGAGCTGGCGACCTTGATCTAGATCGGTGCCGTGTAGTATCTCTCGGTACCGGGGATCGAGAGGTGCGGTGAGGGCGAGATGTATGCCCTGACGCCTTCGCGTGTACCGGGCTGGCAGAGCGCCGGTACCGCTCTTGAGCCCTCGGTGCCCTTGAAGTAGGAGCGTCCGGGAATGGGCTCGGAGTCCGGGTGCGGGAGCGAGCCCGGCATGGTGGAGTATCCCGTTGCCTCTCAGGACGTGATGCCGGGGATCGAGACCGGTGCCGTGGTGAGGGCGCCGGGATCCGCACCGGACTGCGTTCCAATGATCGGGAACGATCTGTAGCCTGTCTCGGCACCGTAGCCGGTGGAGAGCGGTGCCGAGAGCCCGAAGACGAACGGGAGCGGTGCCGTGGCTCCGACGTCCGGGTCTTTCCCCGCCTTGCTGAGCGGCGCCGGGGCTCCGAAGGTCTCAGATCTGATGCGGAGCTTTCCCGGGAACCTCCGGAACAGCTACGGTGCCGTTCTTTGGAGGAGCTCGACGACTCGCGGTCGGAGCTGGGGGGGGAGGATGTTGCTCTCCCTCTCCCCGACCGTCTGGGGGGAGACACCGAGTCCTGTCTCGACCTCCCACCGGGGTAGCCCAGCGCGGGCTTACCCCGAGACGCTATCCCCGATGCCCTCGGCCGAGGGGGGGATGGAGGCGTGGGCAGGGCCATGAGGGCTCGTGCCGCTGTGAACGCCTCCGGCGTCGACGGCCCTTGTAGAGGCGCTCCCCCACCCCTCGGGGTCGGGGGAGGCTCTCTACGAGGAGATGCCGGTGCCGGGACAGATTCAACGGCACGTGGCTGGGGCATCTCCTGTATCACCCCCTGCTGTGCCGGTCGCAGGGAGGAGTCCATAGGTGCGGCCACTGGCCGTTTCTTTTTCTTCGGTACCGGTTTAGACGGTACCGATGGTGTTGCTGTCGGTACCGGTGGTGCGCTCTGGATCGACGAGACGCTCGGTGCCGTGGGTGATCTGGACGGCTCGGAGTCGGGACGAAGTGCCGTCTCCATCAAGATCGCCCGGAGGCGAGCGTCTCTGTCCTTTTGGGTGCGCAGCTTGAAAGCCTTACATATGCGGCACTTGTCCTTGCGGTGTTGTTCTCCGAGGCACCGAAGGCAGCGGTCATGGGGGTCGCTGACGGAGAACACCTTACCGCAAGCCGCACAAGGTTTAAACCCGGTGGAGCCAGGCATGGCTCCTAAGGGAGCCCCTTAGGGGCTAACTATATACACTATACTGCTCTAACTACACACTATAAAAACAATAAAAAACTTATATACAATAGTAAGATAGGTTGCTACTTGCTGAAGAGGCAAGGGGCAGACGTTCCACTGACCGTCACGGGCGGAAAGAAGGAACTGGGGACCCGCGTGGTCGGTGGCGCCCTATATACCGCGCTATACGCGCGCCACTCCAGGGGGCGCCGAGACCGACCGCTGGGTTGCTAGGGCAGAAAAGTTTTCCGCAGGCTCGTGCACGGGGCGCGCACTCACCTACATGGAATGCATCTGAGCAACTCTCGAAGAGAGAACCTTTTCACCTAGTCTATGGTGTGGAGGAACATTAGTATTCACCAAGAGTCACTTAGCTAATTTGTTCTGATGAATATGGCTTCAATTACTTACTACAATGAGGTCCTATTATGTCAGTCATCCTGGTATTTTTCCTTTAATTGTTCAGGGCAGGCCAAAAGTGGACAGTGATCCTCCTAAATGGTTTCATATCACAGTTTTCACTAAGATTTCGTGAAATCTTTATGTTGCTTCCGCCCCCCTGAACTGCTTCAGCGGAAAGGTTTTTATTCACACTCTAATAGTCTTATGTCTGTTGTGGAGAAATGTAATTCTTAAGCAATATACTATAGACAGAACACTGCAACTGCCATAACATATCTGACTAATGGTCAGTAAAGTCCTGTACAATGTCTCTGTTAATGGCCTGCAATAGATGCTTCAACAGAAGATGCAAGAAACCTATATTGGACAACTATGGAATAACCTACCCATATGAAAGGTTTTTTCTAACCGCTATCAGTCGTTGGCCTATGTGCTGAAAAAGAGGGTAAATTATCTCCTCCCCAAATAAATTACATCTTTTCAAATTATATTAAATGAATGAAGGGTTAATATTACAAACAAGTTAAGTGGGAGGCAATGTTAGCAAATCTTTAACTTGGTACTGGTAAACTAATTACCATTGTGTGTATTGCAATGGATGAGTAATGCCCTTCTGGAAATCTTACAAATGGATACCTCAGTGGTAGATCTAGCTATCAGTGCTTGGAAGTTTACCTCAGGTACTTTAATGATTATGTACACCCTAGAATTTTATCAGGATAGTTGAACTATGTAATTCAAATTTACTTTGAATGTCATGATAAAACGGTTTGATAAGTTACATAAGATTACACAACCATTTGATTCTCCAATGTTTCCTTGACTGAGTCACTGCCTTTAGAACAATCAGCATACCATTTTCATTTCCTGTGATTTTCCTGACTTTAACTACATATAAATTCCAAGGCCCACATTTCAGAGAGGGGTGTGAGAGAATGGTTTGGTGTAACAGGCTGTTCCATTTCTGAATGAAAAGAAAACTTTTTGAAAACTGATAATACAAGTGATTTACTTGATGTATTTTAATGTCAGATTTAACAACTGTAATATAAAATTACTGTCACAATACTATATAGCAATTTTCATAAAATCAACTGAAAAATGTCCTAGGGTTGAACTATAAAGAGCATTTAAAAAAAAAGTTTAAAGCATAAAAGCAAAATGAATGCTGGGTTTTTTTTGTCAGAAAATGGAGACGACACTCCATATTCAAACTTATTTCCAACTCCTCGCTTTTGTCTCCAATGTTCAGAGAAATAGCACTGTAAACAAAGAGCTGCATTTCACATACAGTGGATGATATCAAGACTGAGAAATGAAGATAGATGATAATGAAAAAATATGAACTATTTAGAAATGCCAAGATTTTATCTTTGGATTTTACATTATATGTTATTGCATTTTATTAGCAATAACTGCTATAATCTCCTTGAGGTTAAAGTTTAGCGTCACGAAAGACAATGAGGAGGATTTCTATTTAGAGTTTGTTTACACTTGGGAGTTTACCAAAATAGCTATTCCAGAATAGTTATTTCAGTATTAGACCCTGAGTGTCCACTGAAATAACTAGAATATTTATTTTCCAGAACATCTCTTTTGGTAAATTTCCAAGAGTACAGAAACATTAACAGTCAAAGAGCTCTATAAGTATTGTATCAATCTGCCTCATCTTGAAACAAAACTTCAATGATGTTATGTCAGGAGTGTAAATGTTTAACAGGAAAAAAATTAGGTATTATTTCACAAAGAAAATCTCACAGGCACATTGAGTGAAAAATGTAGATGGAACAGTATTCTCCTTGTGACAGGTTTGCCAGCATTCTTCCTTTAAAACCTTGTCTAGATGAGAATTTGGCCTGGTCTTCAACTCCACCAATTTAACGCATGTTAAGAGCACTGTTTTTCCTGCATTAGGCTGTTAACATGTGTTAGCTGACATGTTAGCTAACATTTCCAAATGCTACTCTAGTCAAGGCCTAAAACAGCTCTCTAGCTAGTGCATGATACCAACTGATAGCATATACATTAGGAGCGAACCCTGGGGTCAAAGGAGTGAGAACCAGAATAAAGGCACCAAAACTGGGGGATGGAGTAAATTTATGACATACTGAGCATTTGCTATTAGTGTTTCTGCTAGTCTATTCTTTTTACAGTCACCTGTAGTTGCTTCTGCTCTGCTTCGAGGATAGAGTGAGGGGTGTGGCTTGCAAGCTACACTGAGATATCTCAACAGAAGAGGGATGAGGAAAGTTTCAGAACAGAACCTAGGTTGCCCAGGATGAATGAACACTATATATGAGCCTTTCCAGGTGTTGGTACTTCTCTGGAGATGTTACAACCTGAGTGAATTTGCATAATCAACCTAGTTCCTGGAGGAACTGTGGTTACCCTCCCCCATGGACTTATATACAGTTCCTGGCCCACAGTCATATATAAACTTAGCATTTAATACAATAGAGCCCAAAGATACTTAAACTTAATTATGTAAAGTCTCCCAGTGATATGCAGGGAATTGCCATGTCACAAAACTGACTAATTCAGCAGGAGGGCTGCCTGGTTTTCTTCTTCTGAGGGTGGTGGGTAGCAGAAAGGGATTTGTAGTAATTTGATAAAAATCACTAGGAAATAATGTAGGGGCAGCATTTATAAAGAATATTTGATGCTACCATACAAATACAGTACAGTGCAATTGACCCTTCAATTTTTAAAACTAGACTTTCGAGAGACCAGTTACAGATATTTTGTGTGTACCTCCTTTCTTCTAGCTAAGACCTTACCCGACACTTCATCATTAAAGTCATCGAAAGAGATAACAGAATACCATATTCCATTGTTTAAAAAGAAATCTATTACACAAGGAGTCATTGAAACATACATGTTTTTGGTAGTTAATGCTCTGCTGGGGGTGGGTCAATTAATTCAGAAAATGACAGAAAAACAACAGCAGTACTATATGATTGCAGAAATAGCTGAAATATTTTTCTCATTACAAATAGTTTAATGTTACTAATATCTTAGTGGAAAAGTACAAGGTTCTCATTTAACCTAACCCCCATCTGCACAATGGAAAACAGAACAAGGTGGCCACTGAGAAACATGATGAACCTGTACAGTCCCCTTTCTAAACGAGGATGACTAGATTTATTATTTGGTTTTCCTAGCAATTGAGCAAACTGCTGCAATACATTGTTTTCTAGGTAGAGAATTGTCAAATGCTAAACCTAAAGGGACACTGTCAACTAAAAAAAATCACACTTGTCTGAGATTTTGCTTAACTGTTGTTGTTACAAATAATACCTGAGGTTACTATAAATGAAAGATTAGCGGAAAACATAGTTTGCATTCCCCCCCAATTTGTTTACTTTATTCATTCAGGGACAGCCAGTTTCACTTCTGAGTTGATGGAAAGTATCATACCATAATCTCATACAATAATATGATTGGTAGTGCACATGTCTCTGAGGCCATTTTTGTGCATTTTCTTCCCCAGACTTTCCAAGAGTGTGTTTGATAGTCACACTGCAAAAGTGAGTTACTACTGCAGCAGCCTTGAAGAAGGGCAGAGAGGCGGCTAGTGGTGTTCCCTCCCTCATCTGGATTGCTGTGGGAGGAGGGTAGGAGCAGTTCAGAACCCCTTCACAAAGCAAGGGAAGCGAGGAAGATGTTTGTCTCCCACACATTGAACCTCCATACCCAGCAGGGAAGGGTACCATTCCCTCACCCCATGTTATCCTGCATAGAGTAGGAAGAGAGACATAGGGAATAGCAAGATCAGGCCAGCTTTCTCCCCGCCCGACTCCATCCCTTTGGCCTTGCAACTGAACCTAGTGAAAGATGAATGGGAAAGAGATGGGATGCAACAAAGCCAAAGCAGAATCTCCCAAAAGACCCTTCCATAGAGGGAGGGGACAAATAAGACTGAAAGGCCCTCCCCCTTAAACTCCTCCACAGGACTAAGGAGAAGGAACAGGGCCGGAGGCCCTCCACCACCCCCTTGCCATACCAGGACAGAACCCTTTTTCCCTCATAGGACTAGGAAGAACCACAGCTAGCAGGATAGAAACAAGAGGGATCCTCACCTCTGTCCATTCCCTTGATTCTGCCACAAGGCCTTGCAACAATTGAACCAAATGGGAGAGGGTACAGAGGGACTCCCTGTTCTCTACTCAGGCTCCTGTGCTGGGTAATGGTAAAGAAGAGCAGAGAGGGAAGGTGCACCCTCCCACACACCAGACTCCTCCACAGGACAAGCTATAGTGAGGGTCAGGAGGCACCCCTTCCCCAATTATCTGTGATTTTGAGCCATCCCCACATGGCGCAGCAACAGAGGTATGAGGCAGGCCCTTCCAAAGGCTAGGGAAAGAAGAGTCATAGCAGCTACAGGCAGCAATGACAGACAGTCTCAACCCCATCACCCTAGCCCAAAGAAGAGGAGCGCCAGCACAGCAAGCAGTCATCCCTCCAACTACTCCACTAAGCCTGGAGGAGCACTATCAGTGCTGAAGGCAGAAGGGGCGGACACTGCCTCCTGGAGACATGTGTGCATAGAATAGGGCTCAGTGATCCTCAGTCTGTTCAGTGTCGCCCCTTTCCGGGTCCACACATGTCTCTGGCTTCTTCTTCACAGTCTCTTCTTCACAGTATCAGAAGAGAAATAAGCCCAATAAAACATGGAAAAAATTCCCCCCTCTTCCAAAAGAAAAAACCCACAAAACACCCTGAAGGTGGACTGTGAGGCTAGTACAGTTCCCATAAAATGTTTTTTTGTCTTTTTGATGGAACTGACCAAATTTAAGCTGTATGTAGTGTAGGAACTTAAGAATATCATCAAATCCTTACCCAACCAACTCCTAGAGAAAGAAACTCTACAAACTCATCCCCCACAAACCCACCACAGGGAGCTTCTACATGCTTCCCAAGATACACAAACAAGGAAACACAGGCAGACCCATCATATCTGGCCTCAGCATTCTTACTGAAGGAATATTGGGACTCACAGAAACCATCCTCAAGCCATTCACCACACAAAAGATGGACACAAATGACTTCCTCCACAAATTCCCTGCATTAACAACCTCCCTCAGAACACCATTCTCACCACCATAGATGTTACTTCCCTATACACCAACATCTCTCTCAAAGACGACATAGCTGCCTGCCTCAAACATTTACAGGACAATGGACAACCCTCAAATATCCACCTCAAACACATCGCCAAACTAATTCATTTCATCTTCACCCATGACAATTTTACATTCAACAACACTTTGTCCAAACCATGGGAACAGCCATGGGTACTAGGATGGCTCCCCAATATGATATCCTGGGCCACCTTGAAGAATTTCTGGACAAGTGCACCACGAAACCAATGATACACCTGAGATACACTGATGTGTTCATCCTCTGGACAGATGGCTTAACCTACCTAATAGATTTCCACCACAACTTGACCACCACCACGCATCCATCAGATTTTCTCTGGAACACTCCCACACCTGCATCAACTTCCTGGACATCACAATCAGACAACCACATACAAGAAATCCATGGATCACCACACCTACCTTCATAGATCCAGAAGTCACCCCAAACACACTAAGAAATCTGTTATCTACAGCTAGTCACTTAAATATTGTGGAATATGCTCCAAGGAGAAAATCTGGAACAGACACTTAACACATTTAATACTGCCTTCATCAAACAAGGACACTCGACCAGAGAACTAGATTATCTCATGGAATGGGCCACCCAAATTCCCATGTTAACCTGCTTTAACAGAAATAAAACCCCTTCTTACCACACAACCCTAGTTGTCATGTACCACCCCTCACTGGTAGGCATATGGGGTATCATCAAACAACTACAACCCATACTAGATGGGGACCCTATTCTGAAAGAAATCTTTCCTGAACCCCCACTTCAGACCTTCAAACAACCCTCCAACCTCCACATCAGATGCAAGCTCCCCACAGACCAGGATACAACAACTCAAAGTGGCAACAGACTCTGCCAGAACAAAAGATGCAAAACCTGAAGACATATCTCCATTGCTAAAATGGTTAACACCCCCTCAACACACCTTTCAGGATCCACAGGTCCTACATAAGCCTATCACAACATCTGGTGTACCTCATCCAGTACACCAAACGCGCCAACAACTACTATGTGGGTGAAACCAGACAATCACTACGCTCTCAAATGAACTTACAGAGGAAAATGATCAAAGACAAAAACACTATATGATCTGTGGGTACAGACTTTTCACAAAGCGATCACACTATATCTGACCTATCAGTCCTCATCCCCAAAGGAAATCTGCACGACACTTTCAAAAGATGAGCCTGGGAGCTTAAATTCATAACTTTGCTAAATACTTAAAATTATTGTCTTAATAAAGCCACTGGATTTATGGCTTATTACAACAATCTGTAACCCACTAACACTCTCTTTCTGGCCTGTGGCTACAGAGATGTGAACAGGCCACTCTATTTTAAATGGCCCTTTACAATATGTGCTAATTGCTTATGCTAAAGAATCTATTCCACCTTGCATTTAGCTGTGACACTCGGAATATCTTTCCCAGACCTGAAGAGCAGCTCTGTGTAGCTCAAAAGATTGTCTCTTTCACCAGCAGAAGTTGGTCCAATACAAGATATTTTGCCTCACCCACCTTGTCTCTCAAATTTAAGCTGAGGGAGTATTTAGTACCTTTAACTGTAGAACTAAATGGAGCCAAATTCCTTCATTCTGAATAAATATATATATTTCATTGTCCATAATTTGGAAAGACCTTAAATAAAATGTGTGTGAATGGTATTTGCACTGGTTTGTATGTATGTAAAGACACATTTTAAAAATCTGTGCATATTAAGTGTTTGAAAATAAAAAATCTCAGTCTTAACTCTATAAGGAGAGGGGCTCAGTGGAAGGGGAACAACGTTTATAACTAACTTAGCTAGAGAAAGATTCACACATTCAGAGATATATTTTTCCTTCAGATTACTAAGAGAATTAGACAATCTAAATCTCACTAAAATACAAAGACACACATCTCTAAGAGTATCTAGCTAACATTCATTCACTCACTAACATTTACCAATGAACTGTTAAAATCAAATTAAAATGGACTTAAATCTTCAGCCAAAACCTGAACCAACCTATTTAGATGACCAAAATGTTACATTAACTCTGTGAATTCTCCTCCCTGTCCCTTGTTTCAGCACTTCCTTGCTCCAGCCAGGCCTGGAAGAGGAAAGGATTAAGTAGCAAAGAGTTGGTCTCACTGTGGGGACAATCACCTTAAGTACCGAACATGTTCAGTTTTCATTGAAGTCAATGGGAAATGTGGACACGCACCACTTGGCAAGATCAGACCTTATATCTATGGCCAGACTGGAAGCAGGAAGCAGAGGATACCTCAGGTGACAGTCTCTTCTCATAAAATCTTGAATAGATGAACTAATCATTCACCCACTACTGCTAAAAAAAAAATCTATCCACTTTCTCCTTTCATTAGTCATACCATATTTCCCTTTCACTGTGTCACTTAGGAGTAAAAGTAAATCATTTACTTAAAAAGCAAAAGTAGCAAAGCAAAATTAAGTCTATAGAAACAGGCAACCATTTTAGAATGTTGTTAGTTAAATAAACTAAATATTTTAAATTGTATTTTCCCCATTAACTGTGTGAATATATATATATATATCTATATATAGATATATAAAGCTATACTGCCCAATTCAGTTTTGTCTCCATTGATCATAAAGGGAAATGTTTAAAAGACACGTATCAAAAATATTTTTTGTTTAATACCATTATTCAACCCTTACTCTTGAATGTCTTCTTGGACCCTCCAAGATACCATCATGGTTATTATACATATGGTGGGGTTTAGTTTAAGGAATTTTCATTTCCCTTAGAGAAGCAAATCCCAATGAGAGAAGGTAATGATTCCATTTCTACTTTGATACTAACATGTTAGCAATATGTCTGATTTGACAAATATACGTTTCCTGTTTTTAAAACTTTTAAAAACAGACCTAAACATACTAATTTTAGTCTGTTTTCTAGTATCAAACAACAATAGTGAGCAAAAAGTACTTCAGTGCATAACAACAGTAAATGATACTGTAATACTATGAACCCCTCCAAGATGTGTTTAACTTAATATATTCCTGTTTGGCTGGTTTCCCTGGTTCCCTGAAATTGTGTCTAGTAATGCCCATTAATGACAGGGACACCTTCCAGAAAGGATATAGGATCAGCTGTCAGCGCCTCTGTCACAGAACTCAGCTGGCCTGACTGATTTGTGGATTTATTTTGTAAGGAATTATGGAAGCATGATGGATTTTTTTTCTTATGTTGAGAGCAATCTGGGCACATTTGATATCCAATACCATCACAGGAAAATATTAATGACACAACAATATGGTATAAGCTAGTGTCCAAAAAGCAAAGAAACTAAACGTGATAAACATCTTCTTCAAAGAGCCTCTTCATATTCCCACTCTTGGGATACATCTCTGACCTCGGCAGAAACCACGTGCAAGAATTTTGGTTACAAGGGAATAACCTTTATTTTTGCATCACTTTTCTATCTATCTTGGTTTATATACCATGCTTCACATAATCATATCTTACTGTCCAGTATAGATTAATCAACAATAACTGCTACAAAAGTCCATCCTCATCCTAAAGCACAACCTTATAACCTTTACTCTGTATGTTGATGTTGTAAGCTAAAAACAGATACTTGTTACCGAAGAAACCTCCTGCCACAACGTCTAAGACCCCACTGCCACATTTTGTTTTAAATAATAAAGAAATGTGAGAGGAACACAATAATTTTGTAAAGCTAATCTCAAAGCACCATTAAGATCCTTACTGAAGTGCTTTTACAGTACAGCCTGTTTGAAATTAAATCCTACATTAGTCCTCAGTGGAGTATATTTCCTCTTCTCCTAAGCTTTATAAAAGAGGAGAGCAGTGCAGTGCAGTGGTTTGATTGTCTTTTTGCCAATTGTTATCTGCTTGATAAAGAACAGGCATTCTAAACACACACAAAAATTCACTTCAGCTCCACCAGAAGTACAGTGCTCTGACATTTTACACAGAAAAGCAATACCAGATTCTAAAATCTATTGTTCACTAAGCATAGATTTTGACTTTTAAAATAGGTGATGCTTTAAAACAGCAAAAATGTCTAGCGCCGTGCTATTTCCGAGTTAATTATTTGCTGGCTAAAGTATTAAAATGTCCTTGGCTTCACCTTAGACACAACTATCCCAGCTGGTCTTTAACTGTCTGGAAAAGACCCAAACAATTTCAACTGTCAGTACTCTACAAACATGCATGTTTTGTGCATGCTTGTTTTTTCATGTATTTCAACTTCATGATGCTATATTTAGAAAACAGAGCTGTAATAAAACATGGAAATAGAAATATTTTAAGAGCTGCTTTCTCAATGTAATTCACAGCACTTGAAATCCACTATGAGCTTAGTAACAGCCTTAATGAGAATTGAATTATTCTCACTAAAATAGTATCTGATTCTGATCCCACAATACTTTTATTCTGTTGTAACTCTATTTATCTCAACAGGGTTTTCCTGCTTGTAAGGGAAATCAGAATCCACTTCAAAGTCAGAGGGGAGCAGAGTTCATAACTGCTGATGTTGCCATTTTAATAGCCCTAAGATCCAAGAGAAAAATGCTGCTGTACCAAGTGAACTGATCAGCTTATAGTAAACTAGCCTACCAACAAATAGAGGCAAGTGGCTTTTCCTGTTGGTATAATATCACTGCAAAAAGCCACAGGACAGCTGGGAGAAAGAACACATGTAAACAAGGTAGGCCTAATTATTTCCCAATTAAAAAGAAGATATTATCTTCTCATTAATTGGTAAGCTAATTGACCAAAGCCCTACAGTATCATAAAATGAGTCCAAATCACAGAACACAGGTACCTATACACCCCACTCAGACCAGCACAAAGTTGTCAGTTCTGCTTGATTTGTTTGAATACTGTACTCCACGACAGCTGTCAGAAATAATACATTAGAACAGCTGCTGTGACAACTATAAAGTGCCTGGAATTTTAATTGGACTCAACATTATATTGTTTATTTTACTAATATTAAAAAGAAATATCCAAGGAAGTAAACATGTTCCTAATGGAAATAGCTGATGTTTGCCATTTGGTAAGCAAGGTTAGGCTTTGTTTTGCCTATATAATTTCACTAGTATTGTCTTTATCAGCTAAGTGGTAAAAAGAAAAGAAAAGAACAGGAAAGGAAAGAAAAGAAAAGAAGAAACCATTAGATGACTAAGAAAAGGGGCATTAAGAGGAAAAATGGTAAGGAAGTCACATAAAAAAGTCTGTTCAAATACTGGCTGTGAGCCATGGAGAATCTCACAGTGTTTTAAGTTTTACTGAAAAGGAGTCTTATTCAGCAGCCCTCAGCAACTGTTAGCTGAAAACAAAACTGTTCATTATGGCTAAGACCTCAATACCAATGAATAGTAATGCTTACTTTCAGCATCAGCAGAAAGCAGAAAGCACAGGAGCACCACCACTGGCCTGGCTACGTGCATCATCCGACAGCTTGGCACCAGCATGTTTTGGCAGCCTCGTTCTCACTGGCTCAGAAGCCACTATGAGTCTGTCCGGTCTGAAATTTCTGATGAAATATTTTCAGAGCCTGTGGAGCGGTGGAGATAAAAAGAGAGAAAGAGCAAAATATGGTTAGGAGAGTTGTTTTTGTTTTTCCCAATATTCACAATTAGAGGTAAAACAGCTTAAAAGTAAAAAAAGAATATTCAGGAGACTGTGGTACGCTGAACGTAGCAAGGCGCTGTAGATGTTAGCAATGAAGCCAAAATGCTGGAGCCATAGAGCATCCTGTCCCCAGTAAACCTTTTCTTCTCCCATGTTCAGATAAACCTTCCCAAGTTTTGGATCTTGTCTTACCGGCTCAGCACTGCCTTTTGAGTAATACATCATAAGAATGAGCTATCATTTCTAATGAACTATTAGTTTAATACATCACCAATATGAGGAATATTGATGCAGTATGAAGGGTTTAGGAGCTGAGTCAACATCCAGAATAAAAGTCCACTAACAAGTGACATGTTGGAAGCTGCTTTCCTGGCATCAGGTAGGAACGACAGGGCTAAATTTGCTTCTCAGATTATTCCTAATGCCAGATTTGCAAAGCTAGCATATTGACTTCTCCATATTAACACCTCAAAACTCATATCCAGTTTTGGTGCCACATGTCCGAAAGGTTACATTTCCTCTCTGATTTACTTGTATATTTAAATTATGCAATACAGCAAAAATAATTAATAAAGAGCCCAGTTCAGTCAGTTTAATTTAACATGTTATATAAGAATTAATCAACAATACAGTTTAAGCATCTGGCTTTAAGAAGAAATCCATTTTATTTTTTGTTAAATCCGCTCCATCCAAGCAATATTAGAAATTACAGAACATAAAAATGCTTCCCTGTAAGAGGAAATATTAGAGATATTCCAAAATGGCCCGACTGCGTCACTAAAATAACACTGCAATTTAATTGCACTTTTCAAAAGAGATGTAAGATATATACTTTGGCAGGTCTGAAATTTAGCTCAAGCACAATAAGAAAAACAGATACTATCTTTTTCATTACCCTGCATGAGTAGCTTCCATGCAGTGAAGATAAAAACCAAAAGGGAGGGGGTAGATTATACTAATTATTCCACTTGATGGATCTTACAGATTTGTGGGTGGTATGAAGAGCCTGTTTTACACTACAGTGCAATGCTGAAAGAATCTACTCAAGGAAGAAAAAAGAAGGTGACCAGATGTTAGAAATCTTCTGCTGTTATCAATCTCTTTTGTAAAACTACCTCTCAAATCAGCTACTGCTATCAAGAGATATGAATCTAAGAAATCTTCATAAGCAAAGTGCTGAAGGCACCAGCTCCCCCCTTTCATCACTACCATCTCCATGCCAGCATTTCAAATGACAGCAAAGTCCATGAGACATCAGTCCTGTCGGACTCAATTTGTGTCTGTGCAAGCGTATCAGAGCCAACTGCTACATAATGACTTCAGTGCTATCAAAAAGATGGAGATGTATGAAATGCACTTTCAGGGAAGAGGTGATTTTGTTTTTGCTTTTACTAAACTGAAAGGGTGATGCAATCTTTGTACCATGCAAGCATTCAAGTTGATGTCTGCAAACAAGCACAGCGGAAATATAATGGGCATTAAGACTCATCATGACTGAGCCATAAAATATGCCTAGGGGATAGAGGTTTGTTGGTAATTAAAAGAAAGTGAGGAAGAGGAAGGGGAAGAGAAAGAAGATGATCTGCACTAGACTATTTACCAAATTGTTTTCCATTGTGACACTAAAATTATTTTTGTCCCCTCACCTCCAGCTGAAAAGTGAAATAAGGCTTTTAAATGCCTTTTTTTTCAGAATCTACAGGTAGCCTGTAAGTGAAGGAAAAATACACAAAATATGTCAAGTGAGAGGCTCAGAAGAAAAGATTAGGTGTTTTGCAGATATTAAAGACATACCATTCATTCTAAACATGCCAAACTACTCGGTCTCTGCTCCTGGTGGCATTCATTATCGCTCCTACCACTCAATATGAAGTCCTTGCTGCTCCTTCTCTCTGCACCTTTAGAATGCTACGGCTTTAACTAACCCAATAAACATACTAATATCTTCTGCAGGTGAACCTTGAACTTCTATTTCCTCTCTTCAGTTGCTTATGCTTCTACATCAGGGTTTTAGACTGTGAAAATACAAGTGTTTGGAGAAGGCAGGCAGGGTGGACCTTTTTTGTTTGGTTGGTTTTGATTTTGTAAGTACTTTCTTTAAAAAATATTGTTAGTGAAGTCATGCGGATGGCGGGCTGATAACACTGGAGAGAAACAAGCCATGGGATAGGCAGGTGTTGTCAAGCTTCTCCACAGAGCTCTGCCTCAGCTTTGACCTAAATAACCCTTAGCCTTACAACAATTGTACCCAACTGTACTGAATGAAGTGGTAAGGACTTTTTTTGATGGTTGTTTCTGTTTGTTTATTTGTGAAAACTAACATGGAAAAGCCTTGTAAGGATTAAATTGAGATTCTAAAAATTATGTGAGCTGTGAATGAAGCCACCTCCAAGCATCCATTAGTAAAAGGCTAATCCAACACTTTATTACTCTTCTAACAAAAAAGCATAACCCTTTCCCCCAGCACTACCATACTTTCCTAGGAACTAAACACTTTGGCAAGAGACAACTTGCTTTGTGAAAAAGCAACATTTGGAACCAGTATAACAGATATTAAATACAGAAACAACTTTGAGGTGAGAGAAGAAACGCGATAACACCTGCTCTTTAGCTGCAGCAATAGGTTCTCCCCACCTCCTCTGCTGTAGGGCTAATTTGTAACCAAGTTGCATGTCTTGGTCAAGCCAACCTTGGGCCCCCTGCAAAACCATTTGATCACAATTCCCAGCTGCAAGGTCATAGATTCACTGTGTGGTCTTCTCTCAACCTGTCTCAAGCTCCGATGTTGGGTCTTAAGGACTTGTCTACACAGGAAAATTGACCAGAATGAGATATTTCGAAATAGCTATTTTAGACTAGTTCCCCATGTGGGTACTGTACTACAGAATAAAAAGGGTATTTTATGCCATAATAACTACTCACTAACTATTCCAGAATAAAGTGACTTGTATTCCAGAACTGTGTCCATGTGGAAAGCTATTCCACAATATCTATTCCAGTCAATTTTCCTTATTGTGTGAGGGTGAACTGAGAAGAGTAAAGGGTGGAAACAGGTAGTGTGTCCACAATGAGTGTGTGTTTGTAGAGTAAGTTAAGAGAACAGAGGATGGAAGTTCCTTGACAAGCAATATCAATCAGCCAGGGCTGTGATGAAGGGGGTACTACCACAACGAAGTTCTCAGTCAGCACGAAGCAGGTCATACTCCTAACAACTACAAATTGGAGGATGGAGCATTTTGGTTATCAGGTGGTGCCCAATTTTCTTAAGTATTATAACACAGCTCTTAGAACAGATTCAATCAATTGAACTTCAACTTCTTCCTCGTGGTCTATTCATTTATGTGAGTATCAATTGTGTGCTACGTGCTTCCCAGTTATTCAAGGAGAGATAGTCCCTGCCCTGAGGAGGTCACAGCATAGAGAAAAACAGAAGCATAGCCAGATGTTACGGAGAAAAGAGCAACAAAGCGATTTTTTGAATATCAGTCAACTTGATTCACCAGTCAACTTGATTCACATTCAGTACAGTAAATGAGGGTCTTTAAAAAGCAACTTAAATGTAGGCAGAGAAGGAATCTTACAGTTGAGTTATGGGAGGTGATATCATGCCTAGAGGATTACATGCAGGAAGACTTGGAGGTGACAGTATAGAGGATTTTGTTTTTCTCATTCTATTGTGGCCTAATTGGAATGTATAGTATCCAGTCTTAATCTTTGTAATATCAATGAAAAACACATCTGCAGCACTGACTATAAAGTGAAGGTCCTATTCTTCAGTTGAAGCCAATGACAAAATTCCCAATGACTTCAACAGAAGCAAGATAATAGAAGCCTAATAGAGCTATTGTTCAATCACATACTGCAAAGACAGTATTCCATGGAATATTCCCAACTGTATACATCTACAAACCAATTACGCAACTGCTGAAACTGAAGATTTGGTTGTCCAAGTTCCCATATGATTTCTGAAAGGAAGCTCGAGATAGCTGAACTCTCAGACTGGTAAACCCTGTGCCAGTTTGACTTTTGGGAACAAATCCAGCATATGTACTGTAGCACTTTAAAGGCTAACAAATTTAATTTCTGCAGGCATAAGCTTTCATGGGCTGCAACCCATTTAATTTCTGCAGGCATAAGCTTTCATGGGCTGCAACCCAAAGTGGGTTGCAGCCCATGAAAGCTTATGCCTGCAGAAATTAAATTTGTTAGTCTTTAAAGTGCTACAGGACTCTCGTTGTTTTTGCTGTTTACAGACTAACCCGGCTACCCCTCTGGAGCATATGTACTGTAACTGAAGACTCCTTTTAGAAAATTGAACATGAGAGGCAAAGGGGAAAATTCCAGTAAAGTTTCAGAAGGGGAAATACTCTCTGAAATGGAAGGACATAAATATTAAGTCTCCAGTAGTAACATGAGTAATCTGGAAGTGGATCCTGCCCTAATATAAACAGTTTCCAGATGAGAATTTCTGATAGCCCTTTCTCCTCTTAGTCACAGAAATATAGGGAAGACAGAAGCTCCGGTATGACAACTCCCGTAAAAAAGCTGAGTCAAATTATTCTGCTCTTAACTGGTGCAGGTCTATCCTACTCTGTGAAGCTGCACCAATTTACAACAGCAGAAAACGTGGCCCTCTACACCTAGTATAGGTCCAAGTTAATAGCCAGATCCCAGCTTTCACAAAGTTCAGGTGCATTCAGATTTGGGGAGCTGGATTGGCCTCCTGCTTAAAAGGGATCTAGTGCTGAACTTTTTTAAAGTTCAGGAGTGTTCTGACCTGGGGTCTGATTTAATGGGAAAACAATCTGCATAATTCTTGCTAAAAAAACAGCTGACTACATCCTGTGTATGACAAAGTATATAGGATTGAACTGGAGAGAAAAGTTGTGATATTCTACTTTCATGCTTCATTCACCACAACCACAGTCCTAGAATGTGCCCACTACCAAGCCCAGTCACCCAGCTCCATATCTGTGCAAGTAAAGTGATATAAATAAGTTTTCCATCTGCTGTTCGATAAACTGATTTCATCCTCAGATATCAGCTGAAAAGAAACATTAGTAACTGCTGAACTTATCTGAAAGAGTAGGAAAAACTCTTACAAGTTCAGTAGTTACAAATTACTCAGCAATCCCCCTAAACTAGAAGCATCACCAGGAAAAACAAATAGAAAGACAACGAGGGTGGAAATGATACAGCATGTTAGGTGTGCAAGAAATTATTCTGACTTAACAAAAAATACGATTAGGAATTGTTTTTAAAATGATAAATTACAGACTCTTCCAAATGGAACATATGAAACGAATATACTTCTACAGAAACAACAGCAACTGCTTGCAGTCAGTCTAACTTGTTCTTTTATCAAATAGGCAGCAAAACGATTTTTAAAGCTAAGAGGTTAGAAAAGTAGTTTTGGGTTACATTATGGTTTTTGTTCTTTTTTTTCTTTTTTTTTTAAATATGCCCAGTATTTGTTTGGGTTTGGTACTATCTGGCATACAGTGCACATTTATCTAGGTAGGATTCCAGCACAGCACTTCTTTAAGCACTAAACTGGAATGGCTAATGTATCGCACCGGTGCACCACAGCCCAGAGGGACATGGCTTGGAAGCATGGTTAAAACCTACTGTGAATGTTGCTTTCTTTTAAAAGTAATATCCCTGGTCTACACTTGCCACAAAATTCGGTAGCAGTCGACGGAAAATACGCAAGTTACTGTCAACTTCATAAATTCTAATTAGCGTGGTGTCCCCACTGCGCTGCGCCAATGGGAAATGCCCTCCCATCAACGCAGTGTTAATCTTTTTCTGGGGGTGGATTTATTCAGTCAACTTCTGGATTGATTCATAGAATCATAGAATTATAGAATATTAGAGTTGGAAGGGACCTCAGGAGGTCATCTAGTCCAACCCCCTGCTCAAAGCAGGACTAACTTCAGCTATATCATCCCAGCCAGGGCTTTGTCAAGCCTCAGCTTAAAAACCTCTAAAGATGGATATTCCACCACCTCCCTAGGTAACCCATTCCACTGCTTCACCACCCTCCTAGTGAAAAACGTTTTCCTAATGTCCAACCTAGACCTCCCGCCCTGCAACTTGAGAACATTGCTCCTTGTTCTGTCATCTGCCACCACTGAGAACAGCCTAGCCCCATCCTCCCTGGAACCCTTTCAGGTAGTTAAAGGCGCTATCAAATCCCCCCTCATTCTTCTCTTTTGCAGACTAAACAAGCCCAGTTCCCTTAGCCTCTCCTCATAAGTCCTGTGCTCCAGCCCCCTAATCATTTTTGTTGCCCTCCACTGGACTCTCTCCAACTTCTCCACATCCTTTTTGTAGTGGGGGGCCCAAAACTGGACACAATATTCTAAATGCGGCCTCACCAATGCCGAATAGAGGGGAATAATCACTTCCCGTGACCTGCTGGCAATGCCCCTCCTAATGCAGCCCAATATGCTATTAGTTTTCTTGACACCAGGGCACACTGCTGACTCATATCCACCTTTTTATCCACTGTTACCCCCAGGTCCTTTTCTGCAGAACTGCTGCCCAGCTCGTCGGTCCCCAGTCTATAGCTGTGCATGGGATTCTTTCTTCCTAAGTGGAGGACTCTGCACTTTTCTTTGTTGAACCTCATTAGATTTCTTTTGGCCCAGTCCTCCAATTTGTTTAGGTCACTCTGTATCCTATTCCTACCTTCCAGGGTATCTACCACTCCCCCCAGCTTAGTGTCGTCCGCAAACTTGCTGAGGGTGCAATCTACCCCATCCTCCAGATCATTAATAAAGATGTTGAACAAAACCGGCCCCAGGACCGACCCCTGGGGCACTCCGCTTGTGACCGGCTGCCAGCTAGACATGGAGCCACTGATCACTACTCGTTGAGCCCTATGCTTTAGCCAGTTCTCTACCCATTTTATAGTCCATTCATCCAACCCATACTTCTTTAACTTGCTGATAAGAATACTGTGAGAGAGAGTATCAAAAGCTTTGCTAAAGTCAAGGTATATCACATCCACCACCTTCCCTACATCCACAGAGCCAGTCACCTCATCATAGAAAGCAATCAGGTTGGTCAGGCATGACTTTCCCTTGGTGAATCCATGTTGACTGTTCCTGATCACCTTCCTCTCTTCCAAGTGCCTTAAAATGGATTCCTTAAGGACCTGCTCCATGATTTCTCCAGGGATTGAAGTGAGGCTGACCGATCTGTAGTTCCCTGGATCCTCTTTCCTCCCTTTTTTGAAGATGGGCATTATATTTGCTTTTTTCCAGTCCTCAGGGACCTCCCCTGTTGCCTCGAGCTTTCAAAGATAATAGCCAATGGCTCTGAAATCACCTCAGCCAACTCCCTCAGCACCCTTGGGTGCATTGCATCTGGCCCCATGGACTTGTGTATGTCTAATCCTTCTAAATAGTCTTGTACCTGTTTCTTCAGCACTGCGGGATGTTTGCCTCCTTCCCATTCTGTGCCACCCAGTACAGTAGTCTGGGAGCTGATCTTGTCTGTGAAGACAGAGGCAAAAAAGGCATTGAGTACCTCAGCTTTCTCCACATCCTCTTGCACTAGGTCACCTCCCTCATTCTCTAAGGGACCCACACTTTCCCTAATCTTCCTCTTGTTGGCAACATGCCTGTAGAAACCCTTCTTGTTCCCCTTCACATCCTTTGCTAGCTGCAACTCCAACTGCGCTTTGGCCTTCCTGATTTCATTCCTGCATGTTCGAGCAGTGTTTTTATAATCCTCCCTAATCATCTGACCAAGCTTCCACTTCTTGTAAGCTTCTTTTTTGCGTTTAAGTTCGCCAAGGACATCTTTGTTAAGCCAAGCTGGACGCCTGCCATATTTGCTATTCTTTCTGCACTTCAGGATGGTTTGCTCATGCACCCTCAATAAGGTCTCTTTAAAATACAGCCAGCTCTCTTGGGTTCCTTTCCCCCTCATATTAGCCTCCCAGGGAATCCTGCCCATCAGTTCCCTGAGGGAGTCAAAGTCCGCTTTTCTGAAGTCCATGGTCCGTATCCTACTGTTCTCCTTTCTTCCTTCTGTCAGGATCCTGAACTCGACCATCTCATGGTCACTGCTGCCTAGGTTGCCACCCACTTCTACTTCCCCTACCAAATCTTCCCTGTTTGTGAGCAGCAGGTCAAGAGAAGCACGGCCCCTAGTTGGTTGCTCCAGCACTTGCACCAGGAAATTCTCTGCGACACTCTCCAAAAACTTCCTGGATTGTTTGTGCTCTGCTGTATTGCTCTTCCAGCAGACATCAGGGTGATTGAAGTCTCCCATGAGAATCAGGTCCTGTGAACTGGAAACTTTCCCTAGTTGAGTAAAGAAAGCCTCATCTACCTCATCCTCCTGCTCTGGTGGTCTGTAACAGACACCCACCACGACATCACGCTTATTGTTCTTGCTTCTAAGCTTAACCCAGAGACACTCAACTGACTTATTTCCAGTTTCATACTGGAGCTCAGAGCAGTTATAGTGCTCTCTTACATACAATGCAACTCCTCCACCCTTTCGCCCCTGCCTGTCCTTCCTGAACAGTTTATACCCATCCATGACAGTGCTCCAATCGTGAGAGTTATTCCACCAAGTCTCAGTTATTCCAATCATGTCGTAGTTTCTTGACTATGCCAGGACTTCCAGTTCCTCCTGCTTGTTTCCAAGGCTTCTTGCATTTGTGTACAGGCACTTGAGATAAGTAGCCGATTGGCCTACTTTCACAGTATGAATCGGGAGGCCTCCCCTGCTGCACCCTCCTCCTTCTGCTTCCTTGTGGTGACCCTCTTCCCCACTTACCTTTGGGCTTAGGTCCCCATCCCCCGTCGAAACTAGTTTAAAGCCCTCCTCACTAGGATAGCCAGCCTGTCTGCGAAGATACTCTTCCCTGTCTTCGTTAGATGAATCCCATCTCTTCCTAGTAATCCTTCTTCCTGGAACAACATTCCATGATCGAAGAATCCAAAGCCCTCTCTTCGACACCACCTGCGTAACCACGCATTTACTTCCACAATGCGACGGTCCCTACCTGGGCCTTTTCCCTGAACAGGGAGGATGGATAAGAACACCACTTGCGCTTCAAACTCCTTTATCTCTTTTCCCAGAGCCACATAGTCCGCAGTGATCCGCTCAAGATCATTCTTGGCAGTGTCATTGGTGCCCACGTGGAGAAGTAGGAAGGGGTAGCGGTCTGAGGACTTGATAAGTTTTGGCAGTCTCTCCGTCACATCTGTAATCCTAGCTCCAGGCAAACAGCACACTTCTCTAGTTTCCCGGTCTGGACGGCAGATGGATGACTCCGTCACCCTTAGGAGGGAGTCCCCGACCACCATCACCCTTCTCTTCCTCTTCGGAATGGTGATCGTGGAACCCCCGTCCCTAGGAGAATGCATCCCTTGTCCTCTGATCAAACAGGTCTCCTTCTGATCCATTCCCTCCGAAGGGTCCTCCAAATCATTCTCCGCCGTAGTACTTGTGCAGAGAGGATGAGCGGGTCATTCCTGAAGAACTGATCCAGCACTGCCAACTTTGACGCCGTGAGTGAAGAATAGTTTGTTACAGAACATAGTCTCAGCAGATTCTCTGAACAGACCTGCTGTTCACCAGCAGAATAGCTCAGAGATCCTCCAGGCATCTGGAATAGCAGGTCCCCCCAGCATAACTGATTGTACAGGTTCCAACTCTGATCCTGATGAAAGCCTTCAGGATCCACCACAATATCTATATTAAATAGTGACAATAATGCAGGCAGGATTTCACTTTCATTAAATATAAATAACCTTTTTTTTAAAAGGATAATAGTCAAAATTGATTCAATTTGCTACAACATATTTTGTCATCATCTAGAATTTTCCAATAAAAGTCCCAGATTTGAGCGTCCCCAAGTTAAATATAAAACAGTTGAAACAAAGGGTTTTTCCTTCACATCTTTAATGCTAAAGAGTGGATTTATTATTCCAGCCATTGTTTCATATTATTTCCCACACCATAATTGGCATACATACAAATCATTTAACAAGGCTGAAACAATATTAAAAAACACAAAAAAACTAAAGGTAAGTTAAACTACAAGGTTGCTGCAGAAGATCACAGAAAATTATAGAAGTCAGGAAAAGCACAAGTTAACGTTTTTACTGAAATTTCATTTCATGGACTATCTGTTTTAAGATAGTAAAACAACAGACAACTGCAGATTAAATTACACTTTTAAGAGTAAAGTATGTCCACAAAGTACCACATATGTGCAAAAGTGACCAAATTAATGTTGCTGTGGGAAACTGAACACCTTAATATATGCATATATTCACTTTTTGTGATATTACATGTGGAACCTTAATGTTGCAGCAATGTAGACTTTTACTTGTAATTTACTAGTTGCTTTTTTAAAAAAAAATAATGGATAAGGGAGGTGTGAACCTTCCCATGGGCATAAGCATGCTTCTTTAAGCTTGTATGCGTTCTTCTGTACTGGAATCTCTGTGACATGAGCCATGCCATTAATCCATATTATCCACTACAGGGTCTGAGCACTTTGAAGAGGCAACACTGTGCTGTTTACAAGTTCAGCAGTGCCTCCAAGTAGCTTCAGCCCACTCTCTATTGACACTAAGGGATCCAGGAATTGGCCTCAGGATTCTCTCCCAAAACAGAATGGAGATGGTGTAAGGTGTCCGGTGACCTGGTCCCAGAGAGGGGAGCCAGGGAGTAGCTTGGGCACCCACAAGGCACATATTCCAAACTTTCTAGGCTCTTAAAGCCACCGTGTATTTTGGGGAAGTTAATGAAAAAGCCCTGGAAATATGAACAATGTGTGATCTAGTGGTCCCACACTCAAAGCTAAATAATGGAGAGGGAAGAAAAATGGGGCTGGAGAGCTGGTCACATAGTGAGAGGGTCCATGTTAAGAGGAAGCAAAGCTCAACTGGTAGAAAAGAATTCTTGATGCTCTCCCTAACACAATCTCCTAACATTCAGTCCAGGGAAGGAGGGCAGAGTCACTGGCATTGAAGAAGAATCGAGGTCTGGCAGACACACCGGTGATATGTGCCTATCCCTTGGGGAGTCAAATGGTTCTGCAACTATGGTGCATGGACAAATTATGCAAGGTAGCTATGGAACTAACCCCCACTATTGTGCAGAGTAGAAAATGAGTATTTGTTTTTAAATGGAGACTAGCTTAATGAGAGTTGATACTGAAGTGCCACATTTGTACTAAATTAGTGCAAAGCAGTTTGATGCAAAGAAAAAAATATCCATTAGGCAGGATTTTCCTTTAAATAAGTTGCTACTAAGTGGGATCCCCTGTATGAAGAAAATTCTTTCTCATGCAAATGAGTATCTTAATCAACTTTTTATATTTAATCCTAAAATAGACAGGAATAACTGTTGCTGTTAGCTGATAATTTAGAACGTGAATCATATTATAGAAAGATTAGGCTATCTGTAGCATATCTGCATTTGTAAGATGCCAAATATCTTGACACGTACAAAGCTCTGACATCTTAGTCACATCTATAGACTATAAAAACATATTAACATAGATTCCTTTTTCCTATGGGAAACAGTACACTAGGACCCTTTATTTGGTCATCTTCCTTTTTGCCTATCTGCCTTCCAAACAGTGGAATTGATGAAAAAGCATTTGTAATAGTTACAATAAAAACATAAGAACATAAGAAAGGCCATACTGGGTCAGAACAATGGTCCATCCAGCTTATTAACCTTTGTTCCAACATTGGCCAATGCCAGATGCTTCAAAGGAATGAACAAAACAGGGCAATCATCAAGTGATCCATCCCCTCTTCCAGTCCCAGCAGCTGACAGTCGGAGGCTTACAGACACCCAAGGGATGGGGGTCGCATCCCTGACCATCTTGGCTAATAGCCACTGATGGATCTATCACCCATGAACTTAAAGCATTTTGGAGGAAATACATCTCTCTAGAACTCTGAATGGCTTGACTGTAATTACCCTTAATTATTCCAACTTTGAGTTTATCCTAGCAGAAACTACTAGTTAAAGCATACACTGTAGCTTTATAGAAAAGCCTACTATCAAACCTGGTGAACCTGGCTATAATAGATATTAGAGTTGTTTTCTAGTAAACTAAACTGAATAGGGATATGGTGAAATCTACGATAATGCTATAGAACCTGTGTTTTTTTCCCTAAATGTATAAAAAGGAAGCATTAATTGATAATATAATAGAATAGATTTTTATCAAGTAAAAGTAAGACACACTGCTTGGATTTCTTCTTCCAAAGTTTGGCTTTAAGAACAAAATGAAATGAGAGTTTTCCTGGCAAAGTGACTGATTCACCTGATGACCTCTACACACAAAAAACTTTCAGTTCTTCTGTCCAGTATTAATGAATATTCCTTTGAAGGATAGTGTTTCCTTTTCACTTAAAACCAATGAAAAATAGAATTCAATAAATATATATATATTTTTTACCATCTTTCTTTTATCCAGAGAAGCTGTAGCTTAATGTCAACATGGTGTCTCAGCTGTAACCAACCAGTCTAAATCAACATTATTTTTTGTCCATTCTACCTTGTGGACTTAAAAGGAAAACAAAACTATTGTACCATTGCCAGGTTTGTGCTAAACTGGTTCTTCCATTACCAGATACTTCAGGAAAACCCTGTCCCCAACATCTCTCCAAGGATCAGAAGTTTCTAGAAAGACAGAATTTGAGACTCTGAAGAGTCTGTGCCATCTGTGCACAGTGGAGCACAGCTCCTATTGTGGTTTTCTGTGCTCAAGAATGTAAGGAGTTATTGTGAGCAGGTGAGAGAGGAGCTAGTGAGTCCTTGACTACATGGATCCACTAGCTAGACCTGCTACATTGGGTGGCCAGCCAATCATAAGAATGGCAACTGCAGAAGTCACCATGGAGCTGCACTGTTGTTACCCTGTATGGATTGGGGAGGATTCTGTCTCCCATTTCCCCCAGGACCTTCATAGCATGCAGCTCGTTTACATGGCCTGTGAACTGAGTTCAGGAGTTGGCCCTATAAAAATCATATTAGGTATCATGGATAATAAAGTAAACTAAAAATAGATTTTCAAATCTGGAAATTAACAACAGGCCAACCCTTTGGCTCCAATACCACAAGGCATCTTTAATGTGGTATATCACTCTGCATTTTCTTGTTTTTATGATTTTTTTTCTTTTTCTTTTAACTTTTTACAGCTTTGTTTCAATATTATCCAAAATACATGTTGCCTAATCAGATTGAAGCATGACTGACTGAGACAGTGAATTCCCAGAATGTACACAGGACTGTAATCCAGTTGCAGCTAGATTAGCCTGGCTGCACTTTATTATAACATTGCTGATGGCAATACAACTATATTAGAGGAAGAGATGGAGAACTGCAATAGTTATTTTTCAAAAGCAGTTGGCATTATAAAATGATTTGATAATAAAGTACAAAAACTTCCTGAAGCAATAAAAGCACTATGCATTTCCCATACTAAAATACGACATAACGGCACTAAAAATATTTGCCCATAGTTGCTCTTTTGGGAAAATATATTCTTGAGCAATATAAAAGGTCTTTGTAAAATACAGTAATTTTTATTACACCTAGAATTAGAAAAAGAAACATACAGATACTGAAAATGACTCAAAAATCAACAAAAGCCTACAGACATTCTCATTGTCGGAGCTTCCTTAATAGGACTCTCACTCACTATCCTACTAGACACCAAAGGGAATCTCCTGAAGAGTACAAGCCATTCTTGGTAGGAAATAAAATAGTCAGTAAAATGATCAACAGGGCCAGGCAGTGTAGCTCAATATGTGTTCTCCTCTACAGTCCACTTTAGAAACCTCACTTTCACCAAATGCAAACCTAAGTGGGAGGCTGACCCCTACTGTGTTTCCATTTGGTAAAAGTAAGTAACTGAGTACAAACATTGAAAAAAGATTGCTATGACAAAAGCTATTACCTCTCTAGTAATTGATTACAGTCTCTTGGCATTTTGAAGGTATCAGTGAAGATGGAAATATAAACAAATTTTATTATCAGTGAAATAAGGCTGTGATGGGAACAGTCCAAATGGAAAAAAATAACGCTTGTCCTTGTTAGCCAAGTAGCCTATCTTCACCTACTAAACAAACTGTTATAGTCAAACTTTAAATGATCCAAGTATAAGAATTTGGTAATTATCTGACCCTCGTTACCCTAAGAGACATATTAATGAATGGACAAAAACAAACCATAACAAACCCCATTATTTACAAAGCCCTGGCACAATCATTTTTGTGCAACCTTTATGCTTTCTACATATAACACCTACATCTAGAAATAATTCTGAAAATCTATCCTTTAAAATAGTGGAACTTTGGTTCCCTGCTTACAGCTCCTTGGTTATTTCTACTTGGAGAGATGTGAAGCCTTGGTAAAAGCTTCTGGTTGTAGTTAACATTCAAGAGGAAGGTTTCTGATTGTGTTTTAAAAAGGAGTAAAAGAGTCAACAGAAAAAGCAGGAGGAGAGTAGATTGGGAACTGATGCTGTGGAATCAAGGGATCAAAGGATACATTTGTAAAAATTAAAGTAAGGAGTTGAAGATAGAAGTATCAAGTGGAAATATAGGGAGAGATAAGATAATGAAGTATGGCTATGAAGGGCCTTGAAGAGTAGAATAGGAAAGGATGTGTGTGTAGATGTAAGACAGGACACTGCTGCATTCTGTAGAGACTGGAATTTGTATAAGTGATTCAGAGAAGACACAGAAGAGGGAACTAACAGTAATCAAGGTATGAAGTGAAAAATTCATGGACAAGCCATTCAGCAGAACTACTGCCAAGGTAGAAGTAGATATGGATGTTGATGATGTCTCTACAGTTATGGACCTGAAAGGTAAGAAGGTGGTCAGAGCTGAACAGGGAATTAAATGAGTTAAAGATGCAGAAGAAGGTACTTCCCTTGCAACACAGTTATTCTTCTATTGTCTACCATTATGACAAGTAAATAAGCAAGTTTTAAGAATGAAATAAAGTGTGGATGTATTTAAGGCAGGTGCAGAAGGAGTCAAGGATGGGGTCAGTGAAAGAGCTAAAGGGAAAAGAGAATTGGGTATTATCTGCATAAAAGTTGTAGAAATTATATTGCAATATGATGTGCTCAAGTGAGAGATGGTATGTATAAAAGTGGACTGAGAACAGAGAAGTTAAGGGTTCCCATAACAGATCAATTAGTGTCGAACGTACAATTGCTACAAGACATTAATGATGAATTATTAGAAGCCACTTGACTAGCTTACCTATCTGCCCTTGTGGTATCATTGCTTCCATTTGGAAAGAAAGGCCCAAAACAGGTGACCAAAACATGAGTGTTGCAATCAAGAAGGAAGATATTTTGTTAGTAGGTTGAAATGCTGCTCTGATGTCAAGTGGGCATCTCCTTCTACTGTTTCTATCCCTATTCTCGTGGCACAATGGGACCAAAGTTTGCTTTAAAACCCTCTCATTTCCTTAGAAATATTAATATATTCTATCTTCATGAAATATCCTTTACTCTCATTGCTGCAAATCCTACTCCATCTAACACAACAAACTAAGTCATTGTTTAAAATATTAATTTGATGTAAAATTCAATAATCATTATTTTCAGGGATGAGTTTGTGAATATGCTTTGAAGAGACATGGCTCCACTACTCAGAGCTTTGATTCAGATGATTTTGCCCAGACAGTTTGGCTCAGTAGATCCTTCCCCTTGTGCACCAGGGAGGGATGAGTTATTGACAGCTTCAATGGCTCATCTCTCCCCACCCGTTTTGCTTGGTAGAATTCATGAGGGCCTGGATATGGCATATATCCTTTTACGGACATTGCTCCTCATCACACAACATTTCAATAAATACCCAGGAGGTCTAGCTCCTCTGAGCCAACTAGAGAATGAAGTTCTCTTCTGTTTGATACTGAACTAAGTGGCACTGAATCATGCCTCTGCCTAGACAACATAGTCACCATTTTTGAATAACAACTGCCAAAAGCTCAAATGATCATCACATTCACCTGTCCTGCATCTGTAACCCCTTTTGGTCATTACTTAATCTACAATCAATAAAAAAAGAGAGAACATGTATTAGGTATTGAGATTTAACAATGTGCTCCTAAAAGGTATGAGGAAGAATAAAAACCTTGCCACACAGTACACTTAGGCTTGGCAAGCCTGTCAATTAATCAGTCAAACAATGTCAATTGACAGGTCAACTGACCACTTATTTGACCAGGGTCAAATATTCTGAAATATTCCAGCAAGAATGCCCTGATGTAGGCAGCAGCCTATATTTTTGATTTCATCATGGTCCCATCTGTTTGCAAGCCTACTTAAATGTCTTGATTGTTCGGTTGTGTACATGCTAATGCCACCTGTTGGGAAAAAGGTGAACTAATTGAAAGCTGACCATTTTGATTAGCTGAAAAGTTCTAGAACAAATATTGCACATCTATCTTTATTTGTATATCAGGCCAGCAATGTATATGATAGTTTGCAAAGCACACTAAGTAAGTTAAAAGACATGGTCCCTGCCCTAATGAGTTTATAATCTGAACCAACTAGACAAAGATACAGAAATTAACTCAGAAGAGAGTGGTGAAGAGAGAGGAGGGTTCAGTGTCATTAAATCTTCTCTCCGGACACAGAGAGAAAAGATGCAAAGCCATTAAGCCTCTCCCTTAACAAACAAAAGTATCACAGCTATTAACCTCCACTCAACAACTCCCCCCTTAACAAAGCAAACAACCCACATTAAATGCCCCTGTAAATAACCCCCTTTCCTGCCTTCTCAACAAAAATCCCCTGTATACTCCCCCATCCTCCCACACATCCCCAGCCAAACCTTGCTGATAATATGAAAAGTTCTGTGCTAATGAGGAGTGTATGACATCAAATCTCTGCAGAGGCCCCTCCCTTTCTGCTCTGTTCTTTCTCTTGCTATGTTTATGAGTCCACTCTGTTTGCTGCAGGGATGAGGGGCTCTCTGTCGCCTTCCCTTTACATGTGATGTAAGGGTCTTGGGAGTGAGAGGGAAACATGCCCTAAAATATCCTGAATGTTCTGGAACAGCAGTAATTAGAAACAGAACTGAATGGCTGCTGGTTGACTGAGATATTTCATAATGGAGAGAGCATTCAAGAAGTAGTGAGGCATTCATAACAGTGACATAATAAATTATGCAGACTCAGGGAAGACAAAATCATTCATATGGAAATATTTTACTAGACACGAACATGGAAAACTGTTAAAGCTAAGTACAAGTTCTGTGCTTCTGAGTATGTGACGCATGTAGATAGAATGGAGAAAGATTCATTGAATTTGTGTGATGTGTCAAAGATATACTATTGAAGTCAAACACCAAGAAAGGAAAACCTGCTCTGCATCAAAATTTCTTTTCTTCTGTGCATTCTCATTTTATTTCATCTTTGGCAGCATCCCCACAAAACATGGAATCTCTTAATGAAGATATAAGTGGCTATGAAAGTGGAGCTATTCCATTTCTTCATCTTCTGATAAGAATTGTGTTACTCTATCTGCTTCAGCACTGAAAATTCCTACTCCTGAAAAGTCTTCAGACATTCATCAAATTGATATTAAGGGATACAATGTCTTATGACCAGAAAAACGATGTTGACCGTATGTTTACTACAGGTAATTATACCAGCAATACACCATTTCATATAGTCAAAAATTCCTATATGCCAGAATTTTTTCATAAACTGCCTCCAATTTACAAGAACCAGGTAAAAAACAGCTTCCAGAAAGTCTTCTGAATGCTGACACAGACAAAGTAAAAAAGAGAGTTTATGTTCTCGTTGCACAAGCTCCTCACATGTCTCTAGTGTCTGATGAATGGAACAATATTTGTGAGGGTGTCATTAACTTCATGATTACAACTTTATAACCAGTGTTTTACTCATTACAATGTAGAACTGAGTATCACCACACAGCCCATTATATTGCTGACCAGTTTAAAAATATAATAAATTAATTGGGTCCATGGAAGGCTATTTCAGTTGTGAAAGTTGCTCAGGCTTTGTTGATAACTGAGTATCCACATCTTCCATGTTATGGATGCAGTGCCCATACGAAGCAGCTTTTCACTGATGATATACAAGATCTGACAACTTTCTCATCATGTGTGTCAAAATGGACCATTCATGTTGATTTTCAATATGTCCTGGAGCACTGGGGAAGTTCCAGAAGACTGAAAGAAACCTAATGTGTCAATTTTTAAAAAGGGTAAACAAGATGATCCAAGTAACTATAGGCCTGTCAGCCTGACTTTGATCCCAGGCAAGATAATGGAGCAGCTGATACAGGACTCGATTAATAAACAATTAAATGAGGGTAATTAATGCAAATCAACATGGGTTTATAGAAAATAGATCCTGTCAAACTAGCTCAATATCTTTTTTTGAGGAGGTTATAAGTTTAATTGATAAAGGTAATAGTATTGGCATAATATACAAGACTCATAGATTTCTGTTAGGTGTTTGCCTTGATACCACACCACATTTTGATTAAAAAATTAGAATGATATAAAATTAACATGGCACACATTATATGGTTTAAAAACAGGTCTCAAAATGTAACTGTAAACGGAGAATCATCATTGAGCAAGTGTGTTTCCAGTGGGGTCCCACAGGGATCGATTCATGGCCTTTTGCTATTTAACATTTTTATCAATGATGTGGAAGAAAACAAAATCACCATTTGCAGATGACACAAAAATTGGGGAGTAGTAAATAATGAAAAGGACAGGTCATTGATCATAGCAATCTGGATTGCATGGTAAACAGGGTGCAAGCAAACAATATGCATGTTAATAGGGCTGAATGTAAATATATATATATGTATCTAGGACCAAAGAATGTAGACCAGACTTACAGGATGGGGGGCTTTATCATGGGAGGCAGTGACTCCAGAAAAGGTTTGTGGGTCATGGTGGATAATCAGCTGAACATGAGCTCTAATGAGCTCTCAGTATGACACTGTAGCCAAAACAGCTAACGTGATCCTAGGCTGTATAAACAGGGGAATCTTGAGTAGGAGTAGCCTTTATATTTGGCACTGGTGCAACCACTACTGGAATACTCTGTCCACTTCTGGTGTCCACAATTCAAGAATAGCCAACATGATTAAAGGCTTAGAAAACATGCTTTATAGTGATAGACTCAATGAGCTCCATCTGTTTACCTTAACAAAGAGAAGGATAAGGAATGACTTGATGACAGTCTATAAGTATCTACATGGAAAACAAATATTTACCAATGGGCTCTTCAAACTTTAGTGAAATATATAACATGATCCAACAGCTGGAATTTGAAGCTAGAGAAATTAAAACAGAAAATCAGGCATGATTTTCTAATGGTGAGAGTAATTAACTATTGGAACAATTTACCAAGGGTCATCACTGACAAATTTAAAATCAAGATTGGATTTTTTTTTAAAGATATTCTCTAGGAATTATTTTGGGGGAATTCTATGGCCTGTATTATACAGGAGGTCAGAGATCACCATGGTCTCTTCTGGCCTGGAAATCTATTAAAAGTTAAAAGTATTGTCAAGTTTTTAAAAAACAAACTACCACTAACAGCCATTTTCAGCATCATTTAGAACTGCACTTAGTTTCATCCACCCTGAGTAAGCCAAGTTGTACTTGATGGGCATCTTCTATTAAATGTCTCAAAGATCTTGAAATATGCAAGAAAATTCATCAATTACCTGCTGATGAAGAAGGGGTGTGTGGGTGATGCTCCTGAGTTATCTACACTGACACTGTTGATGACGATGGTTTTTTGGATGAGAAACTCAAAATTCATTTCATGCTTCAACCCATAGGTCAGACGATTCAGAATATGGAAAATTATTGTTCTACATTGTCAAATGCCAAGAACAAGTTCCAAATGTTAAGAAATATATTTGTGAGAATCCACTTACAAAAGCTGAAGAGAAAAAGATAATAGACAAGACAATATCATGGAAAAATCAAGCAATCACTTCCGAACATAGTGCTGCCCAGCTTCCAGGGCCAAGACCTTTGTGATGATGAATTTGATTCAGCTTGTGACCTCACAGTGGCTGTTGCACATTTTAAAGGATATACAAGAGAACAAACAACTCTGATGGAAGTACCAAATTATAAAGCAAAAGCAGCCCATTCAGTTGTGAAACAAGCAGAGTACAATCCCAGCTGTTGAATCAAAACAGCTTATTCCTTCATCATAGAATCATAGAATCATAGAATATTAGAGTTGGAAGGGACCTCAGGAGGTCATCTAGTCCAATCCCCTGCTCAAAGCAGGACTAACCTCAGCTATATCATCCCAACCAGGGCTTTGTCAAGCCTCACCTTAAAAACCTCTAAGGATGGAGATTCCACCACCTCCCTAGGTAACCCATTCCACTGCTTCACCACCCTCCTAGTAAAAAACTTTTTCCTAATGTCCAACTTAGACCTCCCGCCCTGCAACTTGAGACTGTTGCTCCTTGTTCGGTCATCTGCCACCACCGAGAACAGCCTAGCCCCATCCTCCCTGGAACCCCCTTTCAGGTAGTTAAAGGCCGCTATCAAATCCCCCCTCACTCTTCTCTTTTGCAGACTAAACAAGCCCAGTTCCCTCAGCCTCTCCTCATAAGTCCTGTGCTCCAGCCCCCTAATCATTTTGGTTGCCCTCCGCTGCACTCTCTCCAACTTGTCCACATCCTTTTTGTAGTGGGGGGCCCAAAACTGGACACAGAATTCTAAATGCGGCCTCACCAATGCCGAATAGAGGGGAATAATCACTTCCCGTGACCTGCTGGCAATGCCCCTCCTAATGCAGCCCAATATGCCATTAGCCTTCTTGACAACCAGGGCACACTGCTGACTCATATCCAGCTTTTTATCCACCGTTACCCCCAGGTCCTTTTCTGCAGAACTGCTGCCCAGCTCGTCGGTCCCCAATCTATAGCTGTGCATGGGATTCTTCCTTCCTAAGTGGAGGACTCTGCACTTGTCCTTGTTGAACCTCATTAGATTTCTTTTGGCCCAATCCTCCAGTTTGTTTAGGTCACTCTGTATCCTATCCCTACCCTCCAGGGTATCTACCACTCCCCCCAGCTTAGTGTCGTCCGCAAACTTGCTGAGGGTGCAATCTACCCCATCCTCCAGATCATTAATAAAGATGTTGAACAAAACCGGCCCCAGGACTGACCCCTGGGGCACTCCGCTTGTGACCGGTTGCCAGCTAGACATGGAGCCATTGATCACTACTCGTTGAGCCCTATGCTCTAGCCAGTTCTCTATCCATTTTATAGTCCATTCATCGAACCCATACTTCTTTAACTTGCTGATAAGAATACTGTGTGAGACAGTATCAAAAGCTTTGCTAAAGTCAAGGTATATCACATCCACGGCCTTCCCTACATCCACAGAGCCAGTCACCTCATCATAGAAAGCAATCAGGTTGGTCAGGCATGACTTTCCCTTAGACTTTCCCATGGTGGAAAGGATTGTGTCCTCCTTGCACTCTAGCCATGGCAGAAATTCTTATAACATTTCCATGTACAACTGCATGTGCAGAATGAAATAGGTTGGTTTGGGGAACTGTCTATTCAAAAACAAAAAATAGGTTGGTGATTGTGTATCACAACTGAAGGTTACAGAAGGAAATGGCTGAAGAAGAGGTGACTCAATATTCATCAAATGAACAAGAAGACAGAGATACTGATGAAATTATTGTTGATGATGCATACAAAGATATAGATGAAGCTGTTGAAGCTGATAAAGAAAAAGGAGATAGTGATAAGCAAGATGCTTGAGGAACTGGCCTGCTGCCTACCTAGCATAAGTGTATTTAAAAATGACTTTTTTCTTTCATAGATGCTGTGTGTTTCTTTTGTAACTGTTCAGCTTTCAATAATGTTCGCATTTAAATGCTAATGCTAAAAAACTAATAATAATTATTATTTTGTTAAGAACATCATTTCATTGTACTTTACATTTTTCGGACTTAAAATAATTCAGTTAAGTAACTTGTTTTTTGTAAATAGGCATAAGTATCTATCTAAGACGATGTCTACACTACCATTTTTGTCAGTATAAATATGACACTTATAGGTGTGAAAAACACACCTCCTGAGTGACATAAGTTACACCAACAGAAGCTCTATGTTGGTGGGAGAGCTTCTCCCACTGATGTAGCTACAGCCATTTGTGGAGGGGTTTTATGATGCGGCTACATGAGCGAACTTATAGTGGCGCGGCTGCATTGGTACAGCTATGCTGCTATAAATTCTCTAGTGGAGACATGGCCAAAGGCTAAGCTTATTGGAGACCATCAAGTCTTTTATTGTTAGTACTGTTGTGGCTGGTCCAATAAATTAGTTCTTTAAAATATTAGACCATTTTTCATATTATTTGACAATATTTGACCAAGGTTTGATCAGTCAACTTACCAATTTTTTATATCAAATGCACAAATTATTTAGAAATATTTTCCATAAAAATGAATAATCGCATGTTGTAGCATAGATATCACATACCTGCCCACACAAATAATACATCTGATATCCAAATTTAGCAAACAATTCTCTTCCTGCCTCAAAAGATGTACAGGTCCCCCAGGTACCAAGAGCCTCCTATCTCCAGTACGATGTCAGACATTACATTCAAGCATCTCTCTCACTAGCACTTGGCATAGATATAATTTCTGAGAAAACTATATACTAAAACCTGCTCCTCAAATTAGTGCAACAAGTCTTCACTAAAAAGGTTAATGGTGACTAGACACTCAACACAATATTAACAACAAGGGGGAAGGAATGCAAGCCAAAATACAGAAAGAACAGGTGAAAGAATATTTTCATAAATCAGATGACCAGTTTAGGCTTGAAATTAGATGAAGATTTCTAACCATCAGAAGAATGAAGTTCTGGTACAGCCTTCCAAGGAGAGCACTGGGGGCAAAAAACCTGACTGGCTTCAAGACTGAGCTTGATATGTTTTATGGAGGGGATGGTATGATGAGAATGCCTATAATGGCATGTAGCCAATCTGTGACTGATAGCAAATATCTCCAAAGGCCAGTGATGGGACACTAGATGGGGACAGTTCTGAACTACTACAGAGAATTCTTTCATAGGTGTCTGGCTAGTTGGTCTTGCCCACACGCTCAGGGTCTAACTCAGTGTTTCTTAACCTGGGGTTTTAGAGGGGTCGCAAGTGCAGAGCTGGTATTGGGGGTGGCAAGAAAGGCAATTGCCTGGAGCCACAGGAGCGCCATGAAACTAAGTTACATGCCTCAGCCCCGTGGGAGTGGGACTCAGGCTTCAGGGGTACAGTAGTTTGGAAAGGTTAAGAACCACTGGTCTAACTGATTGCCAAATTTGGGGTTGGGAAGGAATTTTCCCCTGGGTCAGATTGACAGAGACTCTGGAGAATTTTCACCTTTCTCTACAGCATGGGGCATGGGTCATTTGCAGGTTTAAATTAGTGTAAATGATGGATTCTCTGTAACTTGAAATCTTTAAACCATGATTTGAGGATGTCAGTAACTCAACCAGAGGTTAGAGGTCTATTACAGGATTGGGTGGGTGAAGTTCTATGGTCTGCAGTGTGCAGAAAGTCAGACTAAATGATCATGATGGTGCCTTTTGATCTTAATGTCTATGAGTCTAAGCTATATCTACACTGACGGCGGCAAAGTTGCCCTGTCAGATCGACTTATCTGGATCGACTGAGCAGTCAGTGAAGACCCATTCAGTCAATCCAGAAGTCGACTCTGTTAATCTACCCCCTCAAGTGGCATAGCGCTGCATCAACGGGAACGCGGTTCCCGTCAGCGCAGTGCAGTGAAGACGGCGCGCAGAAGAGAAGCACAGCAGTCGACGGGAGTTATGCAAGTTCTCTGTGTAGTTTGCATAACTCCCATCGACTGCCGCCGAATCGCCGGGATAAGTGTAGACCAAGCCTATGTATTCAAGTCAGCAGAACCTAATGAAATTGCTCCTAGGGTACTAAAGGAACTACTTGAAGCAATCTTGGAACCATTAGCAATGATCTTTGAGAACTCATGGAAGGTGAGGTCCCAGAAGACAAACATACCACCTATCTTTAAAAAGGAAAACAAAGAGGATCCAGGAATTATAGACTGGTCAGCCTAACTTTGATACCTTCAAAGATACTGACACAAATTATTAAACAATCAATTTGTAAGCACTTAGAGGATAACATTAGCGGTATCTATTAGTGTTATAAGGAATAGCCAGCATGGATTTATCAAAAGCAAATTATGCCAAACCAACCTAATTTCTTTCTTTGATGGAGATATTGGCCTGATGATAAGAGGGAAGCAGTAGATTTAATATTTATTGATTTTAATAAGGCTTTTGATGCACTCTGACATGACAGTCTCATAAGCAAACTATGGAAGTGTGGTCTACATGAAATTGCTATATGGTGGGTACACAACTGGTTGAAAGACCATACTCAAAGAGTAGTTATCAATAGTTTGCTGTCAAACTGGAAGGGTGTATCTAGTGGGGTCCTGCAGGGGTCAGTCCTGGGTCTGATGTTATTTGATGCTTTCATTAATGACTTGGATAAAGAAGTGGAGAGTATGCTTATAAAATTTTCAGATGACACAAAGTTTGGGGAAGTTGCAAGCAGTTCAGAGGACAAGATTAGAATTCACAATGACTTTGACAAATTGAAGAATTGAAACTGAAATCAACAAGATTAAATTCAATAAAGATAAATGCAAAGTACTTCAATTAGCAAGGAAAAATCAAATGCACAACAACAAAATGGGGAATAACTGTCTAGGTGGTACCACTGCTGAAAAGGATCTAGAGGTTATAGTGGAAAACAAGTTGAATATGCGTCAACAGTGTGATGCAGTTGCAAAAAGGCTAATATAGTTCTATAATATATTCACAGGATAGTTGTATGTAAGATATGGAGGTAACTATCCTGCTCTACTGGGCACTCGTGAGGTCTCAGCTGGAATACTGCATCCAATTCTGAGTGCCACACTTTAAGAAAGATGAAAATTGGAGACGGTCCAGAACAAAGCAACAAAAATTATAATAGGTTTAGAAAATAGGTTTAGGTTAAAAAAAACTGGGCATGTTGTCTTAAGAAAAGAATACCAAGCAGGGATCTAATAACAGTCTTCCAATATGTTAAGAGCTGTTATAGAGAGGATTGAGATTACAAGTGTTCTCCATGTCAATTGACAAGGTAGGACAAGAAGAAATGGTCTTAATCTGCAGAAAGGGAGATTTAAGTTAGATATTAGAAAAAACTAACTACAAGGGTAGTTAAGTTCCGGAAAAGGCTTTGAATGGAGGTTGTGGAATCCCCATCACTGAAGCTTTTTAAGAATATGTTGGACTAACACCTGTCAGGGATGGCCTAGGTTTACTTGGTCCTGCCTCCACAAAGGGGACTGGACTTGATGACCTCTCGAGATCCCTTCAGGCACTACGTTTTTATGATTCTATGAAAAAAAAAAGTCAGATAACAGATGACATAACCAACATGTAGGCCTAATATTATTAATGGCAACTCTTTAATTAAGAAAGGCATAAAAATAAACTGGAATAAGGGTATGGAAGAAGTCAGAGATCATTATCTGACATTCACCTTGTAGATAAAGCACAGAGATCATTCTCGAGATTGCAGCCCTCTGACACTCAGTTTTAGATATTTTGTTAATCTGATTATCAAAAGGAATAAAAAAATACAGATGTAAAATAGACCAGGGCAATAAATGGCCAACAAAGAGAGCTGTCGAACAGGTTCTCTCTCTTTCAGCCTCTCTCACACACACTGATTCTCAAGAAGATGGATTTGAAGAGATTAAAGTTATTTTCTTACCAAAGGAAGAGGAGACAAATTAATTGTCTTTGAAACACATGCTTCATAAAAGCAAGATTTCCAGGATTTCTGGTTTTTCAATTTATGTGTAGCTAGAGGTCTTTAAAGTGTACTGCTATGACATTCAAACTAAAAAAAAAAATCCTAAATCTCAACTGCACATATTTCTACTGAGCCATAACTAGTGAAATATTTAAAGAGTGTTAACATATGTGGCTATCTAACAAATGTAGATTTTTCTTCTGATTCGAGCCAGTTAGTAAAATATAGAACTAACTTGTATGAACTGATCAGAAAATGTCTATATCCCTAAGGGCAGCAAGTAGTAAATCTGAACCTCTTCATGTTCGAATGTACTCAATTAAGTACTTCAGAAGACTCAGCTTTCCATTACTCTTCCAGTGTAGGGTCCAAATTCAAATAAAAAATCCATATATCTTCCCCCAAAAAGGAGGCATGTCCAAGGTTTTATAGAATTCCCCAAATTGAAAGTATGTAAAACTATGGGGTGAAATCCTGACCCACCAGTGAAGTCAATGACAATTGGTGCCAGAATTTTACCTTAGTTATCTAAACTGTCCAGTTTGGATTTATGTAATTATTTCCCCCTCATTTACTAAAGCATTTACAGAAAAAAGCTGTCCAAATACATGATAATATTGCAATGCCATATCTAGAATATGATTATAAGTATTTCTCTAAGAGAAAATTTTATAACATGAATTTCTCTCAGTTTCAAACAATTTTCAACTGGGAAAAATATGATTATTTCATGCATATTTATGGATAGTTTATCCTTTCAATTAAATTGTTAAAAAAGAGTAGGTAACAGGTGCAATTATCAGATCAGAAAGATCCTTTAGGAATTTTAATAAGCAATGTAATTTAAATCTGAACATTTACTAAATCCCACCATTGTATCATTAGAGTTGAGCAGAAAATGATTTTAAAGTTTCCTGAAAATTTTGAAGATTTTGAAAACTTCCCATCCTGAATCAGGACAAAGTGGAGAATTTTCAAAGTTTTTCACAAAAAGTGAGAGACATACACACTGTAGAATAGACAATGGCCTAGTAGTTAGGGCATATAGCCGTGGCTGGGAAAGGGGAGGAAGACTGATCCAATTTCAAGTCCCTACTCTGCAAGATTCAGAGTATGGACATTAACCTGAGTCTCCCACATCTGAGGAAAGTATCCTAACTGTTTATGCTGTCAGTGTCTTTGGAGCTGTTTGTATAAATAATTAAATATTCACTGGGCAAATAAGAGATTCACTCTGTAGCTCAGGTGCTATGGCACTCATCTGGGACACAGCAGACCCACATTTCAAGCTGCCAGTCTGAAGCAGGTAGAGACGAGACTTGAAATTGGTTCTTACACTTTCCAGCTGAGTACATTAACCGCTAGAGACTACTGGCTACTCTCTCCTTCTCTGAATTTGATCAGAAATTCCATCCTGAACTTGAGAAAACCTTTTTCAAAACTCAGACATTCCCATGAAAAGCAATAGTTTTGACAAACTGGAAATTTCTGACAAAAAGACATTTTACCAAAAAATTCTCAACCTGCTCGATATACCACCAATTCTACTTACCACTTTGAGGAGTCCCAATGGGTTAAATTTTCAAAAGCATCTAAGTGACTCAGCAGCCTAAGGCCTAGTTTACACTAAAAACTTAGGTCAACATAGCTACAGCACTCCAAGGCATGAAAAATCCACATCCCTGAGTACCATAGCTATGTAAATCTAACCCTCATTGTAGTTTTAGTAGGTCAACAGAAGAATGCTTCCGTCAACCTAGCTATTGTCCCTCGGAGAGGCTACAGCAATGGAAAAAAACCTTCCACTGCTCCAGTCTGCGTGTACACTATGGGATTACAGCAGCACAGTTATGGTGCCATAGCTATGCCGCTGTAGTGCCCATAGTGTAGGCCTGGTCTACGTTGCAGGCGAAATCTGGTGGCAGTTGACAGGAGTTACACAAGCTACTCTGTGAAGCTTGAGTAACTCCCGTCAACTTCCCTTTAGCGCGCCGTCTCCAATGCGCTGACAGGAAATGTGTTTCTGTTGACACAGCACTTCACCTTTTGAGGAGGTGGTTTAATTGAATTGACTTCCGGATCGATTGATCACTGCTGCTCAATTGATCTGGATAGATTGATCTCACTGCTGCTCAATTGATCTTGATAGATTGATCTCACGGCGGCGAATTTCCCACCGTCAGTGAAGACATACCCACAGACATAGCCTCGGTTGCATTTTCAAAAGTGACTCAGGTACTCAGAAGCTTAAATCCCTTCAACTTTCAATGAGACTTATGCTCCTAAGTCCCATTTCAAAAGTTACTCAAGCTCCTAAGTTACTTAGGCACATTTGAAAATTTTACTCATTGTTTCTATGAAGCACTAGAATGTGTACTCAAGCACTTTGTTTATTCTTACTCTAGTAAGTGCTATGCATGAGATTTTCAAAAGCACTTAATTGAAACTTGCAATGGGACTAGTACCCAAAGTCAGTCAGGTATATTTGAAAATTCCATCCTATACTTAAATAAGGAATGTTTACAGGATTTGCTCCATAATTAGTAGACATGAAGACATTATGGCTTATACTGGAAATATATATTAGATAAGAGGGGGAAGTTGTAAGAGGGTTTATAGTATATAGTTTGTGGCTGGGCAGAGATAAGGTTGTTTCTGAAACCTTTATATATGCATTTCCTCACATTGAAATGTTTTTTTTTAAAATAGCGTTGCTTACATTAATGGATTTATTTCGTCATAACTGTCAAAATCTTTTGTATGGAAATTCCCTGAGCACTTTAGTGCTCTAGTACAGACAGTAGAACATTATTTTGGGGGTTGTTATTGTTTGTTTCTTCTTTACTGAAACAAAATTGATTTCATGCTTATTGAGCAGCAAGTTAGATATTTCTATTCTGATATTACAAACAAAATCCCCACCACAGTGATTTTTTTAGAAGATCCATGGAAACTGATATTTGAGAATGAACACTTTTGTAAAACCAAGCCCTGGTCTACACTTACCCGGAGATTCGGCGGCAATCGACGGGAGTTACACAATCTACGCAGAGTAGCTTGCGTAATTCCCGTCAACTGCTGTGCTTCCCTTCTGCGCGCCGTCTTCACTGCACTGTGCAGCACTACACCACTTGAGGAGATGGTTTACTAACATCGACTTCCTGATCGATTGAGCGGGTCTACACTGACTGCTCAATCGATCCAGAAAGATCGATCTGACAGCAGCGACTTTGCCGCTGTCAGTATAGACGTACCTTTAGTCTCTAGTGATAGTAATCCTCTGAAGGCTACTTTTACTTAGATACTGTAACTCGTTATGCACAGCCTTTTTGCTTAGGGGAGAAGGTTGAAAAGCTATTTATTTTTTAAAACCATTAACAAATTTAATGTATTTACCTTGATTTAATGTATTTACCTGTATTTACAAAATAGCTGCTTTTCAGGAAATCTTTAGCCTGATGAGCCTGAGGAGTTTGGTATAAAATGTTATAGTGCACCTTATGGAGGCTTCATCTTTCAAATAGAAATGCTTGAGCAACTGATGATAATCCAAGGAAGTTACTGCTGCATATTCTATTATAATGGCTATGTCTCTTGATGAGTGTGCTGTCTTTGGAGTATTGTTCTAGATTGATTACCATCTTTATAATGAAATGCTCAATTACAGCTTTAAAATAGGTAATTATAAAGAGTGTGTATATTTTCCAGTTAGGGATTTTGTTTTGATTTTTTTCTTTAATTATCAGTGCATGAAAGGCAACTGAAGAAGTTCTGATTGCATTGTTAAAGGAAAACTATTTTTTGTTCATACTGTGAATAAACTATATGGAATTTCCAGTTCTGATTTGGTACAGGAGCTTTATGTTCAACTGTCAGGTGCGCGGCCAACTATAAACAATTTTTCAGAATTCTGAAAAACCTCATTTAATTATAGTTGTAAATTACATAGGGATCTTGTCGATAGCCAATGCAACAATTCTCATTGGGTAAAACAGGATGAAACAAAAGTCTGGTTAACAGGAACCACCATTTCTGGAGATTTTCTAGATGGCCATATTAGATGCATATGTAAAAGTTTTATAAAAGACAGAAAACAGTGTGGGTTTTGGTGTGTCAGAATTTTCAAGCTAATGTTTAAGACTCTCATGTAGTTTTCTTTGTGTTTTATCACCCCCAAAGACAGTTGTGTCATCTTAATGTCGTTAAAAGAGATTCCTTCCATGAAGAAAGACATTTTTCCTGAGGGTTAACTGGAACTGAGGGAGTGGGAAAAGTGCTTTTAATTTCAAGGGTCAGAAGTTAGGAGAAAAAACTATAAATATTTCCTTTCCTGAGTACTCCTCATGCTGCAGCAGGCCATTAATTTTAAAAGAGGTTTTCTACTGAAGGAACTCATTCAGCTGTTGACATGATGGGTTAGTTTGTATTGCTTTTTTGCCTCAGATGCCAGACACACACTATTGATGGAAGAATTATTTATTCATTCATTTTTAAAGATAACAGCAGCGATTGAATTAATTGAGAAAATATAAGGATTTATTCCAAACAATTCTTAACCCCTGAATAACGGGACATGGGATTCCTCAATGCAACTCCTACTGCCATCAAGCTGACATATCCCAGTTGCCAGCCAGAGGGGCTAAGGATGCTTGTATAACTGATGTGTCCAGTTAACTGATAGTCCAACAATATGAGAAAAACTAAATATGTTTTGTATCTCTGAGAAAGAATAAATTCTAGAAAGTTAATCTTACTTCAACACTTGAAGTGGAGTCTACCATGCATTCCTTTGCTCTACAAAGGTTAGATATAGTTCTCATGAATACTAGAAAGATTATACAGAGTTGCAGTGATATATTTCAATCACTGTAGGCATATTCCTCATAATGCAGCCTTTGTCTTGCTGTGATATAATATTTTAAAACGTTAATAAGAGGTTAAAATCTTTAGTCTTTCTATCACTCTCTTTTGCTAGTTCAATGGTTTGGGACCTGTCAGCAGGTGGAAACAGAGCACACAGAATAACATGACAATACATCTCTGCTAATGCATAAACATCTCCCTATATAAAAATCAAAACTAGAGAATCCTTAACTCTATCTATGCCCCTTCCTGCCTTTTCTGTTCATCTACTACCAGCCTGCTTTCTCACCAGTTGTGCAAGAGCCTTCTCCACTGCAACTGGAATGGCCTTTGTGTATCTCTTCATTTGGACTCACCATCACTTTTCAAATCTCATCTAAAAGCATCTCTCTCCTTGCATGCCAATACGTTCAATTCTCCTCTCATTCTATTGCTAATATTTATTAAGGCCTCTATCTGTATTAATTTGGTTGCAGTTTCTATTAAATGTTATACAATGCAATGACTTCTTCAACTGTTTCACAAATACAAAGAATTTTGGGGCCTGATTTTTTGTTTGTTTGTGTACATCCCTAGTGCAACAGGATTCTCATCCTGACTGAGGTCTCTGAGCACTACTGTGTTACAAATACAAATGTTACAGTTATCCCCTGGAAGGTAGTATTTTGAGAACATACACTGTGCTGTCTTGAAAACTTTGTACCAGAAACCAACAGACATTTCATATTGCTTTCTAGTTAACAATATTGTACAACTCAGGACACTGACGCACATAAACCCTTGATTATTGCAGTTTACTTTTTTAAGACCTCAGACCATTATATTTACTCCACACTCCTTTGCTTTTCTTTTTAAGTCAGTCACTTCAATACCAAACATAGTAAATCAGTGCTCTTGTGTTTTTCAGGTTTAGTTACCTAGTCCCTTTTCCATGCTTTCCCCTTTGGCATAGCTAAAAAGCCAACTGCATACAAAACTCAGATTTCATCTTAGTGATGTCACAAGTATGGCACTTCTACACAAGCCAGTAATACCAAACAATTTTCTCTGGAATGATGGGATCAGAGGCCAGCCTTCTAGACACCAGTTTTCCTTCTAGAAATTGTTTGAGACCTAGGCCAAAATAATATACTTTATTTATGCAGGCCTGGTCTATACTGCCAGCGGATTTCGGCAGCAATCAACGGGAGATACGCAAGTTATGTAGAGTAGCTTGTGTATCTTCTGTCAACTTACTAACTTCTACTTTCCGCAGCGTCCCCACTGCACTGCACCGACTGGAAATGCCCTCCAGTCGACACAGCCTTACACTTTTCATGGGAGTATGTACTTAGGTACTTTCCTGAATCAGAACCTATAGCAGCAATATCTAGGTGCTATACCAGTAACTAAAATATAGAACTTAATACTCAAAGATGTCACCTGCTCTCAGATATCCAGGTAGGCAGACTGTGACAGGGTAGTCTGCCCCTTTGGAATAGTGATGCTTCATGGTCAGCCTACCCCCATCATGCCGTGTGGCCCTTTAAGATTTTGAAAGGTCTGCTATATATACACAAGGATGTAGGAGATACTGATCAAGAGGAAGCAGTCCCAGGAATCCCATCCCTGTGTCTTTAAGGGCCCTTACAGAGAGGATGGGGCAAGGCTCCTGCTCACCCAGCCAATTATGATTGAGCGGGAGAAGGGACCAGCATATGTGCTGCCTCTTTCCTCATTGTAGGGCAGATATCGCTGAGCCTCAGGACTAACAGAGGGAAAAGGAAGGAGCTGAAGGAGAAGATGGCTAAGGCCCTGCAGCTGGCTAACTTACAACCCAGGTCGAAGGAGAAGAGCTGGGAACTCTCGCTTAAGGAGAGACAGAGAGATTGAAAGGTAACCCAGAAAGGATTGGGAACTGGACACAGAAGACGGGCTTCAGAAAAGCACCGAAAGCTAGAAGAAACTTTTATTTATTTGGGACTTGTGTTTGGACTTGTTATCCGAAAAGGCTTGACCTCTAAGTGACCCAGCTGGAAAGCTGAGCCACATGAACCCAGGGAGAGACAGAAAACCCTGAGGAGGAGGAAAGTGAGGCAGGGTGTTCCTACAGTGCCACACTCAGCCAGCAGGGAGGAATACAGGTCAGATACAGACAGCCAAACACAGACTGGAAACCAAAGTAAATTAATGTTCATCTAGAATCCTGAATAAACAAGTCTTGCGGCATGATCTGAACTCACTAGACTCAGGCACTCATGGCTTAAAAATAGCAAATACTAAAATTAATCTTCTAAAAATACCTTACCTACTTATATATTGAGGACAAAAGAAATAAACGTGGAGTTTCTAGATCAAGGCATTTCTGAGTTACCACATGATGTTCCAAAGAAAATTAGAATTTTCAAAAAAATTTAAAAAAACCCTCTCTCTCTACCCTGACCTGCAGTTCTCTTCTCTAAAAACACCTCATACGAGTAAAATCCCAGTTTCCCCAAAAGTTCCCACTGACTTAAATTTAAATATGACAAATTTCATGTATGAAAGACCTTCTCTGAAGGGGAAATCATAATCATATAACCTATGAAGAGTGGAAACTCTTCGAACCTTAACTACAGAATTACTACTATCACTCCCTAATACTGTCAATAACACATCCTGTTAGAACAGTACTGTAATTATGATCTAAACATCAACAATTGCAGAAGACAATCTGTGTCACATATATATCTATACACACACACTTGTTTGTTTTCTCTCATTTTTAATGTGACATAAACCATATGTTTTATTAAAAAAGGTACACTGAAGAAAACTCAAATAATAGAGGCAAGATCTGGATTCACAATTTGGCAGTATTAAATGGTCTCTTAATTAAAAAAACATTGCTGTTATCATTGTAGGTTCCCTACCTTATGTTAATATGACACCTAGATAGACTTAAAAAAATGAAAACATCTGGAACATAGGCATTAAGGTTTTAGGGATCATAGATCAAAACCTCTATATTTAGTACATAACAAAAGTACAGTAAAGTAAAAGTATATTTGGATGTTAAAAACACATTATTATTGGGGTCAAGGAATCCTATCCACGTCCTCCCTAGGTACATACTGGGTATTGAAACTCGTGGTGTTCCTCTGCAGAGCAACATAGAGAGCACACCCAGGTGCATTACCTCCCCAGCCAAGCACTGCCAATGCTTTTCATGAAGGCTAACCTTGTGCCAGAACATGCAAGGGCAGGATGGGAGTGGACAAGGGAAGGACGTTTAGCCAGAGGATCTGCAACCAAACGGATCCATCATCAAACACTAAACATACCTACTCAGAAAAGCATTCAAGTATGTGCTTAAGTACTTTGTCTCAATAGGGATGCTTTCCTGAATTAGTCAAATGCACTATATAAAACTCTGATCTGACAATGGGCTAGCTCTCCATGGGCAGATTCCTACACAGGACCTAGGACATTCATATATACTGATTACCGATAACAGGGCTAATAAACATTCCAAGCTCTATTGTATGTGTAAGTAAGGTAAAAAAGATGTCTCTCACTGTAAGGCACATTTTCCAGGCCTTGGATCATTCTTGTAGCTCTTTTCTTAACCCTCTCCCATTTTACAGCATCCTTTTTAAAACTATGGACACCAAGAGTGGACATGGTCTTCTAGTAGTTGTCTCACCAACACTTTATGTGAAAGTAATAATCACTGCTACCAGATATGGTGTCACCTAATGTTCTACCCTGTTTCAAATTGAAGTTATTTTAATCAGCATCTTGCACTCCCAAACATCTGACATGATTTTGGTAGCCAATAGTCTGATGAACCCCTAGACTGTAATGCTGTACACGATGTGCACTACACATCCTTCAAACATCCAAAATAGCAATGGTGCTGCGCTAAATTTTGCAGTCCAGAATCTATAAAAAGCCACCTTTGTCCCCCTTCCCTTCTGGAATACATCTCCAGGAGATGCAACACAGAATCTAGCCCAGAGTGTTCAGAGATGTACTGTACCTTGGTACGCTCCTAGGAACCTTAATACTCTTAAAATGCTGCAGACAAAGGTGTGTGGAGAAACTAATAGGTTAGAGACTTTTTCTGAAAATTATTCTCCAGAAGAGAGATTATTATTGTCTCTCATTTGGAATTTTGTCCTTAAATGATTCACATACCAAGAGTAACTGGGCTTGGTTTAAGGATGCATATAGTGAGGGAAAGTGAGAAGAGGCAGAATTTGAGACTGGTGGGATGTGGAACTGGTGGGATGTGACTACTCCTATTCCTGTACAGTTACTCTGTGAAAGACAAGTGAGCCATATCTGAGTCATTAATCGTGCTGTGCATGGAGATGCAGAACCTCTACTATGGCTCCCCAAATCCTGCTCTTCCCCTTCTGTCCAGTGGGGCAGCATAATTTCCTCTGCAACTGTGGCCAGAACAGCGATTCCCTCTGTGTCACAGATTTAACAACAGAATCTACCTGAGTAATTATAGCATATTTTTCTGACTTATCCTTGTGAACCTTGTAAAATTTAAGAGTGAATCTATTAGTACAACTTTTTGTTGTCAGCTGTGGCTACTCAAAGTTAATCAATTCTTCTAATGAATCGGGAACTGGAACGGCAGCTTTATCTTTTCCTTTAGATGATTTCATTTTATCTTTCTTGACATGGAAGCTGAATCAGAATTGTTGTTGATGCCTACGGTGAAGTTATAATTTTTAATTAAATAAGATAAATCATCAGATTCAAAAAATATTCCTGCAGGACCACAATTTGATTCAGAGGAAAAGTTTTTTAGGTCTCTTAGCTTTTGTTAAATGCTTTGTTTGATCCTTTTATTCAGCTAGGAGGGCAATAGGAATGCAAGACCAGGCTCCAGATTGCCTTGATGACAGACCTCAGTCCACATCAGAGAAATTATCTGCAGGGTACCATATTCACTGAAAGCCCCAACCTGCCGTGAGGAGCAAGGTGGACATAAAGCTTCATCTAAAGAGATATATTACATCTATTCTGAGCAAGGAAAATTGCAATGTCTGAACTAATATTATGCCTTACCTGCTGAGCATGCTTTTTTTAGCAGTTCTATGTGGGGAATTCTCTGGAGTGCTTTTGCCTTGTTCTGGTTGGGAAGAGTCAGAGGAGTCTGTTGAATTTTCTCAGCAGACTGTGGTGCATGGGACACAGGCATGGGAGAAATAGCAGGATAGAGTATGTTTTTTGTTTTGTTTTAACATTAGCATTGCTTGTGATGATTATTAAATATTTTGTGTAAGGGTGCCCAGAGACTTCCAGAACAATCAGGCTCAGTTCCAGTCAGCTAAAGTTCTTCCTTGATTTTACTGTAGTCCACTTTCCCAGATATGAGGTTGGAAGCATGGGGGATTGTCTAACCTTTGAGAGAGCAACCCCCTGTGTGTGCTTATATCGCACCTAGCACAAAGACATGCTTCTTGCCCCCCAATAATTTTTGAAAATTCAGTTATTTTCAGAGAATTTTCCTTTGATTTTTCTTCAAATAATTACTCAAGTAAGAAGGTAAGTTGTACAAAAAAAGCCAGGCATTCACTATGGGGAAGAAACAGAATGATGAAAAAACTTCCATCTAAGCAGAAAGAGAAAAAACTGGCAGGATTTTCAATTAATAGATGGCACAGATTGTGGAAAAAAAAGAGCCACTTTTTCATGTGTGGCAAAATAAGAACCGGAAGCTTCTGGGATCAGCATACTTGGTATGGTACTGAAAATTCTACACCTGTCCCTTATTCTGAACAAGTGGGACAACCTCAGAGTAGCTCCTGGATTGGTGAGGGGAAAAGTACAGAAGAAACAGGATTTTTATCCTGAACCTAACCTGCCATGAGTGGAGAAGAAACACAATGCCTGTCAAAGGACATAGACATGGCATTAAAATATTATTGGAACATGTTTCTATAAAATTAATGCAAATGTTGAAAAATTTAAATATTAATTTAAGTACTAAATATTTTTACTTGTAAATATAAATGTGGAATTTTCGTTGGAGATTCTGAAATTATCAAGTCTATGTTTTGTTGATACTTGCATTGTTCTCAAACTGAATAGTCAACATGCTCAATATGTCCTTTGTAAAAATGGGTAATTTTAAAATATTGAATTTTTTCCTGAATCCAGTAAAAGAGTTAGCATTTGTTAAGGCTCTGATCCTGCAGAAGGAATAGTGAACGCTGATCCCTGAACCTGTAAAGTAAATAAATTGGACTCTGTCCAGGAGCTGGTGTTCACAGATCCCATAGGATTGGGGTCAAAGGTTGACAAGCCTCCTATGTTGAAAGATGGTTTTGGACTGTTTTTTATTTGTACTGCATCCATAAATAAACAAAATTTCAAACATGACCAAAAAAAGTAAATGTTGCACTCACTCTGAAATGATAAAGAGTCAGCCTGAAATAATTTGTTTTGCCAAAATCATGTTGCTCATCAAAAACAGAAGTTAAATCCCAGCCTTACAGACTGACTAGTGCAACACTACTGTAATGAGACATACAGAACTCAAAAATAAAAGATCTTGCATCGAATACCTTTTAGCTTGTCTTTTCTAACAGAGAAAAATCACCAAATCACAATTCTCAAAAGAATAAAATAAGCTGTGTTGAAAGACAAATACAGCTTTGTCTATTTTTTATTCAAGAGCAGTTCATTTTTCCATCCTAAAATACTGTATGTAGGAATTGTTTAATATCATGAAAGCTTTATCTGATTATTACACATGGGTTGTAGTTTCTCTCTTACTCAGGGGAAAATAGAGAAGCTCCTTCTGAATGCAAAATCCAAGAAATAAGGGTTTTGCCTCAACACTACGTAGTGAATCCAAAGCAAGTCTACTTGATTATTTGGTTTACTACTATCCAATAGCATTTTTTCCAAACACTCCAACACAATGCAGTTCTCTAATACTAATTAAATTATATATGCATTTTTCCTCTTTGGTATTATGAAAGCTAAGCTAGTTTAGAACAGATGTTTTAAAAAGAATCTCATAATGTTATTGGCATCACCTCAGAAAATGCAAACCACAATAAAAAACATATCTTTGTACTGACTTGACAATTTCTTAAAGGTTTAATCTGCTGTCACTGAACTGAAGTTGCAATTCACAACATTTACTTGGTTTGATTATGGTCTTTATTCTTTATCTAGAGCTGTCAACTCTTTCTTTCACAAGAACAGATAGTTTATTACAGATAGTGTGTCTGATTTACGTACATTTTTTTCATCACCATTTATTTAGTAATATACTGTAATTTAGTATGACTTTTTTCTAATGTAAGAGAAGTACCAGTTAATGTATATAAGACTTACCATCCTTGTATTCACAGATAGCATAGAGTCTATGGTTTCTCAATTATATTTCGCCGCGGAACCCTTGTGCAGCCATGCCATACCCTCCGCCGACAAGTCCGGGAAATTTTCCCCTTTTCGGCGGCGCGCTGCCAGCTGTTTGGCGGCCCGCGATTTCTCTTAATTTCGGCGGTGCGGTTCCGCTTTTTCGCGGAACCCTTCAACTCAGTCCGCTGAACCCCAAGGTTCCACAGAACACTATTTGAGAAACACTGGCACAGACTATTGAATAGGGAAAAGCTACTTAGAGGATTTTCTTGCAAAAATAAACTCTAAGTGTATGTGTTAGCATTAAGCATCTAAGTATGTATTTTCCAGACTTGCTGTAGGCCAGGATTTTACCTGTAGTTATAACATGCTCTTGAGGCTTAGACAAACCATTACAGAGTAATTAATGACCTTTGTCTACTCCAGAAATAAATGGTATACTAGATGTTGGCTTTTTAAAAAAAAACCCATAAAGACTAAATCTTAAAAGCAAATACTTGGGGGACACTTAGGAAACAATGCTTTTGCTCATAGCAGCACAACATTAACCACAAACACGTACCTCCTCCTCCATAAAGCTAGAAATCCGAGCATGCTAAAATGACAAAAGGTGAATTGTACTAACAGAATGTCTGTTCCAGATCATGTTAACATAAATTAATCAATACTTGGAAATGTCAAAGTGTGGGTATTGCAAACCACTGAGTAGACACTATTGCATTCTTTTAAAAAATCTCAAGCCACAGATAGCAACTATATTTTAATTTGGTAGATGTTTTTCTAAAACATTTTCAAAACCAGTTTTAATTTTGAGTAAACAATAACAGGGAAGTGTGGAAGAAGGGAATGTTATTGTGTAGTACTCAGAATTCAAGGCTCAGAGTCAGAACTCCTGTTTGTTCTTTCAAGTTCTGCCACTGTCTGACCTTTGAATATTAGAGAGACAAAGCAGGTGAGGTATTATCTGTTATTAGACTAACATCTATTGATGAGACACACATGCTTTCAAGCCACACAGGGCTCTTCGTCATATTCTGGGACTGACACAGCTACAACTACTAGAGGGACCAGCTAACAAGTGTGAAAAACTGGGACATGGGGTAGGGGATAATAGGCAATTATATAAGAAAAAGCCCCAAATATTGGGACTGTCCCTATAAAATGAGGATAGCTGGTCACCCTATCAACTACACTGCATGGTCTTTGGATAATCATTTAATGTGCTGACTCAGTTTATGTAACTGGAAAGTGGTTAAATTGTATCTCAGAGGCGTTGTGAGGCCATGGACAAAAGGCATTGTTACCTCGGAGATTCGGTGGCAGTCAACCAGAGTTATGTAAGCTATGCAAAAAGCTTGCGTAACTCCCGTCGACTTCTCTGCTTCTGTTCTGTGAGCCATCTTCACTGCACTTTGCCAATGGGAACCACGTTCTCGTCAATGCAGCACGACGCAACTTGAGAAGGTGGTCTTAATACGTTGATTTCTGGATCGACTGAGCGGGTCTTCACTGACCACTCACTCGATCCAGAGAAGTCGATCTGACGGCGGCGAAGACATAGCCCTAGTCTATGTTTCCACGCTATAGTATCTGAGTGCCTACATGCTGTAATGTTTTTTAAATAGTTTTTACTGAATTTCTAAATTACTGTAGGTGAATATTTGATGCCGATAGGGGGCAAGTCACAATCTCTCTATGCCTCACTTCTCCATCTGTAGAATGGAGATAAATAGTACTTCCCTACCTTACAGGACCTTTAGAGAATAAATACATTAATGACTCTGAGGTGCTAAGATAATTACGGTTATGGGTGCCATAAAAATACGCAGGATAGACGGACAAACTGAGTGATGCAGTTGAAAAAACAAAGTGAATTCAACTCCAGGCCATCAAATTCAACCCTGAATTGCATTTCCCAAGGAAAGTGGAATTAATTTCATTTTGGACCATGGAAATAAATTTTGATCATAGTACTTTGTCGTTACACTCAGTGGTAGAAATTTACAGATTTCCTTTGATTCCATTCTAATTGGCCTTAGTTACTAGAAAGGAAAGGACCATTCTCATGCTATAGCCCAGACAGAAAGTGTCAAAGGGAAGAGTCTCTTCTAACTCAACATGGTATCAATTTGGATGAACATGCACACAGTCAGCTCTCCATTTGGAAGCTAACAAACAGCTATATTCTGAACACCACTTTTTCTTCACCTGATACAGCTCTCAATCTGAGTTTTCACTTGACCACTGGCAAGGCTAGTAGGTTCATAGTCCTACCTCTAATCTTCAGGACCTCATGGACAGTCTATCTCCTCTTCAGGCCAGATTCTTCTATCTATTCCCTGAATTTCTGGTCACACTTGTTACTCTCCAATCATTAGCATTTTCTACTTACCTCCACTAGTCCTAGTCCACCAGAAGAGGTAGACAAGTCTGACCCTTTTCAGCTAGGGCTCTTGGCTCTTTACATCTACCACAAGGACTTAAATTCCTCTTCCGTGTAGCATTACATTCCTCTGACCCAAGTCCATGCACTGGTTTAAGGCCAGAAAAAGACATTTTGCCCTAAGATTTTATTATGAACAGTGGAAAATAGAAGTAAATATTTCTTTTTAAAGAATACTTACTGGATTGTGTCTAATGTTTATTTATTTTACTGAAAAAAAGAAAGACTCTTGAAAATAGTTAATGAAAATATTTCCTTAGCTGTCATTTACTCCACTTACTGGGGCACTAGAAGTAGACAGATAGGTAGATATGAAGATATTTTATCTCCTATAGAATGTGAAGATGAATAACTTTGAACTTCCTCAGTAATGTGTAGAGGCAAATTATAAGGTCAATCAGGCAGCACCCTCCCCCACACCCCACTCCATAAAACTTGTGACATGAGCAACTTTTAGAATGAAGAAAGTATTTACTAAAAGGAGCATAGAGTCTAGTGTTTACTTTCTATTGATCTTTTTATCTTTTTTTAAAAAAAAAACACAAAAAAGATCATGATGGGCCTAACTAAAGAACAATGACTCTACGGATGATCACAATTACTTTAGCGGTAGGAAAATGAGGATGAAAATGAGAGAGACCAATTTCTGGCCTCTCTCCCACAGTGCCTCCCTGTACAAAGCTGAAACAATTTAATTTGTAAAATTAAATGTTTTTAATACCACTCTCTAATATTGTAGTGTTATAAGGATGTTCTATAGATTATAAAAGGCTTTACTGTGGAATAATAAAATGAAAATTACAGAGATGAAAATTACAGAGATACAGCTAGGAATAAAGGGTCTGACATCCATTATCCCAGTAAAAATTAAGAGTAAATCTACTGAAATAAATAGCCCTATACTGGTGTCCGACTGTACTTAAACTAGAAAGAAGCCAGCTACGGTGGTCTATTATTTTTTTTTCTGTTAACCAAACCAGGTCACCTAGAAAGTAAAGAAAAAGTCTGAGATCTCCAACTAAGAAATTTAGACATTGGCAGAGAGGGATTTTCTATCTCTTCTACAGACTTATAAGTGAACACAACAGGTTTGTCAGAATTTCAGCAGATAAAAGGTGGAGAAACAACAGGTATTGAGATCACCTCAATCATCAGTTCAGAGTCCTGGGGTTAGGAACAGTCAACAGATCAAGCAGCTGTAGGTAGAAAAGGCTCTGGTGCAAGATTAATGCCTCTGACTTGTACTACAACTATTTAACACCATGAAAAATCAGCAGAAAAGTGCTACTATGATTCAATCCTCAATGAGACAGAGCAAAATTGGGAATCCTGGGACAGACAAGGGGGGGAACCTAGATTCCGCAGGGCCAAATCTTTTGATATAGATCGACAAGTGTTACTCCCTATCACCCATATGCAAAAGGCCCAAAAATTTCATATTTATAACCACAGTTGCAGAATAGCATCTTATTCTTGCAAAACAGTATTCTTAAATATATTCCAAGATATATTTTATACTCCTGAAAGCAGACAAACCTGATGCACTAATAAGTCCCTTTTCCATTGCTAATTTAAATTAAACTGTGATAATATGTTCAAATATTAACTGGGAACTGGTTGATTATTTGGGTCTTTCAAGAAGCAATACAAGGAGTGGCTCATAGTCCCATCGCCACACCTAGCTAGAGAGCCAACTGTCTGGATAGTGCAATACTGAATTTTCTGGATTTTTTGTACATAGTGTGACAGGGTCAGGCCTGATGGCTATAGGAGAGTGGGTTATTTGTTTTTGGTTGGGTTTTTTTTTTTTTTTTGACTGTTTCATAACCATCTTTAAGGAGTGATACACACAAATACTTTCTTGTTCACAAGCTTTATCCATTTTGCACGCACAAACATTGGTACTGCCTCTTCACGATCACAGAGTAAACAGATGTGCTGATAGCCCTCTACATCAGCAAGGCATCCCATTCACAGACAAGAAAATCTTCAATCTGACTCTTCATCCTTGCCAGCTACTAGGAGGCCCACTCCTTCATTTCCTGCTGCCATTGCAAGGAAGAATAAGGTTCTGGACCACTACAACAGTGGAATTCTCATTCTGTGCTGTAACAAGGTGCCTGTTCATGACTATGTGTACAGCATCTGGCTTGCTGGCGCTAAAGGTAGCCCCAGAATCTTTCACAAAGTCCTCCACAATAATGGAGGAACTGGCAAAACTGGGCTGCGTTATCTGCTCATACACAGAGGGCCCTGTCAAGCTGTACCCCTGAAATACCCAGGATTTATCTTTATTTGTGGCACAGCATAAAGCAGCAACTCCATGTCCCACAGCACAAACAGGCTTGTTCTCACTGCTGAAATGCTGCAATATCCTAACCAGGTATCCACTGTTTGCAAGGTCAGTCATAGCCCCAGGACAGTTAGGAATCAACAAGGCATGGTATCTAGCACCATCAAGTGACTCCAACTTGGCAGGATTAAGGTATATATATTAGCCACAGGATCAGCAAATCCTTGTTCCCTGGGTGATTCAGCCAGGGTCACTCCAGGTCAATTAGGCCACCTTAGGCCAATGAAGGAGTTTGCCCCAGCAGTTAGCCTCCTTTTCAGGCAGACAGGTGCAGCTGGAGGGGATTGAGAGAGGAAGTAGAGCTGCTAGGAAGTGAGGAGAACACATCCATGTCTGGTGTGGACCACAACACCCAGAAGGTACTGACTTTGGGGAGAAGCCTGTTCAGGCAGGGCTGAAGGTCTTGGGCACAGAGGCTAGAAGGAGGACCTGGCCTCTGAAACAATGGAGTGAGGGAGGTTGAGGCGGAGACTGAAAAGGCAGAGACTGAAAAGGCTCCAGCCATGGAGGCTGCAAAAGCCCCCCCTCTCTGCTCCCACTCCACTGCACCCTGCCAGCAAGCTGCAGCAAGTGTGGGACCCACAGGGGCAGGAAAAGCCCTCCCCCCCACTCTGCCACAGTAGGTCAAAAATCAACTTCAAACAGGGCTGTACTGTAAAGATAGCTCTTCTCTTGAAAATTGTAAGTGCTCTACATTCATTGAAGTATGCATGAGAATACTAAAGTGACATCATTCTGGCATATGATATAAATCCTAGTAAATGTCCAGGATAAATATCCTGTAGAAACTGTCATACAGATAATGTGCATATGTGGAGTTCCATATTAAGAGGGACAGTGAAAATGAAAATATCAAGTTTACTTTTCTTTAAGCAAATTTCAAAGAACTGAGTGGTAACTTATTTATGTGTGCAGCTTTATTATAATAAATATGTTCTGTATTAGTGTTTCTGAAAATGTGAGTCATATTATAAAACTGATACAACATTTAATTTAGAGCCTTTCTTATTTTAAGGCTTTTCTTTCTATACTGTATTAAGAACACTTTCTTCTCATCATATCCCATATGTGGACACAGAAAGTTTTTAACTGTGGAAGGGTGAGCTATGTTGTTATATTTGCTGGTTTTGGTCACATTTCCCTACAGCTTCACATAGTCACCATTTAGAAAGACACTACAGAACAAGTCAGGGGAAGCCATGAATTGTAGGATCACGGTGGCAACTTCATGAAGCTATTATTTGCTTCTAATACAACATATCATGGGTTGTGTGTCACCATAGCTATCAGCTTAACTGAAGTCCTTTGTTAATGCTCCTGATCCAGCAGAAAGTTTTATTGTTGAGCATTCTCTCCTGCTGGTCCATCAGGGGGCTAGTAGGGAAGGAAGTCATGATTATCACCTCCATAAAGCTTTCTGCACAGAGAGCAAATCTCAGATTTCAATTTGAGGCTTTTGTTTATGCACTGAACTTACATTTAGGCTGCAAAGCCAATTCTAAATGAGCTGTATTTGAAAATTCAAAGATGAATGTACTGATGGATGCAACTCCAGTCTACCTTCACAGAGCCTTTTTCCATTTTGACTTGATTCCTGAATAGATGTATCACAATTACTTTTGCAAGGGCCTAAGTTGCATATATTCTTGGAGCTGTATGAATGCAAATATATGTTCATGCACACATCCCAGATTTGCGGGCACACATTAGGCACAGGGGATCAGTTCAGCTCTCTTACAGTCAATGAAAAGATTCCCATTTTCTGCAGTGAAATTTGCATTCAGGAAAAGCATAGCCACACACTTTTATCTTTTACCATGTGAATATTCCCATTCATTTAAATTGGACCGCTTATGTGTTTAAAGTTAAACATGCACTGAACTCCTTTGTTATTGGGACAAGGGCCTAATGCAATGTCCTCTGCAGGCAATCAGAGTTTCAACAAGTTTTGGATCAGGTCTTAAGTGTACAACTTGGGAACATCCAAAAAGTACATGTATTTTAAAATTCAGGGCTTGTTGTTTAGACTGTATAATCTACACTGTATTGACCAAACAAATCTTTCCCACTGGAAAATACAAGATGGATCCTAAATAGCCTGATTCTTTATCTTCTTTTTCACTGTGTAATATTCTGCTTTTGATTTAATTTAAAAAACATGTGGTAACTTCCTGAAATCTCAAACAGCTGCTCCGCTATATCCTGTCAGTTAGCACTATTCATACTCACTTGTGTTGTGACAGTGTTTGGATATCTTCCTGACACTTACTTCTAAGCATGCTCTGAGGAATATCAAAGCTGTGAGTTATTTGCACTGTCCAGGGCCATGCAAAAAAAAGTGTTTCTCTTTTGCCTTCATAAGCATTCAAATATCAGAAACAAAGCCACTACTCATTCATTGTGGCACTGAGCAATCCCTTTCTCACTGGGTGTTCTTCTGCCTATTAATGGAAAGAACAGAACTGAGGTGCGTGAGAGACTGATGGACCAAGGACAAGGGCAGTCAGGTGTGTCAAACTGGGGGACATGCACTTTGATAGATTTTCATGTCACAAATTGTGAGAAGCTGCTTATTATGGTAGGTGGGAGAAAGAGGGCAATTGCTGTGTAAAACATGTGGGGTGACCTTTGTGTTTTAAATTGAGAGACTGAGTTCACCTCTTTGCACCTTCACCTTTCCTCAAATTTGCCATTCCTGGCTAGGGATAGTCAGCCACCAGCCAACAGCACCTCAATAAAATATTTGTGACAGTAGCAGTTAGCGGTACCAAGATGCGAGAGAAGCTCCAAGCACTAATGTCAAATCCCCTTCTTTGCAGACATTCTGGAATAAATCCCACATTCTTCACTGTCTCAGCCCACTTTTTTAATAATATTTTAGAGCTCATAACAAAAGAACAAAACTGTGTGGAAAAATTAGCACCAATAGTTCTTGAATGTGTGTAAATAAACTTCACACTCTGTGCTATCTATATATAAAATTTAGAAATTAAATTATATAAACTCCGTAGCGCCTAGCATCTTGTACCTTCAGATTACTTTACATTTAAGAGTGACTGAGTAAAAATTGTTGTTTACTAAAGTAGTAGTGGTAAAAGGCCATTAAACATCCACATTTTAAATACCAAATTGTTTCTCATCTACAGCTGACAAACACAAACACAGAGACCCTGGCCATGAAATAGGAACCAAAAATAAAAACACTCATAAATCAATGGCACTGTAGTTTACTCTGAATTAGTTGATGAAAAATATCAATAAGTCAGTGGTTTGAACACTCTGAACAGCACTATTTTAATTATACTTCAAGTTAGAGCTGGACTGCAGATTGGAACATGGTGCTAGAAATCTCAGGTAGCAGAGGTGGCACTGAAGTAGAATATTACAAGTAATAGTGAACCTAAGGTAAGACATTTTTTAAATGTTTCTATTATCATTAGTAATATCATTTTCCCTAATGCACTTGGCAGATAATGAGCAGTTCAAGCATGAGATGTCTAAATGTCTCTTGTTGCTCATTATCATAAGACTTCTATACAGGTCATCATTAATTCTATAACACAGTAATCAGCGATAGCACTGTATTAATTGGCATAATGTCTTCAAACTAAATTAATTGTTCTTCCTGTTCACACTCCCTGGTATAGTTTACACATTTTCTGGCTTACCATTTACCCCTGTCCTCTCCACACAAATTCAATCAGGTAATTTATTAGTGGTAGTGTACATTCTTCCACACTATGGCTGACACAACTGTCTCACCCTCTAAATTCATTAATCTTTAGAGGAACAAGAGAACATTTGCTGGAAAGAAAAAAATAAATAAAAATTTTAAAAAAAGTAAAACTCAAGACTCCATCCTATTCTGGCAAGGGTGGAGATTTCACAGTTCTAGGGCTGTCAAGGACAAGACACACATAGCTGTAAGCTGAGAGGGATGGTGGGCCATTGTTAACTTCAGAACAATAAAAGTAAATACACTGCTGCTATGGGTTATCTTTTACGACAAGGAAATCGCTTCAGTTCACCCACAAGAATATGACAAGTAGAACCTCAGAGCTGATAATACCATGTGTTGACCTCATCTATTGAAGCAGTTTACCTGGGAAAGCAAGGCTTGCTATTCCTTTCACGAATTTAAATATTTCTTCTTGAGTTAGCAACATTCAGTGCTCACTGAATGTTTCAGACTGTAACCTGAAACACCTGTATTTGATCACATTTTAACATTTTTTTTTCTGAAGAACACATCTAACATAGTATGGATAATGAATAGGAACTGCAATTTAACTTGGGAAGCATCCAGCTCTGCTGCATATAATCATCTTGAATGATTATGATGTTAACAAGGGAATTATTCAACTCACTTAACTGCAACTCGCTTTGATTCTCTTTTGAAAATGTAATATCTGAGGTTTAGGGGTCAAGCCATTTAAAGCATAAACTTTTGGTTGTCCCTTGGGGAATATCTATAATATCTATTAGTGCTGAGAGGGCAGGGAAGAGGAAGAGAAATATGTATCTCAAAGGTAAATTTATATTAAATCCTACACACAAAGCCCACTAGACAAGCAGGTCGATATAAATGGTATAGTTTAATGCTATGGCTTCTAGAAACTGTATCGGATTTTTTTTAAATTCATGTTTTCACCATGAAGCCACAGCCTAAGTTTAACTCTCTGATAAAATATCCTGACACAGTATAACATTATCTTTCTTTTCTATTCATTTTTTAAAGAAATACTTCCCGAAAGCATCAAACAAATGATCAAAGACACAAATGAGATATCCTTAGACTCCAGCATGTTGTTGCCAGAAATTAATAGAGAAGGGACAGCATACAAACTAGGAAATGCCGGCAAACTGTGTCAATTGATATGGTATGTTTGTTTATGCTATTCTTAGCTGCTGTTTCAGGACACCACAGGGACAGATGCTATAGGTAAGCATATATTGTAGGCACAAATTAACCTGCTTCACTGAAAACACCCTGGGAACCATTATATTTGAATGATCTTTTTCTATATTCTAGATTTAACTGGAATTATAAGTATTGCTCAAATGTAATGATTTCAGCTATAAAGTTTTAGGTTTGCTTTGTTTTAAAAAAAATCATTTTGTCAAATTTCCAGGGAAGCTTTTCAATGTTTGATGAATATGAACAGTTTTGTCTTACTACATTTTTTTTTCCAAGTGAAGGAATGTTAATAAAGGGTATGAATCACTGTTCTCAGTATTTGGACATATGCTGAAAGAGGATGATCAGAGATTTAAGGAAATAGGCAAAGTCCAGAGACAGCATTTCAAATGTTCTCCTGGAATAAATCCGGACTCCCAAATCCATTTGTCTCCAGGGTAGACATGTAGGTACCTACATCTTGATGTACTATTTACAACAGAAAGATCTCTGGAGCACCTCTATGGGAATAGTTAAGGCAGAAGACTTCAACTGAAACTTAGAAAAAGATGCATCAACATAGTAAAAACAAATGGAAACAACTGAGAAATCCATATAGCTATTTTGGAACAAAAAGGGGGGGGAGGGAAGTGTGTCAAAATAAAAAAAAATAGAGATATGAAGAAATAAACATGAACACAGTGTATTGTGCTAACATACCACTCCACGGTATTCAGGGGTGATACATAATAGCATGCTATTGTTCTATGCCTATGCTACTGTAGGTAATACTATGATCAAATGAGACAGCACATTCCCAGGATTTAATCATATTAGGCTGGAGGGAAATGTTTATGAATTGATGACATAGATAAAATAAATATTTATAAATCTTTCCACTGTTGGGTCAATCTTTTTAGCCCGTCAGTAATTCTTCCTCTGGGAACTCAAACTTTAAGGACAGAAGGGACCGTTATGATCATGTAGTCTAACATGCATAATACAGGCCATAGAATAACAACCAGTAAGTTCCGCACCAAGCCCATAACTTCTATTAGAGGTATAGCATCTCATTTAGAGAAAGAGTCTTGATTTTAAGACTTCATGTAATGGAGAATCCACCACATTCCTAGGGAAGTTTATTCCAATGGTTAATTCATAGATTTCAAGGCCAGAAGGGACCATTGTGATCATCTAGTCTGACCTCCTGTATAGCACAGGCCATAGAACTTCCCCACAATAATTCCTAGGGCATGTATTTTAAAAAGAATCCAATCTTGATTTTAAAAATGCCAGTGGATGGAGAATCTACCACAAGCCCTGGTAAATAGTTCCAGTGGTTAATTACCCTCCCTGAAAAATGTTTGCTTTTATTTCTAGTCTGAATTTGTCTAGCTTCACCTTCCAGCCATTGGGTAAAAGCAGATATTAGTCTGTAGGATCAGAAACTCTGAACGACTGACTCATTCCCAGAAGTAATTTTTGTTCTGGTGAACCATAGTTCAAATGATGGCATTCAAAGTACAGGTGGACAGTCTGCGGAGCTTGAGGGTGCCCCAGATAGTATTTGCTGACTTGTTTGTCTTTACCTCAAAAATTGTAAGATGACTGAATTGGACAGATTCACTCTGCAGAGGGAGCAGTTACTTTGCCCACTCCTCTCCTGATGGAGAGAGAATACAGGCCCCCTACATTTCAACAAATACACAGTGCAGGGTTACTAAATATGGATTTTCACCAGTTGTTCTACTTTATAACCTCCCCACTAACTCCAAGATTAGAAGTATGTGTAAAGATGTACACACACACACACAGAGTAATGTAAAAAAATGGAAGAATTTATTTTTAGTGTTGGTATTCAATTTATAACTATATATAAAAAGTTTCTATTTAATATCCACACATTCTGTTATCACAATATATGCAGAGGGGTATGTTTGTCTGACCTTTAATGATGATTCTTCATATATCCTAATACTTTCTTGGTGGAACTGTAAAACAATGCATTAGTGACAAATCCCCCGCTTTGTGCCCTTCAGTCCTTGGAGTTTAACTCCTCTCACATTACAGTATTTATGGAATTTCCCAGCCAAACAATGTTCTGCTCCATAAAATTCTGACAAGTGGACTCTGCCAAGCTAATAATGGCTTCATTCTGCTGAAATAAACTTATTTCACTGCGGCAAACAAAATGACATGACCTGGAAAGGTTATTTTTAACTGGGTAATGATTCAATTCCAACCAAGCATTTCTCACTAGGATCCCGGATACCGTTCAGTTACATTTTAAATTTAAATACATTCTTATACTTGTTTGCTTCTCTGTAGTCCCATCCCAACATAGTTACTGTAAGTGAAGTACTATAAGATGTTGGTTGATGTTCTTATTCAATATTTCAATAATCTTGTTGTTAATCCTGAGTGAGAATGCTTGTGAGGAGTGACCTAGAGAACTTCAAAGTCTAGCTCATACAAAGAAGTACTATCCTTAGGAATATGTTTTATTTCATTTTCTCCTTGCTACATTTTTGTTTATTTTTAATTAAACACTATTAAATATATTTTAATAATAAATAGCTTAAAGTGCTGCTCTTTAAAATAGATTAAATTATACAGTAATATTTTTCCTCCAGTATAACTAAATTTTGGCAACCATTGCTATTACTCTGATCCCAAATGAAGATGTTAGATAGATGTGATATAGTTATCTACAGGCATAAAAACTGTGATGTGACCTTTCAAAAAGGTTATGTTTTCTGCCTATGTTTCAAGTTTTGCATGATAATCATTCATAACGTTAGTGAAATCTCTTTACAAGTTGGCTATATTTCTGAGATTTACACATTGTATTCACCATAGACTACACCCTCAAAACAACGGTCAGTTTAAGGTCAGATCCCCTCCAAATGATTTGGGACCACAGGCACACCTTTACAACAACTAGGATCTTGTAGAAACATGCTGCACACTGCCAGCTCTGTCTTCTAAGTGCTAATACAAGAGACAATCCCTGACTGCAAACAGCTGGGGTACTTATGAAACAGTTCAATAAAAAAAATGTTAAGTCTCCCACAGCAAACAAAAGGAGGTGAATATTGAATACTCACCAAAAATATGGGGTTAGTAGATCACAATAAATAGAATGAAAGAAAAAACAACAGGAAAACACCACACGAGAGTGAAAAGGAAAAGTTTTAGGTTAATAAGTAATCAGCCTTAGCCTGTTCAATATCCATGTGAGCAACACAGCTGGTAGAGGGAATAATGAGAATTTTGAAACCATGACTGAAAAAGTTTTAAATTTAGTGAGATCACCATGATGTAAACAATTATATTTTGTCAGTACAATTAACCTGTGGTATATTTATTTCTTCAATTTAAAAAAAAAATACATTTATATCATCCAGGAACAAATCAAATAGAGCAAGCAAAATTATTCTCAACAATTTGCTACAGTAATAGCTACAACCAACAGTGAGAGTTGATATTAACAACCCTTTATGTCATTACGATACATTAGCAATTCTACAGCCAGTAGTTATGCATGTGTGATGCCCACCGCAATCTTGTCAGTTCTTTATCAGCCATTAGATTAATGGGCATGTACAGAATAGACCAAAATGACTAGCAAAAGCACACTGCTCAACACAACTTTTGCTAAAAGGCTTGATAAAAAGAAGGAAAAAGTAAATCAACACTACAGTTAGTGGCAGGAGGGGTATGCTCTTTGGGAACAAAACTAGATTCACTGGGTTCACCAGGCAATAAAGGGGATCAGAGCAACAGCAGTACTCCCAACTCAACTGCCAATCGAATTCTACTGAAGGCAGGCTAGCAGGGTTTGTGATTAATTAGGTCACATCAACAAATAAAAGCAAAAAGTACACCAGCAGTATTGCCAGCCCCAAATACTCATAAATCATGAGCCAGGTGCCCCAAAATCATGAGTTTGGTTTAAAAATCATGACATTTACAAATAATATGTTTAGGTTCTTTTTATTTACTTTCTGCCTTTTTTTTTCTTTTTTTTTCTTTTTAAACTTTTAAGGTGCACTCGGGTCACATTTTCATGCTCTTCTCTGCCACCACGAGGACAAAATGTAAGCTGAGCTTCTTACATACTCACATGGCTAAAGAGACTGGGACTTTTAAGAACATATACTTAAAGATAAAATCACAAGAGCTGCCAACACTATAGCAGGAACATACACCTACAAAGCCAAAAGGGGGAAAAATGGTCTAACTGCTATCTGAGGAAAATGATGTCCTTTTCAGAGAAAAAACTGAACTCAAGTGGTGCAAAAAGTCCCATCTGTATCTGGTTGTTTAATTTCTCCAAGAGAGACAAGTATAAAATCTGTTCCATTTGATCACATATGTTTTTTATACAGTAAAATACTGCCAACTCCATTTGCACAGGTGGTGTAAGGGATGTTCATCAGCACCAGGCTGCCAACCATTCAGAAAAGCCTCTCTTTTCAAGAGCTTTCCATGTACCATTTGGCCTGGTGTGGAGGGTGGAGCCATTTTTCTGAACTATCAAGTTCTGAATCAGAATGTGAATCCTTTTAAGATCAGGATAAGAAGAGATTAGTGTCAAAATTTTAGCATGTCTATGGGAACCAACAGCAGACTTGATTAATAAATTAAGTATTCACTGAGAGACATCTGTGCTAAAATGGGCTGTATTTTAAGTGCAATTTTGTTTTATGAAATACAAGCAACTTGGGTAATGCTAATTGAAGTTCAGAAAAGTTCACTTGAAATTGGCATAGATGTACTTGGTACAAAATTATTGAAGCTGTTTGCAATGCTCAGCCATTTGGAGGAAAAGGTATATACACTATTTAAAGTCATGCTTTGTGACTGAACACAAAATTGTACAAATGTAGAACATAATGGTCAGTTTTCCACAATTCAATGCTCAGAAGCAAAAGGTTGGAAGAAAGTATCTTTATTCTCTCTCATTCAGCCTATTTCAGTGTTTTAATTACTGAGTTTAACTGGGATTCATTTGTGTTTTGTATATGTTTCTGTTACTGGAACACATTTTACTAACAGCCAAAAGACTGTGAAAGTTCTGTTTTGCAACACAAATTATTATACACCTACTTTTTTATTTCTTTGTATTAAAATGTTTTTGGAATACTGTGTACAATTCTGGTCACCCATGTTCAAGAAAAGATTAATTTAAACTTGAAAAGATACAGAGAAGAGCTACTAGGATGATCAGGGGAATGGAGGGTGTATCTTATGAAACAAGACTGGAAGAGCTTGAGTTGATTAGTCTAACAAAAAGAAGGATGACAGAGGATATGATTCCTCTCTATAAATACATTAAGGAGGTAAATACCAGGGAAGGTGAAGAGCTATCTAAATTAAAGGACAATGTTGGCACAAGAACATGGATATAAACTGCCCATGAACAAATTCAGTCTGGAAAGAAGCTTTATAGGCATGAGCGGGGGGTGAAGTTCTGGAACAGCTTCCCAGTAGGAGTGGGTGGTAGGGGAGGCAAACAACTTAACTAGTTTTAAGAGAGAGCTGGACAAATGTATCATGCTTCAGTGTTCCAGCTGGCTTACTGCAAGGGTCAGGAAGTGGTCCCCCCAGTGTTTCTGGGTGGGACTTTTTAAATCTCCTTCCTCTGAAGCATCACGGATAGCAATGGCTAGAGATGGGACACTGGGCGGGGTGGGCGATGGCACTGTGTATCTCAGGTGCTTGGCTGGCTAGTTCTTGCCTATATGCTCAGGATCTAACTGATCACTATATACGTTGTAAAGAAATTTTCTGCCATGGTCAGACTGGCAGTGACCTTGGGAGTTTTTCTCCTTCCTCTGCAGTGTGTGGGTGCGGGTCACCTGCCAGTATTATCTGGATATATCTCACTTCATCATTTTCCTGCCACTGTGTGGGCCTTGAGCACTGGTGCACCTCAGTCCCTCCTATTTTCTGCCTGTGGCACACAGTAGTCTAGTGTACCATGGATTGTCCCACTTTGGCCTATTTTTGTTTGTTGGGTTAGTGTGGGGATGGTATTGCTGGCCTGTGATACACAGGAGGTCAGACTAGATGATCTAGTAGTCCCTTCTGGCCTTAAACTCTGTGACTATGTATAGTACATACTTTTGCTTGCAAGACAATTTTTGTAAAAAGGGCATATGGTCTCAGTTTTCTGTGTCAATAAAATGCACTGCTCAAATGTAGTTTCCAAAAGAATATAACAAATACCTCATTATTTACAGAATTCTAACTGGCAAGCTATGAAAACATTGACTTTTTGCTGAGAGTAAAATGGATGACCCTAAATTGAGGACAGTGTCCCAGATCAAGATCTGGAAATTAGCTCCACGTTTTTGTGCTTAAAATGCCATACCCATTTAAAAGTTGCTGTCTGACAAACCATGTGAACTAGCTTATACATACTGCAAAAATGTTTTATTTATGCTAAAATGTGGAAGATATTTTTTTAAACAGCAAGTCATACTAAAACCTATTGTGCTTGAGTGCATCTGTTATTCTTCATTCAACCTATACTCATGATTCATTTAAGAAATTAAATTAATAGAAGAGTTCTTTTATATCATTTGCCAAATAGCTAAGAAGGAAACAAATTAAGTATTAAAACATTGTGGTTTACTTTATTACTTATTCGTTAAATTCACTTTGTGTGAACATCTAATTCAAGTTAAAGTAATAAAATATTTTTCTTAGAGTCAAAGTAGGAAACTTTAAAATGGGAGAAGGCCAATAATTCTTTCTATACTGATTAAATGCCTTATTTGAAATGATATCAAGGGAATATGTGATAAAGTTTGTGTGACAAGTCATATAATATTGCACACGGAAACAGAAATAACACAAAGGGTCCAAGAGGGATTAGAAATATGATTTTTTGAAAGCTAACACATCTGGAGGAAAATAATACTATACAGATATTCAATCAAAGGGGGAACTCTGGGAGTACTAGTGTTGAAATAAGCGAGAGTGAAAATGGACAGCAAATCAGGTATCAGTTTACATACAGCACAATATGGCACCAAAGATGGGCAATGGAATTTTGCGATGCACATGCAGTGGGAGAAGTAGCACATCACTGGGGAGTGAAGTGATACATCATTTTAATTCTAGTGAGAGTGAACATGGAAAACAGCTTTCATTTCTGGGCACTTCAATATCAAAAATATGTAGACAAATTAGAGGGAGTTTTTAGAATAGCAACAAAAATGGTTAAGAGTCAGGTAAGGATAGATTTATAGAGGAAAATTTAAAAGCATATTGGCATACAGTCTGTAGACTGGCTAAGTGACAACTCAGAGGACTCATAACAGAATACAACTATTTGAAAGGTGTAAATACCAAAGGAGGAGAGTTGGACGAAATTAATAAAAGGATGATTAGGATGATTATCAGGAAGACCTTTCAGGAAGTGAGATTTATTAACATGATAAACAGTTGCCTAAGGAATGTGGTGGAAATCCCTTAGTTTAGCATATTTTAAATGAGGCTAGTCAAATCCTGGTGAACATACTGTAGGGAACAATCATGCACTGGCAGGGAGGTAGACTAGATTAGCTAATATGTTTTATTCCATCTATAATTTCTACGAGTCTTTCTAGCTACAAATATAATGCAAGTTACCACTGTGGGTCCCTCACCTCCTTTGAAATAGTGTATCGATCTCACAATGTTGGGTTCTTTTCCGAACAGGGGCTAATTTTACCTTTATGACATATCCAAAGAAAATACTATATTTCATGCTTTAAAAAATGCAGTTCAATTCCATTGTCTCAGATAACCTTATACTAAATATCTGTAGTGTAAAACCAATATATTTTGTTATACTTCTCATTTTACTATTGATTTGCTGTGGACAAAAAACAGGAAGCATTTAATAATTCAAGGGACTATTTAAAAACAGGACTAAGAACAAATTATATTATGCTTTTTTAAATATAGAAGGATGTTTTTGTCTTTTCTAATTCCTTTACTTCTACATTCCTTTCAACTGTATGTGCTATATTGCTTTAATAACATGTGCCATTGACTCTGAACATTTTCTTGTGAAGGTGATTGTAAAAGGAAGCATTTTAAGCCTTGATCCTGCAGAGAGAACTGTGTGAGTGGATCTCCTGCACCCACGTAGACTCCCACTAAAGTTCATGGGGCTCTGTGCAGGCATTGGGCTCCATCCACAGGGAGAAAGGGAGATCTACGGAAGAAATATGAAGTTCAAAGACTTTTTATGGCCCTGATCCAGTAAAGCAGCTAAGCGCATGCTTGAAGTTGCATATGTGTTTAAGTGCTCTGCAGGACTGGGACCTATAGAAGAAGGAAAACATTGAGCAAACAGAGGGGGAAAAGCAGCTTAGCTCACAACATCTTCATCTTTGCACATTGTAACCATGCATCTCTTAGAGCACCGGTTCCCAAACATTTTCCCTGCATGACCCCATTCTCAGATGTGTTGTTTCCCACTGCCCCAGACAGCATGGAAGTTGACATTCAAAAATGGTGTCCTCCCTGCAGTGTGACTTCACACGCACTGTACATGCAAGGTCACACTACAAGGAGAGTGCCATTTTGCTATAAAAAGGTGTCCTGTGGACTGCATGACCTCACACACATATGGTGCATGCAATGTCAGGCTGCATGGAGGGCACCATTTTGTGGAGCAAAATAGCATTCTCCGTGCAACATGACCTCGTGTATACGGTGCGTGTGAGGTCACGCTGTGTGGGGGGCCCATTGTGTAAAAAGGCATCCTGTGCATGCTCAGGATTGCTGTGACCCCATCTGCTGATAAAGCGACCACACTCGGGGTCCCGACCCACAGTTTGGGAACTGCTGCCTTAGAGATTCCTGGCCCATGTCCTTCCTCAGTGAGTCAATCTACATCTCTGATCCTGTGTAGACTTGATGGCCCAGGGATAATTAATATAGGAACGTGGACACTTTCAGCTGACTAGAGACTAACAGTTTGAACTCAATACCTGCAGTGGCCAAAAATGTTAACATGAATTACTTTTCTGCAGCACACACAAACAAATTATTAGTTTTCATCCCAGTTTCTAGTGATAGGGGAGACATATACACACACACAAAAACAAAAATGAAAATTGGAAATAGAACAAAATCCCTGGGTCAAGGAGAAATTCACTCTGGAAGACATCTAACTGGCTAACAAAACATCCCTTATTCACTTTCTCACCACACATGCTGCTACCTGTTTGGGGAACAAACAGCATGTAGATAATTTGCCCATCAAATGAAAAAACCTACATTGGAAAATGTTTCTCATGACATCAAGTTATGACAGATAACATCCCATACACACTGAACACAAAATGTTGGAGCAACTGTTATTCTTTTTTAAAATCTGTAAAAGCAAAGGATTTTAAAGAGACTGAATATACAGTTTCACAGAAGGAACTAACCATCAGCATAAATCTAATTTTGTATTAACAGGGTCCCAGAACAGTAATAAAACTCTGAAAACAATAATGATCAATGGTCTTAGGGAAGCACAGATCTATCACACTACTGATAGGTAGAGCAATGCGCAGACCATTGATTACCTTCATACAATGGTTCAATTACTGTCTTTTTAAACTTCTTACCAGCAGGAAGCCACTTCTATTTCTTCTTATCCCCCAAATATCCAGTACCTGTCAATACCCAATCCTCTGTATGGGCAGCTTAAAAAATATCTCACATTACAGTGACTTTTCAAGCTTTTGTGTGACCAGAGCTAGTCCTAGAGACAGTGCCTTTCAGTAGCCAGAGTTCTTGGTCTGGCAGTGACAGGAATATCACAAGTTTTTAGTTTTTTCCTTAGTAAGAAGATGGAAGGAGAGAAGGCAGCAGAAGCCTCACTTGGGGCTGAAAGGGAGAGCAGCAGGAGCCTCCAAATGTAGGTAGGGGAAGTGAAGAAACTGGCATCCACTCAAGTTATTCTGACCCTCCCTATAAAAGAAAGTAAAGGCAGCACCATGTGTGACCAAAATACCAAGGTTCTTCCCATCTTCTTTAATGCCCCATGGCTTTATTGCCTTTGCTAACGTGGCTGAATGTTCTGAAGAATCAGCCGTTCATTCACATTCAGCCCCAAATGTGGCATATAGCCACTAGCCCAAGTTGATGGTGCTGTAGTGCACCACCACCCCTAAGAAAGCCCAGGGAGAACTCCTAGAATACCCTGATTGAAAAAGGAGCATTCAGCCTGCTTCACAATTCATTGTCACCTTGCTCTGCAGGCCAGTGAGGCTACTATCCTTTCTCCTATAGCTTTCTCACAATTGCTCATTTTGCCTTGGAGGAACTGAGACAGTCTTTGTGTGAGGTTGTTCCAGGGAGAAGGAAGTTATGTGGCCAGCTTTCCTATCTCCATGGCACAAGAGTTAGCGACAAACTGCTCCTGAGTTTTTGGCGTATTGCTTTAATTTGATAGTCTATGATTTCCTAGTCAAATGCAAGAACGTGAAAAGCAGTGCTCACAAAACATACGGACACTTTAATTATCCATTCACCACTAGAGAGCTGCAAAGTCCATCTCTGCATTACGTAAAACTAGAGTCCAGGTGAATTCCACCCTGAGTATGCTTGGTATGAGAAAAACAAAGACAAAATTGAGCATGAAATGCTACAGAAGGGAGATGAGGGCACAAGAGACTGTTGTTACACTGTAAATTAAATCTTATGAACAGCCTGTGCAACATCTGAGGTGGACACACCCAAGGGTGATAGCCAGTGTTTGGATGCTGATAATATGTTACATATGAAAGTATTTTGAAATACAGGCAGCTGAAACTACTGTTCCACCAGTGCATCTGTAGACATTTTTTCCTTACCAGTGAGACATAAAAGGAGCAGAAAATTACACCACGATAGACACCAACCATGCTTGTTCTTCTCCCAAAAGCATAGATGATCCAGATCACAACAGACGGACAAAGAAAGGTAAAAACTATCATTTTGCTCTGCACACATAGAACATAACAGAAGTCAAAGATGGAGGATGATTTATATGTAAATATTAAAAGAATTAGCTGCAATCTATACTTGGTAATATCCCTTATTCAGTTATCAATGGTAAGTAATTGGTGTCACTGCTCTGCTCAAAGCATCCAGGGGTTTGCACCTATTGAATTAATCAAGGTTTAACCCTGCATGTCCTTGTCTACATTTAGGATTCAGCAGCAGGGTAAATACACCAGTTATTGGCAACCCATATAGGCAAGGCCTCACATTTGTATAGGTTGGCTAAGCAACTACAGTAAAGGGGAGAGTGAGGCACATGATCACTCTCTATAAATATGTGAAATGTGTAAAACCAAGGAGTAACTATTAGTTAGGATAGTAAAAGAGCATAACTAGAAATATCTGTATGACATTAAAGAAAGGAACAATTTAGGCTAAATATCAGGAAGAAACTTCCAGACACTGAGCTCTATTAGGTTATCATATAATCTCTCCAAGGGAAATGGTGGAGGTCACTTCACTGAGACATTTAAAACTAGACTAAAGAATGAACCAGAAAAATTTGATGCAGGAAACAATTTCATGGCTGCAGCAAGTGGGAGAAATTTTCAGCAGACTAACTGATGATCAGATAGATATTTTCCAGCTCTCATTTCTAGGGTTTTATCAGAGGAATGTGCAAATAGTGTTCTTCTATCCTTAATTCGACGCTCTATGCAAACCTACCCTCTGGGCTAGTTATTTGCCTCCAACTCCATTAGTGGTCAGTCACTCACCTCCATTTACTTAAATATGACAAAGAAGCAGGGGGCATTCTACTTAGTTCAATCTCTCCAATAAAGTTAATCATTTTTGTTTTGACACATTCCTACATTTTCCCACTTCATTTCTTGCATCATTAGTGAATGATGGCCGTGTGTGTGTAATAATTAGCATGATTTTGAACAATGTACCTGCATGGGTTTTCAATAGTCTCAATGGGGACGGAGTTATTAAATTCAAGAGTATCCCAGTGAAAATGTATCCTAAAATTTGCTGAATTAAACTAGCAAAAAATGTATATATTTTCTTCATTATACAATAACAATCTACAGTTAATTTTAGTAATTTTTTTTATATTGATTAGTCTTTGTGTAATTCAGAATACATTTCTTTAGTGTCTAGACCTTCTTAAGTTAATCGTATTTTACCTTGTATTTGACATTTTGCTGCAACTCAAAATCAGCCAAAATTCTAAAGGAATAGATATTATATCTTAATAAGGTTTGATTCAGTCTCTTTTCCTCCCCAAGAAAAAGAAAAAAGACTGACCTTTTTTTTTTTATTAAGCTCCCTTACATGATGTACTGTCCACCTTTGTAATATTTTCTTTCATATGTATACCATTTGTAAATAAAAATTCAAAGAACGGTAAAATTGTAAAGCCAAGAACTCAAAAGTTAAGGGATGCTATAAGTAAGGTTGTACATATATGCCTCATGATTAGGGCTACAGTTTTGTCACAGAGGTCATGGTCGTAACAGAAACTGTGAATTTGAATAAAGTCTGTAAAATATTGGAAAAGGCTGTAAAAGCATATTTCTTTAAACGTCCAAACCGAGTGACGTTGTGACTTGGTGCACATGGTCACAGCGCTACTCCGGTTTGGCATGTCCACCTCTCCACTGATGGAGATGGAGGATTGGACGGGCCAAACCTGTCTGACACTGTGACCACATGTGCCTGGTCACAATGCCCAGACCCAGTCCCATGGGACAGGAGCTGCCAAAGCAGACTGAGCCCACTCTCCAAAATTATCTGCCTCCATGCCTCACCTTTCAGGACCCCCACTGTACACTTGTATATGTTGGTGTACCAAAAAAATGACATTATTTGATTACCTTTCCATGACTTATCACTTTTTTCCAGTACCTCTCCTGTGAAATTTACTAAAAATGTCCATGCCAAAATCGTAGCCTTAATCATGATATAGTCTTTAATTACATGATCACATATTACTTTTTCCACAGGATCCATGTTATAGTCAGTGCACAAAATACACAGTGCTCATTGAGTGAGTAGCTACTTTATATTATATTTTATCCCCATCATTCAATATGTGGCCCATGCCTGATTTACTACACAACATTCAAACTCTGCTCTGGATACTGAATTATTAATTTCCCTACGGGTTTTGCTATGGTGCTTACCACTATAGTCTCTGCGTGCTTCACAAAGACTAATGAATTTTTCTTCACAAGACCCCCGTGAGGTAAGGTAACTTGACTTTAGTTACAGTTGTGAGTGCTCAGCACTTTGCAGATCAGACCCCAGATTCCTAAAGATTCAGGAATTCTGGGTTTTATTTGAAGTTCTGAGGAGAGTGTACTTTGGTGTACAGACCCCTTCTGTCCAGGCCCCTCCAGCCTTTCCTGATTCCAGTCCCAGGATCACTCACAAATGTCCTTCATCATGTTCTAGCACATGTTCTAGCCACTGGAGCATACTCAGTCACTGAGGGGATGACATACTAATAAGAGCTGTAAGGGGATGGAGCATGCCCAGTGCAGACAGAGTAAGTATTGTCTTTATTGTTTAATTGAGGATCAAAAGATCTGGGTCCTAATTTCTAGATCCACCAGATCTTTATTCTCCTTTCATTTTAAATATCATGACAACAGAGAGACCCAGTAGTTTTGCTTTGCCATACATAAACCCTGAGTTTTGGTAATTCAATTGCTTATCCTCTTCATCAATGAAACCTGAGTGGCAGAAGTGACACATACTTGGGGCCCAGAAGCAGAATGGCAGCACTCTATGTACATCCTGTAACATTATAAATGGAATAGGGCTGACTGCGACTTTAGCAGGGGATTGACACTATTGTTCCACTTTACCAACTAGATGTGAAGTGTAAGTAGCTGGAGGATTAGGAAGAAAATAGTTATATACAGTAGTCCAGTGATAAAATTGGAGTGGATGGGGAATAAATCATGAACAGCATGGAACATGTAGTTCGCACAAAAATGTTACCTTAAATAATCCCTTTTAATGCTCTTGTGCAGTCAGACTTGGTTTACATTTGTTATTACCACCACAAATTTTCAAAGTGACATACTGTTAATTCAAAGATTTTGCAACCAACAAAATCTCCAGTAAACAGCTGTTTTTACAAGTTCCATCCCAATTGTAAATAATGATTATGTAGAACAAACAAATAGTTTTAATTATCCTTAATTTAAGGCTAAGAACCTTTTCTTCTTTCATGTTTAAATGTATTTTGTAATGAGTATCTGTAAGTCTGATTTACTCTACAAGTTCGCCACTGAAAAATGCTCTTTCATTTAATTACACTTTCAGGATACATCTGTTTCAAAGACTGCCAACTAGCCACTTCTTCACTTTGGGCCTAGTCGAAAGCCCACTGAAGTTACGGCAGTCTTTCCACCGACTTCAATGGGCTATGGATCCATCCCTTTGAGCATAACCTACCACTCTTTGCTAACCAATGTTACAGAAGTTAGAAAGCAGATTTTCAGTGTGCTGTGAGTTTGGAGAGCTTGGAACATAATGAAAAACTCAGTACAACTTTGGAGAACACAAGGAAGCTTTGGTTAATGGATGTACTGTAATTGTTTGTTCTTGCCTGTGCACAAAAAAAAAATTACTTTCAAATTACATATCTCCTGTTTAGTTCTTTATTCATAAGATCTCACCTACCTATCTTTCTCAAGGATCAAAAATGCTCTCAGGTACAACCAACAACGGATTTCAATATTTTTGTTTCATATTTTTAAACTAGTTATTGATACGTAATTTACATTTAAAGTCAAACTTTTACACTTCGAGTTAAAATGCCTATGTTTCCTACAACCCGTAAATTGGGTTTAAAATGTTAATTGCAAGTATTCACATTTTTTCCATGTACATTCCCGTCATATGTAACTGCAAGATTAAACATTAGACTGTAGCACCAGAGTGTCACTAATTATTTAAACTTCAGCAGTACGCATCCTAAAACTTTTCCTTTTAAAATGTGCCATTTTTGAGTCATGCAGCTAAACATGTTGTATATTGTTCAAGACTACTAGAAATACCAAAATGAGTTTTGACCCAAGCTTTCTGAAAATTTCTGTACATGTTTAATATCACGAGATATTTGAATTTCATGTTTCTGTAGTGATGAATAAATTCTAAGATCTTTCTTCTGTAACAGGCTGACATTTTTTTTTCAGAATTTTATTTTAAACATATGCCATCTGATGATAGGTACTTTATGGAAGATGTATTTGAAGTACTAGTGAAAATATGACAAAAACACTTTGCTCAAATTAATGGTTCAACACAGGTTGCACACATTTGTTTCATACTGAATCCCTTTGTGATCCTGTTATAAATATACTTGTCCTAATACTTTATAATGAATGGAAATATAAACCTAGTTCTATCACATAAGCAAGTCACAAGTACAGTGAAAAATATATTGCTGTTAAAAAAAATCTACTGACATTAAAGGGATTGAAACAAAAAGATTAAAATAGGAGCTTGCATATACACACTGCAGTTTGTTTGATGATATGAGCCACAGCACCTAACCAGTCAGTACTAATGAACACCATAATCACTATAATCAAACTAACAAAACAACTACATATTAGGGGAGAATTATACTACTATTTAGAAAGTATTACTATGTTTCTAAATAGGTAATTATATTTGGAAACTGCAAATGAACTTGAAATCAGTCCAAAAAGAGGCTTTTTTGGATTATGGAGTTTCTAACTTAATTGTTCCATTTTATTGGTGCTATGGAAATAGTTTTCTATTTGCTACAGGCCTTGATCTTACCAACCGCATTCAGTCCACGTGGCTGGACTATGTAGTTCACCTCTTGTCTAAAGATGAAAGAGGTAATCCGTTTCCATGATGGCTTGATCTGAGATTCTCCTATGCTAACTAAATTATAGGGGTGTTTATATGTGAACCCAATGTCAGCAAAGTATTATGGTACTTAGAACCCCTAAACCAGACTGAAGACAGAATGCAAATGATGAAGGGATTAATACATGGATACAATTTTAAAGACTATTTCGCCACTGTGTTATTCTCCATTTACACTGAAGTAACTCTAATTATATCAGCATAAAACAGTGGTGAATCAGGGCTTGTGTTTGTCCTATAGCCTTTCTGATATTTAATCTAAGACCCAAATAAGAGATGGGTTTGCATTTATTTTGTTTTACACTTTACTGCATTGTTACATTGGTGACCTACTGCTCACACTGTGGCCTTAGGGTGACTGGATCAAACCAATCAAAGTATTCCTAATTCCCATTAAGATCTTAGGCTGATATATAAAAAAAATCACTCCTATAGACAAATGGCACTGATTTATCTACCTGGTTTAAGGAGATGGTGGAAAGGTTTACTCTGCTTTAAAAATTGTCCCCAAGACCCTATTTCTTAAACCAATTTACCATTGGAGGCCCATATGAGAATCTCACAGGAAATAAAAGGGAAAACAAGGTTTTCTTTTTTTATTTTAAATTTTATTTTTGGGAATTTTATTTCATTTGATCACAGGAGGCCATAAGGAGTGAGGGTCGGGTCCTGTACTGTCCTGGGTAGAGTGCGAGGTCCTGGTGGGGAAGGGTTGTGTCCTCCTGAAGGGTGGTAGCAGAGGGAGCCCCACACTCTCGCTGCAGCGGTGGCTCCTGTCTCACAGGGCTGAGCCCAGTACCCCACTCGGATATCACAACCTTGCCAAAAGGTCACCGTGCTGCTCAAGTTTGGCTTGGTCTCTCCTTCATCATGATGGAGGGAGGGGCTGACCAGGCCATATTTGAGAAAGTGGCACTGCAACCCCATGCGCCAGGTCAGAATGCCACTTACTCAGATTTGCTCTGGCCACCACTGCTCTCCCCCGCATCATGATGGAGGAGTGGATGGGCCATACCTGAGTTGCACTGGGACCCCATGATCCAGGTGCAGCCATGCAGGCAGGAGCCACTGTTGTGGGGTAAATTTTTCATTTTATTTGTGCTATTTTGCATTTGTGAGAAACATGAGGCTCTAACTATAGTAACTGATTACCCTACCTGCATGAAATTCAGTAAGATAGCAAGGTGTAAGCTCAATAAATAAACAAATGCAAGAGATTTGATGCCATCAGAGCATCTATTTTAAATGTGCCAATGTTAGTTTTACTATCAGTTGCTGTCTAATAATTTGATATGACAAGTGAGAGGCACAAGCTATGACTTCTTCCTTCTTAGAACAACAATTGTGGGCCATTACTGTTCACAAGGAATATCAAGGTCATTGTCTAGATCAAACAGAAGAGAGAGCTTCCATCAACAGATGTCAAAACAGATAAGCACAGATTTGACATACACTTGCAGAACTATCACCTGCTATCAGTGCTGCAATGACAGCTGTGTGGTAAGACAATGTGGACCAATTTATCTGTCTCTGTGCCCCAAGTGTGCCCCAGCTGACTATGATAAACATATGTCTTTCCGCCACACAGTGGGTATTTATTGCTGTAAGGTTATTTGTATAATGATCTAATTAATCAGTGTTCATAGTCATTTTTTTCATAGTAGGTATTTCATGTAAGTATATTATATAATTTCAAGCTGAAGTGTACATTCCCCTAGTGATTCCACAAACATAAAGGGAAAAAATTGTGGATTATAAATATGTATATAGCAAGTGAATTTTTCAGGTCTTTCTAGGCTGCTTCTGGAGTAGCTGATTGTTTAACAGACCCCTAGTCTACACAATGTTATTGGCACATTCAAACGTGTAGCAATTCAATATAACCCTGTATTACATAAAGTAATAGAGCTGCATGAATAAATTATAAAAGGAATGAGGTAATCCCAAAAATCCCAAAATAATTGGCGTGAAAGAAGGGAGACCTTGACTACATGCAGAAGTATAAACACAGCATGGTTACAGAAAAGAAGCACAAATGATTTTTTGACAGCTGTTACAAAGGGCTCTGTGTTTCTACAGGATTGCTCAACCATAAGAATGAATAAACCTTGAAATAAAGATGATCTTTCTTTACAGGAAAGACTGCTATAGATTTCTAGCTTCCTAAAATTACACTGCAGTTCAACATGAAAATATCAATTTAGCTGTAACATTTAAACTAGTCATACATTTTGAAATAAAACATACACAAAAATGTTTTTGATCACTTACAACTTTACAAGGTACAATTTCTCTTTAAGCAACAATTACTTAAAGACCATGATTTGTTACCTATGTAACATAGGAAATAAAGTCAAATGCCAAGAATGATTTGTAGGGAAACACTAGTATTCCACTGATGTACAAATACAAGTAAAGAATTAAATATAAATTGGACTGAGACCTACTACATAGAAGGAAAAACAAATGAAGAAAAAACATATATTTAAAAATTCACTGAAAGTGTTTAAGAAAGAAAAGGTGAGGTAACTCTCTACAGACAATGGTTCCAGCCACACATCTTAGGCTTTGTATAAGCCTATTTTCTGGTCTAATAAATTCCTTTCAAACCACCTGGGCCAGTCTCTCTGGCCTATACTTCTCCTGGATCAGTTTTAGTTGATGCTAAAAATCTTAATAAATTTTAGTTCAACTACAACTAAGATTAGCCTCGCCTATATCTCCTTATTCCCATTATCTTCGGAAAAACAATGATACTAGTTTTAGGGCCATGCTTTTTCATGTTAGCCTTATTTTATCTGCTAAACAGCTTACCTTGAACTTGTGCTAAAACAGACAGAAATTCCTTTTCTCCATGAAATGCAATCCGAATTGCAGCCTGCAAAAGATGATGGTTTTCCCTCCTCAAGCCCTTAAAACATCAGACCTTGTGGGTTTTTTGCTGCCTCCTGCAGAGTATGGATGCAAGTCACCTGCCAAGACTACCAGGGTATGTCTCACTTAATCACTTTCCTGCCATTTCAGGGGCCTCTGACACTGGTATACCTCAGTCTCTCCTATTCTGTGCCTGCCACATATAGCTGTCTAGTGTCCTGTGGGCTGTAATACTTTGGTCTAATTTCTGTTCCTGGGTATAGTCTGAGGATGCTGGGTTGTGTTGGTGGCCTGTGATATACAAGAGGTCAGACAAGAATTGATCTGGTGGTCTCTTCTCTATAATACATTCATTTGTTCCAAATCTTTCTTCTACAGTCTCTCTCTCTTCTTTAAAAATGAATCTTATCATTTTCATAAAAGTAAATAATACTTCAAATGGTGAAAACAAATACACTTTTTCAAGCTAACAAAAATAATTACAAAGACCTGCTTTGTTATCATACAGAATCAACTGAACTTTTTGCATCTGTTTTTATTTGGTAGTAAACTCTGTTCTCTGGAAAGATTTATAAAAATAAAGGCTTTAAGAGACAGAAAAGTACTGCATTTCGTTAACAAAAAAGCACATAATTAATAAGCAATCTCCTTTGTATCAACCACAGATGACTAAAGAAATAAATAAATGCCATCATCTATCTTTTTAAATTGAAGTAGCTACACTAAGGTGCATGAATGGAGAAATTACAAATTTATTCCTTACCTCTAAAACACCATGAACAAGTCTCATTGTTGTGTTATGATATACTGCAATTTAAATAACAATTTGACTGTATTAGCTACTAGAAAGTACCCAATGGTGGTTCTTAACTAACTTGATTTATCTTTCCTGTTCAAAACGGTTCTATTAATGGAGCACATTTTCACCCTTTAACAAAGGGAATCTATATACTAAGCCTTAGGTTTTACCGAGACTTCATAATACTAAACAAGATCTCCAGCTCTTAAACTGAGCATTGAACTGTTTCACTTGCTAGTTATATTTCAGGTTTCCCAAGCACAACACAGCATAAAAGATTTTCAAATGGAGGGATAAATGAAGAGATAAATCAAGAATTCAAATTATGTAACAAACATTAGCTATTGGAGACACTTTTAAAACAATACGATAGTTGGCATAGCTCTAGTTTATTCTTTGGGTTTCAAAACACAAAGATCTAGCTGAGTTTCCTATCATCAGTATATACTGGAGAATGGAATTGGTTCAGCTCTACAAACAAAAAGAAGAGCAAAGCAGTCTTTTGATTGCTGAGAATAATCTATAAACACGAGGAACCAAGTTGACCCATGATGTGATCTCTGCTCACCTCTCACAAGGGATGGCAATCTAGAGATATCATTATAGGGTACAAAACAGCTTTTAGGAAGGGTTCCTAAAGGAAATCATTCTTCCATTCATGTTGCCATGGTAACAGAACCAATCAAATCTCTTCACAAAGGCTTCTATGTCAAGTTCTGTTAGCAAACTCATATAGAAAGTATAACTCAGACTAAATTAACACTACAGTCATCAAACTATTCAGATAGGTAAAAGATCCAAATTCTTTACAAATGAACATATCATGAACATACCTTTTAGACATAGAGTTTTTAACGTGAAAATTGATTTATTATAAAGATTTACCACCTATTCCTAACAGTTTCCTGTTGAATTTTTCATGTAGTCTGAGAGCTCATCATTTACCTTGGAATGTTCTTCCTGATACTTTGTTTGTATTCCAAACTGGATTTTTCAAAAGCTACATTCCCTCTCCACACATCAACCACTAGAATAATTACAACACGTTTCTTTTTTTTTTTTTTAACTTAATCTCAACATATTGTCTTTCCAGCAGTTGACATCAGTTCTGAAATATGTTAAAAGCATTACTCAAGTCATTTTTCCTTGTAAGGGCCTGCTCCTGCAAGAAATTGAAAGCATCAACTATCATTGAAATCTGTGGGAGTTGAGGATGCTCAGCACCTTGCAGGAAACGTTTCCTAAGAGAAATACAAATGGCAGATTGACAAAACAAATCATGCTGTATTTTGAATGGCTTCACCTCTGTTAAATACTAACAGATGTGAAAAATGGCTTGATTCATTTAGAATATATAATTAGGATCAAAACCTGGAGATGATTTCCTTAGTGACTGGTAAAACCACCAACTCCAAGCATGTAGGATCTAACATTGACTACACAGCAAATAGAAAAGTACATTATATAAAATGGTGCATTTACTCTCAAAGCCTCAACTGCAACAGGAGTCAAGACATTCAGGAACACTTCCCAGGACTGGACCCCAAATCTATGACATATAATAAATTAGCTTGCTGACTCAGAAACCCAGAAAGCCTGATGAGGTTCAACAAGGAGAAGTGCAGAGTCCTGCACTTACGACGGAAGAATCCCATACACTGCTACAGACTGGGGACCAACTGGCTAAGCAGCAGTTTGTGCAGCAGTTCTGCAGAAAAGAACAGTGGACAAGAAGCTAGATATGAGTCAACAGTGTGTCCTTGTTGCCAAGAAGACTAAAGGCATATTGGGCTGCATTAGTAGAAGCATTGTCAGCAAATCGAGGAAAGTGATTATTCCTCTCTATTCAGCACTGATGGAGCCACATTTGGAGTACTGTCTACAGTTTTGGGCCCACCACTACAGGAAGGATGTGGGCAAATTGGAGAAAGTCCAGCGGAGGGCAACAAAAATGATTAAGGGGCTGGAGCACGATTTATAAGGACAGGCTGTGGGATCTAGGCTTATTTAGGCTGCAGAAGAGAAAAGTGAGGGAGAATTGGATAGCAGCCTTCAGCTACCTGAAGGGGGTGAGATTCCAAAGAGGATGGAGTTAGACTGTTCTCAGTGGTGGCAAATGACAGAACAAGAAGCAATGATCTCAAGTTGCAGTGAGGGAGGGCTAGGTTGGATATTAGGAAAAAGCTTTTTCACTAGGAGGGTGATGAAGCTCTGGAATGGGTTACCTAGGGAGGTGGTGGAATCTCCATCCTTAGAGATTTTTAAGGCCTGGCTTGAAAAAGCCCTGGCTGAGATGATTTAGTTTGGGTTGGCCCTGCTTTGAGCAGGGGGTTGGACTAGATGATTTCCTGAGGTCCCTTCCTACCCTCATCTTTTATGATTCTATGAAAACCTTAGTAAATTTACTTTCAGAAACTCGAAGACATGAACAAGAGGATTAAACTGCAGACTACCAATTTTACAGTTAATAACTGCTAGATAGGATATTTGAACCTCCAAACAAGTTCTAATTAACAGTAACTCTTGCCATAGAATTTAGATACCAAGCAAACCTTTAGGGATGCCTTCTCTTTCTGTCATCACAAGGAGACTTTGTTCAAATTCTGTACTATACACCAAAGAGCTAATCCTGCATCGGAATCTGCCAGCACAAGTTTTTGTGCTCCTGGATTGCATTAGCCCATCCTGATGCAGAATAGAAGCCCAAGAAAATACAAATTGATCAGAACAACACAACAGTCAAGATATGGTATTTTGCTGGATGAAATGCCTTGTCATGGTGTCATAAATAATGTATTTATTATTACTATTGATGCAAGTAAAACATTTAATCTAGCATCATAAATTTGTATGGTAATTTACATAGTTAGTAAAAGCATGGTCTCTTACACAAAGGCCACCCAAAAGAAGTGGTGAATAGGACTGGCAATTAGACATTACTTTCTACATGCACTCTCTCTTTTCTGATCTCTCAAACAACATTGATCAGTGGACTAATCAGTTTAGGGTTCTTCTGCCTCTAATCAATAAATTCTGCTCCCTCAGTAGCTCCTCTTCTATAACTGCCACCACTGCTCCCCTATTACTCCTGAAAATGCACAGGCAGCTCACCCCTTTCCAGGTCACTGGCTCCCCTTCTGACCTGTCTTAAAATATTCAGCTTCCCCTTCCCTTAGTCTCCCTTTCCTCCCCAGTCATAGGGTCCTACCTGCTGCCTCCTTGAAATCAGACTGGCCAGCTTCTCACTCCCTCTTCCTTGACTTTTTTCCAACTTGGGCTTCCCTGCTGCTCCAGAGCAGCCACATTCTGGAGCTATCTCAAGCAGTATTCTGCCTTGTCCTGGTCAGGTTGGACTGCAGTGGTAGCTGGTAACAAGTGGCTAATGGAATCTACTTCAAATGCATCCCTTCTCCATTCTTTTTTTAAACAAACATAATCCTTTGTGGGAAAATCCTTTTTACCCTCTTTTCTGCACCAGCATGATAGAGAGGAGCAACAACAAATTGATTGGGGGAATAAAGGAGAAACTGGCAGACTCTAGTATCACAGAGTGCAGTCCAGGAAGGTAAAGGTGGTTTCTAGATCAAAAGGTTTTGGACAGTGTATCATGTGTAGTTTCTGAAGAGTATTTTATTTATTATTATATTTTGAATAGCTTAAAGGGAATAAAAAATTATCAATGTTTGATTGTGGGAAAAGGTTGGTTTTAAAGAGGGATTTGAAAGAGCCATACAGGATCGAAGAGGACAACTCCAGGAATATATTGGTGGCAGCACAGGATAAGACATTTTTGGAGGCATTTATGAGCTGGAAATAAGAGAGGTGTGGAGGGAGAAGGAATTGGCAGAGCACAAGTCCTGAGTAGGAGTGGCTGAATATCAGTATGAGATGCAGGCAGGCAAAGGCGCGCATGGTGATGAGGATCATGTGCTCCCCCAGATTTAACAGCTTGGCTTGTACTGAGCATGCTCAGTAACATCTGCTTAAGCCGCTGCCCTCACTTTGCCCTTATTTGTGCCCCCCTACTGGCAGATAGAACAGTGTAGAATCTTGAATGTGAGATTAAGGAGGGAGGAAGGGCATGTGGAACCAGTGAAGTGATATGTAAAGAGGGGTGATGTGGTCAGAGCAGTGGGCAAGGCAGATGAGCTGTAGATAATAACATATGAGCTCAGACACACCCAGAATATGTGTTGTCTCATGACACAATATGTATTAGAAACTCCAATAAAATTTTCCTCCTGAATTTGTTGCTCAGAGTGAAAAAAGCCAATTTTATTTAGCATTTACTTTTAATGCTACTAATTTATGCTTGGATCAATAATTCTACTAACAAACATGGCATGAAATGTTGATTTTGGGTGTCTTGGGTTTTGGATTCCCAGTCTAGAAGCATCTTAAAGGGGCCTGATTTTCAGAGGGTGGGTTCTCAAATTGAGTACCCAAAATCTGATGCACACAAAATCCCTAGTCACTTTGGGTGGGGAGGGGGGAGGAAAGGGTTGTATACGTTCAGGAGCTTAACAATTAGCAATTTTTTGAAAGTTGTATTAGCTCCTGTGAGGAAAAGGAAAAGGAAAAAAACAAAAAAGTTCAAACATTTTAAGTTAAAAGTGTACAACACAAAATGGAATTCTTAAAGATCAATAGTTCTAAACACCTACTGTTCTAAATATCCAGACAAATTGTGTCAATTCAAATCTTGGTGATAGCTTTAAAAGCCCTGGTTTTGGACTATGGAAATTGGATTGATAAAAATGCAGCCTCTGGATTCAAAGCCAATATATTGTAAATGCCATCAACAATTTAAAAAACCTCCAAGAGATATTAATGTCAAATATACTGTAATCAAGTACTTCAAATAAGCATAATTAATTGCTAAATGCAACTGCCTTTACTGTAAGAGTCAACAGAATAAAATCAGAGTCGTCTATTGGACCTTATACTACACAAATTAGTAAAAAGATAGATTATTGAATGATTTTTATTTTCGAGCATGTGGATCAAGAAATTATTTTATTTATTGTGTTAAACTTTATTTTTAAAAAGATCTCAGTGTTTGATTCTTCACCAAGTAAGAGAAGTAGATATTACTACCCAGATTCTTGATGATCATGTGTCCTGGCAGCTAAGCAGGCAGCTAGATTTTCTTAGAAATCAGTGGTCCCACATGTCTTTGTTCTAATGAGGGAAATTAATCTAAGACCCCTGGAGATCTCTCTCTAGAGGTTTAATCTTATATTCCTTAATCCGTTGCAATAAAATCCTCCAAGAAATCTGAGGACTAGGGCCTATCCCTGTTTGACCTAGCTTTCTGAAGCTATTGGGGACTAGAATTATCAGTAAGTCATTCTTCCGGCTGACACACAATCACAGTAAAAAACAGAAGCAGAAGAACCAATCTTTGATCTCCTATGTCTTGTTCTATTCCTTTTAAAAATGACATGCTTTGGTCCTTTCTTATAAAAGTGTGACTTCTCCATGACAATTTAGCCAAGTATCATTCTTTATAAATTGTAAACATGTCTAATTTTAATTTTAAATTAAATTTTAAATTAATTTTAATTTTAAACATGTTTATTTCACAGTAAACTATGTTACTTTCCCTTCCTTGAAATACTCTGGAATAACCAGGTCATTCTGCAGGAATCCTTGCCAAAAGACCAATATTTTATTTAATGGTTATTTAATGGTTTCAGGTATTGTAGTTAGACCTGGTCAGGATCCTTTTGAAAAAAACTTTTTTTTTCATCAGAAGATGCCAATTTGTGAGTTTCAAGGAATTACTTGTTTCAAAAAAGAAATTGGAACCTGTTTTAATATTTTCAAAATATAGAGTTCCAGCCTTTCAGTCTAAAATGACTCTTGTTTTGAAACTTAAGCTAGTTTTAGTTAAAAAAAATGTGGGGGATTGAAATCCAATATTTTGAGCAACCCAAAAACTGAAAAAATTGTTGGTTCATGAAATTTTTTGAGATTTTGACTGTCCTGTTTTGAAATCTCAAAAATTTTCCCAAGACAAGAAAACCATTTCTCACCTAGCTGTAATTTTGCTTACATTCAGAATAGGGTTGGGCAGTTCACTGTCTAAACATAATTGGTCAATTTACCGGTCAAATATTGTAAAAAATTAAACATTTGAAAGCGCTAATTTATTAGTAACAAAAAACATTAAGACTATTTTTTTCCAATAGGCTCAGTCTTAGATAGCTACTTTTGATTAATTAGAGGGGAAAAAATACTTAACTGATTTTTTTTAACTCAGAAAAATGTGAAACATAATAAAATGAAGTTCTCAAAAAAATGAAAGAATGGCATCATGTTGCAACAAAAAAGGTAGGCTACTGCCTACATCAGGGCATTCTTGCTTGAATAGTTGACAATGTTTGACTGTGGTCAAATAACAGACGGTAATTGTCTAGTCAATTGACATTTTGACCAGTTTGCCAAACCTAATTTAGAATGAACATAGGTTGCACAAATTATTTCCTTCAAAATCTGGAACACTTAGTATAAGAATGTAATCTTCTGTGACAAGGTATTGGCATACTACCTGGTCCCTGGTAAACAAGGGATTAACTAAAATTTAGCATCTACCACAGGATGCTCAGAGGAAGGACAGTAAGAGTGGCTTACTGAGAGGCAGACAGATGAGAATGCCATTGGGAAGGTAGGACTCCAAACCCAGTGGACACAGAATTGTGCTGAACCCTAAACTAGAGAAGTATAGGCTAAGGGGAGGTTTTCTGTTTTATTTACTTATTTTTACATTCTAGTTAGACATACTAAACCTTCAGGACAAGACCTGGCAGTCTGCCAGATCAATTCACCAATTTACCACCTTTGATACAGCTAATGTGTGCTATCAGAACAACCCGGATAATTAACAGCACTTAAAGTTGTCCTACAGCAAAACATCTGACTGGTTTTCCCCCACGTGCCCCGAAGAGTCCCCTGACTGGGCCAGCAAGCTGTAGACATGCCCATTTATGAGAGTAAGGCAGATGCTTATATTATGCCTAATACTGATTGTCTATACATTACAGTTATTAACACACTATATCATAAATATTTTAAAAAGCAGTGATGCCCCTGGATAACCCTAGTTAAAAATTTTGACACCTAACTGAAGGAAAGTTTGGGATGTCTTCTCTGCCACCTATGGGTTCCCCATCCTCTACTCCTCCTCTCACAAATCATATGCATGCCTGATAAACAGGGTTTATCACTGGTGCTGCAGCACCTTGTTAATATATTGTCTAACAAATACAGTATCTCCTCTTTGCCCGCTGCTTCCAAGAACCCTCAAAGTTATCAACTGGACCAAATGTTGAATGACTGTCCTGAATCACAGAAGCAACGTTCCTTGTATTAAATTGGCCTCGTCAAGGTACCAAAATGTCCCCAATTTCTGGGAAATTCATTTTTCCCCCTCTTTAACATTGTAACAGAACAAATAGGTTATTTTATGTCTTTTCACTCAGAGTAAAATGTACTTTGGAGACTATTAATGATAAAGTGATTTTGGTTTCGTTGGTCAAGTTGGCCATTTTTGCCTCTCTCCAGTCCACAGAACTGGCAACATTTCCTGGCTCATCTCAGTGCAGCGGGGAATCTGTAAATCTATCCATTGTCAGCTATTAGGCTGAGAGGAGAATTAAGCCAGCCTACATATCCACACCTGTTTTCTATTAGCAATAAGGGAGAGGTTTCTTAGTGTCATCTGCGAGACAGAAGGACTAAAGGGCAGCTAGAGCGTGATAGAAGGGAGATATACATGCTCTAGAATGATCCGGGTCTTACTCCTTGTGAACTGAGGGGAAGTCAATTAGGACCACCTGAGGCCAATTAAGGCAACCAGGGGCCTGATAAAAGCCCCTGCTTCAGGCAGGCAGCTGGTGAGAGAGTTGGATGAGTGCAGTGACTGAAGAGAAATACAAGAGAACTGGGTGAAGGAAAATGCTGGCGGGGAGGCTTGCCTGCCAAACCCCACAAGCTAAAAGGACGGGGGGGGGGGAAGTAGCCCAGAGGAAAGTAGCAGCTGGGAGCACTGGTGGCAGTGCATAGCTACTACTATTAGGACCCCTGGGCTGGGACTCAGAGAAGTGGGTGGCCCGGGTCCCTCCCCCACTTACCTCACAGGGCATTACTGGGCTGGCCAACACTTGGAAATAGGGGCCACATGGGGCACCCTGACCCTCACGAAAAACAAAAATGCGGGACCCACAGTAGCCAAGCTGGCAATTTGTCACACATCCTAACTTTAACCACACTCATTACAACAGAATAAGTGGGATGGGAGAGCTGGGGACAGGCCTCTTTCCCTTCAGTTCAGGCAAGCGGATGGCTATGGTATCAGGCTTTCCAGGTATACTGAGCTGGCCCAGATGCTTTGGAAGACTCAGATTGTGCTGCCAAGCCACTACAGTCTTTGTGGACCCCCCTGGGGCCATGGTCCCTGGTTTGAGAACTCATCCTCTATGCTACTCATATTTTGTAAGGAAGTCAGAAACATGCCTTATGGAAGAGTCCTATGAAATTTAATAGGAATGAAATGTATAGGTTCTACAGAAATTAAGTGGGCTTGGATGGTGTTTATTCTATAAACCTACAGATAATAGGGAATAGGGAATTATAGGGGATTTATAATTAATTAATAGGGAATGATACTTCTGCTATAGAATTTTATCATTTTGTAATAATTATTTATTAAATTCCATATAATTTTACCAAAAGGGTTGGCTGAAAGCATAAATCAATGTGAAAGGGAAGCTAAACATTTGGACTTGATGCACAAGAAGAAAAAATGAAGCAGATTTATATATTTGGAGATAGCTTAATGTGGCAAGCATGTCAGGTCTGGAATGTAAAGATGAGGAATTCCTCAAATATCACATGAAATTAGGAAAATATAACCAGGCAATTGCATTTAAGCCCAAATATTGTTGAATTTGTCCCTAATACTGATTCCGCTGGGGAAGAGAAAATAGCAGCAGCTGAAGTAGCAAGTATCAGGATGAGTTTTATCACCATAGTTGTTTGTGAATAGATTGTGTCATGAAGCTTGCAAACAAAATGTAGGTTGAGTACAATAATCAGTAAGAACAAACACTGCTTAGCTTGTCTTGGGAAAGCATCTGAAGAAGTGGGTTGCAGCCCACGAAAGCTTATGCTCGCAGAAATTTGTTAGTCTTTAAGGTGCTACAGGATTCTTGTTCTTTTTGCTGTATACAGACTCACACGGCTACCCCTCTGGAACTAAAGAATAATAAATCACTTTAAATTATTATTCAATTAAGCATTATTATTATTATTATTTATTATTAGAAATGAGGTGTCAAAGGACATGTAAAGTGATCACCTTTAATGATAAGATTCTTTTCAAAATACAATGGCATACATGAAGGATTTCTTGATTTCTACCATGGGGCAGATGAAAATACAGATGCATTTTTTCCACAAATATTTAAATCAAAATTGTAAGCAAGATCTTTGAAAAGCTTCTAGCAGTTTCGTAAGTGAACTACAGAAAGCATCACTTTGACTTCACCAATTTGAAAACTATCCTGCAGATGTCATGTATTGCATAGTATAGCTTAGCACAGATACAAAGTATCAACTATGATGCTGAAGGGTTAACAATGAAATGTTTCAGTGAATTTTCTACTTCAAAGAGGGTTTAAGAAGTAAATGCCTTGATTTTGTAAAACAAGAATGCAGTAGCCTGCTGCCTAAAAGTAATATCCAATGACTGCCATTTATTCCAGACATTGATTAACTTCTGAAGAACAGCAGCTGTCAAGTCCTACTTTTTAATACAAACGAAAGAAGAAATGCAGTCTTAGATCTGGAAATTCATCTCTGACTACGGACATATTGCTGATAACAATTATCTCTTTTCCTGAGTGTATAATGCTTTTTTACACAGTTACATAAGTCTAGCAACCATATAAATCAAAATGCTTGAAAGTGAAGCCATGCATGCTACTGAAGTTCATGACAAGATGCAAAGGTTAAGAATGAGTATGAAGTCCCGGATGGATTACATATATTTTGGTTTTCAAGCTATCCAGAATGTAAAGACACTGCTGGTTTCTGACTATAAAGCCAACGACTCTAAAGCAACAGAAGTCTGTGAAACGAGCCTACAAATACTTGGAAAAGTTGTTTCCATTACAGACCATTTTTCTCAAGGTTTTTTCAGTTCTTGGACTTCAAAGGTCTATGGCATTTGAAGAAGTGATGTAAGCAGTAGAGGCTGCCAAAAATGCAGCTCAGGGGGGAAGAGTTGATGGAACATGCCCTATCCATGGTGAGAGTTGGAGGATCTTATAGAACCTGAGGAAACTTCAGAGGAACAGGATGGAAATGGAGCTTGTGAAATTATAACTGTCTGTTCCAGGGAGGTACAAAATAACCAGTTCTGATTTCTACAATTTCCTAAAAACAAAAACTTCTCAGATCAGCCAAGACTTAAATGTATTACTTTTTAAAAAAAACATGAAGACAGCTTAAACCTGTTCCTTAGTTATTTGAATTTCAGTTCTAATGAAACTGAATGCAGCCTGACATATACGTGATCACAATAGCATGCATTCAAAGACTAGTGACCAACTAGTGACCAATGATTTCATATCTGAGTTTTATTTTTATATAAATGATTTTGAGGCATTATTGATTATGCGCATATAAGAAAGTTTATTGAAAAATTTTAACTCAGTACACTTTGGAATACAAATTGTTTTCAGTCCTTTGAATCAGGATTTAGTTATATGTGGTTTATGTTTATATATAATATATAAATTTAAATATCAGGAAAAGTCAAAGAGAAGGAATATGTATGCTTTATTTTTCTTGTCATTAATGAACTTTGTTTTTAAAGTAACAATATATTGTACTTGAAATTCTTCAAACCTGTCCCCTATTTCTTCTTGAGAGCCAGGAACAATGTGTAGAGCCAATGTTTCAGTTAAACATGGACGGCTAAAAAACTTGCAGTTGTAATCCATATTAACACTTATTTATTTTCTCAGTTGTGGTAGTTTTTGTATCTGGGAAAATAGTTGTAGCATGGTCATAGGTTGTTATTGATCTGATTCTAGTACTACCCGCTTTTTTATGTCCCTGCTCCTACAATCAAAATCCTTACATGAGGTATGAATTATTAAACTAATTTATACTGAAAATGTGGAAGGAAAAAGGGTTTGAAGTGGTTGCTATATTCTGTTCTGGCTGGTTGAGCAATGGGGGATTACTTATTCCACAGGATGTTACCGAAACTAGTAGAGGCTGCCAACAATTTGTTAAAGGTTGGCTCTAATTCTAAGAGTTTTAGCTGACTCATTGTCTGAATGAGGCAACCAGGCCTAGGAAGCCAAAAGTCTCCCAAAATCTTGAAAATGTGCGGGCATTACTGTGGATTAATTCATGTTAACAATGAGGCTTAACCAATGTAACTTTACTGGGAATCACCACATGGCACATTTAACATAATACATTTTTGTTGTATAGGATTCAAATCTTGAAAGAATGCTTATTATCAGCTGTGCCACACTTCATTTTAGATGGTGAGCATATTACAACTTTGTTTCCCTGCCTTAATTTCCATCAGTTTTACTTTTTAAGATATAAAACCTACAGTTATACTCAAGCAAGCAAGCAAGCAACCAAACATTGTCTTTTGACAAAGTCTTTGTTTATTTAATTTATCACCAGACAGAAGAGTGAATGCATCTTCCCTTTAACATAAGGACTACTTGCTTTTACAATGACAATCTGTCATGTTTTCAATAAAGATACAGACAATGTATAGGCAATCTTTATAATTGTGTGGCATTTTCCTTAAATGGCATATCCACTAGAGTATGGATTTTAATCTTCAACTTTTGGCCACTCTGAAGTTTTTGGATTTCCATGGCCCTCCCTATCATTTAACTCTATTTCTAAGGTTTAGGGATATAATTTTTAAGGAATTGGAGGTAACTCAAATCTAAAACAAAGATATAGATATCTTCTTTCCCATGCAATTATAGATCCATATTTCAACTTATATAATGATGTTGACGTTGGTTATGTTGTTTAGGATTACGTACAATATTACAACATAGCGTTTTAATAAATAGTATGTCATTCATTTTTAAGAACTTTACCCAGTCAATTATTATTTATAATGCTTTGAAAAGCAACTAACGTAAGCTCTAAGCACCATTGTCATAAACTGAAACGCAATTCTGTAACAAGGGAAAATCAAGTTTCTTCTCACCCTAAACAAGAAAATAATATACATACTGCAAATACTATACAGTTATCAAGAGATGATCTAAACACCAGCGTTTCATTTTCATACTATTTCACTCCCTACATTTATGCAATGCAACACTGAGGACAAACCATGTATGCAAATTAAGGTCTGAGAGTAGCAAGTTCTAATTTATCACTTCTAGCTCGAATTTTGTATTTAAATATTTAAAAATAAAGTAAGTATGTCCACCATTCATTTGAGGAGAGTTAAGATGCTTTTACATGTTTACTCTATGGATATTTTTTGTGATTATTCATGTAAATGCAACACTGACATAATCACTCAATCCCTTCAGTTGACTATGTGCCTGCATTTTTCAAAATCATAAAACAAAGCCAAAGGAAAATTTAAGCACAAGACTTCATGATCTTTGATTTCTTTATTATTATACGTCACATCACATGTATCTCTAACAAGTTCTAAGTCTAATTGTTTTCCCCACAATAGCACCAACTAAAATTTAAGTAACTTTGTATAAGTACCTTTGTATAAGGCTGACCCTACATAAAAAGTGGTGCATTCCTTAAATATTTTAGGATCATCTTAATATTAAGCATGAATAATATTACCATTATTACAAACAAAATTGCTTGTTAATAATCTTGAAAGCAGTTTATTCAGCATGATGTTCTGATGTTTTATCATGTTCTAATGTTGCAGCCCTTATATTATGCCAACCTGTGATATTAATGATAGTGTGAGCTTCTCTATTAGACAATAGTTCCTCAGTTTAAAAAATGAATACAGAAAAGTCTGAAATGTAGAAAATGTTCAGTGAATCTCTGAGAACAGCACAAAGGGAATCTAAGAAGGCACTACTGTAAGATTATTCTCTTGTGGCATAAAGGAAGAGATCATAATCTTATTCCTGAGGACAGTCACATTATCACAGCACCGTCAACAGAAAAATCATCCATATTTTATGCTCTCCATAATCAAACATTTATCTTGTATAATGTATTTGGTCATTCTTTCATGTGTGTACATTCTCATGGGGGAAAAAAAGGTATATTTGAAATTCAGTTTCTTTTTAATTAGAATAAAGCATCATTCATTTACAAGACAAATGAAATATAAGTATTTTAATTAAATTATCTGTACAGTAATTTATTAATGGAGGAAAGAGGGTTACTACATAATGTTAGGGTCTGATTCTGCAACCCTTTTGTAATGGTGGCCAGTCCTGCATGTCACACTACTATTAGACCTTTAATTGTCAGTAGTCCTTATCACAAGAATAGGCTTTTAAAAGGTAATGAGAAAGATCTGTAGGTGTTGCCTCTTTAAAAATGGCATACATTAAAAAACTACACACAGATGTGCCTTCGGTTTCAACTGAGCCCACAGCTGTGGCAAATACCACTAATTTGGTACTAGTCAGAGAAAAGTACTAAGAACTGCCAGTGAAGCTCAATATTTTCTCTTCCCCTTATTAGTTTGCTTCTTATTTTATTTTTTATGGAGATACGCATTAGCACTTAAATTGGCATGACAAGTTATAAAAGTGAAGGCAAAGTTAATACTACAGGTATCTGTATAAAAGAAAGATTTCAATGTAGTAATGGGGCCGGATAGGGTTTATTCTCTGTCTATAAATAGCATATCTCAAAAAACAAATGGAGGAACAAAATGGGAAGAAGAGAGAATCAGAGCTCCATATACATGCATGTGTAGTGAAAAAAGATGAAATATTTTCAGATTCCTTGGAACTCTGAATCCAACAGCAGATTTTTGGCACATACAGTGTCACCTTGAAAGAAACAATAAATTCTCCTACTGTTCCTAAAGAAAATATTGTTGAAGTATCTCAACTCAAGAGTATTACAACAAAAACAACAAAGCAATATAAAAAAGAAATTAAAAAATAATCTATATATACAGCATTCATGTGTCAAAAAGAAATAAAAACACATTTCTAAATTATGGCTGTATATATTATATTTAACTCATTTCAACTTTAACTTTTCTTAAAATCAATCAATCACAGACAACCTGTATATAAAACACCTACTGGAATCATATACCTAAGAGGCTGAAGTAGACTCATTTGAGTGAACATAAATTTAGACTTGCAAGATGATGCACTTAATAAAGATATATAAATATGCTTTTATAATGTAATTAAACTTTATATATATATATATGTAGGGATATATATATCCCTAGTTAAATAAATACATGTATATTATGCCAGGAAACACTTTTGTGGCAGGCTGATATTGAAAATGTCAGTTGTTCGTAGCTGCTCAATGGTATGCATTACTAGAATAAGTCCTTGGAGAGAAAGATTAGTGGGCTGAGGAGTTGGTCAAAGGCGCATGATAAATTAATTTACCACATGAATATCACCTACACACATGTAAATATGCTTGTGTGTAGAGGTGATATCCATTATCCATGTGATGAACTGCAGAACTACCATGTAATACATTTCTTTAACATGCACTTTTGACCAACTAATTTGCCTTCTGCCCACTAATCCTTCTCATGGTTCGTTGTCTGATTTTTCAAACCCCTCAGCAGCTTCAAACAGCCACTATTGGGTATGAGGAAGAGAGTGGGTAAACTGCCAAAGAAATGTCTCCTCCTTTTCTCTCCCAAAAAGGGAATTTTCCCTCCAAAATTACATCTGCCCTGGGCCTGTGAAAGTTTTGCTATAAATAAAAATTTCACAGATTGAAAGCCTGTGATTTTGTGGCCCTGAAAGACTAGAAGAATAACCTCTATGGTATATGAAAAAGGAAAATTCCCAGCTTCCCAAATATACAAAGATCACTTGATTCTACCCCAGAAGAGCTTTAAATATTAGACTTTAAAATCATTATATTTTTAAATACAGAAAAGCAATACAGTTAGACTCATAGTAACTAAGGAACTTTGCTTGGCAGCAGTATACAAAAATAGTCCAAAACAAATGTTAAAAACTCTCTAAAGCACACTTAAAACCGTTTTTCTGCACTGTATGTGGAATATCTATCTGAAAATATTTTTGCTTTTATAGATTAAAAATAGTTGGGATAATTCTGTATTTAAGTTTTTTGGAGGGGGAACTGAAGAGAAGAAAAGGAGACAAACCTGCAGCATATCTTTTTTTTAAATGCACAGTATAAGACCCTGAAGAGCAGGGTCTGCAGCAGAAGTACTGACATATTTTTAACAGGTGGTGCTACTGTAATTTAGACTCCACAAAAGAGTTAGGCTTCTCTGAACAGGATATTTCTTGTCACAGGAATGAAGTGGCACACTTCATTGAATCTACTGAATCTTATTTGGTCATCAAATGCAGCATGCACCTATCCTCCAAAGCTGTAATTAACATTATACACATTCAAGACAGCTGCAAAACACCTGGCTTTTGGTAATATTCTGTTACTGCCACAATGAGACAATAAACTGATAAATGTGCTCTGGGCTTCTAGCTTCACATACGTATATTACTTAATACATATTATCAGCAAGGGAAGGAAGGAAAGAAAAGTGAGACTGAACAATTCTAGCACGTGTACCATACATAACTAATGGGTTTTTATTTGTGCTTTTGGTTTTCTTTGGTCACGCTTTTCATGTGTAAATATCAAAGCACTTTATAAAGGAGGACAGTATCATTATTCCCATTTTACTAATGGGAAACCTGAGGCACGAGAAATGAAATGATTTGCTCAAAGTCATGCAGGAGGCCAGTGACAGAAGCAAGGAATAGAACCCAGACACTAAGTATCCCTGTCCAACGCTTTATCAATAATACCAAATAAACACATTTGTTTCCTAAACAGCCAATCAGGATTTCCCAGAAACCTCTGAAATGTGTGTTCATTAATTTCAATAAGACTGTTTCAGAACACTGAAGTATCTTGACCTTTGATTGGCTGATTAAAAGGAAATAATTTACATTAGACTGAGCTTAATACATAGACTCTGATTTAATAAGTTAACAAATGGTCATGCTATATTCAGAAGAACACATTACCATCCACCGTGAACATTTGAAGCCTAGTTTATATTTAGTCCCTTTTATACTGCCAGAGAAGTATAAGAGGGCAGGCCTTAGTATAAATCAAACGTTATAAATTCAATCCTGCAGACACTTATGTGTGTGGAATCAATGGGACTACGCATGCCAGTAATTACCCTAGTGTGTTAGCATTTGCAAGAATGTTCCCTATAGGACTCTCTTAGTCTATTAAGATGTTCAGAGGACAGTATCATCCTGATCCTGCAAACACTTATGCACCTGCTTAATTTTAAACATGTGAGTAGTACATTCACTTCAAAACTGAGCAGCTATATAAGCATTCATAGGATTGAGTCCTAGATGAGTTATAATGTAAACATGCAGCAAAATCAAAAGGTATAAACCACAGAATACTAGGAAGAGTTTCAAAGACTACAATGCTGCTGTTTCAGCAACTGCAAAATCAATGCAACATTTCAGCTCACCTTTTTGGTTGGTAAGCATTTTCCTATTTGCCTCTGCTAGTAAAGGATAGGAAAGTACAATCCTTCACAACTTTCTTATTTTGATGCAATCTGAATACTAATAACACTGGTGAAGTATTTGACAGTTCCTCCGAAGATTGACGATGGCAGTTTTTTCTAACTTTTGCCATGCTTAAATATTTATTCATGGACTGATAATATCTGTCTTGGTAAGTATGCTATAACCTAATCACTACAAGAGCAAAGGCAGAGTGAAAAATAAAAAGGTATATATGTTTTATAAAAAGCCTTGTAATACAAACGTATTTTGACTACTACTGAGATGCACTTCATTTTGTATACAACCCTGTATTCACTGTTGTTTGGAATTTCTACCAGGAAAGGCTGAATAGCTGTATTTACACCTCTTCAGTCAGTAGGCAAAGGTCACTTGTACTGGAAGAAAAGTTTTAAAAAAAACACACTAAAAAGAGGCAGAGACAAAAGCATGGTATGGTAAGTGTTTTCAACAAAACAGAAATTACATATGAAAAACCCTGTTTTCCTACATATCCTTTACAGCTGTATCATATAATAAGCTAGAGGGTAGCAATAATTAGTACTAGTTTTGGTTACAAAGGTTTTCAGCATCTTAACATAAAAAATACATAAACATTTGCACATATGACACATTTATTACCAGTATCTCCATTTTGAGATTTGTCTGCTTGCTACAGTTTAGTGGGAATGTTGTATTAAACCAAATACAGAGCTAAGCCAATTAAGCCATGGCTAAATGAACTTGAATGAGATTCATTTAAAATAATAGGCCTGAAATTGCATGGAAAAGCATCTTTCTTCAAATGTATACATTTTCATAATATCTAGTATAATATCCTGAGGCATGTTGAATCAGCACTTATGATGTTAATAATAATAGCAATAACTGTGATAATAGTACACTAAAATAATCCATTTTGCACTGTTGATAAGTACAGATGGCAGGCTTATTATAAGAAAAAGCTAAATGAAACACAAAAGTGGTTCATTTTTGCGTCCTTCCTGAGATCAATAGAGGCTCAATACACTGGAGATATCCTGCTTCCCCCTAAACTGAATGGAATTCCTCTTCTGTTCAAAAATGATGCTTCTAACCAATCAAGATCAGCATTGATCGGCTTCTAAATTCAGCTAAAAAACGGTGAACAACATAAGAGCAGGATGGCAATAAAAGCAATGTAGGGTGCAAATCGATGGGGAAGGGCTTTGCTAGGGAGGAGGAATATTGCTGGAAGAAACAAAATTAAAAGAAAGTTTACATTGTTCTATTTTAAGTTTAAGTATAGGGAGAAGCAAAAATAATCCCTATGTTTTATTACATGTTACATCCAAGTACAATAATATGATTCAAGATGTGTCAAATATGTCCTTAGAAATTATACCCTGTTAATAGAGGGAAAAAATGTCTATCTGATTAGTATTTATGTAGTTTATAAAAGAGTTGGAACATTCAAAAATACCACAGAGTGTTTACAGTGGTAGTTATTGTTCCTAAACAATTAAAATTGGCAATGCATTTTCAAGGCTGTTCGTCCTAAATATTCACAGAGTTAGGTTGTCTTTCTCAGCTAAAAGGAGGTGTAAGAGACCTCCCACCACTACCCTCCACTCCTTTGCTTGCCATGCCCATATCTTGGATCTGAGTGTGGTATGTGTAGCTCCTCCTCTTCAGATACAGGCCTCCATGGAAGCAAGTAGGGAACAGAACCTTGCCCCTCACTGTACAAAATAACTGGCCAAGCACAGTGGGGACAAGCAAGCTGTACCTTTTCAAGAACTGTAATGTTATTTTCTTCACCCAACATGGGAGGAATTGCAACTCTCTGGCCCGATTTAGGAGAGGAAAAAAGGTTATGCTTGAAAATAGGTTTCAAAGCCAACCTATTTTCCTGATTTAGATAGGGCCTCCAAGTTACCAATTCCTTCCCAGGGCTTCTCCTGGAAAAGAGTAGTTACATTCCATCCCTGAACTTAGACATGAGGCTAAAGGCCTAATCTACAGCATAATGTGCAAAATAATTAATATATATAACAAGACATTCTTTCTACTGATTTGTAAGAAAACAAATTAACAAATAAAGGATTGCAGTCAGAACCTATATGAAAAGGTCTGATTGTCATTTTAGACTCACCCAAGAAAAGAAAAGATGTAGATCTGTGGTCATCACTGAGAAACAATTTAAATTTCCTTTCAAATATGCAAATATAATGTTTCCAACAATAAAAGAATTAGAAAAAAAAGAAAGGCAGATAGACCATTTCAAATTATTAAGTGTAAAAGAATGATAACCGCTGTTGAAAAGATATGTTCCTCTAGCCAAAACAGTCTATAATCACCATGGGAGAATCACATGCCTGTTAATCAATTGTTGGAAATTCATAAACTTTCTTGCTGAAATTAGCTTGTTGTTGATTGAAAAAGATCACCATTCTACTTGGGCTAAAGAAACAGGACAAATCACAATAGACAGCATTGCCAAAATATTGCCATTTTCTATCTCTTCAAAGCAGGATAATTTAAAAAACAAAAAAACAAAAACCACACCAACCCAATTCTACTGAATACATGCATATAACTGCCATATGATTACAGGGGACGCTGGCAGCGAGTCCTATATTTAGGTTGCCTAACACTTTTCATTATGAAGGATTCTGATGACCTTTTTTGGAGAAATTCTATTGTCTGTAGTAGTTCTTTGAAATGTATAGGAAGGGGGGAACCCTTGAGCTACAGAAGTGCCTTTTATTTGTCTCCTGAAATTCCATTCAGATGTAAATGAAAACTGTTAAAAACTGCCATTCCCTTCTCTTGCATTTGTGCCTCAGGAAAAATGTTGTCATCTGTCAAAAAAAAAAAAAAAAAAAACTAAACAAACATTGCAAGATCAGGGCCCAAACCAAACCATCAGAAGCAGACACTGTACTGGGAATAATGCCTGAGTGGCAGAGGAAAGAACCAGAACAGGCCTCCCATTTGACCCAAAATGGCCTCAACATTCCATCTTCCGCCCCTCTGGGGGCAGCACATGGGCAGGTATTTCCCCAACTCCCACGGTGGGGGGAAAGCCAAATTAGACTCTTCCCAACCATCCAGCACATGGGACCAATAGCCCACTCCACCAGAACTACACATTTTCACTAAACATAATCTTGACAAAAGGCCGTTAAGGTTACATTTATGCCACCTTGCAGTTCAGACTATGGGGCAGTGAATAGTAGTGTGCACCAAAGTGGTGTACCATAACTCCTCTGTGTGGATGCTGTGGGCATGAACTAAAAGGTTCCTAGTTCGTTTTAATGTTGTTCAGTTTGAAAAAGGACTGTCTTAAGGCAAACTAGGATCCTTTTAATTAACACCTGCAGCATTCACAACAGCATGTTGGTGCGCACTGGAATTCAAACTTACGTAGTCCACACTTCAGGGCAGTGCAGACAAGCCCAAAACGTCCGTGGAGTTGGGAGTAAGAAGAGCAAACTGCTTGGTGATGTTTGTGAAGAACCTTCCTTGTCCTTAATTTTGTTGGCATTTATTTAATAAATCTAGCTAATTATAATATGTAACACTAGGATTTCATTTATCTGAACTTATCGCTATGACTGCTCCTTGAATATTAGCACTTACCTATTGTTGGTATTTAATTAACTCTTACACAATTAATGAGATTTTTCATGGAGAGATGAACGTGAAAATAGTAGTTACTTGTTTATTAAACAAAGTCATGAATGCATTTCTTTATGACAATATGCATAGTAAATATTTTAAAGAACATTCATAATCTAGCAGTTGAGGTGCACGGCCAGGAAATGCTGGAAGAAATATACTACTGATTTCCTCTCTTGATTCAAATCTGCACCTCTCTAGTCATTAATTTCTAATGACAGCTTACATTTTCCCCACTATTTCTTCTTAATGTAAGGCCTAGAGTTTCTCTCCTTGGTGTGCTTTCTTTTCTCTCTAACTTCCCCTATGGGACATCTCATTGTGAACTCTGTTATTGCTTGTCACACTCTGACACAATCAGAACAGGGGTGGCCTGACCTAGTGGTCAGAGCAGCAGTAAGCAATCAGGCCAGATCTGGTGCCCAAAGGTTAGAGACCAAGACAGGTCAGAGACCACACCAAGAGTCAAGCGTCAGGAGGCAGGAAAGGTCAGGTTACCAGGAGAGCAGGATCAGGCTCCGGCTCCAGGATTTAGACAGCACTCAGAGAGCAAGGTTGAGGAAGAACCAGGGTCAGAAGCCATCTATGGTCTATCATTAGCAGGAACTGGAACTGAAGCAGGCAGACAGTCCATATTGTTGCTCACACAGCTTCTCATCATGGCTTCCTGATTTATATGCTGGTATCAGCCAATCTGTGGGGCTGCAGTACTTCCTGCTGAGCCTAACTTTGCAGGGTCCTCCAAAGAGCTGTCTAACTTAAACCTGCAGCAGCGATGTGGAGGCATCAGTAGCTCAGATCCCTAGGTCTCATGTTCTAGCCCTGTAGGTTCTTACACATTCTTTGGATACAGGATATTGCTCTCAACTCATTCTTCTGCTTTCCTTAATTCTGTTAGATATTGGGTATACCATCATTTTGTAATACAAATTACACAAAGATTGCAATTCTCTTCTGAGTAAGAAGTTATCTTTTTCCCTTTATCTCCATCATCATTCCCCGGCAATTAAGACCTCAATTTTGCTTCTATGGCCACAGAAATGGGAGTCATATTTAAATGTCCATTTTCTTGATCATCTCACTTCTCCCAAGTAGGTGGCAGTATACACTATCTGCCACTTACCAGCTCCAAAACACTGTCACCTTGAACCTCAGTCCACTGAAATCCTTTTATTCATGTCTTAATCACTTATCATCCTGGCTTTTGCAATTTCTTCGTTTCTTGGTCTACCTAGGTCCCTAGTCTCTCAACTTCACATGATCCAGAATGTTTCAGGCAGACGACTCTCTGTACCATATCACGCAGACCTGTTATCTTTACTGGCTTCCCTTTATCTCAGAGTTAATTTAAAGCTTCATCCTGCTTTTCAAACTATCCCTGGAATTACTCTCTCCTATTCACTTCTCTCACTTCCTGTTCTCTAGCTTCCACAACCACTCAGACTTTGTCTACTCTTTCCCCTTTCCATCAGCTCTCCAAAATTCGGGGATTCTCTTTTCTGAGACTGTCTTCTGATCAGTATGTAGTTCTTTCTACCTTCTCAGTCACTGACTTACCTTCTTTAAATCTCACATTATAACTGTAGTTTTCTCCTTAGCTTGTAGCTGATTCTAGATGGGAACTGGATGGTTTGGTAATTTGTATTGAGATATGGCACCTTTCACATCTAGATCTCTAGTTCAGATTCAGCCCTGACCACTAGAGACAGAAAATCTATTAAGATGTGTTGGTTTTTAAATATACCTGAGTTGAGGATCTCAGCTCAATTTCTAGTGGACAAGTGTCCACGTTTGAGGTTTACTCAGGGGTCAATTTTAGGCCTGGCCTGGACCCAAGCCTTCTCCCAAAACCCAAGTTGCTGATGCTGCCACATCCTGCCCTAGGGTCTGTTCTATTCTTCCTGCCTGGGGTCAGCACGGCAGCAGGTGCGCATGCTGGCAGTGCATGCACGGCCCCCTGCTGTGCTGTGTGACGCTGTGGAATGATAGGCCCTACCGCTCTTCAGGAGGCATACTCACTCCTGTCAAAGGGCATGCCGACCCTTCAGTGCTCCTTGCTGACTTAGTGTGGCACTGCACATACTCCCTGTCTCAGTTTCCAATTGCAGGAACCCAATAACTTCACTTCAGGCATTCTGGACACAACTTAATACCGCCTTCCTGCAGGCATGATTATTACAAAACTTCATACAAAAGGATCCATAACAAAAACTGCCAAATAAGTAAAAGGTGCTTTCAGGATTCCTCTGAAGCCTGCCATTGAAAGTTCTGTTCCCAGTCCCCTCAAAGATGTCTTAATCTTTATGGCAGGAGCCCCAGACCACCTCCTGGAGCTGGGTAATTCAAACAATTATTGTTTTAGGACTACCTCTCTGGCTCTGTGTCTTCTCCTTATGGTAAGAGTCCCCAACTCTCCTCCCAGAGCTGATTTTCAATTTGCCTTCTTCAGCTGGCCCCACTTAGCCCTGAGACTCAAAGAGTTTGGCAGCCTTCTCCTGGTGCTGTCTGCTCCCTGTTAATTCAGGGTCCTGTAGGAGCTTTCATATTCCCTTCAGTGTCTGCAGGCATCTGCCCTGCTATGAGGGAGAAGAGATTACATTTATACTTATCCTCTTCTCCCAGCTCATCCACAACTGATTCAGAGAGAGGGGAGCCTTGCATCACCCTCTTTGCAAGGCTCCTGGCCCTTAAAGACAGTACCAGGGTTTCCTCCCAAACTCTACTTGCTCCCAGGACTGCTTCCTCTCTCTCAGTATCTCCCAGGTTCTTGTATCTACAACCAAACCTCTAAAAAAATACCACATTCCCACCAGAGGTTGGCTGGTCAGTATGCAGTACTGCCCATAAGGGGCAGACTACTCCATCACACTCTTGACCACAGCACACACACTGCAGCGAGGTGGGAGCAGGTGGCAGGAGTGGGGCGTTGCCAACTCCATGGGCAGAAAGAGGAGAGCTGACCTGATCTGAGCCCAAGAGGGTTTGGTTGTTTTCCCACCAGAACCAATCCAGAGCAGACACCTGTAGTTTGGTTCTCTTGAGTTCAGGTTGGGTTGCAGGTCACATCACAGCCCAGCAACCTGGGACTCAGCAGAAAGGTCAAGGATAACATGGGTACCAAACTGAACTAGGCAATGCATACAGAGGCAGTTCCTTCAGACCAAGACTAAGTTATACTGACACATCAATATGGGAGAATATTGTTCATGTCACAATGCATAGTAAATCCCATTTGTGCTGAGCACCTCTGCATCCATCCACATGCAGGCTGTGGTTAAATGAACACATAGTCCAGAATCATATGTGTATGAAATATGGTACATAAAATTGTAAGGTACATTTTATTATATTTCTCAAGAGTTTAGTATCCTTCCCCTCTGTGTTTATTTTTGTGAAGTTTATTACTTATATGAGTAAATTTGCTGCTCATCAAAGGGACAAATTAATAGCACAAGCTAGAGCAGTGTTTCTCAAATAGTGTTCCGCGGAACGCTGGGGTTCCGCGGGCTGAGTTGAAGGGTTCCACGAAAAAGCGGAACCGCGCCGCCAAAATCAACACAAATCGCGCACTGCCGAACAGCTGTGAGTGCGCCGCGGAACCGCTGATGGCGCTGCCGAACTGATGTGAATGCACCGCCGAACAGCTGATCGCGCCGCCGAAACCAGCCTACACCGCGCCGCTGAAAAGGGGAAGATTTCCTGGACTTGTCGGTGGAGGGTATCGCATGGCCTCGCAAGGGTGCCACAGCAAAATATAATTGAGAAACACTGAGCTAGAGCCATGTTTGGTAAAAGCAGGTACCAGCTAATTTTTCTCACTCAACTCTGATTAAGTGTGATTTTGCCCCATCACAACATGATCCATATCTGAGTAGTGGAATCCATTCCATCATTATAAAATAAAAAAGTCAGAGAGCAGTAATCATACCACATAATAGAAGAATCATGAAATACTATGTTAGTTCCTTAATGAGATCATAATTTGAAGTATAAAAATACTGCTGTACTGTACTTTCAAGTACTTTCAAGCACTACTGGTCAGTACTGTACTTTCATGCCTTCTACTGGTCTTCAGCATTATTTTGTAGGGGAAAAGAACTCCATGAAAATGATAATCATTAAAAAATATCAGTTTCGGAGCCTCATCTGAATATTGCATTAATCATATTCAAAAGAGCTACAAATAAATAGGTTGTTATTAAAAGCCATTTTGTTGTGCTAATGAACAATTAAAGGATATAAATTACTGTCACAGGAACAGCCTTTTTATTTTAGAAAAAATGGATTTGGCTTATAAATGGCAATAGGGCTAGGTAACAGAGCAGGCTAAATGCCAAAAAAAAATTGATCTTGGTCTACCTAGGTTCAAGTAAAAAATGACAATGAATTTGGATAGACCCCATCCTTTCATAGTAAACATTTGTCCACATCACAAAATCAACATTACATTTGGCACTATTAGCAGCATCTCCCCGGTAGAAAACAACAGGTATAGTTGGTCAGGAATAACGTTCACTGGCAAAATACTGTTGAAAAGCTGACTCAGAACGTACAATTACTGTACTATCTCTGGCTCTTGCCAGGTGTATCAGCCACTCCCTTCCATGGACACCAACTACATCCATACGTTCATATCCAAGTGGGTGATGTTTTCCTTATGCAATCATACAAGTCAACATATTCTCATACTTTTCTAGAAATAATTTAACAACAGGAAAGGAGAGGAAAGGTATATTGCATGTAATCTGCAAAGATTTTGTCAACATATATACTTCCTTTCAGAATATTTTCCTATATATTCTATATTTCTCCTTGATCAAAGAAAAATTTAGAATGAGCATAAAGGGCTGGACCCAAAGAATACATCTTTATCCTGTTCACCATATATCCTATAAGATTCTAGTTAGAAAAAACACAAAACAAAAATAAAAAGATTAATTAACTGTAGATATAACCTAATCCTGACTGGCTGGATTCCCAAAGTCTTTTCAGTTTTGTATGATTGCAGTGTACATAGTATGGTTCTTAAGCCAAAGAAATTTATAGCTTGCTTTGCTACAAATACATAGCAGAGTCATCTGAGACATATTTGCTATATAGCTAAATAAAAAATGGTGGCATGATGATTTATCATCTGTGATAAAAACACTCAAATAAGAATTGTCAAAGTATTAGTTAAAAATCCATAAATAAAAAAAAACAGATGGTGAAAAGAGAAAGAACATAGATAACCCACAAAGCTGCCTGATTTATGAAAATACATCCCATGTGTGGTATAACTCACACATGGAAAAGTTCTCCCCACGAAGTTAGAGAAATCTGAAATGCCATAGTACAGTGGCTACTTTTGGTTTAAAACTTCTATGGCTTCATAAATGAAAAGGCAACCACAGTTCCTTATAAACCCTATTTCTAATATCTATAACTTTACCAAAGAAAACTAGTTTGACATGAAAATTGGTTAGTACAAGTTTTAGAAAATTACCTTGACGTGAAATTTTGACCAATATTTAAAATTTTATGGGCTTCTGGCCAGTGGTTAATATTTTATCCATCAGGTATGTGGTGAGGTGAAGAGAGGACCTGGAGATCCTGTGAAGCTCCTACATACCACAAACTAAACAGAGGAAAGGAGGAAAATAATCTAATAATCTAAAGAAGAATTAATCTTAGAGTACTTTAACTGTAAATGCAGGCAGGTCTTTTTCAACAGTAGTCACTGTGCTGCCAAATCTCACAATTTTATGGTGAGTCTGACAATATTAGGTGCTTAAAGTCCCAACTCCTAGAGGCTTTTGATTATGGGAGAATTTTAGCTTTCAGTCAAAACGATAGTTTCTAGCCTTTACAGTTTTGAAGAAAAACCTGGAGATGTGGCTCAAATCCACCCTAGAAGGCTCAGAAACCAGAAGTCACATAAACCCCCAAAGTATTTTTAAATCTCATGATTTTAACCCAATTTTGTGACTTTGGAGAGACCTGAGTAATGATTTTTTAATGTTTGTGTTTAGCAACACTGCAATTCCAAAGTATGGCATCAACGGTTTAAGTATAGGCAGAAAGACTAGCTCCAAGTAACAGGTAAATATAAAAGATCTTACATCACAGTGCATGTGAAGAAAACAGCAATTCTGGAAAAATATTTTGTAAAGGTGTACACTAAAATAGCTGACCCTAGAGCTACTTGGTTAGGTGGGGAAAAACTGACAACTCATGTGACAGTGCCTTACCTCTCCCATAATTTTCTGCATTCTAAAGTACATATAAAGAAATCACCAAACATTTCTGAAAATGATTTGACTTGAAACTAAACAGTTAAAGCCAGATTAGTAAAACTGTTTTTGAAAACTGTTTTCTTTCATGCTCCTACCAAATAACTCCCCCAAATTAACTTAAATATTTTAAATCCTTCTAAGAAGTCTTGTGTATATAACAGAGCCTTATTGTAGAAGAAATTGTCAGTGATCTTCACCCTGTCCAAATGACTGAAACAAAGAAGGCCAAGATTTTCAAACCCTCATAGTGCAGATGCAGCTGTACAGGTATAACAGTGCCCATGCTAGGAGTTGTACAAGTATAAATATATAAATAAAGTATCACCTCTCATACAATTACTGTGCATAGACTGGGCCCTAGGCTGACATTAATTGAGAGCTACTGATTGCTCAGAACTTTTGAGGGGGAAAATACAGGCCACTTTTCCAAGTGCTAAAGTAAAAACTTAAGAGCCTAACTTCAGGCACCTATTTTTGGAAGTCTTGGTCCAAAATTCTAGCAGAAGGTCAAATCCAGTCAAGTAAGGTGCAGAGGGCCTCATGCTGTGGTACCAAATGAGAGGTTTTTTTGTCAAAGCAGTCTGTGAGGTGGAAAGCAAAATTGAGGCCAAGTGCGCAGGAATCTCTTTGTTAAAAGAGCATATTAGGATCCCTGAGGCAACCTCAGTCATTAAAAGCATCAGAGTGATGTAACCTCTGTGCACCTCACGGGAGGAAGGGGAAAGAAATCCTCACCTTCTCAGGGTCATCTGGTGCTAGAGTGTGGCTTTGGCCCACAAAGTACAACTTGGTCTGACCTGGTGAACCCAGATGAATATGTAGCTGAGCAGCACTTGAGGGGACTACTATATTTTTCTATACAGACAAGTTAAAACTAGAGATGTGCCCAAAAAAAATTCAAATCTAAAATACTGCTATACTTTTGGGTTTTCAAATATCTGATCTGAATCTTGCAGCTCAAACCCATCTCTAATTAAAATGTTCTCCTCTTCCTATGGAAATTCTACTCTTGCTCTAATTTTTGCATTACATCTCAAGGCTAACAAAAAACACCCCAATCTATTTGTGGTAATGGTAATGTCTTTTTCTGTTTTTGGGAAAAGAATCTTTATAAATTTAAAAGTATGAATTTATGTGACTCAACTTTGCATTATTTTTATGAGTCAATGGTAATTGTAAATATTTTGATCCTACAGAGGCATTTATGTAGAGAGGACAATTTCCATATACTAATTTAGCAGAAACTACTTTCTAAATAACAGTGTTTTACAGAGGCCATGTTCTATTTTTCCATTAGTGTTTTTTTGACAGTTGGAAATCGATACAAGTTGTAATTTACTTGTATCCATTTCCTACTTTACTAGTGTCCAGCAAAATCATTCAAATAGCATGACAGATAAAAGGCAATAATGAAAAGTGTTCTCAATCATCTGAGAGCTATAATGTGCATCAAATACAAACAGTAGTTAGGAAATCAAAAAGAAAAGAACCCCAAATCCTCCTGGTACCTAATAAGACAGCCCCTAAATACATTTGAGTATCCAGCAATGAAAATGTTATGTAAAAAAACCCTATGTGCATTGATCCAGTAATCCCCAAAGCTCCTAGACCGCCTTTAATTTACCTGAAAAGAGCACTGCTTTGAGAAAAATCCTTCCAGACACTGCCAAAATCTGACTGCAGGGAACAGCGTATTTTTGTAGTCATAAAAGCAGAACAACAAAAAGATGTCAAATACAAGGCCAATGGCAGCTGAAGCTATCATGTCTTTCATGCAAATAATAACAGATGATGTGAAAATTACTGGTAACACAGACAATGAATTACAATGCAAAAAGAAAGCTGATTACAGCTGTAACCAATAATATTTTCAGGAATAACATACTGTACAATCCAGTGGACTACAAGGTATATGAAAAAGAAAATTAATCAAAATATTTGAATCCAGTGTATATGCTTTTGATTGTGCCTGGCTAAGTTTATGGTCATACTAGAAGACAGTGGATTATTTTAAATTTAAAGCTCTTATACTACAAATTTAGCTCAGTTCTCCATTTTTGCGAATCCAAAATTCCCATTTATTTCAGTTAAATGCAAGAGAGGGTCTTCAGACTTTTTGTTTTTATATTCTTTTAAACAGAACTGGAACTGCCATTTACCATTAATATTCATATTTGCTGTCTGCTTCCCATGATTTTATGATACAGGTTTGATAAAATAGAGAGAGTGGTATAAACAGAAAACAAGTAACAGTTTTACTCTTTTAATCATTCATGTTTCATATTTATCAACTGCACAAACAGGAAGGATTCAAACCAGTGACTAGTGTGAAATGTTCTTCTATTTAACCCAATATTTTCTGGAACTAGCAACTGTACACTGGCCATAAAAAGTGCCTCTTCGAACAGAAATTCTCACAACTGATAAATCTTGTTAAGCTTAAAATTACTTCATATTAGGTAAGTACAAAACAACAATTATTAAGACACCATATTTAACTTATTAAACACTTCCCCAGTGAAAGCACACAGCAAATTTATAATAAAGACTAAATTAAGTAGTTTATCACCAATGTTGAAATGAAGATCTTACTGACAAATTGCAGTTATAGGCTCAGATATTTAAATAATGATTTTTGTACATGTTTTCACAAGTTAAACCAAGCTACTGAGCCTAGATACTGAAGGATTTTACTGAATAGCAAAGACAACTGGTAAAAATAATTATACTGCAGCACCTTCAAACTTTCAGTTACTTGGACATTTTAAAATTATATTCCCCCTTTCACATTTACAACTGAAGACTCATCAAGGCTTCTCATGATTATTAGGCTAATGATAGAGATTTTTTTTTTTTTTTTTAACAAAAAGCAGAACCTTGAATTATTTGTTCAGAAAACACACTTAATATACTGACTTCTATGCTAATTGTAGGAAACTGGGTGGGAAGTGGGGAAGAAGTCCAAGTGTTGAGATAAGCAGTATTAACAGTGCCCCCCATTAAATAATGGGGAAACATGAACTCCAAACACATTTTATTCATTGTAGTGGTAGAAACCAGGGCCCCAATTCAAGGCCCATTGATATCAATGCAAGCTATTTTACTGACTTCAATGGGCCTTGGATTCGGCATTTTATTAATAGGCTCTTATAGCTCCATAAAAAACTCTACTGACTATATTTTGCCACCAGATACAAGGTGAACATTTCCTTCTCTGGGATTTTTTTTTAACTAAATGAACATTAAATCATTTCACAGCCACTTAAGTAAAAATGTATTTGTTCCCTCACTGGTAAATTCATGTGCATAGAGAATTCTAAGAACTTAGAAAAGAAATGTGATGGAGAAAATTGAAGCAAATGGGTCAGAGTGCACAGGAAAATTGGAAGCGTTTGCCCCAAGAAGTTTCCGGTTATTGGAGTATCTTGTACTCTGAACACACAAGTTACCATACCAAATTATCCATTTGAAAAAATGTTATGTTTCTCAGATGTTCTTCTGAAATATAAACAGGATGCAATTTGGACCTCGTGCAGAAATATCTTGTAAATGCAAGTACATGTGATTAAATGGATTTATCCAGTTTTTATGATTTCCCAAACATTCTGGTCTTAAGTATATATTTGGATAAGGATTTCCAAAAAAGCTATCAAGACAAAAGAATAGAAGCAGAAGCATTTTGAACATATTTAACAACTCTTTTCAACTAGAATATAATATGGGAAAAATTGTTGGCATCCTGAAAATTAGAAAACACTCAGGGACCTATTTTTAAGAGTATGACACTAACACTGAATAATCTCAGACACAAAGAAAAGCACAGGAATAACATTAATTCTAATCCATAATTTGCAACAAAAGGCTAATTCTCTTCTGCATTCCACTCAATGCAATGGATTTACATCAGGTATGATCTTAGCCCAGTGTTTTATATGCTAAAATAATTACTGATATACTTCAAGACTTGTTTGGAATCACTATACCCATTCAAAGTTGTCAAAGTTGTCAAAATGGTTTCTGAAGGGCAAACAAATGTACACTCAATTTCTGGATAAATATCTTAAACGAGACATTTCCTGTTTTCAAATCAGGCTATTTGAACAAATAATGCCGATTAGGAAAGTCCAATTATAACAAAAGTTTGTTGGGACACTTGAAGAAAGACATGCAAAATTAAATGTAAACAAAACCTCAAGTTCAATATATGCTATACCTGTGAAATGATTAATTACTCTTTTTCAAATAATTTGTTTTATATCAGAACTGACTTCAGTTAAGTATTATACTGAATATTTATATCTCATCTTCTACTTTGTGAGTAACACTCTCTGCTAGACTCTTCCATCTCAAAAATCACTGTCATGAAAGAATTATTTTGCCTCTAAAACTTTCTGTGAAAAGCCTCATAAATCATTAAAAACCTACTTTAACAACTCAGTTTTATATTTTTTATTATTTAACTTGAAAATAAAAATGTACAACAGTGAAATAGGATTGTAATACTTGGCTGGGACAGATATCAACACAATTGTTATGCTTACCCACCAACCCTTGCATCTTTGCACAGATTTGGATCTATGTTTAGAAGAAACCTTAAAAAAAAAAATCTGTGGTGAAATTTTGGTCCTACTAAACTCAGTTACAAAATTTGCAATGACTTCACTGGGGCCAGCATTTTACACCTACTTTATATTTAGATGACTGCTACAAGTTCTTGACTGGATGAACCATACAATAATGTTAATGTAACATACAAAACTTAAAGGAAATTTTAAGTTGTTATAAGAAGTTCTGTTAAGTGGAAATGAGTAGTAAATAGTCAGCCATTTAGAACAGATTCTGTCTCATTATTATCCTCTTCAGGTTGCCCCAAATTCTGTTTTAAGAAATATATTCTATTTTCTTCCTCGGGGTTCTATTATTATTTTTAGTAGAAAGACTTTAATTTTAATTAATCTTTTTTCCAGTAGTCAAACAAAAGTTTTTTGTTAAGCATATACATAGAAATACAACCCATGTATATTTCATATTAAAGTGGTTTGGATACATGTGTTTGCATATACAATATACAAATGAAAAGGAAACTATGTTATTGTATATAGTAGTTTATTATGGTTTTCTCAATTCTAAAGTTTTTCATAACCCCGGCTGAAGTACCAAAGCTACCCATTTTCAGAAGTTAACACTGTCATGTATATTACTGATTTATCTATTCTCAAGAAAAGAGTAAGACAATAGAAAACATAAAAAATTAGTCTCTCTATGGGTACATTAATCCTGCAGTAAGATACTTGTGGCACAGCCACAGCTGGCCCTGGTTAGCCAACTCAGGCTCGCAGGGTTCAGGCAGCAGAGCTAAAAATCTCAGTGCAGGTGTTTGGGCTTGACCTGGAGTCCAGGATCAGAAACATCTGCAAAGGTTCCACAAGCTCAAATGTTGCAATTGCAATTTTTAGCCCCACAACCTCAGCCCTGTCAATTTGCCCTGTCTCTGAGACTCGATGCTTTGGGATTTTGATTGTAATGTAAAAGTGCCAGATAGCCTACGACCCTGATCCAGCAAGCACTTAAGCATATGTTTAGATTTAAATACACAGAGCCCCATGTACTCAACTGAACTATTCAGGTGCATAAAATTAAGGACTACCTACGTGTTTATAGTTAAGCATTTGCTTAAATGCTTTGCTGGATCATGGCCTACATGAAACATTTCTCACTTCCCCCACATTGTATTTTGCTCATGATTTTGTACACTTTTTTAAGTCAGTCAACATTTTTGGTGTGGGTGGGGTAACAGGACAAAGTGCCAACTCCTACTAACCTGATTTATGTGAGTCATCCTATTCAGTATTGTGGGACATAAGTAAAGAAAAGGGGATTTGGCTGACTGTGTTTCCAAGCCGGCACTGTCCATAATAATTCCTCCTGTGAGAAAATGTTGTTTGTTCATTTTAAAATGTCCTTCATTAATCTTCAATACAAACTGATCTTTTGAACATTTATACATAGAATTTAGAATCCTTTCCTTTGATATGGTGTGATTACTGTTAAAGTTAGACATGAGGGTGTTAAATGTATTTTGAGCGTGTTTGTTTACAAGACTCTAAAGTCAATAGAATTTTGTAGCTAAATGTCCATAAATGGCTTTAAAAAAATGTTAGCCCTATATTCATGCATGAAGGATACCAGACACTAAAAAGATTCAACATACAAATTAGTTAATTATACAACCAGATTTTCTCTTCTATTTTACTCAAGTTGATATTGCATATGATTTAGATACAAATAGGGACTAAATTAAAGTGTAATAACCACACTAAAGATCTCAAGAAAGCTCATAATATCAAGTGTCTGATAACAGTTGTTGTGATGAACAGCTGATGTGACTGGATGCCACCATGTTGCAGACTGTGCTAAACTCACATTCCACATGGTGAGTGAATTTGTGATGTCAGATCCACAAATGTACAACTTCTCCAAATCCTAAAGTCATCCAAAAATTGTAAATAGACATTTTCCACAGTTCAAGTTATAACTGATAACACAAAAGAATAATTTGTGCTCGAGAGGCCCTCTACTCAATAAAAGAGCCACACTTACCTATGAAAAGAAATTCAGGATACTTTTGTCTTATTAAGTAGTAAAAGTACCACTACTAGCTTTCTGGTAAAGTGAACTGATTTTAGATTCTGTCATCTAGATATTCAAGCATCAGCACACTCCTCATGATAAAGGGGATACCTCAAGAATCTAAGAATTAAATCTCAAACTCCCTGAGATTGTACGTTCAAATCCTGGCAGCTACGAAGGATGGTGAAATCTCAGAGTGGGTTGATAAAATTGGCACATAAAGATACTGGCCCAGAGCCAATCAACAGAAGTGGAGCAAATGAAGGATCATACAGCGTATGCTCAGAAGAGGATAGGCAATGGTACTCAAAAGTGGTACTCAGAGTCTCTAGTGGTTGTCAAAGTCAACTTAGTCATTCATCCTTCCAAGGTACATAAAAGGGCATACATTTTATTATGTGTGGGTCTTTTGAGGAACACATTAAATGCCAAGTTCCTGTCTGCATTCCACTAACTTTAAAAATGGTATTCCACTTTTTGTAAGCGGGTAAGATTTTTTCATTCTGTCTTTGGCCAAAACTTTCCCTGACCGAACTGTTAAATAGTATGTTGTCCTGTGTATGTCTACCTGACTGCCATCTTCTTCTTAGAGGAGGCTGCATTCCAGTGATAAATTAAATTATTCTTGTACATACGATAGGCCACAATATTGCAATTGGATCTGGGTAGGAGGAACTCTGCACCTGACTGGAACTCCATGAAAGGCAATGGGGTGCAAACCAGCCACATGACTGAACCCATGTGGATACAGTTTCAGGATCAGGGCCATACTGTAAAGTACTTTTGGGCCCTGGGGACGAAAAGCAGCATAAGAAGTTAATGTTACAGCCCCAATGAAACTATGCAGTCTATGGAAGATGGTGCAGCCCCAGATTGAAGATGGATTTTCTTCTTTTAAAAAGCAAAACAAACAATTTGTGGTTTGGGGGCAAATGGGGAGGATAGGTATGGTAGAAAGAGACTGCTCTCACTACTGAAGAATATCATTGGTTTTGTTATGATGATGAACGTTTATTATTACACAAGTATTTATAGAACAACCATCACTGTGGTATCTAGGAACCATTCATTTGAAGGCTTAAATGAAGCCCCTCTGTGTTTGCTGGGTGTGAGTGCCTAATTGGTACAGGTCCTGCTGCCTTTTCTTCTAATCATGACTATTGCACAGGGGGGAGGGACTCTTCAGTTTACAAGGAAATTTACATCATCCAGACTAAGCTTCATTTTGGAGATGTTAGCAAAGGAAAATTACCTAAAATCTATGGTCCTCTTAAGACTTTTCTGCTATGACAATGACGACATCTATACCACACTTCACTGTGAACTCTGATGTCTTTTCATTCTCGGGAATGACATATAAAGCTATTGGACTAGGGTAAATCCCAAACTCCACACACTGAGCAAAGAGCACTGTGGAGCGCTGTCGGTAACCTCCCACTGCAGCATCTATGGCCACTGGCAGAAGTGCCAGACTGACACCTTTCGGGGGGATTCCCCCTCTCCAAATCGGTGGGTGGTTGGTGTATAGACCCCACCCCCGTTTTTCCATTAATGGGAACCTCTCTAGCCAATGGCCCTCCCTCCAGGATGAATTAAGTGACCACCCCAGGAAACCAAAGGGAAACAACTTGCTGTTGTCCTTCCACCTCCTGTGCAGGCTCCCAGGAAAATGTAGAACAATTAATACTTTCCTTATATTCTGTTCTGTAGAGCTCCTCGGTCTTGACTCAGCAGGAAATCTGCTGGAGGTGACTCTCCTTAGCAGCAATTCTTGCTTCTAATTTGCAGCACAGCATGCTCACTGCTAGATTCTATCTTCCGTTAACTCTCAGCTACTGAGAGTCCAGCTCCCTAATCTGCTTTCCCTTTGGAATGTGATTCAAAATATGAAATCGCTACAGCCCTGCAATTAACTTGCAGGATAAGTTACTTGCCTCCATTGTCTCAGAAGTTATAGTGCTGTTCTCAGACTCTCTCCCTTCTCTCCAGCTGTTCAGTGCTGGACCCTTGGCCTTCTTAGGTATCTTCTGTCTCTCACCAAATAGTGAGCTACAGCAGCCAGGATTTTAGAGGCCTTTTTTGTTCATTAAGGGACTTCAGTTGGTCTCTCAGGCACCAGGTAGGATTTATCTCCTCTCTTCTACTCAGTGGTGGTTCAAGAACTCATGGCTCTACATTGGTTCCTTAAAAAGCTTTCAGGCCCCTGAACTGGGCCAGTTGTCCTCCTTTCCCACTCCTTAGTGGCAAGTTTCCCTCTAATTTTCTTCTCTGCTTTTCTCTGCTGCTTTCCATTTCACACAGCAGAGGGCTATCTGCAATTTGAGAGGAAATGCAGCAGAGATAGATAGGACTTTCTGACACAACAACCTCTCAACTACTCTGTCTGTGGGTCTCCTTTAATAAAGCACCAAGGAGCTATCTCAGGGCCCCTTAACTCCCTGTCTGATGTCTTTTAAATAACCTGCAAAGTGCTTTCTGCTCCAGCTTCAGGCTGTCCATTTACACTTACATTCTGGCTCATTCCTGTGCAGACATCACCTGCCCTTATATAGTGTTCAAATGATTCCAGCCTCTCAGCACCCAACTCCATCAGTAATTGTAGAGCTGCATTGCAGAGATATGATCTTAAGTGTCTTTTTCTGCAAACTAACTTTTGCATAGAAGGGATAGGGATAACTTCCTGGAGTGGGATTCATATTTGAACCAGCACCCAAATGTGAACCCCTGGAATACAGAATCTCTACTTTGCAGGCTCTCTTCTGAGGGACATTTTCTACAGTTAGAATCTGGGGTGAATATTTTTGGGAGAACATCTGAATTGTTGTCTTCGCTCACTAAGGAAGTACATCTCAGTAATGGAGTCTGCATCTCAGTCATCTTGTCATCCATAAATCCTGTCCCATAATATTCTGTATTCTCTGTCTATAGAATAAATATTTTGAGATATTTAATTCAATTCTCCCCTCTGTTCCTATAGCCACCATCATTATAATTAGTCCCTCTGATGGGTTTTTGAATTCTCAGTAGTAGTCTGTAGAATTGCTCCTCTTGATGAATTTGTTATATAACTAAGGACTTAGACCTAGTACTCCTGTTGGCTCTTATATTTGTAAAACTCACCCCTGACCATGATTTTTCAGTGTTAGAGAGATAATTGTTTCAATCCATGACCTATTCACACTGCTAGAGGTATGGTGATGTTCAGAGTTAGATCCATCACACACAATACTAATTTGCTCTTACAATAAGGCCTTCTATCTTACCTTCTAAGAAACGGTATGACATTAGTGAGTTAATTCTCATAACACTGCTTCAAGTTAGGAAGAATTGTCCTCATTCTGTAGAAGAGGATGATGAGATGCTTAGAGGTTGCATGACTTGACCTGCCTATAACTTGATGTCTGCTGTAGAGCCAGAGATAAAACTTAGTACTAATCAAGAACAATCATTTGTGTGGAGATTAATAATTGTTTGTGTGGTATCACTGTATTTTAAAGACTCTTATTTCAAACACCCTTTGTGCCAGAAGCATGATGCTTCAGCTCTGCCTTTTCTTTGTTCCACTTGGAGGTGTCCTCTTCCTCTGCCATTGAGAGAGACATCCCTTAATGGTTTGATTTGGCTCAATATCTTATGTTAAGATACTTAAATTCTGCTCTCAAGCTTTCAACTCCTTGTCTGGGGTATGAGATTGGTTCTCTGTCTCCAACTTCCTTTGCATTATGTGCAAGATCAAAGAGGCCTCTTAGTCCTTGTCCTCTTAGCTGCTGGCCTGTGTGGTGGACCATGGATGGATTCCCTCAATCTGTTATGATTTTCCCCTCCAGGGGCTGGTTCCCTTTCTAAATTCCATTTTACTGAGCTTGTGATCTGGGAGAAGAGTAAAACAGAGATACAGAAGTTTTCTCCTTTGAGGTTGCAAACATATTAGCTAAGTAGCCACATGCCCTTGACCTAAAAGCTTAATTGTGGATCTGATTGGCCATTTTCTAATTGGGGTGCTGGCAGTTGTATCACACCCTCAACAACAAGGCTTAGATGGTTTGGTTTGGCTGGGTCTAACATGCCTGGCGCTCTCCTCAGAGTTAAGGTTTCAGCTATTTGGCCTTCTGGGTTCCAAAGGACTTTTGCTTCCTATCCTCATACCTTCAAGTTTTTCAAAGCCCTTTCGTTACAAAGACCAGTTTTCAGAGAATTAACTCTCAACAGGACTTGCCTTCTGTGCTTCTAAGCCTTTGTGAGGATATGCATAAAAATGTTCTCTCCATCTATGGACTGTGAAAGTAATTATTTTTATTTTCAGAATTAAGCACCCGAGTTATTAGCTCCCTGTTCATAATAATGTGTATTATTGAGAAACTTGTGTTTCAGTTGTTCCTGGAACCACTACCTTAAAGTGACTTTGGACTTTTTTGTGAATGAGCCCATAATCCTAATGACCCTCTTCTCTAACACCTCCTCTTGAGAAGAGACTGCACTCTGGATGTAAAGATCTTCATTAAATTTTATGTGCAGTCCTCTAGAAACATGAAGAAGTATGGTCCATTTATAAGACCTGAAGACTGTGGCTTCCATGTTATTCTCAGTAATTGGCTAAAGTCATATGTTGATCTGATTTCTCACCATACAGACAAGATTCCACCTCCACTAGCTAAGTTTCACTCTACCCTGGGTATTTCTCCCACCTTGGATAAGAGACTTGAGCTTATACTGCACTGGAAATCTGCAGGCCTCCTGAATGATCCTTCCCTCATGCTTTCATCATACCCTACCAGGTAGACATAGATTATGAAGACATCTTAATATTCCATAGGATAAGAGAAGGTGCCTAACAACAAGAGAAAATTACTCACTAGTAATTCAGGTTTTTGGAATCCCTCCTTTTCTTCCATATTTTATGACTTTTGCTTTACCCATGTGTTATGGGGAGTCTTATTTAGGCTGAGAGTTGTCGGGTTTAAATGTGACCTGCATAGACTTTCGAAAAATTGGGTTTGTGTCCATTTTTGCTTTTTTATATAATGTGTAAAGAATGTCTGAACATTCTGTTCAAAATGTTGCTGAATGACTGACGCTAAATAAGTGATAATAAAAGCAAATAGACCTAAGGAGTTTTAAATATGTCTGCAAATCTCATCTCTTCTCAGTTGCTTCCTATTTACTCTTTTAGCAAAAGTGATGTCATCATTAGACTAATTTTCTAGTAATCAGTCTTCCAACATTGACAGGAACAGAACTTGCTTTGTAAAAAAGAAAAAGCAGAAAACTAAACAAAATAAATAAGAAAAAAAAAACATTTTTGGAGAATTTTCATACTTCCTTTATACATGACAAGAAGCAAAAAAGGTCTATGTGCTTATACAGTCTCTACCTCTCACTATTCTTTTCCTCCTTGCCTGATACATGGTGCCATAATGCTGATTGTTTGAGTCTTACACAGGATGAGGCAACAGGGGAGAGTATCCAATAAATGGAATTTCTGGTGAGTAATTTTTTCTTATAAAGTGGCTGCTTAAGGGGAAATTATAGAGCCTTGAAAGATTGTAACAGACTTCCTTTAGGACTTCCAGCAGGTGCAGGTATCTTTAGGTTGAGTGTTCCCTTGAAAATACTGATTGTAACAGACCATAAAGCCCGTTTTTAACATTTCTTCCCCATGTAGCATGGGCAAAGTTTATCCTTTAGAAGTCTTATGGGCTCTTTGAAAATCCCTTTGGGTCACATGCTGCATGTATATGCTACTAATTGTCAAAGGCAAATCCTCATTAGTGGATAGAGCTGTGTGAGGGCTTATTAGCTGAATTCTATTCAAATACATGAGTAGCTAACACCAAAAAGTTGTTCAATGCATTGTCCCCAGGCAATGTGTTTCAAAATTGTAATGTACAGAGGAAAGTTGTAGAGTCCCTGTGCTGAAAATTGCACAGCTCATAATTTCTCTTTTTACCAACAGATTATATTCCTTTAAAAACACAGCATTTAATGGAATACATATCCTCAAAGTGAATGGAATGGCACATAGTATTTGGCTATCCCATGCTCATGATACTAGCTTGCGATATGTAATTGCGAAACAGTGATGTGCCATTCATTTCAGAGAAATGCATGGTATTTAATGCTGCAACCCCTTTCACAGAAGTATGCAAGCAGAAAAGAGAAGAAGCTGAGGCTATAGAGTAGCACTAATCAGGTGTGGAAAGTTTTTTATTTCCAAAGCAGCTCTAGAGTTCCTGTCTTGTTTGTTTGTTTGTTTGGAGGGTGAGGTTACCTTTGGGCGCTAAATCAACCTATCCCCTGAATAACCCCAGTACATAATCCCTGTAAATGGCCTTCTGGGGATTGTATTGCCCAGAAAGGCACCTGTCTGTTCCATCAAACAGAGCACTAAGAGCTGGAGATATAAATATTTCCTTTTTTACATATATACAGTATTTAGAGATGCTGGACATTTAGCACAAACATGTCTAACAATCTCCAAGCTAACTGAAAAACTGTTGTGCTTGAGACTGTTTGCAGTGTTTTTCAAACATTTCAGGGTCTTTCAAAATTAAACATGGTGTCTGTCAGTCTTTTCAGGAAGTATGTTTATTCCTGCGTTGCCATTAATTAAATACCTTCTGGCTTTACAGAGAATAATGATCTCCAAAGTAACTGCTCCATGATGTGGGGGTTAGGGCAGTGAGGTTTTTATCTGCAAATCAGTATGTTGAGATTTCATGTGACCATTTAAGGCAGTATTTCAGAATGTTTAACAGGACACAGGTGTTAATATATAGATTTGCCTTAGTGGCTGCAAAAATGTGTATTGAATATCTACTTTCTTGTGATTAGTTAGTGTGTCCAAAATGTCACCTACGATAAATACTTCTCAAGATTAATGTTATATTTTTCCTTCATGTGCCATTGTCTGGTGAAAATATTCCAAGTTTCTTATTTCAAATACAAAATAATTTTTTCAAACAAGGTTAGCAACATGAATTTGCTATTTGTAAAATTCTGTTAATCAAAAATAGATCAATGATGCATTTAATGATAACTTGAAAAATGCTATTCACAAAACAGATTGAAAACTGAAACCTAATCAAGTAACCATCTGTTATTTATAGTTAAATTAATTGGTAAACAGTGAATATTTATTATTTAAAATGCTTCATTTTAATTGATGATAGTTTTCCAAATAAAAGTTGTTGGCAAGCTGCCAATAAAATAGAAAGCATAGTTGCTTGGCTCAGTTCCATTTCTTTAATGGACCAGTGCTGTAAAGATATTCCTGCTGGAAACATATTTCTCTTTATCAAAATGCTTTTGTTTTCTTACCTTATGGGACATTATAAAACAGCCTATCAGATATTTTACTGAGACTACTTCTCTGTATCAAGATATTTGCATTTAAGCACTTCAAGATTTACTAAAAGAAGTCCAGCTTGATTTAAACTAGAGCACTAAAGCCTTAATGATAATTCAAAGGCCACTGACATCAAGAGGAGCCTTTCCATTGACTTCAATGGGATTTGGATCAGGCCCTATATAAGGAGATTATTTTCTATGTTTTATAGCAACACCCATATTTACCATTACATAGTATATGGTACCAATGCCATATGAGGAATACACAAAACGTTAAGTCCAAGGAAGTCTCATGCCTTCTTGACAATGGCATGTTTTGTTGCCTGTTCTTTCTTTATTTTACCATATTCATCTGTAAAATTTCTTATCATCCCATTAAGCCAATATAAAATATTAGTCTAACTTATTCAGGAAATCTAGGCAATTCATAACTACAACTGAAAGTCTGTCCTTAAACCATAACCTCCAACTGGATATTTCAAAGATATCCAAACTGTGGAGTTTTATCTGCAATATGTATCGTGATATCTAAACTAAACAGGGTGAGATAAACATGGTGTTTAATCTTTCACAATTAATGTATATAAATAATTCTCTGATTAGAATTTCAGGAAAATCCTTAATATATATTTTTCCAGGAAAATTAATATTATTCAGTTTTAGTTGAAAAAATTGTGCAGAGACTTTAAATAGCTTGGTTTCAAATTCTAATAATAACCTGTTAAATATTTTAATGCACCTTCTAAACTACAGAAGTAATAGGTCACCACTGTAGATTTATCTCATATTAAATAAAATTTGCTGACACACTAACAGAATATAAGAAAGAATTTACATTAAGATACACGATTGCTTGTATTGTGTATTAATTAAACTCTGTAAGAAAATCTGTAAGAAAATCCAAAATTCTGATAACTAAAACTGTTCTTAACGTCCACAAATCTATTCTTTTTTTACCTCTAAAATGAATGGCTTTCTGAACTATCCTGAAATATTAGCTCAGCATTGCATGTGTCTAGTCTAATTTTTTTTCCCTGAGAAATGCTACTGGTTGGGTTGGCGTAGAGACAGAAGGCTGTAAATTCCTATCCTCCATCAGTACTGTTGACCTCAGAGCAAACCCCACAACTGGCTACAGGCATCCAACATCCATCATTGCTCCTGAAACCTAATCTTTCAGGGAAGGACAGCTGCACTGGGTAGCAGTTAAGCAGCTTTTTAAGATACACTATCATCCCAACAAAACAAAAAAACAACACACAACTGACCTTCCTGCTCTACTTTCTAGTCAGTGTTTCAGCTTTCATCATACTGCATATTTTCCACCAAATTCATGTTTTTCACTTACTTATGTTTAGCTAAAATTCTAACCTACTGGAATTTTTTATAATCAAAACTGCACTTGTTTGCATATTCAAATGTATGGACCTGAGATCTAGTTCCCATTAAATTAATCAGGAGTTTTGTACTGAACTTCATTTGAAGTAGTATCAGTATGTGGTTGCAACTCTTGACATGCTTAAAAGAAGATTTAGATTAAAAAAAAAGAGTATATAATGCATATGTCTGACACATTTATTGTTCAAAGGGTTGAAAATTTAAAAAGGAGACTTCTGGTCCTACCTTTACAAATTGTCTTTCTGTGAAGGAGACCCTCCCGTCTGGAAGTAAGTTCCAGAAGATGGAGAGGAGAGGGTCTCCTTCCTTTAGAAAAAGATAAATGGTCAAATATTTCCAAAAAACAAGCAATCAACACAGCAGTAATTATACAGGTGTACACAAATAAATTCATTTTACATGGACGTGCTGAAACACAGGACACACATTTCTGTGTTGAACATCCTTAATCCTTCAGCGTGAAGTAGATGAAGAAAGGCCAACTGGGTGAAATGTCCTAAATATTTTCCGTGAACTTTTCTAACATCACTACTGTCTGAATTTTCCACTAATAAAATAAAGTAAAATCATCCATCCTTAACTTTAAGAGAATGTGCAAAGCTTTTAGCAGAACATCCACAAAAGGTTAATTCTTCATTCTGAATGTCTCAAGCCCCGTAGCCATAAAAAACAATAATAAAGAAATAGCATTCTCTTAATTCCATATCTACAAATCTCATTTTCCTTTAGTAAAGCTGCACTAAAGAACACAGCCTAGGGATAGTTAAAAAATACAATTAAGATTTTTTTTTAATTCAATCAACATTATAAAAAGCAGGCAGAGTTACTGAGTTCAAATTCAGCAAACAATTGTATTCTAAAGGTCACAAAACCTCTGATATTGTTATCAGAATATGTGTATTTCCAGTCAGTGAGTCCAAACAATTAACAGAAAGCCAAACCTCATATTGCAATCGTGAAGAAACCAATTTAGACCACTAAAATCAAAGTAGGATAGTAATCAATTTGCAGGAGTATTGTATAGCTTTCTGCAAATGTGGGATTAGATCCACATTCGTCTCACTTGGATCCCTTCGGTTTGGCTCTTGACCCAGCAGCTATTATGAGAAGTTAGCTGATTCTGCCATCTAAAAAGTCAAATTTTACATGCGTCACTTACTGAACTCTGACATCTAGAAACATCATTTCCAGAACATTAAAGGCTATAAACCAAAGATCATCACATTTGCTTGCTCTATTTCATACAGTATGTTTAATATATTGTGGATGGACAAAATATGTATCAAGTGACTATAACAATCCATGATTAGTTCTGCTATCCTTAAACAGAGCATTTTAATTATCTGCAAAACAATTAAACAATTTTCTATCCCAATGGAAAGTCACTGAAAGAACTATTGAAGATATCAAGTAGCCTAGCTACACTTGGAACCAAGAGGAAATATAGCACAGTGTGTGATAGTAAATTGGGACATGTCTTCCAATGTCACAAATTAAAGAGAAAAATCAGTTTTAGTGTGAGAACATAAAATTCCATCATTTTTAATGAACTAATAAGAGAAGAAATGTACTGTAAGTTGTTAAATTTTGAATATATATAATATACACAGCATTACGAATATACACAGCATCAGACACACATAGGTACAAGAATTAAGTTTAATTTTGTGAAATCTCTCCTATTATAGCAATTCCTGCAATATCCATCACAATTAAGTTTTCCCTTTATTATTATGCTACTGTTGAATAACGTTAGTTTCTAAAGAATACATCACAACTGGTAAGGATGAGATACTTAAACCTGCAAAGTCTTTAGATCCAAGGAAAGTAAAGAACACATATCTAAGAGCACATATTATGGCGAAAATTGAAATGGCAAAAAGAACAAATTATGTGTGGGAATTGTCATCTTTATTGAAGAATTAAAGCAGCCTGAAAAAAATTAAAAAACCTATTAAAAAGTAAGGTTTTTAGGATTGGAACAAGTCTTTGAACAGTATATTTACAAAAGAACATCATTTTAAGGAATTTTTTATTAAATTTTTCATGTATTTTATCTATCAAACCCATATGTGAAAATGTGTACGTGTGATGTTTAAATAAGTGTTATCATTCACTGGTTAAAACCAAGTGAGATTATCAGAGAGATGTTATGGGAAATTAGATCCCAAATTAAACCTGTGCAGTGGCAGACACATAGCTCTATGAATGCACAGCAGTTTAAACAACAAGTGATGCTTGTTGGAATGGAATTTACAGGCAAAGCACTCTCAAGCAATCTTTTTCTACATCATCAGATTTCCTCAGTAGATGTGTTGTATGGGAGCTCTCAGTGTAGCAGATCACACAGAGAAAAAAACTCTTCCCCTTTGCTCCTACCTGGTAAATCATTGATAATGTATGAAGGAATATTTTTAAACTCTGATTCTGCTCCAGGCTGCCAGTTGCCATTGTGCATTCATAAGTAGCTTTCTTTTAAGCCTTTTCCAAACAAATCAAGGACCAGAAGTATTAAACAATCCATAGTGAATATGAAATTAAGAGTTTTAATAACATATATGGACTATAGTATGCCATCAGTTTTTCAACAAAATCGCAGTGACGAATTCTGCTTAAAAATTGATGGCATGATATAGCCCATTGGTATTTATCTGACTTTAAAAAAAAATCAATATTTATATTTTTTCTCCATTCTTTTAAAAGAATCCAAACAGTACAAAACTTAACATGCCATGATGCAAGAGTGAAACTTGTTGGCTCAAGCACTTATACGGACTGTGCGTATTTTGAATGTAAATATATTCAAAGTATGTCTTGTGCATTTCAGAAGACAGAGACTTGGTTTATCAGTACTACCTAAAACTCCTAGCCTTGAAAAGATATATATGATTTAAGGAGACTTATTTAGGTGGTCTTCATTATGTTATTTATATACATATATAGGATGCCAATTTTAGCCCTTTCTGAAAATGAAAAGTTAATAAATATTTGTACTAATTACATTTTTAGAACCAGGCAGAAAGCCTATTGTGCCAAATGACCACCCAAACCACCTGATGTAACATAATTCAGCTGTTTTTAAGTAAGATAGCCCATTAAAAAATAAACACAATGTATTGAAGTTGCACTTTCATTATGTGACCTTACAGTATCCTGATTTATCTTCAGAATCCTTTTAAAAATAGAATTGTCCAATAGCTTAATAAATCAAGCTCATTCTGAAGGAAATTCAATATGCGAATGTTTCAGCTGTGCTCTTTTACAAATGGTCTGCCTTGCCAGTTTGAAAAACCGAAAATCAACAAAGGAACAGTGTAAGTATACTTGACCTTATTCCCTAATGTCTATCAAGAATTCCATGGTTGGTCGATTTTAAATTTGTGAAACTGACACTCAAAAACGTATAGAACATCTTCAGTCCAGATCCCATAAGTGCTGACTATACTCCTGCCACAGCCTTGGAATCTCCCCGCTTGCGAACTTACACAGCACTTACAAAGCAAGTTTAAATACATCATCAATCTATGTCCATTCCTTCCTTAAAGTAATCCTGTTTAGTTTATCTTTTAACCCTACATTTGCATTATGTGAACAGTGCCATTATTAGTCTAAGAAGGAAACACACAGTTTAAACCGAGAAAAAGATGTGTAGCCTATCACCCCTCAGATATCGTCCTTCCTCAACCACAGAGACGAGAGTCAACAGTTCTGGATATAATTATTTGGGGAGAGGGTGGAGAGAAGGAGGACAACATACAAATTTCATTTATCTCCCAAATAACATTAGTCTAATTTATTGGCAATGAATCATAGGAAAGTGTTGTTTTGATGCTGGCTATCTGTGTTAAAAATGTCATTCTGGTGCATATGCTATGCACTGGCATTTGCTGTATAAGAGCAGTTTATACAGGCCCCTAGTGGTTTAGCACACACAGCACCAGATGAAGGGGGGATCCCTACACTTTAGCTTGTGTAGTTTTAGTCTCTGTGTATTATTCCGGCTTAGAAATGAAGAGTGACCTTAAAAATGAAAGCTGATTAACTTTAAAATACTAAATAATTCATTTTTAAATACAACTCCAGAGCTGTTTTCACAAGCCTCTCAGAAAATTAAATACTGAATGTATTTACCATTTCCCATTCAGTGCACTGCCACAACTAATAACTGAGTTATATAACAGCCACAACAGAATGTTTAATTTATACCACTTTTTATTATTCATTAAAAAGTAATATGATGGCTAATACTAAAAGCAGATTTTAAAACACAGACCCTGAAATCTAGATGCTCAGAGATGCAGTTTTCCTTTTCAAACACTATTTCTGACAGCTTGGCATAGCACACATAAACCACAATGAATTTCTTAGTGCCTTCTTAGAGTAGAAGTCTACTACTTAGCCAAAGCTCTCAGTACTTAAAGTGGATATACAAAAGCTATACATCATTTCAGCGTTGAGAGAAACCTAAATATATTCCACCGTACCACCGCAAGTGACAACTAAAATTGGAAAGCTACTCCTGTAAAAAGTCTCAAATTAAATCCCTCTCCATTTCTGTGTAAAAGTCACACCACCTAGTTCTTTGAAAATCCCATGCCAACACATTACAGCTTTTAGCTGTTTTAACTGGACAAAATTTGACAGCTGAATTTATGAAACTGACCAGTTTGTCAATTTCACACTTCAAAAAATACAATAATAGCTGATCTCATGAGAGCGAATTTAGGGAAATTGTCACAAAATTGCTAGCTACAGTTAGATGCAAGTACATATAATTATTTTGGGGGGAAGGGGAGAATTTTATTTTGTTCACTGTTGCTCTGCTCAATAACAATGAACAATAAAGCTTTGCTCTTTCCCAAACTACTAAAAATTATGTAATACAATATATTCTAAACCACACTTATGTAAAGAATAGAAAGCAGTAAATATTCTAAACCTTTTATCAGACACCAAAGAAACACAAAATATCTTAGAGCTGTGTCTCTTCATCTCTGCATCAAGATTCAAAGTAAAAGCCTTGATATTACAGAAGTTGTCTGTGTTTGTACAGAAGGTGGGGAGAAGGCAATTGGGTCACAAGATAGAATTCACATAGAAAGTTGGACTAAGTTTAAATACTTGAGAGAATAAAAACATAAAAATAAACATCTTCACCCCTGTAGCTTGCAAATTCCAAAGCAAATCAGTATCCAAGGTCTCATATGAAATGTCGTACAGTCTCCAGCGGATAGTGAAAGAACACAAAAATATAAAACCTTTGCTGCTCTGTGGTTAGGTGAACAAAATGGTCCTCATTATATATGTAAAAGCTTCAATTTTAAATTGTGAATATGTATGGGGAAAAGGTAAGAAGAAATACACACCTTCTATATGATGGTACAGTATACAAAGGCCAGGCAGGGAAATATATTCTCATCACACAACAGCCTCAAATAACAAGGAGAAAGAGAAATTTGCTTATTGTGAGGTGTCTGGAAAAGAAAGAGTGATGATGGCGTGGAAGGGGGTGACAGTTTTAAGGAAAAAATATCTCCCCCCCCAAAAAAAATGTAGCACTTGGAACTGAATTAAAGAAAACGGATCTTGTATTTTATAAGTCAAGTCAGGCTACATTAAAAAAGGGAAAAGAGCCTGCTTACAACAAAATATGAATTTTAAGAAGGAGCTGGTAAAACAAGTTTTCTGGACAAATGTGAGAGTTCCTTTATAACCCTACACAAAGCTGAATGTTCGTACTAGCTAGGTTTCTTTACAACAGTTAAAAAAAAACACCTTTAAAAACAACCTAAGTATCACCATACAGGATCATGTGTAATTGACATAGAAGAAAAGAGAGAACTGATCTAATTCCAGTGTGTAAAGGTCTCCAAACAATTCCTCCCACACCTTGAATGGCAGCCACTTTTCCTTTGATTGCTTCTAGTTCCCCTTCTCCCCACTAGTTCAAATAAAACAAAATTCTGTCATTAATAATAATTCACCTCTCAACATAAACAGCTCTTCTTTACAATACATGAATATCTCCCACCTAACACACACACACACACACACACTTACAGTAGGAATTCGGTGGAAATGTCTACTATGGTCACCAGTCAATTCTCCTCCTCCCCCCCTTACACACAGCACAACAACTATCTTCATTCCCTTTATCAGCCTTGGTTCGCGATTAAAACCCAGGAGAAGAAAGAGGATAGTGGTCGGGCTAGGGGCAGCCGGTTTAAAGCCGGGGGAGAGGGGGCAGTGTTGTGTGTGATGCACATGTGTGCAGTGCTCCCCCCCCACACACACACAGAGAAAGAGCCCGCACACAGATGGAGCAGCGGAGGGGGAGCGATGGGACAGCGGCGTGGAATTACCTGGTCATGCTGGCTCCCCCAGTCTGAGCAGCAGCCGCCGCCGCCTGCCCGCCAGCCGCCACCTCCTCTCGCTGCTCCTGCTTGGCTCCGGGGCGGCCAATTTAATCCAAGCCAAGCAGCAGCTGCAAGCGCAGCCTGCGGGTCGCTGCTGCCTCGCGCTGGTGCTCGGCTCTCACAGTCCAAGGCCGCGAAGTGGGGGAGAGTCCGCGGGAGGGAGTCCGAAGATCCAGCATCCAGGGCAGCTCGCTCCCCGCCCAGCTCCCGGGCTCCTCCTGCTTCTCCTCTCGCTTCTGCCTGCTGCGGCTGCCGCTGCTCCGCGCTGGTCCCAAGCTTCTGCTCCGCTTCCTCCACCTCCTCTTCCTCCTCTCCTTCCTTCCCCCCGCTTCGCCTTTTTTTTCCGCCTCTTTTAGCCGAGTCTGTGGCTACAAATAGCTGGGTCGTCCACCCGCCTCCAAACAAAGTGCAGTGCAAACAAACGGCAGGCAAAAGGGAGGGGGAACAGCCACTGGCACCAAGAGTGCCCCTGCTCGGCTCGGCTCGGCTCCCTGGGAGAAAGGGGGCGAGGGTGTCTGCGCGTGTGGAGGAGTAAAGTGGTGGCGGTGCCTCCCTCCCGCTTTGTTTGGATGTTTTTATTTTCAAATCCTCTTATGCTGCGTGGATCACAGGATCTGTATGGCCGCAAGTGGTGGGGAAAGCTTGTTGCAGAGCTGTGCGGGCGGGTAAGTATTCAGAGACGGAGAACCACTGAGCCAGCAGTGGATCCCTGGACCACTGACTGACTGAGGACATGTAGGAAACAAGAGAGACACGCGGGGGTGGGGGAGGCAGGGAGGAGGAGGAGGAGGGGGGAGCGGTGACGTCACTCTCAGGGATCCAGCTCTGCTGTACCAGCCAAGAAAAGACCTTCTCTTGCACGCACACACACACACACTCGTTTCCAGTACTGTGCAAAGTGTGTGTGTGTGGGAGGGGAGAGGTGCGTGTCCAAGGGATGCACACACTGAAACACGGAACTCTGAGATTATGGGCATTTTCAGATATGCCCCTCTCTGTCTCCTTCCCTCACATGCTCTAGACTCATACACAGACTGCATCCCTGTGTATATGTGATAAATGTCCCTTACCCAATAACTCTCTAAATACAGTGGACATTAAAGGAATAACTTTTGTCCCTATTTACAGCCTGTACAATCCAAATGAAATCAATGGAGTTGCAAGTACTGTAACTCAGGCAGAATTTGTCCCTAAGGGTGTATCATCATAATTATCAAACATTTGCATATACTTCCATAGGTTTACATGGCACTTTATTTTCTTTGTAAAGACACAGGGCCAAATTCCATATTCATGTACAGCCCATGCAACTACAGAGCAATCAGTAGAGTTGAATGTAAATCATCGTAAAATTTGGCTCAAAGTACCTGTTTTTTTTTCTTCCTCGAGACCCCAGTCATTTGGAGAGGAAGTTCTTCCTTACCTTGCAGGGACGTTGTGAGGATAAATGCATTAAAGACTGTGAGGTATTCACATACTATGGTGATGAAAGCCATGTAATTATCTCACATAGGCAAACATTTATGCTCATGAGTTCTCCCATTGAGTTATTATATTGAGATTGTGTTATTATATTTAATTTTCTTTTATAGCATTTGATTTTACTTTGAAAATGTAGTGCTGCCTGCTTTAAGGTCACTCCTGACAGAAGGAAGATATACTTTGGTCCTCCCCAACTCCTATGAACTTCTTTCCTCTTTTTGACATACATCCATTTGGACTACGCAAAAGGATCCCAAGATTAGTTTTATACTTAAAGGAGCATTGCCTCTTCCAAAATGCCAAATGGCTTTAATAACTGCACTATGAGTATGACAAGGGGTCAATATATGGCATGGGTCATGCCTTACTATTTCATCCTGTTAAATGAAATGGAGACTATTTTTGTTGAAAACTAAACAAAAAAAAAATCAAAAGTTGAATGGAGATTGTGTGTGTGTATATATATATATGATTAAATTAGGTGGCAACATTTACATTATATCTCCTTTAGAATAAATATGACTAGGAAATGTAAACAAAAATTAAAACCCCATCAAAACCCAGTCTCCTTGGATCTGAAGACACTATGCTTGCTTTGAAATAACAAAGTTAAATAGGTATTCCAGGTGTTAATATAGTGATCCAGTGTCCTGACAGTTTTCAGCAGGACACCCATTTGTCTCAGTACTCTTCATGCTGTGGTCTTGGAATGATACAGAAGAGTTGGTCAGTAATCTCATGCCCCTTATGCATTCATACATCACCACCACAATTTGGATCTGAATTTTGAGACTACATTTAACTTTTTCCACACAATTTGGGGTTATTATAACCAGCTTGGTATGGCTCCTCCCTGTGTTCTTCTTGTCAGCATTGTGGTATGAATAAGAAATAAATCTGCTTCCTTCTATATAAGCCACTAAAGCCAGGCCTACCTAGTGAATTTCATTTATTAGATTTCTGATTTGTGCAATAAAGCTGATGTGAATGCAATGAAACACCATAGAAAATTCTGTGTCCACTGTTGCCCAAAGGCAAATCAGCCCTTGCTGTGTTATCATCACAGCTTAAATTCTTCAATAACGATAGCAGAAATACACACACATCTATTTCTGCTGTAATGTTAAACCTATTGGTTCTTTACCACTGATATATTATTGCCCCCCAAAAGTTAGAGATTTTAGGAAGCATAACTCAAAATGTCACAAGTGAACACAATGTGAGAATAATATTCTTTTAAAAAAATATATTAACAAGTTCATGTACAATGCTCTACTAGTGTTGGTTTGTGCAGTTCATTGCCAAGATTGCAATAATACTGTACATAACTGTAATGCTAGCACAATACCGAATTCTAAGAACATTTAAAAAATATATTGTTAGAAATGTTTCCTATAAAAATACGGAACAAACTGAAAGTGCAGTAGTATCAGGTACAAAGATACTGAATTAAGCTAAGTACTGTGGATATTAATCCGTTGTTAAACTTTTTAGTGTGGGGAGTATCTCTTGCTTCTGTTTATATCATTAAAATATCTATACACATATATAAACACACACTTCCATTGAAAAAAAATAAGGGTTTAAATCCTGCTCACCTAACTCACACAATTAGTTCCATTGCCTTCAAAGACACCTTATATAAGTGGGGGGACAGATAGGTTTCCTCTTGGCTTCCACCATTGAGGGCCTGATTCTGTATTTTCTACTCAGGACAAAACTCCCACTGACTTCTGCTACAGTTTTGCCTGAGTAGGACATGCAGGATGGGTCCTTAATGTTTTCATGTTGAACTCTCACGCAGTTCAAACATTAAATAGCACTGTATTTATATTAGAGATTAATACTATACAACGTTATTTTCCCGTTGGCTCTTGTGCCTGAGACTGTGGCATGCAACTGTGACAAATGGGCATCCCCACTAAACTCTTCAGTACAGTAGGATGTTCCATTAGCAGTTGGAACCATCTCAACCAAAGAGGATCACTGGGTCACTTTAGGAGCAGAGCAAAGGGGAGGGCACAAAGGATACTCTGTAGTTACCTCTCCCGTTTTTTGTTGCAGGCATTATGATAACTGTATATTACAATTATTTATAATTACTATACGACAAGCTGTCAGATGAAATCTAACAGGTGATTTGTCACAAAGCTCCATTAATATATACATTAGGCATTGGGTTACCAAATGATTAGGGGAAGCATTTCTGAGTTGCTGCCTGGTTCACTATTTTTATTTTAGCTCTTTGTGTGAAAGAAATTTAAAAAATTGAAATGAGTAAAAAGTCTACAGGAAACTAATAATTAATCACACGATACATGAAAATCTACAGGTACTTGAGGCTGATGAAGCAAGATCAATTTTTTTAGACTGTACTAGAATGTGTTCCACAAACTGGAAATAAACAAGTGTATATGTAATGAAAGCTGTAAATAAAATTTTTGGACAACAGAAGATAGCTTTGTCTTCTACTACTGGAGAATGTCAGAAGTAATGAAAACTCTGCTGAAGAATTTTAAAAGAATACATTTGGAGGGGTTATATTTTTTGCAGCAGGTCAATGGTGAGTTGGCTTTAAATTCAGAAAAGATTCTACTACATACAAAGGATTATTTTACCTCTTGAGGTCGGAATGTAAATCCTGTGCTTGGAGGAGAGATTGCACCCCCATATTTGAATGACAGACAGAGAAACAACAGAAGAGAATATGGGCAGATCATTTCTGAGATCATTTCTGAGATCAAGTAAAGTGAAGATATGCCCCCAAAAAAGAAATAGGGGCATATCCACATTTTTACTACCAACTAGATTCCTTTTTTCCCCAGTAATCAAAATAAGAAGCATGGCATACCAACATATTTATTAACTATTATTATTATCTACCACCTGTAGTATGTTAGTACCTAGGAACCCCAAGAAAGGACTATGGTCCCATTGTGCAAGGAACTTCCATGCAGAGAACAAAGACAGCCACCCCCCCCCCAAGAATTCAGTCTCATACCACTGTCCCATTCTAGCTCTGAAAATCAAGAACTGAAATAACATACTTTAAAACTAAGTAAACAGAAAAAGAAATGGGTGAGTGTAGACACTTAAACATAGGAATAAGACATTAATAGGACTTCAGTGTCCTGTATATGAGTTCAGACATCTAATTCTTATGGAACTAGACAAGATAATTTATTTTTATATAGCTTCATTATAGAAAGTCTCATAAAACACTTTACAAAAAACCTAATCATATTGTGAACTAAAGAGAGATGGAAGGTTTTAAGGTGAGTTTAAAGATGGGATAGTTACTCCAAGATTCGGTATTTTGTGAGAAGAGATAATAGGGGAAGAGAGAATTCCAGTCAAGTGGGGCAGTACAAGAGAAAGCCATTCTCCACTGCAAAGATCCAAATGAAGAGGATAACAGAGAAACTAAGACTAGAGGAACAGTAAATGGGAGAAGGAATAAATGTGTATAGTCAGAGATAGGTTTGTGCAAATTAACCAGAAATTGAGCCAGATCAGAACCCCAATTCTGAACTGTAGCCGAGAGATGTCGCCTCCCTCGGAGACTGATGATAAAGGACAGCCAAATCCCCTCTGGGGAGCGGAACCCAGAAATCCACCCCCACCTGACCAGAAACAGAAAGGCAGGACAGGAAGTATAAAAGGCCAGCCTTCCAGCTCAGTGAGAAAAAGGCGTCTGAGGGAGAAGGACGCCGGGGCAAGGGCCGGCCGGGGCCGGGGCCTGGACCAGACCAGACCGTTACTCTGAGGAGGGGCTGCTGGAACTGCCAGAGCTACCTGAGCCCGGCGAGCCAGAGGAGACCCCTGTGACCTAGAGAAGCTGCCCTCCAAGGCCGAAGGATTCTGGGCAGAGTATCCTGAGGAAACGGGGAGCAACTCGGGGGACAAGGTACTCTGGGGAAGGGGGGAAGAAAGGAGCCCAGGGGAGCCAGCTGGCTGCATTATGGCCTGTAACCAAGTATGGCCTGTAACCGAGCATGTTTCAGCTGGAGCCCCGCTGTCCCAATGTGGGACAACCTGTCACTGCCAGGGCCCTGGGCTGGGATGCAGTGGAATCAGGTAGGCCTCCGTCCCCCGACCTAGGGGTGATCGCCTGCTGAGGGCCAGAAGCTGTTCTCAGGCAGGGTGGGACAGGCAGCCAAGGACCAGGGCTCTGAACTGGTGGCTCACCATACTGACAGCTAGAAATTCCCCCCCTTTTTGATAGAACTCCCCACAGGACGCAGGCGCCGGGAGGTGCGACTTCCCTTGGAGATTGACGGAGAGGGAGGGCTACCGGCCCTGCCCACACCAGGGGACCTTTACATGAACATTCTCCCTGACAAATTTTGGGGAAATTCAGATCACCATTTGGATCTAAAATTCAACTGGTCTTTGTCATTGCAATGAGCTGAACCAAAACCCAGGATGTGAATATATCTAAATTTAGGAAAAGTTCAAATACAGCACCTCATCTGAACTTTACAGCTTCTTCCCCTCTCAAAAGGTGATATAATGGGAAAAAAAGAAAAATGAAATGAAATCTAGGAAACTAAATTTAAAGCAGGAAATAAGTTACACAGCAAGTATAAGGTAAGATACAGTGTTAACTTTAGCTTTGATTCTTGACCTTCTGAGTGATAAAAGTTTGTCTCTAGTTGGGCAGTTATTTTCCAATTTAGATTCACTGTGTATGTAAAAAAAGGTGGGAAAGTGGGATAGTTTGTTCAGGTCCTAAAGAGATGTTTTTACCTAGATTGTCCTTTCTTCAGTTCCTCCCAGTGTAACCTTTCAGGCTGACTGCTGAAGCCTCTCCTCTCAGTAAAAGTCCTCGATAAAAGACATATGCATGGAGAGGTTACACACAGAATAAAGCCTCATTTGCAGTTTTGTAGATTATTACCTATCATTAGAAAGTAGCCTTTTTTCCCTTTTCATAGTATAACAAACCAGTGCATAAAATGGACATAAAAATCCATTTATTAGGCACATCCAGAACAGCTGAAGGCATTGTGTCAACAATGTGCTGCCACAGAGAGAATCTGGGATTATTTCTGTATCTTGATCCTTTCTTTCTTGAGCCTGGAAGTGTTGTAGAAGCAGCCTGCATGGTCCCTTGGGAGATGGGATACTTCTCCATTCCTTTCAACTGATCCTCTCCTCTTGCTAATAAATTAATAGACACAGAATCAAAACAGAAGGAGCAATATCTACCTATCACTGCCCATGAGGTGTGCTGATATGGAACCCGTGAGGGTGTAATGGAAGGAAGCAAAGGAAGGGATATAGGAAGAAATTTCTCCCTAATCCCTAAGGGACATAGATCAGTTTTTAAGTCAATAATGCCTTGTTTGCAATATCTTAAAGGTATTTCTTCAAGGGCACGTGGTTTTGTTGGCTTACACAAAGAACTTGAGATTTACAATGGGATATGGAGTCTTTCATCCCCTCCCGCTCCTATATGTCACTGTTTTGAAAAATGGTTTATTGGAAATTGTTGTTATCTTGGTGTAAGATGAGTTAGGGATCAAAATCCAATTCCCAGTGGACAAGTGTCCCTACTACAAAAATGGCCATCACAATTGTCACTCATATTGGCAGTCTCATTAAAGGGCCAAGGGAATTACTCTCAGATTCCTGGAGGTGGTCCCTCCAGAGCATGACAAACAAATTGGTGGGCCAATCCAGAGAAAATGAACAACTGATGGCTTTGGTTTATAATGCTATTAATCCAGCACCTTTCACTTTAATCTTAGTCTTGGGGTCAATCTTATTCAATATTTTTATTAATGACCTTGGCACAAAAAGTAGGATCATGCTAATTAAATTTGCTGATGATACAAAGTTGGGAGGCGTCGTTAATACAGGGAAGGATTGGAATAGTATACAGAAAGAATGACCTTGAAGTCTGGAGTGACAGAAATAGGCTGAAATTCAATAGTACAAAGTTCCAGGTCATGCACTTAGTCTAATACTAAGAAATTCTTCTACAAGATGGGGGCTCATTAGTTGGAAATGGCAGAGGAGGAGAGAGACCTGGGTGTGTTGGTCAATCACAGAATGACTATGAGCCACCAATGTGATGCAACTGTGGAAAAAAGCAAATATGATCCTAGGATGGATTAGGGAAGGCATTTCAATATGGATAGAGAAGTATTAATGTCATTAATGTAAGACCATCTGGAATACTGTGTACAATTCTGATCACTCATGTTCCAGAAAGATTAATTTAAACTGATATAGGTGCAGAGGAGAGCTACTAGAATGATCTTGGGATTGAACAGCCTATTTTATGAGAGGAAAGTGAAAGAACTTGGCTTGTTTAGTCTAGCAAGGAAGGCTGAGAGGGAAGATGATTGTTCTCTTAAATATATTAAAGGGGCAAATACCAGGGAGGAGAAAGAGCTATATAAGCTAAAGGACAATATTAGCACAAGCACAAATGGATATAAAGTGGCCATGAAAAAACAGATTTTTGAGAGCAGAAGAAACCTTTCTACACAATCATCTAGACTGACCTCCTTCATACCACAGTCCATTTAATTTCAACACAGGCTAAACATGATTAACTGTATGTGTTACTGCACTGTTCTTCTGAATTTTCCTATCATTTCAATCCATTTTTCCTTCTTTAACACCCATGTTATTCATGGATTTACTGTCCATTCTAGTCCCATTATACATTCACTTTGTTACTGTGTGTGGTTTGTAAACTATGCACTATCATGTCCTTTTAAGAATGTCTATGCATTTTGGATAGAACAAGAGGTATTAAATAAAACCACATTAACAAAATAAATCTGCTCACCACATGACTTTCGCTAATCATTTTCATTCCCAGCAATTCAATTAAAACAGAAATCAGGACCATAAGAATAATCAATATATTAGCCAAAAATGTATTCAAGAAAAAAGGAATGAAAAGACTACATCTGTTTCATTGAATCCAAATTATTAGCAGAACTTTGGTGCCAAATCTTTTACATTCCAATGTTGAAAAAGTACTCTCTATATTAAACTAGTTCTGTGAGGGAAATCATGTATTAGTCATAGTTTTTCAATTGGAGGATTTATTTTTCAACAAGGGAAACGACTTCTCAGAATTCTGTTAACACAAAAACATTCATTGTAAACCAGAGCAGATGCCTTTTTAGGACAGAGCTACAGTTCAAATTAATTCCATATGAAGTTTTTGTACATGCTAAAGCTATAGGATACTTTTGAGCTGATGGAAATCAAACACCTCAGAGCTTGCGCCTGAAAACTTAGTGGTATTTGCTTGGTTGACTTCCTCTTCATGGTGATATCAAAGGCATCTCCCACTGTGCACAAAGGTCCTGATAAGTGAAGTAATTTTATCCCAAAAGTGTGGGTGTGAGGTGTGCAAAGAGATTCCCCTGCAGTGTCACACAATTATCCTCTTCACCACAACTCATAGATTCATTGATTCCAAGCTCAGAAGAGACCGTTGTGATCAGCTACTCTGACCTCTTATATAACACAGGCCAGAGAATTTACCCAAAATAATTCCTTGAGCATATCTTGATTTAAAAATTGTCATTGATGAAAAATCCACCACGACCCTTGGTAAATTGTTCCAATAGTTAATTACTCACTGTTAAAAATTTACACCTTATTTCCAATTTGAATTTGTCTAGCTTCTACTTCCAGCCATTGGATCTTGTTATACCTTTCTCTGCTAGATTGAAGAGCCCATTATTAAACATTTGTTCCCCATGTAGGTACTTACAGACTGTAATCAAGTCACCCTTTAACCTTCTCTTTGTTAAACTAAATAGACTGAGCTTCTTGAGTCTATCACTATAAGGCATGTTTTCTAATACTTTATCATTCTCACAGCTATTCTCTGTACCCTCTCCAATTTATCAAGATCCTTCTTGAATTGTGCACATGAGAAGTGGACACAGTATTCCAGCAGCAGTCACACCAGTGCCAAATAGAGGTAAAATAACCTCTCTATTCCTGCTTGAGATTTCCCTGATTATGCATCCAAGTATTGAATTAGCCCCTTTGGCCACAGCATTCCTCTGGGAGCTCATATTCAGCTGATATCCACCACAACCCCTGAATCTCTTACAAAGTCACTGCTTACAAGGACAGAGTCTTCCATTCTGTCATTATGTTCTTTGTTAGTAGATGTATATATTTACATTTAGCCATATTAAAATGCATATTGTTTGCTTGTGCCCAGATTACCAAATGATCCAGACTGTTCCGTATCCATGACCTGTCCTCTTCTTTATTTACCACTCCCCAATTTTTGTGTCATCTTCAATCTTTATCAGTGATGATTTTATGTTTTCTTCCAGGTCATTAATAAAAATGTTAAATAGTATAGGGTCAAGAACCAATCCCTCTGGGACCCTACTAGAATCACACCTTGTCTGTTAACCAGCTTTTAATCCATTTAATGTGTGACATATTAATTTTATATCTTTTAATCAATTTTAATAAAAATGTCATGCAGTACTAAGACAAATGGCTTACAGAAGTCCAAGTCTATTACTTCAACATTACTACTTTTAGCAAACAAACTTGTAATATCATCAAAAAAAGATATCAAGTTTGTTTGACAGGAGGACCTCTTTTCCATAAACCCATGTTGCTTGGCATTAATTATATTACCACCCTTTAATTCTTTATTAATTGAGACACATATGAGATGATCCAGTATCTTGCCTGGGATCGATATCACACTGATAGGCCAATAATTACCTGGGTCATTCCTTTTTAAATATTGGAACAATATTAGCTTTTTTCCAGTCTTCAGGAACTTCGCCAGTGTTCAAATAATTATTTAAATTCAACATTAACAGTCCAGCAAGCTATTCAGCCACCTCTTTTAAAACTTCTGAATGCAAGTTATTCAGACCTAAAGTGCCTAGCTTTAGTGGTTGCTATTTAACATTCTGTAGAATGGAAAAAAGTGTTAGCATATGATATGACTACATTACACGTTTTTTCCCAAATATAGAACAGATATATTTAATTGAATATTCCCGCCTCTTCTGCATTATTGTTGATAATTCTGCTATTTCCATCTAGTAATCAGTACCATTGTTAGGATTCTTTTTTTCCCCCAATATACTTTAAAAACTCCTTATTGTCCTTAATCCTACTGACTTTAGTAGTGTCCCTTTGCTTCCCTTATCAATTTCCTACAAGCTTCTGATTTATATTCATTAGTATCAACTTCCCCTTTCATCCATTTATGTATTATTTTTATAGCTTCCTTCACTTCCCTTCTAAACAAGTTGGTTTTTTAACCAATACAGCCTTCTTCCTCAATTGTGGGATTTCAGGCATCTAATAAAGTGTTCTTAAACAATTCACAATTATCATTCATGTTTTTCTCATTAAATTCTTCCTGCCAGCTAATTTGACTCAGAATTGTTTTCAGCTTTGTGAAATTGGCCCTTTTAAAGAGCAAAGTGCATATTTACGGGTCTGGACTTCATCAGTTTGCATACTATAAATGTGATCAAGTCAGGCTCACTTGTACCTAAGCTACCCTTAATTTTTAATTCTGTGATCAGTTCCTTTTTATCTGTCAAGACAAGATCTAATACAGAATTCCTTGTACTGCATGCAACAATGTACTGATTTCGGAAATGTAATAAAAAATATTTAGAAATTTTAGTACTGACAGCAGTAGACCTCCAGCATATGTCACTCAAATTGAAGTCCCCCATGATCACAATAATGCATCTTTTTTTCCTACACATTACAGATAAGTGCATAAGGAGCTGGTCATCCTGTTCCCTAGTGTGATTTGGTGGTCTGTAGCAGACAATATCTAATACCCCAGCTTGTGCTTTATTTGTTAGGACATTGCTCTATAAACATTCAATATCATTGTCTTTCAAATTTACTTGGAAACATGTAATGCCATATATTAGTTCCAACATAAGTTGCTCTTTTCCTATTTCACTTAAAAAAAAAAAAAAAAAAAAAAAAGACACACGCCTCTTCCCCCTGCACTTGCTTGACCTCCTCTTGCCCCTCTTCCTATGGTGCAATTTGTGACCAGCTGTTTTATGTTGCAACAATATTCAAACTAGGGATGTAAAATATCAAATGGTTAAACAGTTAACTGGTAAGTATAGTCTTACCATTTACAAATTGCATTAACCATTTAACCGTTTGCTACATGGGGGTAGCTATGCATGGGAGGAGAGGTGAAAGGGGGGTGTTGCAGGGACAGATGACCGGGGAGAGTGGGGGAGGAAGGCTGGGACACATGCTCATGCATGCGCAGGGGAGAGCCCTGGCCACTTAGTGGCTTGAGCAGCAGTGAGCCAGGCGGTGGTGGCTAAGGTGCATCTTGGTGAAGGGTCTGGGGGGTCGGGCAGGCATGGGGGTGCTCCTGGTCCTGGGACAGGGCCAGGAGTGCGGCAGGGGGTGGATGGGCTCAGGGTTGGGCAGGGCATGGAGGTGCGATTGGAAGGGCCAAGGCACAGTGGGATGCCCCCCATCCAGCCACAGCATCCCCCGCAACCCCTTAGGGATGTAAAATATATAGGCTAAATGGTTAACTGATATAATTTAAATTGTTTAAATGGTTGTTTTGTCAAATGATATTTTACATCCCTAATTCAAACAGGGTACTGAGTTTACAAATCTCTCACAAAATCTGCCAGTTTCCCTTCCTTCCCAGACAGTCCTCTCCACAGAATCAGAGAAATATAAGACCGGAAGGGACCTTGATAGGTCATCTAGTCAAGTCCCCTGCGCTATAACAGGACTAAGAATTATCTAGACCATCCCTATTTGTCTAATCTGTTCTTAAAAATCCAATGATAGAGATTCCATAACCTCCCTAGATAATTTGTTCCAATGCTTAACTATCCTTACAGTTGGAAGCTTTTCCTAATGTCTAACCCAGTGATTCTCAAACTTTTTGTATTGGTGACCCTTTCACATAGAAAGCCTGTGAGTGTGACCTCCTTGCCCCCGTGGGTGCCTGCCCCAACCCCTATGGGCTCCCCACTCCCACCTTGCCCCTAACTCCTGCACTGTGCCCACCTAAGAAAACAGACCTGCATGCATGGAGCACGAGTGCCTGGTATTGCTACTTGCTCCCACCTCAAAAGCTGCTCCTCCACGCACCCCTCAGGAGCTTTGGAGGGGTGGGAGCAAGGAGCAAAGTCAGGGCTCCCTGCATCCAGGTCACTTTCCCCACTTGGGCTGTGTAAGGGGAGGGCAGAGAGCAGCAGCTCCTGATGCTCCCCTCACAGCATTCCCCAAGAGGGGAAAGTGACTTGGATGTAGGGAGCCTTGGTGTTCCTTCTGCTCTCCGCCCCCACAGTTCCCTATGGGGGCACAGAGGAATGTTGGGGGAGGTGAGCAGTGTCTGTGTATCACCTGTAGCAAGGCGCTGTGGCCTTCTTTGGAGCCTTGGCCCGAGGAAGGGTCACTCTGCCCCTATTGGACAGAACCAGGCCCTGCAGACCCAGCCACGAAGAAGCAGGGGGGTGGAGCCAAGGCCAGGGGAGGAAGTATAAAAGGCAGGCCCAGCAGCTCAGTAAGAGGGAAGATGCTGCTGGAGGCAGATGTGCCTTCCCAGAGGCTGTGGATTAGGCCTGACCCAGGCTCTGTGGTTGTTTGGTGCAGCCATTCTGTTGACAGGAGCCTCCCAAGCCTGCCTGAATTGCTGGGCCCGAGTGACTGGGTAGGGCTGCCAGGCCTGAGTGACTGGAGAGGGCTGCTGGACCCTAATGACAGGATAGAGCTGCTTGACCCTAATAGCTGGGAACAGCTACCCGAGCCCGCTGGGTGGGAGAAACCGCCTGAGGCCGGCCCTGACTTGGAGGAGCTACCTGATGTGGAGGACCCACTGGCGGGGACTGAACCTTGTGGACTGGAGGCGCTACCTCCTGCAGATGACCTGGAGGAATTTCCAGACCTGCTGCCAGTCGATGGTGAGGGACTCGCTGGAAGTGTCCTGGAGGGAGCTGCAAGTACCCGGGGATTGGGTGGGAGGAAGTGGCTCAGGGACAGCCAACTAGCAAGTGAGTGAGTCAGGGGCAAAACCCCCATCAGCATGTTTCGGCTGGAGCCCCTGCTGACTCAGTGCCAAACGCCTTGGCCACTGATAGGGCCCTGGGCTGGGATGTAGTGGAGTCGGGTGGGCCTGTGTCCTGCTTCCCCCCTTTCCTAACTACCCCAGGAGCGCATGACGTCCTCTACACTGCTGGCCCAAGGACCCCAAGCTTGCCTGCTCCGCCCTGGCTGGGGGCCATAGATTGCCAAAAGAGCCCACCCCACCTAGGGGTTAGGGCTGCGAACTCATAAACGAGGAGCTCATTCCCCTCAGCAAAGGTGCTGTGGCCTTCCTCGGAACCTGGGTCGCCCCGCTGCGGGCTGGACCATGCCACCAGCTTACACACCGCTTGTGTCCTCCCCAATATTCTTCCACTAGGAGGAAGCAGGGAGGCTCAGACCCCCATGCCTGGCTGGGGTTGGGGCTCACAAATCGCGACTCCCACATAACCATGTTGCAACCCCTGAGGAGTCGTGATCCCCAGTCTGAGAACCAGTGGTCTAACCTAAATCTCCCTTACTGCAATTTAAGCCCATTACTTCTTGCCCTGTCCTCAGTAGTTAAGGGAAAAAAATTATCACCCACCCCTCTATAAAAACCTTTTACATACTTGAAGACTATTATGTCCCCCCCCCTCAGTCTTCTCTCTTCCAGACTAAACAAACACAGTTTTTTCAGTCTTTCCTTGTAGCTCATGTTTTTTAGACCTTTAATCTTTTTTGTTGCTCTCCTCTGTACTTGCTCCAGTTTGTTCTCATCTTTACCAATGTGTGGTGACCAGAAGTGAACACAGTACTCTAGTTGAGGCTTTATCAGAGCTGAGCAGAGTGGAAGAATTACTTCTCATGTCTTGCTTACAACATTCCTGCTAATATATCCCAGAATGATGGTCATTTTTTTGCAACAGTATTTCATGGTTGACTCCTATTTAGTTAGCAATCCACTATAATCCCATATTCTTTTCCGCAGTACACCTTCATAGGCAGTCATTTCCCATTTTCTATTTGTGCAATTGATTATTCCTTCATAAGTGGAGTACTTTGCATGTGTCCTTATTGAATTTCATCCTATTTATTTTAGACCATTTCTCCACTTCGTCAAGATAATTTTGAATTCTAATTCTGCTTTCCAAAGCAGTTGCAACCCCACTCATCTTGGTATCATCTGCAAACTTTATAAACTCTATGCTGTTATCCAAATCATTTATAAAAACTGAATAGAACTGGATCCAGGGCAGATTGCTGTGGAATCCCACTCAATATACTCTTCCAGCTTGATTGTGAACCATCAATAACTTCTTTCTGAGTAAGGTTTTCCAGCAAGTTGTGTGCCCATCTAATAGTAGGTTTGTTCAGGCTATATTTCCCTAGTTTCTTTATGAAAAGATCATCTGAGACTACCACAAGCCTTACTAAAGTTGCAATATATCACATCTACTGCTTTCTCCTATCCACAAGGCTTGTTACCCTGTCACAGAAGGATATTAGGTTGGTTTGACATGATTTGTTCTTGACAAATCCATGTTGACTGTTAATTATCCCCTTATCTTGTATGTGCTTACCAACTGATTGTTTATTTGCTCCATTATCTTTCCGAGTACCAAGGTTAAACTGACTGACTGATCTACAATTCCTTGAGTGGTCCTTAATCCCATTTTAATAGATAGGTACTATATTTGCCCTTTCCCAGTCTTCTGGGCTTTCTCCCGTCCTCCATGAATTCTCAAAGATAATCGCTAATGGCACAGAGATCTCTTTGGAAAGTTCCTTAAGGGTATCTCTACACTGCAATAAAACACCCGGGGCTAGCTCATGTCAGCAGACATGGGCTTGCAGCACTCAGGCTGTGAGGCTATAACATTGCCATGTGAACATTTGGATTCAGGCTGAAGTCCAAGCTCTGAGACTCTGTGAGGGGGAAGGATCCTAGAGCCCACTCTCCAACATGACCCCAAACATCTACACTGCAATTTTACAGCCTGAAGCCTGAGTCAGCTGACACAGGCAAGCAGCAGGTGTTTTATTGCAGTGGGGACATACTCTAACTATTATAGGATGTATTTTGTTAGGCCCTGTTGACTTGAAGACGTCTAACTTATCCAACTAATTCTTAATTTGTTCTTTTCCCTATTTTAGCCTTATTTACATTGGTGTTCACTATGTTTGTCATCTGGCAACTACTAACTTTTTTGGTGAAAACTGAAACAAAACTTTAACACTTTGATTATTGCTGCATTTTCTGTTGTTGTCTTTCCCTCCTCATTAAGTAATGGGCCTACCCTGTCCTAGGTCTTCCTCTTGCTTCTAATGCAAAATGTTTTCTAGTTACTCTTTATGTCCCTCGCTAGTTTAGTCTCATTTTGTGCCTTGACCTTTCTAATTTTGTTTCTGTATGTTTGTGGGCTTTTTTAATATTCATCCTTCATAAACTGACCTAGTTTTCACTTTTTCTATGACTCTTTCTTGAGTTTCTGGTTGCTGAAGATTTCCTGGTTAAGCTAGAGTGGTCTCTTACCATACTACTTATCTTTCCATTGGAATAGTTTGTTCTTGTGCACTTAATGTCTCTTTAAAAAATTGCTAACTCCCTTCAATTCTTTTTTCCCTTAGACTTACTTCCCATGGGATGTTATCTATCAATTTGAGTTTGCTAAAGTCTGCTGCCTTGAAGTCCATTGCCTTCATTCTGCAAATAAAGAATGTTTTCTTTCCTAACATTCCTTAGAATCATGAACTCTATCATTTCAGGATCACCTTAACCCAAGATGCCTTCCACCTTCAAATTCTCAATCAGCTCCTCCCAATTTGTCAGAATCAAATCTACAACAGCCTTTCCCATAGCCGCTCTTGCACCTTCTGTAATAGAAAGTTGTTTCCAATGTATTCCAAGAACTTGTTGGACAATCTGTGCACTGCTGTATAATGTTCCCAACCAAAGTCTGGGTAGTTGAAGTCCCCTTCACCACCAAGACCTGTGATGTCTTCTCAGACTTATCTATTTTAACAGTATTTTCTTCCTCTCTTTCAAGCCACTCCTTTCAAGTGGTCTCCCAAGGCGCTCCTCCCCACAAACTGCAGTCTGTCTTCTCAAAACTCCCACACTTACCCCCATCTCTCATCTCTTCTCCAAACTCACCTCATTCTCTCCCTGTCATTTCCCCAAACCTCTCATTTTCTCTTCCTCACAGTGCCTCTTTGCCCCAGCCTTTACTATCTTCAAAACCCTTCTATCTTTCATCTCCAATAGCCATGCCTCTTTTTTGCCTGTCCTGTTAAGTTAGTTAAGTCACAGTCAGTGCAGTTCTTTCATGTCCCAGTCAGGCTCTTTCTGCTCTGCAGACCCACAGGGCCAAGACGCAAGGGGCCAGGGGCCACGGCTGCTTGCCCACCAGCCTCTGATAACCGGCAGTTATAACCGCCTCCTGGTTATTACACTCAACAGCTAATTGGCTGATAGTAGCAGTGCTGAGCACTTCTGCACAATGCTGCTCCTCCACAGCCAGACAAAATTTGGGATGGGAGAAAATAAAGCAGGCCTCAAACAGCTATGATGCACCCATTCACTGCAGCAGCACATCTCTGTTGCTATTACAATCCTGTTCTCTAGTACCACAGCCTTCAGTAAAAAAGCAAGTTTTTAGCTGTTGTGATTGAGGAGAGAGCCTCAGAAATGTGAATCAAGTGTAATCAATGCAGACATGTCTAAGTGAATCAGTAGATAGCCTGAAATAGCAGTTCTGGGAGGTGTAAATACCCCATTGACATCAGTAAAGGATTAATTTAGATATCTAGGGATGTTAATTTAAACATTAACAATTCATAGACTTATAGGTTCCAATGCCAGAAGGGACCATCGTGATCATCTAGTCTGACTTGCTATATAACAAGGGCTATAGAACTTCTTCCCCCAAATAATTCCTAGAGTATATCCTTTAGAAAAGTGTAAAATCTTGATTTAAAAATTTCCAGTAATAGAAAATCCACCCCAACCTTTGGTAAATTGTTCAAATGGTTAATTGCACTCTCTGTTAAAAATTTGTCCCTTATTTCTAGTATGGCTTTGTCCAGCTTCAATTTCCAGCCACTGGATTGTATTTCCTTCTTTAGCACGGTGACTGGTGTTGTGGAGGAGGGTGGGAAATCAATAGATGTTATATATTGTGATTTTAGTAAGGCTTTTAACACAGTCCCAAATGAAGTTCTCATAAGCAAACTAGATGTGGTCTAGATCTAGATGAAATTACTATAAAGTGGGTACATAATTGGTTGAAAGACCATACTCAAATAGTGGTTGTCAATGGTTCACTATCAAAGTGGGGAACTGCAGGAGTCAATCCTGGGTCTGGTACAATTCCATATTTTCTTTAATGACTTGGATAATGAAAGGGAGATTATGCTTATACAATTCGCAGTTGATACCAAGCTGGGATTGTAAGCAATTTGGAGGGCAGGATTAGAATTCAAAATGACCTTGACAAATTGGAGAATTGGTCTGAATTCATCAAGATGAAATTCAGTAAAGATAAGTGCAAAGTACTTCATTAAGGAAGGAAAAATCCAATGCACGACTTCAAAATGGGGAATAACTGGCTACCTGATACTACTGCTGAAAAGGATCTGGGGGTTATAGTGGATCACAAATTGAATGAGTGAACAATGTGACAGTTTTTAAAAAAAAAAAAAAAAGGTTAATAACATTCTGGATTAACAGGAATATATATGATGTATACAAGACATGGGAGATAATTGTCCTGCTCTGTTTGGCACTGGTGAGGCCTCTCCTGGAGTACTGCCTGAGCTGCCCGCTGCCGGGGACCCGGAGGAGGGCCTGCCTGAGCTGCCTACTGCTTGGGACCCTGAGGACTTAGAGGAACTGCCCTCCGCAGAGGATCCCACGCAGTTTCTGGACTTGCCGCCGATTGACGGGGAGGGACTCGTGGGACTCCCACATGCTTTCTACCCCAGCAACCCAGAGGGAGATGATGGACCCCAGGTACTCTAGGGAGAGGGTGGGAGGAAGGAGCCCAGGGAAGCCGACTGTGGTGTGGCTGAGCTGATGCTCGTGGTGAGTCAGCACGTTTAGGCCGGAGCCCCGCTGACCCAGTGACGGGACACCCCGTCACTGACAGGGCCCTGGGCTGGGACACAGTGGAGACGGATGGGCCTGCGTCCTCCTCTCCCCTCCCCCGCCTTCCCTCACCCTGACCTGGGGTGGATGCCGGCTAAGTGCCAGAACCTGTCCCTTACTGCCACCCTGCCCTGCCCAAGGGCCGGGCCATAGACTGCTGCTCGAGCCCTTAGCAGGGTGAGCGTGTGTGTGTTCTTCTGTCTGCCCTCCCAGACAGGCCAGGCCATAGACTGCTTGCCTGCCCCGCCCTGCCGAGGGCCACAGATTGCTTGCCTGCCCTACCAAGGGCTTGAGCCTGTGCGTGTTTGCCTGCCTAAGGGCCGGGCCAGAGACTGCTGCTCACCCTACCCCAGACTCGAGCCTGAGTGTGTTTTGCTTACCTGTCCTCCTAAGAGCTAGACAAGAGACTGCTTCCTCACCCAGTTTGAGGGCTCGAGGGGTGTTTCCCATTGCAGTCCCGTCCCTGCCTGAGGGTCAGGCCATAGACTGATTGCATGCCCCATGGGGCGAGAGACTATTCCCCAAAAGGGGGCGACCTAAGCCCAGGCTCACCCTACTGAGGGCCAGAGGTGGCCGCCTAAATCGGACTCCCCAAAGCCATAGGCGCCGGAAGGTGTGGCCTCCCTCTGAGATTGACTCAAAGGGGGAGTCCCTGGCACCACCCTACAGGGGACCCTCTACAATTATATTTTGAACATCTGCATAATCTACAGTGAGCAACATCTCAATTTGGTAAATTCCATGTGTGGAACTTTTTTTATGGGTGTAGTTTAGAAGAGTACCATCTTCCCCCCCATCCCAATCTGACCCCTAAAAAGGCCATTGTTTAGCCCAATTAATCTGTAATCTGTGTGTATGTTGTGGTAGTGTTGGGAATGTCCTCATTGTAATTACGCTCTGAGTATATGCAGCAAATTCCTGAGTGCCATCAACTTCTAGTGGAAGTAAAAAAATGAGGAATGTGCCTAACAGGCAGAAATTTAATTCTATCAAAATATTAGGATATCATTTCATTCTACTTGTGAAGTGTATTTTTAAGGGGGTTATTTTTTTAAGGGGGTTTATTTTTTGTAGCAAAAGGCAAGCATGGATTGTGTTGCAACATGTACTTTTATGTACATGCACTTTTGCTGTACTTTTGACATGGACATTTCCTTTAATGTATAATCTTTATTTACAAACAAAAAATAGGAGGAAGAGAAACTTTAAAAGACTCATTTTCTGGGAACAGTAAAACAACTGCTTCTGTGAAAATTATGTTGTGCATAATTAGCTGAGAAATACAATCAGGAAGAGAGATTGGACTTTAAGTTGAAGCAAAAATAAAATTGCACTTTAAATGCTTTTCTTTTCCAGAGGGGGTGGTTGTTGTTCTTTACTCCCTCTATGGTCTCTGAGTAAATGTAAAGAAAAGTTTTATTCTAGTTCTGGAACAAACAAACCTTAAAAAAAAAAAAAATTGTCACAACAATTTCTACCAGTCCCTGACTCTCAAATGCTGTAGGTTATTTTGGCTCATCAACCCAATGTAAGTTACCAGAGCATATACACAGCACTACTGCTGCTCCTCTGGTCACTGTTACTAGATGCTGTCCCATCACAAGAACACCTCTGAATGAATATTTTTGCCTACTAAGCAGAAAGACAGGCATACCACCAGTTTACCCCAGTAACCTTTTTCTATTCTTATAATAGTTTATGCAGTGTGAAGACCAAAAAAAACAGAGGCATATATAACAAAATTAAAGATAATCTTAAGCACATAGCAGTCGCATAAAGGGCAGTTTCAAAGACAATTTGCATTCTTTGGAGACATGAGCCCCAATAAGTCAACATTTTTCAGTAGCTGTATCTAGACATATTTGTGACAACAAAATATGCCACAACAAGCCTTTAACCAATACCCTCAGGTGCCATATAGAAACAGTGAATCTGCTGCAAATGAGTCAGACTGCCAAGCTTGGAGGGAGTAGGGAACGGGTCTCTGAGACCACAGGAGAGACAGACTTTATGTACTCAGTTTCAGTGCCCAGCCTAACCTCTGCCCAGAGAAGCTAGGAGGTCTTGAAGTTTTTTAACATCAGTAAAACAGCATATTTTTCTCTAGCCTGATTCTTAAAAGGGGCTTAGCTGTTTTGGGTCAATTTTCCTGTCCTCTCCTTCTGGTCTCATCCCCCACAAATTAAAGAATAAGAAGAGAGCCTGAAGCAGGGAGCCAGCATGGAAAAAACTCTACCAAATAGTTAGTTTGGAAAAGTTGTAAGCAACTGAAATCAGGGTCTTAAAAGGGGAAGTTTCAGACCACCTTTGTAATGGACAGTGGTATCGGCCCCACTCATGTTTAATGACACAAGTGAATTATTTAGTGAGGCAAATAGCACAGGATCACCACAAAACTAATTACACCACTGGAAATACTAGAATGGCACAAAAGTTTAAAATCCTTATACAAGATGAGATGCCCAATAAATGGCTCCAAGATTTCACCCACGGTTGTTAGTGTAGCTGAGCAAATAATTCACAGTGACTATTTTATTTAAAGAATTATACTACTTTGTCTCTTTGAATTATCCACAAGGAGCTTTCTATGTATTTGTTATGCAAAGTTATTTTTTCAGAATAATTTTGGCAAGCAGTTCTTGAGCAGTTCATGTAAAAGCCATTTGATCTGAGCATTCAGCATAGACTAGATTGTATCATTTAGCCACTGACCTGAGCTGAAGATCATGTGGAATTTTAGAGGGCTAAATGTACACAACAGAGCAGCACGAGACACGCTATCCTTTGGGACATGGTGGCCTTTTCCCCCCTAGCGTGTCTAGCCTGCAGAAAGGGCTGGTGTGGAAGGGCATAGCCATTCTTCCTCTGCACCCTTTTGGACTGGTGTGCACCCCTGTGGATGCCAAACAGATTAGATCCTGTAATTCTCTGAGCATAGATTCAGTGATTGTAAATGACTCTTGTGTGGGATGCTCAAGTTATGGCACTGCCTCCTTCCATGCAACCTGTGTAAGAACCGCTCACAATCCAGCCCTATCTGATTTATGTATGGTTGTAACTGGACCATATTGGTCAAAGTATTGTTCTGTTTCCTGAGTGATATTCTTAGAACTGGGTTTCTGATGCAGAGACACGTATATGTATTTTGAAAGTAACTTTCCATGAATATTCACCAATATTTTTGCTTAAAACTTAGTGTCTGTGAGCATCCCCACAGGTAAATACACTCATTTAGAGCACTTGCAGAGAGTGACTGTAATAATGACACAAACACAGATGAAGAAAACAGGTTTACAAATCTGAATGTCTTCTTGCAGAAAAAAATCTTGCAATATTCACCAAGCTCTGATAATTACACAGTAACTCACACTAATGTTGCTGCATTATCTCCAGGGAATTGCTAGTTGTAATCTTTCCTAGAATACATCTGGGTCAATGGGGAGCCTGTCTTCAAATCTCTAGATACCCTTAAAACCCTGAAAAGTAGAACTAAAAAAGGGTTCCTCTTCTGGAAGCTATGAAATAGCATGGAAATGTCTGAGTTTTCCCGTGTAATTATTATTATAGATTGCATTATCACTTATTTGTATGCCATTGAATTAACAATGGATTAACAGTGGATCTGTGATGGCTCATAAGAAAATGTAAGGTATAGTAGAACACTATTTGTTTCAGACCACTCAATAATAGGATTACTTCAGACATTTACATCCAGATTGAACAGTAATAGTAATCTTTGATCAATAAAAATAATGGCATTAAAAGCACTACCTGAAATTTGATTGTGCATTGTACCACATTATCATAATCACAAAGAGAGATAAGCCAGCAAACAGATGGCTGCTGATTGCCTCAGATAAGTGGGAGAAAATGAAGCCTTGTAAGGGGAACTAACTTCGTAGAAAAAACAGGAATTTTGGTTATCTCTAAGACATTCCCTATTACTGATACTGGTGTTTGTACAATAATCAGAAATATTACTACTAGCATATCTCTAACTCAGATAATTGTATAGTTGTTTATAGGCAAATACATCATGGATGTAGGATATAGGATTTATCCTTACTTAAGACATACTTGCATACCTCCTGCATGACATTCCTCCATGTGTGCTAAGTGTTTCCCTTTATTTATGAGGACATATGCCATAATCCTCAGCAATCCTGAGTGCATTCTTTCTATATACAATAGAAATTACATTAAAAAAATTACTGTTTTCCAGATTCTGATTTAACAGTGCTAGAGTCAATTAGGCTCAGCTCTTCCAACATGTGTCTAAATAGTGGTCACAACCTGCTCTCTCCTCCAACCTGCTTTTGCACACTTGGATGAGGCATCCAGGTACATAATTATGCCTTTTGCACAATGAATGTTGCAAATGTAATTTAGTGCTGACCTCTTAAAATCTTGCCCTTAGAATTAAGGCTGTCACTCCTTCTCCGGAGACATGTTCTTCATTCATGCCTTTCGTGATGTGTTGCACATGCCTCATATTGCATCCTGTTGTACTTAACTTTCCAGAGTTCTTGAGATAGTGTCGTCTATATAGCATAGATGTCTATTGTTGCACAATTTTGGGGTAATGTCATGATTAAACAAAATGACAATTTGACTGTGAATTTCCTAACTGTTTTGTCTTAAATACACAATTTAGTTGTGTTTCCTGTAATGGATCTAATCACCAATCACTTTAAACAAAGTGAAGATTTTCTACTTCAAAAAAAATCTTGGTCCATTCCCTGAACAAAAATATTTTTCAAATGTATGTCTCTGGTTATTAAAACTGAATAAATTAACTCTAAAGTGTAATAAGCTAATTTACTGTGGTCAAAAAATCCATTTTCACAAGAAAGGTCATCCGTCAGTATAAAAGCTCCATTTGTCCAAATGTTTTATTTAAGTGGAAGAACAAAGACACATGAGGTAGTGTAGATAGGAAATTTTAATGTCATTCTAATGAACCAGCAATATCACAAGTGGGTTAACCCAGGTTAATCATGTTTGGCTCTTTGAAACAGGGCCCAGGCTTATATTTCTTCTTCCAATTTTGGTAATTGCAAATGGCTTCAAAAGAGGTAAGAGCCACAAAAAAAGGAATGTTTTAAAAAATATTTATTGTTGCATACCCTTTTAGTAACATTCTCTATGTGTATATTAGAGTCTATGCCAGTATATTGCCCTACTGCAGACACAGCATATGCCAACAGAAGGAGTTTTTCTGCCAGTTTAGGAACACTACAATCCCAAACAACAAGAGCTATGCTGCCAGAAGCCTTCTTCTGTTGTTATAGCTGCATCTACACTGGGGTCTTTGTCAGCATAGCTGTTGCTAGGGTGTGCGGTGGTTTTCATATCCCTAACCAACATAGCTATGCCAGTATGTTTTAAATGTAGACCAAGCCATAATTTTTAATTTGGTAGTGTTAATATGATATTTACAAACATGGTTTGGTTGGACATTAATCTCCTGAAAAAGAGAAATTTTGTGAAATGTTGATCCAGGTCATTTGCTGCAATTTTCTTCCAATCAATATGTACTAATGGTTCCAGAGGGGTAGCCATGTTAGTCTGTATATAGCAAAAACAAGAGTTCTGTGGCACTTTAAAGACTAACAAATTTAATATTTGCAGGCATAAGCTTTCGAGAGACTCCAGCTCTCTTCTTCAGATGCAGTAATACAGAAAATAGGTAACACAGAGGCATCTTATAGATATCCAGGTGCATTGAGAACAATGGAGGAGGTGGAGTCCGGTACTTAACCATTGAGTAGGAGGTGAGAATGGGTGAGCAAAGTAATTTACCTTCGGTAGTGAGACAGCCACTCCAAGTCTCTGTTTAAACCCATTTTGAATGTGTCAAGTTTGCAGATCATTTCTAACTCAGCAGTTTCTCTTTGAAGCCTGTTTTTGGAGGTTTTTTGGAGAAGTACAGCAACTTTCAGGTCAGAGACAGAATGCCCTGGGGAATTAAAGTGTTCTCCCACTGGTTTATGGATGTTGATGTTTTTTTGTCTGATTTGTGTCCATTTATCCTTTTGCGTAGCGATAGTCCAGTTTGGCCAATGTACATGGCAGAGGGGCATTGCTGGCACATGATGGCATATATAACATTAGTGGATATGCAGGTGAATGAGCCCCTTATGGTGTGATCGATTGTGATTAGGATCAGTGATGATGTCATTAGAGACGATGTGTGGGGAGAGCTGACAACGGGGTTTGTTGCAGGGATAGGTCCCTGGGTAGGATTTTTTTGTAGGGTGTATGGTTGCTGGTGAGTATTTGCTTCAGGTTGGGGGGCTGTCTGTAAGTCAGGATGGGTCTGCCGCCAACTGCCTGAGTGAGAGATGGATCATCTGCTAGGATAGGCTGTAGATCCTTAATGATGTGTTGGAGAGATTTTTAGCTGGGGACTGTAGGTGATGGCCAGTGGGGTTCTGTTTTCTTTGTTGCATCTGTCCTGTAGTAGGTGACTTCTGGGTACCAGTCTGGCTCTGTCAATTTGTTTCTTTACTTCTCCAGGTGGGTATTGTAGTTTTAGGAATGTGTCATAGAGATCCTGTAGGTGTTTGTCTGTCTCTGTCTGAGGGATTGGAGCAAATCCGGCTGTATTTTAAGGCTTGGCTGTAGACAATGGATCCTGTAATGTGTCCAGGGTGAAAGCTGGAGGCATGAAGATATGCATTGTGGTCAGTTGGTTTTCGGTATAGGGTGGTATTAATGTGACCAACTTTTATTTGTATTGTAGTGTCCAGGAAGTGGATTTCTTGTGTGGATTGGTCCAGGCTGAGGTTGATAGTGGGATGGAAATTATTAAAATCCCAGTGAAAATCTTTGAGGGACTCTTTCCCGTGGGTCCAGATGATGAAAATGTCATCAATGTAGCGGTGCTAGGGAACGCGTTTTGAGGAAGTGTTGTTCAAGGTCAGCCATATCTATAAGATGCCTCTGTGTTACCTATTTTCTGTATTACTGCATCTGAAGAAGAGAGATGAAGTCTCTCGAAAGCTTATGTCTACAAATATTAAATTTGTTAGTCTTTAAAGTGCCACAGAACTCTCGTTGTTTTTGCTATATTCTATATACTAACACCTACTATTCACAGGTTTTGAGTTTTTATGAGTTTTCCCTTCCTGCTGTTTCTTACCACTATTGGGAAGAAATTCACTCTCGTCTTTCACCCTAATAAATACTCCATTACTTCCCACAAAATTCAATTGCTCAACTGCCAACTCTCATGATAAAGTCACAAGTCTCCTGACTTTTGGAGTCAGCTTAAATTTTCCTCAGATGTCCAGCAACAATCTTTTAAAATTTTGTCTGTATTCAACATGGCCACCATTTCCCATCAATTTCAATGGAACTGAAGCCAAGATAGCCACCATTTCCCTATTTTTGGAGGTGGGAATGAGGTTGCTCTAGAAAATATAGCCACCATTTCTCCTTTTTTTTAAATGGGACAGAACAGGACAGGATGTCTTCAGTAAAAATGTCTCTCTCACTCCTCTGATGACTGCCTGCTTGCCCAGCAGCCCAGTTGAGCCTTTAAAAAGAGCAGGAATGGCAGCTTTCTGTGTCCCCAGACCTGCAAATGCTTATCCATATACTTACTCATAAGTACATGAGTAGTCTCATGGAGGGCAATGGACATATGCACATGCTTAACTTTAAGCATGTGAGTATGTGTTTGCATGACTGGAAACTTAGTCTACAGACTCTATTTTATTCTATATTTATAATAGTTTACATGTAATAAATACACACATGGAAAAATGCACATAATTAAGCATACCCTTTAATTTAACTGTATATTATTTTGGTAATAGTATTGTGGCTTGTGATATAAACGTGAGTCAAAAAAAGCCTTAAAACCCACACATTTATAATATGCCAGCTCCATTGTGAATCTTTTCATTTTTCTTTGATTTTATGTGCTAAGAGGAGGGGAGCAGTGGAAGGTATATGCAGACTACACCTCATGCCTGCTCAAGGCCTCATTGTGGCTGGCCCTGCAGCAAGTATGGCGCACAATGCTCCCTCCCCCACCTTGACCACTTACACAAGGGGCAACCACAATGTTGCTCCTTGTGCTTTTTTGTGTGGGGAGTATTAGCACTGTTGCCGATGCTAGATGCACTACCACGTTATCCCTACCCCAAAGACTTTGCATGATGAAGGATTCAATTGTAAACTGCTCAGTGTGGGTAGACCCTTGTGTTTGCTCAGAATCCTGTCGAAGTCAGTGGGGCTCTGCCTAGGCGCAGGATGAATGAAGCGACTTTCAGGATCGTCTTCATAACACCCCATGAAGGCCTTATACTTATTCAGCTGAGGCACAGTGAAATTACAATGCAAATCAGACATAGCGCAAAAGGAACCCAGATGTCCTGACTCCCCATCCTTTTCTCTAGTCTGTTGACCATACAATTTCATGACTATACTGAATATTAGTGGTGAGAAGAGATTACATAGGAATGAAATGTTGATTGAATTGGTATACATAATATTAATTAAATGGATTCAGAGAAACACAATTATTTTATTATTTTTATTCTTTACACCTGATTCTCCTTCACTTACACCACTGCAAACTAGTAACTCCACTGAATCAATCCAATCAGTCAGAGTTATGCTGCTTGAGAGCCAGTGTAAATAAGAGGAGAATAAGACCCATTGTATCTGACAGTGTGGTGTTTAGATTTGGATTTAATAGCTAGAGTTTGTGTGTGTTTGCGGGGAAATAATTGTTTGGGATAAGTAGTTATGGAAGGGATTGTGCCATCTGGAGCATGGTGCCCTGAGAGACTGAAGACCTAACTCTCATCTTCCATGAGTTTTTTCACTAGTCTAATTCCTTGATGTAGCACAGTAGTTCTTGGTTTATACTGTGTGAGAGCAGAATTGAACTCTGAAAAATACTGAGCAAAAGTCACTATTGTCATTCCCTACTAAATTTGTCACTTTCAAGTACTTCACCTTTTTCCATAATTTAGGATGCTCTGGGGTGGAGTGGGCAGGATATTTTAACTAGAATGTGACACAGGCTCAAGTGATACCACTTGTTGTAAGTATTTTGGTTCTTAACTAGAAAAATCTCTTGCTGTTGGTTTTTTAACAGTTTGCTCAGTAGAGGAGAAGAGGGCTACAGAAGTTAGCCCTTGGTGTTGATGGTCTGTATCACTGTTTATTTTCCAGATTGGCATTGTACTACATTAATTTCTTTTAGATGATACCTAAGGATAGATATGCCAACATGAGTTACAAGCTTGCTATAGCATAGTGCTTTTTGCATATCCAGCAAACTGATTTATACATGTCTGAGTGAAGGCTGAAAAAGTTACACACATGAAATGTTGAATTTTTGCAGATTTTTTCACCTCCTTATTTCATATTTTGGCTATGTCTTCAATGACGGCGGCAAATTCGCCACTGTCAAATCGACTGCTCTGGATCGACTGAGCGGTCAGTGAAGACCCACTCAGTCAATCCAGAAATTGACATATTAAGACCACCTCGTCAAGTTCCCATCGGCGCAGTGCAGTGAAGATGGTGTGCAGAACAGAAGCAGAGAAGTCGACAGGAGTTACACAAGTTTTTTGTGTAGCTTGTGTAACTCCGGTTGACTGCCGTCGAATCTAAGAGGCAAGTGAAGACAGGCCCTTTGCTTTTTTTCCTTTTGAATTACAGTGCTCCAGCACTATGTTGCTTTTCCAGCATAGCCTTCTCAATTACAGGCTCTGGCATATGTTATATGTATATATTTTTGACACGGCATTGGACTGTCAAATGAATCTCCTTTGTTATAACATACTAATATATATGCTTCAGGCTATTTAATTCTTCTTACCTATAATACTGCTCTTGGGCCAAATTCTACTTTCCTTACCTATTGAAGTCAATAGGATTGCTTGTGCGAGGAGAAGCTAAGGCGGATTTGGCCACTGGTCTGTTTTTCATATTCATCTAATGGATATGGAGGGATAGTAAGATGCTACATAATGGTTCCATAATATCACTATTCCGCTGCCGCACCAAGCTTGGTGGCACCTTGTGGGGGGAATCAGTTGGCTGTGCAGATGAACACTGAGAACAGGCCATGGGGTAGGAGAAAGGGAGGCTGGGACTGGAGGGACAAGGATAGTGAGACTAGGAACGCTATCGTAGGTGGGGGGCAAAAAGGGCAGCAGGCAGGACAGACACATCTGATAAGGAATTGGTCTGTGGGGGGAGAACTAGCACTGACTTTATAAAGAAACTGGACCAAGGAGTGATAAATTGGATGGATGGAGATCCTAGAAAGGGAGATTAGAACAGGGAACCGGGCTGGGGGTAAGGAGGTGAAACAGATTGGACAAGGAGCCATGTGGGAGAAAATGGGGACTGGTGTGGCAAGGAGACGGGTTTTGGCAAGGAGACCCTCTGAGCGTGAGAGGGAGGAAACTGGTGTCAGAACAAGGAGAAAGGACCTGATCCAACTAAATATTGCCTCTATTGATCACAGTGTGGAGCATATTATACTAGATATTTAATAAAATACCTCCTCTTTCCACCTGCAACGGCACGGAGCATGTGTCCTCCCATTCACAACCACATAACATTTCTCTGGTAACTTGTAGTGATTGCAAAAATGGAAAATCAATGAAGGAAAATATTTCATATATTTTTAGCTTCTTGTAATGCTAGTTAGCAGCTGGAAATTAGGAGCAGAAGTAGCACCCTGTGACCATCCAGCTCTGCAGGGACCACGAGCAAATGAACCGTGGAACACTGCAGGTTTGAGAGCCTCTGAAATACTGTGTGCTGTGGACTCATTCCTAGTTCCAGGAATTAGATATACTGGTATATGGGAGACAGGGAGCTAATTAATATAATCTATCATCTTTCTAGCTAGCTTTGCAAACTGTGGCCACAAAATAGCTTTTAATTTTTGTTCTGCCAGGTCAGCCTTTGCCAGGTCAGCCTTCTGTGGAGCTATGCTGTTCAATGCTGATAGTTTTGACAGGTCAGTGCTATAGCACATACTTGATATTGAGATTCTGATAAAGATCTCTTTGTATACATGGTCCCCACAACCTGCTCAATCTATAGCCCTGTAGCCTTTCCTTTTATGACATGCACATCAGTATAATGCATAAAATCAATCACTTACAACTTCCTTTGTATTCTCAACAACTTCTTCTAACAAATAACAGATATTTTTACTTTTTATTATTCTTTATTGTTATTGTATTGCAGTAGTGCCTAGGAGCTAACTGAAAAAGGGGCCCCATTGTGCTAGGCACAGTGCAAAAATAGAATGACAGTTCTTGCCCTGAAATGTGTAAATCTTAAATAGTCAAGTCAGACAAACGGTGGGGAAAAAGGAAATCATATAGAAGCAGGGCAACTACTAGAGCAAAGGTGTGGAAACATCATGCTGCAATGTAAAAAAAAAAGAAAAGAAAAAGAAAATTAGGACAGGATTTATTGAGAAAGGGATTAAATAAATAGCAAGAAGAAAGAAGTGAGAAAGGCCATTGAAAGGAGAGAGAGAGAGAGAGGTTGGGATAGAGCAGGGGAGGAGAGAGAGAAGAAAAGAGGAGAGCATGGACCTCAGGTGAAGTGACTGGGTGGGGTTTATAGCAAGCAGCCAATCAGTGCAGGGGAAAGAATGTCCCTCTATCCCCTTTCAAAGTTAATGCATGTTTGATACAGTCAGGAAAAACTTGTCCCAATTCTCTTACATAGCTCTTTTAAATGCATGGCAGCATTTTAAAGACAAATTTATGATACAATATAACAACGTACCAGTTCTCAATTACTCTCCAATCAGTCCCACTGTCTATTAGACGTGCATTTCAGAGCTGTATTATCTGCATTTTGCCAAGTAAACAAACTTTGCTTTGTGCAGTAATGTTTGTTCTTAATATGCCAGTTGTTAAACTATTTTAAGGTCTAATTATATAGTTCCATATAATAAAGCAGTGTAGCACTGTAGTCTTTTACAGTACGTTACTTGGATATAATCAGTCTTTCCTCTGCCTTCTCTCTGTACAATAGTAACCAAATTCTACACTCAAACACACCATATATACCTGGAGAAACCCAGCTTTAAATCAAAAGGGTCGAGATTTAAGTTGCTGTAGTGAACAGAATTTGGCCCATAATCTTCAGCTCCTAAATACAGGGAAGGTCCAAGAAGCTCAATTCCCAATTCTGTTTTGACTCATTAAAAACCTTTTTTGCTGGAAGTTTTTGGGCAACAAAGCATAAATAAAACCTTTTTATTCCTTTATCTCCTTCAGCCTGCCTCAGATATGAATGTGTCACCAAGTCTCAAGAGATTATTATAAACCAAATCATGCCTGTAAAAGAAAGTTAGGTCACTGATCATTCTTTTTAAATCTGAATATTGTACTTCTTGGTTTGGTCTGCTCAAAACATTGCTGTGTCATAAAAACTACCTTTCTTCATCAATCACATTTTTACTGTAGGAGATTACAGCATTTTTATTGCCCATTTGAAGCTACAGGAACTTTTTTTTCTCCCTTCAAAAAATAAATTCCAGTTACAAAGAGTTGCCATTTTAATTTCAAAGGAAGCAGTTAGGAAATTTATACTTTTTTGTAAGAAGGACATAGCGATTAGGAATTTCTTTGTATCTTTCTGAACTCTAGAAACGCTATTTAGAAATGTAAAATAAATATACTAAAAGGACTCTTTCTTTTAGGTAGCTCCATTATTTAATTTAATTTTACAAGTACAATAATAAATAAATAAATTCAGTGTCCTAAAACTCAAGTATAAGATTTTTCGTTCTGGCTAATATTTGGAAGGTTTATAGGTGCTTTACGTAAAGACTGATTGTGTGTGTGTGTGTGTGTCAGTGTCAGTGTCAGTGTCAGAGAGAGAGAGAGAATATTTTCAAACCAAAGTCCAAAACCAAGTCATACTAGGGGTCCTTTATATGTATAATTTGAGCTAATCTTAAATAAATTGAGATTCAATTATTTTAAATAAAAAAAAGTAATTTGGGAAAGCTGCCTAATCCATTCTCTCTGAATAGCTGTCTTATTTGTCCTGCAGTATGTCGAGAATGAGACCTACCAAATGTCTTCCTCAGTACAAAAGTAGATCTCATAATAGGCAATATCCTAACTCAAAGAAACAGTTAATCATCAACTCGTCAAAAGAGAAAAGGGAATTTGTTAATAAGAGATACCATATATTTTAGTTAACAGAATACAAAATGTGTTGTTGTTTTTAATGTATCTCTAGTTTTAACTAAGAAAAAAACGTTATGCACCGTCAAATGACATTGTGCCCATGTATTTCAAGGGCGATCTGGAACTTTATAGTTTAGGATTTCTGTTTCCTGGAGCCATATATAACCCTTCCTTCACATGCGCAACTTCCAGTGATATTAATGGGATAATTGCAAGTGCATGTCCAATTTGTCACCTTCAGGCTGGGTACTTATGATACATGCCTGGACAGTATGGGATAATGAGAGGCCTCAACAAAGACAAAATATACTTGGAGTGTGAGCCCCTAAAGATAAAACATATAATCGAGTTCCCAAGCTTTAATAAATTAATTCCACCTTGTGTCAGACCTGTCCAAGTACCAAGAAACCCTATTCAATTGTCCAAGTGAGAAGCATTCTTCTTCCCACTATATAGAAAATTTTTCCCAGATGTGAAGACTTGACATGATGAAGGTTTATAGTTCGGCCCCACGAAAAGGATCTTTAGTTGCACCTTCATACTGTCATTTGACACTATTCCTCCAAGGGCAGTCAAACGCTGATGCTCCTTTTTTCCCTCAGATGCTATCATGCTAGTATGGCTGATATTAGACATACAATATCAGCAGCAGATCGGGGGAAATTACTTTTTATGGAAATGGCTGGGAGGTTCCAGTTATGAGAAGTAACAGCATTTACTATATGATCATACCTGATTTCCATAATACATGTTGAACCCATTAAATTTATTTAATTCTGAAATCAATTTATTGGATAAGATTCTACATGTGTCCCATCTATAGTAAAAGTATTAGTTTATTTGTATGGAACATCTTAACAGGTTATAGCTCCCTGCATCTACACAAACTTAGCTTATATAAAACACATACATGTAGCCTGTGTTGTCCCTCTAGACTTTGGAGGTCATTAAACCAAACACATAAAATAAGTAAATTATTCAGTATTTGAGATGTGAGTGGAATTCTTGTGTCATAACTCTGACAACTCTCAGGATATGTTTTTTAAAAAATACTTGAGTCTCAAGATTACAGTATTTTTGTCAGGATAAATTTAAGCAGAAGTGCAAACATTCTTAGGGGGAAAGAGATATTTTCTCCTAATTAATATTTATTAACGGTCTCTTACTACTGGAAAAGATAGATTTCAGTGCAACTTGTTGATACTGGACAGCTTGTGATCAGTGTGGATACCAGTGAGACACAGTACACCTGATTTGCAGATCAATAAGGTTTAATGTGCAAAGTTTTCTATAAATATACTAGTTAAATACAAAGCTTAAAACTAACTACAGTATATCATACTCACTAAGCCTGGAGAGCTAAGCAGTTACTCAGAAAGCCATATACAGGAACGGCTTTCTTCGGGGGCCCTGAAGTGGATCCTCTGGTCCAACCAGCAGCATCTCCCCCGAAGTCAGGTGTTGATGGAGCATGGCCCTTGTCTAAGTAGTGACTTCTTATACACTTCCGTAAACAGCCTTCACTTAATTATCCCTCTATTCATTATAATATATGCTAATTACCTACATTGGGTTTTCACCCTTAACTACATTCCATTCTCACCATGATAATTGGGGTCATCAAAACAACATCTGGTGATAGGAGGGGCGGTGTAAAAGTATGCCCACTGGCAATAAAACAGTGTACCCAGATGTTCAAGGATAACTTCTTGTTCTCATCACCATTACCTATGTGCAAGCATACAGTATCTGTATTTTGTCTTATTATGTGCCGTGCTATGCAGAAACTGAGACATCTATAAGGTTATTCAGTCTTTGCCAACTGGAAGATGTCATGCTACAGGGGTCAGAATAGCCAAGCAAACAATTGAAGCTATGCTAGGCCTGTAGGACAGTGGTCAAGCAATTCAAATTGTACTGGACCTCCAACACAACTATTAACAGTAAATGTTGGTATTGTGAATTAAAATGGACAAAAAGGAAAGCACTGGGAAGTGAAAAAAATGCTATAGAATTGGAGCTAGTTCTTAGCCAAATTAAATATTCTCTGTGATACATAGATTAAAGAATAAAACAATTTCTCATTTTTTTTATTTATCTACACAAGTCAGATAAGCTTTGCAACCCCTAGGGCTGTGATCTTATCAAGTTTAATCAGCTAAGCCAGGTGGGATTGTGTCAGACCATGAATATGAGAAAATATAGGCCTTGTGGGAAGAGAGAAGAGTGATTCAGTAGGTGGTAAGGGATATATGGAAGATACACCTTGAATGATTAATAACTAATGATTCCTTCTGGCCCTCAAAAATTAGAAAACTAGCCACCTCTGTTTATCCCAAACTGGGATCCACCTTTGAAGAGAAGACAACAATGGTTCAGGTGAAACACTTTGTCTAAGGACCCACAAATCAGTCAAGGTCAGGCATTACCCTCCCCAAGAATAGAAACTAAAATAGCTAAATGAGAGAAGAATTTATTACTTAGGCAATAATCTTTCATAATTTGCAATTTCCCTCCAATCTAGATAAAAAGAACACCAAATTACCAAGCAAGGATTGCACGCTCCTTTCCTATGCAATGTGGCCCACTACACATTGAGAAATCAAGAGATGGGTGGGGAAGCTGCAAGTTAAACAAACTAGAAATGTGACTGTAAGTTTGAAGGTCAAATTGGACAAACTGCCTATTACCACAAACAATCCAAGCCACATGTTTTCACCCAAATAATAAACTATACATTGTTTTTCATGTAAATCAAATATACCATTGATAATCTATCTTTCACCCCAAATTAAAAGCTTTGTGTTTGTTTGCTTTGTGAGTCGGATCTATATTCTTCTGTATGTGAATAATGTCTCTTATTCTATTCTAAGTCCCAAATAACATGAAATGATTATGTGCAGTCAAAGAATTTTTGAAGTACGTCTTCCAAATTTAGAAGTTTATAGGATTTTTGTTGTTTTTCATTGTAAATAATTGTTGCATTCTACATGTAATAGGAATTCTCTAGAACAGCGGTTCTCAACCGGTGGTATGCATACCACCAGTGGTACGTGGAAGAAGGCTGGGTGGTACGCGAGCCATACCGCGCCGCCGGAAGTGCCCTCCCACCCTCCCTCGCGAAACCCTGCTGCCAAAAAGGGGCAACCGGCGGAAGGGTTTCGGCGGAGGGCATTGTTCCCCCCCTGTAACGCGCCACTGCCGGAAGTCCCCCCCTGTCACCGAAAGTCCCCCCCCTTTTTTTTCCTGAGTGGTACTCGGGTCAGGTAGAGTCAGGTCAAGTGGTATTTGACCTGACAGTACCTGACCCGAGTGGTACTCAGGAAAAAAAGGTTGATAACCGCTGCTCTAGAACAAGGTATGTTAAAACATACAAACAAGGGTATAACTTTGGGGTATTAAGAACAATTGCTTAAAGGGGGGATCCCAATTGATAGTAAGGGCTAATAATGAAATACAGTCCTTGAAATGAATCAAAAACATAAAAAGCCTCCAATAAGAAATGGATTGAAGAAATTTATTATACACCATCACCATCTACTGGATACCAATGGAAGCAGAAAAGACATTGAAAGAGCTAAGCACTCACTTGGCATGTGTCCTATAGGAATAAGAGAGTAGCTCCCTCCTATGAGCCCTGAAACTAGGGTATATAAACTAAAGTCAGCATGTGCTCAAGAGAATTGACTGAACTCAACACAAGAAGCTGCAGAATCTGAAGTGTGACCAAAGCCCAGACCAGCTGTGTGAAAATGGCTCCCCCGCCCCATCCCAGGGTTAAGAGAATAAGAAGAAGTGAGATTTAATTTCAAATTTATCTTGCTGAGTCCATGTTCTTTGGTGAGACCTCAACTAGTCATATTTTAGATTTTAACTCCTTTATAAGTCCAAGTAAATGTCCTAAAAGAGATCAAAAAGAATTGTTTTATGCAATTGCTTTTTAAATTCTAAACATCTCCCTTTTGGACCAAACTAGTCAAAGAGTAGTCAACACACTCTTAAAAGGTGCCTTACAGACAATTGCATCCTTGAGAGTGTGATACATGTGTTAGGAACTGAGAATTTATGAACATAAAGTCAATGTAATAAAAGATCTTTGTAATTTGCATTGTTCTTTGATATAACTGCTGAGCCTCAACTCTGGTCCGTGATAATTGCTTGCAAGACTTTATTGTGTCTGTAGTACACTCAGTTGGTTGTGTCCACATTTGAGTGAACTGTTGATTGTATATTAATGTGATTCTGAGTAAATTAACAAATTGTTGATTGGTAAGCAAGTTTCCTTATTTGAAAAATACTATTCAAGTTAAAAGATGACTAGCTTTAAACTAGTAACCTAACTCTCCCTGGACTCAATAAAAAGGGGTTATCCTATTGGATTCCGTTATATATTGGCAAACCTAGTTTGTTATATTTCAGCTTTAAAATCTAATTGGCACCCTGGCAAATACATAAATTGACCTCATTTCACACTTTCACCTTCTCTGGGGTGCAAAGTTAACTCAAGTCCTGTCCACACACAAAAACCTTAACTTAAGTTGAGTTGACTGCCCTGTCAGGGTGAATAGGCTAAAGCTTGAATTAGCACCACGTGTCAGCTGCTAATACAATCATTTTGTAATGTGGCCACAGCATAGCTCCACTGAAGTACTGCTGTTTCTCCAGTGCCTTCCCACATATCCCCTTGAGTGCCCAGGAAGGACAGACAAGTTCTACCACAGTTCATTGGGAACAAATTCATAGAGCTGCTCAGCGCAGAGAACCACAGGATAGGACCCAAAAATGTTAGTGCCAAACCTGAGCAAGCACAGCACCTGTGTAGACACAGCAACTCAAGTGTTATTTACAGTGTGGGTGCTCTAACTTGAGTCAGGCTGACTCAAGAGGAGTTAACTCAACCGTAGGTAACTCAAGTTAACTTTGCAGTGAGCACATATCCTTTGACTCAGCACTGAGCCAATGCCCTAGGCATGGTTTTAGGAGCCATGATGGTGATGTCTTTGGAATGGGATATAAAACCAGTTGTGCTAACTGAAGATTAAGAGGATTTTTCCCAGGATTACACATTAACCCAAGTGTGTGGTTCATGTCCTTTGGAGTATTTATATTATTCCTACTTAAATTCTTCTGTAGTTTCAGTTGAGTAATATATTCTTCCCTTTCTATCCTAACTCTTGAGTAGGGTTACTGTTAGTTGTTTACCTCACCTCAGAAGTGGCTGAATTTCAATGATTGGTCAAGATGTATATATACATAAACAACCCATTGATTTCACTAAGATTGCTCATATGGATGAGGGCTGCAGGATTGGAGCAATAGTTTGAAAAAGTTTCTTAAGTCCCTAGGCATGTGAGAGTAACCCACACACTGGTTATCATTACTTACAATTATTATTGAAAAATAGTTCTGTATGCAGGGGAGAGGGCACAAGGCTACACTTTGATGGATGGACTTAATAATTAAAAAGATTAGATAAAAGCTTCTGTAAACTATTGAACAGGTTCAAAAAGTTTTATACTACTCTTAATAGTGTGAAGGATATCATTTAACAGGGTAAGTCAACAGCTTTTATGACATATTTTTTCTTTAAAAAATGGCTGCAGGTATCAGGAGATTGATCAGCTTCAGTGCAATTAATAATATAAGTGCAATATCTCGTTAACAAAATCACTACATTTTTATGAAATATAATGTTTTATCAAATTAGGCATCTCCTACACAACATTGAAAAAAGATCATATATTCTTTCATTAACGAACATATATAAATATATTAAAAGGACCATTTATTATGTGTACAACTAGGAAGAAAGAGCTGATACTGAATTAGTTACTGATTATTCTGGAATTTGAAGAATTGTTTAAGCTTTTTTCGGTATAAAAGCTAAGGAAAAAGAATCAGTGTATTTTGTGTGTTTACATTCATAACTATCAGTAAATACACACAATAAAGCAGATGCATCAAAACAATCTAGGTGTCCTTTGCTGCACTTATTAGGTTAATTTTATCCCTGATATAGAGTCCGATGTGTCTGCATTTAGGTCCTACATTTGTTGACAAACTGGAAAACTCACACTAGTTTTGTAATCCATCGGGGAAGCAGGTTTCCATGGAGAAGAAGATTTAAAGAAGAAAAAGTACCTTGCTGAGATAAAAGACAGCCAGGACTTGATTTTTTATTTCATTGTGTATGTTGGTAAAATACATCATGTTATGCAAAACTCTGGGGATGCAGAACTAATGAAAACAGATGGACGCAATTTTTAAAACAGACTCTGATGGAAGTAATAAAAAAGATTAACTGAAAGTAACTTAAGACTTCGGGACACTAGGGTGAAGAGGGAATAGTCTTTAAAACCAAAGTCCTGAACAGAACTTTAGATCATCATGTTCTATGGGTTTCACTGCCTAAAAATCAAGATTCTAAACCAAATCACCAAAATTATTTAGCCTATGTCAAAGCAGTATAATCAATCATTTAATAAAAAAGGCTTGACAAATAACAAAGAGCCACAAGATTCCGTAAAGCAGAGAGCTGCTATGCAGCCCCAATTAATTTTGTGCATCAGCATTTCTGTGAAATCTGGTTAATATTTGCTGCCCCCTGTAGTTTACTCTTACAAGACTTCTACAAAATCAAATAAGATGAGCTATTTAAACTTCAGTAGCTTAATATCTAAACCAAATGTTCTATTGAATATTTTTCTTTGTTTCTTTGTAACTGAGTCTTTATAACTGCTGTGTAGATATGTACTGAGGATGGAGAGTATATATACATCCACTAGGCTTTTTTTCCCTCTTTTTAGATATGAGAAATATAAAAGGAAAAGCTATTGTGTTTTTTAAAACGCGTGGATTACATTACAGAGAGGAAGTTTCTAAAATAAACATAATTTCCTTTAAAGCGGCAAAGTAAGTATCTGTTTATTAAACTACTTTCTTAGTCTGTAGTATATAGAGTGTAATATGATCCTCATTCATTCCCACAATAACTTCTAATAATATTAAGCTTAAAAATACCAGTGGAGTCCCCATCTTAAGGTCCATTCATTTGGTAAAACAAATATAGATGTCAGGAATTTTAGAAACACTTAATATAACACAAGAAACTCATGTAGTTTAGCACTGGTCCACTGACTAATGAGGTTCATTCTCATGCCTCAAAATTTAATAACCAACTTTGGTGAAAGGTTTTTTGGACATGTTATGCTCACATAACTAATGCTGGAGAAGGAGATATTAAAATAATTGATTTCAGCAATAGAACACACAAGAGGAGAGGACTGTCATGAGGAACTTCATACCAGAGTCTAAAAAGAAAATATAGAGAAAAAGAAAAAAAATATAGCTCAGATACTTTTCAACCCAGTAATGCTAGAAGTTGACTCATGATCACCACCGCTCTAAAGATGTGATATTGCAACTATGGATGTCTGTTATGTAATCATTTTTGATTTAAGGCTGAAGACAACAGTGGATAATGCCAATTCCAAAACTGAAATCTGTAGAGATTAAGTGCACCATACCCTTTAGATCAGTGGCTCTCAACTAGGGGTATGCATACCCCTGGGGGTACACGGGGTCTTCCAGGGAGTACATCAACTCATCTAGATATTCACCTAGTTTTACAACAGTTTACATAAAAAGCACTAGTGATATCAGTACAAACTAAAATTTCATATAATGACTTCTTTATACTGCACTATATACCATACCCTGAAATGTAAGTACAATATTTATGTTCCAAATGATTTTTTTATAATTATATGGTAAAAATATGAAAGTAAGCAATTTTTCAGTGATAATGCGCTGTGATACTTTTGTATTTTTATGTCTGATTTTGTAGGCAAGTAGTTTTTAAGTGAGGTGAAACTTGGGGGTAAACAAGACAAATCAGACTTCTGAAAGAGGGACAGCAGTCTGGAAAAGGTTGAGAGCCATTGCTTTAGATTGCAGAAAGTCAGATGAGTGAGTAGGAGGGTGCTACAAGAAGTAGCTGTAGGAGATAGAGAAGGGTGGTGTTTCAGTTGGAGGACAGCAGAATTACCCTAATTATCCAAATGAAGGTCTCCCAGCTTACAAGTGCGTGTAAAGATAATGTAACCCAAATGAAAGATTGGCTACTGGGCTGAAAACAGGAATTAAAAATAATGGAGGGGGCAGCTGATATCAGCCTATACCACATGAAAAGGCACCAGAGTATGCATAAGAAGCTAGGGCAGGGCAGTGTTAAGAAAAATCCAGTTACAGGTAAAGTTTACCTAGAGTTCATTATAAACACTGGTTCTCAATCCTTTGAGTTTTCATTCCACAAAATGATCGAACAATAATCCCTGACCCAACATATCCCATAATCCTTTGGGTGTGCAAATTATCATGGGCCTCTGGGAGCAGGAAAATTTTTCAGTCATTTTGTGAGCTGCAGATCAGAAAAGGTAGGTATGGGGGATTGCAGTGATGAAGGGGTCTGGTCTCTGTCAGCAAATTTATACTGTGTCTCCTTCATAGGCAAATTTACATTACATCTCCCTTCCCCTCGGATTCCCTATACCCCTCCTGATCCCCCACCCTCAATAGAGGGAAAGGACTCTCTCTCTCAAACCACTACCTTGCAACCCCCAACACACGTCCTTTCTTCTTCCCCCACTTGGCCCAGGCAGATATGGAAGCCATCACTTCCTCCCTCCGTGGTGTCAGCCAGCAGTTAAGAAGCCGGACTCCTATCTCTGGCTCCCTCTGTTGCCTGAGTCTGGCAGTGTCTCCGCCGGTATCTTGCTGTGAAGAGTTCTTACTGCCACTCAACACCTGGCCATAGTCCCTTCCTGAAGGAGTGAGGAGTGCTGTTGCTGCCATTCAAGTTTGGGAGCACTGCAGACTGGTATCCTGTAACCACTTCACTCTAGAGAGCTCAGTTGAGCTACTTGCATGTATGCTCCTGTTACTGTTTGATAGAGAATGAATAAAATAAGGATCACACCAGTATCATGTTAAGCTATGATCTTGACAGAGTTTGCAAGCTTTGGGTCAGACTGGGTTGATTCTTGCATAGGAGACTATTAGGGAAAGCTAGGTGCTGCAGGAAGTGATGTTGGTGATTCTGTAGATGACATGCTCTGCTTGATTCAATTCTGAAAAAGTGACCTCTCCAGAATAAAACTGGGAGGGACTGTCTTTCTGGTGACACATAAAACCGAAGTTCTGACAACTTGAAGATGTTTAAAATCCTCTGGCACTAAATTAGGGGGCAGGGGTGAAGAGAAGGAGAGAAGAGCTATTAATCCCAATATTTTGGCCAAAGTCAAAATTGGGTATTTACATTCTGGCTACCTAAATTCCTCCCATTTCAATCAGATATGGTATTCCTTTTTACTTCCTGCCTTGTAGTCAGAATCAACCTTAGCATCTTTCAGTGAGCCTGCAAGCAATATTTCAGGCTCTCTCTCCATAAATGTAATTTCCTCCTATCCACAATCACACCAGTGTGCAAAGGCCTAGAATTAAGTTTTAGAAAAAGGTCAATTAAATGATTCTGTCACACTCCCTTACTCAACTCACTCATTTTATACCAAAACCTCCATTTTCTGTCCTGCACCTCCTGTTGCAGAAATTGTGTATTTGCATCAAGGTCTGTGCATTGTGGTCAGCATTTTTTAAATGAGTTTGAAGGAATGATTCCTTCAAATAAGCCAGGGAAGAGGGAGATAGTAGGCTCCTAGCTTCTGATGAGTTTGGTGAATTTTTTTCCCTCTTATATAGGAGCATGTTACATAATTTAATTAATAATCACAACCCCTCTCTGAGGCAGATAAATATAACTAATCTCATTTAAAAAATGAGCTATAAATTTAAGTGACTTGACTATGGCTAGAGTCAAAGCTGAAATTAGAATGTAAGGGTCCCTTGCACTGAGTCCTAGGTTCAGGCAATGAGCCCAGAAAGCACTGTGCTCAGCTGTACCCCTTGTGACCAGAGACTACACTGGATCCTCATCAATGGCAGACATCTGGGAGGAAGATTACATAATCAGCAGCAGGAGAGACCATCCTTTGTAACTGGAAATTGCTTCACGCTCATAGGTTTCATGGGGCCAAATGCCAGACCTTAGCAGCAATATGTGGAGTTATGTTTCGGGGAGGGTGGCAGGGGCAGAGGTGGAAGATCTTTAAAAATATATATATATTTGTATTATGGTAACTCCAAAGGGCCCAGATCAGAGAGCCGCATGGTGCTAATACAAATATTAATACAATATCTTTGTTTTCCCCCCACTCCAGTGGCTACAGTCCAATAGTGAGAGAAATTATTTATATACAACAAAATCCAAAAAACGGTAAGTTTATTTTTACCACGTTTACAATTAAAAAAAACAAACAAACTATGAAACTAGACAGTGAAAATTTTAAAATACTTAACTTTTCTTCAAAACTAATCATGAACATATAGGACATACTGAATGCACTAAATAAATTGAATGTAAATATAATAGTTCTATAAAATATATATTAAAACAATTGGTAAAATTGGTCATGAATAGTCATACATTCATAAACTTTAATTCCAGAAGGGATCATTACAGTAATCTATTCTGACTCCCTGTCTAAGGGCAGGTTTACACTATCACTTAAGTCAATCTAATTTACATCGCTCAGGGGTGTGAAAAAGACCCTGAGCGACGCAAGTTATGACAACATAAGCACTCGCTCATACCATCGCTATGTCAGTGGAAGACACTCTCCATTGGCATACAGCATCTTTATCAGACGTGCTGCAGCGCAGCTGCATTGGTGCAGCTGTGTTGATGTAGCACTTCTAGTGTAGACCTGCCCTAACAGAGGCCACAGAATTTTACCAAGTGATTCCTGCATTAAGCCACAGCACCTGCTTGAGAAATTGTGTATCTTATAGGAAAATGTCCATTCTTGATTAAAGACTTCAAGTGATGGAGAATCCAGTACATCCTCTGGTAAATTGTTTCAATGGTTAATTACCCTTACTATTAAAATGTATATATTATTTCTACTCTGAATTTGTCTAGCTTCCGCTTCCAGCAGTTGGATTTTGTTGTGTCTTTGTTTGCTAGATTAAAGAGCCTTTGACTATCAAAAATATTTTCCTTACATAGGTGGTTATAGACCATAAAAAGTCATCTCATTACCTTCTCTTTGCTAAGCTAAATAGATTGAACTTTTAGTCTTTGACTATATGGCAGAAGTTTCCAGTCCTCAAATCATTTCTTTATAAATGCCAACAAAACCTTTATATCACACCCTGGTCATGTATTCTGGATATGCCAGGTATTTTACAGAAAATCTGTTTTAGAAAATATTTTTTTAAATTATGGTACTATTTTCTATATCACATCACCAATAGACGGGTAACCAAAACCAAAAATGTAACTACTATATTTTGGAAACGTCTAAGCATGATCCAAGTTAGATTTTTCTCTATATAGTAAAGTTGTTTGTTTTTTTTTAAGGGCTATCATAGGACCTTCCCGGACAAGATGTAAGTGCTAGGTATCCCATTGGAAAGCCGGGACTCTCTTTTGCAGTAGCAAAAGTCTACTTTCTACCCTTGAATTTTTATAAGATATTATTTTAATTTCTACCCTTGAAGTTTTATATGACATCAGTCCTTAAAATGAACAATACTCCAGGGCTGAATATTGCCCACAACGGGTTTCAAGTAAATGTAAATTGGGTGGGAGAGGGAGAAGAGTGGAAGAATTTTATATTTGGAGTAAAGAAATATTTCCTCTTGGTAGGCATTTCCCTTAAAGATTAAATAAATGTCTGAAGTGTTCTGAGGTTTGCAGTGATCAAAGATCTGAGGCTGATGGATTACTGGGCAGACTTCAGGTGAGGCAGCCAAAGGTTCATAATAAATGCAAGGCTTCATTCAGATATCATCAACATGTATGAGGTGCATATGCATTTTATGTAATTTGTACAATTGTTTGGCAAGTTTTATAAAGTGCTTTGGGAATGCAGGTAGATTACAATCATTATATAAAATTATGATAATTCTATAACCATATATACCCAATCAGATAATTCCATATATTTTTGTAGCAGTATCACTTCTATGTAGGACTACGGTACAACTGAAGAAAAAAAGCAGCCCCCTAAAAGGAAAGATGTTAAATAGAAACTAAAACTTGTGTAATGTGCATCAGTTTTGACACATCCATTTTACTATATTTTGTAGCCTTCTGTACAAACAATTGGGTCATTTGGGATCTGAGATTGGGTTTCTTTTTTTCTGACATGTAAGGATTGAAGTGCACCACATGACCCACTTGACTTAGTTGCACACTGGCACCAACTAAAGAGAATAACCTGACAACAGAATCAGCTCCTTAATGAGAAATCTATAGTAAGTCAGTGCTCCCATACATTACGTGATAATGGATTATTATTAGTGGCTTTCATGTGGTGACAAGAGGCTGCTTCAGTATTACAGAGTGTGATTTAAAGGAGACAGTCAGTGTTTGAACTGCAATAGCTGCCTTAAATGGTCAAAAATTTATATTCATATTTCGGATCTGTCAAGTTCACCAAATCCTTTCCAGATTCCAATGCATGCATGTTTTAGATGCCCTTGTTGGTGAATGCTATGTATACTGCATGAAGCTTAGACAATAGAGAGGGACAGATGTACAAATTAAACACAGGCCATATACACTTATGGAGATGTTTAAAAATACAGCAAAACAATACACTTGAACACGTTCATCTAGAAAAAAAACTATTCATGTTATTACAAACATGTTTAGAAAGTGCATGCTTCCTTGACTGATATCATTTCTAAAGAAATGTTTGCCTCAGACACTTACAGGATGCAGCTTTCTGTCAAAATAACAACACTACCAAGTTGTGGAATGAACTACTCCAGTCACTGAACTCTTGTTTCTACAATACTTGATAAAGGAGGTGGTCTTATGTGACAGCATTAGATAACTGTTTTTCAGAACGTCATTTTTGGAACATTAATCTTCAGAAGAGACATCATTACATTCCAATAAAATAAATGCCAGAAAGAAGAAGAAGCGGCTATTTTGACAGGGAGATATTTAAAACACAGTCTTACACAGGCACAATACCTGACTTGAATGGTAGTTTTTCCTATACAGACAAACTAGGCTTGGGTCAATGATTAAATGTACTTGTTTATATGTGGAAAAACGCCGAAGAGACAGAGTAAATGTTTGATTAGTCAAAGTATTTTTGCAAGTGGATATATTTTTTGAAATGTTATTGTTAATAAATAATCAGTAAACCAATTTTCTCAACACAAAGAAATCATAGAAAGCTGAGCATTTTGCAAGACACCTAGCTAGTAATATTGAATGAATATCAGACTCTGCTTGGTAGTACTGACCCTATTAATTCAGGAGACCTCCAGATGACAGGTCAATAGTTTCAAGCAGGCTCTTCTTGTTGCTAACTAGTGAACTCAATCACTCTGAACTTGATTTTCTATACAGAGATGATGAAGGAAAGGAGAGGGATGTGCTTAAAGAACGTGTTCCTCCTTCGCTCCTGGATATACCAAATAATGAGTTAAAAAATCATAATTGTTTTCAAAGTAAAGTCCGCAATAGATGTAGATTTAAAAAAAAATCAATGTATATAAAAGACAAGTTGAAGAATAAAAGCTCAGTCAGCGACAGTTTTCCATCATGCTTATCAGGAGTCACGCTGGATTTTAGCTTTCCCTTTCAATTAAAAAAAAAAAAAAAAAAGCACACATTAAACTGGGAACTTTGTAAACTCTCGATTCAGCTTTTTATAATCAAAATAAAAATGTTAAACCTGGCATGGCTTCAGGTGAGTGCTAAATAAATAAAGACCTGCCAGCATCTGGCAGAGGGAGATGGGAAAAGGAAAAAGATGGGCAGCAGCAGGAGAGAGGAGGAGAGAGCTGCTTCAGAGACAAGGGAAGGAGAGGAAGTAGCAGATTAAGAAGAGAGGAGGTGCTAGAGCTGTGTATCAGTACGGAGAACATATGTTTCATCAGATCTTGTTTGGGGGGAAAAGGAAGTACATCTGTATATGTTTGCCTATCTGCATTGGTTTTTTATTTCCCCATCTCCATCTGCCTGTCTCCAGTGATTCAGAATCTCAGCTCAGATTACCCACCCAAAATAGCAGGGGGAAAACATAGGAAAGAGCATGTACAAAAACATGACCCACTGTCAAGAAAAACACAGAGGCCTTGTCTAGATCTGAATAAAAGGTGTTTTGTCAGATGGTGTTAGCGAACAGATTCTAACAAACATGTTTGAGAGGTCTATGTAAACAAGATATGCTGGATAAAATTCTTAGTGTTTCCAACCCTGGCCATTTGATTGGGAGACATTGTATTAGGTGTTTTGATTTTTGGTTTTGGTTTTTTAAGTCCTAAACCTAGAATCAAATCATTTAATGAAAATTTCCATTCTCACAAAAACAGTTAGTTACTAGCCCTCATAGTTGTAGAGAGAAGCTTAAAAACATGAATCAAGTGTACATTAAAAGGAAAATAAAAAGAAACCATAATATATTATTTTAATATATTGCATGATTTTTAAACCAACCTAATGAAATTTTGGAGTCTGACTCATGATTTTTGAATGTTTACAATTGGCAACACTGGATTCTGTGATGCATCTCTAATAGGTGCAGCACAGATCTGGCAGCCCAGGGCTGGGGTGGTGGCCCCTGGCAGAATTTAGACAGCTGTCCTCCTGCCCAGAATTTATACAGCATTATGTGCTTGTAAGGAGCGGAAGAATATTGTAACACGAGGGTAGCATGAGTGGCAAGACTAGGCCTGAGTTAGCATAAGTAACAATAGCTAGGCCCAAAATGACCTAGACATAACTTCGGGAGGAAAGCATAAGTAGGCTGACCACAGAACCAGTTTAAACCAGCTAAGGGCTAGCTACAGCAGTAAACAAGTGACAGCAGCTTATAGTGAATTGGTCTCCAAGAAATCGCCAATAGAATAACAGAAACTAAGTGTTAAGGCCCAATCCACGAAGGGATTGAGATGTAACCAATCAGCTTGTTGCTCGACTTAGTGTAGTCTAGGAAAAGAAGTATATTAGGGACCCCCCGGGCACCGCCCTGTCGAGGCCCTCCATGAATCCGTCGAGGCGCTAGCGGATGCCCCAGGCACGTTGGTTCCCTGGTTGCAACTCGCTTCATAAGGTGAAGAATGGGCCTCCTCACCCTCGTGCTGGTAAGTGCCTGATTCCCAACTGTTGACAGCTTGCAATAGTTTAAGATTTGTAACTCTCATAGCTTGAAGTGCTGATTAAATAAATTGCTTGCATGGGCACTTCCTCATCCAGCTGCTCTTTTCTCACTACCGAGATCTCAAATTACGAACCCTCTGTCTCAGCAGAGCACAGTGCTGCAGCCCCATTCTTGAAAAGCCCCTCCTACCTTCAACCCCACCCTCGGCATGCCCCCGAGGTATGTCAGGAATTGTAAGATGTGCCTCAAGGATAACCTAAAGCTGTCTTCCTCACTTTCTTCACCGGGGAATCCTCTCATATCTGGAATAAGGTTTTTTTCCTGACATAAAGGGGCCAGAGCAGGGGTGAGAATCTTACCTATCATCAATAACTGTGCTAAAAGGATTGAGTTAAAGCCTGGAGGGAGCCTAAACTTTAACTCACCAACTTAATAATACATGTTTGGGCCTACATTATCATGTCTGCACTGCTTTCTCAAACCTGCTAGAATATGTTAGCTAATACCTTCTCACAACAGAACTTTAAAACCTAGTCTAGACAAGGCCTTATACTGCTATGGGATTTCTTCCTGAAGTCATTTCAATTTTGCAACAAAAATCCCTTTATTCTGTAGTGGTTGCTTAAAAAAACCCTCACACTTTCCACACCATCCCAGTATCCTCAAATATTTTTAAAAGCTCTAATAAACTTATAGTTTCTTTAAAATATCTAGTTAACTTTAATGAGGATAGAATTTTGGGGATTTTGGTGGAGAAATGGAAGTTACAGTTCTGGTGCTTTAAAATTCCACCAATCTTGGAAGAAGAGAGAATTTTTTTTAAGGGAACTCAGTGTTATCCAATGGATTTCACTCCACAGAAAGGAGATTTTCTACAGCACAGGTGGAATGTTAAGGTTTCACATTTGAAGATTTTATGTGATAAGAAACATTATAGAAAGCTGATTGCTTTACAATAGGACTGGAAAGACAGAACATACAGGACACAGAAAAGCTCATTGCAAATATTTTCCTTTTCTTGTTGTCTAACTTTTGGTGCCTAGATGATGGCTATAACTGAGCTACATCTCAAAGCAAACAGCACATAGTGTCACAGTGACTGCATAGTTCTAGTTATAGATTCTCTCTGTGCTGTGGGCAGGCTCTCTCATTTCATACATCATTTCCAACTTGCTGCAGTGATTCCGCAAAGTCAGTGCATATCTTGCTAATACAATGTTAAGAAAGCTTCTTTCCTTGTTCTTGACTTGACTTGTCACTTTCTAGATACGTTGCATTACATCACAACTCCTCTTCTTCATAATATAACAGTAGCTAAAGCAGTCACAGAAACACATTAAAATCTTAATTCTGTTCTTTATTGTATTGTGTGGTTGGGTTGGGTTCTGTGTTTTCATCTCAGAAGTTTCATCTCAGCCCAATGCCATAGGTTACAAAGCCTAATATTCTATAACAAATATGAGTCTAAAAGATCCAACACAACATAACACAACAAAAATGCACAAAAGGAAGCTGTCCTCAGCCTTTCTTAGAGGGTTCTCTCTCTCAAAATCTTTGGATCATAAGCCAAAAACTATGTTGGGGGCATTATGTCTACACTTAAAAGCTTACAGCAGCAGAGCTGTACTCATATAGCTATGTCGCTGTAGGAATGCTCATGTAACCTTGTTATGCCAATGGGAGACACAATAAAACCAGCTCAATGAGCAGCAGTAGCTATGTCAGCAGGAGAGCACCTCCCACTGACATAACACTGTGCAAATAGGCGTTTATGTTGGCAACATTTATGTTGCTCAAGGGGATGTTTTTTCACACCCCTGCATGACAAAAGTTTTGCCAACATAAGTGCTAGTGTAGACATGGCCTGATACAATTATTTTTTTGTATTTATATAGCAACTGTCAGCAAAGTGTGGCTTTCTACTGCTATTTTCAAGAGCATCATCACAGCTGAATGATGGAATGATACTGTTAGGCACCAACCTAAGACCATCGGCCTCAGCACTGCCTAATGATTCCTCCTGATCTCCGTCTTCTGAATAAACTCTTCAAATATTGAGAGATCTTGCAGAATCAAAAGGGACAAAGGTAGCAGCTGTGCCCGTCCTGTTTCTATTCCAAAAGGCAAGGAGCAGTGGAGAATCAGAGAAAGAACTGGAGTTTGTAGTGGGGAAACCAAGTCAGAATGGTGGCTTTGGATCAAACCTGGAGCTTGCAATGAAATATTAATAGCAGTAGTTCTTGGGCAAGTAGATTCTTCTCACAAATTGTAGTAACATACATATACTTATGTAATCCAATATGTGGGCTACTGCAAAATTTGTAGAATATGTTGTGTCAATAAAATATCTCGCAGGGGAGTCAGAAGGGAACACAGGGGACTCCACTAGAAAGCCTTCAGCTTTTAGTCTCACTTTTGTCTATTTGCGTACGTTAATTTGTCTGTTCTTTTCTCTCTTTCTTGCTATGGTGCTGAAAGCTGGTGAAACAGTAGCAGCTCTGCAATGCTAGGCATTTCTGGTAAATAAGTTTTTGAAATAAAAACATAACCTGAACATATCTTACAATAAGGTTTCTAGTGTGAATATTTATAATCACAAGTTCATTTTCCATGAATAGTCTGTCATATTCACTTAAAATTCTGTTTCAGCATATACTCTTTTCAAATCCTTTATTTATTTTCTGCACTATTCTCTGAGCTTTATATCTAGGCAAGAAAATATTGGACCACATTGGACTTGTCATTGATTCAGGACTGAATATTCCACTTCCTGCACTTCAAAGCAGCTTTAATTCAGGGGAGAAATCCACATTTGAGTGAATGAAAACAGTTCCACAGTTGTTGGGTTTACAGTTTAAACTACTGTGACTGTTATTACATGGTACTTACACTTACTGTATGATTTCATTATAATTATGCTTTTTCTTTTTTCTTTATAACTAATTACTTCCAGTTCATATATGGATAAGGTTATATGACTTATCCCTTTGGTTTTATACTTGCAAGTATATTTTTAGAATCCAGATACATTAACTACATTTACAGTGTAATAATTCTCAGGCATTTAGTTAACTATGGTTATGATGGGAATGAAACTTCATGGAATTAATGTAATGACAAGTATAAAAATGATAACTACAGTGTAATTATTCTTTAATTACAGCACAACTAGTATAATTAAAGTAACTCTATTATAAAGTGCTAGTTTTAAAAGTAACAATCGTTGTTTAAAGCCAGTCAGAGTTTGAGATAATAGAATAAGGCCTTGTCTGCAAAAAGAAAGGGTTTGCTGGTATAGCTATGCTGGTAAATCCTCGTAGACACACAATTTATGCTGGCAAAAGAGTACTTTTGCCTTCATAACTTATGCTAGTTTCCTCAATGAAATAAGCTACATTGTCAAAAGTAATTTTTTTCTGCTATAACTGCATCTACACTAGGTATAGACTTTTGCTGATAAAAAATAATCACACCACTAAAAGATATTCCTATGCCAGCAAAAAAGATTCTAATGTAGACCAGGTCCAAATCCTGGACAAGATGATTTAGGGACACAGGAAGGTAAGATGATCAAAGGTGTGTGATGCATGCAATTTACCACACAGTTTGATAGTTTACAAACATGTGAGCCCCAGAGCTGAAAGTTTAGAGGGATGAAACACTTTAGTACCTCCTACAGGGAAAAGGAGAAAAGCTAGCTATGGCAAACTTGGTTTACTGAGCTTGAAGTTAATTAACTCTGGGGACGGATTCCAAAACTCAAGTAGACAGGGAGATCTGAAAGACTCTGTCTGAGAGACCAGGGGTCTGTCCAGAGAACAGGACTCTGTTTTGATTCTACTATAATCTGGGTTTCCCACTCAGTGATTTGCTCCTCCAGAAAGGGGCGCATTGTAATATTTATATCACAATCACATAATCAATATTACAAGTTATGTTTAGAATAAGTGTACAGTTTAAACCCTGATGTCCTAAATGTATAGAATGTTACCTTGTACATTTCCTTATTTCCCCAAACCCATGCTGAAATTTGTAAAAGGAAAAAAAGAAATACATACTGCAAACTGTGGCTGGGTTTTTCAACGGAGCCTAAGGAGCCAAAGAAACCTGACTCACATTGAATTCCAATGGAATTTGGGTGCCTAACTTTCTTGGGCTTCTTTTAAAATCCCAGCCTTTGTCAACAAAAGGCTTTTTGAAATCATTTGTAATTGTCATTGTTCAGTGTATGTGTGTGACAAAAGGTAGTTACAGGCTGTCAGTGTTGTTGTCCAGCTGAATGATCCCTTCAAGTGGTAATCAAGTGTCCTTACCCTTGTGGTCACTCTCTCTTCCACTTGGAGATCTCTAAGGGCAATACTATAATAATGCATTTTGCTTTCTACAAAATTATGTTTCTGAAATAGACTTTGGAAATGTTTTATTGTCCAGTACAGCCCATACTTGTCTGTGTGAGAGAAAGTGCATGTGTGTCTACAGACACACAGAAAGGTTTGCTCCCACAAGAGTGCTGTGGAAAAAGTGATGCCAAGGAGCTGCATTTTAAAAACAAGTCAGTATAATGCTTGTTTCTTTTATTCAATGCCACTGCTACAGTTAGAATTAGTGCTAGTTTAATATGTCACTGAAGTGATCCCTCCTGAGTATTTGCATGAATACATCAAGCCAAAACCAAAAAAAGGCCCAACCCATTTCCCCGCAGCTCTGTTTTATCAAGTGTATGTCTACATTGCCAGGGCTGCATGGATTAATGCAGCAGGATCGATTGAGCAGGCTGTGGAGACCCGCTCAACTGATCCCAGAAGTGCTGTCCGGTCAACATGATTAATCCACCCCCCTGAAAGGAGTAAGGCTGCGTCGACCAGAGGGCGTCTCACATCGACACAGCACAGTGGAGATGCCGCAGTATGGCAACGTAAGTAAGTCAACAGGAGATATGCAAGCTACATTATTTATCTCCCATCAACTGCCAGTCACAGTGTCGATCAGGCCCAAGTCTCAGTAATCAAGTAAACAGTGCTACTTACACACATATACTTCACATTAAGCTTTCCTCCAATCCCTCCCAAAGTGAAGGTTTTTCATAGCCATGGCAAGGAGGAACTGATTCTCAATCTATGTTCTAAGTTCCCCCAAATAAATGGGCTGCAAAGCAAATGTCTATTTTGTTTTCGGTTTTTATACAGAACTTGAAATTTGCAACATCCATCCTTTCCTTTTCCATCCACCATCACCCTAAACTCCACAGATCCTGTTTTACCACCGCTTTTGCCACAGTGCTGGTTTTCATTCCATTCATAGAATCACAGAAGATTAGGGATGAAAGGAACCTCATTTAGTCCAACCCCCTCCTCAAAGCAGGATCAACCCCAACTAAATCATCTCAGCCAGGGTTTTGTCAAGACAAGCCTTAAAAACCTCTAAGAATGGAGATTCCACCACCTCCTTAGGTAACCCCTTCCAGTGCTTCACCACCCTCCTAGTGAAAAAGTTTTTCATAATATCCAAACTGCACCTTCCCCACTGCAACTTGAGACCACTGCTCCTTGTTATGTTATCTGCCACCACTGAAAACAGTCTAGTTCCATCCTCATTGGAACCCCCCTTCAGGTGGTTGAAGGCTGCTATCAAATCCCCCCTCACTCTTGTCTTTTGCAGGCTAAATAACTCAGTTCCCTCAGCCTCTCCTCATAAGCCATGTGCTCCAGCCCCCTAATCATTTTCGTTGCTTTGGCTGGACTCTCACCAACTTGTCCTCATCCTTCCTGTAGTGGGGAGCCCAAAAGTGGACACAATACTCCAAATGTGGCCTCACAAGTAACAAATAGAGGGGAATAATCACTTCCTTCGATCTGCTGGCAATGATCCTGATAATGCAGCCCAATATTCTCTTAGCTTTCTTGATAACAAGGGCACACTGCTGACTCATATCCAGCTTCTTATCCATTGTGACCACCCAGGTCCTTTTCTGCAGAACTGCTGCCTAGCCAGTCGGTTCCCAGTCTGTAGCTGTGCATGGGATTCTTCCATCCTAAGTGCACGACTCTGCACTTGTCCTCGTTGAACCTTATCAGATTTCTTTTGGCCCAATCCTCCAATTTGTCTAGGTCACTCTGTAACCTCTCTCTACCCTCCAGCATTCCTATCACTCCTCCTAGCTTAGTGTCATCCACTAACTTGCTGAGGGTGCAATCTACCCCATCCTCCAGATCATTAATGAAGATGTTGAACAAAACCGGCCCCTGGACCAACCCCTGGGGCACTCCACTTAATACCGGCTGCCAACTAGAGATCAAGCCATTGATCACTACCCATTGAGCCCAATGGTCTAGCTAGCTTTCTATCCATCTTATAGACCATTCCTCCAACCCATACTTCTGTAACTTGCTGGGAAGAATGCTGTGGGAGATCGTATCAAAAGCTTCAATGCAGTGCAGGGTCATTCTATTCCCTGGTCATTTTAGGAAGCTTTTTCATCATGTGATTACAGCACAACAAAATACATAGAGTTCTCTAAAGGAAAAACACTGTGATCTCTATTTCTGCTCTTATGTCACTGAAAAACATGCAGCATAGATCAAAGATAGCAAATGAAGGTAAGAACAGTAGCATCAGAGAACCATTATAAAATACTTTCTACTCCATGGTTAGCATGAGGAAGTGGCAGGAGAACATACCAATAATAAACATGAAAGTTTCATCATAGGGAAATAAAGGCAAATTCTAACACATATGGGACCTGAGAAATACTCCCTGATGACCACCCTCAGTTACCTTGTAGGCAGCATTATATTAAATGGCTGGCACTTATGTAATCACTACCTCAAGTTTCACTGACCTCGACAACTATGCAGGGCTTATATTTTCATATGAACTGCCATTGAACAATTTTTGGAATATACTGCAACCAGTTTTTCTTTAATACCTGACATACAAATATTTACTGTGAATATGTATTGTATTGTATTTTACATGTATATTACAAAAGAAATCCCTTTAATTATCTGTTTTACTAGGTTTTTCTTACTGTATCAAAAGGCAGTCAAACCACCATACGCTGTTGGATTCATGTATATGAACATCCTTCTATCCTTTCTATTCTCCTTGCCTTCTCTATTCTTGTAAGTGGGGAAGTACAAAAAATGTACACAAATGTCAGTACTGTGTCAGAGTTGACAAGGAATGTGAAAGGATGATGCTACATGGCAATACAAATCCTAGGTCTCAGGGAGGTTAAACCACTAGCTGGGGAACTGAGTTTTTACTGTTTTGGAATCTTTTATTTTGGGGAACTGATTTTTCCAACCTCTAATAAACAACAACAACAAACAGAATAAATTATGATCCTGCCAGTCTTGGCAGTGCTCTATTAAACTTTAGATTGTGGCAGAGCTGTACAAAACTTTTGTAATAAAACCCTAAAGAAGATAACTTGAAACTACAGGCATTTTTTGTTCTGAATTTGATATTCACCAAGGTTTGCAAGACTCTTTGAATCTCCTTGCCCCCCAGAAATGGAACGAAAAGGGGAGGTAGGGTGTGGCAAGACTGAAACCCGGGATTTACAAAGCTGACCTCACTAGGACCTTCTCATAGTGAAATCATCAAAGCTCATCAGTTTCATGACTGAATCAATAAACTCACTGGTTTAATTTCAGTTTTTAATTTAATTTTGTGGTTCATATCAATGGGACACAGAGCAAAATCAGGATAAAACTGAACATGACAGAAAAAAATTACTTGAAGTTATTGGCTGAAAACTGAAGCTGACATGATTTTGCATAGCAATCTAGTTATTGACATATCTTTTGGGAATAATAATCAGCTTTTTTTTTTTTTTTTTTTTAAGAGAAAGAGATTGAAAATGATTAAACTAAATAAGTTTCATTCAAAATAAGTGCAATTTAACAAATGTGATTCTCTTTTCCTCTGGGAATTTGCACTGAATCTATACCAGAAAATATACCTTGCCTTCCTTTGATGGGAACTGAATACTGTGCAGCTTGAACTGAGATTTATGTTTCTCTTGCGGATGGCATTCTTAGAAAAAGGGTGGAGAAGGAAATGGATTACCTATGTAATTTAACTTATTTCTGCTGTAATTTTTCCAAGTAAATTTATGATGAGTGTGCACATTGCTTATAGCAATCCTGACTGATATATTTAAGAGTTTTTCCTCTGTATTGTTTGATGATTAAGATCTTGATAGGAAAACAAAAATATTTGTTCTGAGTGTAAAACTGAAGTTTTAGACCTGCACCTGCCAATTAAGTAACTCTTTCAAATATGGATCTACTTATTTTATTCAGTATTTTAAAATCTCTCGTTTTATTTGTTTGGCATGGTTTCTCTCAGTGAAGCTTCCTTGAAAAACACACTGAACATCTGAAGCTCTTTTTGCACATAGACTGCTGGTATTCTCTGGTCATATATCTCATCTGATCACTCCTCCTCCAAAACACTTATATTTATAAAATCTTTATGTGAGGCTAATGTTCACACTCTGAAAATGTTTGTATATAGCAAATTGATCTTTATTTAGATTTTTTAAATAATGTCTCTCCATAATATAGTTTTACCTTTAAAAATGGAAGCACATCACAGACATGGAGAAAATACTGCATTTATTTGGCTTCATTATCTGATTTAAAACAAGAAATAAAATGAAGATAAAAACCCCTCACAGATGTACCTGATACACTGAAATTTTAAGAAACCTAATACAAGCAGCAATGTTTTGTGATTCTCCAACACACTCTTCTCTTTTTCTGAGGAGGGAAATCATTAAGTAGATCTGCAAGGTGTCCATTAATCAATGCCAGTTGTGCTTGAGCTGAAGTTCTGATTGGCTGCTCAGGACCAGCCAGCCGCTAAAGAAGAATATAGACTAGCTGGAATTAAGATCTTTTTTGCTGCCTACCAAAAATAACAGAGGCTCAAATAGAAGGGAAAAAAAATCCCCAAACCAATGCAAACAGCAAAGAAGATAAAAGTGAAGAAAGGAATCAGTAGTTATGATGATATTGGTGATAACTGGCACTACTTACACAGTGCGTCCTATAAAATAGAGTCAGCATTTGTGGGACAGAATGGGAATTTATACACTTATAAGGTGAAGCAATTGTTTAGATTTCCAGGAATTGCTTTTTATTTTATGTTTGTATAGGATCCAGCACAATGGGATCCCAATCCTGATGATGTGCCTAGTTATTATAACAAACAATAATGAAGGTGTTAAAATACTTTTAAACTAAATTGATCAATAAATCTCACTAAATAAGTATAACACTTTTAGATTAGCTAAGGGAATAATGCTGTTTATTATCCATTGTTACAGAACTGGTGAAAGAAACAGTCACTTTATAAAAACTCATGTTGCTTCGAGTGATTGTAGGTTTAAAACAATTACATTGACTATGTCTTACTAAATCTTAATGATGGGGGACCATTCTTGTGACTTCAAGAATCAGAATTTACTTCACAATTTCCTTACAGTTTCAGAGTAAAAAACATTCAGACGACCTTTGACTTAACAACTTCATCTTATGCTATAATGAAAGAACAATGATGTACTGCAGGACAGCCATTTTAAATATATACATATCTATGCCATATAAACTCCACTAGAAAGAAGTATAATTGGCATTTAAGCCTAAAATGTAGACTTTGGTAATTACTCTAGTTAGTATTCCCTCCCAAAACACAGCCATCCCATTCCCCACGAGTTATATTACAAACTCTATGTCTACATTACATGTAGATGAATAAGCAGCATAGAGACACCACAGCAGAACCACAAATTGAAGGCAACCAATAATGACATATCCAGGGTAGAACAAGCAATTCTCTCAGTATTTAGGATCATGTGTCAACATTTGGTGGAATGGCACATTCCAGTATGGAACATGAGAGTAGAACATCCACCAGCTCTCCCCTCTATGCTTTGTTGTCTGCAGCCTTTCAGAGCCCTCTCTCCAGTCCTTTGCAACCCAAGTCCCAAAAAACTCTAGAGAGTCATTGCCTGGATCCTTGCCAAGCAAAGGCTCCCCTCTTTGCTCCCAGGGTTCTCTTCTCCTCTTTTATTTGTGCTCACCAACACATCCCTCTTCCCTAGTACCTGCATGGTCTTTTTCTTCTTCCCTCTGCTGGCACAGATCCCAGACAAGCTTGTACAGTTGGCGACTGCTCTCACTGGAACCCTTCACACTTAACACACAACACTATCATATTCTGCTTCCCTCTACTAGGCTTGCTTACTTTCTGTCACATGCTGCTTTTGGGAACTACACCCAACGAGGCCTTAAAGGGACAGAGGAGCATGCTGGGTTGTACCTGCCTTTAAAGGGCCTCTCTTATACCCCTGAAAAAAGCAAGTTTTACATTAGACTGCAGTTTACATGTTTTCTTGAGACAATAAAACACATCAGAGTTCAAGGCCCTGATTTACAGTCTGACCTTAAACCAGTCTCTCTTTTTGAGCCCACAATTCAATGGTGAACTTCAATATAACTTAGATGCTTTTCTACCTGATGACACTCACATATCAGACCAATAGTCATTTAGGGCACAGTGTAAATCCCGCTGAAGTCGATTAAAGTCTTCACCTTGACTTGGATGGGAGTTGGATTGGGCCTTTAAATTCTGAATCAACTATGCTTGACTGGTAGTGTACAAATACAGGAAAGCAAGAATGACCCAGAAATGACAAGACATATTCAGTTTCTGTGATGCTCACAGGTCTATTGAGGATAGTCAGCTATTACAGAGTACCGTACCCACTCAGTTGAAAAGGTGAAAATATTTTGCATAATGGAAGTTTAGCTTTTCTGCCCCGTTCCAAACATCTTTCTATGGCAGAAGAGAAGTGATAACATGATGGTATTGCTTGCCTGATATAGCCAAGCCTGTTAGCGGGTACTGGACCTGCTAGGAAATGGTCACATGAGGTTCTTCGGTCTCATGTGGTAAATGACTTATTAGCCGACATATATGCAAGGTCAGTGGGCATAAGTCTCAAGAGAGAATGTGAGCACTCTTGAAGAACCTGAGAAGAAAGTTCAAGCTTGAGTTTGTAATTTTACTGTTAATTTTTTGTCAAAAAGACAAGTCCTAGGGAAAGGGTGAGTTTTGTTTCCAGACAATTTGTGGACTTTGTTTTACAGCAGGTTGGGAAAAGCAGCTACTCACAGTAGCATCAGTTAGAGGAACAGGTGGATAATATGGAGCATTTTGTCAATTCATCTGTTAAAAAGTGATGTACTTCATATTGGCTGCCCTAAATAAAGTCCCTCTGTTTCCAAAACTGCCAGCAGCCCTGAAGATAGCTTCTGAGAATATGTTCGATGGTGGACAATTGAGATAAAAATAAAAAATTTTTGCAGTAACTGATGCCAGTAGCATAGTTCCTGAAATACCATCATTTCCTTTCTAAACACACCTGCAGCTATTTCATCAAGGAGGAGATATTCTTTTACCAATAGTGAAACAGACTGAGTTTGCCCAAACTGAACTAACACTGAGGTGATGTGAGAAATGGTTTAGCTGGCCATATGCTCTACTATTCCTCAGAAACTGAGTCAACACAGTATCAGGTGATTGCTGCTGCCACTGCTGCTGGTCTAGCTGATGTCAAATTGTCTGTTACTGTTTCACTAGTCTGCTTTATACTGCCTGATGTTCCTAAGAAACAATCTGTTGCATGACATGCACCTGCCTTAACTGGGACCACTCATGCAAGATTGAGAGATATCCCCCCTCCTTGCATCCCCTTCCAGGCCTCAGAATAACCTGGGTGCCCAAGCATTCACCTAGAATGTGGGATACAGGTTCAAGTCCCTCATATGAATCAGGCAGAACAGGGATTTGAATTTTGAGTCTATTCAGGGATGGAGGTGGGGGGCTTTCTCTGTTTTTTTGTGAAAACCTTCTAAGGGTTTTGGTTTTTTATCCATACCGAATGGGAACATTTTTGAAATCTCAAAAAATTCTGTGGCGCAGGAAAATTGTTTCCTATCCAGCTCTAGTTCATATGCCTTTCTGAGCTGGTGCTTGACTGTATTTGTCCATCCTAAAAGCCTCTCAAGCATCATGCTGCAAAAGGTGAAGTCTCCATAGGTTGATAAATTGTGCTTGTGTAAATACTTTAACAATTCACTTTCCTCCCTTAGTTGGGTGAGAAGATTTCTGGCCATGAGATAGCGAAAGGCCTCTGGATTTTACATCACCACTAACGTGTTTTCTATAAATGGTTTCTAAGCAGGTTTAAGTAGTTTGCAAAACACAGTATGTGCATATATAGTCAGTCTCATAAAGCACAGACTGCTGTCTCCATTGTTTTATACACTGAACCCAAGAATCTCAAATTTGTAGGTAAGCCACATAAGATTGGCACATCAGCTCCTGCAGCAGTTTATTAACACAAGTGAGGTATTTAAACAAAATATAATGCCCAGTGCAATGTGGTTCTTGATGGCACCGCAGTTTAGAATAGTTGGATAGAATAGAGCTAGATAGTTGGAGCATTGCCCAGTGTGCTCTTACTGGTGTGACAACCACCATTTCATCCCTGCTGTCCATACTGTTGGGAACACTAGAATTTGTTCCAGATCATTCATTTCATTTTTGCATGTCTTCATAAACCTGTAACAGTTGTGGGTTTTTTTCAAGAAACATGGCAATGAGTTCAGCTGTTGACACTAAATGGTTTGCTGAAAAACAGCATATACTACATCATCCATCCACAGAACTGCTCTACAATGTTGTTATTCTAAGACTATGCACAGGAGTGGCCCTTGCTATTTTGCCAACCCTCGGCACAGTGACCAAGCAGAAAAAGAAAAGAAAAGGCAAGCAATGGACAGCAGTCCAGCGCCCCTTGGGAATTAATGGTTTGGTAGGGCATAGAAATAATTAGCATCTGCTTGATACTTCTCTTTTAAAAATTGCCATGTTGTTGATGTCCGTGGTGCCAAGTGTACCTACTTATGATGCAGTTGGTTTTAAATTTTCTGCTTTTAGTGCAACAGGTTTTGTGCCAGGCCCTGATTCAGGTAGGTACTTAAGCATAAGCTTAACTTTAACACAGGGCTGTAACACAGAGAGCTTCACATACAAAGTGTCTATACTTCTCACAACAAAACCTACATATTTTACTTTCATGGGAGGCAACACAATTTGGTTTTATATCTATCTTTGTCTAATATGGTAATCTTCCCTTCCACACTGACAACTATTGGAGATGGTTGAAACATAGTTCATTTTAATATCTTATCTGGATAAGTCAACATCCTCCTGCAGTGTTAGCATTGGGTCTGACCAATGTCCTGGTGAGGGATCTGAAACCAAAGTCTCCTGGTTCGGAGGTAAAAATGCTACTAGCTGAGCCATACAGACATTTTTTTTTCTTTCTGATAAGGAGACATACTGACTGTGGAATCGCTGTGGCAAGTTGTAAATGATGTATGAAATTAAAAATCTTCCACCCAGTGCACAGAGAGAACGCAGATAACGCTGTGCAGTTACTGCTGTGTTGTGATATTTGCAGTGATGTTTAATTCAGATACATCTTCCAGAAAAATTACCAAGGGCAGAAATCTTAAACAAATGAGAGAGATAGGACACATATTACCATTAAGGTACATTTTATTTGTTTGTTCTTATTTTTTTTCCTTTCATTAGAGCAACATCCTGTCTGATGCAGAATCTCTACCCAATATACATGTGTGTACCTATATACAGCCCCAGAAATTTACAAAAGCCTTCAGAAATACCAAAAATGTTTAATAGAAGAAATGGGATTGAACCAGATCCCTGAATGTGAAACCTGTGAATTTAGGGGGGTGAAAAGTGGTGAAAATCTGTTCCCAAACCCCTTTGTGGCTTGGGCTAAACTCTATCAAAGAGCAGTTTTTAGAATATTAAGCACAACAGTTATGGAAATGAGTGATTCATCTGGATCCTGTACTGGCATCTAACAGCATACACAAGATAACTAAGCCAAACACCCCTGCCCCTCCCAAAAAAAACCCACAAAACAAAAAAGATACGAGAAAACCTCCATATCAAGGTTTTGCTATTTCATTTTTAATTTTTGAAAATTGCCCTATTTCACAAAAAATGCATGTCAATTAGTACTTTTCTCCCCATTGGAAATTTGCATGAAAACCAATGTACTCTGATATGTGATATTTTGAAATATTGCTAGAAAAATTAAAAAGCAGGAAATTGTGAAATCTCTTCCTCTTTCTATCTAGTGTAAATGGTCAAGATAACCACATAATATATTTCATTTGACATTTGAGCACCTCTACCCTGTTAGGACTACTAATCTAAGACCCCAAACTTCAGAGCAGCCTTCAAACAGCTGATTTTTTTTTTTTTTTTTTTTTTTTTTTGGTATTTTCTACAAATAATCTACCACAGAAAAGATTTTAGTTCTCTCCTCCCTTCTACTTTCTATGCCATAGACATAGAAGGAACATGAGTCTGGGTATTACTCGGCTGCAGTCCAGTAATGTACTCTATATTCAATGCTGGACCTGTGACAGTTTGGAAGTCCAATATCTCACGCACACGGGGCTAGAAACACCTGTGTTATCCTATTAGAGTGCTGGGAATCTTGATTTTTCAGTGATAAATACAGACTTAATTTCTAGCCTGGGCAGAAGGTGTTATGTAGGATCTTAAACCACCTTGATTCACAGAAAAGGTATTTTAGATCATTTTTAGAGGTTTTAAAAACTGTCACTCTGGTTTTAAAAACTGTCACTCTGGTTTTACCTTCTCCAGTCTTCTTTGGTATGGCATAAAAACAGCAATGCTATATGTCCATGTCTGTTTAGGTAATCCAATATATTACTTTATGTGACACAGAGCGGATGGTATACATACCACCAGCATATGATTGTTTGGGTCATTGACTGATGAGGTGTCCCATAGTTTGAACTCCTTTTCTGCAGTCACAAATAGGATTGTGTCTCAGTCCCCATTTATGAAGACAGTAGGCACATATGCCTTGTGACGTGTGGAGGCATGGACCATATTTTTCATGGGAGTGAAAAGCCACTAATTCTTTGATTGAGTCATTGATAGGGTGGGGTGTTTTTTTTGGGACATTTGTGTCATTCCACCTTGAATGCCATCGATCTTTGGAGGAAAACGTTAAGTCTTCAAGCTCTTGCACTGCAAACCAAGAAGGTTTTCTGGATTTGAGTTGTAATCTTAGTATGTTATTTAGGTCTTCATATATTGGAAGATCCTTGGTCCCTCGAATACGATGAGACTCCTGAAGGATTCTCATGTCCTGGTGAATTTGGGGTCAGTGGAAGTGCACCAGTATTGGAAGCCATAGTTGTAATGTTGATTTTACTGTGCCCATAATGAGCCGCACGATGATGTTGAGAGTTGACAAGATATGTGAGAGCTATGTGTCCAGAAGGGTGAGTAGAAGTCTGTGGTAGAGTAGACAAGGGTCAATGAAGAGGTCCATAGATTTTTTACATTGGCTCCCTCAGGATGTTCCTTTTACTTTCTGGGAGAGATTTACATGTATCTTTATTATGTCATGGATATTTTTCAGGAGCTGGTGGTACATAACCTAATGTCAAATCAAGGTATTTTAGATTGGGATTGCTACAGGAGTCCACGTGCAATTACACATTAGGCTTTCAATTATTTAGATGGAACGCTGACAATAGTCTTACTGGGGTTTGGATTTATCCGTCAAGAACTATTTTTTCCATGTTTTTAAAGTCCTCGGTGAGGAAGCATTCTAATATTGGTGAATTTTGTGCCTGTGTATAAGAACAATGTCATCAGTATAAACAAATTTCTGTGATGATGTTCGGAGAAGATCACTGATGTAAATATTAAACAGGATCGGTGCTCTGACTGATCCTTGCAGGAGGCCACTAGTAGAATCAATGTTACCAAATGAACAAGCAGGTTTCTGACCAGGTCGCAGCTGCACCAACCAAGTATTAGACTTAACACATACATTGAGGTGGGATTCCAGTGAAAATTCAAGATTGGGACAGCTTTCCTAGATTTATCTAACCATTTGGAGCAATACCCTTTTCCTGAAAGCCAGCCAAATTATCCCATGCAATGCAACGATAAAATCCTGCTGAGAAATTCTGACCAATCATAGATTTCCACGTGTTCTTGGTGACCAGGTCAGCAGACCATGAATTCCTTCCCTCTTCTAGGCCTGTAGAGTTGGACTAATGGTACTAAGGGGACCTCTCTTTACAAGGCAGAAAGATATGAAATATTGTACCAATAAAACAAATGTAATACTCTCTAAGACATTTCTACAATAGCTTTTCTGCAAAATATTTTCCATAAACAAAATCCTTGATGGAGTCTGATGGTGTATAGTGACTTTGCCACTCATGAACAATTTGGTCACTCAGACTCAGGCACTAGCATACGAAGCATTCATATTTATAGTCATATATTTTACTCTGTATAAAATGTAAAAAAAAACAAACCCATACTAATGTGACATTAAAGCAGAAAAGTTAAAATAACACAATGGTCAGTCCTTAAACACTAACTCTGCCATGTTGTGCATACTGCATAGCTGGTGTTATATATGCGGGAAAACAAACAACAAAACAATAGTTTACACTATGCGTTTTTTTTAAAAAAATCTCAGAATAGAAAAATACAACACATGCAATGTGGCTGTTAACTTGCTATAAGGATCTTAATTTCTGCATTTCCTGAGTATTTGAAAGGGCATATTGTCATCTTGGCACACAGCAAATTTTGCATACAACTCTTGTTAATGGAGGTAAAAGTAAAAATCTTATGTGTCAGGAATGGAACTGCACCCCTAAACCTGTTCCACATTTTCCTCTTCATATCTCCTCAGTGGTAGATACATAGAGCCTTGTGCAGATACAAATATGTGGATCCACATCCGATCCACATCTGTGAAAAAAGTCTTCTATCTGACCTACAATTTTAGAAGTATCCACATCCGCACTGCCAGCTGTCCCCCCATCAGCTGCAGTTTATCAGCTGATCAGCTGTTTTTCCCAGGCTGCGGCTTCTTAGCTGATCAGCTATTCCATTGGGCCCAGGGATGGCAGCTGCTTCAGCCCTGCCCCAGAAGTCATAGAAGTCCTGGAAAGTCAATCCATGCATGAGCTACAAAAAATGGTCAGCAGATATCCACATCTGCATCCGGGAATGTAAATATCCATGGATTTGCAGGGCTCTATGGATATGCTATTCTCTCTTATAAAAAGCTATATTTACCTTGAAAGCAATGTTTAATTATATTTATTATTTTATTAATTAAAATCTCAGTAAGTCTCAGTAAAATATATAAACAGAAGAAAGAGGAAATATAGGAATTACCATCATGTGTTGGGTAACAAGGCAGCATAGGAAGGTAACTTATATTTCCTTACGCCAACCCTAGTCAATACATATTAAAAACAACAGCAGCAGCAACAAGCAAAAATGTTTGTAACAGGGGAAGAGAGCATCTACATTAACAGATGGCTTGTACATCTTGTAAGGGATTCAGGAAGATAAAATTTTGTCTTAAGTAAATAATCATCTCTATCAGAATAGCACAAGAAAATTCCTTGATCTATTTTTTATAGCTTGGAGGGCAGCCCATTTTCCAACATTTCAGGAGCATTTTCTTAACTAGAGCTAAGCACACTGTTTTGGACTAGGTTCAGCAGGAAGGCTTTTTAGTGTGTAAACTCTTCAGAGAAGGCCTATGCCTTTGTATGAGTTTACCCAGCATCTAGCACAACAGGATCCTGATCTTAATCCCAGTGCCTGTAGGTGCTATTGCAATATAGGCATTAATTAATAATTTCCATTATGTGACAATAGACAGACTTTGATGCTTAGTGTAACATGACAAGTCCTCACCCAGCTTGAAACAAAAGCTCTGTAACTGTTGCAGATTCAATAAGCGACTCTAACAAAAAAAGTAATTCCAAAAGAATACTAAAACCTGAACACCAGCCGAAGTCTTTTCCTGAAGCTTGGCTGCTCTTAGGGGTCCTTTTCCCAAAACCTGTCTGGCTTAGCCCTCTCTGGCACAGCCCTCTCTTATATTCAGGTCAGAGTCTAATGAGCCACCCTCACCCCAGCGAAACACTAATAATTAACCTACAGTTCCTTGTTGGATTCCAACACTTGCTAACAGAGTGGGACAATAGGAAAAAGTCCACAACGCTGTTACATTTGTGTGGATTTGAAAGCCATATACTTTTCTTAGCATGCTGCCTACTTGTTCCCAAGTGGGAAGCAGCAGGAGTAATTTTCCTAGAGCACCACAGGATGTGCAAAAGATTTGAAGGGGAATATTTAAATAATCAACATCTGACTGAATCAGAGAGTTTTGCTTTGTTCAGTCTTTCAGGAGTTCAGTAATACCTACTGAGAATTTGATTTGTGTGAAGAGAAAGATGTTTTCCTAGCATTGTTTCAAATAAACACTCAGTTATTTTTACCAGGAATATATTCCTAATTCTGCTGCCCCAGTCACATGTGTTTTTAGACGCTGGATAGAGTTTGTGTGTTAGGATATTTACTCATTTATAGGTTCTGACAAAACAGGAATTACTATAGGGGAGTCACAAAATACCTGCTAGAAATTATATTATCCAATATGGATCTTATTTATAGACACAATAAGTAAGCTGGACTTTGATTTGTAATAGATAAGAATCAAGTGCTTTAAAATTTACTGCAATGTCAGCAAATCACAAAGTACTATGTTTTTCTCAGATGTATTTGTAGGCTGTTTTACTACCTCTTTGCTCCTCCATATTTTGTCAAAGTGGTATTTTTTAACATTTTGAGAATGTTAAAGAAGAGTTAGAAAGTGGATAAGACAATTTGATAAAAGTTCCTGAGGAGTGAAAACTAGGGATATAAAGAATATAGAAATAGCCACAGAAAATTAGAACAGTGGTCCATCTAGTCCAGCATTCTGTCTCTGATAGTGGCTAGTACCAGATGCTTCAAAGAAAGGTGGAAAACCCTATAATGGACAATTAAATAGGAAGTTTCTTTCTAAACCCGTGAAGTGAGTAGTTGCCATATGTCTCCAAAGATCATGGTAAATATCATTTAGAAATGTATATGTGAACTCTTAAAACTACAGATAGTTTTATTCTTCATATAAATGTCTAATCTTTTTAAAATTTAAATGGGCTCTTTGCTTTAATACTATCTTGGAGAAGCAAATTCTATGGGTTAAGTGTTGCATGGTGCATAAAAGTATGTCATTTTAATAATGTTAAAATCAGTTGCCTTTTAATTTAATTAGCTATCCTCTTATTTTTGAATTGTGTTAAAGGGTAAGCAAGTAGGACTGTCCAGATGACTTTATCTATACCATTTTTTATTTATGTACCTTTTATCATGTCACTATTTTATCTTTCCTCTAAACTAAATGGGTGGTATTTTCAAAAGTACCTAAGTCATCTAGGGCCCCAGTTCTAAAACCAATATTCCTAAACTTTTAAATCTTCTATTATATGAAATTCTCTGCATGCCTCTAGTTATTTCTGCTGTCTTTGTCTGGACTTTCTTATTTTGCTGCTATATCCTTTTAAAAATGGGTACCATGAATTGAACACACAGTATTCAAGATCAGGTTATACCATCGGGTCAGATAATATAACATATCCAGAGGTGTTCTCTGTTCCTTTCCTAATACAGCCTTAAATTTTATTTGCTTTTTTGACCATCACTACAAATGGAGTTTATTCAGCTAAAGGGATAGAATGATACCGAAAAAATGCTAACTATTTACAATGTTTTATTTATTTATCATATACTATGATAAGTAACAGAGATTTAAGTCCAGGAGGACTAATTGACTGATTTGCCATGATAATAAAAACAACACTTTATTATTTAATATTCACGGACAATGTATTTAATCTTAGTGAGATATATATTTAGAAATGTTAAAGGTATTTGTCCAGCCATCTGAATTTTGAAAGTAGATAATTAAGGGACTAGAATGACTTTGCAAGGACTTGTTCAGTGGAAATATGCTGTTTGAAATAGGACTACATCAATTCAAACTAGGTACTTTTTAGTTGGTGCCAGCAGCATCTACACATCAATATATGGCAGATAGAGCATAACACATTAGCACACTCTCATTACCCCTCTCCCTCTCACCCTCAATATTCCAGACTGTGCTGCTGTGTAGACAAGTCTTAGATAAAGATACATACCATCTATTGCTGGAGGGGCTGTCTACACTGATCATTATGGTATGAATCAACTACCTTGATGCACAGACTAAAGTCTCACAAGGCTTATCTCTCACAGATAAAAATCATGCTGTAAGCTGCTCTCCCCTGTGGTGTAGCTACCACCACATCATTTTGGTTAAAATGGTCAATGAGCTGGCAGTAAACCAGTCAGGTATCGAATGAAAGTTGCTTGAACTCGATAGGCTTCCATGAAACAGTTTAGATTAAATGAATTGGCATTTTCCAAAGTAAAATTCCCAGACCAGCTCTGGGTAGGTGTCATTATCGGGGTACTATCGGGGACAGACACACACTCTGTGAGTATTGTCTATGGGTCATTGCAATAGCCCATTGTTTCAAGTGACTGAGTCTCATACTTCCAAGAAGTAGAGAAGCCATCATTCCAGAATTACATACAATTTCCCCGCCACAGAATAGCACAGCTCCACATCCATATCTCAAGTGAAGATATTCCAGTTCTTCCCATTTTCTTTGTGGTCCTGCAGTATAATGTGTGCATTTAAACTATTCAGGGCCTTAGCAGCAGGCTTTCCATTGTGAAAAAATTTTCTTATATATTAGACTTCTCAGTGTCAATAGCATTCTGAGATAATGCTGAATTACAGTGGAAATCCTATACAAATACTGTGTCTTTCACACAACCATAAATTAAGATGTCAAGAACATAAGGTGCTGACCTCCCAGCATGAGCAAAGAGGAGGTGGTGAGTTATGGGGATAAATTTATTAATTAGAGATGTTTGTTTTCTAGAATAAAACGTTTATATGGAGAAACAGTCATGAATAATAATAACGAATTATCCATGTACAACACAGCAAGTCTGGTCTGTATATGTAAGGAGTCACTACGTATCTGAGTAAGATTTAGATTTCTAAATGTTAAATATAGCTGATTAACAGGATTGGGATTCACTTGATCTCTAAAGAAACAGGAGGTAATTTTTTAGAGTACAATTGAAAAATTGCAAAGAGTAATTTGTTATTTCTGCAAATCATAGTACCTGTACATAGTGCTGCAAACTAACATTACCCACTGCCTTAGGTAGGGTATTTTTTTAAAGTAACAGTACATATGTTTCACAAGGCAACATCACTTACTTTGCAAGAATGGCTGAAGCTCAGTGAAGTGAACAGCACTACACAATGTATGAGAAAAATAATAAAGAGAACAATCACAATAGAATAGGAACAGCTGACACATTGTAGACTGCTAGAAAATTACAAAAGCAGTAGCTCACTATCTCTCACAAGCATCCACTCCCTCAAACTCAAAATAAACAGGAGGGGAAAAGAAAAGAAATTAGCAATAAATCAGAACCTAATAGCATTAAGCTTAGATACTGGCTCTCTTTCAAGCGTCAGCCTTAAAATTGGCTTACTTAGTTTGCAGAGAAGAGGAGAGGGCAAAATATTAGAGGTTAATCTTCGGAGTTATAACTGAATATTTATCCCAAAAGTTTTATTTTGGGACGTGTCTAGTTTTGGTTCTCCTTAAGCATTTTTGACAAAAGGATGGCCCAGGCTGTCAGTAACCATTAGCAACTCTCAGTCCCAGTTGCAGACTGATTACATATAGAAAAACTTATCGCACGGCCAAAAGAGTAACAAAAAGCCTGAATAAAATTAGGGTCCTTCATATGTTCAGTCATATTGTACAAAGAGCCAAATTTTATACATGCACAGATCTCCACTTGGCCACATTTGATAGCAGACTTGGCACAAAGCAGATGAATATAAATATGCTTAGCAATGGAAAAAGGAGGAAGGACGAGAAATCAAATGTTATAGAATGAATTCCAGATAACACTGAAGAGTTGTGTATGGCTCTTGAATGGATAAAGGAGAAGGTTCTGCAAAAGTGGTTTCCTAAAGTTTGGCTCCTAAGTCCATGGTTAGGCACTTCAATAACTGGCCAGATTTTCAAATATTTGAGCAAACAATAGCTCCCATTGAAGTCAATGGGAGTTTTTGAGTGTTCATCATTTGAAAAAATCAAGCCACCTGTTTAGGTGCCTAAATATGGATTTAGGAACCTAACATCTGGCTTTTTTCTTCATTTTTAAAAAAAATAATTCTTGGCTAATGTGTATTATCAACAAACAGTTTCATTACAGAATACAGCCCGGGTTTTGGAGGTGCACCAAATAGTAGAATGCATTGTAAGATAAAATTACTTTAAGATACATGTTATTTTAGCTAACAAAGGTTGAAAAAGGCTTTCTGGATGGTCTTTGTTCTTTGCATACCTAGCGGAATCCTGTGAAAAGGTATGTGGAGCTCAGTGTTTTTACATCACTCAAAGATTCAGTGAAACTTTTTTCTTTTCAAATCGATAAAATTTACAACCCCCAAGAATTTGATACAGGATCTGACTGTCATTTGCACGAAGGCCTTTTCACATCACTTTGACAGTATAAGAGGATCTTAGTGTACATGAGAATCTACTTCAAAGAACTTGCAATCTAAGGCCTGGTCTACACTGGCAGCTTGCTTCGAATTAAAGTCCCTTAATTCGAATTAACTAGTCCCGCGTCTACACTTGTGCGTTGTTAATTCGAATTAAGGAGCTTTTAAATGCGCAGCAATAAGACCACCTCTGCAAGTGGTGTAGCATCTAATGCAAATTTTTTAATTTGAATTAGAGTGAGTGTAGACGCAATTGGCCTTAATTTGAATTAATTGGCCTCCGGAAGCTATCCCATAATGCCCCATTTCAGAGTCCCCTCCCTTCAAGCAGCCCCGGGAAAACTTGAATCTTCATTTCCTGTGTTCGCTGCCAGTCTTCTCCCACTCTTCTCATCATGGTTACTGCAAAACCCAAACGTGCTCCAGCATGGTGTCGAGCTGAGATCTTAGGAGTTATTCCTGACCCCGAGGTCAGGAGGGAATTCTTGGGCACAGATACCGAATGGGCTTGGGTGGTGGGATGATTATTAAAGACAAACAACATACAGTGTGTGGGTTGGTGGAGGAAAAAAATCAAAGGCAAGCAATATACAGGGGACACTGGGGGGGGGGGAGGGAGCATAAAAGGCAAACAGCACACAGGTGGGGTGGTTGGTTTGGTGGAGGGAAAAATCAAAGGCAAGCAATATACAGGGGGTTTTGGGATGATTGTTAAAGTGAAACAGCATACAGATGGGGGGGTTGGTTTGGTGGAGTGAAAAATCAAAGGCAAGCAATATACAGGGGGTGGTGGGGGGAGCATAAAAGGCAAACAGTATACAGTTCTAAAGTAATCCAGGATAAGCTGCGATGTATGTGTCACAGTCAAAATGAGAGCAGAATTCAGCTGGCTCCATGTTTCTGCAGCAATGGCGATTGGGGGAGTAAAAAAACAGCATTAAAATCCTTTTCCTGTTTGTTTGGGGGGGGGGGGGGGGGGGGAAAGCAGTGCTGCGTCCTAGGACAATGACGCTCATCACAACGGCCTCCGTGGTTAGTTGCACTGTGGGATAGCTTCCCACATTGCACTGCTTTCTAATTCGAATTAAGGCTGGCCAGTGTGGATGCAAGAAAACAGCACAAACACTGGAATGTGGACAGTCTGCAGCGCTTTCTGTAAATCGCTTTCTGAAATTCAAATTAAGCTAATTCGAATTAGTTCTGCAGTATAGACATAGCCTAACTTGGCAAGAGAAGGGTGGAGGGAAATAAAGGCACAGGGAAATGTCTCAAGGTCACATGGTACATCAGTGTCAGATTCAGGAATAAAATTCAAGGTTCTTGAGTCCTAGTCCAGTGCACTATCCACTAGAAAATGCTGTCTCTCAAAACTAGCTGTTTATTTCCAGAATTTGGTGATGTAGGTTAATGGCTGAGCCAAGACACTTCACCTGTAAGAAGCCAGACCGTAAACCAGCCAGAGGCTTCCGCAATATTAGGGGTTTTTGCAGAGTTCATTCTTTAATAGACATTAGAAAACTCTTAGTAAAACATTGCCATTCAAATTTAAGCTCTGATCCTGCAAATACTTATTTATTTCCCCTTAGGACTACTCATGAGCATTAAGTTAAGCATGTGTATATATGCTTTCAGGATTGAGGTGCTATTTTTTAATTTCCCACAATTCAAGCTAAGTGGCAGATGGAAGAGTCAGATTATTTATTGAGTTAGTTTTAAACCCACATATTTCTGTGATGCTGACACAGAGCTGATTGATAATGGATTTAAAAAAAATCATGATATACAATATTCCAAATTACTGAATCCCTGAAAGGTGGCTCTGCTGTAAACTCTGTTAGCAAATATTCTACCCTGACACCATTATGGTACATTGCATTCAGTGCAGATCGTGTAATTCACAACACTGTTGATTTTGTCAAAGGGCCAGAACTTGCAGGTAATACTGAATTAAATTGTCTCCTTGACAATTAATAAATTCAGTTGTGTGTGTAAATCTTACATACCACACAATCAGGAATTCATTCTCATTTCCCTCAAGAATGTCCTCTCAGATCAAGGTTGAGGACGTTTGCCAGGGCAGCATGAGCAAAGCGTGAACTAATGCCAGTTGCATCATCTCTGCCCTCTGGATTAACAGAAGGTTTCAGTTTCCAGTATCTGTTAGACTCTTAGCCTTCCCAAGCAGAAATATTCACACAATAAGAAACTCAACTGTTAGCATAATTTTGTTGATGCAAGACATCTGTATGGAACTTGTTGGCGTCTGGCAACATTTTAAACATGTAGAATTCAATTTTGCAATTGTAATTTCCCAATTGGCAGAGAAAGATATGTGACTGTATAAGAAATATTTACTCATTACAACAAATGGGAAAAAACCAGGGAGAGCTAACTCTGTGGAAAAATATTACATGTACAATAGCACACATTTTCCACTGGAAGACATAAATTACATTGGACATTTTTCACAGCAAAAAATTAACACTATAGCATTGAGTACAGAACATATGGTGGATTGCATTGTGAATGTAGTAGCTTCATTGTGAACCTTTTGGTAGAGGTTAAACTAAGCTCAAATGTTCATATACCAAACATTCTAGGCTATTGTAAAATCCTTTAAAATTCCTAGCAATATTTTTCAAAATTAGTTTTAGATTAATCCTTCCAGGCTAATGAAGTTATTCTGCAATATTTTAAGGTTTTCTTTAGTATTCCTGAAAGACTTTCAAAGTAATTTAATGGATAATAATATAACATTTCTAATGTATATCTGAAGGAAATAATAGGATTCTAGAAATTTCAGTGGTACATTGGAGAATATTAAAACTCTCTCTGAAGAATTCCCAGAGGATAATTTTATATTTATACTTTACTAAACAAAAGGGACTTTTCCATTAGAAAAAACAGAGTTCTGCTATTCAGTTAAGTGGAACCAACAACAATGACTTCTTAAATATATGCAATAAATTCCCCATATCAAGCAGCAAACCATAATAAATGCATTATGCAAGAGATAAATGAAGGTGAACACTGGGCTTACAGCTATTTCTGACAGAAAAAGCCAGAGGAGTTGGAATATGGATTGCCAATCAGATGGGGCAGTGTGAAGATACATGTAAGGAAAAAAATAGACTATACAGTGTGTAAAAGTACTGCCAGATGCAAGATAATGGGGGTTAAATAAATGAGAAATCTGTAGGGATTTCTGTATTGTTTCTGAGCAAAATGCTGAATTATCCTCATCCCAACAAAATCTCAAGATTGAGTTGGACAAACAATTAGAACCATTTATTCACTGAATTACAGCCATTTTCCTGTTTGTGAAATGGTGAACATGTTTTTATTTTTTACAAATGATTATTATTTATTATTGTCTGCCAAAGACTGTATGTGAATATCAGACTGTGGGTTCTTCAGCATCTGTATTCCCAACATGCGTTCACTACTACCATTGTGTGACCAGTCATTTTCATTGTGTTATGTTGTTTCTGGTTTCGGATTGGAAGAAAATAGCTATAATAAGGAAGGGAAGGGGTTAATGGCTAAGCCTTCTAGTCTCTTATGTAGAGAAAAGCAGCCATTTGCTGAGTTCTGAAGAGAGGAAGACCAGACTAGTGAAATTTTTAAAAACTGTTTCTTTTTCTGTGTGACTTGAGTCAGGCCTTCCTTGAGGCATCACAGTTAGAAAAATTAGACTACTGTAATGGTTGGGTTTAGAGTTTAAAGAAAAAAAGAGGTTGTTTTGTTTCTTTGGTGCGTGTAGTTAGCCAGCTACCCTCTTCATCATCTAGGGAGCACAGAGACTCTATCAGACAGTGGTCTTTTGCAGTATAATTGGAAAGTCACCAAATTTGGGCTATTTCAAACCAAGGGGGGGACAGTGGGAGCAAGTTCCATAGTCTCAGAACCCTCACAGTGAATGCTCTATCAACCAGACTGTCTTTTATAATGAGGGGTATTCCAGATCAAGCACCTGTGTAATTGTAGCAATATGACATGGGGAAACTAGCAATCTCTGAGGATATATGATATAATTTGTTGTAAATATCCATTTTGTTATGTAAGGTGTTAGCACTAATCACTGAAGTTTTCATATTTTCCTCTTCCAAGTCCCAGATTGCAAGGTCTGAGCCTTGCATACTTTTTGTATCATGAGTTTATAGATAAAAATAGCTTTTTTCTTGCTGAACAATTTTATTTTTATTTTTTGTTATTAGCATCATAGTAACATTCAGGATTGGGGTTATATTATGCTAAAATTGAATGGGAACAAGAGAAAAACAGTTACTATTCCCATGGTTTTCTGCTTCCACTTCTCTCTCTCTTTTAAATAACACAGGATTCTCTTGCTTGAAATTAGTTTTAAGATAAGTCAGAAGATAGATGCTTTGAGCTAGTTTGACTCTGGTGCTGTAGATGACTTTGTTATGAATGGTCAGGGTGTAAACTGATGATGTTACACTAGCTGAGTGACATAATAAATTAATTCTGAATCAATCTCTGTTTTCCAAGCTAAATCTTTACAATTTATTTCTTCAATTGTATTATTTACAGTAATATTATCAAGCATTTTGGGTCAGAGGAATACAACAAGAAAAATAGCACATAAAATGGATTTATATTATACTTTTATCATCCAACACAATAAATTATCATTGTTGAGATCTTTTCTAGACCAGTGCCTGCTGTACAAGCTGCTTTGTGATGGACACATGGTGGATCCTATACACGTGGTATAAAATGGCATCTGTAGTAAGGAAAAGTTAGGTAACCATTATCTGAAGTAGTTCCTTTGAAAATGAAGAGAGAGCAGGAAGCAGGCTATTGTTCCTGCTGGTAGTCCTTTGTTAGAATTAAAAAAATAGTGTTTACCACCGTTGTGTGTGCAATCTTGCCTTTAAATATTAACAGGAAAAGTAACAGCACCAAAAGTCCCTGGAGTAGTATGGAACAGAAATAAAAAGTCTTATGGTCAGTCTCACTTCCTTTGAAAAGTTCCAAAATATCTGCAGGGTCCAAAATGGACATGAAGTGTTCTTGGAGCCAAAGCCATAGGTAGGACAAAAATCAAAGATTCCTGATGGTGCCAAATAACTGTATTTTTCACCAACAGAACAATCAATGCGTGTTTCCTGGTTTAACCTGTGTTAACCTCTTTGACTGGCAAGTAATTGAACTAATTGCAGTGGAGAGATTTTCCTGCCATTTGTCATTGACTCCTCCTTTATTGCTATCTCGTTCCTAGTAGGTAACTTCCATAGTGACACTACTAAAATGACCTAATGTATGTGTTAAACAATGCATCAGAATCCCCATATGACTCTAGAATTATGTAGAAAAGTAGTTTTCCACAAGTTCTCCCATATTTCTCAAAAGATGGAGGAGTGGAAAGTAATACAGAGTCTTTGTGAGCAAAGTGTCCATGAATTACTGTTCAACGTTGCAGAAAAATTACTGATAATTTGTGTTAGTACCTGCCTTTACAACCAATGGGACCTAGCAGTTCCATGGCTTACAAAATGCTCCCAAGCAAACCTCACAGGGCAAAAGTCTAAAAGGGAACTGCACTTCTGAGAATCTAATATTGCCATTGGTTAAAACATTACCTTGTCACTGTGGAATACTGAGTAAAGCGAAATATAAAACAAAGCTGCTAGCGCCACCACTTTTCGCATCAAGGTAACAGTTAATGGCAATACTGTTTTACCATGTGAACCAATGGGAGAAAAACTCCCACAGAAACTAAGCACCATCACAAATCTCACTATGCTCCAAGTACAAGGCACATTTGTCTTACTTGCCTTCTCTAACAAACATACAGCAATAGGTAGATATATTAAAAAAACAAAACCAAAACAAAGACCCTCCCAAAATAAAACACTCGACAGCAAACATCTCCAACTGGGGAGAGGATGAGAGAACAAACATGTGATAGGTGTTAGTCATGTCATGTGATGCACTACTGGAGGAAGGGAGGGAGAGGAGGAAGAGAGAGAGAAAAGGGACAAGTGAAGTGTAAGCAGGATCTGAATGAACTCTTCCCTAACATCTAGTGATGAACTGGGGGAAAAGACCTCAGAAGGAGACCCTATTTGTTTGCATGGACACATCTATTTTGCCTAGACAGACCTGCTTTCCCAAAATGATCAATTTAGGCTGTTTTGGATTAATATCCACATTAAAATTCACGTCATCACCAACGAGGAGCAGAAAAAGATTGTCATGGTAGATGTCACGATAACCTTTGAAAATAGGTCCCCAGCCTTCCACGAAGCCTGAGCATGTAAGGAGGTGAAATACGCCCCCCTGGCCGACACGCCGAGAGTGAAGGGCTATGAGATGGTGACAGATGCTCTCATCGTTGGAGCGCTGGGTGCTTGGGACCCCTGCAATGACTGTGTGCTGCGAGCCTGCAGAACTGGTCAGCACTATGCCCGGCTCATGCGGCGCCTCATGGCGTTGGACACCGTCAGATGGTCCAGGGACATCTACACGAAGCACATCACTGGACACTGGCAGTATCAAGAAGATCAGGCCTGAACACCATCATGAATCGGCGACGAGATGGAAATCGAAAGCCTTTCTCTAACAGATTGTATGTACTGAAGGATTAACTATTCCATAATTCTCATTCAACCCACTTTCATTACTGTATCTACTTCGTACAAACCACACTTAAATGTAACTTTTAGCATGAACAACGTACCCACTTACCCGACTGCTTGTATTTTAAATTGTCAAACCTATTACCTCGATCTAAGATACCAAAGATTATGCTTTTGTTGCACTCTCCAACTTCCAACCAAACTCTGTACCTGCTGATAATCTGAACATGATGCCTGCATGTTCAGGAACTTTTTCTTTTAAACTCTGTACCTGATCATTTTTTAAAACATTATCTTTAATAAAAATATTAAATGCCAAGGTAATGAAATGTTATTTTTACTGTACGAGGAAAGGACAGCAGAACTGTACTTGGCATGTTCTGATTTAGAGGAGGAGTCACAGTAACTGTAACCTCACTCGCAAAGCAGAAGCCGTAGTGGACGCCAATCCAAGCGAATGGTAGATAGGTCTCCCTACCTGGTAATGTGCACTCTGTTAAAGAATCCTAGAAACCACTTGACCCTTCTCTCTTCAGTGTTTAAAGACCGACTTGATCAGACTCAATTTAGAGTCCTTGCTTCTTCTCAGTGATTACCAGAGCTGAAATCACTGATGAACAGGTCTAGAGACTGAGCCTAAGATCTGGTGTGGGGACAGTGTTGTAGAGAAAGACAATGCAGAGGCTGCAGTAGCAGTCAAGTCCTTTACTACCAGGTAAAATCACTAAGGGTATGTCTACATTGCAATATAAACCCCAGCTTCAAACTCAGACTCAAGCGTAACCTCCCTTCCTTCCACACACAAATCATGCTAACCCAAGGCTCAGACCCAGCTTACCAGGACCCCATGAGGATGGAGGATCTGAGCCTGAATCAAGCTCGGCTCAAGCCCTATTGCTTTTCAGTGTAGACACAGCCTCACTGGACTCATGATCTGAGAGTCCACCAAAAATCTCTCTCAATCACATATTCTTCTTCAGAGCTCTGTGCGGCTCAAAAGTTGGTTTCTCTCACCAACAGAAGGTGGTCCAGTAAAAGATATTACCTCACGCACCTTGTCTTTCCTTTTGGTGTAAACAATTTCAGTGCTTGAAAGTGGGGGAGTATTGCCTCTTAGAGGCGCCAGGGGGTGGTATTTAGTTTTCCCAAATCACTGGGTGGGGCTCACATCAGTTCTGGTTTGTAGTGTTAAGAGAACCCCCTACATATTGAACCTGGTGCTTGTTACTGCCGACACTACCTGGCAGAAGTGATATAAAAGGACAGGAGAGAGATTGTGCCAAAAATCTCTTCAAGCGGTAAACACCCATCCATTGTGAATCTTGGTTCTATGAATCTTGGAGTATGGCTGTTAAGGACTGCTACAAATTCCTGTAGTTTTATTCCTTCTCCATGGCTTTTGTTCCAAAGCCACTTCAGGTTCACTTGAAACATCTTTCAAATTTGAAGTAAAAAAAAAAAAGTGGGGCGATTGAAGGGAAGACATAATACATTAGACCTTTAGTTCTTATAGGTTGTAATTATTAATGAATTTGTATCTAAAATATTGCTTCAAATTTCATTTTCTTTTTTGAATAGCTACAGTAATATTCATTATTTGTTCGCTTTTTCTGAATTCAAATATTGGTAGCAGAACTAATTGGCAAATCCCAATTATTTTTAGGAAAAAGAAGATACAGATTTGAAAAAGGACATTCTTGTTATAAATTTAGATTCCTAGAAGTTCTGTAATGATAAAATTTAGACAAAGAACCCAATCTTTTAAAATTATCTTTACAGTCCAAGAACAGTCCAGCCACATTTTTACTCATAATGTAAAACTTAGGTCCTTTTGATAGCATCTTGCATCAGTTGCCTCTCAGTTTCTTTGAGACTTTACTATGCTGAATGATTGTTTTATGGAGGAGGGGCAGAGGGAGTTAAGAATGAACTTTTATCTTTAGAAGAACAAACAAAAAGGAAAAGAAAGTGATGTAAAAAAGGGAAAGAAGGATAGACAGAACTCCATATACGTTGCTGAATAAAGATGTGATCCAATTCTCCCTGTCCTGTGCTGGGCTGTGCTCTTGTCCCAGAATTTCTCAGATTGTTTTTATGCTGCATCCATTATCACAGTGTTTTAACCTGTCTTTTCACCTCACCCATCCTTCTAGTCTTCTTTCGCCATCTTTTCTATTTCATTCTCCGTGGTTGCTATTCTGTTATTAGTCACACTGAATAATCATCCTCTATTCTGATCACGCATTCAAACCTACTGCCAATTTTTCTGTTTCTGACAATTGCCACAATGTCCAGACTTTCATTCTGTTCTCAAATTCACAGCTCCATTGTCTTCTGACTGTCTCTATTCACATGCAAATTGCAAACTGTATGCGTTATGCTTTTGGCTCACAATCAGGTTACAGCAAGAGGGCTTGAATGTAGCTGTGCAAATGTGCTTTTGGATAGCACACACTGCAATATTGACTTTTCTCATTTAAGATGTGGCTTATCAATTAAACTTGTATGCAATAAATCATATCATATCATGTTAATTTCTCTACAATGTGTCACGGTGAATTTCTAGGGGATGTGATACATTTGTTGGTATTATAAATCATTAGTTATCCAATAGTCAGTTAGCATCCAAGATTCTTTAACATTCTGAATCACCCTTATTTTGATTAGAGTGTTGTCTTGCTTGGACTGATATATGAAGAAGCTAGCTTTCCACCTCATGAAAATTAGGAACACTTACCCAGATGTTCTCTTCTTTAAAATACATAAAAACAAAATTGCAGAGAGCGCAAACCGAATATTTCATATATAATTGACACAAACCACCAAGAGTCATCTCTCCATTCTCACATCTATGGTTGCACAAACCTCCCCTTTTAAGGCCTAATGCTGCAATGTTTTAGAAAGGAGGGCTGGATGGGAAGCCAGCCAGCTCAGTGCTGCTCACCTGGTCAAAACACTGGTGAAATAAAGGTGCTCTTCTTTTTCTAAGTCAATGAGCACACTGTCTTCACAAGTATGTACTCCAAAGCCTTCGCCAACCTGGGAAGCAAGAGATGAGGCCCAGTAGGATTTAGCATCTAGCTGAAGGGTAACAGAGAGGAAGTGCAGCCTAATCTGATTTAACCTCAAATTATGCCACATTTTGGCAGTCATAAAAGGGATCTTAAAACAATTCAGGTAGGTATCTGAGTATATTTACCAAAAACAGTTATTGGTAAAATTTTCAAAGTGCCTAAATGACTTAGGAGTTCCAGTCCCATTTTCAAAGGTATTGAGATTTAAGGTCCCAGGTGCCTAATCTCTATTGAAAATTGGAATTATGCTCCTAAATTACTTAGGTGCTTTTAAAAATTTTACCCCTCAGTATTAACTCAGATGCCTTCAGCAGATATGCTTCTTATCAAAAAAATAAAACAAAACAAATCACACAAGGACAATTACACCTCAAATGTGTTCAAATAAAGTTGACCTAGTTTTGAAATTTATATTGTTTTATTAGTATTTGGGTTTATCTATTTGAATTTACACCTCTAGTTTATTTGGATTAATTTTCCTGACTAACCTTGTATATACAAACCCTTTTAGTGGCTTGTTTGTATTGGATGGAATATGTCAAAGTCACCTATATATATATCAGCTCCCTCAGCTAGTGGATACTGAGGCTTCAATTCAGAAAAATGCTTAAGCATGTGCTCAAATCATCTGTATTTAGGATAACATTTAACGTGAACTTAATTTTTGAGCAGATGCGTAACTTCCATTGATGTCTATGAGATTAAATGCTGTCCTGAATAGAGAAGCTGTCCTGAATCAGGGCCTGAGCTAGTGGAAGTGCTTCTTTAGCTTACTGATAAACACATTGGGGTGAAATCCTGGCTCTATTGAAGTCAATGGAAAAACTCCCTTTCATTTCAATGGGGTCAGGACTTCACCCATTATTTTGGAGTCCAAAGTTGTGAATTCTTTCCCTAATGCTACATGCATATAAATTAGCTGATGACTATGATGTCTGTATGTATACAGGCCACCAACATCATAATATTTTATAGGTTTCCAAAACAGAGGGTGATCTTACATGCTTGTGCTGAGTTAGTATAAATGGCATATCAATATTTCTTGGCAGGCTGCCCAAGCAGGCTATACCTTTACGATAAAATTCATTGTCAGAGTTCCTTTCCCACAGTGATCACAGTGATAGTGGCGACAAAACCTAGTGCAAAGGTTTATTCTTTTTCATTTTAATATTTCAATCGTTTACACAATTGTATATAACAATACAATACAGATCCACTTTTCCAGAATATAAATGTGTTTATTCTTTTTGGTGGATTGTGTTCTTTAAAATAAATTTAAAATTATTAAGAAGAAAGAAAACATATTACAGATAGTTCAAGAAAAATTGAACAAGAAAGGAAACAATATAATCATTTAGCCCTGTTTTGTCCTACATGGCATATTAAGAACCACCACTGCAAAATATTCACTAAACTGGTATATTAACATCTTATTTTTTCTCACCGAGATCAGCAGTTATCTGGAATTTAATTGTTTCTCTCTATTGGTTTGGGGTCTTAAATTGCATATTGTCATATTGTTACTTGTCACTCTAGCTACTTAATTAGTATGGAAGCTTTGCCTGGGTAAGGTGGTCAGGATTGAGCCTTATTAGAATTTACTCCTGAGAGTTACAGATTTTACATGAAAATCTGGTTTCAGAATAATATATTAAATACATTCTATTTAATGACTTTTAAAATGTATTCTTTTTTTCTCTGTTGGTTACCTGTAAACATTCATTCAGTGGTTTTATGTTTTAAACATTATTTGCTCAGAGTTTGGAAAGAGACTGAAAATGATCAGATTTACAGGGAAATAGTGTTGTGACCCAGTTTGGCCTTTGTTTCACTGCAGTGCCACATTTCCCTGCCTTCTGTAGTCACTAGAAATGTAAAATGGTCAACCTCAGAAGTGGAACAGAGTAACAGGCCAGCATTTTTTTTAAATCAAGATCATTTGTATTTCTACATAAAGTGCAGTTAAAAGAAAAGCACAGTTAAATGGAGATGTTAGAAGGCTATAACATAATATACCAGAACATTTAGGGCTGTCAACGTATCATGGTCAATTCCAAGAATAGGAGGAGAAATTACAGGTGAGTCATGGCAAATTTTATTAAAAATAATAGATGTATAAATTCCAAGAAGCTTTCTTTGAGTTTTATGTGCATTATTGTTCTTATTTCAGAGTGCATGGTTTTTATGCCTTCAGACAATATATTAATTTTTTTTAAAACCCTATGCTAAAATTCAAGCTTTTTATTCAGCAAGGTACTTAAGTTTATGTTTATGAAAAGAAAGACACTATATAAACAGCCAAGTGTTGTTGTTATTTTTAATGGAATTACTCGTGCTTTAAATTATACACATGCTTAAGTGCCTTGCCGAATCAGAGTACAGTCCATTTCTGACTCCAGTGAGACACTTGTTTTGATGTAAAACTTTGAAAATATAATTTAAATAAAAAATTAGACTCATATTAGATCCATGATACATTCATCATATTTTTAAAAAAATGTCAGTTCCACCTTTCTGTTCTCAAATAGCGTTTTAGGGGATCCTTTATCCTGACCCTGCCTCAGCACCCCTGCAATCAGCTGGTGTCACCATCACCCTTTTACTGGGGGTATTAATGATAAGAGGTCATGGTCATCTCCATGAAAAAGGATGTCAGTTTATATACATAGTGCCCATAGTGCCAACATTAATCATCAACAGTACATATCTGCTTGTTAGGTCAAAGTCAAAAAGCGCAAAAAATTAGCCCTTATGCATTAATCAAAGAAAGAATTGGTGTTTCTTTTTGTTCAGTCATTCTGTCTTCCTCATTTTCCTCACATTCTTTACCAACAGAATATTCATAAATATTTTCTTTAACATAGCCAGAAAATATTTCTCCTGTCCTAACACAAGAGCAGTTAACACTAACTTAAGTTCCAATCCTGCAAAAATTTATATGCATTCCCAAGTTTAGTACTGTGAGCAACAGGACTACTCATGTTTGTAAAGTTAAGCATGTGCAGAAGTGTTTGCAGAATCAGGGCATTACACAGTGGGTATGTTCCAGAAAATTGAGAGTTTTAAAATATATTATTTCCCATTTAGTTGTAGTACCATCTGCAGGTTCCTTTTAAAAAGTTTATTATTTATATAATAAAATGGGCTATACAGATGAAATATACATACCCCCCCACAAAAACATATAGCAGAACAGCATCTTTATATTTATTTATTTAAAACTTTTCTAGTCAGTCACTGCTTCAACAATGATTCTAGATAACATGAAAATGTAGCACTGCAGGGGAAGAAAGAAGCCAGATGAAGTCAGAAAAGCTATTTTCTGGTGTATCTCATCTTTATTCCATCTCCTATCTGGTCCTCTCCATCATGCCCCAGTCTTTTTCTAAACAGTGTTAGGTAGCATTTGTACAGAGCTCTGAAAGTGTAAAGTTTTAAAGAAGTGCAATGTGTTACTATCAAAAACATTCTGACTCATTTGGCTCATTACTTTCATCCCATCTCATTCCTTTCATCCCAAAGGAAGTACACTTCAAAACCATATCATATAAATGCTGTGAAACGTATTCTAAACTTTTGTGGTTGTCTTCTTGCAGAACAACATGGCACCATTTACAGCACAAGCCATATTTCATAGTACATGTGCTATTATTAATAATAATTAATAATGTAAAGGATTGCAATTGATTGTTCTTTAATATTGGAATAACTACAAACAAAAGGCTACCAAGTAAATTTACAATTTGCCCTGAGGAAGGGGCGGGCTGTTCCAGGAGCAGACTTGGAAGGGAGTTATGATTAGGTTATAAATCTATCCTTTGTTTTCCCTCCGTGTAATCTGCTTTTGTTCTACCACGTTGGCTCTGTCCGCTTCTTGCCTGTCCATCCTCTACCTCACCTACGCAGAAGAATGAGCGGCAATCCCATGCACACTGCTGCTCTTCTATTCTTGTGCTGAGACCCACCGGGTGCATAGTACCTGCAGGGCAGTAGGAAATTCTTTTATGTCCCCTTACTCCCTTGAGTGGGCAATATAAAACATGGGATAATCTTGCCCCAAATCTTTTGGGCTAGATAGTGCCTTTAAGGCACAGTCCTTTATATTGAGAGGTTCAGAGATTATCCACCCCAGTACAAAGTCCCAGGGTCACTGTGCCTGATTTAAGGGGGGAAACATGGGCTAGCATAATCCCTCTTATTGAGCACAGCAAATGCTCCTCATGAGCACATGAGGTTGAACTAGGCCTTGCTCTATTCTGTCCACTTTGGAGAGGTTAGTCCTATTGTGGGTGCTAGCTTCAGTTCTTGCACTCCCTTAAACCAAGGAATGGGCCTGACTGTCTCCTGAAAAGGGTGGAAGGAGGTTCTATCCAGCTAGCTTGGACCCTTCCCGATCCTTTGCACACTGATAAAGGCTCAGGTACAGTTTGGCTCTTACCAGCTCCACTTATAGTTATGGTAGCCTGATACTTCCCCTTATCAGATCCTGTTTTCAATTGCTTGTAAATTTGTCAAACTTTAATTGTTCAGGCTGAAATTTTTCATGCTGCATATCTGTCTCAGGCTCAGATTTGCTGGAAAACTTCAGCAAAAAGTGGTTCAGCCATTTCTGAGAACATGGTGAGGGAAAAATATACTGATTTGTCCATGTTAAAATAAAAATCTTGCAGGTGTTTTGTTGACAGCCTCCAGTGCCTCTTTGCTTTCAAGCACCTTGAAATTTGGCATGGGGAATCACCCTCGGGTCAAGAATGTGCCTTTTGCTGTCCCTGTGTTCCTCTCTGGTTCCTGCTGTAGATTTAAAAAAACAGTACATGTACTCGGACCAGGGTCCGGGAATGAGAAAGGGAACAAAGAGAGAAAGCAGCCACATGGAGGGGAGAAAAGAGGGAAGCAGCAAAGGAGTGGGAGCAGGAGAAGAGGTTCAGGAACCTCTGCTTATTTGCGGAACACTGTCCCTGACAAAATTTGTCAAATGTTGTTAACTATGAAGGAGCAGCTGGAATTTGAGAAGAGAAACAGGAAATCTTTTTAGGGATAAGAATAGAGTCTTTTCGAAATAATCAGCCAAATGAGTGCTACCTATGTTAGTATATTGTCTCCAAAGGATTACCAGTTTTATTTTACACAGGCTTCTAAAGTTGCTAGGATGTACTGTATTTTCTCATGAGAAAGAATACATTCTTATGTCAGATGTAATTATGTAAAATAAAGAAAAAAGACAAAAGTGAAGTAAGGCAAATGGGCCGCTACTCTTGAACTTTCATAATGCGGAAAAAAGTCTCAAAAAGGGATCTTGTTGTTAGAACAGAGAATCAGGATTCCTGAATTCTAGTCTCAGTTGTGCTATTGACTCGTTGTGTGACCTTGGACAAGTCATTTAACTCCTCTTTGCCTCATTTTCCCACATCTGTAAAATGCTTACTTCAGATGTGTTGAGGGACTTAATTATTTAATGTGTATAAAGTGCTTTGAGATTCTTAGATGAAAGCCACTGTACCAGTGCAAAGAATTATTCAATTTAAAAATGACACTTGACTAACCAGTTATACATATAATATTATGGTCTGATTGATTTTTATAATTTTTTGGAAATGGCCATGATGTTATGGTTAAAAATCATGGTTTTTGTGAGGCTATATAGAATGTAATAAATACATCTTAATTACATTGTAAGCTACTGCAGTCCACAAGGCTGATACATATTTTTCTTTAAATGACTAATTATATATTTCATAAAAGTTCATAATACATGTTCACTTAAGTCAATAATACAGATTTTTAAAAATCTGCCTAATGATTTACTCAAGAGACCAGAATCTTTAAGGGAAATGAAACCTGTTTTAATAAAAGTCACGTTTTAAAAACTGCCTAATTATATATATATCCAAATAGCTAGCATGGGAGAATAGTTCCAGATAAATAATACAGTAACAGTAGAACCTTCCATGAATGATTTACTTTAAGAAAACCACCAAGGAAATTAAATACCAGAAACTATGTTTAAATGCCAAGAAGGATCTGACAAACTGAAAAAAGCTGGAAAATTCAAAGTTAAGGCTAGCAGTCTGTCCTTACTTGACCCCCCCGCCCCTTTTCTTGAGTAGGACTATGAGCTAAGATCTGTCTGCCTTAACATGAAATTTCCTTGATTTTGTCCATGTTAGTCAACCCTTTTCTGATATTTGTAGAGAGTTTTCTGGTATTTAATATTTATATATGGGCACAATTCCCACATGCTCAGCAGTTTCCCACTATATAACAACTGAAGCATTCTTAGGCTTTTCCTCTGCAAATGTTGGTTTTACTTTGCTTTAAGAGCATGGGACTGTGAAATCTAAGTTTTCTGGGGCATTAAATTGGTGTGCTATTTCATAATGCTTCCTTCCTCTGGTACATAATTTTGTTGTCTGAATCTAGCAGTAAAAGAAGTCATAGTATTATAATGTAATAAGTTGGAAGTATGCAAGGAGCAGGCAAATACTTAGCTCAGACCAAGTTGGTAAAGAAAGAAAACTACTCGTAAATATCAAAGTGATTAAACTGACAAATTTTAGCTGGTCTATATTTCTCAGTCTCTTCATCAGTATTGAGACAGTTCATGTTCACTAACTCAGACAGACTGGCTTTGAGACAATGGGGGGGGGGGGGGGGCAAAGATATGAGGAGAAGGTTCTACTAGAGCCCACTAGTCAAGAAGTGATGCTACGGCAACATGTAAGTAACCTTGCAATCTCAGACTGGGTCTTTCAGTTTAGGGTCATCATCTTAAGTGTACCTAGTCATAAAAGTAACTCCTGGAAAACATAAGAATTCAGCATCTTCCTTTCTCAGTGTATTCCAATTAATTAATTTACAGATGTATTTGTAACTATCTGTAACAAGCTTATAAGATCTATTATTTATTAATCATTTATAAAATATTTACAAATGGAATGTTAATATAAAATGTGACCAAGTTATCTATACCACAGTACCTCCTTGGGGTGTTGTGAGATTAGTTAATGTATTGACAGAACTTAGCAAACATAAAGCCCTATTGGTCAGAGTGCAAACCCCTTACTCACATAATTCATTCCAGTAATCCCTATTACTATTACCGATGAAGAACTGCTTACCAATGTGAATAATGGGTTCACAAGCTGGTTTTATATCACAGAATCATAGAAGATTAGGATTTGAAGGGACCTCAGGAGGTCATCTAGTCCAACCCCCTGTTCAAAGCAGGACCAATCCCAACTGAATTATCCCAGCCAGGGCTTTTTGTCAATCTGAGCTTTAAAAACCTCTAAGGATGGAGATCCCATCACCTCCCTAGATAACTCATTCCAGGGCTTCACCACCCTCCTAAAGAAAATGTTTTTCCTAATATCCAGCCTAGACCTCCCACACTACAACTTGAGACCATTGCTCCTTGTTCTGTCATCTGCCACCACTGAGAACAGCCTAGCTCCATCCGCTCTGCAACCTCCTTCAGGTAGTTGAAGGCTGCTATCAAATCCCCCCTCACTCTTCTCTTCTGCAGACTAAATAAACCTAGTTCTCTTAGTCTCTCCTCAAAAGTCATGTGCTCTAGCCACCTAGTCATTTTCGTTGCCCTGCTAAACTCTCCAATTTTTCCACATCCTTCCTATAGTGGGGGGCCCAAAACTGGACACAGTGATCAGTGTTATCAAAGTCATCCTAACTAACCTAGTTTATTACTTTGATGAAGTCATAAAAATAGTACAAAAACTGCATTCTAAAATGTGATCATGTGACCAATAAACTGCTGGTTATAATGTCTTAGCACCTGCATATTAAACACATACACACACAAAAATAGAATTAAAAACTCATTCTGAAGGCAGCTTACAAAATACTGAATGTCTGCATTGCTGGGATGTTTCCTGATTATTATTTTTCTTCCAAACCTTCATGCATAGCCTACAAGTCAACTTATATTTTTTTTAAATTTTTATTTTACAAGCATTATTTGACACAAACAATATTATATGAAAAATAATCCTCATGTTTCCACCTTCAAAAAAACCAAAAACAAACCGAGGAAACTATCTTTGCACACTAAACTGTTAACTTTAAAAAAATAAACAAACTAAACAAGAAACACACTTAAAAGAATTCTCTATAACTTGGAAGATAGAACAGTCTCAGGTTGCATAAGATTTTAGATTTCAATCCCCAATAGTTTGTATTCCTGCTGATAATTAAACACATCTTGGATACATTTTGATTAAAAGAATGCCACATGTGTACATGTTTTATTATATATGACACTTTTTTACAAACACAAATAAAGAAATGCATATACTTGAAGCAGCAGTGCCTGTAGATGATCCAACAATTACCACTAAGATGACTAATTAAGGACACCATCAATCATAACAGATCCACTGCCTCACTTCATTAATTTGAATTCTGACTTTTAAAAGTTGTTGTTTTGGTACTCCAGCAGTGGTGAAGAGAGGGGTTAGTGGGGGAGGGGGAAGAGATTGTATTGATTCAATCTACTGACCTTTTCTCCTATTGCCAACAAACTTATCTTACTTTACAAGAGGACTGCTTCAGTCAATTCCATTGCACTGAACTTAATGCCAGTTAGTTTTTACAAACATTTTTGGGTCACTCTCAACATTTATTATCCATATTATATAAGATTCACATTTTTCTTTACTAAGGAAAGTGCACAGAAGTATTGAAAAGCTAGCCGAGTTTCAATTAACATAGGGGGAAGCTTCTAACCACCTGTCTGCAACAAGGACTGTAATTTTCCATCCTAAACTTTTTGCATTTGGAGGCAATGTAATTTTTTATTTAATAGGATCTTGTACATTATGTAGAATGAGATTTAAAAGCACCATGTCAAATATTATCCTATCTAAATGTTTTGAAAACATGGAACTTTCCTAAACTCATGGGGAAAAAAAAAGAAAAAAAGAAAAGAAAAACATTGGTTTTGGAAGACTTACAGTTATCCGGTATAAAATGAAGTCAAAATATTTGAGCACGGGGGACTAATTCTGAGCTAAAATTCAAGTTAACAGCTCATCTTTTTGGTGGGGATGAAGTGGACTATAATGTGCCTTTTGAGGCACAAAGGAGAAATGGAATTCTTCTTTTGTAAGTAAGTTCACTGTACTGTAAAAATAGGAGCTCAATTCCAAAATGTGTGTGTGTAAAAACACCATAGGCTTCGTTTGAATTCAAGACTGTTCCATAGCACAGGGAACAATGAAGCCAAAATGAGCTCATTTCTAGGGCCATTCACATTATCTGCCAGGTGTTAAGCTCATTACTGGGTACAGGCTACAGCATCACTTGCTAGAATAGTCTGTTACTTCATTACTAATTATCTCATTCGCCTTCCACAGCATCAATTAATAGGTGGGCATTCAGGGTTAAAGACCCAAGTAGTCCAGCCATAACCACAAAGGTTCTTAGCCTATATGTTGGAAGCTATGCCAAGACTCCTTGTCAAAGGCATCTCTTTACTGAAAACAAATCTATAGCTGTTTTTGCTAATAACTGGGATATCCACAATATTCCCTCTGTAACTAGATTAACTTAATTTACCCTTAAGATTAACAAAACACATATAGCAAAGGAAAAAGATAGTTGCATGAGAGACAAGGAAGCCTATAATTTTATGTTACATTTTCTATAACTGAAGGCTACTGATGAAATGTCTGTGGGAATGTGCTTTGTGTTTGCTTTCTTTTCTTCAAAAACAAAAAAGAAAAGGAAAAATGTGCCAGAGAAAGTGTCTAAAATATACACCCTGGGTAAGAACTAATTACATAAGGGCTGATTCCATAAGTTCATTTCTATTTCTGTGGATATTTTCAGAATTTAAATTTAAAAAAGGTTAATACAGAAAATGGATTTTTTTCATGGTTCTTTTTGATCATTAAAACCTCTATTTGTTGTATGCAAATGGCTAACTTGTGACCTGTGGGGACAACTTGGACAAAAAATGATATTTTTTCAATTAAAAAAATCGCTGAAGTATGACGTTTCAAATTTTTATTTTTAAATCTACATTCTTGAGTGAAACGCAGGAATATTTGGGCAGCTCTCTGGACATTATTGAGGGATTTATATGAATAAATAAAAAGTGTTTAAAGAGAATTTGTTCATTCATAATACCGAATCACAGGAATTCCTCAATGGTAATTTTATGGGTATTAGTTCTTTATAAATAATTCCTATATCCATAAATAACTGTAGCTGAAGAAATCTTGCTTCTGTTTCAATTCTGTTTTGTGGCATGTAAATGGGATGCTTACTCCTTGTCTGAACACCAGGACCCAGGAAGACTGCTGGCTTGACCGGCAAAGGAGGAATTCATGGCATGATAAAACTCCAAGGTTTAAATTAGGCTCCTAAATCCTTATGGAGGCATCTAAAAAAATAAGCTGATTTTCAAAAATGCTGAGCACCTAGAAGATGCAAGGTTCTGGGTGCTCAGGTATTGTGAAATCTCACTACTTATTTAGATGTTTAAAAGGCAATGTAGAATCCTAACTTCAAGCATCCATTTTTGAAAATTCTAGCCTGGAGCCCAATCACAAGCTAATGTCATTCAGGACTGACAAGTCTACAAAAAAGCCCTCAGTTGGAACCAGCAGCATCCCTGTGTAGACAGGCCAGCCACAGATGAGACATGAGAACCTTCTGGAAGTGGAGCACCTGTCTAGGATTACTGGCTGGTGCATATTGTGGGAATAGATTCCAAATTCCTGCCCCGATTTTGGAGGAACAACAACATACGTCCTGGCCACTTCCTCCTCACTTGCCATGGTGTCTTTCTATGTATAGGCCTATATGTCTGTGTCCATAAATATATTATTAATGTAAGTGGGAGACACGATATGCTGCCTATCCTCCTTGTCTTCTGTTCTTAAAAGAATAATAATAATAATAATAAAAATAATGTCCAAATTAGCTGCCATGGAACTTCGGAATAACATTTAAAATATATGGCATTTCAAAATGGTGACAATATTGCACTAGAAATGGTTTTCACACAAGCTGATCTTAGACATTAACATTTGTCCAATGTGCAATTTTGTCTCCCAGTCGAAGTACAAACCATGCAAAGTGTTGTTTCATTTGATTTGTACAATGCTGCTGTCTCTATTATCTGGGCATCTGTGTTCAGTACAACTGATTTTTATGTATTCCAAAGTCAAGTCTCTATGCTTTAATTCCAGGAGCTCCTATATAACCTGTGACAACAGCCTGGAGAAGATTAGGCTTTAAGATAGGGCCCTCCCTTCTGACCATACAAATAACCCTGGTGGAAAGACAGGCCCCAATTTTTGCCTTCTTGAATCTCTACTTCAGTCTGCCCACGTGCCTGCCAGTATGCTGAAACAGGTTGGGATGTCCACTGACTAACCAGTTATCATATAAGTATTACAACAATTAATTGTATATCCAGTGATGTTGCCGTGTTGGCCCAGGATATTAGAGAGACAAGGTGGATGAGGTGATATCTTTTATTGGACCAACTTCTGTTGGTGAGAGAGAGAAGCTTTTTTGAAAAAAAATAATAAAAACTGAAAAATGATAAATGACAAAGACACCATATAACCTATAGGTGAACACTTTTCACAAAGCAATTACTCTGACTTCACAGTGGTCATCCTCAAAGGAAACCAGCACTATATCTTCAGAAGATGAGCCTGGAAGCTTAATTATGGACTGAACAGGCACACTGGATTTATGGCTTATTACAACAATCTGCAACCCGCTTAACTCCACCCTCAAGCTTCTTCCCACCCCCCGACCTTTCCCCCCTTGGACAGAAGAGGTGTTAACAGGCCACTTCACCTTGAATGGACCCATGAAATATGTGCTAACTACTTATACCAAACAATCTATTCCACCTTGTATTTAGCTGTGGCACTCAGAGTACATTTCCCAGACCTGAAAAAGAGCTCTGTGTAGCTTGTAAATTTGTCTCTCTCACCAAAAGAAAGTGGTCCAATAAACGATACTTACTACCTCACTGTGACACTCTGTGTCTTAGAATAACACCCCAGAAACTCCATATTCAACAGTGTCATGTAATTATGATATGTTCTGTACACAGTATGCCTTGTTTGGTATAATTTTAAAAGTTTTGATCTGTTGAACATTAATGTCTTGTTGGATTGTATGTGCTACCCTTGTATGTGAAGTTAGGAAACATTGCTGAACATCCTGAAAGTTGGGAAACTCCCACAAACAGCCTTTCAGGCACAACATGGGAGTGGCCAGACAGCGTTAATGGTTCTCTCTCACCCTTTCAAGAATAGATTCCACTAACAGGAATTGTTTACAGTAAAGACTTTGCTGAAGGAAGCAAGTTCACAAAGGGGTTATTTGACCAATGGGAAGCAGCCACCATGTCACATGCATGGACTGTTCTAACAAGTTGAAACATACTATAAAAGGAGGAGCGTGACATCATCATGGGGCTCCATTCTCATTCAACTGAACACCAGAAGGGTCCTCTGGAAGACAAAAGGACTTTGAAAGAGGGGAGGGGAGTCCCAGGCACGGAAGGTTGCCCTGCCTGTGTTTAAGAAACTGCTTGTACCAGCTGACAAGGGTGAGACATTGCTAATTCAAATATTGGTAGTGTGTAGTAGAATTTAGACTGTAATCTTATGTTTATTTCATTTGGTAACTACTTTTAATCTCTTTATTTTTGCCTCTTATAATCACTTAAAATCTATTTTTCTGTAGTGAATAAACTTGTTTAATGTTTTATCTTAACCAGTGTGTCTGAGTGAAGAGTCTAGAAATCTTAGCTCAGTAAGAAAAGCTGTTGCATGTCTTCTCCACAATGAGGAGGGAGCAGATTTATTAATATAACTTTGGGGATAGACTCCTTTTGGTGCAGTTCTTACAAACTGTGTGTGCGCATGGGTGGGGGGAGAGGTAATTGGCTAGTGCCTCTCAATTGTTGGTTCATGAGTGGCGAGGCAAGGTGTGTCTTGCCTGTAGATGGCTGTGTAAGTGTAGCTTGCTGACAGCATCACAGAGTGAGAAGCAACTCAGGTTAACATTCATGCAATCTGGCCAGGTATGGTATTCTGCCTGGAGGGACTTGCTGCTTGTCACTAGCAAGACATTGTGAAGGACAGCCCAGGCTGGAAAGTGAAGAGGGCATGGTGCTCCCACAGTTTTCAGGTTGCACCCCAGGGGACGTCATCACACTCCCCAACCTTTTCTCTCTTAATTGAATAGTCATTCACAGATGTTAATCTGTGCATTTAGGGCCTGATTCAATACCCACTGAAATTAATGGAAAGATTCCCAAAGGATTCCCAAAGGAATCTAAATCTCCTTTGTACCACCATGAAAGTAATGTGACAATTATATAGTGAATAAAATTATTTTTTGGTTACTGCATGTGCTTTTTTTGCTCTTCTTATGCTGCGTTTATCAGCTTCAAACAAAAGCAGCTAAATAAAACAGTTATGAGGTCTACAGTTCTAGAAGTTGTCTAAGGTTCATATGCATCACTCCAATTAAAGCCAGTGGAAGTCACATGATATAAGCCTTACACAACTAGTTGAAAATGTAGAGATTTGTGACAAGACTCACCAAGTTATGACACAGCAGTGGGGAAGAGAGAGGGTCAAAGTATTAACAGTTTATTCTAACAGGTTTCTGGTTGTTATTTTTCTATTTTAGTTAAGTAGACTCTAATAGAACCCCACCCCCATCCCCAATACTATTACTCTCACCTTATGAGACATGTATTTGTTTTCTACTACTAATTCTATAAACTGCTACTTCAGATTTATTTGTATTGACATTTACTTGGGAGAAAGGATTAATTACCTTCTTCCCCAAAGCTGCAACATGTATGAAAGTAGCAAATTCTGCAGCTCAAGGAAACATACTGTAGCTCAGCGATTCCCAATTAAATCTACTCACGGGCTGGTTTGATAATTTTATGGCAAAAGGTGGGCTCTTTGTGCAGAATGCTGACAAAACAAAAAAAACCAAAACCTTCAACAGCCAATAAATAAAGACCTTGATTGCAACATAAGTATTGGAGTTTCTACCTTTAATGAAGTTTATAAATCAACATTATTACCTGTGTTTGTGGCCATCTCTAATTGGAGCGGTGACATCGACAATCTCTGGAGAGCTTTATGAAGAGTGGTTTGTAGGAGGTAAGGGCAAGTTGCATGCACTGATGAAAATGCTCATGTGTCAGGTGATTGTAGTGTTGGTTTGTTATAATGTTCATGTTAGAAAACCCAGATTCACAGAGGTATGTTGATCGGAACACCTTTAAAAGACAGATGGCTAGATTCTGGCTATTCTGAAACTGGTCAGTATATTGAATCCAGAAATCAAAAAGTCCCACTTGTCTGAATTTTGCCTTCAAGATATCTGAGCTCTGGAGCCTCACAATTTCTAATTGAATGGCACCTTCCATCAATTGAATCAAGAATATTCTTTGCTTCAGAAAGGCAAGGTCCATCAGCAGAGACAAGAAACAAATCACCTTGCATCATTTTCACCGAAGTTTCATCTGTAGGAACATGCAATGTGGGAAACTACAGCATCTTTCCTGTTAGGTCTGTCTGAAAGATTTCAAGATTCCTCTGAAAAGCGCACACTTTTTCAAACAGATCCCACACACTTTTTGCATGGCCTTGGAGTTGCAAGTTGAGGGAATCCAAGTAATTGCAGAGAAAAGCTGCCTATTACATAGAGGGGATTTTATTAATAAATTCCTGGAACTCGCAAGCCTTGTTGGTCTTGTGGTTTGAAAGAAATTCTATTAATTCTTTTTGAAGCACACAAAACCTTTCTAATACATGCCCCCTACTGAATCAGTGAATGTTATTCTGCTGCAATAGCTCACTAGATTTCGCTGAAACATCTTGTAAAAGGGCTTTAGAAAGACAACACTGCAAGCTAGAAGTTGAGCGTATGTAGTTCACTAATCTCATCGCAATACCCATTGTTTTTTTCCAATCCCCAGACAATTTACAGCACAGGACAGTCTGACACAGTGAAGTGTATTTACTAAAGGGTGTATTGCTGCCAAACGTGAAGCAAAGCCATTCTCTTTCTTTCCCTGTCATGGAGGGACCTCCGTCTATAATAAGCAAGTTTACTTTATGCAGATTTAAACCATGTTTTTCAAAAAAGTCTTTGACCTTTTCAAAAATTATCTCTGCTATGGTGTAGGTTTCTAATGGAATTGGGCACAAAAATTCTTCCTTGAAAATTTCACCATCATGAAATCAAACAACAGCGATAGCTGGACAGTGTCATTTAAATCACTTGATTCATCCAGTGCAAGAGACATGCATTTGGCATTTTTAAATCAGAAATCAGTGCTGACAAACAATTCGCATAAATTACCTCCAATCTTCACACTGCTGTTGAATCAGACAGGGGAACTTACTTCACATGGTTTACAATGTCATCTTTGTTTTTATCTTCAGCAAAAAGCTCCTCCAGCATGCACTCCTTCACAAGCTTGGCATCCAGGAAAGGCTTTTTCTTTTTAGTTAGTACCAATATTATCTGAAGAGAAACAGCTATTGCTTTTTCCTTTACAGTTGCTGATGTTGTGAGAATGAAATTTGAAGTGTGATACCTGAGATTTTCAATTTTGTCACATCTTGTAACACTGCCAGGAGGATAGGCCACGCTGAAGTTACTGTGCTTTGATTCAAAGTTGCACCTCACATTAACGACCTTGCAGACGGATACAGTGGTTTGACATATTAAACACAAAAATTTTGCATTTAAATGAGGCAGCATAATAAAAAGAAAATCCACTGTCCAGTTTGGGTTAAAAGCTTGGTTTTTGCTGGTGACTTTGCAGCATTTACTCCCACTCCTATTTATTTTTGTCTCCATTTCCGTCACTAATTAAAATGGGTGGCATCTTAGCTCAAACATAACTGATGCTATCACAAGAACTTAATATGCAGTAAGCAGTGCTTAATTTGTGTCAGGGCTTCCCAGGAGCCAGAGCCACCCAGCTCTGAGGGCAGCGCTGCCGCCGCCAGCAGCAGCACAGAAATAAGAGTGGCAATATCATAATGGATGTCTGGCCAGCAGCCACTGCTCTCCGGTTTCCCAGCTCTAAAGGCAGCACTGCCGCCAGCAGCAGCACAGAAGTAAGGGTGGCAATACCATACTATGCCACCCTTATTTCTGCACTGCTGCTGGCAGTGATGGTGCAGTCAGAGCTTGGCCCCCGGCCAGCAGTGCCTCTCTGCCACGCAGCCAATGCTTAAGTTGTGCTGGGTCTGAGTCCCGTCACCTCTTTCATTACAAATTAAGCACGGCCAATAAGTTACTTATTGAGGAAGTCATAGGCAAATGATAGGCAATGCATCATTGTTTGTGAATTTAACTATAAACATTTTTAAGGTGAGCTGGCAGGCCACCAGGAACAGCTGGTGGGCCACATTTGGCTCGTGGCCCTCCCTTTGAATATCATTGCTGTAGATAATATTCCTATAGACTATGTTCTGTCTTCCCTAACTCATTAAAAAGGTAATTTGGGATTAACAAACACTAAAATAGAAATGGTTTGTACTGACTTTGCTTTTAATATAAAAATCACTATTTCAAGAAATATAATATGTGGCTTTTAAAATACACCCAAATTGCCTTTTTCTCTCCTCCCTACTCCAAAGACATCACACAGCAGACTGACTTCATATCTCATGTACACATTGGCATATCCAAACAGGGTTTCAAATTGTCTGTGGACCACCCCTCTCTTCAAAAAGTGTAAACATTTCCACTGTGCCACCTATAATGTCTCCACTAAAGAGCAGGGGATGGGGAGAGAGAGAGTCCAAATTCCGTGTTATATGACCTCTTTTTCTTTCCCAAAGGCTGCTGCACTCGCTGATACCAAAAAGAGGTTAAAGAGATGCTGAAGATTTCCTTTGAAAGATGCTCCAATAAAATATCCCTTCCCTTCCACTTCTTTCTTCTCTAGTTAGCTCCCACTTTATCAAAGATCTATGACTGGAGAGAATTGGTCAGAATATTCTTAATGCTATACACAAGGATCTAGTTTGACATTTTAACACCTAAATCAAAATCTCTGTGCTTAACAAGCATAACCTGGAATAATCAGATATGAACCATATAAAATCCCTATTATAAAACTAGGAATGAACTAACTGGGTCAGATGTACTAAAAATCAATGTGGACCTCTGCCCATGACTTAATCCAAATACAGCCCTTTGGGGACTGAAATGGTTCCAATAATTGCCCTTCATCCCTATTACTTTTAAATTTTAATTCCATCAAACTATTCTATGCCCAGTGGTGCAATCAGAGCTACTAATGTGGACTCTTGTATCTGTGTGAGGCCACATTGTCTCATAGCCCCACACAGACACAAGGATTTGCATCAGCAGATTCAGGGACATAAAAGGATTTGGTTCTCACTAGCTACTTAGAGAGAAACTCTGTGATGTGATACTCATGCAGTGACAATCAGCTGAAGTACTCAAGCTTATATCTCCATCATCTCCCCAACTTGTTTTAACAGTGAAAAGCTCTCAGCTCTACAACATACCTCCTCCACTGTTCTAACAGAGTACACTACAAGCCCTATGTATTCTTCCATGTGTTTTCCTGAGGAAATGAGCTGTCTGGGGTGCAAATGGGAAGATGTTGGGAATAATTGATGAAGTCCATTGTTGAACATATGAGGTGGCCTGAGAGAATGTTACAGAAGTGTTATGAAACTGATCCATTGAAAATTGTGCATGCTTTATATAATACCTAGTGGCCTGGAAATTTACTGACTATACTGAAATAAATAAATAGCACATCACTTCCTCATTTTGGTTGGGACCAGGAGTAGAAAAGTTGAAAGACTGCGAGGAAGAGACATGGCTTTTCACTTAAATAAACAGAATTACATATTCTTAAAGGGGTATAAAACACATTATTTTTCACTTATGGCATTTACCTTGACCTTTAAAGGCCAGCAAGTGAGTAAAGTTAAGTTCACATCTAAAAAAAAATCCGAATACCCAATATGGGCCTCATTTTTCCCATTTCGTTGATTTTGAAGCAGATACTTTGAGGAAAACTAGGAAGCATCAAATAAAATACATTTATAAATATTCCCAACATAGGCAAAATAAAAGATCATGATATAAGTCATATGCATATTATTGACAGAAACCCACAGGTAAATCAAAAACATGGAGACCTGGAAGAAGGGTCAGAATCGGGGGCTGGGCCATTATAGCAGGGATAAGGGAGAGACAAGAGACACATGGGGGGAAATAAAATCAGTATCTTAGATGTCTGTACACCAGTGAGAGAAGTATGGGGAATGAGCAGGAAGAATTAGAAATGCTAGTTAATAAACACAACCATGACATAGTTGGCATCACAGAAACTTGGTGGGATAATACGCATGACTGGAATACTGGTATAGAAGGGTACAGCTTGCTCAGGAAGAACAGGCAGGGGGAAAAAGGGAGGTGTTGCCTTATATATAAAAAATGTATACACTTGAACTTGTTGAAAGTCTCTAGATAAGGATAAAAGTGGTAAAAAAAAAACAAGGGTGATGTCATGGTAGGGGTCTACTACAGACCACCTAACCAGGAAGAAGAGGTGGATGAGGCTTTTTTTAAACAACTAACAAGATTACCAAAGCACAGGAGTTGGTGGTGATGGGGGACTTGAACTACCCAGACATCTGTTGAGAAAATAACACAGCAGGGCACAGATTATCCAACAAGCTTCAAGCCGCAGAGCTTCCTGCAGCTGGGGGAGGTTCCCAGAGGCAGATCCGACCTGGCCCTGGAAGCAGCCCCTGCAGGGGAAGAAGTAGTTTCATCCCACCACTGCCTGGCCGGAACTAGCAGCTGGGGCACAGTAGGAACCCCCTCCCTTACAATAGCCAGATTTCACAGGGGAAATCAGATTTCACAGTCCATGATGCATTTTTCATGGCTTTGAATTTGGTAGGGCCCTAGTCACAGTGGATCACAAGCTAAATATGAGTCAACAGTATAACAGTTGCAAAAAAAAGCAAACATCATTCTGGCATGTATTAGAGCAGGAGTGTAGTAAGCAAGACACGAGAAGTAATTCTGCTCTACTTCACGCTGATTAGGCCTCATCTGGAGTATTGTGTCCAGTTCTGGGTGCCACATTTCGGGGAAGATGTGGACAAATTGGAAAAAGGCCAGAGAACAGCAACAAAAACGATTAAAGGTCTAGAAAACATGACCTATGAGAGAAGATGGAAAAAAATTGGATTTGTTTAGTGTGGAGAAGAGAAGTGAGGTGGTCATGATAACAGGTTTCAAATACGTAAAAGGAAGAGGGAGAAAAATTGTTCTCATTAACCTGTGAGGATAGGACAAGAAGCAATGGGTTTAAGTTGCAGCAAAGGTGGTTTAGGTTGGATATTATGAAAACTTCCTCACTGTCAGGGTAGTGAAGCACTGGAATAAATCGCCTAGGGAGGAGGTAGAATCTCCGTCACTGGAGGTTTTTAAGAGCAGATTGGAAAGATAATACTTAGTCCTGCTTTAAGTGCAAGGGACTTGACTAGAAGACCTCTCAAGAACCCTTCCAGTCATACAATTCTATGATTCTATTTGTGGCAGGCAGTTTAGAGAGTAACTAAACTTCTCACCACTTCCAAACCTTTTGGGGACTGATTAGAGGAGTGGACGCAGTGCCTGGAGATTAAAAGCTATATTATATTATTTTTGAATAGCTGGAACTGTGATTCTCTCTAGTCCCAGTCAATCTGCTCAGGGAGGTGTAGGGGACTTGCTGGGAAGGACTGGGAGAAAATGTCTTCCTTTCTCCCCTCCCTTATAATAGCTCCAATAAGCCAGTTAGAGCCTGTAAGGACCAGAAGTTTAGGAAGAAATATGTGCACCCCAGCTTCCAAGGCAACAATCTGGTCTTGCTCTGGACACCCTGTATTTGATTGGCCATTTGCTCACTAAGGGAAGTGTATGAAAACAAAAGGGGATCCTTCCATAACAAGTACCTGTACTGGTGATTTGCCAGGAGTTTTATATTTTAAGTTACAAACATTATAACTTAACCCATCAGGTCCCAGACTTGTTGTGGGGAAGGTTAAAAACCTCCCCTGCCTCAGCCAATCTCACAGTGAGGGATATGTTCCTTCCCAGCCTACAAAGGAAAGGGTGAGTAGTGTAATGCCCACAGTGGATCATGAGGAAATCCTGTCCAATTGCAAATTTTGTGGATGGGTGCTGCCAGGTAAGAGAGGGCTTTTCCAGGACTACCCAGGGCATGAATACCCTCCACACATGCCTTTCTAGTCAGCAGGAAGGGCAGTGTCCTCCCCTTGACCTGTCCCAGGTGTTTCCTGCTCTTCTCTTCTTCCTATCTCTGTCCTTGTAAGCTTCCCCCACTCCTCCTCTACTACTCATTATAGGGCGAGGACCCTCTTAAAAGGCCAGAAAATGACTCACATTCTCTCAGATATGAACTTTGTCTCCACCCACCTGATGGCATTTAAAGTGCCAGGTTAATACTCAGATAAGGAAAAATAACTTTAATCCTTAATTAAAAAAGGATGCTTTTGTGTATTTTCACAAATTACATAATTGGTCTGTACACATGAGATTAGTAGCCCCAATTTTGCAGATTCAAGAGGTTCCGGTTCTGTAGTTTGGATAAGCTTCAGATCTACATTCAAGCTTTTGTGCACTGAAGTATCCATGTCTCCATAATCAATATCCTTGGAGACTGGAAAGTGTTACAAGGAAGACAGTTTACATTATTGCTAAGGCATATTTAACTGGATAGAAATATTAGTCCAAAACAGAAACTGAACATTTAATTATACATCATTTCCAGTCATCTCAAATTTCATAGTGTTTCAATAAATTCAGTACTAATAACACTAGATTGCTATTATCCTCTCAAGAGTAATCATCCACATATCCCTTGTACTCTGGTACAATATTTGATGGGATTGTCTTGTAACAGTCTTATTACAATGTACACCTTATGTTAACTTTCTTTTTCTACCTGTCTCAGTTTCATTCATTTTTCCCATTTGTTTGTCGATGACAGACTTTCACCTCTATTTGAGGAATTCAAGAATGGGGGGCAGAACTTGTGGTTTTGTGTTTTCAATTTTGCATATCAATGCTATCATCTATTTATGTTGCATTTGAGGCTGTAAATACATTCAGTGTCAGATTCCTGCTGTTCAGGTGTCATGACCAGACTTCAAACCAATGAGTGACATAGCCTCACCAAAAGGATTTTCTTTTCACCTTACACTTTTTTCTGAACAACAGTGTATATACATAAAGCGCAAAAGTTATGCTAACAGTGAACAGTTACTGAAGAAGGCAATCCCTTTCCCCACAACAGAATAATTTTCCCCTCATCCCCAAGAAATCATACATCCTTCCAAAAGGGGAGGTTTGGGTTAATTGTTTTAGAAACTTTGTGTCGCTAATTACTACTAAAGGAATGCTAGATGTGAGACAAAAGCACCAAATATTGAAAGCTTCTCTTACGAAAGATGTTTTACAGCAAATCTACTCATGATCCAGGCTAGATTCAAACTACATCCCTGGAGGTAAAAAGTCTAATCCACAGAGCTTATCACTTATGTATGTAATTATGAATTAGATACGCATTGCTCTCAGACATACTTTAATCAGTCTTTTACTGAATAATTAAAACAATACAGTTATTTCTGAACTTCAAAAAAGTCCCTCTGAGACGCTACTAGCGGTAATTAGAGAAGGTCAGAGGTCAGGAAGTATTCCACATGACAGGAAGACAGGGATAATTTATCATGTGATATTAGAGCACATAAGGGCTCGGAAGAATTCCTCTAAACTGTGTGTGTGTCTGATAACAGTGTTAAGCCAGTATGGAATGTGTGTTGTTAATACTAATTATAATGCCAGTAATTATAAACCATAGGTTACGTTTCTATTCATGAATAGGCGATCTTGTTTCTCTGAATCATAACAATGCATCACTCCTTTGTTTTCCGTGAGCATTCACCCTCACGAGGCAAGAAAGTCTTTGGCTAAAATTTAAAATCACAATGAAAGGCAGAGATAAAACTTAACAATGATATAATCTGACTAATTTTAAACCTGAAACAAAATAACCTGAGTCACATATAATGAACCTAATGCCTAACCCATTTCCCTGCAGAAACCAACAAAGATAATGAACACAGATTTTTAAAGGAATAACTTTAAACATGTTCCTTTTTTGTGCAACACAAACAAAATATTAGTGTTAATGCTGAGAGATAAAACAATAAAAAATGATTATTAATAATGAGAGATGTTCTAAAACTGTGCATAAGTAATGAGGAGGCAATAGGGAACAGCCAGTTAGGAGTAAGCAAAGGCATTCACTGGCTTTAGAATCCATTTGCGTCTTTGCTTCAAATTCCACCATAAGAATGACATTTTACTTTGTTTCTAGCTACCTTTGAAACAGGCACTATCTGCTCCACAATATTAAAACAACAGTGCAAACAGAAGAACAGAAAAGATGGTAGTTAATGAAAAAAAGCTTTGAACAATAGAACTAAGTGTATTTCGTGGTGATGCTCTCAAACTGGCAGCATGGGAGAATGAAGTCCTTTATCTTCAGCATAGGCATTGACAGGGCAAGCTGCCTGACAATGAGTCTCAATCCTGTTTTGGAGGGATCACCTCTAGAAGCAAGAGGGTACATCTTCTAAATTGGGGTTCTCAACCTAGGACTCCTGAACAATATAAGAGCGTTACAACCACCCTTCCCTTCCCGTATTGGAAAACTGGGGGACATCCTGGCTAGATCCAGGCTAGAGAGAAGGGGAATCCCTAAGTTGTGAAACCTAGTAACTAATAGCAGATATCAGTCCTTTTGATAGAGGGAGTGTATTACCTCTGTCATCTCCTCTGGTTGCTTCCTGTAGGCCACCATCATCTCAGTCTTGTCTAGGTTGAGCATTATCCAGCTTGCTCTCATCTATTTGCCAGTCTCAGTTATTCATTGACTAAGGCACTGAACCCATGTCATCGATGATGGATGAGCAAGAGGCTAAGGTGGGTGTGTCAGAATGCTGAAAACACTGCACCTTGTGCTTTTTTACTAAGCCTTCTAACAGCTCAATACACACATTGGGCAGGAAAGGTGACAAAATGGAACATGGAGGCACCCCACACTTTTCTAAGATGTTTCTCTTTTTCTTTGTCCTTGATGCCACTTCTGCTCTTATCTGACCCCTCCATCCCACTCACTCACAGACAGGTATGCTTGCTTTGCTGAAATATTCTTCATTTGTTGTGGTGGGGGGGCGGGTTCGGCTATTACCTTCCAGTCTCACATGCTCCTGGGCTCCGCTGAGTCAGAACTACACAAGGCATACTGAGGCCAGTCGAGCCTTGAAGAAAGTAGACAGTATAGCAGTTTGTCAGATCTGGCACAGCATGTCAGAAAAGAGCCTGCATATGGATGGGAATGGTGGGAGGCAGCTGAGAGGAAGGTGGAGTAACAAAACATGGACTAGGGAAGGAAGGGAAATAGAAAGATACTCAGTTAATAATCCAGGGATCAGATTATACTTAAAGAATGGAAAAGAAAGAGGAGGAGAAACAGGAAAGTGAGACAAGGAGAAAACTGTTCAAAATAATTCACAAACTTCCCCTAAACTTTGGCCAGAGTAATAGCTATAGAGTGAGGTATACACAAAGGGAGGGAAGGAAAAGAGCAACACATGCATTTGTAGAAGCATGGGTTTAGGGAAAAGACCAAATACATTATGTATTTACAAAAGTAGGGAGTTAGGCAGGAGAAGCCTCAAAAGCTTCAAACAGTCTGGAAAAGCTGCAGGAATACAGCCAAATGCTTTGGATTAGAGGCATACCATTGATTCCGAGACAGAGAAGCCCTTAGAGAATACACAAGATTTGAAGACAGTACAGTGCACAGCAGAGACTGTCAGACCTGCAGTGACCTTTTGATGAATCTGAAATATCAACAAACATAAAGGAGTCTGAGCACAGAACAAATGATGGACTCAGGAAAGAAAAGGCATTGGGACAATGGCCTGATTCACTAGATCTCAGTTTGGGGATGGAAGAGGCAAGAAATATCAGTCAAGAAAGCTAAAGGAGGGACAAAAAGCATGGAGTACATAATTGCAAGATCCTTAGCCATCTACTTTCAAACCTTAAAAAATTTTTTAGCTCATGTTGGATTGTGTGCAGACCTGAGTTTCAAGGAGGAGTTTATTTGATTTTGACAAGTTGGTCCATTCTTTCATGCTAGCCTATTAGAGTGAAGTAATATAATAATGGTACCAAACAGCTACATTAAAAAATTTAGTACCTATATTTATAATCCAGTAGCAGTTGTTTTTTAGCTGTTACCTAGAAGTTACCCAAGGCAATGCCCCTGAATAATCAATGTACGTGCAGCATCCATCCATGCTGAAAGTGAGACTATTCCTAGTGCTATGTCCTGGATTTCCACCGATTTTGCGTTAGTTAGTGCAAACTGATCTGACATGACTGGATGTATCTAACTGGGATGTGTGAAAAAAATTAAAAATATATATTTATTGCATGAGTAGATGGAAAAAGGTGGTGAAAAGTAGGCATTTCTCCTGTGCATCACAAAAGTGAGCAGCAGCAAGTTAAGAGATTGCCTGTATATGCTCCCTATTTTATTAGAATTTTGATGGAAGTAATTATGTTTCTATTGGCTCCCGGGAAAGCAATCCAAACTTAATAGGAGATTATAAAGGTATTTGGGCTATAGCACCTAGTTAGTTCTAGAACTATATAATTTAATTTATTTATTTAATATTTTGTACTGTGCTCATCAGTTTATTACCCAAGCATGCATGCAATAATGAAAAAAATATAGACATCTATCATTAAACAATTATAATGAGATAATTAGAGATCTGTCCTTCTCAAACTGGAATTCAGGGCCTGCTTGCCTGAGGGCACAGACTATTTTAAATAAGACTGGAACAGAGTGGTTACACAAAGAAAAAGAATAGAACTCTAATTGAATAAATAGTAAAATAAGCATTAAAATATATATTATTAAGCTGTGTAATGATCATCCATTTGATTATTGGAGAGAAGTCAGCTGAAATAATGTCTATGATTACAGTGAAAAAAATAGTCCAACAGCAGCACCCAACCAAGGCAAACAATAAGCCAAAAATTCAAATGTGTTATTAAGACAAACAGTGCCCACAGCCAAGGAGCAGGCTCTCACACTATTAATTGCTGGCATCTACACCATAATCTCTTTTTTTAGTCACCACAGTTTCAATTAATTCAAACATATAAATGGCATATTAATGACTGGTTTAATAAATCTGGTATGCTAGCAGTCCCAAACATGTTTAGATTCACAGCTTCATTTAATTTTCTGTCTGGTAAAGACAAAGGTAATATTTCTTTCAAATCCAACATGGTTGTACCCTCAAAATCACGGGTAAATCCCCATATTGCAGTTTCAAATGCAATAATGGGCTAGATCCTCAGCTGGTACAAATCCTCAGCTGGTGCCAGTTAAGGCATCTGAGGATCTGACCCAGTGTTTTTATCTAGTAAGTAAATGGCAATGTTAAAAAGCAGCCATTTCCTCTAGTGGGAAATGAGCATTTTAATCCATAAAAGCAAACTATGTTGAGCAACCACTAAGAGATCAGTTCTGCCTTCACATAAGTGGCTGACTTCTCACTGAAGTCAATGGGAGTTGTACCCATTCATGTGAAGGCAGAGTTAACCCCCTTGGCTAGATGGTTTAGCACTCATGAAATTACGAAGTTAAGATTGCACAACCAAACAGAATGCTATACCTTTATGCATACTTATGATAAGCCAAGCAGTACTTTAATTATACAGTCACATGCTATACAGTTATATAATATTAACCATTAACAGTGGCTACATGTCTAGCATCTTGTAATTTGTTTTCATTCCTGTGTACTTGTACGTTTTTTTAACTGACTTGGTGGTCTAATATCTTTTACTACAGATTTTTACATGATAAACTCTCAAACTATGCATATGCAGACATATGCTATACACATTCTTTACAACTGGTAAACAACCTTCCTTATATGAATTTCAGGAGATTAGACAGTTAACTACAAAGCTAATTTGTGCACCAATAAGCGTTAATTATTACTTTGTACTGGTTTTCTTGTTCTACAGTATGATGTCTAAGTATGGTTTCCTATGTTCTTTTCATGTACCGGACTTCCATGGATTCTTTGTCTGGCATGGATACAGTAAATTGAAGTACAATAAGAGTTTCATACATGTATCTAAGGATGTAGAGAAATATAAAACAGTATATCATATTATTTAAAAAGTAGATGTGATTGTATAACTAAAAACGGTACCATAAGCACAAAGGGACATTTAATGCATATATTCAAAGAGATAGAGTTAAGCTTGTATGTGCAGCTTTAACAATTGTGGGCCCATTTATGCTTAATCTTGCAAGCTTTACTTTCTCTAACATATTTTTAAAATTTAATTTCTGAGTATTGTTTTTAAAGGGAAAGGATAGAAAAATAAAATTCTATTGTATGGAAATATTTGACAAGACGCATCCTAGGAGACATAGCACAAATACATAACTCTACCTGCACTCTTTATCTTTACCAACTGTACTCTTTCATAAGCTAAATAAATTGAACATCTTAAGTCTCTCATCATATAGTGTATATGGCCAGACCGCAAATCATTTTCATGGTTCTTCTTTGAGCCTGTTCCAATTTTTCAATTTTCTTTTTATTGTGTATTCAGCTATGGTCTCATCAATTCCACATACACTGAAGTATCTCACTGATGAGAAGACCATAGTCATGATAAACCCTTTAATGTGAACAGGAACCATGTACAGAAATGAGGTGACAAACTTTCTACTCTCTGTGTAGTTGCAGCCTGCAGCTGCCCTGACCTTTCTTTGTTTCTTCCCACTGCAGGAAGTGTGTCCCATAAAACTAAAGACTGTATATACAAGAAGTCTAAGATCACTACACTTCCTGGAGGATTTATTCTATAGCACATCTTCCCTTTTTAGATCCCTTTGATAGTTTGAACTAAAACACTATTAAATTAATCAGAGCATAACCCTGATTAATTTAATAGTGTTTTAGTTCAAACTATCAAATTACTACAAATACATTAACTGATTTAACCTTCAGTTTCTTAACCACAACCCTAACAAGTCTTGATCAGTGCATTTCAGCAATGTTTCTTATCTGCTGTATTGCAAACCCTCTTTAGTCAAATTTCTTTATTGTAGTATTTTGTTTGATTGTACTTTCCTAATCTTTTCCTCAATATCACAGACTCCTTAATTATCTTTTGTTTTGTCCTATATCTAGTAATTGAGTATTTATGCATCTGTGGTAGAAGAGTTCAGCAGGTTACTTTGCAGTGGTGTATCTCTATGGTTGACAGTGCTAAATATGGATCTTCTCTTGCATCTCTTGCTTTTTAAAGCAAGTTATTCACTATATGTACTCCACATTCAGTTTGAAGATATCTGGGAAGATAGAGATGTCTCATGATGAAAGTCACACGTTAGCAAAATTCAGGTATTCCCTCTTCTTGAACTGTGGTCATTGTGAGTTGTTATTGTTCTTGGAATTCTATGTCATGCAAATACAGATTTAATATGCCTGACAACTGTTGCTGCTGTGGAATATTCAAGTGAGATTACCTCTGGGAAGCTGGTAACATAGTTCATTATTACCAGATGATCATGTCTTCCCAAGTTGAACACATCAGTTCCAATCTTGTGCCATGGAACTGTGAGTTGTTTGCATGGTAACACTGGTTCTTTCTGCTTGGAATCTCTGTTTCTGTATACCTGCTCACCATTTACCAGAAGGTTATTATTTCCCATGATCAGTAAGTAATTGCAGGTTTTCCATCATTTATGAAAGTCCTCTCATGACAGATGATAAAGAATGATAGCAGAATCTCACCAAAAAAACCTTGTTTTATCATCATACCATATATTGATATTTTGAAACCTTGATAACATATGCCTAAATTAATACTAGTGCTATCTGATTTATTAATTATTTGTGCTGATTTTCTTCTTTCCTCCTCCTTCTTCGGTAATCTGTTGTGTCTTAGCAACCTTTCATTTGTTCTTGGACAATTATAATTTAGTAATTAGAAAATAATAGAATATTTTGACTATTTAAAATAATGTCACTGCTCATTTCTTAATTCATGTACAATCTAGACTCCTTATGATTAGGTGCTTCTGATTTATCTTTTTCCTTGGTAAAACGTGAACACGTAAATCTAAATATAAAATGAAATCTATCAAGCAAAGGCAGGATAAAGTGAAAACATTCTCTTGTGGCAAAGAAAACCTCATCAACCAGAGCGATTATTTTTTCCTGCATAGCACACTGTGCCAAGTGAAATGAAAGGAAGGAGGGGAAAAAAGTATATTATATATCTGTCGGTTTTTATAACATCATAGAGTTTCATGAAGATTAAATATTCTAAGTGATGTCATAGCAGGAGGATGAATACTTGCATGCTGCATAAGATAGTGATTCATTACTATAATGGCACAGAAATGGAAACACATTACTTACAGCACCAAGGACTAACGCTGAGACTCACTGGGATTTCAGTGATTCCATGTTCACTTGTCTTAGGACTGCTTTTAATTTTTTTTGTTCATGGAAGACACCAGAAAATAATGCCATCATAAATAGAACCCATATTTTTTAGAATGTGCGCAATTATAGCACCCTATTTACATAAGGAAAGCCAGCTGGGTTGCTTTATAGATTATTTTTGTGTTTGACTTTTTAAAAAAATAAGGAATGGCTACTGGAAATATTAATACCCCTATAGGATGTATTGCTATCTTCCTGCTACTAAATTGCACTTTGAGCGCTCCCTTGATATAAAGCTTTTTGTGATTAGGCTGTCATGCAGTCAAAGGTTGCTTACACTTTGCCAACTCAATGTCTTTTGATCTCCATAATCAGCTCCCTCCAATGTATAATGTACACTTTACAACAAAAAGTCAATTTACAGGCTCTGAAGAACAGCCACATAGAAGAACTTGGAGGAAATAGAGAGCCTTACAAAAGAAATAGCAAGTTGGCTTATAGTCATGACTTTGGATTTCAGTTTACTAAAATGGCACAAGGGCTCCCTAATTTGCTACCTAACATTATTTATTTGAACTTGGAGAACAAAATGCATGTTTGTAAATGTATTTACCCTTAAATCTCAAGCCAAAGACCATCTCTCTTAGGGTATGTCTACACTGCAATTAAAGACTCACTGCTGGCCCGTGCCAGATAACTGAGGCTAAGGAGCTCAACCTAAGGGCTTTTTAATTGCGGTGTAGATGTTCAGGCTCAGGCTGGAGCCTGGGCTCTAGGACTCTGTGAGATGGGAGGGTCCCAGAGCTCAGGCTGCAGCCTGAGCCCAAATGTCGCAATTAAACAGCCCCTTAGCATGAGCCCAAGTCAGCTGGCATGAGCCAGCCATGGGTATCTAATTTCAACATAGACACACTCACAGTGATTCTCTCTAGTGGAAAAGCATAATGTACCATATTGTCCTACCCAGTATTTAATAATCTGGTATTTACTAAAGGCTGCAGACTTAAGGGGCGGGAACTAGAAAAGTTTCATGTTTTGTAAAATCAAGACATGAATTATGTAGCGAAGCAGGAAGAAAATACATTCTCTGCAGCTAAATTGTACTGATAAAATAACAATAGCAATGCATAAAGGAGCATATGTTCGACAATTTCTTACCAATAAGTAAGCTGACAAGAAAAGAACAAAGTTTACTTATGCAATATCAGCATGGCAAAGTCTAAAAGTCAAGAAAGATTAATTATCACTTTTATCAAGCAATGTGTTTACAATGGAGACTTCTAAGGAAAGGAAAAAAACATTTTCAGTGTGACACACAACAAAGATTTTTATCTAACAATATGATTCTGACTCAAGGACGTCACAAATTCTGTGACTTTCTGGGACCTCTGTGACTTCTTCTGGGGCAGGGCTAGAGCAGCTGTCACCGCAGGGCTGCCAGAGCAGCGACTGCCCAGGGTCCCCCTGAACAGCTGATCAGCGGCAGCTGCCCAGGGACCTCCGAACAGCTGACAGGCGGCTAGCCTGGAAGCCCTGAACAGCTGATAGGCAGCCAGCTGCCCAAGGGTGCTGCAGAACAGCTGAGCTGCAGCCAGCCCCAGCACACCGAACAGCTGATGGATGGCCAGGGACAGCAGAAGCATTAGGCCCAGCCCAACGGAGCAGCAGTGGGGTTGGGTAGGCCTACCAGCACTGGAATAGCCACTGTCAGCTCCTGTTGCTCCAAAGCTCTGCAGCTGGAAGCCCCAGCAGCAAGGTTTGTCCTCTGTGCCTCAGGGAATTTTTAGTAAAAGTCAGAGACAGATTTGTGAATTTTTGTTTATTGCCCGCACCTGTTCCTGACTTTTACTAAAAATACTCGTGACAGAATCTTAACCTTACTTATTTCCTAACAGGGTCTCATTCTCTTTCCCAAGACAAACTGAAAGCTACTTCATGTACAAGTATTTGGATAGGTAGAAGCTAGCATGTGTAGGACCAAATTTTTAAAGGAACTTCAACCTGACCACTTGTTTAGTATTCAAAAAAAAAGAAAAAAAGTGCAATTGTTTGCAATTATTTTTATTTGTATTATGATAGCACCCAGAGGCCTCTGCTAAATCAGTGCTGCAAAGTGCATGACCCTATACAAACACATAGTGAGACTCAGTCTCTGCCCCAAAGAGCTTACAATCTAAACAGACAAGACAAACAAAGCGTAGGGAGGGGAGTCAGAAGCACAGAGAAGTGAAGTGACTTGCCCAGCTGACGCAATGGATCAGTGGCATAGCTGGGATTAGAACCTAAATCTCGTGACTCTTACAGTCTGATACCCTCTCCACTAGACCTACCTGATTTGTGGCTGTAATCACATAGTCAGATGCTTAAATTTTGACAATGTATTCACAGCTGATTGAGACAGAAAATTTAAAAGCTGTTTTAAAAAACTTTGTTATTTAAGATATTCAAATATGTCAGATCTTATCCTATAAATCCAAAAGGGCAGGTCCTGGCCAAAACTTCCACATCCCCAGTTTTTTTTCCTCACTTCCCTCCATGAAGGAAAGAAAAAAATCTTCTCACACCCAAGGAATATTTGTTTTTAGTTGTTTTTTAAGAAGTGTGTGCACAGGATTTATTCCAATATAGATTCTGAGGACTGGATTTTCTTGTTCAAAAGCATATTGTTGTCTAACCATCATCTGAAATAGGATCTTATAGCCCAGTTAAATGGATAATGGCTAGTAATCTAAAACCTTTGACCCTTTCTTAACTCTCTCTTGTATTTGTAGGTCCCATCTTGCTCAATGAGGATTTGTTTGCCTGCTCAGTGTACTCTCAGTGTACTCAGTGCCTGCTCTCTATTCCCCTCTGTTGCAGAGATACCAGAAAGGAATGGCTGAACGAGGTTTTGAGAAGGGAACATGTCACCAATGGCCTCACACCTGCTAAACACAGCAAACTCCAGTGATGGAAAGAAAATATTGTTTAAATGCTGTCAACACACAGGCTGATTTTTTTTAAAAAGGACAATCCTGGCTGAAATGGGAATCTTAACAATTATCCTAAATCTGGGACCAATTCTGATTTTATAGTTTCCATTTATTGCAACATTTAGAAAATATAAAATATAAAAACTTAATCTTTAAATAAAACAATTCTGATTGGCCTAACATGGAAATGGAAACAACTGACAGACTATCCTTCACCATATGCCCAGTTTGTACATTTTGTAGCTTGACTGGCAAACTGCAAATCACTGTTCAGAATAAAGTAAATGTTCATGGACATATTAGGTAAATCAAGTTAAAACAGGTATCATGCATTGCAGATTACAAAGATATCTATGTACATGTACAATAATTACTACTTCACCTCATTGATTTGAGTTGCTGGTTAATTTTAACACGCTGCTGTAATCTGATATATTCTCATTAGGGATTTACTCCAATTCCTATTTAAGTCAATGTAAAGAGACAGGAAAGGGAGTTGGAAGAGGCCCAACGCGTTTGATAATCAGATTTCTACACAACTGAAATACAGAATTGTCTTTAAAAGTAATGAAGAATTTACAAGTAAACTTTCAGGTAGGTGTGACATGCAGAACATCTGTTTACGAGAACATACGAAGTATTTTGCTGCCTTACTGCACTGGCTGCAAGTGCCTATATTTACTATAAAAATGCTTGTGTTGAATCTGACACCAAACAGAAAAACTAGAAAGGCTCAAAAGCCATATTTGTTTGTTGGTTGATTGGTTACTTATTTCACTCACTAACTACATTCCCCTTTAATTTATAGCATACCTGACGAACCCACTTTGTGATTAAGACTCTTTTTCTTTATTCCAAAAAACCTGAAAAATCTAAACTGTGATCTCACCCCTGCCCCTCAGAACCTCTTTGTACAAACTTCCACTGCAAAAGCCACCACTCCAAATATTGTGCTCTGTTTCCCATCTAAAGGAACCTTCAGAAGACTTTAAAATAATACTCTTTACAACTGCTAGATGCTGCCAAATACAAGAGAAATTTTAGATTCACACCAAGAAATCCATGCCAAAAATTAGTGATAGTCCTCTTAAGAAAAAGATTGAACATTTGTGTCCATAAAACCTTTGAAATACAACATATATAAAATCTTACTTTGGTCTCTTCAGAGTCTGCTGATGTCCACCGGACTTCTCACCTAAAGCAAAAGACAGAATGATACAATGTAAAGTTTTGGGAAATGCCTAATGTATTTTCTATTAGAGAGTTTCAAAAAGAAGGTCAAGAACAAGTAACAATGAGCTGCACTTTTATATTTTTTCCTTAAATCCCAGCTGGGATGTGCAGTTACATGCAGTGCATGTTAGCCACTCAGTATCCAACAGCAAAGGATTTTGACTGATGTTTTAGAAGAAAATGTATTTTCAATTCATTTTTATAAAGCAGACAACTATTGGGTTACAAATAAAACAAGTCTGACACAAAGAGAAAACAAAATCCTCTGTAATTAATTACTATATAGAGAGAGGACCTTCGACATGCTAGTCTGTGAAAAGAGACATAATACCTGCTTTATATGCATGATATTACATACTCCAGATTAGCAGGTAAGGAGAATGTGTGTGTAGTCTTTTGACTCAATCAACACCAATTTTTATGATCTTTTGGGAAATACAGGTATGAATACATACATAACTCAGAGCATTAAGGACCTGATACAGTCCCCAGTGACATTAATACAAAGTCTCTTATTGACCACAGTGGGCTTTGGATCAGGCTCTACAGGAGTGATTAATATTAAAAAGGTGCAGCTCATTCCCACTCACTAAATGTATTCTTTTCCACAGTATACTACAGATGACTGACTCTGCATTCAGAGGTAGAGTTCCTTCAATTTAAATGACTCTTTTGTGAACAGGAGCTACAATGTTTAAAATTGGTCTCCTTTTTTAAAAAATTACGAGAAAAAGAAATACAAAACCATTTACCTAAACTTTTCAGCAGAGGAATGGACATGACAAGCCCTCAGATGTTATTGTGCAATTATAGCGCAACTATAGCGCTGGCTGGACATTTTTCAGTGAATACATTTTACGGATAGAAAAAAATAGCTTGTGCTAAAATGACTTAAAAAATTATGACGTTTTCCCAAGCAGCCTTAAAACGCCCCTAGAGAGAGAGGTAAGTTGTGATCCTTAGTGATACACTCACAAACTTATTCTGAACCACCTTTGATTAATCAAATCCTGTTATTTTCCCCCACAAATTTTATAAGCACAAACACACATATTCAACTGTCCTCAGTAACTAATGTTTGTATAGTACTGTGTATAGCCTGTTCGCTGAACACACTGGGAAGGTTCTCTAAAGCTGATGCTGTGAACACTGTAGCACATGGTAGCACTGCAAGGACTGAGTCCAAGGTAGAACACATCATTCTATACATTACCTCCTCCCCTTCCTTCCAAGTCCCTGCCAACAGGAGCAGATTTAACTCCAGTATTACAATCCCCAATCATTCAAATATCATGAGTCAGGCCTCAAAATGTCTTGAGGTTGACTTTAAAATAATTTTTTTTTAAATAATGGATTTTAGGCTCTCATACCCTGTCCCCCCAAAAAACATTTCTGGATTCTGAGCCTTTAAGGGGCTCTTGGGTAATGTTCTCAATTTTTTTTTTCCAGGAACCATGAGGGTTAGTAAGTTGGGGGTGTTTCTTTTAAGTGGCAGCTGAGATTCTCATTTAATCACTAGACTCCAGGAACTGGGGCTTTCAGACAAACTCCAAGTATCATGAGTCTCACAAAAAATTTTCAGAGTTGGCAACAGTATAAACTCCTATCAAGAAAAACTCCAGGAGCAGGAATTATTGCACAGAGAATCAAAACACTCCCTGCCAAAACCCCCTTCTTGATATTCCATGTATTAGGCTACCCTGCCCATCACCCAAAGGAGGGAGGCTATGGCTAGTTTCTACAGCTACGTTCTCCTCCCCTGTGAACTTTTTGCTGCTGGAGCTTTGCATAGAGCTTGGAAACATCTGGTATGCCCTACTGGCATCACTAGAAGCCTTCTTCCAATTTCCTCTCCCTCCTTCCTGACCGTACCATTTGTAACCTGAAGGGGAGGAGTCACTGGACCCAGGCCACAACTAAGTGCATGGGACAACTAATGAAAAAAGGAGCGGGCGTGGGGATCACAGGTTTAAACAAAGGGAACCAGAATGGGACACCGAGCAGAGAACCTCAAACAGTGCCCACTGCTCCCGGAAAGTGTCAAGGGGGCCGGCGGACGTTGCCCAGGGGAACTCTGTCCGGATGTGTGAACGAACAGAGGAACGGAAGCAGGCCCCACAGCAAGGCGCTGTGGCCTTCGTTGGAGCCTAGGCCCAAGGAAGGGTCATGACATTCCTGCTGGACAGATGAGGGCCCTCCAGGCCAAATCGCCTCAGCCGGAGAAGGAAGTGCCTTCCCCAAGGCTCCGGTCTGGGCCTGACCCAGGCCCTGCGACCGTGCAGAGCAAACATCCTGTCATGCTGGTTGGATATCGGGGGGGCATTTATTATATTATGTGACATCAGTATGTCAAAATCATAATAATTCATGTAAGATATGCCATGTCAGGTACTGTTAGAAAGGCTATAATATGCTAAGTGAGATGATAATACTTATGTTCATGTGTTATATGTGTAATGGAAGTTATGGATATATTTGATATAGTTGTATTTCAAATTGTGCTAGATGAGACACACCCTAGACAGGGTGGCGGCAGAATAGCCTGCTTAATGGCCCATTGAAACATACACAGATGCAACGGGCCCAGGGGGAAAAGTCAGAGGTATACCTGATGAGTCACCAGGACTTACTCATGTGACTCTGAACTCCATTTTGTTCCTGTAAAATTCCACAAACAGCATGGGAAGGGCAAGCGGGTATATAAGGCAAAGGCCTGGGAAATCTTTTGTTCTTCAGTTGGGATTCAGCTTCAGCTACCAACCTACCTCTAGATCAAGTCATCTGCAACTGAAGCTGTGAAACAAAGGACTGAGGCCTGTCCAGTTACTAGATGTACACCAGAGGAACTATACAAGCCTGCAAACTCCACAGTTCTTCTAGAAACCTGATGTACATGGACTTTCAAATCTTTTCAAATCTTTTGTTTCAAATCTTTTGTATCTGATTGATTTAATCCTTTAACATTTCTCTTATGGTTTGTTTCTTTCTTTTTATAATAAATCTTTAGTTTTAGTTACTAAAAGATTGGTTGGCAGTGTGGTATTTTGGGTAAGATCCAAACTTATATTGATCTGGTACTGTGGCTGACCCTTCGGGGGTCAGAGGGAACCTTTTTAGTAAAGAGTCCTCAGGCAGGTTGGCCTGAGATGCATCCATGGGGATCTGAAGATCTACCCCATACTCTCCGACCCTTGACCATTAGGCAGGTCATCCGGGTGCTCCCAGTGGGGGCTGGTGCCTCGCCTACTGTACCCTGTAATTTTAGGCTGGGACTGGCCAGACTTCGCGGGACTTCTACAGAGGATAGGCCACCGAGGAGCCCCAGGAGAGGTGACTCAGGAAGAGGGAACCCCAGATGACCACAAGCTTCGCCCTGAAGACAACAGTTTGGATCCTGCCCAGGACCTCCCCGGCAATGCGGGGGCCAAGGAGGGAGACCCCCCTCTGGCGACTACTGATCCTCACAACCTGGGTGAGCCAAGGGAGGATTTCTGTCAGGATCAGTGGGAAGACCCCACCCTCAGTAGTGCCTATGATCAACTAGCCGCCGTAAATGGGGTGGTGACCGTCCCCGAACGAGCCACGGTTTGAGCTACGCCATGACTAGCTGTATCGGGTGGAGTGGGACTCCTGGACCAGGACCCCCCGTGTCCATTGGAGAGCCGTTCTGAGGTTGGCACACGATATCCCAGCCACGGGCCACCTGGGCCTCGACAAGACCCTGGCCCAAGTCCTGGCCTGCTTCTATTGGCCCAGTGTGCAGCACGAAGTCCAGGAGTATTGTGCCTCCTGCCCGGAGAGTCAGGTGGCAGCCCTGGCCGGCGTTTCGCAGGCCCCCCTGGTGCCTCTCCTCCTGGTCAGGACCCCATTAGAAAGAGTGGCCATAGACCTCTGGAGCGGAGTGTGGCAGGGTATCACTACCTCCTCGTCCTGATGCACTATGCCACCAGCTTCCCAGAGGCCATCTCCCTGAAGAACGCTACCACTCGGACTGTCATGGGGGAACTGTTCAAGGTATTTGTGAGGGTGGGGTTACCCCAAGAACTCCTCATGGACCAGGAACTAATTTTACCTCCCGACTGTTCCGGGAGGTCTGCGACATCCTTGGGATGCAGAAGCTCCAGACCTCGATCTATCACCCCCCAGACCGACGGGTTGGTCGAGAGGTTCCAAACACATGCTCCGGAAGTTTCCCCTGAAGATCTGCGGAGGTGGAACCAGTTGATCCCACCCCTTCTCCTCACCATACGGGAAGTACCCCAGGCCTCCACCCAGTTCTCACCATTCAAACTGTTGTACGGCCAACAACCAAAGGGGATCCTGAACCAAATGCGGGAGCAGTGGGAACAGGCCCCCTCACTGACCCAGGGGCCGCTACAATATGTCCTGGACTTGTGAGAATGCCTTCAACAGGTGGGAATCCTGGCCCAGGAGAACCTGCAAACCACCCAAGCCACACAGCCAGACGTATAACCTTCTTTGAGCCGGGCGACGAGGTCCTGGTATTACTACCATCCAAGTTACTGGCCCGATGGCAAGGGCCACATGAGGTCATCTGGTAGGTTGTCCCAGTAAATTTTGAGGTCTATCAACCAGATTGGCAGTCTATCACATCAATCTATTGAAGCCCTAGCATGAGCGGGAGGGTTCTACTAATCAATCCTTACCCCCCTGATCTGGACCTGGGCCCACAGATCCCTGAAAGGGAAGACCCAGGAGAACCCCAGATGGATGCCGACCTCTCCAAGACCCAGAGGCGGCAAGCAAAATACCTTCTGGAAACCTTCGCAACAACCTTTACCGCGACCCCCAAGAAAACCACTTAGGTGTACCACACCATTGAAACTCTCCTCGGCGAACTGGTGCATACTGGCACAAGATCTCCCCCTCCCCGCCATCTGCAGGCTGTTGAGGAGGAAGAGGTCCGAGCTATGTTAAGACTTGGGGTGATAGAGCCCTCGAGCAGCGAGTGGCGTAGCCCCATCGTGCTGGTCACGCTGCTTCTGTAGAGACTTCTGGTGAGTCAACACCATCTTGAAGTTTGATGCCTACCCCACGCCACGGATCGATGAGTTCGATCGACTCGGGGAGGGTCAATACTTTACCATGCTCGACCTCATGAAGAGGTATTGACAAATCCTCTTTGACACCAGCTCTAGGGAGAAGACGACGTTTGCGACCCCAAGATGGCTATATCAATTCGTGAGGCTGCCCTTCAGACTCCACAGGGCACCTGCGATGTTCCAGCGATTGATGGACCAGTTCCTGGGCTCCCATGTGAATTATACCACGGCCTACCTGGACAATGTCGTAGTGTAGAGCCGCCACTGGAGTGATCACCTGAAGCAAGTGGCAGCCATCCTGAGGACCCTGCGGGATGCTGGGCTGACCGTGAACCCCCAAAAGTTTGCATAGGGTGGCAGAAAACCACCTACTTTGGGTACACCCTGGGTCAGGGAACCCTGTGACCCTTGATCAGGAAGGTGCAAACACTGCAAGAATACCCCCGATCAACCACTAAGAAGCAGGTGAGGCAGTTCCTGGGCTTAGCTGGTTATTATCGACAGTTTGTGCCTGGCTTTGCCACCCTCGCCATGCCTTTGACGCACCTACTGACAAAAGACCAGCTGCTCCGCGTCTGGTGGATCCTGGAACATGAGAGGGCATTTAACACCTTGAAGGACGCGCTTTGCCACAAGCCTGTCCTTTACAGCCCCGATTACAATCGCACCTTCCTGGTGCAATCAGATGCCTCAGCCGTAAGGCTGGAAGCTGTTCTCACCCAGAACATCGACGGAGAAGAACACCTCGTCCTGTACATAAATCACAACCTATTTCCCCAAGAGCAAAAGTATGCGACCATAGAGAAGGAGGCACTGGCCTTGAAGTGGGCGCTGGAGGTGCTGAGATATTACCTCCTCGGCAGCCCCTTCGTTGTCATCACAGACCATGCATCTCTTTGCTAGCACTATCAAAGAAAGAGACCAACCCTTAGCATTCAGCGTCCAACACCGGGCAAGTAAAGACCACACCAATGCCAATGCCTTGTCCCGCTTAGGAGAAGGGGCGCAGGCCAGCCCCGGAGACCAAGAGCTGGACTTGAAGGGGGTGAGGGGTGTAGCAAGGTGCTGTGGCCTTCCTCAGAGCCTGGGCCTGAGGAAGGGTCACAAAGCCCCTGATGGGCAGACCAGGGCCCTGCAAGTCAAATACCCCAGGAGCAGAGGGGCAGAGCCAGACCAGGAAGGGGAAGTACAAAAGGCCGGCCTAGCAGCTCATTCAGAGGGAAGCTGCTGCCGGAGAAGAACGTGCCTTCCCCGAGGCTGCAGTCTGGGCCTGACCCAGGCCCTGCAGCTGTGTAGAGCAAACACCCCACCAACTGGAGCCTCCAAGGCCTGCCCGGACCACCAGACCCTAGTAGCTGGGAAGACCTACCAAAGACCACTGGCTGTGAGAAACCCCCCGAGGCTGGCCCTGACCTAGAGGAGCTGCCCGTCACCGGGGACCCACTGGATCTGCCAGAGCCTGGTGTGCCGGAGGACCCACCGGGACCCTGTGACCTGGAGGAGGTGCCATCTACTGACAGCCCCAAGGAGTTCCCAGACCTGCCGCCAGCTGTTGGTGAGGGACTCGTGGTACTCTCGCTAGCTGTCCACACCAGCGACTTGGAGGAAGACCCCTGGCTGCAGGTACTCAGGTGCAGGGTAGGAGGAAGTAGCCCAGGGACAGCCGACTATAGTGTGACTGAGTCTGTGGTTGCACCAGTGTCAGTGTGCTGCGGCTGGAGCCCCGCTGAGTGAGTGGCAGAGGGCCATGAGCTTGGACACAGTGGAGCCTGGGCCCGAGGAAGGGCTGTGACGCCCCTGCCGGGCCGTGTTGCCAGCCTAAACTGGCCCTATAAGCAGCATTGACCAATTGGGCAAGAGCAGCAGCAGGAAGATGTACTGCCACAGGCAGTCATTTCTCATTCAGGGTGAGGGGTGACAGGAGCAAGAGGAGAAACTGGAGGGGGGTGCTCAGAGGGAACTGGTCCAAGGAGCTGTTTCTGCAGCAGCAGAGAAGTGCAAAGTGCCTGCCTGAAGTAGCTCATAAACACCACAGCACCCCTGGAACCCAGCATGATGGTTGCAGCCATATAGAAGGAGAAGCAGCCCAGGAAGAGGAGAGTGCACCACAGCAAGGGATCAGAAGTGGCATCACTTTTTGTTTTTAGTTCTGTCTAGGCTTTTCATCTCTAGGTGGTCCACCATCTATTTGATTCCAATCTGACCTTGCCTTAGGTTCTATGTCATAGGTCCTGGAACAAACCTAACCCATTACATCTATACCTGCATTGGAGCTTCGCAACATTTTTTAAAATATATATAGTTTTATGTGAAGAGATGTGCTTTATTTCACAAGCTGCTTTATATTTTGCTTTCTGTGAAATTTCATCTAAATGGCTGTTTCTGCATTGAATGCATTAAAATATGTATATTTTGCTTGAAAAGAGAACTTAAAAAGTGCTTGTCTTAGGGGAAATTTTCACAAGAACGGTTCAAGTTGTCAATTTATATAAAAATGAAGAGGCAAAAAATTAAACACCATTTTTTAGTAGTTTTGCATATTATCTGTTCAGCATATGCTAACGTGGCTTTTGATTTAACTGCTGTTTCCCTTCACTCTCTAGCTGCTTCCAGATGTGCTACTGTAATAAGTAATAAATAATAATAATTTATATTTAAACACAAAACAATTGGAAACTTGTGAACATATTACTGCTCTAGCTGTTCCTTTCCACACTATGTCTCCACACCTAAGTCACTAGTAATTCTTCATTGAGAAAGCTAAGGGTCTGATCCTGAAAGTACTCACGTAAACAGTCCCACTTAAGTCGTGCTCACAGGATCAGAGACATGAAATAGCCATGATTTAGCTTTTTCCAGAATGCAAGCTTGTGGTAGGAGAACTCAGCTTATGTGAGCTGCAGCCTAATTTGGGATAGGTATTTCCACAACCCCAAAAGGGGTTAAGCTTCAGGTATATGTTTAGGAAAATACATTAAATATGAAAAGAAGCTGCTGGTGCTCAAATAAAATATTTAATTAGCTGGTTGTGGATACAATATTTATTGAACTCTGGAGCTGAAAGTTCATCAGTATAAATGAAGAATGGTCTCTCTACTCTTTAGATAAAATGGGTAAAAAATCTTGCACTGCTTCCTGCACAGTTATATCTTCTATAGTGCCTGCCATTGTAGTATCTAAGTACTCGTTCTGCTGCTCTTGGGGACCGCTGCAGCTATAGGAGGAGGAGTCAGGACTTGCCCCCTTAATGTATAATTTGGCTTATGTTCTTTCAATAAAAAGTAACATCTAATTTGTTTCCTCGATATTCTCAAGTATTTCTCTCCCCTTCATACATACATGTGCTCTTCCCTACTCACAACTGCCCCCCATTCTAAAAAACTTAGAGTCATTGTAATCATGTCTGCTTGAGCTCCACCCAGTCTTCTCTCTTCAATGCTCTTACACGGTCTTCTCCCACACACAGCCTTGTAACCTTTTTCATGCTGCTCCCTTTTTTAGGAACAGCTTCCCTCTTCTTTAGCACAAAGTGATCTGCCTGCTCTTAACATATACTTCTTTCACTTAGCCTTTCAGCGCTGATCTCATCCTTGAGACACTCTGTTCCCATTTTTTCATTTGATGTTTCTTGCTTGTATTATATTCATGTTCGTTATGGTCCAATCATATAGTTTACTTAGGCAAAATTTCCTATTAAAAGACAATCGGCCCTATTCAGCCCTCGCCACAACCAGCTGAAGCTCCATTCACTTCAATAGAATTGCACCTGCTTAATCTAGATCTGGATTTGGCCCATTGATATTCAGTGGACAATTCTGACCAAGTCATAATGAAGGATTGCACAATCCATCCCTTAGATTTCAAAACAGCTGCATCACAGACTATTTTTTACATTTCTGCTGAACATATTGTTCACTTACGGTGAAATTCACTGCCATGCAGAGGAACAACACGAGACCTATGAACACACTTAATTCCTACTCAACAGCCCACTCCTGGAAATATTTCTGAACATTTTTAACATTATCCACATCAGCAGGCGGACCTCAGTGGGACTACTTACATGTACAACGTTACACATTGGCACAAGTGCTTGGAAGATCTTGGCTTAAGTCCTCAGGGTAGGCTTTGTGTTGGCTCTCTCTGCTGGGGTGAATTTTACCCTTACAATGTACTATGAATGATTAAGAACAACAATACTTTTTCCTGCAAAGTGTAAAAAAAACTGATAATCATAATGTAGCAGAGGCCGGATCACTGACATTTAAATCCTTAAATCACCCCTTTTTTATTTTGTTTTCCATCTCTCACTGTGTCATCACATTACAGTACTTGGTTTGTGAGTTTGTTTTACTGCTAATAACTTTCCTGGGGAGGGTGACAAGACTATTCCATTCAATATATGCTCCCTATTTTGCTTCATTTCTCCCAAATACATTACTTTCCATTTTTGATATCAGACAATTTCCATTTCTTGGTCCAGTCTCCTATGAGACCTGTGTAACAATGGATGCAGTTACAGTGTTAGCCACTTTGTTTTACTTCCAGTGTCATGATCGTCACCCAAATTTGTACCTAATCCTGTCTGCCTCCTATCCGTAGAGAAATCATCAGTTACCAAAAAACCCAACAAAAAAGCATAGCCTGTTTTTAATGCTCTTCTCTAACCAAAAGGTTATGATGATGATATTACCTTAACCCTTCATCTTACTTATGGAAACTCATCAAGCATTTTTTGAAGATCTAAACCTAAATCTCAGATCTCCTTCTGTGATTGAAATGATATCTTATGGCCTGTTCCAAAACCTATTGAACTTAACCGAAAGACTTCCATTAGATTCAAGTGGGCATTGGATTGGGCTCTTAATGAACAAAAAAAAAGTTAATTAAGCAAGAGTTTGCTGTCATTGATGATTGCTGGAAGTCTCCATGCAAATTATATCTTTCCATTTGTTCCCTTATTAAAGCCTCAAAAATTGTACCCACTAGTTTTCCCAAAAGTGATAAAATAATGGTTCATCTAATATTTTTTCAAATGCTTTCCCCCAAAGAAACAGATTGACTAATTTTTTTAATACCATGTCTCAATTATTTTCTATATAATAGTATTAGAGTACGTTTGCCATTTTCCAGTCCTTAGGAATCTGCCCATTCCTCAAAAACTAATGTAGCAATGATCTATAACATCACTGGTTTCTTCAATATATCGCTGTTTAACTTATTTTCTCCCTCCCTCTCGATGAAATTTACTTTAACCCTGCATAGTTGCCCAGTGGGAAGAAGGGAATGTGAAATTCCCTGTTCCTTGAGTGCCATTGCACAAGGGCTAAGCTAAAATTGCAGTCTCTGTACTCAGAACCTAAGTTGAATACAATGGTAGAATGTAGGGAATGCAGAAGAAGGTTGTTTATAGTCATAGGAGCTGGCCAGCAGGCTTTGAAATCTATATTTTTTCAGAAACCCTGAGAGCTGATTTCAAAGTATATTGGCTGGCTCTCCTGATTATCCAACGTCCAATGTCATCTGGACATTTTGATAATTGGACATTTTGATAATATGAGAGAGAGATGTGTGTACACACAAAGAGAGAGAGAGAGATGTGCTACGTTATTATATACGAAATCACATTTTGGGATGAGATATATAATTTATTTTCCTAATTTAGAGTTTGAGTCTCCTTCTATTAATGTGAATAGCAAAATTCACATTATCTTAATGGGAATAGAATAAGACCCATAAGATACGGAAATATGAGTGGCTGAAGTACACTAATTCTAATAAAAGTAAGTCATGTATCTCACCATAGGTTGTGATATATGTTTTTATTCAAATGATTGCACCACTTTTAATTTAAAAAATAATTTAGAAGATTTTTGTGCTGCTACTTATTGTTTCCATGAGACTATTTCATGATCAAGAGGACCTTGTTTTTAATAAACTGAAAATGAGTCTAGTTAAGAGGAAATGACTGTATGGGAAATGGAGACATTTCAAAGCGCACCCATGATAGCAATAAGCAGTGTTCTTTGTGTCTGGGTGATGATGCAGAAAGCATATGTATAAATGACGGCAGATAAAGAAAAGGAAGTATACAACTTTTAATTTTTATATGCAATATAAAAGTCATTTTATATAGTATTTCAAAAACAGACAAAAATATCCTTTTAAGAGAAAAGGAGAGTGTGTGTGCATGAGTGTGCGAGTGTAGTGGAATAAATCCAAATTATAAAATCTGGATTGGAATATGAACTTCTAAATTTAGAGCTGGGTGAATTTTTTTAGGAGCATAGTTTATTCAACAAATAATGCAGTTTTAGTCAATCTTAAACTATTAATCAATTTGACATGAATAATTTTGACCATTCACAAAATGGCCAGTGGAGGTGGTGGAGGCTCTGCCTCCCCCACTTATAACCTTTAACCCAGTGGTTAGGGCACTCATTTGGGATGTGACAAATCCAATTTTGAATGACTGCTTTGGAACAGACCCCAAATGGACTTTTTTGATTAATAGAAAATTCCCAAAACTTTCAGATTTGATTCTACCCAATCCTCTCCCATTTTTAATTGCTTCTGAATCAAAAGATCAATTATTCACCCAGCTCTAATCTTTAGTGCACAATCTCTCTCTTATGTGCATGTGAACACACACTATATAACATCACCCATTTCCCCTGTTAAAAGAACATTAAGGTTGCATGAAGTGATTTGAGCACTAACAATTGAAGACATGCCAAAGTTAAAGTTCAACACACAAACTTAACCATGTCCCTTTGTGCATATAAATTAGCAGTGTTAAGGAGACAGGTGATGATCAAAAAAAAAAAAAAAGAAACCAAATAAAATCAAATATGAAAAAGGCAGGTGTTAAATGTCACTGCTCAAACAATTGTTTGATTTTTTTTATCCCCGTCCTATAATTCATATGCATGTTATCTCTTTAGAGATCTTGTCCTTATATTTATCTGTAAAACACCTTTCTCTCTCTCACACACACACACCCCCTTCAATACATTTTAATATAAGTCTATTTTTAAAAGCATTTTAATGGTTTTTTTAATTGAAATTTCTGAAGGATTTTTTTTAAATAGAAAAAATAAATTCCACAATCTGGAACTGTGTGGCTGGATACAAGTGGAACACCATGTTGTACCATGTGATGACACAGAATAGAAAGGGCGTCAGTACAGCTCTGCCACATCGAGTATCCACCTCATCTACATGAATGCTGCTGTAATTTGTGTGAGCTGCCCACAACCCCAAAGGGCTATCCTGTCAGTTTGGGTCATTGAAGCACAGGGACTCCCTGACTGTGGCCTCTTAACTTTGGCTACAACTCTTGCCGCAGCAGGCAGAAGGGGTGGGAGTGAGGGCCCGAGGGTGGCAAAGGGACAGCTACAGAGCCTTTCCACTCTCCAAGGAATTTCCTACACAAGGAGATTCCTCCTGTGGCTGATTAAACTGATTTTAGGTTAGCTTTGCCCCATTGGCATTGTGCAAAGTTGCCCATCACAGGATCTGGCCCTAAGAAAGTAATATGCAAATAAAATGAAGCAAATTCTGAAGGCTAAATTGTGTCCCTCAATTGTGTCATCAATGGGGGTTATATTTATGTATGTATCTGAGGAAAGATATCTGAGGAAAGTTGTCTTAACTAGCTCACATAACAATCCTGCCATCCAGCCACTAGAACGGTGTAATCACTGACTGGAAATCTACCATCTAAAAATGTCAAGGAAATAAAGCAATGAACTATTATATATCAAGTGATCTGAATTCTCTAACAAAAAGACTATACAAAATATGCAGGATGACAGCAGTGAATTTTATACTTGTATGCTATTTTATAAAAATATATGAAAAGAGGAAAACAAATGTGCATGCACTGTGTGTTTTTGTTTGTAAGAGACAAGGTGGGTGAGGTAATGTTTTTTATTGGACCAACTTCTGTTGATGACAGACACAAGCTTTCGAGCTCTCCAGAGGTTTTCTTCGGGTCATTTTGTCTCTTTCACCAACAGAAGTTGGTCCAATAAAAGATATCTCACCCACCTTGTCTCTCCCATATCCTAGGACTAACATAGCTACAGCAACACAGCAGATGTATATAATATGATAGTGCTGTCCTAAAATATAGACACTGAAATTCTAAAACTCTCTCGAGTCATTATATACTCTCAATTATTTAAATTACTACTGTGGAGTACTGAGCTCTACTGCTTGTCTTAAACTACAGAATAGAAAAAAAGATGTATTGTGTTAAACATAACAAGGGAATCCTCCTAGTTGTTCAGGAGAGGTAAATTTGAGCTGGAAAATAAGACCAAATCTGTATTGAGAGTTGCTAGGGAATGAAATGAGACAGTTGCTAAGGCAAAACACTATCTGAAAATACCTGACACTTTCTCTCCAAAGGCTTTTATAGTTTGATCTTCCATTTTGGCTTTGTGTTACCAGAAGCTAAAAATTGCATCAGTGGTGGGTATCCTGTTGCTATGGATTGATGCAGTTGCCAGGTGAAAATGGCCTCCATTAACCTGCCACAAATATCTAAATATGTTGATAGCAGTGGGCTGTTAAGAAGATAGTCTTGGAAAATTGGGTAATCTGCTATTTCTCAACTGCTACCTAATAGTGAAGCAACTGGAATATTTGTTGCTCGTTCATTTTGTGCACACAAACTAGTTTAGATGTTTTTCTAGTCTACAGCCAACAAAGTACAAATGAAGTGAATGTCTAACTTAATGTGATGATACTATTAAAAATGTACTCTCTCTATAGTGAATCTTGACTAGGCATTCAGGAGGATCTATTAGATCATTATGAACTGAACTGCATGTGGTTTTAACTAACAGAGGGAGAAGACTATTATCCCTTTACATTTGATAATTGACTCTTTCAGTTTGTTTTTTCTTCCCTAAATACTTTATCTGAAATACAATACCTTATTACTTTACATTCTTCCCATGCCATACAGGAACAAAACTAATCTTAAAATGGGAAATGATTGCCAAGGAAATAGTACTGCAGAAAGGGATCTGAGAGTCATAGTGGATCACAAGCTAAATATGAGTTAACAGTGTAACACTATTGCAAAAAAAGCAATCATCATTCTAGGATGTATTAGCAGGAATGTTGTAAGCAAGAAATGAGAAGTAATTCTTCCACTCTACTCTGCTCTGATTAGGTTTCAATTGCAGTATTATGTACAGTTCTAGTTGACACATTTCAGGAAAGATGTGGACAAATTGGAGAATGTCCAGAGAAGAGCAATGATTAAAGGTCTAGAAAACGTGACTTATAATGGAAGATGGAAAAAATGGGTTTGTTTAGTTAGGAGAAGAGATGACAGAGGGGTCATGATAACAGTTTTCAAGTACATAAAAGGTTGTTACAAGGAGAAGGGAGAAAACTTGTTCTCGTTAACCTCTGAGGATAGGACAAGAAACCATGGGCTTAAGTTCTAGCAAGAGTGGTTTAGATTGGACATTAGGAAAAACTGGGTAGTTAAGCACTGGAATAAATTGCCTGGGAGGTTGTGGAATCTCCATCATTGGAGATTTTTCAGAGCAGGTTAAGCAAACACCTGACAGGGATGGTCAAGATAATGCTTGGTCCTGCTATAAGTGCAGTGAATTAGACTAGATGACCTCACAAGCTCTCTTCCAGTCCTATAAGTTTTCCATCCCTCTCTGACATTCATTGCTGCTTCCATCTGCTCTATGGTGTTGAGATCAACTATTCTGTCCTCCCTGATATGGGTTCTTCTTATTCCTCTCGTGTGCCCTTATTTCCTCACACCAGTTGGTTTCCAGTTGACAGCTTCATGTGTGAATCTATGTGTTGACATCCAGGACACTTGCCCCAACACTTCTAGTGCTTCCTTCTGATTCTAGTGGAAAAGAGGAGTTGTTGGCAATTTCTCCAATCTCTTTGTTGGTGATGAAATCTTTCTAACCAATGCCCAGAATCTTTCATCAGCATTTATTTTTGAGGGCATCTAGTTTTCTGTCTAAAGTTTCTCCATCTTCTACTCATGCAGATGTATGTTAGCACAGAGATTACATTTGAATTGAAAATTCTCAGTTTTGTTCTGTTGCTGTATATCTTTGATTTCTATACATTGCTAAATTCATTAAATGCTGTGAATGCCTTTGTATCCTTGATGTCACTTCCTTCTTGAGGTCTCTGTCAGCCAATAGGGTGCTTCCCCGGTAGAGGAATTGTTCTACTTTCTTGATATTTTTGCCCTCTAATATGATGTTACTACTTCCCATCAGGGTTTCAGGGACATTTTGTTCTAATCCTTGATTTTGAGCCCTGTTTGTCCTCCTGGTTTTGCCAGGTTGTCTATCTTTGTTTGTAACTTTGCAAGGGTTTTGCTCACTAGCCATCTACCCATACTATATCAGTGTTCGTGTTGCTAATACATGTCTTCACTATGGCAATGACAAACAACAACAAAGACAAAATGCAGGCCTGTTTCATGCCAGTGTCCATGTTGACGACAGTTGTCAAAGTTACCTTGGACACAACTAAAAATATGTGTAAAGTAAAATAACGAAATAGATACTGTGAAATCAATAGAACAGGTTCTTTAATTATTGTGCGTCAGAAATAAAACAGACATTCTTTCTAAGTTCTAGTTAAAATAGTAGTGCTGCTGCCTTTCTGGCAATTTGCAGAGTATTACTAATAGTGCTTTTCATTGCAATTTTGCTTGTAAAACCTTGTCTGTCTTAGTCATTTCAGACAGCAGCTCCCTAGTTATAAATCAAATTACAGAGGGAGGGGGAGGGCAGCAGAAGCCATTTCACCAAAACATCCATGTAGAAATAAAAGAACATGATTGCAGTGTCAAGCCAAACTTGCTAGACACTATTATGATACAGTACAAGATATAAGCATATAATCTGCCATTCACACATGAGCATTGGCGAGAAATGCAGTGACTCACAAATGCCACACAGATGCTTGTTGTATTAAGATGAAGCTATAAAAGTGCAGGCAGACCAAAATCCAGGATTTCATAAGAAAACTATAATGGTCAAGTTAACAGAAAGATTCGCTCCATCTTTAGGAGTCATCCTTGAAGGCATTCCATCATCTCTCAGACCTTCCAGATGGACTGTGATACTGCTGCTGTGTTTTTGCCTCAGCTGCAGGTTTTAAAAGACAGACTTGTAGTAAAAGTCACTTAAAAGTAAGATCTCATGAAAACATCTGCTGGCAATTTTACCCAAACTTAGAGGTAACTGTTGAAGTTACAAGAGCCAAGACAGCACATGACTGCTCTTGTGTTATGGAAGTTTATGTCTGTAAGCTTAGCTTTGACTGACACATTATTTCCTCTCTGCACCCCTATCTATTTTCTGCCTCACTAAACTTATAAAATTCTGCATAAATTCTCTCTCTCAGCCTATTCTGTAATCCTGTGAACACATTGTCTTCCTGTTCATTCCTTCAGCCAGCAAGCAAGCACCAGCTGTTCGATCCTGGAAACAATTTTATTTATGTTGAAAAAAAAAAAAAGATCAGAAAGCTGTGAAAACTGCAAAATGTTGTGGCTATGCAGAAGTGGTTGAGTGAGTGTGTTTGACTTAGGTAAAAGAAATTATTAAGGCTTCCATCAATCAATGTACAACCCAACTCTGGTTAAATCTGTTTATTGAGGAAAAATAAAACTCTGAATGTGCTCGTTCTGTAAACTAATCCAGTTCTGATTGTTCTGTTTATGCATTAAACAGAGGTCATGCTGAGAACTGAAAGAACTGGGATGAACACAAATTAATAATATTAATATAGTCTGCCATATTACATCATCAATCTTTTCCCTTATTTTTAATGGGAAACCAACAAACCCCAATGCCTGCCCCCTTCTTCCCCTCTCCCCTCCCCAAATTATAAAACATAAAAGAGCAAAAAAGAGAATGGAAACTATTTTTAAATATTTCGGCAGGCATTCGTTGACTTGCACATATATTCTCCACATAGAGTAACAACTTATAGGGATTATAGGTAATCGCATAGGGGCAAAGACTGTGGAGAGTGCTCAGTACTGAGCTGGGCTTTGCAGAAATTACCCTCAGGCTGATCTATAGCTGCTATCACAACCCAAAGGCTGTATAGCCCCTACCCTGAAGAGAGGATAGGATCTGTATCTCACCTAACCCCTATTGCACCACCACTTGCCTCTTCCCACTGGCATGCATGGAGCTGCTACATGCCAAAACTCCATGCCACACAAGATGTTGTGCACTTTTTATCTAGCCCACTCATATCCTGCCTCCACTTATGCAGCAGAACTGCACCACATTCATTGTCAGTGGACTCTCTGGTTGCAGTAACAAGGGGAGGATGTGACCCTTACAGAACACTCTAATGCATTATGATGTACAAAAGCATAATACAATGAGCTAGCAGGAGTTATCTGAGCTAAATTTACCACAATGAAACATGCAATAAATAACAAATAAAATAAACAATAGTATAATAAAGATATATACAGGCTATTATCTGCTAAGATATGGTACCAGGGAGCTCAATGTATACTTCACTATGCAAACATCCGGAATGGTTTTCTTTGTAAAGTGAATTTAATATCTGTGAAAGATGCTGGATTGACAGTAGGAGAGAGTACCCTTCTCTATTCATTTCCAAGACAGTTAAAGCTGAGGTATCAACAGTGCAAGTATCTCCACACACTTGTGCATTAGCAAAGACTTGTAGCAACTATGTCTAGGGTAGCTTAGTCTTCACATTCACATTAATTCACTCATTGGCCTCTGAGACTGCCTACAAGAACTCATTCAAATAGCCAAAAACAAGATGTGGTGTTATTGGTATAAAGCTCATTAGGAGGGTTTAGATATGTGCTGCTATAAAGTAGCTGTCAAACCCAAATCTGCCTAACCAACAGCTACAGCGCCTCTCTGCCTATTTTGTCTTTGACCCCCACTTTGTATTAAAAAAAACTGCAAAACAAACAAAAGAGGGGAGCAGTCAAAGTCATTTATAGCACAAAGAGTACTCTACAAAACAATTACCAAGTCCCTGAGAGTCTGATCGATGTCCTGAGAGATCCCTAGTGAGCTTTCTTCAAATATCATATCACAGTGGGAGACATTCCAGCTGTGAAAGGCAAATTTCTTCAGCAGCTGTGGGGCAGCTCAGACCTCCCTTACTCTGCCTTTTGAGTGCAAAACTGCCTTGGGCATTTCTCTTCCCTGCTTGGGTGGCCCTCCCTGAAGCCACTCAGGGAAAGGAGAGTGCCACAGGCCAAATCCACCCTGCTACCTTTTTCCTTTCCAGCCTGCTTCCTCATTCTGCTGATTATAGGGAAAAAACCCTCGTCAAGGAAGGGAAAGAGGACATGATGTGGGTAATAAGGCCATCCCAATTTCATGCCAATAAAAGCTTCATACTTCACTCTTACATTTTCCTTTTCTCAGGTTGTTCTCTCCCTACCATGGGGGTGATGTCCAAATCAGTTTATTACATGATTTCCGGTTTTACATGCACCTTTGATGACTTTGAATCCCCATTTCTGCCCTATAAATTCCATTAGCAACAGAAATTGCTCTTGTCAAATCATATAGTAATAATGTGTAAAGCTATTTCATAACATGATATAAGAAAATTTCTCCCCACTCCATTTATACAATTTGGTATAATGAAGTCAAAACTTTGTTTAATCCGGCAATAATTGCTCTCTCTCAGACTGGTGCATGATTATTTTAAATGTACTAAAATATTTAGCTGCAAACTTTGAAAAAAAACAAAAACAGGAGGAACTTTGATTTAGTGTAGTTTTCTGGAAATAATATGACCAACATCCCCCACCCGTGTTCCAGCTGTAACTGGCAAAATGTCTACAAAAAAAGAGAGTCTAAAAGGAGAATCTCTCTTCTCATGTGGAGACTCTTTCCTGTGTAGATGACAGCTGGATTTTCAAACATGCATTGTGCACGTTAGGACTGCAGAAATGTGCATACAAAAGCTTAGAATTAATTTGCACCAACGAACGTGAAACAAAACTACCAAGTATATCTGGAGCTTATCCTTTACATTGTGGTACCTGCACTTTTGTACACTTAAGTTTCAAGCTGAATTAAATGCTCAGCATGACAGATCTCAAAGGGGCGTGATAGATCAACTTTATACAGCAGAGCTGCACTGAATAACATAATGAAGCATTAATGTGCTTTGACATGACTCTGGATGACCCAGGATATGAAACAAGCAATGGTAGATGGGCATACATAAAGCTTTATCCAAAATCTATTAATGTCAATGGAAAGATTTCCATTCATGTTACTGAGCTTTGGATCACTTGTGGCTCAGGAGTTACTGTTGAAAAAAGGCACTATATTCATGTCCTGATTGTGCTCTCCTGCTGAAAATGTACAGGTGGTGGCTCTATATGCAACAGACTCAGATACACATGCTTTTGAAGATCTAGCCCACATTGGCATGCATTTTATTGTTAAAATTTTAATTTTAATCATTAATTTCCTCCTCTCTATCTTCTTGCATCTAGCACTACCACCTGCTGCTTTTTTGTTTTTTGTGAATCACAAGCCTTTCATTTTTCTATTCATTGTATACTCTGCCATGAAGAACAATTTAGCTTTAAAAAAAAAAAAAAGATGATCTTGTATTAAAATTACCCCTGATTAGGGTTAAAAGAACAGCACATGCAACAAACAGTTACTTTGAATAGTTTTAAAATAGTATAACTTGCCCAAATTTCTCTCCCTCCAATTGGCAGGGAGCGCTCTGGAGTTGCTACATTTCTACTAGGGTTGGAGGTATGTGGAGGTGCACCATAATGCAAAAATAGCATTACCTTTCACTTCTACAGCATTTTAATCCCCAGATCCCTTTATAAATATTCCCTCTCCCTCTTGAACTGACTAAGGATAAGTACTGATGGGTTCTGAAGTGAGGATATGGGATGTTGAGTAAGGGATTCTTGACACAATGAAAGGATGAAGAGGCCTTCCCACACCAGAGAAAATCAGTGCTCACACACACATGCTAGTCTATCCTTCTCTACCCCAAACCAAAGTGTGAGTCAGTGCTGCCAAGAATAATCCATTACTTTACACATACATATTTCTATAAAAATACTGGTATGCTGTTCATAAGAGTTAACAATGGAGTTTGCAGAGACCTCTCTTTACAAAAAATGAAGACAAACAAAATGAGCAAACAAGCTGTTGAAGCGAGCCTAAAGTGAAAAGCCTCCAGCCCTTCCAGAAATAATCACGTACCACACATTCCGAATAAGTTAGGTACACGATGTACAAATGGATTGGCTGCACAAGGCACAAAGAATATGTCACACCCTGGTGCTTTTACAGTGTCAGCACAAAGTTTTCACTTCACTGGGAAAAGGGACTGCCCTGCATGTGAACTACTGGATAAGACAAGCTTGCAAATAGCAAGTAAATTGGAGTTATAAAATCCATTCATTTTTATTACTAACAATACAGTAGATTCACGGAACACTTAGAAATGTTTTGTTTACACTATATGATTTGTAAATTGACAGTGCTCCTTTAATCACTATGAAAACCCATTCCTCTTCACGCTTAACATAAATGCCATCAAAAAATATACCACTGTATGTCACCATAGTGGAAGGGGCATTCAAAGAAGCAAAATGTCCCAGTCTGGGTCATACATGGGCACTATTTTCTAATGGCATCTAGGGTTGCAGGTACTCTAAGGTCAAATTCTAAATTATGCTTCCTCCTTGTAAAAAAAAAAAAGTCAGTGTTTTGATGTTAAATTACCAGAGCACAACTCTCTTTCCCTTAATTCCTGCCCTACCACAGGATTTTACACTCCATTTATCAGGCAATTAAAACTCAGATCAACAGTCACATAACAATTATGTTATAAGGGGAATATATTGCAAACAAATGCTTGATTAACTCCTCAACATGACAGTGAATCTGTAGCTGGGCTCTGTGTGCCATCCTGATAACAAAACAAAACCTTTTTCCTATCTCTGTAGGGGATAGCAATTGGGGGTGGAGTACACAGGTGAATACTAATGGAATGTGGTGTCTTTCCACTCTAACGGGTCACCTGTTTTCTGACACAGGGCAGTAGTAACCAACAGCCCTTGTTGCCTGATGGCTATTCCATAGCCTATAGTTTGTTAAGTGAATTTGTGATCTGAGTCCAGTTCCCTGCATAATCCACAGCACCAAAATTTTAAAATATTATACTAATTGGCATCTTTGTTGGCAATCTCTGCAGAGTGAACAAGGATGAGTGTGTCAAGGAAACTTTCTTACTCCAGAAATCATTCCTCTCCAAGCATAATGCCCAGACAAGGGGATTGAGGGGCGGGGGGTTGGCAAGCTTGTACTGTTTTTGCTACGCCTGTTCTCTGGATGGACTGAAGACTTTGATATCCAAAGTAGTCAAACTGGCATCTCTTCAGATGACTATGGTCGCTTTAAAAAAATGTATGCTGCACAATATTGCAAGATGGCATCCGCTTCAAATAGAATCAGGGACACGATGCCCTTGACCCACCGTTAATTTTATTTCTTGCACAATTTCTGTCCTGAGGTTACTTTTAAGATGCTCCCTGGCTGAGTGACAACTACTTTTTGTGGATTCAGCCTGGGGCTGATCATCTGTCCAGAGGAAGTTGTGAGTAGATATACTCTGAATGCTTACCAAGCTTATCTTGATGTAGTGAAGTAAACTATGTGAAGAAGTTCCCAAGGAAGGCTGATAAACCTTGATTTCAGTCCAGATCATTTTAGTGTACACAAATCATTTTAGTGTAAGATTCTCTCTTCTTTTCATGGCTTGGATGGAAGCATAGGCCTTTTTGGACAGAGGAATCTCTAATTGCTTATGTTGACAAGAGTTCAAACCTGCTCAAGCATCATCTATTGGTTTCTAAAGGTATGTCCTCACTGCAATTAGACACCCTCAGCTGGTGATGACTCTGATCTACAGAGGGATATATTAAAAATTCCCATAGAGATAATATGCATAATCCAAAGGCCTTGCTAGAAATCTTGCTAGAGCTTATTGAAAATTTTTCCAAAACCAACCAACCAAACTTTTTTCCATTAAAAAAATGATATTTCACTGAAACCAAAATGTTTTGCAAAAATGTACAGGTTGTGACCAAAATTTCATCACAAAGTTTGTCAGGTCCTGGATGGAATTTCTGGCCAAAACCAGAGCAAAAGACCTGAGAATAGCCAATTATCTGGTGGTTAGGGCATTCACCTAGATGTGTGAAAGCTAGGTTCAGGTCCCTATTCTGAATCAGACATTGTGTCTCACATCCTAGGTGAGTGCCCTAACTACTGCACTACTAGCAATTCTGAAGAGAGTTTCTTGTGTCTCTTTCTTGTGATTTTTTTTGAAGAAAAAAATAATCCTGTTTTCTCTTCAACATGGAATGAAGACAATTTTGGAAAGCACAAATTTTTTTGCCAAATGGAATTCTTATGTTATGGTCAGCCCAAGAAAGACATAAAGCCTCCAGCTTGTGCAGAATTTGACTGCGTGCCTTCTCCACTGGTTCAGTCATCATGAGTCCATCAAGCCTGTGATTGGCTCCCTTTGCTAACTCTGCTGCATGTTCAAGGTCATGGTCCTAATGTACAGCTTCATTAATGGATCAAATTGCAACTATATTGGATACCACGTCTCCATCTATGAAGTATGAAGAGAAAAGCAAGGAAAGAGAGGGGGAAGAAAGAGATCATGAAGGCCAGGATGAAACACGTGAGAGCCCGAGATAAGACATTCTGAGATGAGTGGGTTTGGCTGTGGAATGAATTTCCAGAAGGCATTAGACAAAATCTAAGCACTTGCATATCACTTCCTCTTTAGTAAAGCTTTGCCCCCTAACCAAATGTCACAATAACTGTCCTCCACCCTAAAAAATACTACCCTAACCTGAGGCTCCCATCACCAGAGAAAGGAGAGGAGCCAAAGCATTCATGAAGTCATCTAGGCACCTCACTTTGCCAATCTTATGTGAAGGGTGCTCAAATACAATAATGATGGGTGTCAGTATTACATAGATAGGTAGAAATTTAAAGGCTGAGGTACAATATCATATCTAGATTCCCCTGCAGCAGGATCCTCTGCTGTAGAGCAATTTAAATAGATTAGAAAGAATGAACAAACTAATTTATGGTTTGATCTAGCAAACACTATCAAGCACAGTTCTTGTTACTGTGACTTCAGTGGAGTGGGGAAATTACATGTGCCCCAACAATTGCGTTATTGTTCCTATGTTGTTTCATTCAAAATATTTATTTCACACATTTTCTGGGACATGCTTTTATCTTATAAGCAAGATCTATTTAAAAAAGGTTTTCCAGACTAACCAACTTATGGTACAGTCCTTGAGGAACCAATGATATATTTCACATCAGCACACCTTGGGATATCAGTTGAGCTGAATAGCTTTTAGCATGTTATTTATTCACAAGGAAATGTTGATTTAAATTAGCCAGGTTCTGCCTTGGCTTTAGTTGATTAGTTAGATTTACACAAGAGTTGGAAAAGCAATTTTTACAATTTAGAGATGCCAACGTGTCATAGACAAAATCAAGATGATTCTTTTAAAACTCATCTTGTATCAAGGAGTCATGTGTGAATACAAGGGGTAGCATGCTATTAATTTTCTTTCATTTCTCCACAGAGACTTGGTAACATACAGTTGTGATCAGTGACATAACCTCTTTCCTCTTTTGTTTTTACCCCATGTTTTATTATTTTCTCTATTTCAACTGTTTTCTGTTCTTTAAAAACAAAGAAACCAAACAAAGCTCCCATAGACCTGCTCTCATTACTGATTCATAAGTTTCAAAGATTTCAAATTGAACCATGTGTTTACTTCGTTAAAACTGTGTCCAAACTCAGAAAGGACCAATAAGCAAGTTCAAAAGATAATCTTGTCCCATTAAGGCAGAATTAAGTAATAAAAGCAACTCTCACAGTATGCCACAACTGTCTCTCTTCCTCTGAAGTTTAGAGATACAATCATTCACTATGTGTATTTTTGTAATCTCTGTTTTAAGTGAAGCTTTAAGGACCCTGTAGTACTGGATCTGAAGTTAGATGATTAGCTGATTGAAATTAAGCCCTAGTCTAAAAGGATAAAAAAGGATAGCAAAACAACCTCTCTATCCTCCTGTCTTCCCCATGAAAATAATCTTTGGAATTAAAAAATATGCATTTAGAGCCAAATCCTACTTCCGAAGAAGTCAATGAGAAAACTGCCCACACCGAAAACTCCCATTGACTTCAGTGGAACAGGATGTGACCTTCTAAATGAGTAACCATACAGAAATATGTTTCTATCCTGTTGCATTGACAGTAGAAGAATCAGACTGCATGATTCAGGAGATATTGCATGTGAGGGGTGAGATGGAATATACTCCCACATCAAAGTCTTGCAACTGACTAGGTGAACAGTGTGAGTGTGCACGTGTAGAGAGGCTCTGCTTCCTGAATTCAAGTTGCGGTTGACTCTGTGAAGGGACTCTGTGTTGGACTACTTGGAGCAATTGTCTGAGCTGATCTCCTGTGTTTTCATCAATAAGTGAAGCCAATAAATAAAGCATAAATTTATCTTAGAGAACTACCTGCAGAAACTAACCAACAAAACAAAATAAAAAACATAAAATAAATCAGATTACTTTAAACACCACAGACCTGTTAACATAATAATAATAGCATTTTATTATTTATACAATTGCATAGAGGAAGATGGTAATTTACAGACATACTTGTACAGGCATAGCATGTACCATATCATACCAGGCCACCATGACTTGGGAAGTTATGCAATATGCCTCAGTCTGCTCTTATTGACATCACTCATAAAGCTTCAAACTCCCATTGACTTTAAAAGCCAATGCTGAGCACTTTTGAAAAATGCAGCATAGGTGCACAGTATCACATCAATGGATGACAAAGAAGAAAGGGATGGAGGAAATTATGCTGAATTACACACTTCGTTAATTCCTCCTAATTGCTGAAGCTTTTATATATTAAGTTTGCAGGTTAGTAACGGAAGACTAAGCAAAAGGGAGCCTTGCAGAGAAAGAGTGAGATTTCCTTGCACATAGGATCAGTGAAGATGTTCTAGGCGTAAGTGGCAACATCAGAAGCAGCAAAAAGAGAGAAGGAGAACTGAGATGGCAGAGATCAGGGTTCAAACTGGGGAGCAGCAGGAAACTAGAGAGGAGATGTTGGCAAGGAAAGAGTTTGCTAAGAGCCCTCTGGATGTTAGAGATCAAAGTACAGTGGTAAAGATCTGCCCCTAGCACATCAATGGTGCAATAGGACTTCTTTAAACTAGTGATTCTAATTAGTGATTATTAATTAGCAGTAAGTGTAAAATAATCACCCATCTCAACCTTGGCCCAAATGCACTTCAGACTCAAACCATATACTTTTAGCAGTTGCAAAACATCTAGTTATTTTTCCCACCCCTCATTGTTTTTCACTTTTTGTGAAACTTTTTGTGTACATTCTGGTTCCAGCCAGGACTAGACTTTGAAGGGCTGAACTGCTATGCAAATAGCTGGCCTAGCTATAGCACAGGAAGAAGCATAAGAAACCTCACAAAAAAGCCTGTCCTTGTGAAATTTTCAACCCAGTTTGGCAATATGAAGGACCAGGTTTTGAGCTGCACTTCTCAGGAAGCACAGTCCATGGGTGAGCTTCTGTACTGCACCACTGAAGGGTGCAGCACGTATTCTCTCCTACCCCTGTCTGTGAGTTATGGTGGCTTTAAGCCACCTGTAGACCCTTCCAGTACTGGTTTGCTCCACTGGGCCTCGATTAACGTAGATAACTTGGGGGCCTGTTTAAGTTATGGCAGCCAGTCCCCAGCTGCCCTGCAGTGATACATGCTGCAGCCCCACCTTGGCATGCCCCTACTGCAAGGGGCACATTTCCTCCCATCAGGGCCTAAAATGAGTCCTTGTAATACAGCCTTTTGTTCTGTGTTTTACAGTGCCTAGCACAAGGGGGTTCTGGCCCATGATAGGGACCCATAGGTGCTACAATAGTACAAATAATAAATAATGATTATAACAACGTGAAGGCTGCCTTCCTGAGTTGGGGGAATCCCTCCCCCAGTGGATCCATAGTTGGCCCTATTAAAATCATGCTGCTTCAGTCCTTTTACTTGATGCAAAGGGTCTCAAATGGGAATGAGGCTTGCACCCTAGATGAGAGAGAAAAAAATAGATTTTAAACCATGTTGCTGCTCTTGGATTTTGAGCTTTTCTGGGGGTCACCCACAAGGGGCTGTTCTAAGTTACCGCAGCTTCCCACCATACCTGCCTTTGGACCACCCTGTTGGTTCAGAACAGCTGGACCACAGCACACTCCACCCATGCACCCTTCCAACCTAATACATCACTTTTCTTACCCTTCCCGAACCCAGCATGCCGCCCTACACCAGATGCTGTCAAAGGGCTGCCCAGAAAGCCTGTTTCTGAGGGGGCAGTCTATAGGGGGCTTGCTATGCCACAAGAGTGGTGTGATGAGGCCACAGCAGGGGTGAGTGTTGGTGCCATCAAGTTAGCATATATTCACCTGAACTAATCTGAAGAGCCAAATCATTTCCGTGGTTAACTTATTGCAAATTCTAATTAGACCCATTTCTTATTTATGGAAACATTCCATCTGACAGAGCTATTCTTAGAAACCAAGAAAACAGAGGTGCATCCAAATATATGCTCCAGTTTATGGGGTAAGCAACTTGTTTATTATTAAGTGCAAGCCTCAACTCAGCCTGAACTATGGAACTGCAAACACCACCTCCATCATAAACAAATCTGCATTGTACCTGTCTCTATAATCCTCAAATCTCAAAAAGAGTAGTAGTTGTTCTCACTGTAGTGCTTTAATTTATAAACATTAATTATTTCCCACAACATTCCTTCAAGGTAGGTAATGTAAGTATTAATATCATTTTGTACAAAGGAAGAAATGGCATACAGTAGCCTTTTATCAAAGGGAGAATTTCAGCAGTGCAGCTGAATATTTTATAGCAGTAATCATTTTCAATATTTTTCACAAATCACAGAGATGTGTGGCAATAACTCTTGCTGTAGGATGTAACTGCTACATTCAAAGGAACAGCATCATACAGTAAAAATTATTTCTAAGCTTCAAGGAGGTATGACCCTTGGTTTCAAAATGACAGCTTGTTATCATCTCCCAGCAAGCAAAGACTTATTTGTAAATATTTTAGATACCTTAATTTTTTCCATGTATGGATGAACAAATGTTCACATTAGCACTTGCACTTCAGTGTGAGCCAAGGACATTTTTAAAATGCTGCAACTCAATGAGGTCACCATTATTTTTGACATTTAGCCTTAGCATTTTTCTCCATAATTGCCTATTTGACTGTCTCACAGTTATACACAGGCACTTAAGGCCTTTTCTCCTCTATAAAAAGCTTTACATCTTTTCAAAACTTTATGTATGTTTGGCAGGCTAGACCTTCCTACTGTACATTTAAATCATCTTATTCCCACTAAATGCAAAGATATCTACTGCTCAGGGCAAAGTTACCCACAGCAAATTTCCTAGTTGCTAGATTCAGCCAACAAGCTGCTTGCTGTCCAGCAGATGTTACTGTTTTTTAAGGCCACTGGGATCTTCATGGACCAGCTTTTACCATCCTTCCAAGAGCAAATGGGCAAAATTTAGTATCTCACTAGTATATAAAGAATAGAAGACATTTTCAAGGTGATGCTTATGTAGATTAACTGACAGGAAGCATTGTGATTAAAATTTTTTATACTTTCCGGCTAGAAACAAAACAATACAAGTCAGCTGAGATATGAACTTCCCCCGACTACTTGGCCAATGACTTGAATCATAAGAGAATCCCCATATCTATGAGTAAGAAACAATTCTGACTCCATGGGCCAAACACTGGCCCTCCATGCAAAACTCAGACAAACAGGCCTTGTGAGAGTTACCTAATTCAAGTCTGAGGGAGGCTGAAACACAGTTGCACAGCATAGGACACTCAAACAATTGCTGATGTAGTAGCCACCAACCCCTGAAAGTCTCCGGCTCCAGGCTTTTGCCCAGGAGATCTGTGTAACTCAAGGACAGATTATATACCCCTTTGGTTTTCTCCACCCTTGAATAACTTTCTCTACAAGACCACATAGCCACTATGGAGCTATGTTCTGCAGTGTGCAGGGGGGCATGGAGTCCCCTTACATGGCTTCACTGTGGCCTGCTTCTCTCCCCACTTCCCCACCCTTGTTGTGGTTCTATTTGGTCTTTGTGTACTTGTTGGGCATGAAGCATCAAGAGCTGGCCCTTTATTAGTCAGACGACCCAGGAACCTCCAGAGACAGCACAATTTATATACACGTTTGTGGTTTTACATTGTGACTTGACAGGGATTTTAAAAAGCATTAAGGAAAACATGTGAGAACAAACTGGAGCCCAGAGATGAAACACTGGTGCTTAATCATTAAATACATGGCTTCCCGTGCATACTTATCCACTGGACAAGTGCCACACACATTGATAACATTAGCCATTAGCACAACTTATCTCTAACACATCCATAGTTGCAATTGTCAGAGCCACTAGAACTATAGCCCCTTTAATTGAAACAGCAGATGGCTACTAAGATGTTATTTCCCATAAAGGCGGTTAAAATACAGGCACGGGGTAGTTTGAGAGACCTCACTGTCTTATTTTTTCAGAACCCACCAGAATCCTGTCAGATCAACAGTATATGTAGGTAGACCCTGCATACAGTTAGTAACGGGTTATTTGGGCATAACTGGTGGCTGTGTTTCTTTCATATTATGTTTGGTGTACAGAGCAAGCTCTCAACAAAAGCCACTTCACTCTGGAACATGCTCCACCTTTGATCCTCCAAAACCCTAGCTTTCAGCCTTCAGGACAGACAACAAAGTCCATCTTTTTTCCTAGGCATTTGGGAAAGAAGTGGTTGGAGATAGATTGTAGTAGATAATTCATGGTTTTATGACTATAACACTAATTCATTAGCATTGGAGATTAGTTGATTAGATTACTATTTGATATTGTGAATTTTAGCACACTGTGAAAGCTTCCTGAACCCTGTATGGGTGCTTGTTATTAGAAGAATAAATATCAACTCAGATGGCTGAAAAATCAAATCCCTTCTCCCCATATGTGGAAGGTGGATATTTTGATTAGAATAATCAGCTCTGAACAGTATTGAAGTCTAGCTCAACTCCAAAACCAGAAGGGACCAGTTGTCTGGATGGGTTTGCAGTCCAAAATGATGGATACTTCAGAACTTGTGAGATTTCAATCACCTGTGTCCAAAATCTCCCTGAAACAATTTCCATGACTTCAGCACCATCAAACCTTTGGCTTGATGCCTAGTCTGAACTCATCTGGATCTGAATACTCTTTCCTTGTCCCTCTCTACAGTGCATAAAAACAATACATATTTAACAAATTGGAAGGCTTATTATTGGATATTGCACCTGTGTCTACCCATAATAAATCCCAAAACACTTATTTGCCTAGTTACCATACTCTAATTTCTTCTTTCATTAGTTTATATACTATTTATCACTATAGCAGCCACGTTTATTATTATTAAAATAATAAATATTTTAAACACAAAAACTGCATACAGTATGCCAACTAGTGGTTTGAGACAAACTGTTCCTGTTATGACTGGCAACAGCGTGCTTTAATGGACCATATGCTAATTCAAAATACCCCAGATTATTGAATTTTATTGATGTTTTGTTTGGTAAACAAAGATAAACAACCAACCAAAAAAACCTGGTAAACAAAAATGAATGGATCTTTCATCATATCCAAATATCTTGCCAAATTCTGCTCCAGCAGATGCCACTGGGAGCAAATTCCTGGGAGAGTTTTATTGTAGGGAAAAGGTATAGGAAAAGAGGTGATGAGGTCTCAAATCATTCAAGATGAATAGGACAGCAGTTTAGAGATTTAAGCATAGCTGTTAACTGCTTTTAGGGATGTGCCATCACTAGAAAACTACACTGAGGGTGGGGCTTTCACAGTGCCTATGTGATTATGGCCAATTAACTTTCAAAATTATGATGAACATTTTGAACATGATTTTGAAAGTTAATTGGCCGTAATCATGATGAACATTTTGTTCATAAACATCATAAACATGTGAGATGATCATCATGTTTAAAATCATGTTAGATGGCTGTGGGTAAATCTCTATTGGGTCCCATTACCTACTGGCAAGGTTGCTAATACCCAAAAATTATTTCTTGCACAAGAGGCTGTGCACCACCTATTAAAGGGTGCTTGGCGCCTTGCTGTATGCTGCGGAGTTCATGCCACGTCTGTCAGAGTACAATCTGGAGGAAAGACCTTTGACCTTATCCAGCCATGAAGAATATCATGTCCATCTCCCACGTGGTTGGCTGCAGCTTGGGAAGGAAAACTTGGTGAAAAATGGGGTGAAAATCAATCAACAAAGATAGCATATTTCTTATGTCCTCCATGCCATCCAAAGACAGTTCATAGTTAGATCAATATTTAATCAATAAATCTTAACATTCACCAGAAAATAATGTTGATAGCTTATTTTCCACTGTCTTACAATAAATCTAAAAAGCTTGGTTTTTTATACTAGCATGCTAATTCTACAAATATTGAAAGTTAAGTTAGATTGAGTCCCAAAAAGCACAGAGTATTTACTTTAAAATTCCTGTTGCACTCATCGCTCATCAATGCACTGCACCCCCAGGTGATTCAATAAACCATTTCTCAATCATGCTCTAATGACAATGGCAAAAATACAAAGTGCTTTTTATCCTGAGCTCTCCTATAGCCAACTCCTCTGCCAGCTACTGCAGGATTCGTGGTTTACTGCTAAAGTCACTAATTTAATCATGATAGCAATAATCTATTTAACAGTTTTAGGTCCTGATCCTGCAATGCATAGGTGGACTGATCCATCCATACAGAGTCCCCATAGTGACATCAATGGGATGCTGCATGGGTGCAGCAGTCTGCCCATGCATTGTAAAAGCAGAATTGGAGCTTTTTTCTTCAACAAATGCTTACAAAAATGGGTTGTAATTATGGCTAGGCAAGTCTTTATAGGAATAGGGTTCTAGTTTAACATGAAAATACATATATTGATTATTTAAGTTTTCCCCTTCACCAATTCTTCTCTGTGAAGATTATATACTGGTTTCAGAGCTGGTGGAGGGAGGGAGCGTTAATGACTGCAACCTTTTAAGCGCAAGTTTTTTTTATAGGATTGTCTGAGCTTGCAAGATCCAAGGAATTCTAGGATTGGTAGTAGAATAAAAAAATGGCTGTTCATGCTGGAAAATAAAATGGACACACTGTCAGCCTACATTTGGGACAAAATTTAAATTTTGTAAAAAATTTGCAAAAAAGATAAACAGAAATGTTTCCACAATTAAAGTAAATTCCCATGAAAACAGTTTCTTTTAAACAAATAAACATTTCCCAGCATTGTTAGAAACCCAGATATTGCAGAGGAAGAAAAGAAAGCACACTGCATTGATTTTCATTTTCAGAGAGAAGAAATAAATGCAAAATGTAAATAGAGTCCATGAGTAATGAAAGGTAATTTAGATTTCTTTTAAAAAATTCAATATAATGAATGCATTACAAAATACATTTGCTTACAGCATACAATCTTTAAGCTAGCCATATCTCACACCTGCATTGGGATCTACAAGTTAGCATTAATCTCTATGATATTCACCCACTTCTCCAAAATAATATTCCTCCTTTTTGTCTCTAAGTGTTGTGGTGCAAAGGTCTGCTCAGCATACACAACTGAGAATTTAAAGCAAAAACTGACAGTGTTTAGGTTGGTGATGCTTCATATTCACAGCAGTACATGTTAGTCAATTCGCCTACTGATTTTTATGTCAAGAGGTTTATAAATGTGATCCTTATTCTGTTCCTTCTCCCGATATTTTGACTAACTCATATATTATTGTTAGAAAGCAGACTGTAGTATGCTACAGTCTTCTAAATGATTAATATCCATTGATTGCTTGTTAAATTCACCACCTCCAATCTGTACACTTGACCCAAGGAGCAACCGAAATATATCAGCTATATAAATTAGGGGCCTAATTTATTAACAATTATAGATCTAATTTCTGCCTGCTTCATTCATAACTTGCCTGAAAAACTGCAGAAAACATTTAATGAATTTCAGTAATTTGAAATTCATTTTCAAATTCACGCTCAAGTGGGCACTTTCTTCAGTGGTACATTGGTACATCACACAGAGCGGGATGAAGAGAGGGGGAAAAAATGGGCGTTCCTTGCTGAAATGGGGAAACTAATTCAGTGTATTGGGCGTAAAAGCTGCTGTAGCTTTGGAACAAAATTCAAATATGTAGTCTCATAGACTGGGCTTTTCAAAGGGATCTAATGGAGTTAGGTGCTCAATTCCCACTGAAATTCAAAGGGAGTTTGTTGCCTTAACTCCCATATACTCTTTTGAAAATCCCTGCCATATATTTTTTTGGGAACAGAATGAAGCAGTAGAGAGTTTATACAGCATACACAGAGAGAAAAAAATATTATATATAATACTGTTAGCATGTGCTAATCATACTATACACAATATAGTGGAAACACGTTACATCGAATGTCTTCAATTTATCATTTAGCTTAAAACATGGATTTTCTAATGCCACCAGATAGTGCAGTTCATGATCTGATCTCTTGGGTTGCATGAGTTAATTAAATTTCTCTACTAGGACTTTTTGATTGAAGCTCTGAATAACCAATTAATTTTTTGTGTCCATATGATTGAAGTCCTATATGCACAGATCTGAGTTGTGTGGAGATATAATTTCAATTACCATATACATTTTGTTTATAACCTCCTCCCAGAACAAATTTGTGAAGTCACATTTCCCATATAACAATAGTCCTCTTTATCTGAAAGTCTGAAATCTGCAATATTGCCATGTGGTGCTATAGCTATACATTGTTGAGTAAACTGAAGCCCAGAAAGATTGAGAGAGTTGCCAAGAGTCAAAAAAACAAGTTTGATTATAGAGTTCATAACCCAGAAGTCCTGACTCCCAGTAGCTACTAAATGATACTGTCATTAGCCTAGTATGTACAAAATCTGGTTATGGTGGATTAGTTGCAAACTTTGGTACACAGCTCAAAATTATGTTAATAAATTACTATAGGTTTTTCTTAAGTGCTGTTTGTGAAATCTATATAATTGCAAAGCTAGCCAATGCCATAGTCCATAAATATCTCCAATGTAATGTGGCCTGTTTAGAAAAGCATATTGTACTAGCATTAATATACAGCATACAATGGCAGGACTCTCATTGACTTCAATAGGACCAGGATTTCATCCACAGTCTTATGTGAAATTCACACTTTCTAAGACTCCATTGAACCCACATTTTTCCAATAAGACATTTTCTTTTAACTAACTAAACTTTAACTAAATTTAAGAGGCTGGGTGGCTTTTGGAATAGATAATAGGACATAGAGTCTTCCACTTTTTGGTGAGCAACGGAAGTATAACCAGGTTGGTAGTCACCCAAAAATTGTTACCATCTCAAGGCTATTTAAATAGCCAATGTGAAGTGAGTCTGATTTCAGTCCAATGCCTTGAAGATATATGGCCATCTTCTAAAAAAAGCAACTGATACTAACCAGTACCTTTGCAGGCAGTCTCAGCAAACAACCCAAAGAGTGGATGGGCAAAGAAGTTGACCTAACCTCTCAGCCCTATAGGTAAGTCCCTGCAGGTCACAGTAGGATCATGTGGAAAAATTTGCACTATTGTTGCATATGCTATTCTTGAGATGAGGGAGGACGACTCCAAATTACAGTGCTGTCAGTTTCAAACCATTCATAAACACTAAATTCATACCTATTATATGTACACAGATAAAATTCCACTGCCACATTTTAGTCATGGGTCCCCCACAGATCCAACAAACCACTTTAAAGCAATTTTAAAACCAAAATTCTCATCCTGTTGTAAGCATTTGAGGTAAACCTTCAGCAAATGCATCAAATTCCTGTGTAAGTATTTTTATTTAATAAAATTCAGGCCTTAAAATCTTTACAGTGAATGAGCTATGATTAACTGACTTCTTAAACTAATCATAATTCTATCGCCTCATTCCAATTAACATTATTAAATTGTAGTTGAAATCCACTGAAGTGATTCTACAGAAGCCAGCGGTGACTTGATCTTATCCTTAAATAAGCAATGTCCTCAATTCCTGGATTAAGGTATTCATTTAAATCAGAACTATTTCATTGTTGAGGGGTAATATTCATGGAAATAAAGACATTTTCAAAATTTAGTTGGGAGGGTTAAGGGTTATAGTAGATTAGTTGTAGCATCTTATCCTCATGAATTGCACTTCTGAGTCTGATTGAATTCAAATGGTAATATCAGCTCAATTTATGTGCTTACATGTTAGTTGCTTTCATTTTTTTTTTGTTTGTTTAAACACACCAGATTCATTTCTGCAATTGTGTGTTATATCTTCAGGGATAAAAATACACAAGCTCATAGAACAGCATAGGTGTTACTGAAGCTGCATACTGTGTAGTGAAAGTGAGAATAACTTTTTATGGGCCATAGTTTCTATGAATAGATTTAACAAGACACCAATTATCACCTCATTGAAAGGATAAGTCACTGTGACATCTACAGCTGAGATCAAACTCCTTCCTTTTGCTGTCTGAATTAATTAGACTTGGAGACAGCAATATTAAAGGGACGAGAAAGCATTGCAAGATAAATCAGTAAATAAAAATCTACCTTTTAGAAAATGAAATTTTACTTTGGCCTTATGCTGGACTTAACTGAGGAGTACCCACTTAGATGGGTTCATCAGGACACAGCCAATGGTATCTCCTCTGCTCCTATGACCTGCCCTGAGAATTAGCTGGGTCACCTGGCCTAACAAGCTAGTGCCTGATTACCCTTTGGAGCGAAGGTCGGTGTCTTCCCTTACTGTGCAGCTTGTAACATATTTAAATCAGTCCATGGTGTTGATATGCTTCCTTCTTATTTATACTCAATATCTTTTTAGGAAATCAGTTTAAGAAGTAACAGTGAAAATGAGGCTATAAAACAGTATCATTTCTAGGGACAAATACAATTCAGCAAACATTTTAAAATCTGGCAGCCAGTCTACTCAGAAGAGGGTCTCTTTTTACTTGAGTGTGTGTCCCTGGGTGGTGAGTAAAGGGAGAGGCTTGGCTTGCTACCATAGCTCCAAACACAACAGATAACTACGGCCACCAGCCTACTTGGATACAGGAGTGGGTTTGACCATCTGCTCCCAAATCTAACTACAACCCTGCATCTCTTCCATTCTGGCACTTGAGTGAATGAGAAAAAGCAAGGGATCCTAAGTAGTACTGGTTTCAGACAGGTGCCTTGGAAATGTATCCTCGGTAACATGTGTCATTGTAATAATGATACACATTCTCTTCCATAGTACTCTGAGAAAGTCTCATTTGTGTTGCAGTGGGCGAGCGGCTATTGGTTTCTGTAGGAACAATAGCTCCATTTATAGTGTACTCTAGGCCAAGGGGGATGACATACCATAGAAGAGCACTGCATAACACAGGAAAGGGGTAACTTGTCATACTGCAATGAGTGTAGTACTCAGAGATGATTACCTCAAAGGAGCCATAATCCTGGAGACAAACGCATCTTTATGCATAAGTTCAGATCTCTTAAAAAGCAGAGACTTCCAGGAGTCACTCACCTCTCCTCCACTCATGCAGGGTTAGGGTATGAACACAGGCATGCTCCCAACCACCCCTTAGTTCCTTACATTATATCAGGTAATCCTTTATAAGACACTAAAAAAGGATGGACAATCATTTAAAATGGTTTCAGTTACTATCATAAGCAATCATTTCTTTTCTCCTTGAGAATTGGCCATGTATCTTCTCAGGAGATGGATCTGAGGCGTGTTAAAATTCACTGCATGAGTAGAATAAAGCTGCATATAAAAACAATCACAAGTACAGCTTCAAGGAGGACCCTAGCCTGTTTCAAAAATGGATACAGCATAAAGACATGCTATGGAAGCACTCACTCAGATCTTAGTTTTGAAAGCCCAAGTGCCTGAACAGGTGTTTGGTTGTAATGATCATGTATATATGGTGTGATCCATTTAGACATCCTTTCAGATAAGATGGACCTCAGTCTTATCAGCTTATACAAAAATCTAGGTAATTTACTGATAGGTTTCACCCTACACAGAGAGTAAATTAAGGTCCTCTGGATTTCTAAGATCTGGAGCCTGACCTTCCTGGATGCAAATGAAGCCTGGGGACCTACCTGAGGCCTGGAGTACACTAGACTGTTCTGGTGACCAAAGTCAGGTTTTTTCAACAAAACCGTGCTGGTGTACACACTGCAATCACATACCCCCCCCAGCCAACTGCTGTTTCTTTGACAAAATAAAACCTCCTCCTTGATGAAAGGCATAACACTTTTTTTGCACAACTTAAATCAACAAAGCATCAGTCTAGACACTGCGGTTGGTTATGTTGTGGAAAACGGCCTCCAGAAGTGTCCCGCAGTGCCCATCCCGACCACCCTGGCCATCAGTTGGAATTCCACTGCTCTGCAGCCACCTGCCACTCCCCCTTTAAAGTCCCAGAAATTTTGAAATTACGCTTCCTGCTTAGCAGTGTGGAGAGCTCGCATTTCGTTTTCCCAGCTGACCATGGGGCTCCATGCACCAAACACTCTTCTGCTTGGAGGACACCAAGCTTCTGGATCTCATTGGCATTTGGAGAGAGTCAGCTGTGCAGTCCCCATCTCTGCTCCAGCCAAAGGAAAGTTGATACCTACGGCCAGATTTGTCGTGCCATGGCGGAGAAAGGCTATGAACAGGACACACTGTAGTGCCGAGTAAAAATCAAGGAGCTGCAGCAAGGCTACCAAAAGGCCAGGGAAGCAAACAGTCACTGTGGTGTACAGCCAAACACCTGCTGCTTCCATAAGGAACAGGAAGCCATTATCAGTGGCAACCCCTCCTTCACCCACAAGACACCCGTGGATACCTCTACGTGCCCCGAGCCAGCGAACACAGAACTCTACCCCAATGAAGAGATTGCAATACACGTTGCAAGAGAGGGGAGCTCTGGTAAGTGTTTTTCAGAGCTGATGCTGCTAGTGTACAGGAGGCATGGGGGTCCTTCGCTTTGCTAAATGATAGAGGTAGTTGAGGGGATATAAATGCACAAGAATAGCTGTGTTTCCACATGCTTCCCATTCCCTTGCACAGCTAGCCAGTGCAGCTGAGAAGCATGTTAATGCATGTGGAGATTTCACAGGTATCCTGTGGTGTGATCTCTAGGAAACTTTCCTGGAGGTAATCGCCAATTCTCTGCCTCAGATTCCTTGGCAGAGTGGCTTTGTTTCTTCCACCGTTGTAGGACCCTTTCCTGCACCAATCAGCAATCACTTGTGCAGGGACCAAAGCGGCGCACAGGCGAGTAGCATAGGGACCCAATTTGTAGCTTATAGGACTAGCCCGCATGCTTGCACATATATACTTTTCTTTATAAATGTAAGTATTTGTTTTATTATAACAGAGTCACAGATTCATGTCAGAGTATTAAAGCTGTAATGCAAGAAACCACATCTTGTATGAAAGCTAATGCCGTTAGCATACATATGTTTGGGACCTTTGGCCCAGATAAGTAACGATAAACTACATATATGGTTATAACCTTTACACTAGATAAGTTAGGAGGCATCAAGATGTAGGGGGGAGGCTCAATTTATGCCCCAAGTAAACTTCACAGATACACCACAAAACCCACAGAAAGGGCCAGAATGAACAAAGGTGAGATAAGTGAACTGTCTGGAACCATCTGGAAAGGATATGAATATGTCATTAATAAGCATGGACCTGCCAGCCTATAGAATAAGTGTATCCTAATAATTTGTGGGTGAAGAAGCCAATTTTGGACTTAGGAGGAGGACCCATATTGTTCAGGGTATAAAAAGGGCAAACCATATTAATTGGGTGTGATCATCAGCTACTTCTTTTTTGGGACTTCTTTTGTGTTGGCGTTGGTTAGGATCTTTGGTCTTAGTTTATACTTAGTATTATTCGTAGGCTTAGCCTTATAGCTCATAGCTCTCTAGCACAGCCCAGATCTCCACCGCTCCACTCAAGAGCTGAGGAACCAGACATCTTCCTCAACCAGGTCATCAGGGAAGGCTGTGAGTATATTAATCCAAAGTGTACAATATATATTATGCATCACATGTGTTTTTAGAATAAGTCTGTAATCTTAATCATTATCCATTTGATTATTAATTTGTCTATTATTCTATGCTATATTAATAAAAGTCTGTAAAACTATACTTATTCGGTTATCAGTGTGAGCATTCCTGTTGTGCACTCTGGGGGTCCTTGTAAAACTCTTTGTAGCCTGATTCCGGGACTAGAACCTCATTATCTTCTGATCAGAACAAATTGGCAAGCCTATAACCCCACTCAAATTACTAAACACTCAAAATCAGGTAACAAATTTGAAGCTGCTCGCATGGAGGAGATGCATCCTAGCATCCCTGTTTACTCTCAGAAGCGAGATACCAGCTTCTATGGCCCCTGCCTGTTAAAAATGATGGCACAATTTGAAATTTTGTCCCTACATACCTGCATTAATGCCCCAATCAACCAACCACCCACCCAAAACCTCTACCCCAGTATGATGCTCCTCCTTCACCTCAGCAAAACTCACATGCCCAGGCTTATCACAGAGCTGTACTCTTCCCAGGGGACAGTGAGAAAAAGGTGTGTTTAACAGTAATGCATCTATAGTGTTAGAGCACCCACAATAATGCTTCTGTTCCCTGTTTCTTGTGCTTCTACAGATGTGACCTTCATAGCTAACCCCCACCCCACACCAGCAGTGTGTCTCCAGCTGATAAGGAAGTGACCTCAGAGAAGCAAGGAGTAGATGTTCCAAGAACTCCACCAGTCCTCTGAAGCAGCAAAAAGAGAGAAAAGGACATGGAGACAATCTGTGTCCGAAATCAGAAAATTGATAGACAAGTTAGGAGGGAAAACCATGACTGGATGCTGGCAGGTCATGAACACATGATCAAGGCCATGGAGAAGCAGCTGGAGCTGCTAAAGACAATCGTGACATTGCAGGCATGTTCATGTCCCCTCCCCCTTTTGCAGCCACTACAGAACTGCTTTCCTTGCACTCCCCAAACATATTCCTACCAAACTCCTGGCCTGTCTCCTTATCCCTTATACTCTACCCCTTCAGACAGTCATCCACTATTTCACAAACATTTCCCAGAGTCACAGTCCATTGTAGCAAAATCCAGTTAATGGCCCTGCACACTTGTGATAGCACTACTCCAATGGCGGACTTCCAACTCCAAACTGATTAGCAACCAACCGGTAGCAGTCTGGAGTTGCCAGCTTACTTGCAGAGATCACCACGCAGTTCTCCAATGAGAGAACAGCTCTCATTCATGTGTCCTTGCGCCTCAGGGCAGGGGCGAGCTCCACACAGAGTTCCATGAAGATGGCTTTGTGCATTCGAAAGTTCTGCAGTCACAGCTCGTCATCCCAGACCTGCATAACAATGCGATCCCACAAATCAGTGCTTGCTTTACACACCCAAAAGCAGATGTACACCGTGTGCAGGTGCTCCATGAATGCAAACAGTAATCCAGTGCTGTTTGTTTGCATGACATACAGCAGGTCAGGCGCCTCAGATTCCTGTTCCATTTGTGAGCTCACAATATACCGCGCAACCAGCTACAATGTGTTCAGAACATTGACAGCAGCAGTGGAGATCAATGCAGAATCCATCCTTTCAGATAGAGATAGTGGGAACTCAGAAAATGGGGGTGGGCTGTTGAAAAATGCCACAAAATGCAGCTGGGAAAGCAAGGAATGATGGGACGGAAAACAATGCATCATGGGATGTTGAGCCCACACTCATGATACACTGTGATACTCTCCACCTTCCCACAACTCCTAGTGGCATAAGGTAGCCAGTTTCACAGTGGGATAGCTGCCAATAGTGCACTGCTCTCACTGTTGATGCTAGAGCACCAAGTGTGGACACGCTTGCCTTTGTTGACACAATGAGTGCTGTGTGGACAGGTGCAAGCTCTGTAATTAAGCACTTTTTTTTATCACCGATGTAACTACTATTGACAAACTTTTTTAATGTAGACAAGGCCTTAGATTCCTAAGGTAACTTACTTATTATGCTTAACAATCTAACACTCAATTGCCCACTTCACTTTAAGTAGTTTTCCACAACGTGTGTTAACATCTTATGCTTAACAATCTTTCCCAAGTAGTAGTTAGTTCAGACACTGTTGTTTCCTTCCTCAGACATAAAGAGCAGCTCCATGTATCATGAAAGCATGTACCTATCATCAACAGAAGTTGGTCCAAAATAAGGTATTATCTCACCTGTCTTGTCTCTCCCATATCCTGGGAACAACATGGCTAGAACAACACTGCCAATAACTTTAGGCATGCATTTTTGAAAATCTTGGTTTTGGCCTCTTTACCCTTAGGCATGAATCTATTAGCTCCATCTTAACAATCTATTATTGACTTATGCAAGTACCAGAGAGTAAAATATTTGGGTAAATATACATACATATTGACCTGGGGGTATGTGTCTGATTCTTTGGAATTAGTAGAACCTCACATATGGTGAATTAGGTGTTCAGTAGCCCCTCACTATCGTAAACCTGTTTGTCTGGATGGAAGCCAAAGGCTGGAATGACTAAAGGGACTCTGTTAGACTTCTTGTTAATCAGTGTGGTACTACAGAAGCTCTTTTGCTGCTTGTTTGGTGAATATAATTATACTATAAACTACCAATTTTATGTATTGTCTGTCCTGTTTCTTGACGTCTGCCCTGAGTGTGGCATTGTTAGTGTGGTCCATCCCAGGCATCCGGTCACAACAATTATATAGACCCATGGATCTCTCTCACTCTCACACACACGCACACACACCTGTTATCTACAGCCAGGTACTTGACTATCACAGAATATGCTCCAAGAAAAAAGTCCAGGATACACACCCTCACCCAAAAAGGACAATCCCGTCCATCAGACAAGTAGATCATATCATGGAATGGGCCACCCAAATGTCTCAAGAAAACCTGCTTCAATACACAAATAAAGCCCCCTACACAACTCTACTTGTCACCCACCATTCCACAAGGGACCCCATATGGGGTATTATCAAACAACTACAATTCATAGTTGATGGGGACCGCATCCTGAGAGAAATCTTTCCTGAACCTCCATTTCTGACCTTCAAACAACCCTGAACCTCTCCAAGCTCATCAACAGAAGCAAGCTCACCACAGGACACACCAACTGAAAGCAGCACCAGACCCTGTCAGTAAAACAGATGCAAAACCTGAAGACATATCTCCATTGTTACAATGATCACCACATCCCAAAACACACCTTTCAAGATCCACAGGTCCCACACATGCCTATCACAACATGTGTTGTACCTCATCCAGTGTGGCTAAATGCTCCAATAACTACTATGTGGGTGAAAGAAGACAATCACTACACTCTTGAATGAACTAACACAGGAAAATGATAAAAAACAAAAAACACCGTATGACCTGTAGGTGAACATTTTTCACAAAGTGATCACTCTATATCTGACCTATCAATCCTACCTATCAATCCTGTTTAAGCTGCGGCTTGACAATGCCCTGGTTGGGATGATATAGCAGAGGTTAGTCCTGCTTTGAGCAGGGGGTTGGACTAGATGACCTCCTGAGGTCCCTTCCAACTCTAATATTCTATGATTCTATGATTCTATACTCTTCAAAGAAAACATGAAGAACAACACTTTCAAAAGACAAGCGTGGGAGCTTAAATTCATAAGTTGGCTAGATAATAGAAATCATGGACTGAACAGAGAAACTTCTTATAACAATTTATAACCTACTAACAACCTCCCCTCTACAGATATTTCTCTGCCCCCCCCTTTCCTCCCTATGACTGGAGAGATGTTAATGAACCACTTCACCTTGAATGGTCCCTTGAAATGTGTTAACTATCTGTTCCATCTTGTATTTAGCTGTGACACTCTGAGTAATTTTTCCAGGACTGAAGAAGAGCACTGTGTAAGCTCGAAAGATTGATTTTCTCTCCAACAGAAGTTGTTCCAATAAAAGGTATTACTTCACCCCCAAGGAACATAAGGTATTCAATTCTCCTAATGAATCTGTATTAAAAGCCATTTGGCATTGCAAATGTTAGAATACAAAATGGAGCACACTGTAACTTTGTGGAATACCATTTTCTTTGCTCCTCCTCCCTCCCCCGAGACCATTCTGAATGCCTGATTTTGGTGTCAGATATGCAGATACATCTTGTAATATGTGTACCTGCCTCCCCGCAAGTCAACAGATGCAGTTAGATGAAATATCTTGAGTTAAATGCATTTTAGTGTCTTTTGCCCCATACCATCTCCAGAAAATGGAAAGTGTTGGTTTGAAATGGAGAAGACAATTCTAGGTATTTTCTCTCCTCTGACTCTTCGAGCGCTGATCTAAGACTCATAGATTGAATTGGACCCTTCTGGATCATCTACTCTAGCCCAAGATCCATATTACACAGTAAGGAGTTGACAACGCAACTGACAGAAAAATTGAGTGATCTTCCTAAAAATGATCCCTCGGGTGGAAATTGAGGAGCAGGGACCTCATATTCCACTGCCTTGCACTTTCTTATGTCATATACAGCTGCGCAGCATAGGTGAACAATATTGTTACCACCATTTGTATTAAAGTAGCACCCAGAGACCTTCACGGTATCAGGTCTTATTGTGCTAGATGCTGTATATATATAATAAGAGATGGTGTCTGCCCCAAATAGCTTACAGCTAAATAGACAACACATCTATGCACAGTGGTATAAAATGATATTATTCCACACCCATGGTGAATAACTCTATATGACTACACAGTGGTAGATTAAAAATACAGAAAATGTGACTAAAAATAAAAATATATAAAATATTATCCTTAGCATTTTAGACAGTACTGAAGCAAAATCACAATTATTACCATATTGAGTGCCTTCTTCCAGGTTACTCTATAAATTGCAATTAGAGTCATTTGTGGCTGTCACAAGATTATAGATGACTGAGGACATCATCAGATAAAATCAGAATTTCCCATGACACACAACAAAACACTTTCCATTATGATCTGGGAGCGTGGACTGAATGTACAGAACAGAATAGATACATACTGACTATGTTCAGGGGATTAGCAGTTCCGCTTTTCAAGTCCATTCAACTAAAGTGAAATTGATGTTCCAGTAGCTTCCATAGTTTGAGTACCTGTCCCAAATTCTGCTTAGTACTTTTCATCTATAATTTTCCATAATTTATTATTCAAAATCCACTTCGGACTCCCCCTCACCCCGCCCCCTTAGGTTCTATGAAAATCAGAGCTCTACTGTGATCCCTCATGCTGGAAGGGGGCATTGGTGCAGCAGCTGGCTCCATTAACTTTATAGAGTTCTCCTCTTCCAGGGTAACTGTCTGCTGGCCAGGTATGGCCAGAAGCCACCCTCTTTGCAACATCTGAGTGCACAAACAGGCCTGACCAGAAATGAGAATCTGGCCTGGACACTTATGTCTATAACCCACCCATGGTTATTTGCTATACTTGCACAGTTTTCTAGACTGCAGATCACCTGTGCTATTCTTCATTTAATTTGTTGACAATAGGCAGTTAGGGATCACTCAAGCATAGACAAGTATCTTGGAAATGACATGTCACCTCACACACCTTTTCTCTGTTTAGTGTGTCTTTTCTGGGAGGGAAATTACCACACACCTTTTTATCAAAATAGCCACACTAGAAAGTCCTATAACTCTTTATGAAATATCTGACAGACACATCATGTCCAGAAACATCCATATCAAGACTCCAGAAACTCATCCTGGGAGGAAAAGAGTGAAAAAAGAAAATCTAGGCAGAAAAGGAATGCATATTTATGTAATTATCAAACTTGTTTTTCTATTTTTATCATCTCTGAATGATAATTTTATTTGTAGAGATATGTTCCACTAGCCATCTTCTCAATCCTCACATCACCTCCACTGCCCCATTTATTTGTACTATTAACCAAATAACCTATTTTCTCCTTAACTGCTTTGCTACAAGGACTGTCTCTGGCAGAAATTCACAAAACTCCAATCTGTCACCTTTTCTTTTTCACATGTATGTCTGACTATTCCTGGCCAGCTGCCCTTGGGGAACTAACAGAAAACAGCAGGCCACAAGGCAGTTCTCAGGCAGATATAATGTGTGACAGAGGCCGAACTGACTTGTCCCTAAACTGGTTTGTCAATCTTGCACCTTTCTCAGGTTCTGCACTAAGTAGAGAAATTCAGAGGCAGTGTGGTCTGTTCTGCTATCATTTTGCAGATGATATTCACCTCTGTCTCTCTTTATCCCAGGATCAAGAGTGGTCTCTGCTTTTTAAGTGATTGGCCAACTGGGGCTTGATAAGAGTGAGCTGGCTGAAGCTCAATCTATATAAGACAAAAATTATCTTAGTGAGGGCACAGCAACAGCAGGTTTTGCTTCTATTGACAAGATATTTTCAATTTGAGGGTGCGCTTCTGCCCCTTACTGCTTCTGGAATTTTCATCTGCATCTCACCTTCCCATTCCACTCAACCTCAGAACACCAATCCATGACTTTGTGACTGCTACAATGCACTACTGTAATGCATTTTGCCTGGATAGATTTGCAGACCTCTCAGAGGAGAAACTGAAGGCTTTAGGAACCAGGTAGGGTACAGGCAGAGCTTTTTGTGTCTGCAAAGTATAAGGAGATGTTTCGGCATTGTGAGATAAACACAATAATTGGATATTTCTGCTAGAATGATCTGCAGTGAAATAATTAGCAATGTTGAGATTTAAATTGTCATCCCGAGGTTTCATAGTTCTTAAAAAAGAAAAAACCATTGAGATGCATGGAAGCAGATCACATCTCTTAAGTGCTGTCTAGAAGACTAGTACCAGTTTAACTAAAATTGTGATTTTAAACTGATTTAGTTAAACCAGAGCAAAAGGTCATGTGGACATTTGATTTAATTTCAACTTAAACCATTAAACCAATATAATGCTGGCAGACTAGGTGCCAACTCATGCCAAAGCCTCTAGGCCTCCACTGAACACTGACCAATACATAGCTGGAAACCAGTCTGGTTCAGCTGTGTGTTAGTACCGTTAAAGAGATGTTAAGTTTATAAGAATGTGTTTAGTCTTTGTGAAATGCTTTTAGATATAAAGCATGTGGATAAACAGATGCAGAATTCATGTTGTTCAAGTTGGGACTGCTGCATGTATTAATCTCACTTATAACATTTGTACCCCATGTTATAAAGTAATATTAAGTGTTTGCATTGTAATCCTCTGTAACTGTGTAAGTCAAACAAACAGGAAAGTGGCATTAATTAATGTAAAATGCTGGCTTCCTAGAGAAGGCCTATCAAGAAGACCCATTGAAACCAGATGAGCCATTATGAAACATCAAAGAACTAGCACTTGGTTAATTGCCTTCCTTACACTCCCCATCTCACTTCTCTGATACCCCCCAACAAAGAAGAGGAGTCATCCATGTAAACTCATCCCATCTGCTTGAATTTTGGGGGAAGAGGATAAAAATCCCTAACAAGAAGAAACTGTATCTCTATTCTGCCTGGACTTTGAGAGGGCAAGATTTCTAAGCATAGGGTTAGCCCTAAAGGATATACAGAGCTTACATATTACAGCTTCTATAACCTTTTGAAACTGAAGACTGTAACTCATTTGTGTGTGTATGTTTATCTGCTTTAACCTTGTAAATAAATACAGTAGACATTTCGGATACCCAGAAGCTGTAACAGGATATAAGCCAGCTCCTGAAAGATGGCGAGTATCTCCTGAGTGACTTGAGATCTCTTAAGTCTGCTGGAAGGCAATAGGAGTTAAAAGTACCCACTCAGCACCTCACTGAATCCACTCCTATCTGTATACGCTTAAAAATGAGAATTGTTCTTTAGATGCCTGCAAGTCCCAAGACCACGGTTCTATGTTCCCTGTGTAAAAGTGATGACACTGGCGATTATAGCACAGAAGTGCTATCTGTAATAGTGATGCCTTATGTTTTTGTAGAGAAAACAAGAAACTGTGGATGCAATACAGCACAAACTTGAATGTACAGCTAGTATCCAGCAGAGGATCCTTGAGCCTCCTGGGAGCCCAGATAAAGAGGTTCTCAATTCCAAAGGGGTACATCCCCCAGAACTAGTCTTTAAGCAGCTGGCTAAGTAAGCCTATTCCTTCTTTAAAATAGCACAGTGCATCCTGGATGTAGATGCAGATTTTTCTTTACTTGATATTTCTTCTGTAGAACTCAGCCAGAAAGAAGTCAAGGGTCCACTGAGCTGGGAACTTCAGCACAAAAATACCCTCCTTTGGATACTAGCTGATAATTTGTGATAACTTTCATGGCTTGAACTGACCTGGGAGCTCTAAGAGACAGTTCAAGAACTGTGATTTGTGGTGTACAGGAGGCTCATCTACATTTTATGCGCAGAGTCTTCATTTTTTTCTTGCTACTAAGCACCCTCTCCATGACAGTGACTGGAATAGGTCAGCCGGGTATTTATATATGGCCTTATTATGTTTGGGCACTCCAAAAGCTGTCACCTAGGCTATATCTAAACTTGAAGCTAGGGGTATGATTTCTAGTTCACACAGATGTAATTGTGCTACCTCCAGTTGAACTAGCATGCTAAAAATACTAATGTAATCATGGTAGCATGGGCAGTGGCAAAAAGCAGCACAAACTAGTCACCACAAGAACAAACCCGCCTGGACCCCCTGGGTATGTACTTGGTGCAGCTAGGCCATGCCACCATCCTCACAGCCAATGCTACCATGGCTACACTATTATTTTTATCACAATGGCTCAAAAAAAGCTAGTGTAAGTACATCTACTCAAGCTGTGAATCATAATCCACAGCTCCAAGTGTAGATGTACAATATATGTACCATAGAGCTGTGAAAATTTCAGAGATTTCTAAATTTTTCCCATTGCTCATTGGGATGAAACAGACTTTTCCAAAAGTTTAAAAAACTAACAAACAAAACTAAAAGAAAACCATACTACACAGAGATAGATGGAAAGACCCACTCAAGAAAGGCTTATAGCCTAGTGATTAGGGACCTACCTGGGACAAGGGAGTCCCAGGGTCAACTCTCTGCTCAGAATCTCTCCTGTTGGAGCTGCTCCAATTTGTATAAATAATTAAATATTCTTTGAAGCAGGGACTTGAATCTGGATCTCCCACATTCTGGGCAAGTGCCCTAGCCACTGAGTTATTGGCAAATCTGGGGTGGGTGTGTCTCTCACCAGAAATTATGTTCTGGAGTTGAGAAACCTCCCCAACCCAATAGTTTTGTTGAAACTAATATGTTCCAGTGAAAAACTTTCAGTTTCAATAAATCAGCATTTTCTGATGAAAAAACATCTAGTTGAAAAATTCCAGACCAGCTCTAGTCACATATTTGTTTTGAACAGAATCCAGGATTTAACAGTTATATAACGGAAGAACGGATTTTCAATATTCTGTTTTAAAATGTAAATGGATCTAAATGGAAACAAGAGTTAATAAGCTGTCTTGACCTACTACACCTTACACAGACCCTAAGGGAAGAACTGAATACATTTTATGACATATGGTTCAATTATGATGATTATCTGGAATCTGAAGAATAAACTTAATATTTAGCCAGCGGCCTCAAAGCACCTTGTGAAGAGACAGTATGTCATAGTGGTATATAGACTCTCTTTGTCTAGTAGAAATAAGCACCTCTTGATGGACTTCATGCACTCTCAATAAAGAATTCCTTTTAATTTATTAACACAATAGATGACATGATAAAACTGCCAACTGTTCTGAGCTTGAACCAACAATATGCACCTATGCCTAGTTGCCAACAGACCCATAAAACCACGTGTGATCTGTGTGTCACCAGCCCTTTTACTATTTCTATTTTTCTCTTTTTCCCTGTTGCATATTGCTTCTGTATATTTATCTTCAAACTAGAACTAATTCAAATTTTAAACTGCTGCTCAAAAAGTAAATGTACTGGAATTTTATACATACATTAATTCTATTACTGATTCAATACCTCAAATAGTTTTTAAATTTGTTTATAAAGATGTTCAGCTTGTCTTGAAATTTTCTGTATCTTCACTGAAATAATGCATTTTGGAAAACATTTCTTAGTGATTATGAAAGAACAGTCCTTAGGACTTAGGAGAACTGAATTCTGTTCCTGTTAGGCTACTGACTCTCCTTGGGAAAGATATTTTACTTTCCCATGGCTTACTTTCCTTTTCAATAAAATGGGGCTAACGACATATTTGATAATACTACTGATAACATGTTCATGATAATACTTCATGAGTATTGCCTCTAAAACAGAGTCTGCCTGAATCACCTCCACTTTTCAGCTTTTACTGGTGCAGCTGCACTGATTGGAAATTACAGTTCAAAAAAAAAATCGCTGTGTAGAAAAGGCCTAAACTTCTGAGCTACAAATTCACTGCAGGTTGCACTGGAAGAAAATCCTTGTGATCCATTTTTTTACATTCACTCTATTTTAGATGCTATATCCCAACTCATTAAGGGCCCATTCTAATTTCCATTCAAATTGATGGAAAGATTTGCATGGATTTCAGTGGGAGTTGGATTGGAAAGTGTCTAAAATTTTCTAAAGACCCTTTTCTAAAGAACCAGTTTCTGATACCCTTATTCTCTTTGCGTAATGCCTTACTCCACTTATAGTCCCATTAAAGTCAAAGTAACAATTGACTGAGACAGGAATTACTTACATGGTAAGAGTATAAGACTTCAGTCCTACACAGGCAAAGTAGGTGTATCAGAAAAAAAGTAGCATGAGTACATGCACAACCATTTTTATAATACAATAAATGGCCATCCTGGTTATAAACACTTTTCAGAAAGTGATCACTCTATATCTGACCTATCAGTCCTCATCTTCAAAGGAAACATGCTCAACACTTTCAAAAGACTAGCCTGGGAGCTTAAATTCATTACTCTGCTAGACACTAGAAATCATGGACTGAATGGAGACACTGGATTGATGGCACATTACAACAATCTGTAACCCACTCACCCCCTCTTTTAATCTAGTGACTGCAGAGTTGTTAATAGGCCACTATCTTGAATGGTCCCTTACAATATATGCTAACTACTTATGCCAAACAATCTGTTCCCCCTTACATTTTGCTGTGACGCTGGCAGTACCCTTCTTAGACCTGAAGAGAGCTCTGTGTTGCTCGAAAACTTGTCTGTCTTACCAACAGAAGGTGAAAACGTAACAAAAATCTTCCTTTTAGCCCCCTGCTTTTCTACAGAAGTTAAAGCAGGAGGTGGTGAAAATGTGTCCAATTTCACACTTAATGCACACTGAATTAGCCCCTAGTGACCTTTTAGTCATGCCCTAGCTACCAATTTACATACCAGGGGGTCTTTACTTGTGCTGATGCACAGAAAATTTAAGCAGGTAATTCCCTATTAACATTAATGGGAATTACCCATGTATGTGGCCTGAGCTTTGATATGAGAATTGACTCCCAGTGTTTCAATTCTCTCTCATCCCATTTTATTGACAAAAGTCATGTTGTATGCAAGATGCAGTCTTGCTCTGTTAACCCGAAAGAGCTCTGTGCTGACTGGAATGTTACAAAGCATTGACAGCTCTATCTGCGATAGAAATGAGACTAAGAATAATCTATACATGCTCAACAGATAATTTTCAGCATTTCAGGTTGTTTAGACGATTTTTTTTAGACTAAAGACATTTAATGTTTTTGGTTATAACCAAATTTTGGTTAGAGGCGTAAGCGGGTCTGTTCTCTGGATGTACATATCATTCAACATCAACATTCATATAAACCAAAATGGGAATTCGGTGTGTGGGGAAAAAACTTTACCAGACTTCATGGGGTGCAATTTTGCCTGTGAAATTTTGGGTTCTGGAAAGACAAATTCTACATGCAAAACCACATTTTCAAATGCAAATCAAGCACAAATGATGATTTGACCTTTTGCATATGCATGGTAATCTTCCAAATGTACATATAAGTGCTTTATGCATTCAAAGGCTGTATATACACAAAGGTTTAGGTGTGGCTGCTTTGAATGTTTTGCCTTGTGAGTGCGAAGCACATGGTATGAAAAATGTGTTTTGTCTATACTATTATACTGCAAAGATATTGAAGTTCAACTATTCCAATTTAACACAGAAAGCCTAAGGCACTCAAACCAATGGAGAATTCTATAATATCTTTTCTTCAGCACTACAAGATAACATGGAAAAGTTCTGCTGTCCAGAACAGCTACATAAACACTATGTAGTAGATTATTTTTGGGTTTGTTATAATGTTATTTTTAAACTAAAGCACATGAAATATTTGCATTGTTTTTATTTGCTTATCTGTTGACACTTCCAATAGCTCTCCCATCTCAAAATTGCAGGTTGTGGCCTCTTTTCCACATGCTTAGGTAGCTTGGATTTCATAAACTTTATATGATCTCTAACATCGTTTTTATTAAAGGCATTTTTTTCTCTTATAGCAATGCCCTTAGTTCTGTATTTGGCCCTTCTCATTTGTTAGAGGTTATCAGATCTCTGTAAATGTAATAACTAGTGTAAACCAAAAATTATCACCATTGACAGGAAACTTCATACTATTCCAGCATTTGGGAAAAGGAAAGTTATTTTACCTTTATCTAAGTGATTAAAAGAGGATTGATTTTAACATGTATTTGTAATTTTAAATGACAGTTTCTGATTTATTTATCCTTTTGGAATCTCATCAATTATTTCAGTTGAGCTGGGGAGCTGGTTACAATATGGTTGTTTTTCTGAGATGGTTACAATTTAGACCCTGACTACACTACAAGATGGAATCAGGTTTAATCATATCAAGAGACAACAGCTCTGTAACAGTGACCTTGGTACTATTTTTATAGTGTAGAGTGGACCTAAATTATCCATAGTATTCTTGGTTCCATCTGTGCCATGACTATAACTGAGTCGGGGACCCAATTACAAGACTTCTCTTCTCTTGCACCGTTAAAACATATTAAAGTTTTGGTGTAGATGGGACCTAACCATGCCCTCAAAATTGACCTAAGCCTTCAAAAGTCCAGGGTATTAAGCTGGTTACAGGATCAAGGTAAGGTCCTTTCTGAATTACAGTTTTGTAACTGGGACTCCAGTTTTTTGTTTTTAGTTCTTCAGTCCAGTTCAGACTGGAGTGCACACAGTGCTGACTATAATCATATTGTAAGTTTGCATCTGTATTACTGTTACAACTGTTCTGGAGCACACAGCTACAACATATTGTCATGCCCTAACTGCATTATAAAATGGCTCTTTTTTTAACCTATGCGGATAAAAGCAAACAATGTTACAAGAAACTATATTACAGACTTCTTTTTTCAAAAACAAATTAGACTGATGAACTCTTTCCAGATCTGGTTTTAGTCAACAATGTTTGCACATTGTATGATATTCAGGTGGCTACTCAAGCTTTAAAAATAAATGTTAGCTAAAAATTGTCTTGGACCTTCGCTTGGTTCTAGTGCAGCTTCCTAATACAGCAGTGTTGCGGTTTATAACTTTGTCTAGCATGGTCTGCCATATTATACATGTATTTGAGTTAATCCATGTTCCAAAAAGGTTTCAAACTAATGTGACAAGGCCTAGTGTGTACAGGGCCCAAGTTACAACTCATAAATTTCACAGAAGTATTAATGATATGGCAACGTAGCTTTTATTGGTAAATAAAACATAAGAGAAAATTAACAGTCCCCTACAGCTGTGAGTGTAATTACATATGGTAGATACAGAATAATTTATCATGTATCCTGCATGGCTATTTAGAAGATTAATTAATTAATTAAGAAATTAATACTTGTTATTCAATTGCTCTATTGCTAGATGTAAACATGTGCTATCTAATTAAAGAAGTTATTTGATATTTTCACCTCTAATTTAAAAAGAGGATTAATTTTCTATCAAAAATAAAAAGCAATATCTTTATGTTCATTAACATTTTAATTTTTTTTCTGATTAATGATGGACTAATTCAGGAATGTAAACTGACCATTTTAAAAATATGTATGCATTATTTTTGTGGTTGGGCCAGATCCTTATTTCAGATATGGCTGCCACAGAGAGCAGCCCTAAAGCTGGTTCAAACAGACAGCAAAAGATTCTATACCTCTCCTCTCACAGTGGTGAGAGCATGGATGGGCAAAATAAGGTTTAGTCAAGGCATCCTTGTGCCATGGTGAATTGTAGCTCCCAAAATGCGGGTTGGGGAAGCTGGCATGTATTGTGAAATAGAAAAGTCCTGAGGCTGCTCCAGATTTAGGCTGTGGACCACCCTTCGTTCAGCCAGCTCCAGGATCAGGAGGCCAAAAAAGTGAGTTACAGCTACCTTTGCGCGCACACAGACACACAGCCCAAACATCACAATTCTGTGGCTCAGAATCTGGTCCATTATTTCTATCATATGTAGCTTTCAGTTGCCACCTAGGTATATTCAAATACGGCCACATATACCAATTGCTCCCACTTACTCTGCATTTTTTAAACTCAGACCACTACTTATGCATGCAGTCATGCAAATTCTTAAATAATATTTCTCTAGATACTTCTACTTTAGGCAATAGAGATTTCAGAAGTCATAGTTCAATAAAGAGAGCAGATGAATTAACTGTGCATAGACAACCAACAGTGGGGATTTTTCTAGTCTACAAATACACCAGTTTGTGCTGCAAAAACTTCAGTTAGACTAGATTAAAACTTGGATGTGAGAGCTCTAAGAACTTCCTAGCTGTTGCAGAAAGAGGAGCAGATTGCAGTATTCCCTCTAAATTGGTCCTGAGCCCCAAGATGACTGCTGGAGGTGCCCTCATTTGAAGAGATGGGAAGCAGAGTTGGTGATCATCTGTGTTCAGTATAGATTCCATGATATTTTTCGCAAGGATAAATGTCTAACTTGGGTTTTCTGACTGCTTAAATTACCATAATCCCTGATGTTTCAATTGCATTCTGCACTTCTTATCTGAAACTGTTATGGAGCATTGCTAAGCAATTGTAGTATTTCATCTGAGATATGCAGGCTAAAGAAACTCTTGTGCTCAATTTATTTATGAGTTAGTAAAGTTCATAAAGAATTTGGAGATCCTGATGAATAAAAGAAACGAGAACACATTTTTATTGGCATCATGTGTGAGAAAAAAGAAAAGAGCTTTGTGCACCTTCAGAGACCAAAGGAGTTTATCTATGGGGCACTAAAAGCTAACCAGAAAGGTCACGCTTATTCTTACACACACACACACACTCTAAGAGCGCCAGTCCCTATTCCAGCATTGTGGCTACATTTTCTCCACTGAAAAGGAGGGCTATATGTAGCTCCCTCCAAATCACATTAACACTGATCATTCAGATAACTAAAATGAGAGCTAGAGAGCAATGGAAGTCATAGAGTGTCCTGTCTCTGCAAAGCACAGAGCCCTCTCCAGCCAAGTAATAAGCGATGGACCCAAATAAAACTTTTTGCCACCTGTGCAGTTGCACAAATTCTTATGCACATAACTGTGCATGCATACATATTACCCATGCAAAGTGGGTAGCTGCCCAGATACAGGTACTTGCATATTCATGTAACTATCTTTTGTGTGTCATTATCCAGTTTGAATTTACATGCTTTGGGTGCACATTTGTCCATAGACATACAATTACATTTTGTTTTGTGGGCCCAGACTGGATCTTAGTTTTGACATTTTTGTCCTTTAATCAATTTCATATGCAATTTTGTACATCCAAGCAAATTTTGCATGAACACACTACATTCTTAATTTTATGTTCAATGTAGATAACAAGACACAAGCACCTAAAATAATTTGTGAAAGTCAGGTATAATTAGGTGAAAACTAGCTTTGGCTAAGTGTTAAAGAAAGGCCAATTAAACTGAAGCAAACAGTAGAAGCTATGTTCATTTAAGTGCTATCATACGATTTACAGTAAGGAAGTTAGTGAGACATATACCTTGAGGAGACCAACAATTTTTCCACTCTAGATGCTAAATAGTTCAAGCATAATTTAAAACCATAAATATTTTAAAAGTTTCCTTAGTTCAAATGTAATATTATTTTCCTAATTCCTATTGACTTTATAAGACACTCGCTATATTAATATTTAACAAACGTACAACAAAAGAAAACATATCTTGGGAATTTTCACAGCAGCTTTATTTAATGTGTTAAGACATGCACAAATCAGCTGTAGTTAGAATATTACTGTAACATTATTAACATGAGATTTTAACAAGGACTGGAATATATTGTTATTTACCACTCAACCGAGAGTCCCTTTCTTCCCACCTCTATTTTAATCCTTTTTTTAAAAAAAAAAAAAAAAACCTAAACTAAACTAAACATAATGGAGCAAAGTATGAACAGGATGGCTTAGTTGTAGATGGTTGACATTGGCATCTTTTTGAGAGTTGGCAGCTTGCTCTATAACCTTTTCATTCACTTTGGTAAATATCCACCCACAAATCCAAGGTCTTTATTTAGAAGTCATCTGATTGAACACTTTCCCATCAGAAAACGCTAAGTCAATGAAATCCAAATGTTGTTTCATGCTCCCACTTTCTCTCCCTCCTTCCCACACCCTCTGCTTACTAACTTTCTTCCTCCCACTCATAAATCCGTGCTCACTCACTTATCCCTTCCACTCATTCCCTTTCTCTATCTCATGCTCATATGGTCTCTCATGGTCATTGCTGAATTAGCTACAAGTGATGCAGTTGCGCCCCTGGCTACAGGAACTCTGCAACACCACAGAGAGCTCCTGACTTCCTGATATTTCCACATGCATATAGCTCAAGGATCAAGGCGTGGGTGGGTTTTTGAGTGCAAGCTAGGAGACAGACCCATCCTTTTCACAGCTCTGTTGACCAAAGTCTCAGTGGGAACTCAGTGCACACCCCACTCCCAGGGTGCCCACTTGAAAAGCCTTCATATACACATAGTCTTGGCAGCTTGCTTTGTCACAGACAAGGGAAAAGAGACTAGGTTCTGGCTGGTCCCTTGTTTACTTCTCCACTGAGCTGTGGGAATCCTGTGAATAAAGTTAGTTGAAAATCAGAATTTCCTATGGGAAAATTTGAGATTTTGAAATTTGGTTTCATCTCGAACCAGGAGAAAAAGTTGAAGTCTCAAAGTTTTTCGTAAAATAGTACAGGAAGCAGACTAGAGGATCTAATGGCTTTAAATACTATGAATCTATAAAATATTCTGAAATATTTCATTTCAACCTTATCAAAGCTTTTCAGTAAAGTAAAAATATTTTGTATCAACTTTATCATTTATATTTTTCACGTTATCAGTTATATTATAGCATAAGTTGAAAAGTTTTGACTGTAACGAAAAATAACTTTTTGACCTTATTGAAACTAAATGTTTTGATAATTTGCCATCTAAAATTTCAAATAAATCACTACATTCCTGTGAACCATTTAGATGTTGTCAAATCAGTATTTACAAAAGCAAAGCCATCCTGTTGGAAATTCTCAACCAGGTCCGTCTCTGGAGATCAGAGTAGGAATCCCCAGTAGGAGAACTGCAGGTGCTTTCTGCTCCTTTTGTAACTCCTGAGTGAGCAAAATGGAGCTTAGGATCCAGGATTGGCCCTACATGTTTTCCCACTAAGTGAGAAAAAAAGTGTTTTGTGCTCCCCCCACCCCACACACACACATGAACAAAAAAGCCATAAAGCAAAACTTTCACACAAAAACAACCGATTTGGTATTCCTGAATATTGATACCTAGGGTGGCCACTCCGACCATCCACCCCTAAGGCCTTTCCTAATAAGACCTACCTCAAAGTATTGCCTGTGACCCATCTTTTATTAAATAATATGTTCAGCCCTCAGGATGGCCACCACTGCTTTACAGAGAAGTAGAGATGCAATAGCTTAAAATATAATGCTGTTTCCCTTGTTTGAATAAAGCCTCCTGTTTAGCATTAGAAGAAAGTGACCTTTCTGTAATTCTTTATCATTGCCACATGACAATGGCCATCTATGAAGTCTCTCCTCAGTTCTTCTTCTGGGTGGTTCACTTACAACACTGCTTTCCTAGCTCCTGTGTGCAGGGTTCCACCCTGCCTTGGCTCAGGGGAGCTGATGGAATCTTTGACCTCTCCTCACAGAGGGAGATAGAATCAGGAAAGAGGACCACTAGAGCTGTGCAGGTGAAAAGAGATGATGTGAAGAGAGAAAGAGACACATACACCATATTTGGCTGTCTAGGGTAATGACCTGGGTGATGTGGGAAACTAAGGTTCAAGTACTTCTTCCATCTGATTTGGAGAGACCTGGGATGAAAAATTCTCCAAATCAGCAGAGCTAGGACTTGATCCAGGGTCTCCTATAACCACTGTAAATACCAGAAGACTACGGAGTGTGTGAGACACACCCACCATCCCACCCATTTGTATTCTGTTAGTTTTTTGTGAAAACGTTAGAAAGGTTTTATTTTTATTCCAATGTGGAATGAAAACAAATTTTGAAACCTCAAAAGTTGCTGTGAATTGGAATTGTCACCTTCCAATGAGCTTTAATTTGGGAATCTTAAACAATGAAAAATAACGAGCATGGGGCTGGTGTTTCTTTTTAAACAGAACTTCCCATTGACTTCAATAGGAACTTTTCTTTAAAAGTCAATGGCTTCATAATGTCCAACAATACCAAAATGATAAAATACAGTGGCAGAACATTAACTAACACTGGCCACACATGGGCTAATTGAACTTATGAACCTTAGTTTTCCATTTATGAATCATCATTCTTGGCTGTGTTGTATTATCTACATCCCATTTTTACACCAAATGCCTTCTCCTTAAAATCTCCCTGTATGATAGATGTGTTCCGAGCAACTCATGTTGTTGGCATTTATGAGAAATTTACACATCTGTTTTGTAAGGAAGTTACACAGAAACTGAGCTGACAAAAGGATAGGTTGCTTTGGATACTTCTGTGTGACCTCGACTGGCAAACTCTTTAGAAAGCAGGTAACTTTACTCATGCAAGTAGTCCCATTTAAAATAATGGGACTACTCACATGAAAAAAGCTGTGCATGTACATAAGTGTTTGCAGGATCTGGACTTGAGCAATTTACAGCACAATGGAAAAATAACCTGGGCAAACAAAAGAGAAAACCTGAAAATTATTAGTAAATTTCATATATTATTTTATTTTCAGTAATAAGTTTGGGGGTTATTCGTACATAGAATCTTAGAGTTGGAAGGGACCTCAGGAGGTCATCTAGTCCAACACCCTGCTCAAAGCAGGATAACCTCAGCTATATCATCCCAGCCAGGGCTTTGTCAAGCCTCAGCTTAAAAACCTCTAAAGATGGAGATTCCACCACCTCCCTAGGTAACCCATTCCAGTGCTTCACCACCCTTCTAGTGAAAAACCTTTTCCTAATGACCAACCTAGACCTCCTCAACTGCAACTTGAGACCGTTGCTCCCTGTTCTGTCATCTGCCACCACCGAGAACAGCCTAGCCCCATCCCCCCTGGAACCCTCTTTCAGGTAGTTAAAGGCTGCTATCAAATCCCCCCTCATTCTTCTCTTTTGCAGACTAAACAAGCCCAGTTCCCTTAGCCTCTCCTCATAGGTCCTGTGCTCCAGCCCCCTAATCATTTTGGTTGCCCTCCACTGGACTCTCTCCAACTTGTTCACATCCGTTTTGCAGTGGGGGGGCCCAAAACTGGACACAATACTCTAACTGCAACCTTACCAATGCCGAATAGAGGGGAATAATCACTTCCCGCGATCTGCTGGCAATGCCCCTCCTAATGCAGCCCAATATGCTATTAGCCTTCTTGGCAACCAGGGCACACTGCTGACTCATATCCAGCTTCTTATCCACTGTTATGCCCAGGTCCTTTTCTGCAGAACTGCTGCCTAGCTCGTCGGTCCCCAGTCTATAGCTGTGCATGGGATTCTTCCTTCCTAAGTGGAGGACTTTGCACTTTTCTTTGTTGAACCTCATTAGATTTCTTTTGGTCCAATCCTCCAGTTTGTTTAGGTCCTTCTGTATCCTATCCCTACCTTCCAGGGTATCGACCACTCCCCCCAGCTTAGTGTCATCTGCAAACTTGCTGAGGGTGCAATCTACCCCATCTTCAAGATCATTAATGAAGATGTTGAACAAAACTGGCCCCAGGACCAACCCCTGGGGAACTCCGCTTGTGACTGGTTGCCAGCTAGACATGGAGCCATTGATCACTACTCATTGAGTCCTATGCTCTAGCCAGTTCTCTATCCATTTTATAGTCCATTCATCCAACCCATTCTTCTTTAACTTGCTGATAAGAATACTGTGAGAGACAGTATCAAAAGCTTTGCTAAAGTCAAGGTATATCACATCCATCCTTATATCTGCAACAAACTGCATAGGCATTTAACCACACAGTTCCCATTAGTATCACTTGGAGCTGTGTTCATAAATCTGCATAAAATACGGGTTTTAGTTTTGCAATATTCTATTTAGATAGTTGCACAGAACGTATGGTTTGTCATCTTTTATTTCTGACAAGGGTGGAAGATGACCCTACTATAGGGGATCAAAATTCTCTGGTAAATTGTTGCTGGGATGGGAAATAAAAATCTAGGAACTAAAACTCTTGGGTGCTTTTGAAAATCCTACCCTAAGCCATTCACTACTATTAATCTGTTTAAAATCCTATTACTCAAACTCACCATTAAACAATTTAAAAACTTTTTAAAACTGGATGACTTTCTCAATTTCTCACAGAAAGTTGATCTTCTTTGTAAGGCATAAAATCCCCAATGTATTAATAAAAATAAACAATATAAGAAGAGAAATAAGTCTGATTCTCTAGTTTAATTACTGAGATGTTTGATTTTGGATGCTTCACTACATTTTCTTTGTACCTAACCAAACATAGGATCACTGTTTCATATACTGTAGACAATACAGCAGAATTAAAATTGTTCTTTTTTTCCAAGGAAAGAATATGATATTTCAATGTTTGTTACCACCCTTATCAGATATTTCTTTTCTCTCTAATTTAGCATTTAAAATGTGTGTGTTCAGGTAACAATGTACTTAATAGTTTCAGGGTTAAAGGGCTGATCTTGCAAATCCTTATTTCAGTGATAAGTCCTCATTCATGTGTGTAGGCCTGTTGAAGTCAGTAGGAAGAGTTTACTTAAGAAAGAGGTGTATGTCTGAAATGAACTGACATGGTTTTTGTAAATAAAATTTGACCTATGGTAAAATTATTGTAATATGAAGGGGAGTGGTAGTTCTCTAGACTTAATATCTAAATATAATAATGTCTATTTTTTAAATATACCAGAAGATCAAGACATTTTTAGAAAGCTCAGCAACTCTTTTTTAGGGAACCCACCGAAAACAATGGTATGGCAATAATTTAGCATTGTTGTAAAAGCAGCTTGCTAACAAATTTACAAAAGGACCTCTTCTGGGTCCTGTACATCATTCTATATCAATCAAGCCGGTACTCAAAGGTGTTTTACTATAGTAAGACTTTCCATATAGTAAGTAGAAATGGCCATTGTTGTCAAACACAAAACAGTTATATCAATTCAGTTCCCCTCAAACACTCAAAGAATGATCAATGCTTGCCAAATGGAAAAGGACAAAATTGGTAGGTATAGGGGAGGTGCATATGTCTTGGAGGAAATGTGTTACAGATTTTTTAAGATTCTAAGGAAGGTAATACAAGCAACAGTGAATTAAAAAAAAAAAGAATTAAGGCTCCAAAAATGCCTGACAACATCCTTTTAAGACAGGTGGGCCTTACAAGTCTCACAATGTATAACCAATCTATCTGATTACTGAGATCACAAGAACTCTGTGTATTCCACCTGAGTGCTTTGTATATTGTATTCTGTTCTCACTATTCTCTCGAGTCTGACAGATGACAATGGACCATCTTTGCTGCAGAACCTAGGCACAAAGAGATGAATAAAGGACAGAGTAGGGCCTTTAACTGCAGGTTAATTTTCTTGGTCTGGTGCTTAATTTAGATCTTTAGTATTATCTTAACACAAGTTTTAGAAGCCATGTTCTGCCTGGTACCTTAGAAAAGCCATTGCCAGAAGAAAAGCATGGGTGCCTCAAGTGTTTTGCAACAATTCTGCTTTCCCCCCTGAAACCAGCAGAGAGGCAACTTCACAAGTCTTCCATGAGTAGTGAAGTGGAGAGGGCATGCCTAGGGGCCTGGTCTCCATGTTAAGGTTTGTGCCCCCTTATACAATCTATGTATCCTAGCCTTGCTGAAGTTTCTCCTGCTACTGAAAGGAATATTCTGTCAGGAGCTAGAACAGGATGTTAGGTGACTAGTGACATGAAGACATGGTATAAAAACCTGGAAAGAGCTACAAAGGACACCAATTCATGGCATTTGAGCAGCACTAATGTGCACCCATTTTCTGGCAGATCCCGGGGTGCCTCATATTTAACCTGAGACATGAATATGAGCTGCAATATTGATTTTCTCATTTTATATTATATATTAATTAATTATATTTTATTATATATACACACACACACACACACACAGTGCTTGATGAGGAGAATTTTTTTTGTATGAATGTTAATTTCTCTGGGTAATGTTTCCAGCTCTGGAGGGGGGAAAGTTTTTAATGTATGGAAGAAAAATAGACTCCCCTGCCCCACTAAGTTGAGGAACAGAACACTTCCTTTCTTGAATGTTCATGAAATATTAGTATTAATCCATTGGTGTTTTAATGCATGGAGCAGAGGTTTTCAAACTGTGGGGTGTGCCCCCCAGAGGGGCATAGAGGAACGTTCGGGGGGGACGCAGCCAAGTCTGGGGCCAGCGGTAGAGTGTGCCACCGAGCCCCACTCTGCCCCGTGCTCTGCTCCAGGCTCGGCCGTGGCCTCTGGCAATGGCTCCCAGCTTGGCCATAGCCTCGGTGCTCCTGCTTGAAGAAAGAAAGAAATGTCCCGCAGTAGTAGTAGTTTGTTATCCTTTATGTGGACCATCCAGAAGACACAAACTTTAGCAGTGGTTAACATAACTATTTGATAAATAGATGAATGGTGGGAAGCAGGAATCCTGGGTCCTATCTCTGGCTCTGCAGCAAAGTGTGGTTTACATGTTTTAGACAGCACAACCAAGCACACAGAGTTGATACGTTTATTTTGAAAGGTAGAGTGGCTGAATGGATGAGACTTGGGTCTGCTGTATCAGAAACCTGAGTCTGATTCCTAGCTGTGCCAAAAGTAACCTCGCGCAAACACTCAGTTAAAACCATCTGTAAAATGAGGAGAATGATATTTGACAGTTTCCTAAGGTTAGGGATAGGATGACTTGTTCAAGAATAAGGATGAGAAGCGCACAGAATTATTAACAGCAATCAAGGTAAGAGTTTAGACTAGAATACATGGTAATCTTTTGACTCCCAGCTCAGCACAACTTCCTCTGGGTTAGAGGAGGATGAGAGACCAGCAGAAACAGCACCCCCTGTACAGAGTGCTACCTCTATAACTACTGTGTAGGAGACTCACCAGGGTTTGGGATGATCCTTATTGCACTTGGCATATAGGGTGCTCTGTGGGATTGGAGCATACTCATTGCAGATGGAACGTTCGGCGATTTTAGCACCAAACTTGTAAAGCAGCAAACTCAGCATGTGCAAAAGGAGATTTTCAGAAGCTTTCTAGTGAATGTTCATAGGGACAGAAAAAAGCCCTTATACAACCCCACGTCTGTCCTCCTGCCAACTACAGGTTCCTGCTCCAAACTTTAGAAGTGCCAGAGCTCTTTAAATAATTGGTTGAACTTTAAAAAAAATGGCAAAACTACCTTTTTACTTTAACCTCATTCTTGGGAATGGAGAAACCATTTTTGTTAAAACTTTTAAAAAATTCAGCCTGAGGCAGAGAGCAAGCATTGAAAATTCCAGAGTGAATAGTTAAAATGTGACAAAGTTTATAAGGAACTTAAAATAGGGGCTTACAATGGAAAGTATTAGACAATCTTAACTATAGGCTAAACTATCAGCTCCACCTACAATTCAGGACAAAATAAAGATGGATTTAAGCCACAAAACTTGCATCTGAACTTTCCTACAGTTTGGAAAGTGTTTTGATCCAGATTTATTATTCAGGCTCATCTCTAATACAAATAACTAATTAAAGTTGATCCAGTATTGATGTAGCTGTGTTGGTCCCAGGATATTAGAAAGACAAAGAGGGTGAGGTAACATTTTTTATTGGACCAACTTCTATAAACTTCTAGTATTTGCTCTACTAAGAGATATTACCTCACCCACCTGGACTTTCTAGAATTTCCTGTGCAATTTATGGGCTCTAAAGGGAAGGGCAAAAGCTGGTAGGCAGAGCTGACGAGTATAACAATAAGACAAAAGAACAACAAAGATTTAATTTCCTACAAAATAATTCTCCACAAGCTGTGTAAACTTTCTTAGCTAAACAAATATTCTAACAGGCAAAGATTTTACATTTTCAGTTAACGTATCACAGTGACAACTGCCTCTGTTCATCCTGTCTAGAAGGCTTAGCAAACATCTACCAGGTTATCAGTGCATATTCCAGTGAATATTACCTTCAGCAGTAGACTTCTTTCTACAAGACAAACAAATAACCTACCCCCTTCACACTGTGACCATTGTAAACAAACAAACAAAATAATGACATGGGGCTTCCTAGACAAGATTTTGGAAATAATTACAAAGCTTCTGCTCTGTGAAACCAGAAGACATGACTTTAGTTGTATAAGATGTACTGGTGTATGCTCTCTCTCTCTCTTCTTGCTTGATATGGGTCTGAGGTAGAGGAATATGATAAATGTTCTTTATTTTTAATGTGAGTGATTAAACAGGTTTATATTTGGATTCAGAGATCCTGATATTAGTATTGACCACTCCAAGCATTGAAAAATAATGAGTCAGGCTCCCAAAATCATGAGATTTGCTTAAAATTAAGACATTTTTAAAAATAATACATTTTCAGTTCTTTTTGTCTTCTGGTTTCTGAACCATCAAGATTCACTTTTTCAAACTTTTCTGCACAACTCTGAGGGCTACCGATTTAACTTATTAAGTGAAAGCTGAGATTCTCACATAACAACATGGCTCAAGGATCTCGGAAACCCCAAATATCATGAAGGTTGTGATAAAATCATGAATTGGTAATGCTGTAAATATTAAATTGATACTGTCTTCCAAATATGATCCAAATCTGGATATCTGCTTGGAACCCCTTCTTTTCCAGTAGACCACAGGATTCCCATATACACTTGTCTGTAACTATTATCTGGGAGAGAAGGATCATAGAAATTCTAGATAGAAATGCCTATTAGATTATCTCCCTTTTTGCGCTGTATATTTCTTAGTTTTTTGCCCAGCCTACTTTTAAAATATCCCAAGCCGTGATTTCACTTGGAAGATCATTCTGCAGAATAGTACATACACCTGTCAGGAAGATCTTTCCTATATTTTTGCCTAAATTTTCATTTTCTTAATTGCATCCAATTGCTCCTTGCCATATATGTCACAGTAAATATATAGTCATATATGTCACAGTAAATAATTCCATCCTTGACTGCCCAAAATGGACCTTGTGGCAAGGATCTAAGTACTGCAAGAACCAACAAAGACAAAAAGAAACAGAAAAATGGGAAAGAAGGAAAGAATGTGCCACAGTCCGATTCAACAAACCAAATCCATCTCTTCCATTGGGAAATGTCTGTCCCAATTGAGACAAGATCTATGGATCCCAGATTGGTCTTATTAGACACCTGCAGAATAGCAGGTATAACAATAACTGGCTGTAATTTTATGGAAGACAATCATCCTCGAACTCTGAGGGATCACCAACTATCCCCACCCAGTGGAAACTGAATCCACAAAACCAATGATTACTTAGTAAATATTTCTCTCTCTCAAGGTATTCTAAATAGTCGCTGTGGTTTCTCTAAGAGAATATGGTTTAACAAACATGCTGTTGGTAATTGTAAAACAAGAAATAGAAGCTAATTATTTCTTGGGATTTTTTTAAAAATAAAACATACTTTAAAAAAACTGCACACACAGTTTCCTTATATTCAAACCAATACTTAATGAAATTCTATTGCTGTCACAGCCTTTTTGGTACTGCACATTTGTACTGGAACAACAGAAACACTTCCCTTAAAATGATTGGTCTATTCCTCCCATTCCTTTACTGTGATTTGTTAGATGTTTTAGTCTGAGATCACTTTCCATCTCCCTCCCCCACCATGCTGCAAGGGAAAGACTTAAAAGCAACCATTGTTCTGAAGGCCACCCTCCTCTTGTAGAAGGTAGTTTTTCATGGTATAGATAATCTCTGTAGGAAAAGAGATAAGGTATCATGTAGGGAGCAACATATTACTTTTCTGGTCTGACAAAACACTATTGATGGAAGCTGAAATTCAATATATATTACTCTTTCTCTAAGTTGCAAATGTCTGGAAATGCACAATTTATTCAGCTTAGCAAGTTGCCTGTAATAGTAATGTAATGTTGGAAGCTTTCCTGACATTCTTGGATGTTCCACTGCTGCTCCTAGGTACTGAAGAAAAATTGTGAGCCTTTTTCCTTCTCCATGTTCCTTTGGGCTCCCCAATACTTACTGATAGAAGAGGCCTGAGAGACATGATTTCTCTGCTATTAGTGACATAACAGTAAGCAAGACAGGGAGAAACTGTATTAAAAATAAATCATTCAATTTAAGGTGCAACATGGCACAGTGGTTCAATGCCTTTCTCCTCTGGCAACTTGTGTTCACATTTGGATTAGGTCACAAGAACAGTGAATTTGGTTCTCAATTTAATCTTCAATGAACATTTGTCTACATCACAAAACCACCATATATTTCTGCATGAGTGGTAATCTCTGCTCAGGAGTCTTAGGACTGGAAAAGCAAGGGCTTACAGGTCAGAAATGAAATACACTACAAGAGCTGTGCAGAGCGGCTTGTGTAGCATCAACTGACACTATACCTGGGTCAAGCCTTTAGTCCCATCATTATTTTAAGCCTTAAATGCACCCTCTCACCTCTTAACTTCTTTCTCCAGATGGTATAAAATAAAGTAACCTTTCCAAAGTTCTATTGTTACATTTCTGCTTATGGACATTATACTCAGACATATAGGATTTTTTAGCTGTTTATTGATTATTATTAAATAGCTGAATACAGCTGCAACTGTTCCAAAGAGAAAATTTTACACTGATAGAACAGAGAGTGATTCAAAGTCCATTGACATGAATGAAAAGACACCAATTGGGATGTCAGTGAACTTTGGATCAGACACAAGATACATTGCAACGTGTAAACGATTAATGTGGATATCTAATTTTAGCAGATTTTTTAAAAATAAAAATTGGACATAAAAAGGAATGTATCCTTACAATGGATGTTATTGGTGTACCTCATTTGTGGCAATTTTGGTGTTAAGCACCATAGTTGGGTTTTTTTGGAATTAATAGCTCATAATAGAGTAATTAATAATCACAAGACCACATAGCTTTTACAATGCATCTCTATCAGTGATATTTCAGTTTATTATACTACGCTTTCCAATACAATTGGTTTTTGGGAAAATTAGTTACCTAAAAGCAATTAATTTTAATTAACAATAACTCCATTCCCAAAGGAGTGCTTTGGACCAGTGTTCCTTGAAAGAGTGATATTGTGAATGTCTATAGTTCAAAATATAATACTTGCAGTTGAGATTTGGCTACTGTGGGAATCTGTTTAAATAATATTTCCTATTTTAAAAATATTTATCATCTGCTTTGTGTATGCTATATGGCTGGAATACAAACAAGATGTGCATTCCATTCAGTGCCTTACCAAGTGCTTTGTGAAAGTTTGTCTTAGTTATAAAGTGTTTTTTCCTCCAATTAGCAGATGCTCTGTATATGAAGCTAGCCTGTACTCTACCTTCTAAGGTCAATTCTTCCATTATGACAGCGATATCTTGGCACTATAGCAAAGTTTCTGATAAATGAACAGAGAAAATATCTCCACTCCTCATTACAGACCCGTAAAATGTCAACATTAGTAACTGTTAAATAAAGTGAGGTGATGGAAAAGGGAATTTTCCACCATGACAGATTTTTATTTCGGTTACTTCAACTATGTGACAAAAACATGAGTTGATATTCAATCTACAGTGATTTACAAAGCACCACATAATACTTTATAATGGTAGGAATGGTGCTAGGGTGCCTCAGAATGATTTACTACAATGTGTCACATTTTGAAACTATTCCAAAATAGTCTGCTGACATGTACTAAAGAGCTTTCGATGAAATCCGAAATGGTTCATTTGTTATGTCAACTGGAAGGCATTAAATGATATCTAAAAATCATTTTAAGATTTATTGAAGTGATTTAAAATATCCCTTAATGGTAATTTGGCACACTGCATAAGTAGTATTGTCATTAAGCAACATAAGAAAACCATTTCATCACATCTTAAACTTATTCATATCATCTGTGGTTGTAACCATACTACTAGTGAAATCTATCACTTTAAAGCTATATCTGAAGTTCATCAAGCATTTCTGTCAACAAAATTGGTCAGCAATAACTTGAAGGGATCTAATATTGCATATACATTTTAATAATGCAGAAAAAGTACAATGCAAAGCAAATTATAATTCAGAAATTACAACAAATGATTGCTCTCTAAAAGCCCTTTTTAAAAGAACTGTTGTTGCCTTTAGAGCCAAATATCATCCACTGTTGTTAAACACATGCTATTGGTCAGCAGGGAACACTTACTAGTTTGCATGACAGCTTTCTATTACACTAAGAAAAATAATGCTAGAGGTAATGGCTTAAACTAAAGCAACAGACTCATTATGACAACTACCATTTCTCACCTCTTACATATGACAAAGTCTCCTGCCAACTCTGTTAGGTCCTCTAACTAATGGATCACCTTTTATTTTGTGTTATTTCAAAACCACAACCCTTCCAGCCACTTACTTTTAAACATTCTTCCCAGCATGTTCAATCTGTTGTCTGCCTTTGTATTATGCTTTCTAAATTCAGGAATCGCGCATGTACACGCATGCTCACAAGAAAACAAAGAAAAATTCTTACATAGGAGATTTGACAGTAAATGGAAACTATGCAATCTATTCTGAGTACATAATCCAAACCCTTCTGTTCAGAAAATTATATATCACGCATTGAAAAAAACATACAAAGTGAAACACATACCACATTCAAAAACCAATTACATATAGACAGAAGCACATAAATAAACCATAGTCTTCTAGACTCAGAGTCTTAAGACTCCATCCATCCTCTAGAAAGGGAGTGCTGCTTTTTTTTTTTTTTTTAAGAGAGAGACGGGAACTTTGTATTATTCGATTGACCAATAGACCATACATGGCAGAAAATCCCTTGAAGCAAAAATGCAGTGTTAAGCCACCAGGGCTGTTTATGAATCACATATTGAAATAAATGTGTCACATTCTAAAGAAATTCATCAGTCATGTGAGTTTTAGTCATAGTTTTAAAAGGTTGAAATCACAAAATGCTTGACCTGAATTGATTTTTTTTCTAAATTTTATTTATTTATTTTCAGATTATCAGTTCATGAAAATTTTTTACTTTTTGTCCTGATTCTGAAGTCTAAAAAATTTTCCTAGAATGAGCAAGCCATTTCCCACCCAATTCTACTCAGTATTCCTGCTCTTTTACTGTTTAAACCTGGTTGCTGAATAATAAATACTAAAGAGAAGTGGTAGAAGAAAATGGCTAAAAGTTTGATTTCTCTCTATTTTTAAGGTAGGTGCCAAGAAAGATTTCTTAGTGGTAAATTCCTCCTCTCTCTTGAACTGAAAGTAGATAAGCAAAAGGAACATTGACCTGGCCTTCCCACAGTGACAAGTCTGAAGATAGCAAGGAGGAGGAAGATTTTACATGTGTGCGCGCACAATTTTTCACACACCTACAGAGTAACAGCATCTTACTGAGCAGATTATGGGGCTTCTCTCTGGATTTTTCTGCAATTCATTAATTCTTGTACTGGTGCCTAGAAGCTGTGGTAATTATTACTTATGAATGTCTAGATGCACAGAAATTAAATATTTTATTGTGAGTGTTTGTCATCTTTTTCTCTAACTCTCCTTTCACCATTCCTTTTCTACATTGCAACTGTGGTATTTTATTACAAGGGGTGGGTTGGTGTAAATGTATTCCTTCATCTTCCCACACGGAGTTGAGGTATTAGAAATATTTCCAATATCAGATCCTTATCTCTTGTTGAGGAATCATGCATGGCATGAGTTGGGTGCGAGTGGAGTTGTAAAGGTGACGTAAAGTTCAGTTTCATGATCACCCAATCTGAGCTATTATGGATGAGTTTGGTCCTCAGTAAATTGGGACCTCAGCCATTCCGACTTTGCTCTAGCAATGGCCCCTATATCAGCAGCAACTGGACAGAATGTCTAGGAATTCCTACACTCACTCAATGTCATTTCTACATGTATGCATTCCAGGAGCATTTTATTTGAGAATGGAACAAGCAGGGACTTCAGCTTTCATTCAGCAAAGCACATGCCTTTAAACCCATGACCAATCTTATCCCTATTCAGCACAGCACAGAAGATTGAGTTTAACTGAATCAGAGTCTTTCTCCCTGCATTGATCCTCCCAGGCCAAGCCAATTCAACAGTACAATAAATGCATTTTTTCAGAGTTCCAATGTATTTCATGTTTTATGAGAAAAGTCCAATTAGTCACATCAATTTGGAGAATTGTTCGTTTTTCATACATCTTTTTTGTGGAGACAAGGGCTAAAAATACCTTAGAATGCAACAGTTTATGATCTACTTTTGAAATAACTGACAATAGATTAGTCTGGCTTTGACTGACCTAAGGCAACTGTAATTTCAAAAATGAGTAGTGAAATGAGCTAGAGATGGCTGAAACACTTATCACTAAAGGATGTTTTAGCTAAATTGATTTGTTTGAATTTATGAATTCCTGTAAAATATTACCAAATTGGGAAAACTGTGACTGAAATGTCACACAATGTATTTTTCACTGTCTACATATTTGTGAAAGATCTAAAAGCCACTTCTGAATTTTGTAAAAGCCGGAAGAGTATGTGATTAATAGGATCTTCCAGAAGCCACCTACTCAATGGATTAAGCACAGGCCTGGGAGCCAAGAGTAAAGCCTGTGGTATGACTGGCCTCAATACTTAGAGCTAGATCATGTGCTCCTCCAGCAAACCCATGAAACAGCATTTCTGGGCCTGAAACATCTGTGACGATCCTATCACTAAATATCTTCCATGGGGCGGGGACAGAGTGAGAGAAAATTTCATTCTAATCTTTCACCCCAGAGAAGTTGCTTTGGATATTGTTTGGGGAAAGGGACATGCTGCTGGGTTGACCATGGGGTGCTCGTACTATTACAGGATGTATGGCATCTTTTGCTTATTTTTAACACTCACTATTAGCTTGTCTCTCTAATATCCTGGGATTGACACAACTACAACTGCACTGCATATATTACTAGCTTCAGTCAGAATACCACATGCATCTCCAAAGGGCAAAGTTTGACCTTTAATCTTGTAACATAATTTGGCCATTTGGTTCCATAATTTAATGGAAGTTTGCTCTGGAGAATACATAGAGTGGAGATTGTTTATTTTAATGTTTTGTTGGTACTTCTGTTCTTACCTAGGCTGTTCCTAAATTATTTTTGCCTCTCCAAGCACAGACAAATATAATTTAAGATGGCTTCTGTTTCCCAACTGCATGATTTGTAAATATATTCCCAGAAACTATATTTCTGTAAGTCTAGATTTCACAGTAAGTGCAGATACCCTAGACTCAATTGCTGCGCATAAAGAAGGAAATGTTAGCTTTATCTAGCACTGACCTTACAGAGTGAGTACGGGAATTGACTCTGGGAATAGTCTAGTGCTAACATTTTTACTTGGATGTGCTTATTTAAAAATAAATTAATTTTTAAAAATATCCTTACATGAACGGACAATTTTAAGCAGTAGAACTTTCTTCTGGGAACTATTTTTGAAAAAAAATTTTTTTTTGAAGTTAAATTTGAAGACTTTTCACTAAAAGATCAGATTTGGATGCAACTAGGTATGTTAAAGTTGTATTTGTAAATAAAAGGGACCTCTCATTAAGGGAACTCAGCATTCTGAAGACATGAGAGAAAAAAACAGCGTAAAGACATAAATGAAATCTTTTCAATTTCCTGTATGTGAGATCCTGTATTTCACAGGCTTCCATAACCATGCAGAATTCTCTCTTTAGAGGGAGCTATGCCCTGTGATGGGCTTGAGTAAAGGTCAGTCTTGTCCTTCTCCAAAGCTTTCATAAGTCCAATCAGAGTCTAAAGGCACCCTGAGCTCATCTAATAAAATCCATAGCCTTGCTGATTATTTTTGTATGATAAAAGAACGTTTTATTTTAGAAGTCATTTGGCTGTTGATGAATGTGGAATTTTTTCCACAGTCCATCAGAGACTGAACACACTTTGGAAAATCACAGATCCTTCAAAGTCTAAAAATAAATGCAATTTGCAGGATGATGTCCATCATACTAATAAATTATTTTAATGTGTTCTAGAGAGTGGTCTGAGGCTCCTTCTCAACTCTAGTCTGGGATGTCTTTTGCCTCCTACCCACTTTCTATCCATTATCTTCACACATCTGTTACACAAAAAGCCATGCGCTAGTGAAATAGTCAATAGATTTCTTCAAAGCTGCAGCTCTACCTTAAACTATGAGCTATGTCACACGTCTGGACAACAAAGTATATGATTTCTTCCAGGAACCTTAATGTCATTCTCAGCCCCTGCCAGCCCAAGGTTAGCCTGAAATACAAGTCTTCCCTACTGTGTAGCACAAGGCCCCCAACCAAGCCTTCAGAATTGACCATACATTTATGGGAGCATTATGTTATTTCATATATTGAGAAAAAATACCGAGAATCTTGCTGTGATCTAATATGTGTGAAACATTTCAAGCCTTCAAAGTCAGCTGAACTTTTTCCTTCAATGAGATTTTTCTCCTGGGCTTCTGAGACATAAACACAGTATTTTCCTCAACTGTTGTTTAGATGAAAGCAGAGACATAAAACAGATTTTATAAAGCAAAAAATGTTCTTGTACCATGAATGAATACGCTGAAATTCAAGGGATGTATGAAACGGGAGAATGAAGGGAGGGGGGAAAGAGATTGAAAGAAAGGGGGAAGATCACACTGTAATTTTTTTCCTGGATGTGAAAGAGCCACAAAGCTAAGACTGTTAGAACTTTGCAAATTTATACAGCCACGAACACTTTTTGCAATGTGTATTTTCTAAGGTTCAGTTTAGCCAGCACAACATTAGATGCCTATAGCGTTAACCACACACTTGGATGTCACTGTGTTGGTTCTATCAAACCCATGTCCCTCATCATGTGTCACCTTTCCCACTAGAGATATTTACAACATTTTAGAAAATGTATAGACTTTTGGCCAATTTCCTAATGTATCACATTTGCAGAAGCTAATTCTACAGATTCGGCAGTTTTTCATTTCTTTGTAATGGGAAAAAAATCACTAATTTCCCCAATTGCCCCATCTTTTGAAGAAATAGCTTTGTTTAAAAATAAAGAACCCAAAAAGTGTTATCCCTCTTCAGTTTTGTTCTCTCCCACAGCTCTACTCCTATCATAGCTCACAACCAAAGCAAGGCCAGGTCTGGCCAGTAAACGGCTAATAAATCTCCAGGATAAACCCAGGTTAGGGAAGGAAGCAGTGACACTCTGCCCTCTAAGTCAGGTCACTGTGGTGTTAGAATGTCTTTCAGATGAGATGCGAAAACCCAAACTACTGACCATTTACTGGAAGCCATTAAAAACCACATGGCACTTTTCACAAGAATAGGGGAGTTAAACCTGGTGTTCTGGCCAATTTCCAACTTAAGTAACTATATTTGGCTTTCTTCACTAAAAATCTGACACTGTGCTATTAGACAGTTGTTTTGTTTCACCACAGAGGTAGTGTTTTTATATAAATCAATTGGCAATGCCTTCAGAATAAAAGGCACTACATAAATGATATTTATTATCAAAAAGTATTACTTAATACATGAGCACTGCTTTGGCTGTACAGTATGATTTATCCCAGCCCAAAGTAAAAGTGTATTAGTATAACACTAACCTTGGCATTCTTATGGCCTGTATTAATAAGTAGCACAGCCTTTGGACAAGCATTTGTTAGATGGTGTTTGTATCATTATGATGTTAGTTTTAGCGAAAAAGAGAAAAAGCAGGCAGGGACAAGCAGGATAATGATAAGAACATTACATATCATGTAGAGTGGGTGCACTGCACTATTATACACCCATTTAAAAATCATAGAATTTTATTAGTATATTTATTTAACAGAATAAAAGCCTCAATAAAAGAACAGTGGTTATAACACTTGCTTAAGATCTTTTATATTAAAACATGAGGGGCATTCTTAATACTCACAGTAAGCTATGAATCTAGTTTTGAAGACTGTATAACCCATTACTTATGTATAAAAAAATAGTTAACCTACTCTCTTGAGCCTTTTAACAAGCACAAATATAACAAGACTTAATCAGATTAGCTATGATCAAAATGGAGCAGATTGGCTGGTTTAGCAGCTCCAGAGAAATGCTTTCATATGCTATTGTAAAAAGGCAGAACAGATTGCTCTGATATTTGGTTTCCTCATGTTGCTATACCTTTCCAACATAATTGATCAGAAACCAGATTTTTTGAACATGTCAGGGGATACAAAACTTTCATAAAATCAAGGAGTTGGATAATTAGGAGCTCCAGCCATGTATGCTTTCTAAGATCTATGAGACCAAAGCTAAAACACTGCAGGAGAAATTTAGTTTCAGACCTGCAGCGCTTAAGAACTCTGCAGGACTGAACCTCTATGCCTTCAGAACGTAGGCATGCTAAAAGAATGGGACTTCAGCCAGGGCAACCCCAGACATTCAATTAATGACTTTTAACTAACAGGAACTGCAAAAGTCGAGGGTTGCTCTATGTTACTCTTTTCCATCATTTAGACCTCTTTGTATCTGCAGAATTAACTCAGAAGTGCAAATACTGAAGTAGTATCTAAATGCTGTATTTGCAATTAATTTAAAACATTCCATTTTAAGAGTGAAAAGGAGGAAAAATTAGAATGGTTATCCAAAATTACCTAAACCATTTTGGTCTGGAAATCTCAGAAGAACAGGCTTTCTTGTGAGACTTCATATACTTCCTAGATGTCCCTAGAATTAAATTCATTGGGAGTGGTCTCTCTCATGACACTTCAATATTTCTCTTCTGGTCTTTATTAGAGCCAAATCTGCCCAAATTAGAAAACAATAAACATTCATTTAAAAAAAAAGATCTAAGAATTTTAGGGTTTTTTTGTGCAAAAGCTAGGTCAGTTCATGTAACTGAACTGTGCCCCCATTCCTAACATTTCTGACGTATTACAAGCAGAGGGAGAATTCTCATAAGTAAAGCAAAGTCCATGTATACTGTGAACAATCCCCTGATTTTACATAAATAAAAGAAAGGCAATTGCCTCTTATGTTTCCTTTGTTAAAATGAATGTAAGTACAAAACAGCAGCTTGCAGTCTCTCTTTCTCCCAGGAGACTGAACATTTACTGTAGTTACATATTTGCATATTTTCTTCCAATCTTCTGATCAAGTTGTCTTCCCTAGATTTTTTTCTATTTATTCACATTTGTATTCTTTTAATGAGAAAAAAATTCATAGGGCTTTTATAAATTTTGGCCATTAACCACTTCAAAAAGAAAAAACAACTATTTTTAAGTTTAAGATTTTAGGTATGAAGGAAATTAAAAAAAAAAAAAAAAAAAAAAAAAAAAAAAGCATGATTTGCTTTGGACTGAATCCAAAATATCTAAGCTAGAAATCCTGGGGAAATGAAATCTTCACAATGCTACAAAAAGTTAATTCTGGAATCTGGCGTATTTAAAAACCTACATTCAGTTCAAAACCTTGAAAGAAATTCAATGGTCTTTTGTCCAGTTACACAGACTAAGAAAACTTTATATAAAGTAAGCTGCTCCCTCCTCACTCTGTTCTAAATCTGAGCTCTAACACTGGTGACTCAATAAGTTCTCAAACTCCCCTGTTGCAACTGGAGAATTAATTATATTAAGAGCATAGGGTCCCAAATTTATCACCAGTGTTACTCAATTGGTTGAAATGGATTTGCAGCTGGCATGAATTGGGCTTTCAATGTCTAAGGATTTCTACATGCCCATCCAGAATTTCTAAATCTCTCTATACTGCATAAAGTCAGAGGAGGATTGACATTTATTCAAAACCCACTTGCAAATTTTGGGAACTGGATGTTATGGAATATGAAGGCATAGCCTTTGAATCCTCCTCCTTTATTATTAATTATTATTATTATTATAATCCCTTTTATAGGAATTTAGACCCACTTAAATTAATTATATAGCATTCATATTACAGTAGCACTTAAAAACAACTGACCAGGTTAGACCCCAGTTGGGCAAGGTGCTGTACAGACATATAAACGACAGTCCCTGCCCTAAAAAAACTTTACATTTAGAACGTTTAACCAATAAACAAGTGGGTGGGGTAACAGATAAATATAGGATGTGCACTGCTAGCGTTGCAATAACAGTGATCACTAGCCTACCTAGCCATTATCAGGCTGTACTTGTGTTTTACTTTATGCATTACAGAAGAGGTGAGTTTTGAGGAAAGATTTGAAGGAGGATTAGATGGCAACTTTATATTTTGTCTACAACCCTTTCCCACTAGTAAGGAGTGGCATGTCAGAAAGTGTGAAAATGAAGTACTATTATTGGTCTACCATCTTGCCTTTGGCAGTGGTCAGAACCTGGTGCTCCAAGAAAGCAGCAGAACAATCACATAACACTTCTAGTGAATTGAACTGTGTGGAAGATACAGGAGAAGAAAATCCTTCTCTCAGCTCTGCAGATGACCAGCTCATAGCTAGAAACATGCAGTCTGATTGCCTTTATTGTAGCATGCATACTAGAGTTACAAATGTTATTAAACATCTAGATATACATATTGGTTAGTATGTAGTAAATACAAATGTTAGCATCAAAACAACTTGCAGAAAATTCACATTTTGACTAGTTACTCTATGTAGCTGGTCATTAGCTCTTTCCAGCTGCCAATGGTATGTGTAATTTATTTTAACAGACATTTTGGCCATAAAGATCATGCTGTAATAGAGAACTCTTAAGGGTTTATCAGATTGTAATACCCTTGCTCACACTGAGTACTATCTTACTGCACAAATAGTCCCATTGCAGTGAGATCAGGCAGATGTGGTCCTTTCCCCCAAGGAGGAGGACATATTCTCTTCCAACTTTGGGACAGGACACTCATGTATTTCACAACAATCTTAATAAATATATATTTTCCAGTCTGCTCCATTTCCTTTCATTTTGGTGAAAAGTTCCAGAGGGTAGCCATGTTAGTCTGTATACAGCAAAAACAACGAGAGTCCTGTAGCACCTTAAAGACTAACAAATTTCTGCAGGCATAAGCTTTCGTGGGCTGCAACCACCCTGAGCTCCCGGAAGTTGATATGGAGACACCTCTCCTGTACCGACCAGAGCCCCTGGGGTGCTGAGGTCGCTGCTGATGCATCCGAGGCATCCGTGATAACAGTTATTGATGGTGCCAAGTCCCTGAAGGGAACACCTTTCAGTACCTCCCCTGGGTCCCTCCATCAATCCAGGGAGATCAATACCTGAGTGGGAACCATGACCACTCTGTTCAATGAGTGCCTGGCTGGTGCATGCACCGAGGCCAGCCACGCCTGGAGAGGCCTGAGCTTGAGGCGAGCCAGCCTTACCACATACGTACTGGCTGCCATGTGTCCCAACAGCTGAAGGCAATGCCTGGCTGTCGTTGTGGGGGACCTGTGGAAATTGTCTATTATGGCAACCATCGCCTCGAAGCGAGGCTGTGGGAGGAAGGCTCTGGCCTGGTTGGCATCCTGGATGGCTCCGATGAAATCTATGTGCTGTACCAGGGTGAGAGTAAACTTCTGCTCGTTGATGAGCAGCCCCAGTCTGGTGCATGTTGCACAGGTAAGTTCCAGGCTTTCCTCACATGGGCCCTGGACTTGCCCCGGATCAGCCAGTCATCCAGGTAGGGGAAGATTTGAACACCTCTGCAGCACAGGTGTGCCCCCACCACCGCCATGCACTTCGTGAATACCCTGGGGGCGGACGAGAGGCTGAAGGGGAGGACTGAGAACTGGTAGTGGCAGCCAGCTACCACAAACCGGAGGAATCGTCTGTGACCGTGAAGGATAGTAATATGAAAATAAGCATCCTTTATGTCGAGAGCAGCGAACCAGTCCCCTGGATCTAGAGCGGGAATGATGGAGGCTAGGGAAACCATACAGAACCTGAGGCGTCTGATGCATTTGTTCGGATGGCAGAGATCTAATATGGGCCTCAGGCCCCCCTTTGCCTTGGGAATGAGGAAATATGGTGAGTAGAACCTCTTTCCCCTTTCCTGTGGAGGAACCTCTTCCACAGCTCTGAGGAGGAGGAGAGAGTTTACCTCCTGTATGAGGAGTTGCTCGTGAGGGGGTCCCTGAAGAGGGACAGGGTAGGGGGAGCATCCAGGGGGAAGGCTGTAAATTGAAGGACCCAGAGGTCTGAGGTGATGTTTTGCCACTAGGTGTAGTACGGCCTGAGTCTGTGGGTGAATGGTAGGGACAGATCCAGTGAGACGGAGAAAGTGCCACCTAGGGCGCACTATCAAAACTGCCGCTTGTTATTATTCCCCTTGGCTGGGCCTTGCTGGGGGCCCGCTGAGGGCCCCTGGCGGTCGCAGCAGTTAGGCAGCCTGTATCTTTCCCGACCCCTCTGGGGTTGGGCAGGCCTGGGAGGTGGCCTAGGGGAAAGCTGGGGCTGGCGTCGGGCTTGCGACCGAGACTGACTCCTCAAGGCTTGAGGGGTGTATAGCCCTAACGATTTCAATGTGGCCCTGGAGTCTTTCAGGGAGTGCAGTTTGTCATCGGTCTTTTCGGAGAAGAGGCCAGCGCCATCGAAAGGCAGGTCCTGGATGGACTGCTGGACCTCTTGTGAAAGTCCCGATGATTGTAGCCAGGAACATTGCTGCATCACAATGCCCAAAGCCATGGCTCTGCTAGCGGCATCTGCCACATCGCTGGCTGTTTGTAGGGCTGCCCCTGCCACTGCAGCGCCTTCTTCAATGACTGTGGTGAAGTCCACTGCCTGGTCCTGTGGCAATCTCTGCGCGAACCTCTGCAAGGAGGACCAGAGGTTCAGACTGTAACAGCCGAGGAGCGCCTGGTGGTTGGCGATCCTCAGCTGCAGGGCCCCCATGGAATAGACCTTGCGGCCGAAAAGGTCCAGCTTTTTATTATCCTTGTTTTTGGGGGTATTGCCCTGGGCCCTCTGCCTGTCTCGTTGGTTGGCAGCATCAACCACGAGAGTCCCCGGAGCAGGGTTGTTGTATAGGAAATCAAACCCTTCCACGGGAACATAATATTTCCTCTCAGCGCCCTTGGACTTAGGGGCAACCGAGGCAGAGGTTTGCCAGAGGGCCTTGGCCAGCTTCAAAACCCTCTCACGCACCGGCAGGGCGACTCTGGATGGCCCCGCTGACCCTGATACACCAAAGAGGGGGTCCTCCTCCTCAGAGAGCTCCTTGAGCTCCACGTTCAAGTTGCTGGCCGCCCTCTTAAGCAGTTCCTGGTATGCCTTGAAGTCAGACAGGGTTTCCCTATGGTCCCTAGCGGCCACATTGTCAGAGGAAGACGAGGAGGATTGTGGGAGGGGTCCTGTGGAGGGACCCTCCTGAGCGTCCGATTCCTCCTCTGAGGAATAGCCCTTCTCCGGCTGGCTTGGACGGGGCAGGGGTGCTGGTTGGGCCACTGAGGACTGGACCGAAACCATACCCTGGCCCATCTGGGTACCCCAGGACCCCCAGTAGGGCCACTGCCATGGTCCTTGAGGCTACGCCGGTGCCAGCAACGGTGCTGGCTGGGAAGCTTTCTGATGGGTGCGGGACCCCAAGCCACTGGAGCGGTGCCAACAATACTTGTGGCCCTAGCCAGCCCTCGACGACGACGACCTGCTCTGAGACGAGGAGGAGGAACGTCGGTGCCGGTGCCGTCGGTGCCCGGGTGAGTGGCTGGAGGAGCTGGAATGGGATCTTCACCTTGGCACCGAGGTCTTACGCTGGCGCTTGCCCCTAGGAAATCGGGAGCGGTGCTGGCCGTGATGTCTCTGCCCCGGCTCCAAGGACCTTGACCGGTGGCGCGGTGCTGAGTCCTTTGGTACTGGGATCCTCGCCGGGCGATGGCCCGGGGATCGGGACTGGTGCCATCAAGTCTCCTCCAATGCCAGTAGTTGCGCCGGGGATCTGGACCGGCATCGCCTGTCCACGTCGTCAGGCACCGGGATCCGCACCAGGCTGCGAATCAGAGATCTGGACTGGTGCCGAGCACATTTGGCCTCCGTAGGCAATGGGATCCACGCTGGGCTGCGGGCCCAGAATCATGGTTGGTGCTGGGTGCCAGGGATCGAGACTGGTGCCGAGTGTGTTGGGTCAGGTCAGGTGCCAGGATCCACGCCAGGCTGCGTGCCAGACATCTGGACCGGTGGCAAGCGTGTCGGGTCTCTTCGGGCACTGGAAACCGTGCCAGGCTGCATGCTGGGGATCAAGACCGGCGTCGTGCTGGACTCGGTGCCGGGGTGCGAGATCCTGAAATGCGATCCCCACATGAGGCAGAACTGTAGCGACATCACCTCGCGCATAAACCTCTCGACCGCCTTTGGCATCGAGGAGCTCGACTACTCGGAGTCGGAGCTGGGAGGAGAGCACGCGCTCTCTATCCTCCACGACCGTCTGGGGCGAGACCTGGACTCCTGCCTTGACCACCCACCGGGGCAACCCAGTGCAAGTTTACCCCAAGACACCAGTCCTGGTGCCCTCAGCCGAGGGGGGGAAGGAGATGTGAGCATACCCATCAGGGCGCGTGCCGCAGCGAACACCTCCGGTGTCAAAGGCCCTTGCAGGAGCACTCCTCCACCCCCAGGAGTCGGGGGAGGCTCCCTGAGGGGAGATGCTGGTGCCGGAGAACTCTCCACAGCACGTGGCTGGGGCATCTCCTGACTGGCCCCCGACCCAACAGGCAGCACGGTGGAGTCCTTGTGGGTGGCTTCCTGCCGCTGCTTCTTTCTCGGCACAGAAGGTTGCTGACTAGACAACTTCGGTGCCGGTGGGCGCTCCGCACCAAGGAGACGCTCGGTGCCGCAGGGGATCGCACTGGTTTGGAGTCCGGTCGAAGAGCGGACTCCATTGGGATAGCCTTCAAACGGGTACACAGCTTGAAAGCCTTGCAAATTTTACATTAGTCTTTTCAGTGCTGCTCCCTGAGACAACAGAGGCAGCGGTCATGAGGGTCGCTCACTGGAAAAGCCTTGCCGCAAGCGGCACAGGCCTTAAAACCGGTTGAGCCAGGCATGACCCAATCTTAAGCCCCTGAGGGCTAACTATCTATTGTCTAAGAGTGACACTTAACTATTCAAACTTAACTACTATAAACTAATTAACAACGAACAATGAAGAACGGGGAAGCTACTTGCTGTTAGCAAGAGGCAAACATTCCAACAATCGTCATGGGCGGAAAGAAGGAACTGAGGGCCCGCGGCGCCTGATATACTGCGGCATGAACGTGGCACACCAGGAGGCGCCTTAGCCAGCCCTACGGGGCTTGCTAAGGGCAAAAAAGTTCCAGGAACCAGTGCACAAGGCGTGCACTCACCTATATGGGAATGGATATGAGCAATCACTCGAAGTAGAACAAATTGACAGACCCAGACAGGTACCCAGAAGTCACTTACTACAGGACAGACCCAACAAAAAACAACAACAGAAAACCACTGGCCATCACCTACAGTCTCCAGCTAAAATCTCTCCAACACATCATTAAGGATCTACAACCTATCCTAGAAGATGATTCCTGTTACCAGATTTGCCCTTCACCTTGGGGTATGCTCATTTATTAGGGTTACCTTCCTGGAAGGGGGTGTGAGTCTAGGGGTGTGTTTCTACTAATGTACTGCTTGTGTTACTTGTGTGCTTATAGGGCTACAAGCCCCCTCCCAATGGAGTTATCCTGCAGGACCTAAGGTTTTCAGGGCTGGGTTCCTCCAGCACCAGATTCAAATAAACCCCCCACAGATACATACACATATACACAGTTCAGCTCAACTTAGTGCGTCTGAGCAGACCGGGCTATCAGCACTCTCAGCTGACCCCTTATATGTCCCTGAACTCAGCAGGCTGGGTGACACCACACTCTCAGTGGCTACCCTTATATGCCCCTGTGCAACACACCAGAATAGAACAGGCTGGGTCCAAACAGCACCTTTTTGGCTACTCCCCTTAATTGCCCCTTGGATTCAATCAGGCTGGGTCAAACAACACTTGCACCCTCATTTGCCCCTGGACTCCGTAGGCTAGGCAGAGTAGCACTTCCTGGCTGTCCCCTTCATATGCCCCTTTACACCACAATTGTTCTAGCAGTAACCCCCTTGATGAGCAAACCCCACAGGATTTTTGGCACTCCCGAGATCTTTGGCTTAGGTAAGAGAAGCGTTACTACAGAGCAAGATAGGGACCAAGTACACAAAGGAAGAAAATAAAGTTTGGAGAGATAGAGAGAGAAAGTGGCAACCAGCTTGATTATAACAGTTATTTTATTGCTAGGTATATAAAACTTACAATACTAATAGTAATACCATACCAGGAGAGAAAAACAATCAAACACTTACAGTACTACACAATTACAGTTGGGGGTATTGGAGAAAGCTATCCCAGGTTTGATTACAAAAGTAGAAAGTTATACCTGGACTAAGAGAGGAAGAGAGAGAGAGGGAGAGATAAGTTGTGTTGGGGGAAAAGTGGGGGGAGGGGGGGTTGATCTCACCACTCCAGGCAGTTCAGAGGTTCCCAGGAAGAGGCTTGTCAATTCAGGGTCTGGAGGGCTTTGAGTCTGGCAGAGCCCCAACACGATCAGTCAGGAAGAGAAGACAGGTTACAGTGGAACTGATGCAGAGTTTGGCTCCAAGCATCAGAACAAACATTTGATTTCTGAAAGGGGGTTTTTGTAGATCCCAGGTTTGTTTATGGATACAAAAGGAGCTGATCATTCTTGGAAGGGCATCCTTCCTTCAGAGAGAGCTCACAATGCAACTAGGATATAGTGTTTTGCATATCAATACCTAGAATGGTCTGATAACTGCGGAGCTGGATGTGTACAGGTGTTAGTTCATTTACATCAAGAGCAGGGATTTCCCAACATGCAGTGCTTCCCTGCATCAGCAATCCCAGAGTTCAGTGTGTTCCTTGCTGTACCAATCCCCGAATTCTGTGCGTGTTCCATCTTCGATGTAGATGAAGCTTCTGTTCTCCATTCATGTGCTAACTGAGATGCTTATGAGGCATGGGGAGTTGTCTCACCCTTGATGGGGAGGGTTTCAGTTGTCTCCTGCCTTTTCATATTGAGAATTTCTTTGATTTCTGGTTCAAGCAGCCTGCCAGGTGGTGGTGGTGGTGGGGGGGGGTATTCAGGTGAGCAATTGGGGTTTTGCGCCCTGGTTCCCCAAGAACACAGAGCTGCTAGGTAACAATTCCTCACTCGCTCAACCTGTGGGAGGCAGGCCTATCCTTGCTTACAGACAGCCCCCCAACCTGAAGCAAATACTCACCAGGAACTGTACACCATACAACATGAACACTAACCCAGGAACCTATCCCTGCAACAAACCCCGTTGCCAACTCTGCCTGCACATCGACTCTAGTGACACCATCACAGGTCCTAACCACATCAGCCACACCATGAGGAGCTCATTCACCTGCACATCTACTAATGTTATATATGCCATCATGTGCCAGCAATGCCCCTCTGCCATGTACATTGGCCAAACCAGACTGTAACTATGCAAAAGAATAAATGGACACAAATCAGACATAAAAAATGGTAACATCCAGAAGCCGGTAGGAGAGCACTTCAATCTCCCAAGACACTCTGTAGCTGACTTGAAAGTTGCCATACTTCAAAAAATAAAATTCAAAAACAGACTTCAGCAAGAAACTGCAGAACTGGAACTCAAATGCAAACTTGACCATCAGACTGGGTCTGAATAGGGACTTGGAATGGTTCTCTCATTACAAGAAGTAATTGTCACTGTTCACAGAGTCTCACCTTCTAATCAACGGTTGTGAATAGGCTTCATCTACCCTAACTGTATTGACTTTGTTAGCACTTGCCCTCCCCATTGTTATGTTTCTCACCCTTGGATGTGTGTGTGTGTGTGTGTGTGTGTATATATATATATATATATATATATATATATATATCTCCTATCTGTGGTTTCAACTTCATGCATCTGACAAAGTGGGTTGCAGCCCATGAAAGCTTATGCCCGCAGAAATTTGTTAGTCTTTAAGGTGCTACAGGACTCTCGTTGTTTTTGCTGTATACAGACTAACACGGCTACCCCTCTGGAACTTTTCAACATGGTTTCAAATCTTTCAGTGAAAAGAAGATGTAGAAAATATTTGCTCTGGTTTGCCTCAGAGCAAAGTCATTACTGGTCCTCAGAAACTGTAAGGTAATTTATAGTTTAACATTTTCATTTTATGTCAGTTTTCTCTTTATAATTTCTGTTTCTTACATGTCCACAAAGTGGGGAGATGAGGGTATATGATTTAAATTTGGGCTTCTAGCCAGACAGAAGAGGGTTTATTATTAATTATTATTGTTGTTGTTATTGGAAACATGATAAAGATACACCAAAATGCAAATATAACTAAACAAATCATTAAAAACCTGGAATAGACAACTTCTATCTTGGCAATGGAAACCACTGTGTCTCACACTATACTTCTTATAACATATCTGTCACAGGATGGATGTATAGTACAGCAAGATCACAGTTTATATTATTCTGAAAATTTTCCATATAAAAAAGACACCACTTAATACTAATGGCCACGCAAGAACCAATGTGTTAAAATAAAGTATTATGCTAGCAAGAGTGTAGTTTAATAAAAAAAAAAACCAACTTGAAAATACAGGCAGTTGAGATAAGAATACATAGCACCTGTTGGACCTGCTGCAGCAGGCACCATTTTCTCCAGACTCTCTGCAGAAGTCTAACCATATAATCATAGTTCCAGTAAGGGGTAAACAGAGATGCATGTGCAGTGTAACTCTTTATTTGATAGAGCTGATCTGCAGACCTTAACATCCTCATCGTGCTCCTCATACTCATGAGTGCTATTTTAAAGTATGGTTGTGCTTTGAACAACGTCAGTGACAATAATACAATGATGACATCTTCTTCAACAGAATTGCTTCCTTGGGTTTATTTAGACATCAGAGACGGTTGTACATTATTTTTAAAAATTCCTGTTAATTCTGCAGAGCCAATGTAGCTAAGAGTGTATGAGCTGGATTCTATTCCTTCTTGTGTGTCATTCACAGAGTTGTTAAATGAATTCCAATGACAAAATCAATCAGTTTCACCTATGTAATAATACCCCTCCTAGGAATGAGAATTGCACAGGCATCACTGTAAACTTAATGGGAAGGCAGTTCCACAAGCATCATTATAGGAATACCTGGCATGCAGATCCTATATTACTAGCAGTAATGTGTGAGAAAGAAAGAACCCAGATTAATTTTTGGATTCAGGATTGAGTTTTTGGGGCCAGTAGTTCAAGAAAAAACATATTTTTACTTGTAAACAGAACACATTTGATATTTGACAGACACAGTAACCAGAAAATCCCACAAGGCCCCTTTTACAGTCAATATTCAAAAGAACTGGAAGTCTGCAGGAAAACATTGGTGAATGCAGCATACAATAGACACTGGTTTTGTGAGCCTATCAGTATAAAAAGATAATCTAAGGAGAGCTGCTCTGTGTTATATGACTGATTAATCATTAGATAGTTAGAATGTCTGCTCCTAGTAACTCTATTATTAGGATCTCTTACCACCGTGGATTCCAACTTGATTACCATGTAAAGAGCTATTTGTTGTATATGTCCCTTCCCCCATCACCTTTATTTTCTTTTCACTTTGATACTCCTTCCAAAAAGTCTGCACTTGGCAAGGGAAGGGTAATTAGTACTGGATGATAATTAACTGTACCAGTTAATGTTACAGTCCCAGACCAGGGATAAATTTAAAATTAGATTTTAAATTGGATTTTAAAATTTAAATTTTATTAAATTTAATATCCAAGACCAAACACATCTTGCACAAGGTCCATTGCTGCTGAGTACTTTTCAAACACACCAAATTCTGCTTCTGCAACCACACCTTGCTCCCTGTAGCTGTTCCCTTTGACCTCCTCAGCAGACTTTAAATCCTTAAGCGGACTGGGCAGCACATTCCCTCATGAGTGCTCATCAGCAGGACATATGAAAAATAATCAGGGGTCAGGAGGTTTCAGAGGGCATAGAGGAGCCACTGTCACTGCCCTATTTTGCCTTGTTTGCCTCCCTCCAGAAGACACGCTTAGATTGAAGGTTCTAAATCCTGGATGGTTGCTACAGTACCAGCAGAGCCAGGTAGAAAGGATTTTTTCTGTGCCCGCCGCAGAGAAAAACATTGCCATTGTTCAGGAAGACTGACTATTATCTTTGAAAAAATAAAATGAGATAGACTGTAAATTAGGCCAGCTGAGCTACTTGTAGCAATCCATTTTCCAATGAAAGCTTTAGTCAGGTGTAGCTAAGTGTATCCAAGGAACTGGTCAATGACCATCATACACAGTTTCAGCTTCCCACTGTAACTAAAGTTTCTCTTCACAAGGAACAATCAGAAGGGCATACTGGCTGTTTTCAATAGGATGATAAATCAGGGAATGCCATGCCATGGTTTTATCAGATAATCGCATTCAAAGTAATTACAGTAATTTACTATAACACCACCAGGCCCACTGACAGCAATTCCGGGCCCCAGGGCAGAACACTCAATGAACAGTCAATTGGAAAGTGATGGCTGAGGTCTGAGTGGAAGCCCACCGGAAAGTTTTGCTGGTTTATTATGTGCCAGGCAGGTTCCCATGCGGCTGAGGAGGTGATATCTGCTACTCAGCTTCCTGGATGCCCTGGTCTCTCCAAGGATATTACTGATGAACCAGGGAAGCTGAGCAGCAGATAACACCTCCTCAGCCACCTGGGAACCTGAGAGACACATCAGGGGAGGGGTGGAGAGTGGGAGCAGCAGGAGTCTCCGGGGAGGGAGAACGTGTGGAAAAGAGGAGGATACATATCTATCCTCCCATCCGCCCAGGCCCTTTAAGTTGCCAGATCACTGGGCAATTCACCCCCCTTCGCTCCCCTCTTCCCCATTGGCAGGCCTGAACACCGCTTTCCGTTTATCATCAGCAAGATCAAAAAAGCCATTTTGGACCAACTTATAAATTTCATCAAATAAAAAGTTGGTTCAGATTATATAACCTATTTGTAATTTCTCTGTTCTATGTTCAGAGAACTTCCAGAACAATGTTTCTGGCTATAGACTGAGCCACCTTATTGAGAACATTTTTATTTAAAATTAAGTCAACTTTTTTTTCTTCATATTTATGTTATTTTAGATCTTATAGGACCTGAACCTGCAACTCCATTGAAGTCAAAGAACTTCTGTGCAGGCGCGGCATCCTCCACAACTTGTAAATTGCACAATCAGGATTTACAAGAAATCATAAAGGGCTCTTCAATCTAGCATTCAAAGGTGTAACAAGATCCAATGGCTTGAGGTTGAAGCTAGACAAATTCAGACTGGAAAAAGGTGCAACTTTTAACAGTAAGAGTAATTAACCATTGGAACAACTGACAAAGGATTGTAGTGAATTCTCCATCACTGATGATTAAAGAAAAATCCAATCTGGATTTAAAAAAATGGTAACGAATTCAGAGAAGTCCTATGGCCTATAGAAGAGGTCAGGCTAGATTATCCTGGGGGAAAGAGGGTTCCTCTCTTATAATTAAGGCTCCTTAGAGTCTGAGTCCTTTTTGTATCGATCGCCTTATTTAGTCCTGGTGAACTTGTATTTAACACCTACATTGTTTTTATTTAAGAATTACAGAACTCTAAAATAACAGCAACCAGACTCTGGTGGTATGATTGCAGACCACAACTCTCTGCAATCTAGATATCTGCCTTCCAGAATGCAGGATGATCTTTGCTCTCTGCAAACTCTCTCACAATGTTTCCAACTCTTGTGGTTTTATCATGAGTCTTGTGACATTTGATTTACCTAATCAGCTCCTGGAAAGAAGTAAATTATATGAAAAACTCATCTTTCATTTAAAAGATTTCTTGTCCACATAGTTGTGGAGAAAAGCTTTAAAAAGGGCTCCAAACCAGAAGGAAAATAAAAAGAAACCCACATTTATTATAAAAATATATATTTTTAAATGGATCTCATGATTTTTGGAGGCCTGATTCATCATTTTTTAATATTTGAGGCTGGCAATACCGCACCTACTTCCTTACATAAAAATCACAGCTATTACATACACTTCTCATGCTGATGTCTCTTTACTGAGCAGGATCTTAGTAGAAAGTATATATATGTTTAAAGGCTATATAAGTACGGGCAGGAATGCAATCCACATTAAAAGGCTACAATTTAGACAATTCTACAATATAATTTAAATTTTGGCTTCTTGTTAGTTATTTCTTACAAACAGAATGTTAGGTGTTTAGGATAAGAGTTTGTTTTAGATAGCCCACAATTAATTTTGCTTAAAAGTATCAATAGCCCTTTGTAGAATTTTCTTTATTGAAATAAGGACAATCAGGCCTTTTGCAAAAAGCAGGGGGAATATTGTCTTTCAAGTCAAATACTCTATCAGTTCTTGCTCTATCATATCAGTGTTCTGAAACTAAAGGTAAGCTTTTCCAATTCCTTAAAAAAAGTTACATCTTTTTGCAGGTAAGGCTCTATTTTACCTTTGTTACCACTGTTAACAAAAACTGTTTTGTAAATCCAAGTATTAGAATGTGATCTCATGTTTAGGTCTCCTGGAAAGACAATGCCGTTCACTATGCTTTCCATGCTCTTGTCCAGCTCTTCTGAGAAGGCATCATTCTCTGCTGCAGAACTTAGAGCAGAGACATGAACAACTACAAAAGAAACTGCACACCTAGTGCAATGGGAGTCACTGATAAGCCAACTAATTTCTATTTAACAAGAAACTCTGATAAACAGCCAGGGGCCTGCATGTAGCCACATTCTTGTCAGTGTGAACTTATATGGGCTTGATTACACTGTCAGCAAGGACTGAGATGCTTTGACTCCACTGTCACATGTAAAATATTACAAATCCGAGAATAATATTGGAAAAAATTGCATGATTCACATGAGGAATTAGAAACTTTCACTGTTTAAATTGCTTTGCTTACTTGTCCTTATATTATTCTTCAGTCAAAGAATATACATTTTTGTTGCAGATATCTGAAGTAATAACTAAAATAACACTAAAAAGAAGTGAGTTTTAAGATAGACTTCATATTCTTCTGTGCAATACCACGTGGAGTTTAGTATTGAAATAATTGAATTAGCTTATTCCAAACCAAAAAGCATCTCTGTGAAAGAGTTGGCTCCTAATCCATCACTGATAACGTAATTTGCACTTTTCAACACTTCAAATTTACATTAGTATTTCACACAGACATATCCAACTTTAAAAATGACCAAATAGAGTGGGCACCTTGATCTTAGCACAAAAAAGTCTTTAAATGAATCTTTAGTTTGTATGCTCCTTACTTCATTAATCCTAAATGGTGTCAGTCAGTGAATCTAATAGCCATGAGTGTTAGTCCTGTGGTCAGTTCCAAATTATAGTATTGATTAATTGATTGCCTTCTCCCAGTTGTGAACTATATTAGCGCTGGCTCAGCCTGGCTGGCTGAAGGCGAAAGCCTAATCTCTTGTGGAAGACAACAAACAACTCCACAGTTTCATTGCTGTGGTTAAATGACTGACTGGGAAACTAAAACTTCCTTTTATCAAACTGAAATTCAAGAACAGGCTAAATGTCATTGTGACAAGCTGGTGTGTCTCATCCTCACCACTTTCTCCCATATCTCAGGCAAGTGCTCTAACCACTGGGCTAAAAGGTATCAGGTGGATACCGCCACCAAATCCTCCTCCCCCAGCCATTTCAAGTGGAGTGAGATAGGTACCTAATTCATTCCTGCAAGAAATACCTTAGGTGCCTAAGCCACCTGACTCCAGGAGACAGATTCCCATTTGTTGATCACTAAGCTGAGATAGGCATATCCCCTCGCTCTGTGAGGGGGCCTGGCTTAGGATACTCCTGGTCAGTATATACCATTGTCCATAACTTGTGTGTAGTTCTGATTGCCCCATCTCAAAAATGATGTATTGGAATGGGAAAAGGTACAGAGAAAGGCAAACAAACATGGGTTACCTAGGGAGGTGATGGAATCTCCATCCTTAGAGGTTTTTAAGGTATGGTTTGACAGAGCCCTGGCTGGGATGATTTAGTTGGGATTGGTCCTACTTTGAGCAGGGGGTTGGACAAATAACCTCCTGAGGTCCCTTCCAACCCTATCTTCTATGACTCTATGATTGGGGGGAGGGAGGGAACAGTTTCCATCTGAGGAGAGGTTAAAAAGATTGAGACTGTTCAGTTTAGAAAAGAGACAATTAAGGTGGGATATGATAGAGGTCTATAAAATCATGAATGGTGTGGAGAAAGTGAATAGGGAAATGTTATTAGCCCCTGCACATAACACAATATCCAGAGATCACCCAATGAAATTATTAGGCAGTAGGTTTAAAACAAACACATGAAAGCACTTCTTCACACAATGCATAGTCAGCCTGTGGAACTTGTTGCCATAGGATGTTGTGAAGACTGAAAGCATAAGAGGGTTCAAAAAAGAATTAGAGAAGTTCATGGAAGATAAATCCATTAATGGCTATTAGGCACGATGATCAAGGATGCAACCCCATGGTCCACCTGTCCCTAAATCTCCAACTGCCAGAAGCTGGGGCTGGATGACAGGGGATGGATCACTGGAAATTGCTCTGTTCTGTTCATTCCCTCTCAAGTATCTGGCACTTGCCAGTCAGAAGAACAATATTGGCTAAATGGACCATTGATCTGATCCAAATATGGCGACTCTTATATTCTTATGCCTACCTTAGGAGCCTTCCCACCTAACATGCTGGCTTTTGTGGTCACATTCTAAGGCACCTATCTTTTCCCATTCATTGTACAGGGAGCTTGGAACCTAACTCGGGCTTTGTGAATTGCCGTGTTGCTCCTCGGATTTTCTAGGTGCCTAAAAGTTAGGTGTCAGGATGTGCAGCCTTGCAACACCTAACTCCATTTGTTCGATTCCACCCTGATAGCCTAATTCCAGCCCTCCAAGACTAAAGATGGACAGACAAGCAGCTGCTGAGACAAGAAACATGTTTCTCTCAACTTCAGACTTTCAAAATCCAGAAGCAATGTTACAACAACTGAATGTTTATTATATTTATGTTGGGGGAAGAAGTTTTATAGAACTGTGGGGACAAAATAAATTAATCAGCCTTTATGTCCATTTTAAGGCAGAAATATAATGAGGTTTCAAACTAACTGAAAATTGGAGGCGGTTCAGTTACATTATTGGTACCACTGCCTGGAGAAATTTGCACAGCATTTTCCATCCTATAAACACCTTTTTTCAAGAGCATAAAGGATTGATAAGATTAACATAAAAGTTGATGTTTTGTTCAGCTCTTTGATTTAACAAGAATGTAAAGTAATTGAGATTTCATTAGCTCACCTCTGAATCTTTTTAGCAATTAAGGGGAGAAGAAGTGATGAGGATGCCAGTTTTCTTTTTATCCACAACATAGGAAGAAAATATTACTGTCTGCTGCTAATAATTTATTTTTCCTATTCCCCTTTTCCCTGGTTACAATAATTGGATGTGAGATTTTGCTGAACTGCTACAAACCATAATATAAGCTAACAGTGCTTTCCAGATGCTAAACAGAAAATGTGCATGTGAGAAGATGCCTTCTCCATCCTGTTCTACAAACACGGTCACCATTGTACATACACTCCAAAAGGTGCATGTGAGAAGATGCCTTCTCCATCCTGTTCTACAAACACGGTCACCATTGTACATACACTCCAAAAGGATCCCTTTTCTGGGGTTTGGCTTTATTAATAAAAAAAACAAAAATAAGATAACAGATATCAGTTCAATCCTCCTTCTCAAGCTAGGATGCTCCTGTGGTTCCTCTCTCAAGATTGTTCAGCCCACACTCCATATTTTTTTCCCCCATATGACCACTTCCATCTTTCAAATATCCAGGTGGGGCAATAAGTCACCTGTGTCCATGATGCCAGGGCAACTGATACAATTAAATTTAAGTTTCGATGTGGACGGCTCAAAACTATCAACCTGCAATGCTAATAAATTTTACAGATGGTGAGATCCTGAAAAACAAAGCTCCTGAGGAAACTGCAATATGGAGCTGAGGATGAGGTATAATATCAAAGACCCAAGCTATAGTAATCAAGATGCTTGTCACAAGATCATTCTTCAATATATATTTAAATCCTAAGGAAATTCCAGCCAAAACATGAAGTTGAATTAAGAATAGTATATATCAATTGATAAGGGTAAAAATAAAACTAGGAAGAATATTGTAGTTATAAACAAAAAGACAAACTTTGGAAAGCCAAGAAATCCAGTTAAAATTAAACTTAAAAGAAATTCAAACTTCTGATAGTATAAGCTACCTAAATAATTTTAACTCTTTCCCTCTGTGACAGAAACCTCCCAGCTTCCCTTCATATCTGCTCTGTTAGTTATGATATTGTGGGGTCAAGGACTTTTTCTAAGTGCGTTATGAAGTTGGCATCTATAGGTTACTAATATCTTAAGCCAGGAGAAGGAACTGTATTGGCTAATGGACCATCCTTCCGCAACTCTGTCTTTCCAGACATCTTACATTTGGAGTTGTATTTTCCAATTCTTAAGCACCGTTCATTGATTTCATACATATGTCTCAACCATCAAGTGTGACGTTTTGTCACTATCTGTTTGATTTCTACATTATTGTCTCAGGTTTAAGAGATTTGTCAGATATCTGCAAAAACACTAGCTCTATTAATACCTGGGAAATTAGCAGCATATGATTAATAAAAAATGGTGAACTACCACCTTAATTATGGGATAGTGTCTACTCAGGAACCTGTTTGCTTGTTTTCAGCACACCACTACAAGGGCCAAGTTAAGGTTGCTTGGTTTGAGCTATAATAAATATTGCCAGACTTTCAAAGGTTAAGTTTAACCTTAACTTAGAATGTCAGAGTTGTGTTTGTATGTGGTGGTTTAAACAAGAATTTTCCTTCTGAATTAGTAATACAGAACTCAATCTTAATGATTTTTTTTCTGGGGGCAGTTTATCTTTACTAAACTGTAAAAGTTCTCTTTAAAAACTTACTGCATTTACCATTTATATGCACAAAATGAACTGTACTATTGTGAGTGAAAAGCTCAACAATTATAGCTACTGTAGAAAAACAAAATTGCAAATGATGAAATATTATTTTGGTGTGGGCTACATCTAAGGGATAAGACAGTATTTATTAATTTAAAATTCAGGATAAGGGACAAAAATAACTTATTGTGAGTTAAGAGTTCACAAATTTGCAAAATTCTCTACTTTATGCTCTGATTTCTTCTCTTGCTTTATTTTACTATTATTACCAACAGTGTTGTCGCTTCCAGAAGCGACAGAATAAAGTATATAGTTGAGACTGCTGCCCAGGGCTAATAAATTTCATAACAGCAGCAGCTAAATTCAATCAGCCTTGAGATCTACAGGAATCTGCTGTTTCATTGCAAAGCTTTAACTCTTTAGTTCTTCCATTTGTTTTCAGCTGGTCTAATGCCAAAGGATGTCTTTCTTTAGTGATAAGAACTTCACCTTTTCATTGTGTGGGTGTCCCACAATAGTATTTTATTTATAAGAGGAGAAATAATTGCCTACACTTGGGAAAAGAAAGGAAACTACTTCAAGTCCTCTCAACCACCATATGACATAATGGGAGAAGTATTAGGAGACTAAACTTAAAGACTTGAGTTATCCCAAGATGAAGATCTATTTCAACTACAAATCCTACAAGTCTTTCATGGATCCTGGTTGAATCTTTTAATGTTAGAGTGTACATACTTTTCATTACATTTTCTACCTGTGTTGTGCTGCTGAAAACAAAGGGACTGACAATGTTCAAAGCTAAAATTGTAATGTATTTTTATATTCCAGTCACAGCTGAGGCAACTCCAAAGCCCTTCCAGTGAGATCATCCTGATGGCTCTGAGAAACTGAATGAACTGTAAGACCACCACCATCTTGACACTGGCAGTCTCTGAATGTTGCTTTGCCATCTGTGCTGAACTGCATAGTTCCATCCATAAAGGCAGAATTAAAAATCACACAATAAATACCATTCACACAACACAGAAAAATAGTAAATACTGATGAATGTAAACATCAACTCATTTGAAGGCATGAATCATTAGTGCAAAGTCCAAGTATAGTAATATTTTCCATAATATGTGGAAAGCACATGAAACCACATTTAGAGTACAGAGCAGTCTCACACTCAAATTATAGAGTGTAAGGATAACGCTATCTACTCAGCTAAATATTTGATGGCACACATTTAAAGAAGTACAGTAATCATAAGGGGGCCTTCACAGTAAAATGCATTTTTCATTGAGCTGGTGGGAAGTTCAATATAGGATTTAAAAGCTTAAATAGTTCTCTCAAACAAGGCCAAACCATTTTTCAGTAGACAACTTCTGCTTTAGGATGATATTCCGAGAGGGTGCTTAAGTTTACAATAGTATGCCTTTGGGTATGTAAGAAATTTCAGAGTCAGACACTTAGTATAGTCTAAATAAACTGGGCACTTGTTTAGGAATCAAAGTGACAAATTTGATAAATTATCAGAAAATACCATATAAAATGCACAACCGGGACATCAGACTGATCTGATTTTGTTTCGGAACTCAACGATTATCACAAAAACTCTTCAGTTTGGTTTATTTGGCGATAACATTTTAAATTTCTTCTCCACTGTCTACAGGTGTGAAAGGTTATTGTATCTTTATTTCTTGTGGTTTTCAAGGTGCATTGGATTGACAACCTTTGATTGAGTAATAGGTCCAATGAGAAGAAAAAATTACAAGTTGGTTTCTCAGGTCTGCCAGGTTTAGACAGCAGAGTCACCCTCTTTCACCAGCTGCCCCCTAACTGCAATAAAAGGGAGAGGTTGGGTCTACTCAGGGTGGGGTGGGATGTACATTGTTTGTACCTTTTGTTTGTACATTTTATTACCTCTGGAGGTAATGGCATTGCCTACGCTTAAGATCACCTAATATTTCCCATTTGAAAACCGTGTTTTCAGTTGCTTATAACTTTGTCAAACTTTAATTGTTTGGGCTGAAATTTTCCAGGCCCAGAGCCTGCCTCAGGCAGAATTATTATTTTTCAGAATGATGTTAGGGGAAATAACCTTCATATGTCCATGTTAAAAACCTCTTACAAACATTTCATTGAGAAGGTCTAATGCCTGCATGCCTGGAAGCAGGAACATGAAATTTGGCAGGAGCCTTGCCTAGGTAGTTGGGATGTGCCATTTGCTGTTTCAATGAAAAACTGCCCACACTGGGCCAAGTTATAAACCTTTGAAAAATCTCAGTTCTCACATATTCAGTGTTTGAAAGCTAAATTCTCCAAAGAGTCAATCTTCTCTGAGCGCACAAGGATTTAGGTGATGAGCAGGACTTTCCCTTGTAATTGCTGTTCCTTACTGCTATGAGTTCTGCGGAAACTGAGGACAGGGAGACGCTTTCTTCTTTAAATTTGGTGGGTGGGAAAGGAAGCAGACTGAGTCAAGAAACCTGTTGTGTGTGGCAGGGAGAAGGATTTGAGCTGGATGTGGTGTGGTGGGAGAAGGGAGAATAGGAGCTTTGGAGGGAGACTTGGACTCAGGTGTGGAACCTGGACAAGGAACTGGAACTAAGATGATGACCTATGGAGTGGAGGGTGAAAGAGACAGGATTCAGACATGACCAGGGGATGGTGCAAAAGGTTCAGACTTGGGAGGGGGAACAATGGCAAGAGGGTCTGTGACATTAGAATACACTCCCCTCCACAACCTGGAATAGAACTCAGGATTCGTAAGTTTCAGCACTCCTCTGCTCTCAGCAAATATCTGTGAACCCACTGGCAAGGCATGTGCCTCATCCCTCTTTACTGGAGGATGAGAATCTACTAGAGCTATCACTTACTCCCTTAGCTCGAAGGGGCAGGGATATGTGCTTTGGATCTAAGGCTCCAACCCTGCCGAAAAACCATGAGAATATGTTCCATGTGGTAGAATCTCTATCTTTCAGTTTGCTTTTTTTAAAGCTAGGAGATTTCACACCAAAACAACATGAAAAATATGGTAAGTTTGCAAAATGAAACATAGTAAATTAGGAAATTCCAGAATTAGAGTTGCTTGTGCATATCTATATTTTATACAGTGCTAACCACATCATCACTGTACAATTAATACAGGTAAACCTCCAAATTTCTAAAGTGTATTCCTCTCCCCTCGATCTGAAATTTGTAGAGAAAGTGAATTCCTTTATCTAGACCTCTGATTATCCAAAAACAGAGGATGTCTTCAGGCATATTGATAAAATCAGTTCATCAGTAATAATGCAAATATCTATATAAACAAGTTCTGTGAATAATCAATACAATCTGCTCTGGCCCCTATCACCATCACATCCGAGAGCCTGTATACATCTTTCCTATGTTAAACTGTAAAGCTACATTACCATATGAGCAGAAAAGTTAATGTTTTACCTGTTTTCTATGTAATACAAGATAATTTAAGTCCTGAAATAGAAACAAGAAAGGATAGTGCAGCAAAGGATTTTTTCTGAAACATAGCCAGTTGTTCATCCTTTAGCTATGGCAGGGAAGATCAACGTATACAGATATTAGAGGTGTTTATTTTATTTTATTTTTAACAAACATTTGTTGATGATCTTACAAGATGGAACATAAATCCTCAGAACCAGAAAAGTGGGAAGATGAATTTGTTGAGACATTCTTTGCCAAGGAATGCCATGCCAGCAAATGGCTCAGGACAAATGTGGGTAATGGAATGAAACAAACAAGAAATGAGAGGATTTTGTGGTATGGATTATTTTAATTTCTTTGTTTTCTGCCAAGAATCAGCATAACAGTTGTGGCTGAGAAAACAGTGATATAGTTCCAACATGGAACTGCCCATAGATGAAGTATAATTTAGCCTGATACTCTGTACGGTATTTATAGATATCTATGGGGAAAAGCCTGGAAACTTTAAAGGTTTCGATTTAATCCAGTTACAAACCAGCAAAATTGATGTTACTTTTCTTGAGGGAGAGCTGGCGTGGGGTGAATAGAAACCTCAGGTATCAAATGATTTGCCTTTTTGATAATCTATAGCAGGAGAATTTATTTTTTGCTTTTAAAAGGTTGGTCACTAATTCTCCATCCAGTTCACTTCAGTTAGAATATGGTGAATTAATCCTAACTAATATGTTTTATTCCTGCACTTGGGTAAGGAACTAGTATCTGAAAGACCTGTGTTCATATGAATGACTGTTTTGCTAGCGCTTTCGTGATTTAACCAAATGCATTCAACTGTTATATTTTGGCAGCATATATTTTCATGGTGGCACATTCTCCTTGCTACCACAGCAGCAGGAGAGTGTACTTCTCCTACTTGTCTCCATGTCCCAGTACTTGCACTGAACAATGGTGTTCTAGAGCTTTTCCTGCCTGGAGGAACAAGATTTGATAGGGTCCTGGCATTTTCCCCTGCTCCTGCAAATGCAGATGTGTGTTCTTAATTTTAAACATGTGAGTAGTTTAATTGATTCCTATTGTGCTACTCATCAGAAAAGTTGAGAATGGGAGTATCTCTGCACTAAGAATTAAAGTCTCAGAAGATGTGTTCACTGCAATCGGAGGTGTGATTGTTGCTCATACAGGCATACCCACACTAACTCAAATCTAGGTAGTGCTGTCAAAATAGCAGTGAAGATGCAGCCACATGAGCTTCTGCACAGGCTTCACAAGCTTGCCCAGAACCCTGGGTACGTATAAACACTTGTAGCCTGCACTATGGTCCATGCCATTTTTCACTGCTATTTGTAATTGAGCTAGCTAAATTCAATTTAGCGCAGGTATGCCTACCTAAGTTGCAGTCACACTTCTGGTAATGGTGTAGACAGAACCTTAGTTTGGTGTGTCAAATCTGCCAACTTTGGTCCCCGCTTCAGGCACATTTGCTTTTTAAGATTTTATAAAGAATTTTCCCCAAAAGATTTTTTTTTTAAAGAATAGTTTGGGGATCACATACCTTGGTTTCTTATATAATGCAAATATTTCCAAAGTATGGCAGGATTCCAGGATGGAAAATATACCTTCCTGTGGTAGGGAGAGAGGGAATTCTACAGGTAGCAACAGGTAATTTGTCATCTCACTGTACATATAAGTGATTAAGGGTAGCCATATTAAATGGGTACCTTCTTTCAGCACCTCAAAAATCAGTAGAAATATATAATGACAGGGTGGTTCACATTTATATTGATCATTGACTTCTTTACATAGATCTATCTAAACTGGTGTCAGGCACTAGATATGCATGACCATTGAATTGCCTGCAAAGCTCTTGCCATAACAATTTTTTAAAAGTCAAATTGTAATAAACAGCCTATAGTCTATTATGGAAACACATGAATAATTAAATGACCTATTTTTAAAAATGCATGTAAACGACAAAATATTTATGTGATGCATGTTTTAAAATAAAAATCTTCATTAGAGAAACGTGAACGTTTATCACTGAGTTCCTGATATTTTAGTAAAGATGGACTATTGGACTGTGTTAACTATGAAAGTTATCACAGGATAAAGTGCCTCATCACACAGTTTTTTTCAGGCTGGTTACTATGATAAAATGTTTGTCAGTATTGTACGTGTGGCATAATATTAATGGGTTGCTGTATTAGAGTTAAGCATTTGAACGGCATTGCATAAAGAGAGATAGGCAAAACTCATTACTTTATTCTGCTTTCTACTCCCATATTGATGATGACTAGCACTTATACAAGTTCTTCCACTGAGCTCATTGAAATTATTTATGTGAGGACATACTACCATCTTTGCTAGCTGTCCTGTCCATTCCTCTGCTGCACTGAAAACAGATCAGCTGGGCCAGATATACTGTTCAAGGAGTTAAAAGGCAAAAAGCAAGGTTCCAGCACATGCATTATGGGTTAATTTATGAGTGAGCATGCTTGGATATACGTGTATGTTATGCCGAATGAAAAAGCAGCATGGGAAGAGCAGGCATGCCACATGAAAACAAGAAGGAGAGGAGGAAGCTGCTAATTTCTGGCTCCTGCTGTAAAGAGAGCAAAGATGAGGCTTGAGAGTCTAGGGAAGGGGGACAGGGAGACACTCTCAAACCACTCAGATTGCTGGCTCTGTAAAACCTACAGAAGAGCAAGGAAAGAGAATTTGCCGCCTCAATAGCACCAGCTCCTTCCCAACAGCTGCTGCAGCATTCACTTTAAATTTCTGCCTTTGCTGACTCTGCAGGGTCCCTGCCCTTTTTCCCACTGTAGAGGAGAAAGGCCCAATTCCCCTGGTTCTTTACAGAACAAGTAGACAGCTGGCTGTCAGTGGCGCCTCCTCAAGTTGGGTCCTAACTAGAATTGGGCAAATAACAAATTTTTTGGTTCATTGGCAATTCCAAAAAATCAACATTTTATGTTGCAACATAAATGAAAATTTTCTGCAAATCAAAAATTAAAAAAAAAATGTTTCTGGTTAAATGAATTGTTTAATTCGACCCAAACTGAAATGCCTATTTTCAGTTTGAGCATTTTAATACGTTTTAATTTTTAAAATAAAAGTCATAAAAGCATCTAAACAAAAAGTCATTTGAACTGAAATAAAACCAAACGTTTTTTTCTGAAAATGTTGAAACAAAATGGTAAGATTTTTGCAGTTTTTTAAAAAAAATTCCTTCCCCTTTGTCCCAAAAAATCTGTGGCAAAAATGAGAGAAATTTGTGAAGTATTTTGGTGTTGCAGAATCTGCATTTTTGGCCAAAAAATGTTTTAGTTGAAAAGTTTCACCCAACTCTAGCCCTAACCCCTCACAGCAGAGCTTTGGAATTTTACAATGCACCCCTACTTCTCAAGATTCTCTGTCCTATTCAAGAACTTTGAGGGAAAATTCCCCCTTACACACTGGCAGAGTCACCTCAAACTCTGCTGGTCATGTCTTTGGAAGTTGCTCTGATTTCCTGGAACAAGGCCCATTAAAGCTCTACTCATATGGTCCTGCTTCTATGAAGAAGGGAGACAGGCACTGGGAGTGCCTAAACTTAGTCATAGCAGGTTCATAGATGCTTTTTTTTTGGCAAAGCACTGAATCCATGATTTTAAGCCCATTTAATATCAGATCATATCCTAGCTATTTGTTTGCCATTTACATAAATAATGTAACACTTTTTCATGCTGCATGGCTATATGGGTGCAATTTCATAGAGAATAAAGGGCTCCTACAATTCTGAGAGAATTTAATTTACATTCTTTTATGGGTTATTAATTGTTTCACAGATGTACTGGTATAAGCAGGGATTTCACAATAGGAAAATTACACAGCTGCACAGCAGCAACTTAACAGTGGGGTGGATGCTTGAAAACTTGTAGAGCTCAGGTAAACAAGAGTATTTTCATCTAATCAATTCTCCTAGCAGCAGATAATCTAAAATCTAGTGCAATCTGAAGGAAATGGAGAAACACAGGGTTGAATATAATATCATTTTTGCTTACCTGGGTGAAAGCTGATATCTGTTGAAATAACTAACCAAGTCTTTGCAAAGCTTTATCAAATTGTGATCAAAGCAGAGCAGGCACATTGTGTCACTAAAGCTTTTCTGCTATTTTAAATTGTCTTAATTCAAGAATGGGGATACAATATCAACCATACCCTCTAATTCCCTGAGACAGGGACAATGATCAATACAAAATAAAAAGATACCAGATGCTAGGATTAAGTAGGAAAAGGTGAAAGAGACTGAGAAAGCTACAAGTGGAAGTATCTGAAAAGAAAGAAAGCATCCTTTAAAATTATTAAAAGCTCAACTGCTGAGATGTAAAGCATGCGAATAACAGCCTACAGGACTCTCTCAACTGAGCCAAAGTCTTAGATATAGGAGGTATATACTGTTAAGGTATTAAGCCAATGTACTGTTCTAGCTTTGTAACAGATGTCTTGTAGATGTACATAATTGTCCACGTCTTTGATGTCAGCCCTGCCTCTATTCCATGTGAACCCCTAGTGAATACTAAATCTTCTGTTGAAGACATAATTCATAATTTCTATATTTTCTTGCAGTGATTACAAAAACTCAATTTCACAGTCTTTGATGAAATGACTATGGGCGGAGAGGGGGGGGGGGGGACCTCAGACAGTGACTGTTGTAATTGTGCATGGAACCAGGCCTGGACCTTTCATTACAAATGCCTCTTCAAAACCAATAATGAAATAGTAATCTTTAAGGAAATGATAATGAAAAGAAGGACAGATGTAGTTTTCAGGGAAATAATTGATTAGCTGGATGGGAGGAGAAAAACAGGAAAGAACAACATCTACAGGAAATCAACTGTTAATAAATATCAGAGACTGCAGTCAAGTGACAAGATTAACTGAAGCATATGTTCCTCCAGCTACAAAATGGGAATCATTTTCTATAGAAGAGCTGCTGATAAGCTTCCCTCCCTCCCCAACAGGCAATCATTTTACATTATTTGAAAAGAGCTTGATTATTTTCCTTTGAATGATACAAGATGATTCACATTTACCTGTCAACAGAATTTTTAATGTTTCTGTTTTGCCTGCATACTTAAAGGCATATGACCCAACCAAAGAATGTTAGGGAGAAACCCTTTAGTGAGATGTAAATGGATAATAATTCATGACCATAAATGTTGCTTTGCCTTTGCCCTGTTTCAAATGATACTAAATTAAAACCATAGACTATTAAATGTGTTTGTGTGTGTTGGGGCGGGGGAGGGAGAAGAAACAGGTAAAGCTGGGGTATGCTGCTCTTGTCAAAGTCAGATATAATACCTTAAACATCACACCCACAGGGAAGGCAGCATGTGCAAATCATATGCTATTTGAAGTCTAGATTAAAAGGAAAATAAATATTCCAACTATGTTCTGTGCTCATCTACACAAAGTTAGCATAGAAGTGCCTGCAGATAGTCTGTGCTGGGGGAGACTGAGGAGAAGGATAGAAAGTAAAGGATTAATTGGGCATCCAGATTTCATTACCAATAGATTAGCATGCTAACCTCCTTTTTATTAAGTAGGAAGCTTGGAGCGGGAATCTGATTAGCAGTTTATAGGTTTGTGGAATGGTAATATTTTGACAACATTTCCAAGAGCATCTTTAAAGAGGCATGATGCTCTGACATCACTGCTTCTCACAATGACTTGAAACAAACAGGGACAGACAGATTGCAGATTGGGTTTAGTTTATTTCTATGTGGGAGAGAAGGTGGATATGGGTTGAACCAATGACTGAGGTACATGAGCAGTACATGAAAATAATGTTTTCTCTTTTCAAATGGGGAATGGTGGGATGCTTTCAATGGAAAGAAAGCAGCAGTTACCAGATGAAGCAGTCTTACAAAAGGCCAAATCCTCAATCCCTATGCAAAACCCAAGTGAAAAGGCTTTACATAGTGGTTTTCCAAAGGGAACTCGTCTCCCCTCAAGCTGTGGAACACTCATGAAGGCTCTAGTATCAGCCATGGCCCCTGTGCTGTCTGATTCACAAGAGGTAGTGAATCTGCATAGCTGCAGAACCAATGATGGCCTGCATAGCGTCACAACCCTTTTCCAACCTCTCATACCTATGTTACCTCAGAGAGCTGTTGCAGAGCACTGCAGAGTTTCCCCCTAAACAAGCTCTCCATAACTGTATTTAGGGTCCACAGCAGCAGGTTAAAGATATTCAGCAATGGGTGCAATTTCTGCTTTATGTTCAAGCTGATGCCAATCCTTCCCGAAATGAGCCAGGAGCAGACTTCACAAGATACTCAGAACCTAAGTCATGATGGGCATCAGAGATTAAATAAAAAGCAAACAACTATGAATCCCTAACATGATGGATCTGAGGTTACTTGTCTTTTTCAAATCTCTGATTCATTTCTCCTCAGCATAAGAATGAGACAGGGAGTCTAAATTATACGTCAGAGAGCCGGACTAAACTGAACAGTAGTGACTGTGGGAAGAAACTCTCCAACGATTTACAGACATTGGGTGGGAAAATCCCGAGATAAACTGAGCATTAGTGGGGAAGGAAAAAAAAAAAAAAGCACACAACAGAAATGTGGGGTTTGTGTTTGTTTGTTTTTATGAGGAAATTAAAGCCAGCAAAAATGACCTGCTGAACTCTGACGTAACATACTTGTTGGGTAGTTACATGGCAGCTATTTCTCTGTGCAGTGTCCTGACCAGGAAAGTTAAGTGAAATATGAGTCACCAACCATTTGGTGATCAAATTTACTGGCACATGGCTCAATTTTCACAGCTGTTACCAATTCTTTCACGGACATTGACTCCAGGGCACTATAGGGAAGGTACTCAGAAAAGCAAAAGCTCAACTGTAAAAGCTTTCTTTAAAAATTGACTATATTTACCATTTACATGCTAGATAAATGTGAAGACTGATAATGCTTTGCCACCCTTACAATATGTTAAGAAATCCTTATATAAAAGGTGCTACATCAATGTAATTAAAGTTAAATCTTTAAATGTTAACATACAACCATCCCAGTTGGGACTTAAAGTTAACAAGATAAAAATATGCTTTGGGAGGGCATACATATGTTGAATATCAATAGTCAGAAAATTCCTGGATGGTAATCTTGTTGTGATCACCAACGGGCTTACACCACTGGGCAGAACAGGAGAGAGACAGTACTCTCAGAATCAGCCATTTGATTCTTTAAATTCGGTTAAAAATCTCCAGAAGTCAGTAATAGGGCCATTCCCTAAGTCACTCCAATCATTATTAGTCTGTGAGTTTCACATCTTGAAACAGAATTCATAATTATGCTAATGAAGGCCTTCTTTCTTGGCACAGAGGCTTTGAAGTACTTTTATCAGTGATTTTCTGATTGAATTTGCAACTTGTGCCATTTTGACTTCATATTTTCTTTCCCTCTGCTGTGTGTGTGCCAATTTCATCCTCATTGCAATAACCCATAATCACTAATATAATACTTTAAAAGGGGTTAATTGAATAGGGAAGTTGTTATTATAATTCTTCTGGAAGACACAAGCACTAAAGGGAAGTTCAAGAGAATTTCATCTCCACTAATATAGACTTGTATTAGAGTTCTATTCAAAAAACATCCAGGCTCCTTATGCCATGGTCAGAAAGATTTTAACCCTGTTTTTCCCCACATCTAATGGCCATGTGCAAGAAACTATCAACTCTGATATAATTACAGGAGCTTAGTCAGTTGATTCACAACCTCAAATTTCAATGACACTAGCTCTGTTATAGATCAGCCTAAAAAGAACTTAAATAATCAAATAAAGCAAGAAGCTCCATCCAGCATGACAGGAGGAACAAGGCACATTAGAACAGCCAGCTGACAACCACAAGGAGAGACATTTTGTGTAAATTTGCTTCTACTTCTCCACTATTACATACATTTTATGTCTGCATATTTTCAAATGTGAGAGCCTAAGGTTGGATACCTTAATCCATATTTAGACACCAAATTCTCAGAGGGGCTCAACACCTGCAGCTCTTACAGACTTCATTAGGAACTGTAGGTGCTCAGCATATTTTGGCAGCTGCGTTTGAAATTCTTGCCCTATAAGCTACATGGAACGAATGGAGCACTGAATGTCAGGTGAGGAGAGAGGTAGTGGGAAGGTAGAGACTAGACATTCTGAGAGCAGATGCCTTTTCTACCCTCGTTGAAAACACCATCCAGATTGGGTGACAAAAATCAGTTTCCTCCTGGCCTTAGATGTGTGTGTCTCTTTTTTTAACAAAGAAAACAGCAACAATATAATATGCTCCAGCTCAAATTTTCTCCTTTGCCTTTACTACCTCAAGGGCTGTACAGTGTCGACCCTATCTATCCAGAGCCTAGAACACTTCCTTTATATACGGGTGGAGTTAACAAGCCCCACCAGTTACACTGAGTCAGCAAGAATCCAACAACAGTTACTTGCAGGGCTCCCACACTGCTGACAGGGTGGGTTAAAAAAAGAACCCTGTACACCCTATGAGCTGTCTGTGCTTCTCAGCCTATTTAAAGCTACATTGGCCTGGCCCCGTCCACATGTGCAGAAGTGGAAAGAAAGGCACAACATTTTTTCTCTCTCCTCCTCCATCTCACACACAAAGGCCAAGGACAATCAAAATTCCTGAACTCTGGTTATCCTACGGATTGCTCCCTGTTTATTCTGGTGGTACAAATTTTCCCACAGAGGGCAGAGAGGCAGTAGGACTATGGCTTTCTCCCACACACCTGCCTGTCAAAGAGAGGGATGCAAGTCGAACCATTCTACAGTGACAGTGTGGTAGGGTGCCGATAACTGAACTCAGAATTGTTGAATTAGCTCTACCCATCTAGTTCAGCTGCAAAAGGAAGCCTGTAGTTCTCACTGCTTCTAGAGCACCAGAAAAGACATTTTGCAGATTCAAAGCGATATGGCATATGAACTGATTATATACTCACTTTGAAAAATTGGAATTGAACCTGATCATAGGTCTAAAAATCATAGTCTAATGCCTGACTAACAAAACCATGTAAGTGTACCAGGCCAGTGAACCTAGGTGTAGCTCCCTGCATTGTGTTGTTGGAGAACCTGCTTTGTTTCCCAGTTCTCTTGTGCTCCAGGATGCTAGGAGCAATGTGGAGGCAGTAAAAGTACCTTACAATTACTCAACCCTTTAAGACAAGCAAGGACATTTAATGCCAGATTTTGAATGAGGAAAATTAATCAAGGTAGGGCGCTTTGAGATGGTTAAAGTGGGGACAATATAACAGGACTGACGGCTTTGTTTTTACAAGAGACCACATATGAAATAATGGTCTAATTGAAAATGGTAAATATATTTAGTTTTAAACTTTTTAATTAAGAATAAATTGTCAACAGGTGAAGAAATATTGTATAAGGAAGTTAAATGTTCCAGAGCTTTATTGCTTTGTTTAGCCTGATGCTTACACTCAGTCAGTCAGTGGACTTGTCCTATTTCTATTTATCTCCTTATCAATAGGAAGTGACAGGGTGCATACTTTCCCCAAATAAGCTGTATTGCAGAGCACAGATGTGTATAAAATCGGATTAAACATGCACTATGCCAGTCTTCAGTCTTTTAAGGTACAACATGGTTGAGTAGTTTTACCAAATATGAGGGGATTTTCTAGGCTGTGAGGTCCCAGCTGCTGGGCGACAAAACTAATGACACAAAACTCCCCATATATAAATGAGCAGCAGTGAACTGTATGTGTTTTTATTAACCCGACTCAAAACTTTTAGCATTCCTATTGGAATTTTCAGGATTTCTATTAGAATCTCCTGTCCCTTACACCACTTAGGGGACAGTATTAACACAGAGGGATTGTGTTTTTGTTTTGTATTTGCACTTAGCACAATGGGGTCTTGGGACCAGCTTTTCACAAGTATTTAGGTGCCTAAACAATCAGGCACTGAGTAGGATTTACACAAGTCCCTCTAGGTGCTTAACCTGCTTAGACATTTCTGTAAATCCCACCAAGCACCAATCTGCATGTTTAGATGCCTAAATACCTTAGTAAATCTGTCTTCTTGTCCATGACTGGGGTTCATAGGTGTTACTGCAATACAAATACTAAACTGGCAGAACAGTTATGACCATGTTATCTGTTTCTAGTGGGTGCTACTATGCATTTACTGTAGCACGCCTACAAATATTACCTTAAAATGATAAATCCCAGAATAACTCACCCACAGTTCCAGAGACACTGCTTGACTTGATATTGTTACGGTTTCTGTGTCTACACTCCAGCCCTAAGTCAACCTATGTTAGATCAACTTACAGCTTTACAGTAATTACTGCAGTAACTGATGTCCACACCACCCTTCTTCTGTCGGCAGTGCGCCAGGAGTGCTTCCACCAACTGAACAAGGACAGTGTGCAGCTTCCAGCTGGGAGCTCATCTGCTCCCTGGGCTCCAGCCTGCTCCCTGCTAGTAGCTGGGCAGCCTTGTCAATTTCATGGCTCACTGAGTTGTGAAGCCCCTCCCTGGCCGTCTTGTCAGTTTCATGGCTTCTGTCATGAACTTGACAAGACAGTTGATGTAAGGGATGCTGTGTTTACACAAACACTGCGTCACCCTAACTACACCAACATAAGCCTTACGCCCCTTGTGGAGGTGGAGTTATGTCCATGTAGTAGGGCACTTACACCAATGGGAGGAGGACTGTAGTGTAGACACTGACATAATTAGGTCGACATAAGCTGCCTTATGCTGACCTAACTGTGTAGTGTAGACCACTCTCAGACAGTATTTCTCAAACAGCATCAGTCAAAACCCAGGGGTCTGCACATACATTTCCCAACTGCACTTCCTACTGGTATGCAGATTGTCTGAAAGCACCCCACATACACTGTACAACTGGAGAATAGATATTTGTATATCCATTCATCTTTCATTTATAGTGCTTGTATCACTACAAGAGATAAATTGTTATGGTGTACCAGAATGGAATAAGTTCAGACCTCAATTTATCTTATTCACACATGGTAGCTTAACAGATTATACAGTGATTAAAAGGTTCCATAGTTCAATACCATCCTATTTTTCAGTAAGGAATACTATATATCCTAAATCTTATACCATATGCAAATTCATGCAAGATATTTGGAAGAGTAGAACTCTCTGAAGTGGCAACAGTTCATTAGAGTAGGGGAGGGAAAATACATAATGGATAGAGGATGATATCATTGAAATGGCTTATCCTACTAAGACCACTGCCAGCATTAAAGGATCACTCTTATAAGAAAATGTGCCATGCTGTCACACTCTGTCATGAATTTAGCAGTAACAGAAAGATTATGGGGTGGAAAAAATGATTGCAGAAAACCAGCAATAGTGGAGACCAAATGTGGTCAAGAATGTTAGGAAATAGAAATGATTTTATAAAGAATCTGGTGGCTGTATATAAGATTGGTTTTACTTTTAATTACCTCAAAATAAACTCAGAAATAAAAACCATTTGTTAACTAAGGTTTGCTTGATGATGACATGATAAAAGATCAATGTCAACAGTTAATATTTTTTATTGGACTAACTTCTGTTGGAGAGAGAGACAACACAAATAGAAGTGGGTCCAATAAAAGATATTACTGTACCCACCTTGTCTCTCTAATTTCCTGGGAACAACACAGCTACAACACCACTGCATACAATAGCACCAGGGGTTTTTTGTTTGTTTGTTTTATAATTTTCTATTTACCTTCTTTCTCAATGGAAATGAGCTATAGACGACGAATGATTTTATATATATGAAATATACATAAATCATATAAGATTTCATAAATATATATGAAATCATTCATCGTCTATAGCTCATTTCCATGAAGAAAAAAGATAAACAGATTTGAGAATATGTATTTTGGTGATAAGAGAAAGGGGTGATATTGGCATATTGAATCATCATCTATGCATCCCTGTGTTGGAGTGGCTTCTAAGATCTTATCAACTCAGTGGCTTCTGGGACCTTATCCATTTAGCTCCCAAGAACTCAGCTCGACTCTGAACTCATCACTGAGGTTTCTTCATTGGCATACCATCAAACTACACTTGAGTTGATTAGGCTCATGCCTAGGGGGTGTCTATAGGGTATACCACACATCAAAGTTTCACAACATACCTCTTCCTTTATATACATTTATACATAACATTGCATCACACATTTTGATACTGGTTTCGTTACTTTGTAGGAACCAATCTCTGTCTATCATGCTCTGTCCACACCCTATCCATATACAACTTACTCTTTATGTTTCTGATTTATCTTACCCATTGTTATCTTGTCTATTGTAAATGGTTTCCTGAGTGCTCTCCCATATCGTAGCTAGTGCAGACATTCTGTTTCCAGCTCATTGGTCCATATGCCTCCCTAATCCTGTCTCCCAAAAAACGAGGCCTCATCCATGTCTAATTACTCACATCAAGCCAGGCCTACATCATGAAGATAGGAAGATACTATTCAAGGAGACACTGAGTCACCCACATGGAGAAAACTGCCTAAAAAGCATATTCCCCTCAGTACGTACGCTGCACAAAGACCCTGATACAGCAGAGCACTTCAGTTTGTGCTTAACTTTAAGGATTTGCCTGGCTCCATCTAAAGTCAATATATGTATCTTGCAGAACACATTAAATAGGCCAAACATATGCATTAACCAACAATAGAAGGGAACAAGCATGCAGCTATTGTGTTGGAGGTAACCTGATGCTACGGCAAGCACAGAGAGTAAGAAAAATTAGGTCACTGATCTATGCCTTTTTATTCAAGGTGTTTTAGCCTATGTATTATTTTTAGCTTTTAAAACATTCCTCATAAAATTAACAGTGGGAAAAGCAATATGGCTCTAGATAATGTTAGTAGGGTTCTATAAAAATCAGTCTAAAGCAGAGGTGGGCAAACCTTTCGGCCTAAGCGTCACATCTGCATATAGAAATTGTATGACGAGCCATACAGCAGGGAAGAGGGAAGGGGCGGGGCTGTGCAGGGGGAGCGGCTGTCACGCAGCACAGCTTGGCACCGGGAGCGGCTCCAGCCAGGACACCACTGGGCCCACATAGCAGAAGAAGGGCGGGGGGAGAAGAGGCAAAATCGGGAGGGAGGAGCAGCCTCCACACTCCAGCCAGGGTGACGCTGGGCCCATGTGGTGGAAGAGAGGCAGTGGCCGCTTCCATCAGGTGAGCTGGAGGGCCTGATTAAAAGCTCAGACGGGCCGTATGCAGCTCACAGGCCATAGTTTGCCCACCGCTAGTCTGAACAGTAACATAATTTAATATTCATTTATATCCATTCTAGAGGTTGTTTTGAACAAACCTATATAATTCTACAGAAGAGATGCAATTTTCTACTAAACTCTGTTTGATGGTAACTTTAGAAAATTCTAATTTTCTATTAAATTTTCTAGGATTTTTCCATAAAGATGCCCAATGTCCAGTCTAACAGCTGTCCTAACATAACAAAGAACAGCAGACTTTCTGCATGTCCTTTTCCCCTTCACTTTCTTTAAAAAAAAGAAAAAGAAATTAACACACAAAGCTCCCATGAGCTAGGGGTTTGATAAATAAAAGCAAACTAGTTCAGACTAAGACTAGACTTGTATTGATTTTGATATTCCATTTTATTTCAAGACTCCTACAGTGTTTATAGCTAAAACATATTCAGGTTAGGTCCTCTGCAGAAAAGAACAAAGTGTTCTAAAAGTATAATTCCCAAAAAGAAAACACAGACACATAGGTATAATAGGGCAGTTGTAAGTTTTGTCTGTATTACATATGTGTTAGTGTAAAAATAAAATCATAATAGGGGTTACCAAAAAGTATCTTGCAATAGCTCCCCAGGAAACAACTACTTACCAGACTGTAACTGACTATAAAACTAATTGTACTCATTGAGTCATCATTCTACTCTCCTCCTAGCTTTCAAGAAGATGGTATTTACAAAGATTCAAGTATATAGGACTTCAGAGATCTCTCAATATGGAATAAGAAATGAAAGGACAAGGCAGACAAAATTAGCTCCTGAACAGTTAGTAACCATCATTGGCAGCCAGCGAAGCAACTACGCATTCCAGTTAGGGATAGGCAAACCTGTCACAAGTACTGATGAGAACCACTGCACAATCAGACTCCCTGATCTGAGGTGCAGAGATGTTTGGTTTACTTTATATTATATATATCAGCTCTGCACTTGGTCAGGTCCAGGAGCAGAACAACTGAAATATGGCAAGAAAGGACGTTCCTGCAGCATTGCTGGATATGTTGAAATTAAGAAACTGGAAATCTCTCTTTTTTTTAAAATCTGGTTCCTTGAGACTTAAAGCCTGATATCTAGTCTAACAGCATTCATAGAGACCTGTGCAAATACAAATATATGGATCCGCATTTGATCCGCATCCGCTGGAATAAACTTTCCCGACCCGCAATCCACCCTCCCTCTTCTAGATTTAACTGCATCCGCACAACAGCTATTTTGGAGCCAACAGCCCTCCATCAGCTGTTGAGCCCCTGCCACCCCAAACAGCTGATCAGCTGTTTGGCTGGCAGCTGCTCCAACCCTGCCCCAGAAGTCACAGAGCTCCTGACCTCCGTGACCAACCAACCAGCGATCTGTGGATTTGCAGGACTCTAAGTATTCAAATAAATTTGAAAGTGCTCCAAGGGCTAAACCACACAGAACTCAATCTCTCAACCTTTCGAGGTTCACCCATCACTAATCATACGGAAACTAATTAATACTGTAATGAAACATGAAAGAGGCACTTAAAAGGGGAAAAAATATTCTGAAACCATATAGATCCATATGGTAAACAATGTAGTGTAATCTGACCTAAAATTCTTGGAGTAAACTGTTGTAGTGCAAATCTTAAAATTATCAATAGTATTTAAGAACAGGTGATGTACACAGTTCTTGAAATATACAAATTAATTCAGAGTAGTTTTGTAGATCTCTAAGGGTGATAATTTAGTCTAATGGGAACTTAATAACTCATATTAAACACATAAGTAATCTGTTTTGTTTACAGTAAATTGGAACCAGTAAGATTATAAATCATTTATTTAAAAATGGAAAGATAAAATCTTAGTGAATTATACTGGAAGCCCCTCTTATCTTACTAACAGCAGATAAGAAGTAGTCTTATTGCTTCCAAATGAGCTTCAATCAATTTTTGTTTTCATGGCTATACACAAGTAAACACATTTAATTAAGACATTTTGTCCTACTGTGTCTCTTGTGTAGCAGCTGTAAAAGCTAAGGGCTAGATTATTAGAGACACAAGGTGAGTGAGGTAATATCTTTTATTGGATCAACTTCTGGTGTTGAGAAAGACAAACTTTCAAGATAATCAGAGCTCTGTTTCAGGTCTGGGAAAGGTACTAAGCCTGTCACAGCTAAATACAGGATCAAACAGATAATTTAGCATAAGTATTTAGCACATATTCTAAGGGATTATTCAAGGTGAAGTGGCCCATTACCCCTGTAGTCACCAAAAAAGGGGTGGGGCCTAGTGGGTTACAGATTGTTGTAATAAACCATAAATCCAGTGGCTTTAGTAAGAATGATTTTAGTGTCTAGCCAAGTTATGAATTTAAGCTCTCAGGTTTGTCTTTTGAAAGCGTTGCACAGGTTTCCTTTGAGGATGAAGTCTGATAGGTCAGATATAGAGTGATCACTTTGTGAAAAGTGTTCACCCACAAGTGATAGGGTGTTGTCTTTTATCATTTTCTTGTGAGAGTTCATTCAAGAGTGAGATTTGTTTCACCCCCCGAGTTGATATTGAGGCATTTACTGCACTGGATGAGATACAGCACGTTATGATAGGTATATGTAGCACCCATGGATCTTGAAAGAAGTGTGGTGGGGGATGTTGATCACTGTAGCCATGAAGATATGTCTGCAGGTTTTGCATCTGTTCTGGAAGGGGCCGGTGCCACTTTGAATTGGTGTATCCTGGTCTATGGGGAGCCTGCTTCTGAAGATGAGCTTAGAGAAGTCTGGGGTTGTTTGAAGGCCAGAAGAGGGGGATCAGGAAAGATCTCTTTCAGGAAGGGGTCCCCATCAAGTATGGGTTGTAGTAGTTTTATGACACCCTGTACAGTTTCCTTTGTAGGGTGGTAGGTGACAATTAGGGGTGTGCAGTCAGAGGAGTTTTTATTTCTGTATTGAAGCAGGTTCTCTCAGGTATTCGGTGGCCTCCTTATATTTTTGCCCTGAGGGAATCAACTTGCAACGAAACCTTTGTCACCTTGCCCTCCTCTAAGTTGCATCTGGGTGGCAGGCCATGCAGCAGTGGGGAGAGACCCTTGGAGACTGGTCACATAAGGTGATGGGGAGGGGCACAGTCTGCCCCTAATATGAATACAATAGATCACTCTTAAAACAAGGGTGTATATACCCTACTTGTGCAACAGGAATTGGGTTTGATGTAAGAAGATATAATCTTAAATCTATATCTTTTTAATTTTACAAATGGAACAAATGCTATGCAATGTAAAGTTAAGACAGATGACAAATGTGTGTGAATATATGTAATTATTATAATTATTTATTTATACAACACCAATAGTGTGTTAGATGCTTTGCAGACAATTGTGTATGTGACATGGAGATACTAAGTTAAGGTCAGTTCTGCCCTGACAAGGCCCTATGCAAACCCATTGACTTTCTGTCCTAAACTCACTAGACTGGGTAGGCACATAGACTTCAGCCTTCATAATGTGATCCCTCTAATACCTGAACACATAAGAACAAGGTAAGGGCAGTGTGTTAGACTTTAATTTGTATCTTCTTATTTTTCTTAGAACCTTCAATGGTAATGATTTCAGTTTTACTTTTACTTTAATGCCTCTGTTGGAAATACAATTTTAATAACTGAAAGAAGCAGCTTATTCATTAGTACATTGTTATTTTTGCTCCTGCTGATTCACTCTGAAAACATTTGGTCATTTTAGCCATAGCATGCTTATGCACGCTCTCACTCACTCACACTCACACACACACACACCCAAAAACATGCACAATTTTCTGGTTGTTGGGGAGAAATATAAAACAGTGAATCATGCTCATATAGATACTTACATATGGACTACTAGCATCCAAGAATCTTGTGTACTTTGAGATTCCATTTTCTCTTAGGGTCCTATTACAAACTACCACCTCCATCTTTGCAGCTGAACTCTAACAGAGAGCTGCAAACAATTTCAGGTATCATTATCTGTGGAAAGGTAAGCAAGTGAAATACTCATTGGGGAGGGAGGCAATCTGTCTTTGCTACTAATATACTGATGCAGAAGAATACAGTCATGATCCAAACAAAATATAAATTACTTCAAAATAATGTAGAGACTATTTGGATCAGTATATGACTGGAGCTACCATCCTTACAGATTTGCAGACATGAACCAGTTTCTAAAATCATTTACACCCCTGCAAATCTGGACTAACTCTGCCTAAATCCAGTGAGTCACTGCAGATTTATGGAAGTGTAACAGACATCAGAATTTGGCCCCTGGTAGCAATGCCTCAGGGAACATGGTATATTTACCTGCACTACTACTTTCTCTGGAAAATTGCTCACTGCAGAGAGCCAAAGTGAAGTGAAGAATCAGGGAACAGACCAAAATAAGATTCTGTAATCCAGATAACTTTCAGTTGAACAGTATAAGGAATGTTGGGCCAATGCATTCTGGGCAAAGAGAATCTAAATTTAGTTAAATGCTAATCTCTGTGAATTGATATGAGTCCAGTGAAAGTCAAACATAACATGAATATAAAGATAAGTGACAGATAAAGAAGAAAACAATGTCTCAGAACATGGGAGTCATTATTAGGGTGGATCAAGAAAATTCAAGTGATAAAGAGAAAAAGTTCAAGACTACGGTGTGTGTTCTTACTACACTTCCTTACACACTGACCCTTTTAGCCTTAAAAACAAAATAGAAACTGAGAAATTTCTTCTCACTCTGAATTTTTTCACATGCTTGCATAGTGAACTGGTATATCCATATAGGAATGTTCTCTGGAGTCTAGCTTTCCTGCAATAGCTTATCCTCTTATAATTCTAACCTAGAGCTCCTTTGTCGATGATGAATGACAGCATGGCAAATAAATATATGAATGTAAAAAAATGTTTATCATTTACTGGAAAAATAATGGTTGGAACTGGCAATCGGTGAGCATTCTCATTTCCAGCTTAACAGGGTTTCTTTGGAGGCACCATGCTAAGGTAAAAAGTTTTAGATATCCCTGATATTTGTTGATGGACATCATGCCTACTCCAGTTTTCAGGAATACAGCTGTTCTGTTTCTTTCTGAGTGATCAGCACTGCAGATGCCCTGCAGCTAGCGTGTTCTTTGATAAGGTCCACTGGAGAGCTGCACAAGAGCTCAACACTTGGCTTCTAATAGAAAATGTAAAACCAAATTTCACAAGAAATTGCATTTTCACTGCTGCCTGATGTCACACGATTAAAAGGGCTGAATTTGTTCTTGTATAGTAACTGGGAAGAAATCACAATGGAACAGTTTCTCTTAATGATTGTTAATGCCGTTTTGGGGAGAGTTTGTTCTCTATTAGAAAGAAGATGTGTAAGATAGGCAGCTAGTACTCTATGTAATTCATTAATACTGTCTAAAATGAGCCCAAGTGCCACATTTTTAACCACAAGCTCTATTTTAAAAGACATATGATCTGGATCTGGTCACACCAGTAGTAAAGAAAAAGATTATTAATAGAAAATTCTTTACAATGTGATTCCTATGCTTTCCTTCTAAGTTCTTTGAAAACTCCTGTCCTTTTCCCCACTGCTCCTATAAAATATATTACACTATACACTATACTATACACTATACAATTACACTATAGTTTGCCATACACTATTACATATACATACATTTTAAACATGCACATACATGCATATGTACTTTGATAGATAGTTGTAGACAAACAGATGAATTGGTTAAATTCCTAGCGGGAGGAAGCCATGCAACAATCTTGAAGTTGTGAACCTCAGGAAATAGCTAACTAGCTTGTCATAGTATATTTAACAATAATGCAAACCACAACAAAACACAAAACCACCGCAGCAGTGAACTATACATTCCCTGCTTTGAAAGTTATTGAATATATTGTGCTATCTCATATATATAATTTGAGGGAAGGGAAGATTGCCCTGGCTTCTCCAGTAGAAATATATTCTATAAACACAAATTTTAATTCAAAGGAAAAATATTGATATTTACAAGGTATATGTAGAGGCAAGTCGGGGACATTCTCTCTCTGTCAAACTACTTTTTCTGACTTCATTATACACTAGTTTTGAAGTGTTCTAACTCTACAGGACCAGATCCTTGGATAGTGTAAATCAGTGTAGGTCCATTGACTCCACTACAGTCAGTGGAGCTACACAGATGTATTCCAACTGAGGATTTGACCCACTGATTTAATGCAAGTACTCCTTCGACACGCTAACATGAGTGAATTCAAAATCAGATCCTCAGAGTTTAAAATGACTGCTCAGAAATTAGCACAACCCCTTCACCCATGAAAAATGTTTTAAACATTACCAAAACTGAACTATTCCAGTGAAATCATCCTTTAGGTGAAAGAAAAAGATTAGTTTCTCATTCCTGAGCATTCAGAGTTTAATTTGGTAAGATTCTTCACCTTAAAATGAGCTCCTAAGAATAACAAAATATCTAACACATTATACGGTGTAATTCTACTTTTTTCTTCCCTTTTAAAAAACTACTCACTGTTGGTTTACAAATCTGATTCCACCAATGCTGATTGGATGTAATCATTTTGTCTTCTAAAATATTCTCGTTTAACCCAGTAAAAGAAAAATAACTGTGAAAAATTGTTTATTTAAAAGGGAATCCTTTTATCAGGCTAATAAAAAAAATGTATTTTAAGGCTACAAAATAGCCTTTTCAGATAAAGGAAACACCCATCCGATAAAAGGGCCTTTGAGGTTTTCAGAAGTCTTTTTTTTTTTAATTCTATTTCTGTTCATGGGATTTCATCATAGACTTGGACTTCGTTTTCAAAAATTCCAGATTAAACTTGGCTCCTTGCTGTGACACTAAAGGCTTCTGAGAGTTGTGTCAGCCCTGGAAACAGCTGGCTACATCCCATTGATGTCCAAGTGAACTGAAGGGTCAGTTTGTACTTGGGACAAAAGGATTCTTAATGCATGGCTGTATAGCACATAAGATAGCTGGCCTATAAGGGGCCCCAGGAATACATTTAAGATTCCAAAGCCCAACAGATGACACAATGGGTCTCCAAAGGTCAATATTCGTTTCTTTTTAAGAGTAGACTGCAATGTTAACTGCATTCACAACTCCATGGATTTCCTGGCTAGAATAATGGAAAAGTTCAAAAGGTATCTGGGAGGAGGCGGCAACAGAAAAAAAAAAAAAAGGATGAAGACATTCAGAAAACTTTAAGAGTTGAAATACACTTTGTTTTACATGTATTAGAAAATGAAGAGTTTTATTTGATGCTCTCACTTTATTAATGATGCATCCATATTATTTTATTTGATAAATGTATGTTACCCTGTCTGCACAGAGACTGAGTTTCTCAAACTAAGCACAACTGTACATGTAAAAATTATGTGCAAATTTGTACTATATTTGCTCATGCCCTAACCACCCGCTGAGACACCTCTGTTGGGGTGGCAAGATGGTGTTGAACATGGACTGGAATGACCCATCAGCACACCTAACGCAACCCCGACTGGGGGATCTTAAATAGATGGTTTCTATTACCACCACCACCAGTAGGGGATGAGGCCACAGTGTGAAAAGGATCCCCAGAGACCCTGGGCGTGGGTGTGGTTAGGTCCCTTACCTGTTATGCATCTAATTGGTAAAGTAACTCACCTAGGATTTAAGTCTAATGGATGCTGGGCCAGGATTTTGGGAGTTGAGCAAGTGCACCATGAGATCAATAAAGCCCATAGTTACATACTGCATTATTGGGTCTTAGTGGCTTGATTTGAGGAGGAGAAGGGGGGCCACAGAGGGGTCGGTTTCCCACCCTAGATCCTAATTGTGTGCGCACACATGCATGTATGAAAAGTGGAAGAGAAACAAATAGCTTTTCAGCCATCATGGGCCTCCATGCTTATTTGACAGACCCACACCAGAGCTATCAGCTGGCACCAGATGTTCTGAAGGAAGCGGGGAGGGACGGGGAGGGGGGGATACAATCTTCCACAGTCTCCCCTGATGTCTAATGGCTGAAAGATCTTACTCCAAGCAATGACACTGTGGGCATGGTCTCTCCCAACATTACATTTTTCAGAACCTCATTACCATATATAGCAAGGCGTTCGAGTCTGAGAGTGAGAATGTAGGTCAGGGAAAATTCAGAAAGTTGCATCGTCACTACTCAGAAGGGGCTGCCATGCATAGGACTGCAGCAGTGCTCCACAGAGCCTAGCTAAGCCACAAAACCTTGTCCAGGGTCCACATCTGCTCAGTAGGTCAATGAGAATTTGGCCTGCTTATAAACTGAATGAAATGGTGGAGAGGAACACAGACTGTCTTTCCAGCTGTTGCACTAGAAATATCCAGCACAGAGACTCACAACACAACATAAATGTTTGTCGCTTATAACAGTAGAAATGATCTTGACACTGGGAATTTCCTAGGGATAAATGACCAGTTAAGAATTATAGACCAAGCTTCTGCTGGGGCGGGAGGAGAGGAAAGGAGGGGGGAGGTCAGCAAATAACTCCTCCCAGGTAGTTATTAATTTCCTGGAGATGCCCTTCCTCAGTACATTGGTTGACTATATCACCCTTGTCCACATGCTTGTTGACACACACAAGACTATTTCTTTCTACAAAAGCTGTGTTAGCTCTTTCCCAACATATTATGTTAATATACGTGTCTGATAATTCTGTTCTTTACTACAGTTTCAACCAGCCTGCCTGGTACCAGCCTGGATTGCTAGGATCACCTCTGAAGTAGTCTTCCTTTTTTTTTTTTTTTTTTTTTAAGTCAGAGTTGCATTATGTATCTTCCAGTCATCTGATATAAAGGCTGATTCAAGTGAAAGGTTACATACCACAGTTAAGAGTTCTGCAATTTCATATCCAAGTTCCTTCAGAACTCCTGGCTGAATACCATAAGGTCCTGATGACTTCTTATTGTTTAATTTATCAATTTGTTCCCAAATCTCTACTACTGACACCTCAGTCTGGGACAATTCCTCAGCTTTGTCACTTAAAAAGAATGGCTCAGGTATGAGAATCTCTCTCATATACTCTGCAGGGAAGACTGATGCAAAGAATTAATATAGCATCTCTGCAATGCTCTTGTCTTCAAGTGCTCCTTTAGCACCTTGAACGTCCAGTGCCCCCACTATCTGTTTGGCAGGCTTCCTGCTTCAGATGTACTTAACATTTTTGTTGTTAGTTTGAGTGTCTTTCGCTAGTTACTCTTCAAATTCTTGTTTGGCCCATCTAATTATATTTTACACATGACTTGCCAGAGTTTATGCCCCTTTCTATTTTCCACAGTAGGATTTGGCATCTAATTTTTTTTTTTTTTTGCCTCTAAATGCCTCTTTCACTCTCTTGTTTAGCCATGGTGGCATTTTCTGGTCCTCTCTCAGTTTTTTTTCTTTTCATTTTGAGTGTATTTAGTTTGAGCCTCTATTACGGTTTCCATGCAGCTTGAAGGCATTTCACTTTTATTACTGTTCCTTTAAGTTTCTGTTTAACTAGCATCCTCATATTTGTATTGTTCCTCTCACCCCCTCCCCTTTTTTTTTATATATATTTAAGTTAAATACTACTGTGATAGGTTTCCTTGGTATTTCCCTCCCTTTCAAGGATGTTAAATTATATTACATTATGGTTGCTACTACTGAGCAGTTCAGATTAGTCACCTCTTGGACGAGATCCTGTGTTTCATCTAGGACTATCTCAAGATTGCCTCTCCCCTTGTGGGTTCCATTACTAGCTGCTCCAAGATTCAGATCCTTAAACTCAAATACTGACTTAAGAGATGAGCAAAAATGAATTTGGTGCCTGAATCTTACTTCCCATATTCACACGTTATTATAGAGAGTTGGCTAGTACAAATAGTTAAAACTGAAGCCAGCTTTCCAAAATTCCACTTTCCACCTCACCAAAACCATACCAAGCATCGGAAATTGCAGGTGTCACATCATCTTAGCATAGAACTTTTTTGGAAAGTTTGGGCTAAAATCATACATGGATATTTTTATAGTTACAGGGTTATAACTATTTCTCTGTTGTTTGATTTTCAATGATTTTTCTTAACATGTTTCTGACTCATCTCACAGTACCTCCTAATCAGACTCAAACAGAAATTTCCTACATAATTTCTCCAGAAGTCCTCAAGGAGGCATAGTGCATTGAATAGGTTGGGGGAGTGGAAGATGAGGGTTATAGGAATTATGAAGATGTTTAAAGGTATAATCAAAAGAATACAAACACATGCATAGTCACTTTAAAACAAGTGTATTGTATATGCATGTATATTTTGAAGTTTAAATACATGTATCTTTTAAAGAGTATACTCTGTGCACACTTCTTGGTAAGTATATATAATCTAGACATCAGTTTGATGTATGTGGTATTCAAACATCAGCTTGACACAAATTATGTAAAATGTACATGGCTCCACAGGCATTTTTCAAAGTGTGAATGGGCATGATGAGGTGTGTCTGGAAGCCACATGAGGCAAGAGAATGTCTGGAGAAGAATGAGATCCATTAATAGATGGCTTGCAAGATCTGCTGTGATTGTCAGCAGTAAATGAAACCCTTTTTGGCTAAAGCGGTTAGCTAAGTTAGCCACATAACTTAGGCATTTGGTACGTGTGAAACGAGAAGATGCTCCAAGCACATGGTATGGCTTGAAAGACAAACATATGAGAAGACATAGGAAAAAGGTTAATAAAGCGCTTTGAAAAGAACATAATAGGCAAATTCGGGAGGAGGAGCTATATGTGCAGGTGGAGTCATTATAATACTACATGCAACATGACAGCTCAATGCCACCTTCATCTTTACTCAGGTGAAGCCCAGAGGTGAATCAGCGTGAGTACCACATATCATGGTGAAGGTGCTTCCAATCTGAATGTGGAGTAGCTCGCACACAACCTGTATGCAGCATTACTACTCTTTTGCTTTAATGTAGTCTAATGTCATTAAAACAGCATAGCATTTAAGATCATTGGGCATACATTTTGTACTATATATGACAATGTTATTTAATTGCAAAACAACTTAATTTCACTATGTCAAAAATGCAGCATCATGAATACAAGACTTCTACCAATCTATTAATGCTTTGGCACAGTTGTGGAAATATTTTTTAAAAAAAATAAATCAAGCTCTTTCTTGTTAGCAATGTTTATAGATACCTGTCCCATCTTTCCTTAATATGCTGCATAAACAGCATGTGAAATATTTATGACATACACAAATTTCAGTGTAATGCTACCAAAGGCAAAAAGAGATAAGACCAAAACCTTTAATTTCAAACATAAACCATGATGAAGTTTTAAAAATAAATCAATAAATGAAATTTGCACTCAAAGTCTGAAGCAAATTACAAGAGTGGGTAGATATTTTTCCTTCTGCCATGCTAGAAGCACTTGGAGGCATTTATTTTTAGAACAGCATTTACACGATTCATTTCATAGTGCAATATTCAAATTTATGCCTGTACGCTTAATGAACACTTCACTAATAAAGCTATGCAGATTAATAACAGTATGGTTAGCACTGATATAGAGGAAATTCCATCAAGACCTAGAGGTCAGGGCATTAAAATAGAGATTATTCTCATTCAGCTGTGTTTACTGTTCATCTGAGCCACATACAATTGTGTGTTACTTACAATATTGCCTCAAAATTCCATTTATCCTGGAAGAAGAAAATGTCTGGTTCACAAGAACACAGTGTTATTATTGAGATACCATGGTTAAGGTCATGATACCATAGTTAAGGCTGTGTTCTATGTCAATAGAATTCACCTAGATGGGCCGGCAATCCCCTGTAGGACAGGTAGAATATTGAGGGCTCAGGACTGCATATGCAATAGGATAACTCAGTGACTAAGCGAAGAGAAAGGACAGTCCTGTGGTTAAAGCATAGCACTAAGGAGACTTGGGTTCTTTTCCAATCTATGCAACAGACTTCCTTTCACAACTCACTCTGATATCCTAATACTTCCGTTTCTCTTTCTGTAAGTTTTGTACCTTTTAGAAGTGTTGCAACCCTTAACGGATTTTTATATTCTTTGACAGATGGTGCAAAATCTTATAGAGAATGTGTGGCAGATTATAAAGTTCAAGAAATACCTTTCATATATAAACTCAGAAAAATATATAGCCAGAACGTCCCATATAATAATTAAGCAATAAAGTTGAATGGGGGATATTGGATATCATCACGTATTCTTGCCCTTAGGGAGTTGTGTGACACAAGACAAAATGTCTAATTCTTCAAAGCGTGATTACTTCATGATAACCACACCCCACTGAGCTGCCTTATTGCTGTTGTAAAAAGTCTTTATTATAGTAAGTCCTTTTATGCTAGGACAAGATGAATTTGGCACTTTAGAATGTTAAACAGCAGTTTTCATCAGAGCTGTGGGATTCGCAAAATCTACCCCTTAGGAATATTCATGAATCAATAAGAATGTTCCCTAAGTCCGAGCAATTTTACCATTCAAATAACTTAGGTACCAGATATTCTATTGAAAGAGAATCTAACTTATCCTTTACAAAAGCTTTTATTTTTAATTTATTTATTTATTTTTAAGAGGTAGAGGTGAACAGGTGTTCAATGATTCTTTCAAATTATTCTGGATCCTACTGAACATACCTCTGTTGAGTCTAGTATAAACTTTGCTTTTATTAGAAATAACAGAATAAAAATAAAACACATGTTTCCAGAGAAGACCATTGCTAGTAAAAATCAAATATACATTCTTTAATTATAATTGTGTGTTGAAAAAAATGGGAATTATAAACTCTCTCTTTCCCTGGTGTAGAGTTAGGCTGAGTAGTTTTGTAAATTACATATTCATTGGTTCTCTACCTTTGTACTCAAAGTCCAGTTCCCTAAAAATTGGCTTTATGCCTGCATGACTGAAAGTAATGTATCATATTAACATTACCATGTTAATACAATGAAAAACTAATTAGAAATCCAGCAAATACATGCTAATCCAGAGAGCTGTTGCTCATTAACAGAGCAAGATACCTCTGTTGCCCTGTATTCATTTTGACAGACAATTTTGAATAAGCGTACTTCATTCTGTTCCCTTTTCTGTCCACATCATTCAGTTTGGGTTCTTATTTCTTTCCCCTAACTCCAAATATGTCAACAATGTAAACAATTCTCTTCGGCATTGGTGAGGCCGCATTTGGAGTATTGTGTCCAGTTTTGGGCCCCCATTACAAAATGGATGTGGAGAAGTTGGAGAGAGTCCAGCGGAGGGCAACAAAAATGATTAGGGGGCTGGAGCACAAGATTTATGAGGGGAGGCTGAGGGAACTAGGCTTGTTTAGTCTGCAGAACAGAAGAATGAGGGGAGATTTGATAGCAGCCTTTAACTACCTGAAAGGGGGTTCCAGGGAGGATGGAGCTAGGCTGTTCTCAATGGTAGTAGATGACAGAACAAGGAGAAACAGTCTCAAGTTGCAGTGGGGGAGGTCTAGGTTGGACATTAGGAAAAAGTTTTTCACTAGGAGGGTGGTGAAGCACTGGAATGGGTTACCTAGGGAGATGGTAAAATCTCCATCTTTAGAGGTTTTTAAGATGCGGCTTGACAAAACCCTGGCTGGGATGATTTAGCTGAGGTTAGTCCTGCTTTGAGCAGGGGGTTGGACTAGATGACCTCCTGAGGTCCCTTCCAATTCTATGATTCTATGAAAAGGAATATATACAAGGACACCCTCTCCTCATATTCAGATTAAATGGTGATTGTTGGGAAACTCCTATCTAAGCTTTACTTTTATGGCAGTGATTCTCCAACTGTAGTCCATAACCTCCGCAGGCCACCCCACACCCCACCACAGTGATCTGTAGAGCACTTACTGATGGCTTGCAAAATGAAAGATTTTGAGAATCAAGAAGTGGGGAATCAAGGTTCCACAGAATAGAATAGCTGCAGAACCTTCGCTTTAAGGAAAGGAATTTTGACTACAGAGTGTTTTTAAAATGTATAACAGCCAATCTACAGAGCTGCCACAGGAGGAAGACTGAAGGGCCAAGAGGCTCCAAGGTATGCCAAGGATCCATGAAATTATAACCTTGAATGACAAAGATTTTAGGTGTGGGGCAGGGACAGCAGCTTCCCAACCATGTGAATCACCAGGATCCATGGAGAGAGTTAAGAGATGAATGATGGAAAGGCTGCTTTTCTCTGCTGCTTCCTCCTGTCTGGCAACATGGAGCACCAGAGGGACAACTGGAGCACCATGGGGACTGGTTCTGTGGAGAACCAGAGACTGAATTTCAAAAGGCTGTGGAGAAGCAACATCATCCACCTTCAGCCATAGAGGGGACTCCAGAAAAATGAATGCTGATTGAAGATACAAGTAGCTCCTGGATGTTGTATCAACACAGTAATCCCTGGGGCTGGCCAAGGACAATATGAAAGGCAGCTGTTGCCTGACTCCATCCACCCCTGCCCCACCCACAGAGCCCATTCCCCATGGCTCTTCTGAAGAAGGTCTTCCACTTTAAAGAAGGAAAGGGCAAAACCCATAGAGATGGAACATTCTGGAAAATTCTCCCTTTCATATCCTTTACGGGCATCCTGCCTAAGCTCGTTACCCTCTGCTTACTTAAGTAGAGGAGACAATCTGGATTCACCTGTCTGGTTCTGCTATTGCTGAACTTCTTTCCTTGTTATTCCTTCAAAGAGAAAGAAAAGCTAAGCAGGAGGTGGAGCTACTATGAAGCTTTCATCTGGTTTCCAGGGAAACAAATTCTTTATTTATGTGCATGTTCAGCACATCTGGATCATTTGGACTCTGGCTGTCAGAGTGATGAACGAGTCATGGGAAAAATAAATGGAAAAATAATTTAAAGGATTAATAGGAAAGACTATAGAAGTCTTTTTTTTAAATTATAGCTATGTTTTTTCTTCATTTTGTTTTAATTCTTTTGGGTGATTTGTGTGTCCTGTGTATTTGTGGGCCTCACAATGGTCATGTAAGTCAAATGCCCTAAGAGAAGTTAAACATTATAGATGTAGAAAATATTCTAGACTATTATTTCCCATTAGTGTTCAGGATTTTGGATTTCCAGGCACAAATGATTTTTGACTTACAGCACTACTACCCAAGCTCCAGCAGCAAATATAGCATGAAGAGAAACTCTAACTGTACATGAGGCTAAGAGTGTAGAGATGTATATGTATTAACAGGGAATACCCTACCATACACTGATCAGAAACAATTTGTTGTTCATAAGGATGGAAGACATGGTTTTATAAAAGGGAGCGTTGTGGTTCTAGATGTGTATGAGTGTGGGGGAGGAAGAAGATTGCTGCACAGTCAGTTGGTCTAATCTAAGGATTACTCACATGAGTAAACGTAAATTATGTTTATGCAAGCTATTTATTTTTAATATCACCTGACTCCTTTAAACTCTAGGCCTCATCCAAAACCCATTGAAGATTAAATGGAATCTGAGGTGGTGTTATTCTTCTGTTCAGGGAATTGGTAAACAAATATGTGACTTCTGAAAGGGGGTGCTAAATGTTCTCATTAATTTTTGACATTAAAGCAAAGAACCTAGAATGAGATTTTCATAAAAAGGAGACATCAGAGCAATAAGTCAATATTAGTCACCACCTAATGTTCAGAACTAATGAAAATCAGGTAGGCGCCTAAAAATGGATTTAGGGAGTTAACTTTAGGTTCCTATTTTTTAAAATATTGACCCAACAGTGAGTGACAGAATAATTCCATGTTCTATCTCCACAGCACAGCAAAGGGAGATCAGATCTAGAGTGTGTAATTATTTTTGTGGACACAAATTCTGCTAGGTGCAACACACTAAAAGGTAAAGAGAGTGCCTGCACTGAAAAAAGCTTTTGGCTTGCAACACAGTTATGTCAGGTTTGTGCAAAGTCATGTTGACATGCCCTGTTGCATGAACAGTGTTGGGAATTGCTTTTCATATGTCACACTGAAGTGAAGGATCTTAAAAAATGTCACTTGTGTGCTCATAGAGAGTAGAATCTCAAAGATATGAACACCTCAGGAATGTAGGTTGTTCATAATTCTGAAATGTTCGTAACTCTGAACAAAACAGACCCTGCAGTCAGTGTCTTCCAGCTGAGGCTGGGAGAGATCTCTGCAAAGGTGGCACCTGGGAGCATTGTCTGGTTTGCAAGCAGCTCCCTGCCCTATTCTAGTTTCTTGCCTTTGGACTGAATTAGGGGGTGGGGGCCTGCCAAGCCCCAGCCCTCAGCCACCTCTCCCCAGCAGTCACCCTGCTCAGTACACTGCTTGCCGTGCTCTAGAGGCAGCATGTGGCAGGGGGTTGGTGCCAGAGAGGTGCTGGCAGTGGGTGAGATGGGAAGGGGTGAAACAGCACCCTTGGCTTGGCTTACAGGAAACAGAGCAGACCCCAGACCCTTTGTGCTCTGCATGCCAACCTTTAAGATGCAATACAGGCACAGTATAGTATTTGTTTTCTTCCCCTCACCCTCCGCTGCTGCCTGATTGCTTACTTCCAGTTTCACATAGCATTCGATTGATAGGTCAGTTCATAAGTCTGGTGTTCGGATCTTTCAGGTTCTATTGCACTCTATATTTATTCCATTAAAGGCAGGAGTAGTATGTACCACTTTAAGTCACAAATATATCATGGTAATGTTGGTTAAAGAGATGCAATACAGCACAAGAGAGTAATCTCCTTTTTCTCCTTTTGACATAATAGATTTTAGTCTTTCATATGGTTTTTTTCTTGTGTCTGTCCTTTTTCTCAAAGTTTAATGTACATTCCCATTGGGATTCCTTCCTTCCCATGATTTGGGGCATTTTGCCCTCATTTATTTTATTTTGTGACTCTCAAGGTCATGGTGACCTTGAAGTATTCCAGGAAAAGTGGTGAAAGTGAATAAAGGAATAAGTGATACCTTCTTCTTCCCAAAACTCTTCATGTCTGCACAACTAGAGTGAAAAACTTACAATAGCAGCTTCTTTCTAAAAGTATTTTGATCAAAAAATGGAAGTGAAAAAAATTATTCATAACACGCAAAAACCGTGAACGATATTTGATTATGGTTTGCTTCTAGAATTGGGTGAAAATATGGATGAGAAAAAGTTTTTTTTTCTGAACTAGTTGCCCATCATTATTAATATTGTATAGCATCATTATCAATTAGTGCATATCACTGCATTAATAATATTGTGTAAACTATTCCATATTGTCTCATATTAAAGATAGATTGAGCTCCCATGGAAATCAGTGGGAGTCTTTTCTTTGACTTCAATAAGAGTTGTTTTGGACTGTCATGAACATCTGATTTTAGTAGTAGCATGTGCATCTTGAATAAGTTAGCAGATCAGATAATACGTTTGGAAAGTTAATATATTCTGTGTGAAAAAAAAATATGAAGGCTCTTGATACCAAGATTCAGTCTTGCTGGGACACTTCCCACTGGAAGGTATAGATAAAAATTGGAAGCCAAAGCTTTCTTTTAAATAAAGAAAAAGAAAAAGAAAAGCTAATCAGAAAAAATAGTGTTGGGTTAGTAATTAGGATGAGGAGAGAGAGAGATGAACCTAAAACAAATTAAATAATAAATTGCTGGGTAACTGGCTTTAATCATCTTACTAAACCAGTACATTTAGATAGATTTTTAAGGATGAATAAAATATTAGGCCAAAATGGGTGATGTTGACAGGGGAAGTGAAATTTTATCTTAATCGTCTAAAAAAAATTACAAAATGTTTTCAAACACTTAAAAGGGGGAAGATAGCAATATTTAAATGAGCAGAACTAACAGAATGCATACTGCTTGTGGATGGACTAATACTCATATGATCACTCCTTATAGGAAGGCTAAAGAACTCATTTGAGCTTCCATTAGTCAAGCTTTATTAATCATTCTCTAAGTCACAACAAATAAGAGCATATCCCCAACAATGTTGTAATAATTGTGCCTAGAAATTTACCCTAACTGAGCTCCACTGTGGGAAAGTGGATAGAAGTTTATGAAATATTCTAATTGCATATAATAATAAACATTGACAGGAAAAGGTGCAAAAGGAAGACAAATTAGTCTTTTGAATTAGTTTAAACAAAAATGCCTACTGATATAATTCAAGAACTATGTTAAGTTTATGCCTGGTAAACAAGAGAAATGTGGGACTGGAAATCAATGGATCAAAATTGGTTTGTCAGAAATCAAGCCTTATTAGTAAACAAAATAATGAGAAGATGGGCTATTACACATATCACTCCCTTTTTGAGATCCTCAAAACCAAAAGACTTCAGGGTGAAAATACAGATGGATGAATGTGAATGCTGGCTGATTGAAAGATAAGAAAAGAGGAAGGAGTGAGTCCTCACCATCTCCTAGGACACACCATGACATCAGTAGGCCTTTGCTATCCTAATCCTAAGGAATGTCCTGGCCAGACCAGCCAGAGACCCAACTGACACCAGCAATGAGGTTGTGAGTGAAAGTCAACACCTGAGACAGAAAATGCATTTTCTATCTCTACTGTTCTTTTCTCTCCCAGCCTGTGCGTGTATCGGTCTCATTTTGTCATTTAAGAAATGGGATTAGACTTTAACAACTGCAACAACAGCCCAAGCCCCTTTCAACTAACTTCTTTTTCCCCATAAAAGGACAGTTATTACCATAAGAAACTGTCAGATAAGGAGGGCTTTCCTTCTAAAGACTCCTTACAGCCACAGGGAATGGGAACAAGGTATACAAATCTGATTTAATACTTGACATTTAAAGTGGTTTAACTTGTTTCCCTTCTTTTTCGGTATCTTTAATAAAATGATAAAAAGATTTTTAATAATGTGTTTGCCATGGTATTAAGCAGGCTGATGTCTCTGTAACCCAACCATGTAAAAAACTGGGCAATGAGAGGGTCATGTTGACTCTTTGGGCCCATGTATTCCACGGAAATTAATACAACAACAGTGTAAATAAGGCAAAATATCCTCAGTCTGAAGGGAAGTTTCATAGGATTATAAAATTGTTGGTAGAGTAAGCCTGATGATGTTATAGGTGAGTTCAGGGTAACCCAAACCTCTTTCTTTAAAGGAAGATACAAATCTATACTCTCACATACCCTATTAAAGTACAGAAGACTGCAGGGGGAGGAGTGAGTGCGGCGGTGCCAGGCTGAGAACAGGGAACCACAGGAAGAAATCAACCATAATTTCTATCCATCACATCACTATTAGAAAGATTTCAGGTCAAACTCTTCCTCCAACCATCCATCTGCCCTGTCCTGGCCAGTGCAGAAGAGGATGGGGCCTTAGCCCTGCTGACTGTGGCCCCACCATTCCTTGCCTGAGGACAATCCTCGCATTTGAAGGAAATAGAGCCATTTGACTAGCTCTCTTTGCAGGGCCTTACAAACGTAGAATATTCTGTATATGCTGCCTCATTCCCCTTGTTCAGCCATGAGGGCCAACCATGATTTGGACCATTTTCTATATGGCAATATGCTAGAAAATTAATGCATGTATAATATCTAGCCCTCTCATCATTTGGTCACATGTGCAATTGAAAATGTCAGCAATCATATTTCTCAGTTCTTCTGGTCTCACCACACACTCCAAACTGAAGACATTACTATCATATATTCTCAGAAATCTCCAGCTGAGTCATAATTTTCCTTTTTGCTTTGTTTACTGTGTTTGTGATTCACATTAGGCATGAACGTTTAAAACTCTAGCCATCTAATTTGCATATCCCTGCCACCCCTACCCTTTTCAGTAATTTACTAGATGATTTAGAGACATACAAACAGCTATCCTCATATAGCATACACATTCCTATAACACTGAGTTACTTTTTAATCCTTTTCAATTTTCTTACTGATGTCAGCCCCTTGATTATTTTGCTGATCTATTGGAGATCCGGGGGGACATCTGCTTAATCTCTCAAGCAAAAGACTGAGAGACTCAACTTTGGGCTATGAGATAAACTAGGGTTAAAACTGAGAGCTAAATATTACTGTCCATTCAGGTCATTCAGTTTCTCAGTTTTAATATGAACCTCATGCAAAAATGCTACTCTAGCTCCATGCAGTTTCTGTGGATCTTTTATTTAAGTGTAGGAATCAAGAAAGTGAGTTTAATTCAAAGTGTTTATTCAAAAAGGGAAAAAATGATGCTGTAACCAGAAGGATGTGGTGTTTCGTTACAGTCTGTATGAAGCTGGTTTAGCAATTTGTGAGCATGTTTTAAAAGTGTGCTAATGTGGTTCAGTGGTTTACATTTTCATCACTATTCACCTTTGAGATTTTTCTTTCCTTTTACAAAATCTGCCAGACCATAAACAAGGAGAGCTGAACCAGATTTGTATTGAAAAAACAAATTGTAAAAATCATCAAGAAAATGGGAAACTATGCATGTTTATTATGCATCACTATTTACTTGAACATTTTGATCTACAAAAATGACTAGTGCCTCATAGCATACATGTGACTGAGCTGCTTTTATGAGGAATCTCAGTGGCTCCAAAACCGTGTGTGTTATGTGTAACAGAAGCTGCAATGATTCATATCCATTCTTCTAAAATAGTGAAATAAAAATGTGCATATGTGTACTACACAATTATATTTTTCTCCTGGAAAGGCATTATTTATCCAGTGCCTTTCCAGACTAGGAAGAGAAGATTTTTGCATAAATCCTGTTAGCTGAGGTGAGGATTTTTTGGCTTGCATATTTTTTTGGATATAAACCAAAGAAGAATGTAATCATACTTATCACCATTCTGATGCCCTGACTATCAAAAGTATGTAATTTATAGTTAAAATAAACTTTTCTAAATCAGTTCTGCAATAATATGGGGAAAATCCTGCCTACCTCCATTGCTGTGAGCACCCTCTTGACTCAGAATAGCTGTGTTTCCACTATGCAGGTTCGGAGTGTGCTGCTCACTGCCTCCTTAGCATGAAGGCCAGCATTGTGGAGGCTACTTCCACTCTCACTGAAAAGGAGTACTTTCAAGCTGCCTTGTGGATCAGAATCTGGGATTTATTACCTGTTTATACAGTGCTAGCACAATGCATCCCAAACCTGTTGTGGCCTTCACTTGCTACCACAATATAAAGATGAAACAGAGTGGGTGTAGGATCAGATTGTCTGTCACTACATGGATAGTCTGGTTATCTACCCATGTCTCTCTTCCAAGAGGAGGGAAGGGTGTTCAGGTCAGATTTCTACAAGGTTATTGCTCTGCATCCTGGAAGGTGTATTCCTTCAGCTTTTCCCTGTGGAAGTCACCAGTGTCTAGCCAAGTTACTTGTGCCAGGAGCTGTGGAAAGGATTTTGGCCATAACACATTTATAGTTTGTACCTACACTGGAGAAGGTTAAGGCTGAAACCTATTCTAACCCTTACTACTATCTTCATTAGCTATTTTACATAAACATTGAATCTCATTTGGAACTGGCTTGTGCTCTCTTTTGTACTGGCTGTGTGAGAGAAAGCTGATCTTTCTGCACAGCTGAGGAATGGGAATGATTGCCTGAACAGCATTTTGCCATTCAACTCTTTTATAAATCAAACATTGGTATGTTGGCCATTGAACAGTGAAACAAGCGAATTCTACAAGAGGCCAAGATTCTGGACCCCTTCCACTATGGATTATTACTAACATCTTTAAGATGTAAGATATGGTTGGTAGGTCGGCCAGTAGACAAACAGGGGAGGGAGGAAGAGAATCAGAATGAAGTTTTTGTGGGAGGAGTCTCAGCTAAATAAACCAGACACACATAAAGAATTGTTTTATCTCAAACTTTTTTAGAAACCACAACAACTAAAAAAACATTTTACACTACACAGAAAACCCTAGCAGCTTCCCTGCTTTTACTGGTTGCTCTAATATATGTGACAAGACAACATCTAAATTAATTCATTGCAGGATCCTGTGCCCCTATCAATACCTCAAGATAATTTCAACATTTTCTGTAGCTGTTTTCAGAATCTCTCTTTGATATACAGCAGTTTTATTTCTGTCTAAAATATCCATTACTCAAAGGCTACAAAATGCTGACAAAAGACCTTTTTCTCTCCCGCAGCCACTGAAAGCTGCTAAACCATAGCTGCTCTATAAAGAAGGAAATGCAAGTCAGTTAATTAGAGCAACTATGGTAAGTAATTAAAATGTATATAAGGCCTTTACTAAGTGCAAGGAGTCAATTAATAGCAGTGAACATTTGAAGATTACTGGGTTTCTGGAGCCACTGGAACACTAATTTTTGCTTTTATGTTTTCAGGACTAAAGTTGGACTTTTCTTTGTTTTTAATTGTGGCATTTGGCATCAATTATGATTAATTTATTTTCAGTCATCCCAAGGATACATCTATTGTGCATCGCCTCTTGGGACCTTACACCTGCTCTTAGAGAAGGCCCAAGATCTGAAGCCACTCCTAACAAATCACTTATTCAAAAGGCTGTCCATTACTCAACTACAGTTCACAGCACAGATTTGACAATTGATGTGGATGGATACAAGCAACATCTAGAGATGAATGCATAGAAGGAAAATTGTAGAGATGCTAGGGCAAGAATAAAAACAAAACCAAACACCCCCCCCCCACACACCGAATATTGTGTTGGCTATGCATTCTCAATCCACAGTACATGTTATGGTGAATGGATGCTTTCATATGCTTTCAAGATTTCACAGAAATATATTATAAATTAGTCTGGTGGATTATATTGGTGGGAAATATTACGTAACATCTGAAACAGACACAGATTCTCTGTTTTGCATAATGCAATATAGGTTATTTGACTGCAGACTGTAATTTCAAACACCATCACAAGGACTAAAGAGAGAAATTGAATTTATGTTTTTCTCCCTTTTAAAAATTACTATTGATGTAAGAAAGCAGTATGTGGCCTCTCCAAAATTTCTATAAAAGCTTGAGAGGGCATTGTAAAGATGGAATTTAAGCACCCAAAGTGATCATATTGTTTCCCCCAGCAGAGTTTATTTTTGGCTTAAAGGCTTACAAAAGGCAGAAGAGACACAGGTAGGCTGTTAGTGTACATTTGATATTGCATCTCACCTTTTCCAGGTACAAATTTCCATTGATATAACTTAGAAAGTGAGTCTAGGATTCTGACAGATCACTGAAAAAGAGGGGATGGCTGACAAGAAGTTGAGGAAAGGCAAAATAGTTCAGGGTACAATAATTTCAGAAAAAGATCTTCAAATGTTCAAGATTCCTAGCTAAAAAAACACCCATAAACATTACGTTTCCTGACAGCTGCAAGAACAAGAATCTAACATGGCAGTAGCCAATACCATACAAAAATGAACCATGTAATTTACATCATAGAGAAATTAAACATAGCATAATGTGTTAGCTTCCAGGCACCAATACAATTAAATATTCTGTAGCAGATTATGACAACACCTGAAAGCCCAGGATACAAACCATAATAGCTGCCTGCAGAGTGTTATATATACGGCTGTTCTGTATAGTTTTTCATTTAATTCATTGCAGGGATTGTGTATTACTTCCTGTGACCACACTTGCCATCAGTCACTGTGGTTGTGGATCACAGATCCAAAATGACATCACTCAGCAGGAAGAGAAATGATGTATTGTGGTTTAACGATTTAATATCATAATAGGTATGTGTTACACAGGCAAGAGGCTCTATACTGGCTTTTCTTTGCCAAAGTATCCTTTTTCTATACCAACATTAACTGGTTTGCTGGCATGGGGTTTCAAAGCTGCTTTGATGTTTAGTCAAATCCAAATATATTTGAAAGGGGCAAACACAAACAAGAGACTAGGATAGTTTACAGTGATATAAGGGGACACAAAATGGATCAAGGGGAATGAAACTAAACAAATAAAAATGTAGGACACGTTTCAAGAAATACTGATTGAGGGGGGGAGACCTGTGCTAAGATATCCTAAGAGAAGCTCTGTAACTTGAGTATTTTAAACACCAGTTGGGCATAACGTTAGGTATGTAACAATTCTGCAGTGACATGAAAATTGATTCAGGCCTCAATCCTGGAAACACTTACACACACACACTTAACTTCAAACATTTGAATAAGCCTGTTGACTTCAATTAAACTGCTCACATGAGTAAATTTAAGCCTGAGACTAAGAATTTGCAGAATTGGTATCTAGAGGACCTAACAGGCTTTTTCCATCGCTAATTGGTAAGGGTGATATTTTCAGAAGTGTCTAAGAGAGCTCAGTGACGAACTCATTGAAATTCAGTGGAGATGGGATGCCTGATTCCCACAGGCATTTTTGGAAATTCTATCCCAAGGTTTTTTTGCTGTTAATGTCCATCACAGTTCAGAAAGTAAATGCCAAGGAAAATATATTCCAGGACCAAAATATCCACATGCAGAGTATAAAACTGTATTTGAATATACACATAACTATTTATATATTAAATATAATGTGTACATGTATTATATAAAGCAGCTTGTCATTTTACTTTTTTGTAAAGTTACTTATGAATACTAAACTGGATTCTGTTCTATCTAGGTAAATCAGAACAGTGGTATGAGTCCCTGTACAGTGTAGGAACACGCTGGCTTAGATATTAAACCTTAAGTATTACGACATTAAAAGCAATAGAGTGATGTACGTACTCCAGAAGGTGCAGATGGTTGCAAAGGTAATATATTGGGAATCATGATTTCCACACCACAATAAAATGTTTAATACTTTTAAGAAATTCAGAAGAACAGTTCCTTCATCGTCTGCATTCTTGTTTTATACATTTTTCCATGAAAATGTGTAAGAAAATGAGAGGTTTAAATTTTGGTTTTAACCAAATATTACGATCTGTAAAATACCGCACTGGGGAAATTCCTGTAATCTCAACATTTCTCCTCCTACAGTTCTTTTTAAAACACTGATTTAAAAAATCTTCTCTTCCTTTGTGTGTAATATTTTTAGGTAATGAAAAGAAAGTTTTCAGCTTTGAAAAACAGTAGGTTGGAAACATATGGGCGGGCCTCTGCAGAAATAAAACAGCAGTAACAAGCAAAGTTTTTTCCCTTGATGAAGTCAGGGTTGTGCTGTACTTACTACATTTTCCCATTATATTGCCCACTGAATTTCCAAAGGGCATCTGCATATATTAGTGACAGTATATTTTCCCGGCTGTTGGCGGTGTCTATCTGCGGGATGTTTTATTCTGTTTGTTTGGTGTGATGTCTATAAAGGAAGCTCTTAGACAGGAAAAAGCCAGGCACAGACTGCTGGTAAGCAGCTAGACCTCAGAAGGATTGTGCTTCTTTCGTGACATGGACTGAACTGGATGTTCCAGGAAGGCCTTGGATGTACAGACTAATACATATAGTTTAATTTGCCAATTTCCTAGAGCATAGTCCAAGTGTTTTGTCATCCAGGTAAGCCTCAGTATGGCGATGTCAGATGAATGCCCATTCATTAACTGCTGGAATATTGCTGATACATTATGGAGACTAAAGGGCATAGAAATGGTCTAACTCAAAAGGAATGGCAAATGCCATTTTTTCTTTGGGTTGGGCTGTTATACATATTTACCAACAGGCCTTTATGGGAACTACTATTGTTCTGAATTTAGCTTTACCTAGTCTGTCACATCAGCCTGGGCTCTAAACAGACTTCAAATTTTGAGACTGAATTTTTACTAAAGTCAGTATAAAACGGAACACTTTGTGATATAGCAAGGGCAGAGGGCAGTAGGAGAGTGATGGAAGGGAGGTCTGGAAGCCCCAGAATCCTCAGGGCTCTGTTCCAGGTAGACTAGCCAGAGTCACTAGAGGGCAATTAGGAGCAGCTGAGGCTAATTAGGCACAGCCAGGTGCCTTGTAAAAACCCTCTGCTCCAGAGAGACAGGGCACGTGCTGGAGGAGTTGCTGAGCTGAGCTGAGCAAGGAGCAGACAGGAGTACAGAGTTGTGTGGAGGAGCAGACCGGAGGAAGGTACCGGGCTCAAGAAGCCAGAAGGACAGAAGGAGGGAAGGGAAATTAGTCCAGGGGAAGAGATTGCAGTTGGGAACACGGTGCCAGCAGCACATAGCTGCTTCTCATAGGGCCCCTGGGCTGGGACCCGGAGGAGCGGGTGGGCCCAGGTCCCTACCCCTCCTCCTCGGGGAAGACGGGGTGACTGGAGATGCCCTGGTCCACTATGAGAGGCAAGAGCGTGAGACCCACTAGGGTGGAGCTGTCCGTTTGCCACAACTTCTATAGGGTTTTGGCAAAAGAACTATTGCTTGTGTGGATAGACCTCTTCAAAGCTACTGACCAAAGTCCTGGATAGTTTCAGCTATGGACTAGAGAGATTTTCCCCTAGTAGCTGAGTCTCAGATAGCTGTGGACTTAATCCAACTCTCACTGAACACTAAACATTAATACTATGCTCTTCCAGGTTTCCAGTTAACTTACATGGTAACACTGAGTAGCTTACTTTTTTCCCAATTAAACATATTTCATGGACCCTCCTCCCCTACCTCGTGCACTGCATCAAAAGACTCATGATGCTTTGCAAGTAGTTTGCTCTGTGGTACTGTAGTACCAACATCACCTAGTTTCCTGGCTTATATATCTAGAACCGATCAATTTTCATTAGAATTCCACTCTTGGGAGTACTATGATGCCTACAAGTTTCCACAGGCAAATGTCCCTCCCAAAATCCAGCCACACCTTCACACTGAGGAGATTTTGCAATCACATGCACTGTGTCTTGTTTTTTTTACTTTTGTCAAATCTCCTGTAATGTATCTAGATGACCACAGTTCCACTTTCATACAATTATTCAAAAGGCCCAAATCCAACAGAACAATAGTTCCTAACCTGGGATGCGCGATCCCCTAAGGGAGGCACCAAAGATTATAGGGGTCTGTGGGGCTTCAGTAACATTGAGGTCATTTAGCCCCCCGAGCTCTGCATCGGCCGGGTGCAGCCACCCCGAGCTCCACACTGGCTGGAGCAGAGGAGCTGCCCCACTGAACCCTGCACCGACTGGGCATAGCCCCAAGTCTTGCATTGGCTGGAGCAGAGGAGCAGCCCTGTGCTGGCTGGAGCGGAGGTGTGGCCTGTCCTCCCCCAAGCCCCATGCTGGCCAGGCACCTGGCTGAAGTGAAGAAGCAGCCCTCCCAAGGGAGCAGCTGCCCCAAGCTGCTCTGTGCTGGCTGGAGCGGAGGAGTGCCCCCCCTCACCCCACACAGCCCCAACACTGCTGGTGCCTGGAGCAGAGCAGAGCAACCCCACACTGGTGGGGGCCTGGAGCAGCCCTGGCCAGCCCAAGGGCAACCACCGCCTCCATTACTCTCTGTCCATGAGGGATAGGAAGAGGCAGGGCTACATGGGGCATGCAGTGGCGGCTGCGCCAGGGAAGGCTTAGCTTCTTACTCAGGTAAGAGTAATTTATTATTATTATTTATGTAATTTAGTGTTATCATCATCATCGTGTGTGTGTTTATGGCTGGTGAGTGAGCAGGGCAAGAGGGGGTGCATGTTTTACCTAGTGTTAACTAATTTGACTTTCACTCAAAAAAAGGCTGGGAACCACTGCCATAGAAGATTGTAGGATTGCATGATCATCGATAGTAAAGATAGGAGCAATTGATTCAGTTTGCAGAGTCTGGTTGTCACAAATTTGTACAGCAGTCCCTTGAGTCTTCTATCAACTCTCTTGACTAGGTTATGTGAAGACAATAGACTGATGTTTTGATGATTTTATTATTTAGAGGAGACCATACATCTTGCAGTAGCTGGGACATAAAATAAGTGCCTTAACATTACTTTGTGGATACCGGTCTGGGATTATACTTTAAAGCACCTCCTTGGCCACTGATTGGACTGACATAGAAAACAACGATATGTTGATTGTCTGTTTCAATTAATTATTCCTGGTATACAATGACACCCCCATGAGTATTTGGCTCAGGGGCCCTATCAGATTGATTCCAGTGGTCAAAAGGAATCTCTACTGAAGGAAAAGGGACCCATAGGCCTTTGGGGTAGGTTTTGGGATGACAAGCAGGCCTTCAGAGCAGGAACTGCAGCTATCTCATTTCTTTATAGATCCCTGATAAAACAATTGAGCCAAGATCCTACCTTGGGTTTTACTTACAATGAAATGGCCAAACCAAAGCAATCAGTGAGTTAGATTCAATATCTTTTGCAGAAAGGATTTCAGAAAAAAAAGTAGTTGGGAGTGGCCCATTTGGGGGTGCTTGATAATTATAACCATAATATCACCCTCTGGCTCAAAAATTGGGATAACCAGAATCCTAGACACCATTCATCAGACCCCATTAATCATGCCAAGTGCCCATTTAAATGACTAAACACTTTCTAATTTCTTTTCTCCTGCTGTATAAATATAACTGATTTAGACTCACAGGGGGACTCTTCCAGTGGAAAACACCTAAGGTCATCCCAACAGTGCAGACTAATAGCTGCACAAATTTTCCCTGGTTCCTTCTGTGCAACCATTACATGCCTTTCTTATCTAAGCAACACTTCTTCATGTCTTTTGGTCCCAGGAAATTGGACAGAAAAGCTCACAGAGTTTCCAATCATCAAACCTAATCTAGCATTGCCCTGTGCCTGCTGGATGGTTCCTGTAATCACAGATCAGCCTGCCCCCTGTCCTGGCCTAAAAGTTTAGGGGAAAGCAATTTTTTTTTTGGCAATCACCAAAACCATCTCAAAAGGTATGGCCTTTTTCTGATGGTCTAGCCTGTATAGTGAAGTAAAATCAGATGACCCTGTCTTCCCAATGAGAAGCACCATGTCAAATAGCTGTACATCAGATTTCACAGCTGTTTCTGCAAGAACAATTGCTTATAGCCTGAATTTACCAACCCTTGAACCTCAACCTTATTAGCTATGACAGCATTCACATCTTCTTCAGGCACAGGGGGGAAAGAATGCATCCATATGTAGGGGTACCATACAGCCAAACTCGAAGGAGGGACAGCAACAATAAGTGTGGCCTTCATTCCACAAGAAAAAATAATTTGGCTTCCTGTCCCCGATGCAGTGCTAATCTCTTCTTAGTTTCTAGGCCTATGCCCATATGGATATCAACACCACACCCAGACTTCCTTGGAGAATTCAACCCAGTCCTTGGCTTATCCATCAGTGGGATCCCATGAGCTTTCAACACAGGGTTGTGTGGAGTCTCAATCTGGGGAATTTCCTGGTCCTGTAATAATCTATGACATGGAAGCCGTAAACCTCTCATTGTTCCTTGTCCATTTGGCTTGAATATCCTGAACCTCAGTTTCCCATACAGGACTATAGTCCTGCACTTATAAAACCTAAGAAGTTCTCCAGGAGTATTAATGGCTACTAGATGTGTAAACCACCCACCCAGAGGAAGACCCCCACTCTTTATGTCCAGCCAGCAGGATTAAAGAATCATTCTAACAAATTCAGACTCCACTTTCAACTACTTGTGCTGACATACTGGAGCTTCAGTGCCCTACTTAAGGTAGATGGCCTGGAATGAATCTGTCTGCTCTGGCAATGGCCCACCTCAGAAAGCCCCAGCAATCCAAAATGGCTGCTTTGAGAACTGACTGGAAGAGGTTCAATCCTGCCTGACAGACAAGTCTTAAATAGCCTGTCAGGCATGATACTATCCTAAGGGCACACTGACCTAAGGGCAGTGGACCCTAGGTCCACTGGCATGCTCTTGCCTCAAGAATTACACCAGAGTCATCTTCTGGTCCCCTTTGTCTACTTCCTTGGTTTCCCCTTACCTCCCATCCCCAGGATGGGGGCATCTTCTTCAAGCACAGGAACAGTTTGCCTTATCCTGTCCTCCAGTGCCTACTGTTACTGAGGTTGCTGATACCATCATTGTATAAATCACTGTAGCACGTTTCTTTTGCTGTCTCCACTCATTTCACCACCTTATTAGGTTTCAATATTGGTATTAAATCCCACAGCCACTTGACATCTTATGTAAACTGGTGAGGTGACACAGAAGAAAAAACACTTCAGTAACCAGAAAGAGCAAATCTTTAAACTGCCAAAAATCAAAATCCAAGTTAACCGGAAGCAAAACAAAAAAGGAAAAGATTCACAAAACTGTGATTCACCCAGCCCTCCACACCTGGCTATTATTTCTATCCCTTCTGCATCTCCAGCAGCTCTTTTATGGCCCTATCTGGCTCCCAGTACCCAAGGCATTAAATCCAGTTTCACCCCCACCAACCAAAGACCTGTCCAAGAAAAGGAGAGTCTAACTGGATTAGCCTTGTGTACCGTGGACCAGGGAAATGCTCCTGAAGCCTCTCTCAAAGATGCAGAAATAGTAACTGAAAAACATGATCAGCAGTAGCATTAAACAAATCTAGAAGGGGTTTGACTGGCAGTTGGCTTTTTAGATTGCTGTCCATAAAGGGATTTTTAATACATTCCCTTCAATTACCAAAGCCAAACAAAGATGAATGGTGGGAAACAATGGCCATAAGCTTGGCCCAAAGAGTCAATCAGTGAACACAATGTCCCACTGCAAGCAACACACCACACAGTTGAATCACAGTAGTAATGCTCTGATAATTTTTTTTTTTTTTTTTTTGCTCTTATTCCATTTATTCTTTAATAGCCATTGGTACTGAAATTGATGTTTGCAAAAGCGAGTGAGTTGATTAATAGGTATTTTATACATCTGGTATTTTCTCATAAAAGACTGGTAAACTTATTTCAATTATCATACCACCAACAAGGATGCAATCTGTTCACAATGGCTCTTTACGAATGGCTGCTTTGGGTAATGGCTGTTGTCTTAGCATGGGAAATGAAATATAATATTATTAAACAGAGATATGCAGAATGATGTGTCAACTTATCCATCTCCCTGATGTTTATAGGCTTCATTTTTATAATGTTTATTTTATTTTATGGGACCAAACGTTAAAGTATTTCTTATTTGAAAGGATCTCATTTCTTTTATTTTTGTTTTAATGTCCTTGAATATTAACATCCACAAATTCACATGCAATCAGTGCAGCAAACCTGCAGTAGGTACTTTATTAATTCCATTTAGATAAACATGCTATAATGAAAGAGATAATGAAGCAAAACGTTTATCTTTGCATGAGGAGGGAAGCTGCTCTTGGCCAGAAAACTATACATTTCCTGCTTTAACACACCACCTGTGAAAATATCAGGAACATATTTTTTTTATGAACTCATAACTAGTCTGATTATTTCTGTGTATATTAGGGTTGCAAGAGATGTGTGTATGCATGTGCGGGATGGACTAGTTGGTGGGGAAGATGAGCTTTCTAAGAATTTTATACAGTTTTGATAATTGCAAAGGACATTTGGGTCATATATAAAAGAGAGAGAAAATATAATGTAATATGAAATCATCTTATCAGCTGATTTTTTAAAAATGCTAGTTTTCTTTTTTGGAAACAGCAATATGAAAAACCCTCTCCTCCCAAACCATCACAACATGCCATGCCATAATACCCCATTATGCAAAACATTTTTCAAGGCTAAAAATGTCAGGATACGGCAATATGCCCTTTGTACATCACTTTGGTCCAATTACCACATACTTCATTCAGTAAGAATATAAATTTGAGATGCTCTCCAAGTTCTAAATTAGTAAAAATGGATGTGGAAAAATCTCCTAAATATAAGGTGTATTGCCCAAAATGATGCCCAGACACTGACAATGTAAGGGACTGAGACACATTTTCTAAGGCTTCTTAAAAAACTGAAGAGTCGTTAGCAGAGTAAATGCACACAGAGAACTCGGCCAACATACTTTCCAAAAGACACAAAATGGATGATCCTGCTAGAGAAAAAAACCTCACTGCCTGGCAACAGAAACTTCAATATTACTAAACAGCTGAAACTGATTTATATTTACAAGCTGCTAAGAGAATACGATTCCTTTCCTTCCTCCTCGAGTTTCAGGGGATTGGTGGTGGGTTTTTTGTTTTGATGCACATTTTTCCCAATCTCATAAGTACATTCCAGACAAGGTAATTACATTCTGCCTGCCTTCTGAAATTTCTCCCTTTCTTGCACCCTAAAACTATAAGTAGTTTTGCAATGTACTGTGAGACAACTGCTTCATCTCACCCCAGACATGGTGGTATTTCTGCAGCAATTTAAGTAATCCTTAATATATATCTGTAGGTCTGTATATCACCTGGTTATATTTGTGAAATGCTTTGGGGATCCTTCATGATTCCTCTGAATATTTCACTCTTGCTAGTTCTTTTGTTCTCACTAACAGCTTGATAAATGAGAAGGCCAATATTATTCAAAAGTGCTCAACACCCAAATCACTGATAGTTCTGAAAATTATGGTTTCAATCCCACTTTTGCAAACTCCTCCTTGTAGTTGGATCCTTGAGATTGCATAAAGCTCCACTGACTTCACTGGCACTCCATACAGCCACAGAGGTTCAGCCACAAGGAGTAACTTGCAAGGTTGGGCCTAGAAATCTAAGTTGCCCATTCTCTAGTCAATGTTAAATCTTCACTGCTTCTGTTTTTGAGAACAGAGGTGAGAGTGTAATTTCATGTTACAAAGTGAAACAGGGATGGGGGGAGATGAGGAACGACCTTCCCAAACTTTTAAAACGGACAAGGAATTGAATTCATTAAAGCTATTGGATATAACAATTTAATGAAAGGGAAAATATTAATTAAATTATTAAAATCTAGATGACACGTAGTAATTAAAAAGACTGTTGCTATGCAACGAAAAAGATTTCTATGAACACTGCGCAAAAATATATTAAGTATGCTGGTATTTTGCCTTGACCTTTTTCAGGCATACACCTGCTCAGACTGTCTACAAATGGGTTCTGGAGAATGATAATATTAAATATACTTGGTGAATGAAAATGAAAATCAGCTATTTGATTGAAGGTAATGATTTTTATCATATTTAAAAGGTTAGGAATAAGGAGTTCATATGCTCATTTTTTAAAAATTGGTGAAGTCTTGTTAGTTGTAAAAGATTCAATACCCATCACAAATAAAGGCATGGATCTCACATTAACAGCCATGAGCTAAATATGCTAAGATTTAAAGGTCTTAAGCAACAGTAACTGGCTGTCTTAGATATTAGGAATTAGGCTGTGTGTTCAATATACCTAGCGTCATTAGGCAGCTTTCACTTTTCCATGGACATCAGCCCCAGATAATGACTTGCCTCTATATACATGCTAGAATTTGCATGCCAGAGTTTCTTCTGAACTCAGTTTACTCTGGGTATGTCAGAGAGGGGGCCAGTTACAACACCCTGATTCTCTGCTTCAGCCATAAGGCAGCTTAAAGCAGTCTTGTGGCTGTTCTTAGTGGTGCCAGCTGGCTATGGCCATGTAGGGATCATACCTAGGTGGGGATTGCTGGAACACTTTTCACTAGAGCTGATCAGGAATTTTCAGTCTGAATGATTTCCCAAAATGTTTCCCAAAATTTTCAGTTTTCCATTGGGATAAATTAAACAACAACCCCCAGATGCCAACATGGAAAGTTTTTGTCAATTTCACTTTAAAAAATAAAACTGACAAGAGCTTTCCAGGAAGTCAGTCAGCAAGCTGGAAAATTCAATTTTGGTTCTCCCCAAACCATTTTTTTCTGGAAATCCCTTTGGCGGGGGAGGGAGGGCTGCAGAGTGAGAAAGATGTGAGAGAGAGAGATTCACAGTTTTGCCTGTGTCCCAATTCAGGGTTCCTCCTGTCCCCCCAGAATGTGATTTTTTTTTTTTTTTTATCTTGGAAGAGATTTCTATTGTCCATCCAGTTCTACTTTACACTTCAACTTCTATTGTCCAAGGCATGACCCGCTCCTCCAGGGACTGCAGGAAAAGAAGCATAAGAGCCAACTGTGCGATGCTCTGTGATCATTCAATGATCACCACAAGCTCCACTGGCCTTACATATGCTGAGGACTTCACCATGCTGGAGGCGTGTCCATCAGGAATTCGGTGAGATTTCTACACCTGTGAGTATGCAAGTGTGCGTATGCGCAAAGCTACACGTGCACAGGTGGAGCCTATGTTTAAGCCGCATTAAAAATTAGATATCCTGCTTTTGTCCGCCATAAGATATAAACTATTTAAAAAATAGTAATTCATGGTGGGTACTTGGCTGTGTCTAAGCATTCTTATCCTTTTATATGTGTATGTATACAGAGATATAATGATATGTTTGGTTGAAAATGAGATTTGTTTAAATTCCTATTTACAAAATAAAATGCAAAAATTGCAATTAATCATGTGGAATGAATTCATATTAATCATCTATAATGGACTGAAAGCTCTTCAGGGCACAGGCCATGTCTTGTCAATGTCCTGAAAGCACCACAGGTTTTAATGAATGTATTATCATTATCATACGCTTTTTAAAAAAAGAGGTAGCAGCATGAAGCAGAGGAAGTTGAGTATGGAGAAATGAAAGAAGGCGGTACTTTCTTGTAATCCACAAGAGACAGCACATTCTCCCCCTGGAAGAGAGGGATAAAGGAGACTGGCCTTAAAGAATGGAACCCTACATTGCATAAAGCATCCTGCATTTATGTATCTCTCGCTCCTTGCAACTGAATTTTGGTTCCACGCTGTTTCCTTCATACAAATATTGGTAAATTGAGTAGCATGGCCTCACTTTATGATTAAATTTATCTAATCAAATTTACTCTGTCCTACAATAAGAAAAAACATGTGGTTTCTCCTTCCTGATTCTATCACCATTTTGGTTTCTTCACCTGGGGACTTGGCCTAAATATCACCATTATAATTGTTGGTCACAATATCTGTGGCTCAGGATTTTCCTCACATCACACATGAGCAAATGGCTGCAGAACTGGCGCACACCACTCAAGCATTCACATGTATTTGTAAAGGTTCTCAATGGATGCTTGGAAATCACTGTGATGAGGACCTATTGATTATCCTACTTTTTGATTCATGGTATAAGAGGATACCAAACGGCAAAATTTGTTATTTAGTGCCTTTGGAAAAAATACTGTAGGTTCTATATTTCTTTGGTAAATATAAGGGTCTATTAAAATAGATGTAGGAAGTATTTTAGGGGCTCATTTCTCTTGTCTAGAGGGAATCAGTCCTGTCAGCATCAATCAAAGTGGCAGTACTCATTGGGTTTGTGCAAGAGAAAGATTCATCTAGTAGACAAGGATATCCCTAGGCTGTGAGAAGATGGGGCTGTGTAAACTGCACATGCCTCATGTTCCAGTAAAAAGAGAGGTTGGGAGAACTGGGGGCAGAAAGAGACCAAAATTATATTTAATATAAAAATTCCCTGGGACAATCAAAAAAATTATTTTTGCCCATCAGGGGCATTGAATGATAGATTCTCTAACTTTTCTCAGCTAATGTGGTTATAACCTGCTTAATGTTTACATCTAAAATGGCATTTTTTCAGTGCATTAGGCCTATTTTAAACATTAATCTTTTTATCAGAGGTCATTTAAATTGCATCTTAACACACCAACATAAACACATTCTGAAGACCTCTTGATGCCACCAGTAGCCAAATGTTATTAATATATAACCAATTATCTACTATTTTATTTGATGATGTATTGATAGGATAACATTTACTGTACTCTGCTACAAGACACTGCATGATCACCAGGGATCCTAGCTTTCTCTAATTAAAACCCCCCCCAAAATTCTCCAATAAAAATCCATGTTTTTTTAAATGAAATACTGAACTTTAGTTTCCCTGGCCACAGTATATATAGGTATGAGTTGAACACAATGTTTTATTGACATATTTACAATTTTTAAGCAAGTTCGAAGCCTACCAATTATTATAATAAAATTAATAGAATTCCAATTTGTATTTCTTACATATACCAAATACTTCTGTCTGTATAGTATATTTTCAGAATTTTTTTAAAGCACAAAAAATAAAGCAAAAATTGCTTTTATATTAACATTACTCACTTTCTGAGTTAGTCCTGGTTGTTATAATAGAATTGCTACAGTCCAGCCACATTTTTGTCTTTCACATGTTGGTGCTGAGCACAGAAAAGAACCCCAAGTTTGCTGAAAATTCTTTTGCTGTCAATCTCAAGGCTTGGGCTGTTGGCTGCGGTTCAGTTAATATGGATAGCCAGATAATTCAGGCTCAGATAAATGAAGGCTACTGTACATATGTGTTTTTTTCACAAAATGTAAAAACTAAATATAATCTAAAAGCGCAAATTCTGTGTTTTTCCATGATTTTTTCCTGGGCAAACTGATTTCTAGGATCCCTAATGTTCAAAAAACCTTAGAATGAAGGTTGCGCTTGGAAGGATACATAGCAAAGCTATCCATTTCTGCACTCTATTTCATCCTAACAATTGGGCCTCTAGCCACTGAATATGGTGGAACAACTTGCTGTATGTTTCCAGAATGGAGGATGTGGTACAAAAATACCACTCTAACCCACAAAATGCTAATTGATTGATTACTTCATAGGCCCTCATAATTCAGTTATTACCACTAATCTTCTATAGCCAGTAATACACTAGATAATCTGGATACAGAATTAATTACCATGAATCAAAATATTAATTGTACTGTTGTAAGGCCCTTTATTTCCTTATATATAAACCACCTCTCTAAGGTTCCATTAGGGTCTCTCTCTCTCCCCCCCCCCCCCCACTTGTGCCTGCAAAGCCTCACTTTATTTTTCTTACTGAACACAAAGTTGGGTCCAAAGCCCAATGAAGTCAGAGACTTGCGTTGACTTCAATTATCTTTGGATTATCATTAGAAGAGTTTTTGGAACAAATTGATAAATTGCACAGTAATAAGTTACCAGGACCAGATGGTATCCACCCAAGAGTTCTAAAAGAACTCAAATGTGAAATTCCAAAACTACTAACTGTAGTATGTAACCTATCATTTAAATCAGCTTCTGTACCAGATAACTGGAGGACAGCTAATGTGACACCAATTATTAAAAAAGGCACCAGAGGTGATACTGACAATTACAGGCCAGTAAGTCTAACTTTAGTACCAGAAAAATTGGTTGAAACTGTTCTGTACAGAACGAATTATCAGACACATAGATGAATACGATTTGTTGGGGAAGAGTCAACATCCTTGTCATAAAGGCAAATCATGATTACTAGAATTCTTAGCAGGGGTCAACAAGCATGTGGAAAAGGGTGATCCGATGGATATAGTGTACATAGATTTTCAGAAAGCCTTTGACAAGAGCCTTTGGATAAGAGGGAAGGTCCTCTCCTAGATCTGTAACTGGTTAAAAGATAGGAAACAAAGGGTAGGAATAAATTATCAGTTTTCTGAATGGAGACAGGTAAATAGTGGTGTCCCCCAGTGGTCTGTACTGGGACCAGTGTTGTTCAACATATTCATAAATGATCTGGAAATAGGGGTAAACACTGAGGTGGCAAAATATGCAGATGATCCAAAACTACTCAAGATAGGTGAGGCCAGAGCAGACTGTGTAGAGTTACAAAGGGATCTTGCAAAACTGGGTGACTGGGCAACAAAATGGCAGATGAAATTCAATGTTAATAAATACACAGTAATGCACATCGGAAAACATAATCCCAACTATACATATAAAATGATGGAGTCTAAATTAGCTGTTACCAATCAAGAAAGAGATCTTGGAGTCATTGTGGATAGTGCTCTGAAAACATCCACTCAAATGTGCAATGGCAGTAAAAAAACCTAACAATGTTGGGAATCATTAGGAAAGGGATCAATAATAAGACAGAAAATATTGAATTGCCTTGTTATAAATCCATGGTATTCCCACACCTTGAATATTGTGTGCAGATCTGGTCACCCCATCTCAAAAAAAGACATGTTGGAATTGGCCAAGGTACAGAAAAGGACAACCAAAATCATTAGGGGTATGGAAGAGCTTCCATACGAGGAGAGATTAATACGTCTGGAACTTTGACTATAGACTCTGAAAATAGATGACTAAAGGGGGATTTGGTAAAGGTGTATAAATCATGACTGGTGTGGAGAAAGCAAATAAGGAGGTATTATTTACTCCTCATAACACAAACATTAGGGGGGTCACCAAATGAAATTAATAGGCAGCAGGTTTAAAAGCAACACAAGTCATTATTTCTTCACACAATGCACTGTCAACCTGTGGAACTCCTTGCCAAAAGATGTTGTGAAGGCCAAGAATATAATGGGGTTCAAAACGGAACTGGATAAATTCATGGAGGATAGGTCCATCAGTGGCTATTAGCCAGGAGAGGCAGAGATTGCTGTTTGCCAGAGGCTGGGAATGGCTGATGAGATAGATCACTTGATGATTACCTGTTCTATTCATTCTCTCTGAAGCACCTGGCATTGGCCACTGTCAGAAGACAAGATACGGGGCTAGATGGACCTTTGGTCTGACCTAATATGGTCATTCTTATGTTCTGATGTATTAGACCCAAGTTTACTATAAATGGCACATAAACATTATAATATGGCAATGTATTTCACAATTATCTGCATACTTAAAATCCTATTGTTGTTTATCATGTATGAAAGTTTTGTCAATTAAGCTATTGATAGGAAGTGTCTGGAAGAAATTAGTTAATTGTGTCATGGAAGGAGGGGCTATGCCAACTATACATACTGAAAACTGGCCAGTCAATCAGAGAACTACACTATCACAATACTATCACAACTAATAATAATAAGGTTATGCTTTCTGCTGGTATAGTCCATCTTTTATGGGCTTGAGGACTTACAAAGACACCTGAAGCTGCAACTAAATGTGGAACATAATTGTACATTCCTCACTTCTTCTGGTAGAACGAAGACTATTGTACAAATATAAAATGGGCATAATAATATTTCCCTAGCTCACAGAGGTGCTGTGAGGATTGCTAAAACCAATCTGTAAAACTCTTTGAGATACTTGAATGATAGGCAAAATAGCACAGAATATTACTAATGCTATTATTAGACCCAGCATGATAAAATAAATTAGATTAATACTTTGTATTTATAATAGCACCTTCCATTCCATTCAATAGCACCAAGATCTTGAATTTAAAAGCATTACATTTATTAATCTACACAACATATTTGTGAGGTAGGGAAAGTGTTAGCTGCAGTGAACAAGACACAAAAATGTTAAGGATCACATTTTTGAAAGTGGCTTAACAATTTTGTCCCTTTCCACTTCCTGGTGCTACATTTTATATACTTTTCACTTGATTTTCACAGGTACTAAGGGACTACGGACCCATTGGCTTTACTGGAAAAGCACTACTACTAGAAAATCAGGTTCACAGTGTCTGTATGTGGGCAATCAAAACAGAGCTATCCAAAATTGAAAACCTCTTTCGAAATCTTTTCAATGTCACACGCGGAGTCAGTGGCAGAGATACAATGGAGTCCTGACACCATACTAATCCATAAACAGCCCTCCTTGTACAGTTCATAAACAGATAAAGAATCAAAGTTCCTGTCCAGTTTAAAAGAAAACAATTCTCATTTTCATTCAATAGCTTGACAACAAATACCATATCCCTGGAAAGACTGTGGTGCTATTTTGTTTTCTTCTACTTAGTTTGCTTAGCATTCATGTAGTAATGAAATTGGTATTTTACCTCAACCTTGTGAACTGGAGCTCCTGTTGAGAGAGAGAGAGAGACGTTTTCAGCAAAAGGGGCATAAAGTGGACATCTGGGTGCATTCATTGGAGTTCGTGGAAAGCGAACTGCTTTGACATTGCATAAAACCAACTAAGAAAAAGTTCAGTCTGTAATAACTGAAGAGCATCAAGAAAAAATTCATAATTAATTCAAGTGCTAAATTACAAGATTCTTTTGGCATACAGTATCCAACACTAAAAGTTGTCTGGAACAGCATATAAAGGGGGGAAAGCATTTCTGTTTTGGTGACTCTCCAATACATAAAGTCAAGTATCTTTATTTTACCAGGGGTATGGAGGACAGGGGTGGGACAGAATTGAGGAGATCTGTGACCAATTTGCAAATGATGACTTGAATACAAGATTTATCCAAATGTTAATTCAAGTAAATTTCTCCTTTGGGGAACTGTTGGCTGCCTGGAATTTAATCCCTAGATTTGAAATTGTAAAATTTATAAATTAAAATTTTTCGATATTTAAAAATGTATATTTCTTTTTCAGCAGCCATCCTGCTCTCAACTTCAGAGATTGTTTGAGTTCTGTCATTTTTGCTGCTCCTTTAGACCCGAGCAGCTAGATGAAAATTCAGATTTGTAGGTTGTTCAAGTTAGGAAGAGAAATTTAAGAGTGAGGCATTTTTGATGTAATCTTCTTTCTTTACAAAGATTTTACATAAAGTCCTGTTTCCCTGAACATAAAAAAGGAATCAAACAGCAAAAGACCGTTTCTTTGCTCACTGTCCCAAACCTGCCTTTCCAACAAGTAATCTGTGACCCGAAAGCTCTCTTTTTTAGCTCTCTCTCAGATCCACAACACCAGCACTTCTTTTACTGTCTGCTTGCATTCTGGCTGCCTCCCACTTCCCCAACACACATACGTCTTCAGTCCAAACCTTGATGCATAACAACAAGGTTTAGCTCATCCTACAACATTATTCTGTATTTGCAGCAGCATCCAGTAGGTACTAGACACGTTCCAAAAATTTCAAAACATTCCCTGTTCTGAGAAGCTCATAATCTATGGACAAACAAATAAAAGTCAGAGAAAGGGGAATAACAGTCCATTTATATAGACATGAACTTGATTCACTACAGACAGCACAGCAGAAGCAGGACTCAAATGTACACAGAATAGGGGCCTTGTAGATGAGCCTAGGAGAAGGAGGTCATGCCACGCACAGGGAATAGATGTCAGTAAAACTCTGTCCACTTTGCTTTTACTGCAATTCTATGCTAGCCCCCTACTCCTTGTCATTTCTGGGCAGAGGGAGGAGACAAAATTAGGTGCAAGGATAGTGGCTCTCTCTGTAAGATAGTTTTGATCAGTGTTTAGTACAGCAAGATGATGCTCATTGCAGGAAGGAGTTCCAGCCCAACTCTTCTTCCTCGTATTCAAAGATACCACCCTCTTGCACACACACACACCAATAGCTAGTGGTACTTTGAAAACCTTGTAAATGATTTAGTCCATAGGATTACATCCCCTGGGATATGGGCAGTTTCCTAGTTCTGAATAGGGTTAATTTTCCTACATATAAAATGTTAATTTCTAGAGGATGAAATCTCAGCATGTGGAACATTTAATTTGGCACACTTTAAGAGAGATTTGGGAGCGTAGTGAAAGTGAATTGCCTAATGTGTGTTTGCAGAAGTTAGTAAATGGTTAGTTAAAATCTCTATGCAGGCAAACAACATGGCATCTGGATTAGAATTACAAAGCAAAAATAATTGTATCACGAATCTGTAGGAAACTGTTACTACTCTTTTCTGTAACTGTTGTTCTCCGAGATGTGCTGCACATGTCAGTTCTGCTGTTGGAATGTGAGCACCTTGTGCACAGTAGGCAGAGATTTTTCCCTCAGCAGTACCCATCAGGGCAGTGAGAGAACCATCTGGTGCCTCCCACAGCTGCATCCAGGTATAAAGGGTGAAGCTGTCCCCGAACCCCCTCAGTTCCTTCCCACCAGAAAGAATCTGATTCAGAAAGGAAAAAGTGTAGCCTATAGAACTAGCCTGCTTGCTTGCATTATTATTAGAGATATTTTTCATATATATTTTGATATGATTGTATGATGAAATTAGTTTTATTCAGCTGTAATGCAAGGTACCTTCCAGGCCACATCCTGGATGACAGCTACTGTTAAGATATATATATATTCAACCTTTGGTTTAGATAGATGTAGAATAGGATAAGATATATATATGGTCATAACCTTTACCCTAGACAGGTTACGTCAACCTTTGCTTTAGATAAGTATCAATGTAGGACAGGATAGGACTTATATGGTCATAACCTTTACCCTAGATAAGTCAAGAGACATTAAAAGGGGAAGGGGCTGTCCTGGTTACCAAGAAACTTTACAAGAACACCACAGAACCCACAATAAGCTAGAAATAACAAAGGTGAGATAAAAGACCACCTGAAGAAGGATGTGCATACGTCAATAATACGTACGAACCTAGTAGCCAATAGACAACATGCACCCCAAAAGTTTGAAGGTGGAAAAGCCAAGTATGGGCCCGGATGTAGGACACATATTCTTGGGGGGTATAAGTAAGATCAAATCCAGCTCATCGGGGCAGTCGACTGTCAGCTATCCTTGTTTGAAGTTTTATTTAGTGTTAAGATTTATTCTTTATTTTATATTCTTAAAGTTGTAATGTTAGTCTTAGTTTATAGCTCTTAGCTTTAAAGCAGCTCTTATTCCACTCAACTCCAACTTGAGGAATTAGACATCTCTTTCACCAAGTCCAGGAAGGGTGTGAGTATACTAGTATAAAGCATATCATAAATATATCTATCAAATAAGTCTTTACTTTTAAGATTGTATTAATCCATTATCAATTTGATTATTCATTTTATTTTCTCTATAGTAATCATTTGTTTATTATTTTTGTTGTTTTAATAAATTTATAAAATTATACAAATCCTGGTTATCACTGAAATTCTTCCTGTGTTGTACCCGGGGTCCTTATAAAACTTACCTGAAGCCTGATTTAGGACACGAACCTTAGGATCCTTTTAATTAAAGAAATTGGTAAACCTATTACCCTATTCAATAAATTAATAACTATAAAATCAGGCTACAAAAGGGAGGGTTAGTAACTGTTTTTTCAAATGATTGCACATGTCTATTTCACTGTAGGTGACTCATGAGCAGTTCAAACTGGAGGTGGATTTGGACTTTACCTAAACAGGAATTGTAGGACCACCCATCTAAATCAGGCATCGTCTCTAGATTGATGAGAGGCAGCATAGTGAGAGGGAAAAGTATGGATCAATCACCAGGTTGCTGTCTTGTCCAGAATAGGCACATGAGCCAGAAAGGCTGTGGAAGCTCCCTGTGATCTGGTCAAATGAGTCAACATTCTACTTGGGGAGCAATACCAGCCATTGGTAACACAGATAAATACAGCTAGAAATCCAGGAAGAGATCCTTCGGGTAGAGATTGGATGGCTCTTTATTCTGTCTCAATCTGCAATGAACCGTTATGAGAAAGACTTAAATGGCCTAGACCAGTCCAGGTAAAAAGCTCTTCCAACATGTGAAGCTTTTCTTTTCTTATACCTGAATGAGGCTTTGGAAAGAAAGTCAGCAAATAAATTGCTTGGTTAATGTGGAAACTGGAAACCACTTTAGTCAGGAACTTCGATTGAGGTTGAAGTTAAAACTTATCTCTAAAGAAGATCATAGAAAGAGGTTAGGATACTAAGGCTCACAATTCCCCTGCTCTTCTGGCAAAGGCAATAGAAACCAAAAAAGCCACCTTCATAGAAAGGTGTTAGAGAACAGATCAATTCTGGCTCAAAGAAGAGACTCATCAACTACACAAGAACTAAATTTAAGTTTCATGAGGAGGACTGGGCTGTGTCCTTTAGATAGCTGTCCAAACCCTTCAGAAACCTAATGGACAGAGGATTTGATAAAAAAAAATTAGCATTTAACCATGGGAGGGTGGAAATCTGTGTTACCCACCAGGTCGACCCTGATGGAAATAATAGCTAATGCTTGTTGTTTCAGAAACAAGAAATAGTTCAATATACAGTGAATAGGAGCTCGAGATGGGGAAATGCCTTCTGTGTGGAGCAAATGCAATCTTCCATTTACCATGGTAAGTAGTCCTAGTTGAAGGCTTTCTACTATCCAGAAGAACTTCGTGCACTCCCTTAGAACAATGAAGATCTGGCTCTTTACTCAGTCAGATCAGGGGATGCACTCCTAACAGATGTGGACTTGCTTGGTACCTGCTCTAAGTGGGAAGGCTCCAATGGCAGGCGAAACACAGAGTCCATGAGCAGATTCTTGAGTCTGGCTGCCCTGACTTTCTTTGGGGTTTGAACACCCCACAAATGTGACATTTGTCACTCACAGCCTTCTCCCCTGGAGTTAAGGCAGCTTGGGTGAGGGTCACTCACTGGCACAGACTTGTTACATGAGTGATAGGACTTGAAGACAGGAGAACAAGGCACGATTCCGCCACTAGTATCCGCACCTAAATGGGAATCAGCAAATCCACACCACTAAATTCCAATTTAAACTTACTCATATCTAAACTACGTACAAAATCTCTAACCTAGCCTAAAACTAACAGAATAGGTACTATTTACACTAAAGAGTGTAGGGACTTGCAAACACAAGGAAAACAGCTCCAACAACCATCACGGATGGTAGGGAGGAACTTAGGGGCATCAGGAGTAGTTCTGCCCTTTATGCCTGCGTGCACTGGCATGAGGCAGCAGAAGACTTTCACGCCATCCCGATGAGTATTGCTGAGGGAAAAATCTCTGACAACTGTGCATGAGGTGCGCACACCCTACAGTGGAATGAACATGTGCAATCACTTGAAGAATTTATGCTTATCATTTCTTCAGATCCAACCTTTGCACTGTAATTTACAATGAAAGTTTCTGTTTTAATAAGGCCTGTGTCCCCTATAGAAAAACTCAACCTTACGTAGAGCATTTCTGCAGAAAGTTTGCTTTATATTTACATATATATAAATCAAGTGAAAATTGTCTTTTCCCCTATTAGCACCTCTGCAGGAGACAAATAAAAATCTCTCTTCTTTGAATCTACTCACTGACTCAATTAAACTTGTGGGAAAACCATGTTAGAAAAATTGTCTGCAGCTTGAGAAAAATAAATTAAGAGAAACCATAAGTGTGCGGAAGTGGGTTTCCATGCGACTGATATTATTTTTACAAAAAGCTAATCTTGTTGTCTTTAAAATTTCATCTTGCAGTCTTTACTCAGATAAAACATTGCCTTGATTCAACAAGGAGGGTTGCCTGAATAAGGGCTGCTCAAAGTATTTAACTGAGCGCTAGGTATCTTTGAAGGGTATCGTATAATCTATTCTGTAGTTTCAGTGGTATCCAGAAAATGTCACCACCCACCAGCAGTCTCAGAAGTGGGAAAGCATTATCTGAGCTAGCAGGGAGGGGGAGAAAACTTCTGGCTCTTTTGCAGAATGTATCTTCTCCACACCTCGTGGCTTGGAGCAGCAGAGACTCTAGGACTGCTTGGCTGGATAGAAAGGTGCAGCATAAGACTATTGGTTTCTGTGTACCCAAGGGGAAAATTTGTAAATCCTTTCCCCCCCGCCTAAAGGGAGACATTCTGTGCTGAGAAGAAAATTCCCTTGGGATTAGAATAGGGCTGATCTTTTGGACCATGCAGGTATCATGCAGGTCACCTTTTAAGGGCTGGGAAGGAATTTTTCCCCTCACTGCCATGTTGTCCTGGGCATGTGAGGTTTTTCCACCTTCCTTTCCCAAGGACCCAGTGGGTAGGTTAGATTATAAAATTCATTTTGTTGCAGTCTGACAGGTGTCCAGTGCAGCTAATCATTCAATAATGGGTTCAGTTCTCTAATAAATTAGGATTGGAGGATGATTAGAAGGAGGGGAATGGTGTTGGAACTCCTATTATCCGGTATAGTGAGGAGACAACCCCATTTCATATCCCCTTAGCCCTCATAACAAGTGGAGGGTGGTAAAGTCCCAGCTACGGATCTGGGAATAGGTGGAGTAACAGGTGGAGAACCGATAGCAGCCCTTCACCAGGTGGAACTATTTACAAAAGAAGGATGGCCTGCACTGGACAAGTCAGTGCTGGATAGTTCCCAAATGTGTTAAATAAATAAAGTTACAGCCCAGTTAAACCACATTCCTCATGACTTGTTTTACTTACTCTGGTGGTCCAGGATAATTATCTATATAACCTTGTATGTGTAGTATGATTACAGTTACAATCAAACAGCAATTGGAGAGTCAAGTACTGCATCTAGGAGGGTTTGAACATTTTTCTAGCCATTGCTGGCACCTCAGGAAGAAGAGAGGGATAATACCTTACTACTGAGTCACAGTTGCCTCCTTTATGCATATGCCTCTTGTGATTTCAACGGAATTATTCTTCATTTACCCTGATGCAAACAGTAGTAGAATCGGGCCCATTGTCTTATCTCATGTATAATCAGATCGGCCATGATAGTAGGAACTGACTAAGTAAAAAAAAGTCATGCTTTGTTTCCAGTGAACTCTTATATCTTGACACTTCCCTGACAGCATTTGAGTCTCCAATTCTCAAATCCTATATCATTCTAAATATTCACACAACTTTTGTTTCAGTTCATTAGGCTACTGCAGTAACTTCAGAAGAAAAGTTGCTTTTTTAGGCATTCCCAGGCACAATTTAATACTGTTTTTCTCTATTATTAGCATATTGACTACCACAAGTTCATTGCCTATAAGATTGGATTAAGATTTTAGAAATGAAATTACAAAAAAAGCACCTTTAAATGATATGGGGCTTAAGTTTTTTAGATGATAATAATGACTCAGATGATCTCATCTTGTGCATTTCCTGATTTCAGTTCAATACTTAGATTATGAAACTACCAGCCCTGGCTAACTAATGGAGTTTAGAGTTATGAAACTGAGTAAATCATGCAATTAAAACAGAGGCAATAAAAATCATCGGACTGCTGGTTTTGCACCATGAACTTGTATTTCTATGAGACTCCAGGTTTATATTACCAGTTTATCATCTCAAGCTTATGCCTCCTTAGGACAAATGTTCTCTCATGACCTTTAATTATTATAATCACAGTGAAATTTCAAAAATGGACATCAGTAGCCATCTTATTAAAATAATTTCTGTTGGGTAATTGCGCCTTTATTAATTCTCTTTACCTTATGACAATTTTTTTTCTGTAACTGAGGTTGACTATGTTCAAGTTCTATGCAGCTAATGTGACTCTTTTCCCATTAAAAATAAAACAAACTACAGTACATAGGGGATTTTCCTGCTTCTATAGGCCAATTCCGTAGCTCTGTAATTGAACTATTTAGAATTCATCTCCAGGTGTTTGTGCAAATCAGTGAGGAGGGAATGGAGTGGACTACAAGTTTTCAAATGTAGTTCTGATTACCTGACATTAAATAATGAAGAGGGGTTTTCTGTTTTATCCAACTGCTCCCCAGTGTTCATGGAGATTAATCAAGATGATACTAGCAGCGATTTTAAATAAAGTTTTATGTTATCTTTTATAGTCCACGTGGGAGTCATAAAGGAGCTGATGAATGAAGGATGTGGTATGCATTGGAAGATTTTAGAATATGGTATCAGGAAAGATCAGTGATAGTTGTTTGTTTTAGCAGCTAAAATACAGGTGGTGTGCATTGAGATTTTTAATTAAGCATTATCCTTTCACTTCAACTTTGAATGCATCTCTTCCTTGCTACTGGCCCTCTCAGCAACAGCTCCTCATAGAAGAAGTGCAGTATAGCAGGTGTCCATTTGACTTCTCCTTGATAATGATGTTGATAGTATATTTGCTAACTTGCACAACACTGCTTAAATTGCCAGTCTATTATTGTTCCTTTACCCGAGGTGGCTGAGAGCCTCTGACCCGACAATGTTAATTACAAACTGCTGCTCTATCTTAAAAACAGTTATTGCTGTGCCTGGTGCTTACTGTCTTGATTAGTCTCTAACCTCAATGGGACTGTTCAGAGGAGTAGATACCGCACCCCTGCACATAGGTGGTTGCAAGTAAACCCTCTGTATGTAGCTGGCATGGCAGCTCATCCTTTAAATGTAATTGAATACTCAGTCATGTATTTCACAAGCCTTTCTTGCTAGTCAGTATGTTAAGCAATGACATCAAAAGGGCTGCTTGGAAAAAACAGCCCATGCTTTTGTTTCACTTCATTCTGATACAAATAATTGTTTAATATCATTTCCTGTTTAGAACTTGTCCACTGCTTACAAGTTTTATCTTCCAAGCACAAAAAAGAACCTATTAACACAAGCAAATAAAACAGAGATCAACAAAAAATGCTGACCAAGCGTATCAGCATTAGTGCCAACAAAACAAACACGTACTGTACGGGTAATAAGGTTGGAAATGAAAGAGAACGTATTAGGGAATTTTCAAAAATTACTTCTTTTTTTGTTTTTTAATCTAATCCCATATAAAAATAACAAGTTTGTTTTAATTGATACTTTGCTTATATGTAATGTAAAAAAGGGATAAAAAAAAAAATCAGTGCCCTTCAGACAAAGAATGTCAGACCAAGAAGTTCAAAAGGTAAACTATACATGGTTGAATATAGAGTTAGACTATTTAGAAGCTGAGTTTACGTTGTTTCATATTTCCACCTATACAGTATGTTCTCATGTTAGTTATGATAAAAATCATGATCATTTTATTGTGTGAATAATGTAAGAATAAAGAAACAAACAAGGCCATTTAGATTTCCAACTGATTATTGAAATGAATATTATATGTAACTATATTACATTAAGCAACTAATAGCAACTTAATTTTATAAATAAGAAATAAATTACTATAATAGAGTGCTGGCTGTAGTGTGAGAGAGCCATCTGTGTAGGAAAAATAATCAAAATATGTTATAACATAGTAATTATGAAAGATCTTTTGTTATTACATGTAAACTGTCAATTATTTAAAAACTGCAAGCACTTTATTTATGGCTGTTATTATACAAATCATCAGCTTGTACCTTAATATAGGTCTTTAACTGACATTTCATAATTGTGAATGGGGTACACACAGAACTGCAGTCTGCCACAGCATTTCATTTACCAAAAAAACTGAATATAGTGAGAAACATCTGCAAGGGCAACTCTGCAAGAAGGTGGAACAACAGGTTTGAGGATGCCCTGTTTTTTCTACTTTAATTACTACAAAAAATACATATTGTACCAGTGACACTGGTCTGGATTAGGAGAACCATTTATAATATTATCTAACATCAAAATTGCAAAATTACAATAATTCACATGGGATAGGCCATGTCATGCACCATTAGATAGGTTATAATTTGCTAAGTATGATGATACTGTTTATGTGTATGTGTCATATTTGTATTGTAAGTTATGGATCTGTTTGAAATATCTGTATTTCAACTTGAGACACCCCAGACAAGACAGCAGCAGCAATAAGCCTGCTTAATGGCCCATTAAGGGAACTTAAAGATACAATGGCCTAGGTGGAATTGGGGGTTTTTCATCTTCCCCACAGCAGGTTGGGGGGAGCTTTCTTGACATGTGGCACGAAGGGAGTTGTATTATGAGAGTTGTGTCATATAGCCTAAATGTGCGCCGGATGTCCAGTGCAGGTACTCCATAGGAAAGGTATACCGTGACCAAATAAATGGTTTAGTAAAGGATTTAAAAAGGAGATGTTGGTTAAAGGAACGGAATGGGGGGTTGGGCTCCTAAGACTGATATGGCACAGAGCCAGCCTCCCTTTCTTATAGCCCACCTTAATCCTCCTATGAGGAGGGGTGCACAGACGGTCCCAGCAATGAAATGGCTGGGGGATCTGGATGGAAAAAGAGGGGGAGCTGGCGGAAGCCCCCCAGGAAGTTTATTGAATGAACATGGGGTTACCTGCACTGTACACTTTTATCTGCTGGGTAGGCCTAGACATTTAATAATAAAGTTGCAGCCTGATTAAAACTGTATCAAATGTCTCCTGTCCATCTTTCTGATATCTGAACAATGGGAGCTTTGCTATTTTCTTTAATGACTATGGACTCAAGACCAAAGAAAGTGACAAATGCTGGGCCTTCTGGGGATTAATTTGCAAAAACAGGGAATTACAGGAACTGAAAATAGGAAACTGGAGTCAGGGAAGGGAAAGACAACTGGTTTTGTTATGAAATGGGAAAAATATAGTTCGGAGACCAGCTAGCCCTCTAAACTTTGGAAAGGTATCTTTTATATCTTTTTATACCTAGGTATCTATACCAAAGCTCACCCATTATGATATACAAAGACCTGTCAACTAATACTCATCCAGTTTGTTGACACTCTGGCAAAGCAGAGAGAATAGAAGATTGGTCTTACCAATGGAAGTTCATTAGTTATATCCTTTTATATAAAACTAAAACATTCAGATATTTGCCTAGATAAATATAGATTATCTAGCTAGTTACATAGTTATCTAAATTCCAGACTTTTTATGCCATTTGCTCCTTCCCTCCTATCCCCAATCAATAGCCACACTTTGCTTCTCATTATAAAGTTAACTTGCATCAAAGAGACAACACCCTGATCACTCTTCACTGAAGTCACTGGGAATCTTTCCATTGGCATCAGGCCCAAAAACAGTCCAGTATTTTAAGAAAGAAATTCAGTTTAAACAATATCTCAAACAAATGCTTGCCATAATTTCAGAGATCTTTAATGGGATGCTTGGTTCATAACTCTCTCATGGCTCCACTTCAATTTCACACGGGAAACTTATGAGGTCATCAATTGCTCGTATAAATCATTCAATCTTCCAAATCAGGGAAATGCAAATTTATAAAGGAGAAAAAACTATGATGGAGAAAACGATCTACAAAAAGATTTATGAAGTTTTAGATTACCATCAGGAGGCCTTTGTTCTTATTACTTCACACATTTTCACATATTATATTATCAAATGTTGTCTCTCCCTTTTAAGGAGTGCTTTGATTCATTAGCAATGTTGGTAACATTTCCAAAAAAAAGTTTTCCATTACACCATTATCATCTAGTTAATCATCTAGAATATGACAGCAAAAACAAAAAAGTAATGATTTCAGGAATGCATGTTTAAAGAAAACACACACAATAAATATACAGCAATCTACTAAGTCTATCACAGACGGATTGAAATTTCAGTGACATCCATGATTTGAAGGGTTTTTTGTTGTTGTTGTTCCATTACCAAGATATTGTATTTAATCCTCAGAAGCCACCCCAAAGAAGGGGAGAGGAAAAACCATGAGAAAAATCAATAGCTGCTTCAACTATCATAAACTGAGAGTAAAATGAAAATATTGAGCTTGCAAGTGTGAGAAGTGTTAACACATACCTCAGACAAAGTGTTTCCACCTTCATTTATTCTAAAATCCTTTAATACATTTACAGCACACACAGATAACATTGGGTATGCCATTACATAGGCTTCATTTGGCCCAGTATATTTAAAAGAAACTTTAGTAAGAAAAAAATATTGTAGTCTGCCAAGTTTGGTAATTATCTAATGTGTGTTGCTTATGGCGGAAAAATGTAAGTGAATGTGGAACCTAACAAAGTGAGGTTTCGTTTAAAGATGCTGACACTGGATTAGTAAACACAAGATATTCCATAGGGTTATGGAGTTTCTCTTATCAGGAGAACCTTGAGATCTTTTGTTAGAGCCTGATCCCATGCCTGCTGAAGTTACCTGAAAGACACTCATTGACTTCAGTGGGCACTGAATCAGACCCATAGTGAAAGTGTCCAACCTTACCCCAAGCCCTACTTGCATACATTTATTGAACGAATACACTAACTGTAGGTCATATGTAGATTTTTAATTATAGGAACCATAAATAATAAAAATTAAAAATAAAGGCCTTTGTCAATAAAACAACAGGAAATAAAAAACAAACGGCTCAGACAGAGGTCAAAATGTGAGTAAGTGTGTATATACTTCAGCATTCATAATGCCCAAAATGCAGGCATAACCAGGGATTTTTATGTGGCACATAACATTTTCCTCAAATATAGCATTGCTAGTCATGGGTTTAATCCTGCAAGACACACTAAGCACTCTGACGCCAACCCAGAATGCATTTAAGCATCTTTTAAGCATGATAGTCCCATTTGACTTCACTGGGACTATTATGTGCTCAAAATTAAGCACTTAAATATTTTGCTGGATAGGGGGCAGAGTGCACAGCACCTTGTCAGTTCGAGATCAGTGAGAGTAGACCAGTTTGTATTTATTATCTGTAACAGATCAACAGTGGCCCCAGCAGTGGACAGCTGATAGGGAAGGCCAGCTTTATTGAGCAGACTGAGGGCCCAATACATCAGAGCACTTAAGACCATGCAGGTGAGCAGTTTAAGATTTCAATTGCACTTAAGTTCTTTGCTGAATAGACGCTCAAATGTTGATTCTCCTTTCAACACATTTCTCTTGACCCCATCAGGATAAGATTTAGCAGTCTAGAGGAACAGCAGTAATACTCACTTCCATGAATGAACTTGGATTTCTAGATAAATCTTCAGACAAGGGAAGTTAAGAGAATACACTGGTTTTGCAAACCCTCACTACCACCAGTCCAAAGATCAGTGTTTTCACTAGCATCAGAGGAGTTCCCTGACCTTTATATACTTGGAGAGTCAAAGGTAGGAACCCTCAGTGTGATATTCAGTATGAAGTCAAATAACATTCAAAAATTAGTAATCCCCAAATTAATAAATTATGGGAAGTGTCTAATAGACGCTGACATATGATAACCTAATTGTCCTCCTGAATATGGAAACATTTGCATTAATGTCCACTGGCAAAACATTAACAAGACTGATTTTAGATTACTTTCCCACCTCCCCCCAGTAACAAAAGCGGTATTGCATCTTACTTATGGAACTGCATTGTGTTTGATACTTATTTGTTTTATCACTGAAAAGGGTATAGCTAATAGATTCTGAATAGCATTAACTTGTATTTACCTGTGACTGATGAAAATAATCATCTAATTAAAAGTTTATTTCTACAGATTAAAGAGTTATTAAAATGCATTTTAATGTGAATTTAAACATAATGTATTCTACAGATGAAAGAATTGTTTTTCATCCTGAATTTTTTATCACTTGAATTTATTTGAACTACAAATTTTTGTAGGCTATGAAACATACTGTGTTAATTAGCATTACTTAGGGAGGAAAAAAAGAAAAAGAGTAATTTATACTGTTTAATGTACAATTCTTTAAAACTGTATTTTCAGTGGGATTTATGCACTACTAGATTTTTTATGAAACATTCTACGGTACTTCATTCCACAGTTATATATAAAAATTAACATAACTTGAATGTAATCTTAATCTTTAATCAGAAGACACAGTGTAATAAACATTAATCTACAAAAGGGATGAGGATAATTCAGAAGGCAGTCCTAATTTTAATTAATGTCTAATGCTTTCTAAACAGTTGTGCTTTAAGGGCTCCATTCTTACCTTTCTTCCTAAAGTAGTAATATAGATTTCTAATTTGCAGATTTTATATTTATATAACTCATTTCATCCTAAAGATGTAAAAGTGGTTTGCCAACTATAGGTCAAATTTTGCACTTGTGTAAGCAAGTACAAATGGACATACACCCTGGCTGAATTTGGTTGTGTGTATATGCAGCACCACTAAGATGTCAACATGCATCAGCTACAGAACAGCTAGGAGCAAACATGAAAAGTTGTTGCCCCCTACTCTGACTGAAAATGCCATTTGATCTTTCAAGCCATGCAGAGCAGGGCAGGACCTTGGTTTAGAAGGTTTCATCAGAAGGTTTACATATGGATGTTTAATTTATGTACCTCAGAAGGATGAAGGACTAAAGTCAACCCCATGAAATTTCAACATTTGGTTTCAGGGAGTCTAGCCATTCCAAATTCTTCCGCATCTATTTGACTTGGACTGCCATTTAAAATATGAACCTGCATACTGGTCTTGAAATGGGATGGTGCAAACCAACATTAAAATATAGAGAAGAGGCAAAACTTGTCTGGCTGTTGTCCTAGTCTACTATTATTTATTTATTTATCCAGCAGTCTTGGGTTTCTATAAAGTTGCTCTGAGGGGGATCCTCAAGTCCATGGAACATCAAAATTTCCCATTAACTGCAACTCTATTTGTGTTTGCTTATGTGAGTGCAAAATTTGGCCTCACTATTTCTATAAGTGAAATGGGGATAATAATATTGGACCTGTTCTTGCTTCCAATAAACTCCATAAAAATTTTAACATTTACTTCAAAGGTTGCAGGATCTGACCAATTTACCATACTGTGTGGCTTAGTTAATTAATGTTTGCAAAGCACTTGGAAATAAAGCCTTAGATAGGTGGTGTTGTATGGCAAGTATAATTATTATTTTTAAATACTCTTTTGAATTTGGAAGGTGATAATTCTTGCCATTGGAATTTTTTTTAAAAGTAACTCAGCTGAGAGAATGAGCCTTAATGCTTGACAACTGTAGCTGGAGTGCTTTATCATAGTGTTTTAAGTATTATTCTCAAAAGACAACTTTGTTCAGCGCTAACATAGTACAAATCCACCGTGATCCTTTAACAAACAGAGCACAGGAGAAGATGCCAGCTTCTTTGAAAATGTATTTGGCAGGTGGATGTTAGCGGTGTCTGAAGATAATGCAGTACCTTTACAAAACTTCAAAATATTTTAAAAGTAGCAATTTATGATACACTATGTGGTCCATTTCTTTTTGATTGTCACATGAGAAAAGTGCATAGACTACTTCTTTCAGCAAACAGTAAGGGTTGGTGTTTTTTTTGTTTGTTTCTTTTGTTGTGGGGGATTTATTTAAAAGGGTTCACGAATACATTTTTTCCTAGTGCACTGCTTATAAATGGTTGCATCCTGGGCAAACAGACCTAATCTCAATTCCAAAAGAGGTGAAATCAGCGAAAAATCAGATACACACCTAGATGAAAATAAATGCAGAAAATGTGTAAATAAAATAAAAAATATTGCCCAAAAACAAACACGGGGGGATAAGGATTGTATTATTATAGTTCTGAAGCCTCAGGCCTACAGCAAATCATGCAGTGTATTAACAAGTGTCATATGTTTCATAAGTGTGTGTTGTGCGTCTGATGAGTACTCAAGACTGTGAAAAAACCAGACGCAACTGAAATTATTTAATCACAGATTATCACTCAGAGATTAGTATAGCACTATACAGCATCCAGAAAGAATACATTACTCTACGGGCGGTAATGTATCTAAAGAGGTGGTCTCTGTTTCTCTCTCCTGTCTCAGGTGGGATGCTGGCAGTTTTCACTCTCCAACCTAACTTCCAAAACCCCCATCTTTTTATAGGGCATGAGAAAAAAAACCCTTTCTGGAGGGAAAAACAATTTTCCCATGGTTAAATTTACCATGTCTTTTGTTCTCCTGATTACTAATGGAATTTCTTTTATGGTGCACAGTTTACCTGATTGATGAATAAAAAGGAATCTCTAATCTGGTCATTATTATTAAAGGCTGTGAAAACCAACAGTTTTTAATGAGTTAAAAACTTCTTTTAATGAATCATTATTTCGTCCATTACAGAACTCAATTCTAACAACAATTATTCCTTCTTGATCATCCAATTTTGTTTATAGCATACTTCTGTAGACACTTTTAGTAGTTTGAGGGGATCTTTTCTCTGGACATCGGGATTCCTACAGACCTCAAAAAGCTGAGGATAATTAGATACAGCACAACATTCAATCATATTACATTTCTATGTACAGCTCACTCACAAATTAAGAACCAACTAACACACTCTTTTGGCAGAATAATTCAGAAAAAGAGGTTTACTATTTATTATAAACACGCGCACACATCCGTCTATCACCCTCTTACCCTATGTGAATATGATCTGTCTCAAGTGTGCCATAATTCTTGATTTATAAAGTTTTGTTATAGTCACTTAGGGCTTCTGAACAAACCCTGTGACTAACAAGCCCAAACTGGAAGACAGCTCTGCACTGCTTTTCACTTCCAATACTATAGCTATACTTAGATCAACTTATGTTTTGTGCTTTCTAAACCAAAACAATAGGAATAAGAGCATATACATTTCCATCATATGCAGAACAAATTAAAAGATTGTAAAACCTATCATTTAAACCCTCTCATGCTTGCAATTATTATTATAGTATGAGCTATCACTGAACAAAAAATATAATTCATCCTAAAAGGACTTCAGCCAGGAATTTGAATTTACCCATAAAAGGATTGGGAATTTCAATTATGAAACTATATATAAATTACACCTCTCCCTTTTTGCATACTTACAACACATTACATAGCCTCTAACAAGTGGAGTGCCCCAGGGGTCGGTCCTGGGGCCGGTTTTGTTCAACATCTTCATTAATGATCTGGAAGATGGGGTAGATTGCACCCTCAGCAAGTCTGCAGATGACACTAAACTAGGGGGAGTGGTAGATAACCTGGAAGGGATAGAATACAGAGTGACCTAGAGAAACTTCAGGATTGGGCCAAAAGAAATCTGATGAGATTCAACATGGACAAGTGCAGAGTCCTCCACTTAGGACGGAAGAATCCCATGCACAGCTACAGACAGGGGACCGACAGGCTAGGCAGCAGTTCTGCAGAAAAGGACCTGGGGGTTACAGTGGATAAGCAGGTAGATGAGAGTCAGCAGTGTGCCCTGGATGCCAAGAAGGCTAATAGCATATTGGGCTGCATTAGTAGAAGCATTGCCAGCAGATTGAGGGAAGTGATTATTTCCCTCTATTCGGCATTGGTGAAGCCACATTTGGAATATTGTGTCCAGTTTTGGGCCCCCACTACAAAAAAGATGTGGACAAGTTGGAGAGAGTCCAGCGGAGGGCAACAAAAATGATTAGGGGGCTGGAGCACAAGACTTATGAGGAGAGGCTGAGAGAACTAGGCTTGTTTAGTCTGCAAAAGAGAAGAATGAGGGGGGATTTGATAGCAGCCTTTAACTACTAGAAAGGGGGTTCCAGGGAGGATGGAGCTAGGCTGTTCTCAATGGTGGCAGATGACAGAACAAGGAGAAATAGTCTCAAGTTGCAGTGGGGGAGGTCTAGGTCGGATATTAGGAAAAAGTTTTTCACTAGGAGGGTGGTGAAGCACTGGAATGAGTTACCTAGGGAGATGGTGGAATCTCCATCTTTAGAGGTTTTTGAGCTGCGGCTTGACAAAACCCTGTCTGGGATGATTTAGCTGAGGTTAGTCCTGCTTTGAGCAGGGGGTTGGACTAGATGACCTCCTGAGGTCCCTTCCAACTCTATGATTCTATGATTCTAAATTAGACCAACTGAAAGTATGGACTCCCCCCCTTTCCATCCTATCTCAAAAATTTGAAGGCAGCTCTATAAAAGCTGCATCCTGGCTAACCCTAGCAGAGTAGTGTGTGAGTAAAAGATATGTAAGTTGCCTAGAGCTGTTTTATCAACTCTTCTCAAGTTCAGGAGTAGTCATTATTGAACTGCAGTCCTGAGAATAGAAAAAGACCGAGAAACTTTGATGGACAAAGGAACTTGAGATGATGGTGTGATCTGTGCTAATATTTTCAAAATCATCAAGTGACCTAGGGAACCAGGAGCCTAAATCCCATTGACTTTCAATGAGATTTAGGCTCCTTAGTGCCTTAGGGCATGTCTATAGTGACAGCAGCAAAGTCGCCACCACCAGATCCATCTTTCTGGATCAATTGAGAGGTCAATGACTCAATTAAAAATGAGACTTCGGCTCTGCCATGCTCAGCAGTGCAATTTCTAAGTGTCTGTAAAAAGCTGGGCCTAAGGACTTACCCAAGATCACACAGGAAATCTGTGGTACAGCTGAACCTCTTCTCCCCCCCAGTTTTCATGTGTCCCTGTATAGTACCTTGAGCACAAGAACATCCATCATCAATGTGTCTCAGATTTTATCTTTCACTGTTATAAGGTCAAATGAGTACAATACCTGACAAAAAGACAGGCCTAAAATTCTCTGTCTCTGAGGAGGGAAAAACAGGCCGTGAGGAACCAATTGAGCAGATCCCTAGATTAGGCCATGCACCTTTGTTTTAAGCTAACTATTTGAATTGAATGCCCCTATAATGTTCTCTTTGTCATGGAGAAAGGATGGAGAGAGAAGATTGAGAGTGCTTAGTTTAAAGAAGTTTTTACAGATTCAGGACATTTGGACGTTGTTCAAGATGTAGCTCAGTTACTGCATGTGATACGAGTTACACAACCTGAACAGCATTCAAAATCGCTAACAATTTTTAAACAAACTTGGGTGAAATTCTGATCCCATTGAAGTCAATGACAAAACTCCCATTAGATTAATGGGAACCAGGATTTCCTTTATGTTAAGAGCTGCTATATGCTTACTGTTACCTTAGCATATTAAGAATTTATAAAAGATACAATATGCCTCTGGCTGCTTTAGGGACTCAGTTTGCTGTGTCTTAAAAATACCTGGTGGTTGAGGGATACTTCTGTATATTTGCTTCAGAAATGCTTTTACCTTAAGAGTTTTCCTTTTTTTTAAGATTAGAAGTGTGTTGAACAAAATAATTGTGATAAGCTAAACATTTGTAAGTAATAATTTTAAAAAGAGTGGACAGTTACTTTAAGTACTCTTTGTATTTTAAAGCCATCTTTTCTTTGGCTTCAGATATTTGTTTTTTTGCTAACTCCTATTTGATTTCAGCTACCCACCCTTTCATTTAGGGGTAGGAGAGCTACCAAACCACATCTCTGAGCCATCCAAGACAGTCAGCAAAATAGTTGACATTCCCAACATTTCTAAAATTAAAAAATAACACATTTTGGGAATTTCTGTGAGAAATCCTTTCAACTCTTATTTATACATCATAAACATAACTGAGAAAATATAGGCTTTACACTCAGAATTTATCTCCCCTCAAGAATCAGTCAAAAGCATGATTTTTTTTTGGTTTTGCCAACAGTTCTGATTTCTTCCTATAGCATTAATGATAATGTAATCCCCACTTGGAGTTTGCCAGCTCCTGGAACTCTGCACTGAGCTGCGAAGTTGGTGGGGAAGTCCTACCCCATGCACTACATCAATAATGGCTATCTGCCATAGAGGGTGCCAGAAAAGGGAGGGTTAGCAATAGTTGTGAGTACTGGGAGATAGGAAATGTGTCAATTTCTTGATGTGTTATTTATTATTATTAATATTTTTATTTAACCCTCATCCTTTCCTTGCTCAGATCCTATTTTCCTGCTCCCAGTAAAGTACATCTTTGTTATATTGATTTTTTGGGTGTGTCATTTCTTTGCTGGGGTTTGTGTTGATGTACTTTATTTATTTGTGTACTGGGTTATATACTCCTTGTCAGCATTATTCAGTTTTCCCTAAAGGACTGCACCTCATGTGTCTCGGGCACAGTGAGCAATCACCTTGAGTGGCATCACAAAATCCATAGGCAGGCATCACAAAATCCATAGACCCAATCTACATGAGAAGGAGAGAGAAGCCACGCCAAACGGCAAGCACCTGACAGGAGGCTTGAGCCACTCCTTGGGGAAGAATTACTATAATGTTAACAAAACATCTTTTATCCAGAACGATCCCCAAAGCATTTTACAAACTTTAATAACTGATGTATACAACTCTATTTACCAGGATCATTTTATCTATAACTGAAATGCAGCCAATTCTGTGGTGAAGTTTGACATTTGTTAGACAGTGCTTAGCAGCACTACCCAACAATTTAGGACAAGGAAGTGAATACTATTTTGTCTAAGTGAAACTAAAGCGGTAATTTAGGAAAGCAAAATGTAATTATCCCAAATGGAAATTAGCCAGAATGCAAAAGTTCACCCGTCTGTTCCTTGAAAAATAGACAGTGAGATTGGTGGTGTGTGTCAGTTGAAAGGCAGCAGCTCCAGAACATGACCAGTCTCTAACACCAAGCTGTGGGATTTGTTCAGTACTGGTTCAGAGGGAAGAGTGCTATCTATTGAACCACCAATACCTACTGCCATGGCAACTACTGCAGGTGTTTCTTTGACATCTCTTCCAAACTGACCTGTCCTGACCGTGGGATCACAGCAGAAGGTGATATGGTTGTAGGCTGCAAACTTATATTTATTCCCTCAAATTTTGCTGTTAGTTTTAAGTACTACACAATAATTTTCTTTTGCCCTTTTTTTTACAAAAATGGAATTATACTGAAACACAAATTCCAAAGCTACTGAGGAGGAAGTAATGAAGTAATTCTTTTACTGAATAACCATTTGTTGCATATCTACCCCAAAATGGAACCATGTGCTTCATATCTATCCAAAACCCAGAAACAATTGGATGGAATCCACTTAAACTCTGTCAACAAGCTACTAGATAGTAAATAGTAGATCATTAAATCCAAATGTTCCTTCTTGAACTGAACAGATCTCAATTCTAATTCACTAGATTAAAATATCACTGCAATAACATAAACCACATTATATCAGGAGTTCTTTATAATGTATTCTTGGATCTAAATTAATAAGCAAATATATGTTATCACTCACTGTAAACCAGAAGGATGATCTTGTTATTAAGGGATAGAGCTGTGAGTTGGGAGAATTGGGTTCTGTTCCAATTCCACTACAGACTTACACCGTGGCCCTGAGCTGGTCACTTGATTTTTCCATGCTTCAGTAGTCCTATTTTACAATGAGGTTAGTAATACTGGTCAGCCTCATAGGGTTGTTGGGAGGATAAATTATTGTTTACCATGTGCTCAGATAACATGGTCATGAGTGCCATAAGAAAGTCAATACAGAAAATAAAAAACAACATATTCCTACAATACGTTGTCTTGTATAATACCTTTGTGAATAGTGTACTCAAGAATACAAAATAAATCATAGTATCCAAATATATTGTAATTATTTATAATTTGCAAATCTCATTTCTAAAAAAGCTAATAGTTCCACATATTTGCTTTAGAATAGAACTGAAATTTGGCTTCCACCAGGTATTCAGATGAACACTAGGCAAAGTTCTGAAGTTTGTCTTTGGACAAATACTGTTTTTAAATGTATTTTAGAAGACAAACACACAGAAGCACCGCTCCTCTCCATTAGTCCTGCCTACTTTTTTTCCTCCATTGCCTAAGGAACCATCTTAGGTTAAGGGGATGTATGAGTCCAGTCTCATTAGGTCCCTCCCTGTGGCAACAGATTTGTTTACCTTCCTCTGTATCGCCACTCCTGTTCCCTTTTGTAGTGACAAACACATTCTTCTATCTTATGCTTATTCTTCTCCCCCAGCTCTTTCCCAGACGAAGACCACTGACAGGAGTAAACTTAGGAATCATGGAAAACAGAGTCCCTGATTCTCCATTACCCACAGAAGTCATTTACACTTGTACAAAGAGAATGTACAAGCGAGTGTAAAATGTTGCCATGCTGAATTGGTGTTATTTTACATGCTCTTTGACCATAGAAGATGCAAGAGGGTGGAGAACTGGGTCCTAAGACTTAAGCGGTTTCAAATAACGTTAAAAAAATACTTAGCATCACAACTGTATGCAAAATAAGTGTTTTACTTAGTCTTTGGACATTTTTCAAACAACATAGCATATAAAAACTTATCAGAATGTGATCAAGTTATATGGGTTCATAAAGAAGCAGAGATCTCGGTTTTAGTAGCTGTGTGGGGGAAAAATATCTTGCAAAGTTCATCAGTCTGTCTAAATATCATAAAAGTTTTGGGGTTTCATGGGTTTAAATAAAATCAAACAGGAGAAAGTGAGAATACTTTTCTTCAAAAAGAGTGAAATAATTTATTTCTTTGTATTATTTTCTGGCTGTTGTCAGTACTAGCTTCACTTTTGCTATTATTCATCGTTTGGAGGGTTTATTCGTTGTTTTGGAGGGAAGATATTGGCATGTGCACCATTAAGACAGTCTGAATATGGTAATTTTCATAATGAGATTTATTATATACTTCTCTCCTGAAATAAAAACAGGACTGCACTATTCCAACACATTTAAATGGCTGCAGAAAAGTGAGATTCCATTATTTTTAATGGCCCTGAATTGGTATTCTGAGTTTGTTAGTGTTCTGAGGAACCTGGAGGAACAAGTTTGCCCTTACATCATTCATTAAATTAAATAAAGTGACATGGTACCAAAAATACTGATGGACTGCTTAATCTGAAAATTCATAACCAATGTGAGATTATGTTCTCCTCCTATCTTTTTTATTCAAGCCATTTCATCATTCTGTAATGAGGCTGATGTTACATGCCAGTGTGACAAATACTTAACACGCTATGCAATGTGTCAACTAAAATTTAGAAGGACAATACATTACAGTGTGGTAACTTTTATTCTAATAGTCCAGCTAGCAAAACTCTACTGAAGCATTTCTTTTTCTCACACATATCCTTTCAGAGCATTACCAGCAAGATAGCTATTTACTGATGAACTCATTCCATCTATTTTATTTTGGCTCAAATTTAAGCTAAGGTTACTTTTCAGTATATTTTATTTTTATTATGATGCAGCATCATTGTACAACATATGGCATAGACTATGTTATTTGTTATAGGTTTTTCCCCCTACCAGCCTTATTTCTAATGTCTCAATAACAAAAGATCGAAGGACATTTATGTTAGAGGATCGTTGATTATAGTGCTAATGACCAGCGAACCTCCAAGATGCTTATAAATTTAAGCAACACATTTAGTATATACAATGCTATTGATCTAATGAACAAGAGGCAATTAAACATCTATTTGGAATGATCAAAACTGCAGGAAAAATCACACATCCATTCCCCCAACTCCATTTAAAGGATAAAGAAGATTAGCTAAATAAAGAGACGTGTATGCTCTGATATGAAATCACAATGAAACATTAAAGCTAAAGGGAATGTATGTATTTTCCCCATAATTTTCATAAGAGCAATATGGTTTGAGGGAAGGAAGTTATGTAGTATCCCTGACATAGACATTTCCATTAAAGTTTATGCTTTCTGATGTTCAGCAGTGCACTGTGTTCATTTAACAGATACGAGTCAAAATGAGTTGATAATATTGTTCTATTAGGGTTAAATTAGGGTTTTTTTGTTTGGTTGTTTTTTTAGGGTTTTGGTTCTTTTATAAACATGAGAAATTTCCCATCTCTACTAATTTTAAATTTCCTTCATTTCCCCTTCCAATGCCTGTATAACTGTCACAATCCTTCTGCCAAGGAACTAGATAGGATTCCCTTAGAAGCCCATTAACATCATTTCTCAAGAAAGCTGAGTGAGCTGTCCATGCAATATCTCTTTCATCAGCTGGTCTAGTGGGTACAGAAAGGGTCTGGAAGTTGAGCTATGGTCTTCTGCATGTCAGTGTTGAGAACTACCACTTGGCCATCAGCACAATGGAACTTCAGCTCTTCTCATCAGTGAGTGAAACAAAGTCAAGCACACATAAGGACCATACAATGGTAACGCGGGATTTTGATGCATATTTAAACAACTTTGCACTTATTTGAGAATGTGGGTGTAATCCTCAGCTTACAGGAGACAAAGGGTTTTAAACCACCTTTCTGTGTCTCTGATCGTTCGGGAGCCTGGGGGCCAGATCACTTGCTGCAAATGCAAGCAATCACAGAGCTACTGTTATTTATGCCATCTGGAGCAGCACCCCAGTGACTATTTCGCTGATCCAGGATTACCTCTTGTGCCCTGGACTGCTCCAGAATGCCCCCCAATATGGAGCAACAGAGTGAGTGACAAAACCAGTATAGTCAGCTCTAAGTCACTGAGGGCTGGTTCACACTTACCGCATGATTCGGTGGCAGTCGACGGGAATTGTGCAAACTACGCAGAGTAGTTTGCATAACTGATGTCGACTGCCCTGCTTCCCTTCTGCGTGCTGTTCTCACTGCACTGAGTGCTACACTACTTGAGGGGGTGGACTTACTCAGTCGACTTCCTGATCGATTGAGCGGGTCTCACTGACTGCTCAATCGATCAAGAAAGATCGATCTGGGTGGTGGTGATTTTGCCGCTGTCAGTCTGAACATAGCCTGAGAAAAGGAAATCCCCAGATGGCCCTTGAGCTTTAGCAATGCAAAAGAGAATTAGCCTGGGCTGTCTGCCAAGGGAAAGTCCCTTGCAGACTGAGTGGTATAGGTCCTCCAGCAGTACCAATCAAAGGCAACTCTGTTAGAGAATTTAGCGAAGTGTCAGCACTTCTATAATCACATCTCAAAATATTATATCCAAAAAGCCTATCAATACCATCAACTCTGAGAATGTCAGCAATTTGGCTGGTGGATATTTCTATGAATGAGAAGCTTTTCCTTTCTGAGAATTTCTGAGATTATAAGAACACACTTAATGACAGAGCAAAATTTTAGAGATAAGAAATCAATTACCTCTGGATTTACTTTGAGCAGATTCTGGGATCTAGAAAACTAAAACTTGCAATTAGAACATATAAAGCAATTATTGTATTTTTCCCAAGAGACTAAATTCCTCAGTGTTTTCTGAGGATCCTTCTTTTTCCCTAAGGCCTGCATTAATCACCTTTTAAAACTCTCCAGAGTATTGCTCATCTTATAGCTATCAAATAAATGCACTAGTTAGTCTTGGCAAAATCTGCCATTTCTAACAGGATTCAGCTCTACATGACTAGCCTTCTTAAATAGATTATTGGGGAAATAACAAGGAGAAGATGATGTGTGGGGTGCAGTTAGCAATTGTTCAAACCAACCATAAAATAATACTATGAATATGATTGTACTCATTCTGGTGAAGAAAATACTGTCAATCAATCTGTTTCTGATGGGCTTCCATCTACATACCTCTTCACTGCAGTATGAGCAAAAACATGAATAAAGTGTATGTGAGTGGGATGGGGGAGGGAAACAAAAAAACCCAGTTCATGTGGAGTCTTATGACAGGGGAACACTTTGACTTTCAAATGCAAGGAGAATCATCTTTGATAAACTCTGTGCACTTCATCCCACCTGCAGTTTCTTGGATTCACGTCTTGATTTGTGTCAACTAAAATTCTCTGAATTTTCATCAAGATGTTCAAATATACAGAACCTTCATTATCTACCCAAGTCTCTGTCTCATTATATGAAATACAAGTCAACTAAACCATCCTCAAGCAGCAGTGATTACTTTTAAATTCCTGTACATGCTACAACAGGGGTGAGGGAGAGAATTGATTTATCATTGTTTTAATAGATTCTTAATCTGTGAATCAATACAAATGTTTCACTCAGCAATGGTACAGGGCAAGTGACCCAATCTTGTGAGCAGAGTGAACTAATACAGTCTTTCTTGCTTTTCTCTCATTCCCTGTGAGACCCACTATAATTTTCCATTGCCTGACATTTGCCAAGCTTATGGTTATGAAATTCCTGATACTTTAGGTTTAATATCAATGAAAAAATATTAGTTTAACATTGCTTTTTCATACATTCACTACTATTAAAATGAACTCCTGTGGTATTTAATGACCAAGTGAAAGCAAACAAAATAGAAACTTACAATATATGTGTATTTGTAAGTTACTGTTCTTTTTATAGTTCCCTATATGATATTGTAACATTAATACATCCAATAATACTTTACCCTTCCATAGTGCCTTCCACTAAAGGATCTCAAAGTGATTTTCAAACCTTCACTAACTTAAGCCTCCCAAGGCTGAAACAGTACTACGTTAAGGCGAACTTTTAGTTCATGCCTGTGTTGCAGCAGAATTTCCAGCATATGCCCACCCCTCGCCCTCCTGCCCGCTCGGTGCAAACAGTAAAACCGTGACCTGACCTTATTAGGCTGCATCCGTTGTTTTTCCCATAGGCATCCAGGTGCCATGTTGCTATTCTCTATTATGGGAACACCGCCTACATGTCCAGTGTCTGTGTTGTTCACAGATAACCGTCTCTGTAACTGGGGCCTTTGTTGCCCACTAATAACGGGCTCCGTGCCCAGTGCCATAGTCGCTTCATCCAAGGCCACATGCCTTGTCATAGTTTGGCACGTACTATTGTGTATTCCTCCTCCAATCCAAAGCTAGTAAATTTGTGACGCATTCTCTAGTATAAAAAGGGGTACGCCCCATGCCCAAATTGAGAAAGCGTACGCCAGCCTGATCAAACTGGACCCGCCCCGCTTCTCCAGCTCCCGTACTCTGAGCGCGAACTGCAAGCCGGCCCGAATTACGTTTCCGTAACGAATGACATGCGATTCCTTCTGTGCCTAGTGGTAAGATATAATAAGTAACTGCTTTGCCTTTTTTTTTGCTTGTTGCATATATAATCGTTTAAGCTAAGTATTACAGTGTGTACCCCATATTCCTTAATAAAATTTTGTTGTATTATCCAACTGACTCATTATTGACCCTGGGGGATCCATAACCTGACGCGACATGGCGACGAGGATGGGATCCCCAGGCGTCAATAATTCCCCCTCCCGTATGTCTAACTGCCCATGGCATGCAGACACGGACAGCAACAGTGAGGACGGCCAATTGAAACACCTTCAATACCATCTCCTCACCAGTAAAGCCCAACCCGACACCCTCGAATGGGTGTGTTCTATCGGACGGGGACAAGCCTGCCGATCGTACACTGTCCCTTTAACGGTGGCAGATGCCGGGTGTCTCTTGTCTGTCCATTCGACCTTTTGGGCAACGCCGGCTGATAGCAGCTTGCAGCCCAAATGCTCTTCCGCGGGCGAAAGAGCAGCCGACTCCGACCCTGAAAAACTGTGGAGCCATTGCTCCCAAGTGCTGCAAAAGTGTGGAGGCAGTCTAGCCAAACCACACCCAACTCCCCGGGTCTATCCCGGAACCCCCGGCCATTGCCTCCTGGTGCAGTTAACCGCAGCCATGGAGAACATTAAAAAGCCCAAGAAGTTCAAATTAACTGTTTATAAGCCCGAGGATGTCGCCTCGGTGCTGTACCAAATCTTAGCACAAACGTTAGACAAGTTAACTGTAGTGCACGGAGCTCTCACGACCGCACTCCGAACTACCCCCCCATCCATGCATAACCCCCCTCTTCCCAAACCAGCACGGATACACCCCCAATTCAGGAACCAACCCCTAAAACCCCCGAACCCCCTCCGTATGAGCACCCGCCAACCGCTCCCCAGTCTCCTACATCTGTAATCCCTTCATTATACCCTCCCTTACCTCCCGAACCCGTGGCTCCCTCCTTATACCCACCCTTGCCTTTCGAGTCTGTAGCCCCGTCTTTATACCCCCCTTCACCGAAACAGCTCGGCCCTTCGACCCCGACACTTACGGTCGAGGCATTACCAGTGGTAGTCACGTGCAGTAAAACCGACGCGCAAGGCAACACCACCCAAGTCACTGAGGCACGTACCAGAACCAAGCCCGAATTAAAAGAATTCCTTAACGACACGGGCCGCGGTCCAGACGAACCACCCTTAATGTGGTTAGGGCGCCTCATCCTGGAGCACGGCCAGGACTGGATTGACCAATCTGAGGCCACCATTATAGCCCGCACCGCTAATTGGGCCCGCGGCTTCCCCGGGCATTATGTCACCACCAATACGATTTGGGCATTTTCCACCCCGGCGGTAGCCCTTTTACATCTCTATCACACGGCTCGCGGCATGCATATCCCACAGAATAGCATAAAGACCCCGCAGCAATTAATTTACGCCGTGGCAGGGGCTTCCGTCACGGTGTGGAACCCCCTCAATAACCCCACAGGCCTTACCGCCGTTCATGCTGCCTCTCCCATACCCTTCCTTTACGTTACCGATACGACCCTAATCCCCATTGACGAGGGGGCCATCGATCTAGCCCTAGAGGGATGTGACTTGGTCGACACTGGCACGTTATTATGGCTACGAGGGTTTCACGGTCGACCAGTCAGTCAGCTGTATGAAGCCGTTGACCGCGTCAAGTGGCCCTCTCGGCCCCCGGACCCCACACAGACGCTAGTAGCAGAGCCACGGCCACCCCCTTCTCCAGCCGCCCTCACACCCGACAAGCCCCGGTACCCCGAACGTACGAAGGCTGAACGAGCCATGTTTGGGTTCCTCCTCCATCAAGGGCTTAATAAGGACGCCCTCCGTAAAATGTCAGACGAGCAACAAAAAGCCTTGGCCCTAAAATTAGGATGGACGGGGGAGTACACTAAGCCACAAGAGGGACCAGCAAAAAACGAGTCGCGGCCGGGTGTCTAGCCAGCCATATAACCCTCCCACATGACACCCGGCCGTACGCCACCCTCACCGCTATTAACGGGCAACCGGTCCGTTTCTTGTTGGACACAGGGGCACAAGTGTCCATAGTTAAAGCCCAAGTGCCTCATATTCCCACAAAAACTACCCTCTACGTCCAGGGGCTTAATAGCTCAGAGTCCCGCCCCCTTGTCCTGGTAAAACTCACGTACAATAATCACACAGTAATTATCAAAGCCCTCTTAGGCACTCAAAATCTCCTTGGAGTTGAGGAAATCCGGACGTTTAAGTTAGCAGACACCGTATGTAGCGTCCTACCCGTGACAGCACTTCACGCACAGCCCCACTCCCCACAAGTAACCGTTCCGGGCTCTTGGAAATTCCAAGCCATCCCCACGCCACCAAAAGGCCAACCAGCGATCCGCCAGCTACTTGCTGCGCTTTTGGATCAACATAAACTCGAACGTGTAACTGCCAGTGTTTACTTGTCCAGCGCGTGGGGGGTCCCTAAGCCCCACGCCCCCGATAAATATCGTATGGTTATTGACTACCGTCAGGCCAATCTCCGTATCTAGTCCCTTGTCTTCGCAGCCCAGTGGGAAATTCCCCAAATCGAGTGTGCCCTGGCCAATAACGCCAACCGCTGGGGCTGCACCCTAGACCTAAAAGATATGTTTTATCAAATCCCCATAACAGACCCTGTGGGAATTCTTAACTTTGCGTTTGAAGGGGCTCAGTACCGGTGGCGTGTTTGTCCCCAAGGGTACAAAAACTCCCCGGCCTGTGCAACAGAGGCGCTGCAGCGAACCCTGGAAAAAGTCCAAGCCCCCCCGGAGGTCCAGCTCATTCATTATGTGGATGACATCCTCATTTGTGGGCCCGATCCTGCAGTTGTCCGCAGCACTACCCAAACCACTCTAAACCAGTTAGCCATGGACAGATGGGACGTTAATACAGAGAAAAGTAACCCCGTCCCCTCCACCTCATATAGTTTCCTGGGACTTCAGGTCCAAGACGACCGTATAAACCACATGGTTCCCGTTTCCCTTTCTGCCTGGGTTACCCAGGCACCCACTACTAAACAACATGTTCAACAACTTCTAGGCACCCTCAACTACCACCGCCAGTTTATTCCCCTCACCCTGGTGCCTAGCTTGGCCGTCCTGCAACAGTGTGCAACCCGCCAAAAGGGGGCACACGTTTGGACCCCCGACATGGCCAGCGCTCTCCAAGACTTCGTTACCTGGTTTCAATCGCGCCCTACCCTGGCCCGACGAGACCCTTCTTCCCCCCTGTGTATAGACGTTTTCGTTTGGGACTCCCACATAGGCTACACCGTAACGCAAAACGGCCAAGCTGTGTTCAACTGGTCGCACAAGCTCCACGGCCCAGAACACCGTTATGGGGCCATGGGTAAAACCCTCCTAGCAGTGCACGCCGCCACACTGTGGGCTCGGCTTTCTCCAGGGCAGCTTCAGGGACCCCATGCAGGTCTCATCCCCTGGCTCATCTCTGCCACTTGGGAAAAACTTGTTTATACGGTCCAGGAGGCATTCCGCAACTGGGCCTTTAAGTCCACCCCTGCCCAGCAGCCCCCCTCTGCGCCCTTGGCTGAGGAGAGCGGCTTTGACCCATGGATCGTGTCCGACGGGGGCACGTCCCCCACTCCAAGGGCGGGTATGCTGTGCTCCAAATGTACCATGTTCCTAGCGGAGCCACTGCCCGCCCCGGCCTCGGCCCAGTTGGCCGAGGCCACTGGGGTCCTCCTCGCCGCCCAACACCTGTCTCAAACCCACCAAACCAGTCGAGTAGTTCTGGGGGTCGACTCCAGTTATTGTCTAGCTATTCTTATGGGGGAAGGTAAGCCCACTGCCCATGCCTCCGTATGGGACGAGATTGCAAACCTGTCAGCAAATACAAAGCACCCTTGGTTTGTTACTCACTGCCCCTCCCACCGACCAGACTCAAAACCCCTGCACTCTGAGCTCGATCATCGCCTGCGAGAACATGTTTTCCCCCCGGCTGTGGTAGCCAATACCGCCCGCATCACCCCCGCTTCTAATGCCTTTACGCGGTGGCTACACACCGAATGGGGGCACCTCCCCCCTCGAGCCATGCATCACGTCCTCACAGGCCATGGGCAACGACCCTCAGACGTATCCCTGACACAATGCGTCCGCAGTGCCCAGGCCTGTCTCAGTTGTAACCAGGCTCGAACCATGAACCAGCCACGCTTTGAACGTGAAGCTTTCCGCCCTGAACATTTTGCCCCTGGTTCCACTTGGCAAATTGATTGGGCCTCTGCCTGGGTCCAAAACTCACCCAAAAGGCGTTGTAGTCGTTGATTTAGGGACTCGCCAAGTGTGGTGCCAGCCGTTAACAAACTCCACCGCAAAAGCAGTAGCCTCAGCCCTCACTCTCCTGGCGGCCGCCTGGGGACTTCCCACAGAAGTACAAACCGATGGTGGCCCCCCCTTCACGGGTAAAATCCTTGCAGCCCTCATTGCCTCATGGGGGGCTAACCTTCATGTCCACCTCAAATACCATCCACAAAGTAACGAAGTAGTCGAACGTAAAATCGGCACCCTAAAGTCCCTCCTCCAATCTGCACTCGGGGGGGGAGATTACAAGGGCTGGGAACGACACCTCCCCCAAGCCCTGATCTCTATGAATCAGGCGTATTCGCGATGGCCACATCTCACTCCTCTGCCTCGAAATCCATGGAAACCAGTCTATGTCCCGGGACAGGCCGTTTGGGTCCTAGAGCCCAACGCTGCTAGCTCTCGTAACCCGGTCCCCGGTATCATAGAACGTTCCGGTACGTACCCCAACACGTACTTAGTACGCCTCACTAATATCCCTGTTACCCAATTAGTCCACCATAATTGGTTAAATGTTCGTTCGCAGTAAAAGCCCAGCGCGGGGGCATCCAAGCCGCGTTTTCCTTTTTTTCTTTTTCAGATTGTTCTCGGCAGTTATGGTGACGTAGCACACCGGGCTCCCCGCCAAAACCCCCTCCAAGAATGGGAAGAAGCGTATGTAAGACAAGAAGTCTTAGCTGTGAAAAAATGACATTCCTAAATGTGAAAAAAGGTGGGGAAACGTTAAAGGGAAGTCTGAAATGTTCATTAAGAGGGAAAAAATGAAGACTAAAAATTTTTGTTTAAATATAGGAAATGGTAGATTTTTGGAGAATTAATCAAGTCCTATAAGGATCCACCCATCAACTGTTGTAGATATAGACTCTCTATGTCTAATAGGAATCCGCAGTCATCAGATTGTCCCTTTCTATTGTCTGAAAATCTAATTGCTTTTTGTCAGAGGTCTGTCACTAGCTAGCAGGGATTCAATCACAGACATCAGAATCCCAAGCCCTAAGAACCAGATGTGACAGTGTTTTGTCAGTGCAGAGGCAGGAAAAAGATTTTCTGTTATCATCATGGGAGGTAAAGGCAACTGGCAAACAGGATTTAGGAGCAAGCTGATGAAGTTAAAACTTTGCTCGTGTTTACTTAAAAGGTTGATTCATTAAAAAAAGGTTTCACAATTTAGCTGGTGATGTTTTGCTCATACAACTTCAGGCAAAAATAATAGAGAGAGAGTTTGTTGAATATTTGGGGAGTTACTAAACTCTTGGCAAAAATATTCATTTGCAATGAATGGAAGTGCAAAGATACAAACAACTCAATATGTAAATAGCAAAAATGAAAATGAGATCTGCCTACAGCAGCCTTACTTTATGCTGATGTTCCTTTGGAATACATTCTATTTTTGTCCTATGTAATTTTAAAAAAAAATTAAATCAAAACTCCAAAAACCCAGACATGATTATCTAAAGCAATTTGACACTGCATCTTTTTAGGTTTGCAATTCCCTCATTAACAGAATGAGCAGGGAGCTTACATTCTACAGGGAATGCAAGGTATACTGGACTGAAAAATTAGTAACTTCATAGTTTTAATGAAAATGCTATGAAAATCCTGTGCACACTGATTAAGAGTAAAATAAATGTGATCAGAGTATGCGTTATAGGAAATGATGATGCAGCTAGTCTTTCGTTTCTGGAATCCTGGATTAAAATTAGGGTTGCCACCAATCCAATCTTGACTTCTGTGGCTGGGTGCCATTGAGGGTTGCCAGGTTTTCAGGGACCTGGCAACCCTAAATGGCACCTGAACCAAGAGTCTGGTAACTGCGGGGCAGAGGAAGCACCAGGTCATTAACCCATGCCAGCCCCTGCTCACCCGGAGCCGCTTCCTACCTGTAGGTACTTGAGACGATCCAGTGAGCTTCAAGACCAGATGTGGGTGAGAAGAGAGTGATAGGGACAGGGTCTAGAGGGGAAGAAGTGGAGAAAGGGGTAGGGTCTGGCGGGAAGAGGCTGGGCAGGGGCAGGGCTTCATGGGTCCAGTTACCAGCAATTAGGAAGGTGGCAACCCTAATTAAAATCTTAAATCATAAGCAAAAATGAATTCTGTGGTCAGATCCCAGTATTTATTTGTTGTTGTTCCAAGGTGATCAGGTGAGCTACTTAAATAAAAGTACTGAGAACTAACACTATGCAATGGAAGTCTGAACTATAATTATGTCTTCACTACATAGTTATTTGCATTACATTGATGGAACTCCCAAAGTCCTGTCTCAGAAGTCTAAAATCCGGAATTGATTTGGATGTTGTCTCTTTTTTGGTTATTTCAAAGTCCTGACTATGGCTACAGAGTGAATGTTGCTGGGACATTATGTTGCTCACACATAAATACACTACCCAACTCATTAAGCAGACTTTGCTCAGGACAGATGCAAAACTGAAGTAGGTCGCCACAATCGAGGTGAATTGGTGGAGCTATGGGAAAAACTTGCAATTATCTGTATGCATGATAGCTGGTTTCAGTTATGTGTTTTGCGTGCTTCACTTCAATGTACATGAATGTTCACTCACTTTTTTTAAGCACCCCGCACAAAACTTCCCTCTGCACTGGTTGATAAATCCGTATTTTGTATTTGGTCTGTACATATGGCTGACACAATTATTCGCTCGTATGCTGGCATAAAAATAAACTAAATATTAGTTAAGTGATTTATTTAATTAAGGAAACAATTGCTAAGACTGCATCATTACCCAAAACAGCAAATTCTTTAATTCCTTTAAACCTACATTATTATTACAAAAGCAACCCATAGGCTGAATACTTTTACAGTACTGTATTGTAAAGCATACTAGGCGTAAAAGGGTAATTTAACACTCAGCATATCTTGATCTTGTTCTGATTATTTTAGCACACTTTTGAGGACTTTTTAAGCTTATTCCATTGAATGATTATTTTAAATTATAAATGATTAAATATTTGAGATATTAAAATAAGGGTGAGATTCAGCTTGCATGTGTGACATGTAGTGTCTTCAAAAACAAACATTCTATTGCAATTGCACATATAGACTTTATACCATACATATATATATGTATGTATTTTTTTTAAAGACAGACAACTGCAAATCTGATTTTATAATGTGCCCCACAGCTTGTAAACTTTATTAAAACTCAAGAAAAAAATGCCTTTTCTTTCAACTCTAGAAAACAACACTTTTGAACTACTTAATTACTCAATCCACCCACAAATACACCTCTTCAGTACTGCTGGTCATGAACACAAACACACACTTTGTCTCTTCCTGCTGAAAACCAAGGTAAGAGCAGTGTTTTCAATAAGTTCCTCTACAGCAAGTCAATGAAATCACAATTCTTCTGAGTTATATTAAACACATGCTGCAATTGGTAGTGTAACATTTTTGTGTGAATGTATTAGAAAATATTTCAATATAGAATATAGAAATCTGCATTATACAGAAATATATATTATATATATATGCATTATATAGAATATAGAAATCTGCATTACCAAATTGCAGATATTAGACAAATTTGGTTCTATCATCTTAATCTAAAACTATATAAATGTAAACAGAATTTACCACATTAGTGGAAAGCTAATAAAACTGATCAAACCTTTTTAAAAATATCTGAATTTTATTTTAAACAATATCATTATATATAACAAATGTGGTATTACTTTGATGTTAGAAAAAAATTATAGGTCTTCTATTTGGGAAGGATGAGGAGGAGAAGCCATGTAGATTATTTAGTACCAAAAAGCATTGACTAACCCTTCTCCCCCAAAAAGGGGGCTAGGAATAAAGCAGCGAGAAGGAAAAGGAGAAATCAAGCAATGTATTAAAGGAGTACAGTGATCCCTATCAGTAAGATTGTATGAACCACCGCCACACTCAACCCACTCATAACTTTCCTAAACTTGATTTTCCCTACCTGCCCCTTGGCATCTTCAAACTTTCAAGTACTTATATGTGCAAGTTTAACATTTTTAATATAGGTTTCTAATATATATAATTAAATATGACTGTGACTTAAGGTGCCAGACTATCTAAAAGCAGTGGACACATTTTAGACATAGTATACTAACACAGTGACTGAAACCAAGCAATACTTATTAAAGGAATCATGATTGTATTTTGATTCTGGTATTAGTAAAAAGCCTTGTTGAGAGCTGTAGGAGGAATCCACTAGTACTGACTGGGGATAGCTTCATCTTTCTGACCCAGGAATTTACCCATCACCTTTTCTAGCAGAAATTGCTCCCCAACTTACTTTATTATTTATTTAAGTTGATTCAGAGACTCTGAAGACAAGAGAAACGCATAACAGCATGTTATAGTCTTAGTGCCATCAATCAGGTTAGAAAAGCACAGTAATTAGAAAACGCTGATGTGCCTGAAAACTGGGTCATTCCTCTGAGGGAGGATAGAGAGGGTACAAAGAAAATGAATGCAACTTTACACTGCTGTTCTTGAAGTATGTTACTCTATCAGTGGCAGGGCTGATAAGTCAGCACAGAACCTATAACAACCCATTGGCCTACAGTTAACTGTACAAATAGAAAATGGGTAAGGTGTGGAAATAAGCATAAAAACCAAGCATGCCCTAAAGACAAAATTATACAATGAAAGTATGTCTAAAGGAGAACTATTTGTTTCAATCAATGTTAAAGGTGACTTTGTAAAACATTCAATATAATTGTAAGGTAATCTTGCAAACTGTATCAGGCATACTCTAACATGAGTATAACTAGAGAAAAATAAGAACCAGATCACTAGTTCTGAACCCCCTTTGAACTTCGGTAAAGTTTGGTTATGGATCTAGATTTTCTGACCCAGGTTTTATCCTTGCAAAGCCGCTTTGAACAAGAACACTTGATCCATAAGCTTTCACACATGGGTGAATCCAGATTCAAACTTGAACTGATCTCTTCCTGTGACACACTTAGGCCTGGTTTGATTACAGTATGTGCATCAATAGCATTAAACTAGGAAAAAAAAAAAAAAAAAGACAATCCCAAATATCTACAATTATGTGATAAGGGAAATAAAATACAGCATTAGAATGAGAACACAATGTATTTGTGATGTATTAAAAAACAAACAAAGAAAATCTGCTTTGCATTGCAGAAAGTAGGGAAATCTGGCCCTTGAATTTCAAAGTAATTATACTGATTTTGAAAGCTGGTTTTAGAAAGTTGTGGGGTTTTAGTTGAAATATGAGTAATGCTTAAATTAAATCAAAATTATGATAGTCACTAAAAAAATATATGGACTAGATTTTCTTTTTCTGAAAAGAGAGGTTCTGAGTCCCTATTTAGGTACCTTAACCAAAAATGTGGAGCACCTCGCAAAATCCTATTGATTTTGAGGAGAGCTGTTAGGTGTTCAGCACTTTTGAAAATCAGGTGAATAAACTCATACTTAGTCCTGCCTTGAGTGCAGGGCTCTGGACTAGAAGATCTCAAGGTCCCTTCCAGTCCTACTCTTCTAGGATTCTATGATTTAGGTGTCTGAATATGGATTGCTTTTATCCTCAAATAAATGTACTCTGCTTTGAAAGAGCTCTCTTGTTATATGTAGATTCTGGCATCCACTGGTCATGGTCCTTGATGAAAAAGCAAAGCACAGGTCCTGGATGTTAGTCACACCTGCTATGATAAAACATAATGGAGTCTAAGTGAGCTGCAGCCTAAAACCCCAGTCAGCAGAAAGAGTGATGCAGGTCCCTCTCCAGAGAGAGGGGACAGCAACAAGCTGGCGATTTTAAGAGCCACCCTGGTGCAGACCACGAGGTGGGGGGGAGGATCAGATGTGTGGCTGCACATTGCAGTGTGGTTGCAGCCTGCTTTTCACTGTCATTTGTAGCTACTGTGGCAAACCGCCAGCTCCTCCCTAGTGGGTCTCTTGCTTCAACCCCTTGTAACAGGCCAGGGAGTCCCCAGTAACCCCGTCTCCCCTTGGAGGTACCTTGCTCCAGCTTCCTTCTGTTGGCTGGGACCAGAGGTTTTCTCCTTCTGTAGCTGCAGAGAAGCACTGTCTCCTGGCCTGGGGGGGAGGGGCAGCTTCCTCCTCCTGTGCTTCTTCCCATCCCTTTAGGGAAGGCAGGATTTAAGTACACTTGGACTAGCTCTTCATTGGGTCCAGGTGTCTCTAATTGCCCTGCTATCATCTCTCTTCTGCTTGCAGGAACCAGGGCTTTAGGCATTCTAGGGTTCTCACTCTGGCCCTGGTATGCCTTTTTGCAGCCCTCTGGCCTGACTTTATCACACTACGCATAGACTCAATGCTGCCACTAGTGGTGTGTAGTGAAGACATAACCTTACATTCCACAATATTTATGCAGTTCCAAATGTATGCACATTACTGTTAAGTAATCATCAGATTGCCTTCTGCACGGTACTGTAAGTGAGAGCTCTGAGCCTCACCTCACCGTATTACTCACCATTGCTCTAATTATTCCACTGTAACTGGACTGCTCATGAAGAATGACAATATAACACTTTGATTTAATTTACAACAATAGGCTTCATAACTTTGTGCCTATAGAATCTGAAGCCTAAATGGTCAGCTGCACATGAATAGCAGTCTCAAGCCTTCTATGCCCTCTACCCTCAGCACAGTGCCCAGTTAAGATTTTCCCTAGTGCTTCCCCTTCGGGTGGATTCTCTCCAGCTGACAGCAACTTGGGTTGACTTTTTTTTAATTTAAAAGAGGCTCAAGGAAGAACCAAGGTGTTCTCACCAAGGGGTGACAAAGTTGAGTGAAACCTCAAAAGAGATGTGGGGAAGTCTCCTGGCTTCCCTATTTAGGAGAGCACTGAAATCAATGAGTACTGAGCATTTTTGAGTTAGGTGCTGACTAGAGATGGATTTCAGAGCATGCTTAAGTGCTGTCCTGAATTTTGGATCTTAGCCTTTGAAGATCAATGAGAATTGCAATACCTAGACTGAGGGAATACAGGGACTACTTCTTCCCTGCTCCCACTGAGGGGATATGGCATGCCCAAAGGGGCAGGAAAAAGTTGGGTCCATGGTTCTGACCCTCTCCGTATCATTCAGCAGAGCTAGCTAGCTGTACAAACTGTAGACAGCTGCATTTGATGAAGAGGTGGAGCATCAGGTATGCTTGCCTCTGCGTTCAGGAGCTAAGTGGCGTTCTACTTCCCTAAAGAGTCACGCCTTAGGCTCCATCCCACCCCACCACAGGGCTGTCCCTACAATTAAGCCCTATTTTTAAGTGTCACAATTATCCTCCTCCCCAGTAATTAGACAGGATAGCCTGTTGCTATAGAAGCCACAAGGCTCTTTTCAGTCAGGTTACAAAAAACTCAGCCAATCAAGTGATCCATTTATGCTCCATAAGTGCTTTCTAATGAATGCAATGCAGCAAAGTGGGACAATTGAAATTCAAAATGAGAATTATTTTGCTTACATTCATTATCATTACACAAGACATATTTAGAGTGACTTGCCAAATTTCTCAACTCATCTGGCATTTTCTCCATTTGACATCAATGATGATAAAGGAGAAGATTAAAATAAAAATTGGGAAAAAAAGAACAAAATGTTATCTGATGAGAGGAAATATTTGATCAAATCTGTAGTTACATTTTAAGATCATGTCTTCCATAAAATAGTTTTGAATTCTAAAAGTAGTGAAGAGTAACTGATAGACTGATTTAAAATTGGTTGTGATAGAAGTCTTATATTGTAAACTATTGCCACTACAGATCTTTAATATCTACATTTTAGAACTCTTTATTCCAAGCCTCTACATTAATTTACAGTAGAAAGAGTATTTTCTGTGCAAGGAATGAGGCAAAGATCCTGTGTAAAGATAATATGTGACCATATAATTACAGACTGTATGATAATACACATGCACAAGAATGCCAAATTAAAGGTTGCATAGGCAACCTTAATTTGGCATTTTCTAATTTTTAGGTGCTTGACTTTGCAACCTGAACTTTCTTTTAATGTAGGAAAACAGACACAATCTAAGTTTCTTAAAAACTTAAAAATTGAAAATTTCATCCCGTGGTAAAAACGGTTACTAATCTTTCCATAACTTTTGTTCTTCTAGCTGTGTTATTCATGTCCATTCCCATGTAGGGTACGCTAGGGTGACCAGATGTCTTGATTTTATAGAGACAGTCCCAATATTTGAGGCTTTGTAATATATAGGCTCCTATTATCTCCCCCCCCCAATCTCTGTCCCAATTTTTCACACTTGCTATCTAGTTACCCTAATGTATGCACACTGTGTGCACCGTTGCCAGAAGATTTTTCCTAGTGGTATGTGTCATGCTGAGTCTGGTGCCCCCTGGAGTGTCATATAAGCAGCTGTTAACATGCTGCCTCCTCAGTTCCTTCTTGCTGGCTACTCTGACAGAGGGGCAGGTGGGTGCGTTTTGGAACAGACGTGAGCTACACATCTCGAAGAACAACAGTTATGGAAAGGTTAATAACCACTTTTTCTTCTTCATGTGCTTGGTCATATCCATTCCCATGTAGATGATTCCCAAACCGTGAGTCAGGAGGTAGGGTCAGAGTTCTGTGTTGATACAGACTGTAAGACTGCTTGTCCGACGGCAGCGTCACTCCTTGCCTGTTGCATGATGGCATAGTGTGTAGTGAATGTGTGTATGGATGACCAGGTCACCACTTTGCAGATGTCCAGAACTAGGACCTACGCCACAAATGCTGATGATGAAGCTCGCAGCCTCGAGGAATGCACTGTTAGGTGAGGAGGCAAAACCTTTGCCAGATTATAGCACATATGTATGCATGATGTAATCCATGAGGAGAGTCTCTTGGCCAAGACTGGACCCCCTTTCATCCTTTCCGCAATTACCATGAAAAATTGATTAGTCTTTCAAAATGTTTTGGTCCTCTCTATGTAGGACACCAGAGAGTCTAACATCCAGAGAGTGAAGCCTTTGTTCCTCCCTGGTAGCATATGGCTTTGGGTAGAAAACCACGAGAAAAATGTCTGGACTTCTGTGAAAATGTGAGACCACCTTCGGAAGGACAGATGGATGTGGTCATAGTCGCACCTTTCCTTAAAGAAGACAGCATATGGTGGTTCGGAGATGAGGGCCCTAATCTCTGACACCCGCCTAGCCGAAGTAATAGCCACTGAAAAGTCTACTTTCCAAGAGAGATGTAGCAAGGAATGTGTCGCTATAGTCTTGAACAGATGTCCCCCTTCCTTCCCTCCAGGAGCCCGGACAGCACCAGGTTGGGATCCCAGGGAGGCAAGGGTTGACGCACCTGAGGTATAAATGCTCCAGCCCCTTCAAAAAACAGGTGCAAATTGGGTTAGTGAACACTGTCTGACCATTTACCAGTGGATACAAAGCTGAGATTGAGGCCAGGTGAACCTGTAATGTATGATACCGTAAGGCCTTTCTTCAAGTCGAGTAGGTAGTCTAGGATAAGAGGTAGGGGCATTTCATTTTGCAGGACCTTTCCTTGATGCCCACAAAAAGAACCTCTTCTATTTTGCCAGATTTGCTGATCTGATTGACAGTTTCCTGCTATTCGTAAGCACCATCTGTATAAGAGCCAAGCATTCTTGCTCTGCCTTGCTCTGCCATGAAGCCTCCAAACTGTCAGATGCAGCGACATGAGGTTCAGGTGGAGCAGGTGGCCATAATCATGCAAAAATCAGGTCTGGGAGCATCAGTAGGCTGATAGGTTTGTCCTCTGACAGGTGTAGAAGGATCAAGAACCAATGCTGCCCCTCCTGACCTTGAGCAATACCCTGTGGATCATGGCCATGGGAGAAAAGACGTGAACCAGACTCCCTCCCCAGTGGAGGAGAAAAGCATCTGAGTGGGATCCCAGGCTGTCTCAGGCATGAGCAGAACTGGGGATATTTTCTGTTGAGCCTGGTCCTGGTCACGAACAAGTCCACTTGGGGAAATCCCCACTTTTGGTAAATGACATTTAGGATGTCCAGGTGAATAGACCACTTGTGATAGTTGATGAAGGACTTTAATCTTAGACATGGCTATCCAGTAGTTGACATTGGTAGCAACTTAAGAGGGCCTGGTGGTTTGATATTCTCACCTTCCTTCCTAACAGGTCCAATTTTCTGGCCTCCTTAGCCTTGGGAGATGGACCCTGCTACCCTTGTCACTTGATTGTTGGCTGCAACCACAACCAGAAATCCCAGAGGAGGGTCTGTGTACAAGTATTCATACCCTTTCAGGGGCATGAAGTACTTCCTCTCAACCCAATTTGCCGTGGGCTGAAGAAATATGGGAATTTTCCACAAGGCCTTTGCTTTGAGATGGCGGGATAAGGCCACCCTTGTTGAGCCAGGAGATGTCAGTATTTTCACCAATGCAGGGGCAGAGTGCTGAATTTCCTCCGCCTTCAGGCTGACGTTTTGGGCCATTGAGCCTCGTGTGCTTTGTAATTGTCCTGTACAGGGCCTATTGACATACCAGCCACTGCCTTGTCTGGGGAGACTGACAAGTTGGCCAGAATCATGGGATATCCCCTCATATTTTAAGCTGTGGCTTGACAAAACCCTCGCTGGGATTATTTAGCTGAGGTTAGTCCTTCTCTGAGCAAGGGGTTGGACTAAATGACCTCCTGAGGTCCCTTCCAACTCTATGATTCTATATCTCTAGCTTGCTCAGTACTTGCTCCATCATGATCCCTGTGATTCTATCTGGGATACTGAGCCAGAGGAGTCACCTCTGGGTGACCAGGGTGGTGTCATGCCCCTTGGTGCTGTGCATCGGTACTGCGATGCTGGGGGGTACCGAGACAGGAGTGGTGCTGAGACAGCGAGCGGTGCTGCGACCCGGAGCAGCATCATGACTATGAGTGGTACCATGACCTGGAGTATCATCATGACTGCGAGCGATGACTCCATTAGGAGGAACTTCAGTTTACTGTCCCTGTCCTTTTCGATCCCGGGCCTGAAGTTCTTACAAATCCGGCACTTTGCCAGGATTTTTCCCTCTCCTAGGAACTTCAGGCAGCTGTCGTGTGGGTTGTTTACCCAGCATCTACTTTGGGCAAATCAAACACTGTTTGAAATCCTGGGAATGAGGCATACCCCAGTGCCTCAGCTGGGCCAGCCCTACAGGCCAGGGATCTTAAGCACTTAAACTAATCTAAACTCAATTTACGTAACTATTTAAACTTTATTAACTAACTATTTACATTTAATTACATAACTAGCATATCTCATGTCGACCCAGTGTGGCAGTGTAGGCCTCAGTCTCTCCAGTTGAAGCTGTATGACTTTGTGTATTCACTGAGGCAGGGATTATCTCCATCTCCCCTCTGCCATGACTATGCATATATTTTATCCAAAATGGAAGAACTACAATCCACCAATAATATCCCTAATCAATATCCCTAATATCCCTAATTCAAGCATTACAGACTTTGAAGTCACCAAAGTTATAGGAACAAGCAGTCTAGTCTACTTTTGACCTTATTCACCATAGTGATTTCTAGTATTGAAAAGCCAAGAGAATGTACAGTAACAATAGTTACTGCCCTTGGGACTGAATGATAGCATATTAAATTATATTAATTCAGATGATCGTTTATATTTAAATAGACATCACACCATACAGATGAAGAGTTACAAAATAGGAATATGCTGCTATTGAACTAACAAGGAATGCATTCAGGGCAAATTCTTTGTGTTCTATTTATAAGTGCTCACCATTGTCTCCACAGGAAGCCTAAGAACTAATGCAGTGGATATCACCACAATGGTAAAATTTCCAGTGTACCTCTTCTTTATATATGAGAATCAAAGTAGGCCTGTTTGAATGGATGGTGCCAAACTTATATATATGAATTTTCTTTCTTCCCTTACTGACACACTGCTATTCAGAATCATAATAGCACACAGCAGTTAACTATTAGAGAAACTAGAAATGGGCAAACATTTGGATAAACTAAGAACAGATCTGAACTTACCCACAGAACTCATTTTTCTCTCCTAACATGAAACAAGATACTAGAAACCTCATGAGTCATCCTGTTCTAAATTAGTTTCCAGCTCAGTTTTCCAGGCCCAAGAGGTTTGGCTAATATAGATAGGCATCTAAAACTTGGGGTGCTTATCCGAACCATATCTCTAAGCCTTTTGAGATTCACCCATCATTATTAGAAACCTCATGTCTGATCTCAGATGATGTAAATTGGCGTAGTTTGATTGATTTCAGTGAAGCTGTGCAGATTTACATAAACTGAGGATCTGGCCCATTATATAGTTTCTACTAAAGTAATTTAGTCAACTACAATTTTTCCACATAAGAATTTAAATGGTTTGCAGGATATTCCCCAATTCTGGGACCAGATGAATTTACACATTAAGGATCGGTTTTTTTTCTTTTAATTTATTTTCAGTGATCTGTAGATCATGTATTTTTTTTTTAAATGGTGCTACTCCAGACATACTATTACAAGATATAACGGAATTATACTATAAGAGTTTAACAAAGTATTCCAATGAGAGCAGGCAAATTTGGTACAGAATTTCGGTTTTCTTCAGATGCATAGCCTGGAATTTTCTCCACTATAGCAGACAGTGGGTAACTTCAGGCTAACACACATCTAAAGTCTAATAAAATAAAGAATGTAATGATGTTCAATTTAGAAATTTCAACCACCAAATCCTTTGCACTCTACATTTTTATTTAAAAATAGGAAATAGGAATATACAAGAATGAAAATATTTTTTTTTTTTTGCACAGAACTGTAAGAAATAACAATTGCACATAATAAAGCAGAGATGAAGTGAGGGGAAAGAATGGGTCAATGATTCCCTGCTAAAATAATTAGTGAGATATTGTGTGCTATTGTTTGGAAATTCTGTTTCTGAAAGAGTCCTTGAACCTCGCCCCTGTTTATTCCAGCTTCATAGCAACCATAGTTTCAGAGTACAAAACAAAATATTCATTACAGTTCATAATTTCCATCTATATCTAGAGTTGGTTCACTTACTGATTTGCAGAACCTCCTGACATTTTTGTTGTTGTTGTTAAAAGTGCCTCAAGAATGGAAATTCACTGCATCAATTAATTTTCCTTGGCCAGAGGGAAAATGGAAGGAATGTCTAGTTGTTGTCACAGATAATCAAAATTTAGAAGGTAGCTTGTATAAAAAAGATGAAGGTCTTAGAAAGACTTATAATTTAAGACTTCATTATAGACTAAGACAACATGGCCTGATTTTCATGCTGAAAAAAACAAGTCAAAATTTACTGAAGAAAATTATCCCCTCTTCCAATAGCAGGCAGAATGTGAATGTTTTTTAGACATTTATGTTTTAACCGATATAAAATCATATAGTAAAATCACATCTTTCTCCCTCATCCCCTCCTTTAATTCTGGTAAACCTACAATAAGAAAGCTTACTGGACTACTACTGAAAAATGAAGAAAAGGAAAATAAATCTGCTAATACATATTGGAAGCTCTGTATCATTTTGAAAGATATGTAAATGGATATGGCTGTGTGTAAATTGGTTTCAGGAAGGGGGTGACTGCTGAAAGTCTTTAGCAATATAGAGACTCAGTATGAAGGCAGAAATTGCACTTCAGGATTAAGTAAGATATAATAGGTCCGATCTTAGAACTTCAGGATCAGGCAGAACATCATAGGTCCGATCTGAACTCTAGTTCAGGAGTGTCTTTTGCCACAAGAAACACAGAATGAAGAGCTAACAACTGACTAGACTAAACTGAAATTAACAAGGACTGTCTAGGGTGATGGAAAAGAAAAGTGCTAATAGCCAACGGTCTAAATATAAAACATTCACATAAGGAAATGATCAGTTAAAAAAGGAAAAAGTGTCTCGCAAAAAGTTAATACTACCAAGCTGTTTCAATGAAATGAGATATCATTAAAGAACATAGGGGAGAAAGGGTCCGCACCTTTACACCTAAAATATAAGTATGGAAGATTGGGGCCAGATCCAAAGTCCATTGACGTCAGTGGAAAAATACCCTTTGACTTTGGATCATATTATTACAGAGCAGCACCTGGAATATCTCTGAACAGATGAATGTGTGGTATTGGCATTAAACTACCTCTATTATGCATGCTCATGCCAATTTTGTATAATTTTTGTTTGTACTTTTTTAATTGAGAAAGAAACGCCTATCCTGTGTCACCAAGAAAATGTTTATATCTGCATTATCATTCTGAGATATCGCTAAACAATGCACAAAACCAAAAATCATGTTCATAATACACAAATGTCTAATACATGTTATCAGAAGGGATTTCATCTGCTGTTGATTATTTAATGGCTCACAATTGTTCATAGAATCCTGCATCTAAATCACTAGAAATGAATTGCTGAAATGAAACTGGATTGCACCTTAACAAGAGACTAGTTTAAGTGAGAAAGGTGGCCTAGTGCCAGTATTGCTAACCTCAAGCATTTAAAAATCATGAGTCATGCCCCAAAATCATTAGATTGGCTTAAATCATAAGATATTTTAAGAAAATACATTTTGGCATTCTTTTTTTATTTGCCATCTGAAATTGGAACATTTAGAATTCACTTTGTCAATCTTTTCTCCATAGCCACAAGGGCTAGAAACTTATCTTTAATTTTTAAGATGAAAGCTGAGGTTCTTAGATAATAACCTGATTCCAGCAGCTAGGGCTTTACAAAAAAACAAACAAACCCACCATTCATCACAAATCTCATGATAAAAGTGAGACTTGACAACACTGATATCTGATTACACGAGTTCTAATCCCACCTCTAAAACTGAATCAATCTATGGTCTTGAGCAAGTCAATGAAAGTAAACCCATGTTGAAAGTTGTTAATGTACTTATGTGCTTTGTTGCATTAGGGTCTATGCCAACTCCTCCACTTGTAAAATAAGCAAAAGACCATCCTGAGAGGGATATGGTGAATCTTTGTTATTTCTAAGATTCCTGCATATTTTCAATTATACCTCCTTTTAGCTTTTTTATTTCTTATGTTTACGGAGAGTTTTGGTGGGTTGTTTTGTTTTGGTTTGTTTTGTTTTGTTTTGTAATGCTTTTTTTTTTTTTTTTTTTGGAAGATAACTGGACAGACGAAATAATGTACAAGGATATCAGAACATGCAACACAATGGAAAAAATAAAAACAGATCAAAGAAACTTCTTGAAATTAACAGATTACAGAAAAACAAATGATGTGACATGTTGGAGAGAGGAAAGAAAAAAAAGGCAAAACAAACAAGAAAACCAAGACAAAAGAATGTCTGGAATCTACAGCCTTTCTAAACAATAATGGGCAATGATTTATTTTTCTTCCTTGTGTAAATCTGTTTTAATTCCAAAAATTCCTCCCATTTTTCCTAAATCTTTGACAAGGCATCATTCAAACATTTTATGGCTATGTATACACTACCACTTACATCAGTATAACTTATGTTGCTATGGGGTGTGTATAAGCCACCGCTCTGAACAAAGTAAGTTATACCGACCTAAGCAGTAAGTATTAAATATTATGTCATTGGGAGAGCTTCTCCTGCTGACATAGCTACTGCTGCTCATGGGGACCGGAGAAATTAAGTTGACAGAAAGCATTCTCCTATCAGCTTAGAGCATCTGCACTAGCAGCGCTGCAACTGTGTTGCTGTAAGCTCTGTAGTGCTGCCATAGCTAAATGAGCTCTTGAAAGGAAGCTATTTCTCCTGTCCGTGGAAGCCAGTCTAATATTAGTAGATCTGGGTTTTGCCCTCTACATATTATTAATCTAGGTTTTGTTTTTTTAATTTATATATATATTTTTTTAACAACAATAGTTGGAAAGATATTCTTCCCAGATCCATATTCTCATTTCAGCCCTCCCACTTGGCTCTGACAGATTGCTATGTCACTTTCCTCTACATTATGGGTTCCAGGAAAAGTGTAGGATGAGGCCTATTGAGTCTGTTCTGCTAACATTTCCAATCCAGTTTTGGGTTTGTTCAGTTCAGATATGGGTTTGAATCAAACATCTGAGCCTTGTTCAGATATTGACAGAAATCAGACTACAAAGAATGAATAAGTGCCTCTAGAAGGCCAGCTACACATGTGGCCAGCACCCTATATTGCAACTCCCTTTTTCATACATAGTAATAACTCAGAGGGCCAGATTGTCTCTGCATGACTGTGAAAGAGATTAAAAACTCTAAAATCTAATTCCCCTGAACAAGCTACCCACATCAAGGTAACAGGCGTGGGGAGGCAGGAAGCAGAGTCTGCAGAGCCTCTCCCTCCCACCTTTGTAGAGATGGATAGGAATGGGGCAAGGGCAGAGTTTTGGCTCTCCTGGTGTGCTGGCAGCAAAGATGTGGTGACATGCCAGTGAATACATGCTGTTCCTGGTATTGAGATGGCACAAGGTTTATCCCACCACACTAAGAAGAAACTGAGTTACCATCATCCTGTGCTGCTCCTGTGGCAGCACATGTTATCCCTTAGATAGAACTTGTGGCAACGCTAAAGTTGTGTAAAACAACACTGTTGACAGTTGATCATTCCATTTGTGTTCCCACTGAGTCACTAAGAACCAGAAGACTGAGAAGTTTCAGGGTCAGGCAGGATTCTCCTGAATTCTGAAGGGATCACCAAAAAAATTAGAGGGTACTTCACCTGATAAAGTACATTATATTGTAACACTTGATTATAGAAATCACAGAGATTTATTGGACCACTGCCAAGTAACAACTCCAGCACCACAGGCAAGATTTAACTTTCTATTAAATCCCTGATCAGATAAAACAAGACAATAACAAGACAATAACTGAACAGAGAACATCCTGAGATGCAAATTTAATGTAAACTTTTAAGGCCAGAAGGGACCACCAGATCATCCAATTTGATCTCTTGTGCGTCATAGGCCACCAACACCAGCCAGCACCCTTCACACTAAACCCAACAACCAAAATAAGACCAAAGTATTACAGCACCGAGGACACTAAACTATTATGTGCCACAGGCAGAGACTAGGAGGAACCTGAGGTGTACCAATGCTTGAGCACCTAGGCATGACAGGGTATTGATTAAGTGATAGATACGCAGATAATCCAGGCAAGAGACCTGCGCTCCATGCTGCAGATGAAGATGAATCCTTCTCCTCCCATAAGGTCAGTGCCAATCTGACCAGGGGAAATTCCTTCTTAACCCCAACATATGATGATTAGCATTTAAGCAAGCACCAGCCAACTAAATATATGAGAGAGTGAATGCTTGATGTTACCTCAGACCACTTGCCCACCCAGTCCAGCATTCCATTGTGAATCAAACTATCTCAAAGTTTAGATGTGTTTGGATCAGGAACATCCCATTCCAGAACATCTTTGAAGACAAGGTTAGAGTGCAGGAGTCCCTAGAGAGTTTTCATGTGTATGTTTCCATTCACTTAGGATTTCATATTGCTTTAAAACACAGATCAGGAGAATCACTTCTCATCTACTAGAGCACATCAGATTCTGCGGTCAAAAGTAGCATGGTACAAAGGTAAAGTTCAGGTAGTGGAGGGAAGGAAAGGAATTAGGAAACAAAACATTATAGATTTTTATTTCTTAAATTAAAAGAATGAGGAAAATATAGGTAGGACCAGAAGGGGTGTCCAATATTGGATTTTTAGTTGAAACAAGACACTGATTAGAACAACACCATGAAAACTTTAATTTCCAGAGTAATCAGAAATCCAATTGTCTCATCTTCAGAATGTAGAGAGCTCCAACAGCATACAGCTGTCCTAACCCCATGTTGAGACAATAGCTCCACGATGACTCAGGGAGAAGAGTAGCTCCTAGAAAACTACTAACATCTCCCAGTGGCACTTTATGTCCCTTGGAGGTCACCGAACCAAGTAATCAGTCTGAAGCTGTTTAGCTTCTTAGATTTAATGAGATCCGAGCCCAAGGTAGTGTGACTACAGGCCATTAGTGAAGCTAATGTAACACACACTGGTGACTTTGGGTTAATTTTACACTTGTCATGAAATCTCACCAAGAATATTTCAGACATTACTGCAAATTGCTGCTCAAATGGCCACAAGTGATTGTTTCAAGAAAGAAAATAAAATATTGTGGTGCAGTAACCAATTGCACTACCTCAGTTGGTGTTAAACCAACCCACATCATATTCATGTATCTACAGAAGAGGTCTATGGAATGTACTGAGGGGAAAAATAACTGGTGAGCGAGGCCTAAATAGAATTTAAAATAGTTTATTAGATATAAGAATCAGACTGGCAGAATACAATAGTGACTTTGAAAAAATGTTGATGAATTCAGGTGTTGAATTCTCAAACAGCACAATTAAGAGAGTGTGATGTGGTGTACAAACCCAGTGTCAGGCCAGAAGGGGTTAAGGAGCAGCTGGAGACTCAGGCAGTCCCGCCTTGCCACACGCATGAGGCATGCCAATCGTGGAGGAGGAGGAACCTTAAAAGGGAGAATCCCAGTTCAGAAAGGCCCAGACCTGAGAGGTGAACAGACTAGCTAATGGAAAGGTGACACCAGTAAGAGGAGACTGGATTGCTGAATTCCCCAAACCTGGGGACTAATTGCGGAAAAGGAGGAGGTTAATGGAGCAGCAAGCTGAGGCCCTACAGCTGACCCAAGTTACAAGTCCAGCTCCATGGAGGAGTGCTGGGGAGTTCTTGTCTTGAGAGAAGTCGCTGAGGAACTACCTGAACCCACTTAAGGAGAAGTACTTTGGGGGTAGAAGTACTGTTTGGAATGCAGCCCAGCAGCTTTGCAGGAGCCCTTCAGTAGTCAGCTGGGAAGAAGCAGCTATAATTCTGTGGTGAGAATAACGGTGTTCAGAGATCTCAGGAACACAATTATAAGCTGGCATAGGTTACCTAGGGAGGTGGTGGAATCTCCATCTTTAGAGGTTTTTAAGGTGTGGCTTGACAAAGCTCTGGCTGGGATGATTTAGCTGAGGTTAGTCCTGCTTTGAGCAGGGGATTAGATTAGATGACCTCCTGAGGTCCCTTCCAACTCCAGTATTCTATGATTCTAAGCAGGGAAAGATAGGAACAGCCCACAGAAATGGCAGGGGAATTTAAGGAACATCCTTAGCTGTCTCAACTGGGCCGCTGGGCTGGAACCCAAAAGAGAGGGTAGACCTGTGTTCCCCTATCTCTCCTCCAGACTAAGGGGAGAAAGGCAGGCTTCCAGACTCAAAGAAGTCAAGAATGATGAGCCCCAGATGGGGCTGAAGGTCTAGCATAGAGACTACTAGACTTTGGGTATTTCTTGTATTGAGGACTGGACTCTGAATTACCATGAAATAGCAAGTCTCAAGTGTGACCTGACCAGATGGCTAAATCACAAGGCAAAGGGGACAACTAGTGGGCCTGGCCAGCAGAACAGTAGTGGGGGAAAACTCTGCAATACCACACCTAGCTATGTGGAGGCACCCTGGCTGGTGAGTCACTTTGCCACAAAGGAACAAGCAGTATTTTAGTTCCACAGACAAATACTGTCTAGGAGCCTGATCCATTGATGAAAAATCTTCAGTAGTTATAAGATCAGGCCCTGGTCACTTTTAATAAATACTATTTAATTAGCCCAATTTTAGAAAAATGTGATCCATAAATCTGTTAGATATGTGCAGAAACTAATGAGTGTTGATGGAGGAGTTGGAAAGAAGTCAAGAACACAAACACATGATTATTTGGTTTCACTTATCTTTTTTAGATGGACAACATGGCAGATTACCAGCATGTGAAGTTAATATTAATAAATCTGAAAGCATTTTGTGCCTCACTTGTGCTCCTTATAAATTGCCCATTAAAATTGAGTCAGTAGTTTTAACTACTCAGCTGTTTTTTCACCTGGGGAGCAAAGATCTTTTGTTTTCATGTTAGGCTCAGAGATATTACATTTCTTTTGACTGCTTTAAAATATATTCTTTGCCCTAAATGTCAGAAGTTTTCATTTGTTCTATGAAAATAACAAAACAATCTGTTTTAAATGAAACTTCTTGTATTTCCTTTAGGAGATATTGCTTTTATTTGTATTACTTAATTGATACACTGTATAGCATTCATTATGCCAAATGTTATGGTTCTTTAAAAAATTATGCATCTATGTCACCATATGGCAAGATTATTATAATATAAAGTCAACAGCATGCTAGGCAATTTAAGGATATAGAGAAAGACAAAATCTCTGCCCCTACAATGGAGCTTACATTATAAGCACACAAAATATAGAAGTGAAGAGTAGGGCCTGGAATGTGTAATTTTTTACAATTTTATGCTGAAATGTTTTGAATTAATATTAAGTTGTTAAATAGAAGGGTGCAATATAACTCAATTTAGTTTTCAGGCTTGAGTCTCTAGGCCGGTTACAGAAAATGTATTTAGTAGAAGACCTTTAGGTGACACTTTGAATGATACAACCAAACTTTATTAAAAAGAAGAATTTTAATTCAGTAACTACTGACACAAGTGCTATTATACTCACACTTAAAATGAAATGTTAATCAGGCCACTGACAACAGGGCAAAGCACAGCCTTATAATCCTGGAACGAATAGTACCCTTTTAAAGTTAACGGGAGCTTTTCCTCAAACTAGTTTTTGTAATTCATTATAATATTAACTAACATTAAACTGCCTGACCATAATTATATTTCTACCACCTTCTTACTGGCTCTTTACATTACCCTTTGTTTAAATTATCAATTGCACCAATGTCCTTCTCACACTATCAATATCAATAGCATTTTAATGAAACATTTTTTACAATTCTTAAAAATACATTAAAAACTTGCTTAAATTAGTTAAAACAAAAACATAATGGTAACATAACCCTGGGTAATGTCCTTGTTCACTCTTACTGCTCCATAATACTTTGTTTACAGTTTATTTTTAACTCTCTTACATTAGTAACTTCAGTTTCCCATACTTCTTTATAGTTAGGCTAACTTAGGCCCCAAATCTAACTTCTACTTATTTCCTAACTTAAATCATCCTATAGGCTACAGTTGAAATGAAAAGAAGTGAGACAGACCAGCAAGTTCAGCAAGTTTCTCTGCTTCCAAAATTTTGTTTTAAATGTGTGGAGAACTAAGGTTTTAGGATTCCTGGAAGAAGTGTGTTGAAGGCAGGACTTGTTAGAGGAAAGGGTACAGGCACAGTAGACCAAGCCAGGTCAGGAGGGCGTTCCAGGCATAGAAGAGCACATGGAACAATGCATAAAGATGAGAGTGTGAGAAGGATAGTGTTAAAGAAATAGCTAAGAACAAATGTATAGCAAGGAAATCTGTGTGGCTCCTGGAATTTTTCCTGAGCTATTCAGCAGCATGGAGCTGAAGCAGAGGAAGTAGAACCAACATGTAAGTAAAAGATGGGTGGCAGTAGGGCAAATGGAGGAAGGGAACAAAGGAATCAAATGTGGAAGAAAGGGTGGAGTTGTAGGTCTGACACTGGCAGTCCCAGTGCCAGGTTGTGCCACAGCCCCAGGCACTGCTGAACATTGAGAAATGCATAGCTGGAAATCAGGGTGGCTTCCCTGGGTATTGTTAAAATACATTTTAGAGTTATAAGAATGTATTTAGACTTCATGGAATGCTTGTAGGATGCTGCACAAGTATTAATCTTAATTAGAATATCTGTATCCCATGTGATAAGGTAATGTTTAAATGTTTGCTCTGTAACTATGAAAAGGTTTGCTAAGATTATAAATCCCCTAGAGTCAGAGGAGAAGCATTACCAAGTGTGAAATGCTAGTTTACCAGAACAGCTGTTATCTCCTTCCCAACAAAAGTAGGTCTAGAGACATCAGATAATCCATTGTGGACAAAAGATTGCTGCTTGCTTCCCCCACACTGCTGTGGAGGATACCTGCCCAAGCCCTCATTTAATCACAGCTTAAATGCTAGGGGAAATGAATAAAAATACCTGTTAGGGAGCAATTGTTTTCCCTATGCCGCTTGAACTCTGAGGGGTGAAGATTTCTATGCATAAGCAAGGGCCCCCCAGCTGTTTAGCTTGGGTTAGCCCTAAAGGGCATACAGAGTTTGTTTATTTATAGAGGTTTCTATTATCTTCTGAAACTCATTTTTGTGTGTGTATCTTTATCTGCTTTAACCTTGTAATAATTCATTTCTTTTTCATAGTTAATAAAATGTTAGATAGTTTATTATGGGATAGGCTACAAGCATTGTCTTTGGTTTGAAATCTGAAGTACAATTGACCTGGGGTAAGTGACCAAATGTTAAAAGTAACCCAAATGTTATTGTAATTTTTGGTGTAAGGGGCTATCTATCACAGAGACAAGCTTGCCTGGGTGACAAGATACCCACACACAACCCCCTTGTGCACTCAAGTGTATGTCGACACTGCAATTAGATACCCCCAACTGGCTCATGCCAGCAGACTTGGGCTCGGGCTAAGAGGCTGTTTAACAGTGTAGACATTCGGCCTTGGGCTGGAGTGTGGGCACTAGGACTCTGTGAAGGCTGCAGCCCAATCCTGAATGACTACACCACAATTAAATAGCTCTGTTGGCCCAAGTCAGCTGGCACAGACCAGCCACGGGCTTTTAATTGCAATTTAGACGTATCCTATGATTCCATGTTAAGGCTGTTTAGTATTTTAGGTAGCAACCATAAGAAAAGACACAAAGGGAACGAATAGCAAGGGTGAGAAGGAGTAAAGAGTGGAGAGCACGGAGGGATTTGTGAGGGGTGGAATACTCTGGGGTTGACTAAGATGATGCCTGGAAGGTCTCAGAAGGAATACAAGATAAAGCTGAGACAGTGAGAAGCAAACAATACTGAAGGAGATCAAACAGAAGGAATTTGTGGGAGCTCAAAAAAAAGCAATTACAGGTCAAAAGAGCACCTTAAGCAGTGAACTGGAGTTATAAGATGGGGAAACGGATCACGAGCTACAAGGCAAAAGAAAGTGAGAAAGGGAGTCAAAGGGAACAGCTTTATGAGGTAAAAATCACAGAGGATGAGGGTGGGGAACAGTCAGAAGAGAAAGAGGGAGAACTACTCAAAATTATAGAAGAAAGAAAGTTACCATTTAAAGATAGCATTGAAAATTTGTTTATTTGTTTTTATAGCACCATCTTGTGCTGTCATTAGATTCTAATTTACAACACTTGGTTAGCACATCTGGCCAGGCCATCTGCTATCATTGGACGTGGCCATGTGGAGAACTTAAATTTGATGATACACTGGGCCAGATCTGGCACATTATGTTCTTCTGGAATATGCTCATTAACTGCAGAGAGGCCACAGCTATGGGCAATACCTAACACTAAGCAAGCTCCCCACTGCCCCTACAAAAGAAATATCTTTTACTGAACCCAACCAAATGTGCATTGCTTTACATTGCATATTGGTGGATAGGGGTTTCATTACTAAACTTGCAGACAGTCAGCTTATCTTCTGAAGCATTTGCTTTACTTAATATTTCAATTTTCCACCATGTAATTAAGGTTTTGGTTTTCTGTTTAAACCTATATTTTCTGGTAAAATCCTGTCAAAATAAAGTTTCCGACTTACAAGTTGATACAGGTCTTAAGAACCTCCACAAAAATTAGTTTTACAGAACTCCTGATCTTCACATCTTACAGCTGTCAGGCCAACTTCTTGTCAATTTCATACTTAGGAACAGGGCTGGGCTGTCAGCAGAGGCACAAGAATTAGGAGTGACACTAGTGAATGTCCCAAAAAATGCTAAGAAAATGTGGCTTCACAGTATCTTATACAAATACCTTAATAAGTGGCACAAAACTAATCAAGTAAAGCTATTGTGGATTGTGATTTAAATATGGGTCAGTATTTTTAAACTAAGAACTAATGCCTTTAATGAGAGATTCAGTTATAATCAGACAGGGGGTGTATTAAAAAATTCTTCCTTGCCATTAATAATAAGTTGGTCAAAAAAAACTTCACATAACTTCAAACTGCTGACATATGGCAGAGAATCATGTTACAGGACCTATGTGCTAGGATTTTGAAATGAACTGGCAATATGTTGGGACCAGACACAGCTGTTTGCTGTCTGATCTGGAGTGTGGGTCATAAAAATAGTCTTCAGGGACTGTTGAAAGACAACAGAATGTGTTTGATGGAGACTTACTTCATGTTAAAGTGCTGCATTTATGTCAGTTACTCTAAGGGAATTTCTCTTAACTCTAGTTAAATCTTAAATGTGTGTGATCCCCCTCCCCCATACACACACCTGTTTTCAGTTAAATAATTCAGTTTTGTGCACGGCAAGATCAATCTTCAGTTTTCAATATTTCTTTCTGGAGAGAAGCTTAGGTCCATTTGTTACTCCCATTCTCATGAACTGAAAGTTTGGTTGATATTCTTTGAGAAACTCACTCCTGGGAACATTGCTATACAATTGTGTGTATGCGTCTGCGTGTAGGGGGCTTAAATTATAAAAATTGGGCAATTCCACAGCATTCCAGGGTTCAGCATTTTGTTTAGAATCACATCCATACTGTTGACAAGAGATGGACCCAAAGTGGAATCATGTATTTCAACACCTAAGCTCTGGTGGGGTTATGTTAGGAGGGACATCAACCCACACAACAAATCCTTGATTTTGGATTTACAATTAAAAAAAATAAAAAAAAACAGAAAAACCACCACACTCTGGTTTTGCCCATCTTTCCTGATAATTACACTGACTCCTCAGTTGTAAGAGCGTCCAAACAAAAGAAAGATAACAGAATCAAGGGTGTTTACTTAGGAGTAATTGGATGAAATTAAAGAAAGGGACACTTAAACTGAATAGCAGGTTATGAAACTATGAGTTTCCTAACAAAAGGTGATGTTATCTCAAATCATTAAAAACATTTTGGAGTGTGTACCTATGCATGCATGCACTCACACAGACACACACACTTCTGTATAGATATATGCATCCCTTTAGTCCCAATATTGAAACTATTTCAACATACCATGACTGAATCATAGTGGGTATTCATGTTCCTGAACAATAAAGAAGCATGGGGGAAAATCTAGTATGGTTAAATGGCAAGGTACAGGAGGCAATCTGATCCAAATTCTGAAGTCTTCAGAAGTCTGAATTCCAATCTTAATTAAACCAGTAGGAAGGAGCGTGAACTACAGCAGATAAAATGGAAATAAAGAATTGGTGATGAGGATTGTAAAGAACTAATAGCCAAAGACAAACACTAATAATCAGAAATTATTCCAGTATATAAGAATCATACAGTTTGTGAGAGAACTGGTGAGTCCTTTGGATGACTAAGGCATTAAAAGGGAACAATGAAGGAAGATGAATGCATTGTAGCAAACCTAAATAATTTCATTGTATTGCTCTTCACCACACAGGATATTGGGGAGATACCTACTTAAGACTTATTTTTTTCAGGTAATGAGGAGGAGTCACACTCAGAGATTGAGGCATTGAAAGAGGAGGGGCTGGAACTAAATGAAATACAGAGCAACAAATCACAAATAATATTCCTTCAAGGATTTTGAAGGAATATTAGAATGAAGTGACTGAGTTGCTAACAAAAATATGCAATTAACAAAATCAGTTATTTCAGATTACTAGAGGATACTCATCTTTTTAAACGAGACGAGGATAATCCTTGTAATTACAAACTAGGCAGTCTTACTTCACCACCAGGTAAATTGGTTGAAACCAAGAGTTTTATATAAAACATATATTAGATGAACATATGACAGATAAAGAAGAACCACTAGAAAGAAAGTTGATGTCATTTATTTGGACTTTCAAAAAGCCTTTGATAATGTCCCTCACAAGAGGCTATTAAAGAAATGAAATAGAGGAGGAGAGGAAAAGTAATTTTGTGGATTAGAAATTGGCCAACGGATGGAAAAAGGAGGTCAGCTTGTAAGTGGTCAAATTTTAACATGGCAAAAGGTTAACAATGGGATGCGCAAAGATTCCAAACTAACACTGCTAATTTTAGTGTATTTATCGGTGATCTTGACAAGTAGGTGAACAGTGCAAATATGCAGATGACGCATCAATTATTTAGGTTAATGAAGATAAGGAACTCCAGAGGATCCTAATAAAGTTAGATGATTGGGCAACATAGTAGCAAATGAAATTCAATGTCCACAAATATTGTGGATTGTTTTGGGGTCACAGAAGGCAAAACTGTTATGGGACTCCTGAGTGGAAAAGATTGAGAACCTATAATAATCTTATTTATGTTTTTAAAAATGTGGGTTAATTTTTCAGCTACCCCTCTTCTCTACTGAGAAAGTTAAATAGTCAGTTGTGTGGTTGACTCTCCATGGTGTCAGAAAGAGCTGATTACATCCGGATACTATGCAAAGCGATGAAGAAGATATAGTGTGATATCAATTTTTTAAAATAAAAAAACTCAAGTTCAGTTTTATTTATACACATAAATCTATTTGATGCAGAGTAAATATGATGCACCTGAATAGGACAGAATTTGATTTTATGTATCAACTTTCATAATCATGGCATTCCACATAGTAAAAACACAAGCAGTTAGATACTGGCAATGTAGCTTCTGTCATTAGGGACTCAAGCTAGAAGGCACCTAGAGATTTTGGCACTGCGACTTTTTTTGTTGTTGTTGTTGAAAAAGAGAATGGTAACCATTAGCCTAGATAGTTTTTGAAAAGCACCATGTTTAATCTCAATTTGGATAGTTCCATTGGTTTAATATTTTACTGAAAGAGAGACACCGCAAAGTGCAACAGCCCTATAGTATTCATTATAGTATTAAGGTTGGGCCTAAAGCAGTAACATGATATAAGCCATCCATCCTCAGACTTACAATCCAGAGGCAAGTGCTATACTGTACTGCAGTCAGATTAAAATAATAATTTCATAGCTATATAACCAATAACAAAAGCAGTTACTCATTGTGTAATGGGGCAGGTCAAATTTTTTCAATAATTTCAAAGATTTTTGTAAAGATTTTGATCTTTTCATGAAAAAATGGGACACAATTTTCATGGGTTTTTTTCCAGGAAATGTACGCTCATTTGAGCAGTGCTATGGCTTACATAAATATAATAAAAATTCATGCATCAAGGTGTAAGTTGATAACTTCAGGAGTCAGGGAAGGATTTCTCTATCTGCGGGGTGCTGAACTCTTAACACTTCACCTTGTTCTAAGTGGGATGCCATACAGAGTAAATTCTGTTGACCACCACTAAGTTCTTGTTTAAAAAAAACCCAAAAAACAGTCACTCCCCTCCATGTATGACAGATGGAAGTTTACGACTCAAGAGGTGAAATTTCAGCTGTGTATCTAAAAGGTAGAACACATAACTCATAACCCAGGAGGTTCTGGGGCTAAGGTAACTTTGAGGCATGTTTGTGCCCTCTAATGTTAGATTGCTCCAGGGAGACGTCTCAGGCATTTAAAAACAAACATACAAAAAAAAAAAAAAAAAAAAAAAAATCACACCACACACACAGCTCAGTGACTGTCTAAGTTACTGCCCTCTGGATCATAGCATTGCTGATATCTGAGGAAAACATAAGAGATCATAGTGCACCGACCCACTTCCTGCTATGTTATGCGCTGCAGCCTCACCTCCGCAACGCCCCTACAGTAGAATTACAAGGAGGTCCTCAGGAGGCAGCCTTTATAGCAGTCATCTGCAGTACCTGTGCTATGCTAATCATACCCAGACAGATAAAGTGACTTTAGGGTTCCTACCATTTTACGTTATGTAAAGGATCTCACCCCAGGACTGTACAGGATTGGCCCAGTACACTATGCTCTCCTATGTTTTCCTTTGATCTGAAACATCAGCTACCAGCCACTGTCAGAGCCACTGAATCTGACTAAATGAATCTATCTGGTACTATATAATGACTCCAGAACAACATATGCTAATTTAGACTAAGTAACACTTAAAAATATTGGTGAGTTTCAGGTTCTGAGAGGACTGCTGTATGAACAGAATTAATTACTTATTTTTCTGTGCTTCAGTGGAAGACATCCCAATAACATAGGGGCAGGTCATATTTGTGCACTCATTGGAAAACATGAATTCCAAACCAGAAAAAAATCATGATGAACTAAACTATGTATTAAGTCAATAGATATATGACTTAGTATAATAAACTCAGGCCTTAAGAAGAAATAAATTATAGTAAAGCAATCACAAACTAATTAATAGAAAAGGACTATGTACAAATCATAGGCAATGTATTACCATAATAATTACAAAAGCACTAATCTCATTAAACCAACCTGTAACATGATTATCAGCTCCCATGAATTAGTGATGCCTTCTTCTTATACAGAAGAAGAAAAAAGAAAAAAACTCACATGAAAAACACTAATTAAGGCCAATGCAATGAAGAGGGCATGGATATTACATTGGGATTTTTCAGTGTTCTAAAAAGAATTCTCTTTCTTCTAAAAAGAGGATAAGTAAATCAATCTTTGGCAGTAGCTGGAATGGAAGCATGCTAATCAGACAAACATGGCTCTCATATACAGTGATTTTTTGTGTGTACTTATTTACTTCAGTATTCAACAATGTATTTACATCATTTTTAATCTGGTTTACTAATGGCTTGTTGCACTAATTATGTTGAGATCAGGAAGTAGAATCACTAAAATGAAATCGCATTCAGGAAACACCCCTTCACCGGGAATAGGTGAGACAGCTGTAATGTCTGATAAGTGTCTGTTTCAACTGTGCACTCTAATCATTATTGACTACTGAAGAAGGCAGTTATAGAGAAGAGCTAGTTACTTTAAACATCTATTTAAATACAGTGGAAGTGAATATCCAAAAGACTAGACAAAGTCTCCTTACATTTCAAATGCAAGATCAAAATAGTGGAAACATTCAGTGACAACTGCCCTGGAACATCTCTCTGCATTTTTGAACTAATAGTTAGTTAATCTCAAAACTCACAGCTCAGATGCTTCCAAGCAACAGAGTTATGGCAACAATATGATAAAAGTGGTGAAGTACAGGTTTTCAAATGGTTCCAGCTGTGTTTGTGCCTGTTTTCTAAAATTAGGTGAAAGCAAATCAGTGTCACACTTGTAATAATGCTTCCAAATGTACTGTAATATTTATTCTGGACCACAAAATACGATGGGTGAAAACCTGGACTCCTGGAAGTCAAGTAGTAAAACTATTGACTTCAATGGGGCAAAGACTTCATAGTATCATGTGTGTGTGTATATCATATCATATGCACGCACGCACGCACGTATAAATAAAGATAACACACCATGATTATTGACTCATTCTAAACCTCTAAGATAAAAAACAACAAAATAACCACCCACACCCCTTCACAAACAGAGAGAAAGTAAGACAGGGCACATTCTGAGTAACTTCTCCAAGAGTATACTTCAGATCTCCTGAAACTCATGGATTTCAAGCTATGAGATCAAGCATATATGATGCTGTGTCATGGTATCCAGGTTCTATCAGTATGTGTTTGGGACAGCCATATTTCTCATATGTGTTGAATCCTCAGGGAGTTATCCAAGTCATCTAAAATAACAGCTGATAAAACCTTCATTACATTTCCCATGTCTAGTCCTGATCAATATAAATACACAGAGAGCAAATCTCCAAGTATCTTAGCAGTCACTCAAAATCTTCAGACAATCACATAGTTGAAACTTGGTATCTATACAAATTTTAAAAGCCAAGCAAAGAAAGAAAGCTAGAGAAGATTTTTTTTGAGCTAAAGTTCTGTAGTAAAGTGGGGAGCAAGTGAGATAGCGTAGCTTTAGGGGAAATATTATTTTCTTTATTATAATGAACTTCTTTATTCAGAGATGGGAAGGCATGATTCTTTATCACTGTTATATGACAACCTAAAATGCAGCCTCTCAATAAAAGTGAAAGTTAATTAGGGATTCTGATGATCTACCTGGTGGCTCGCTTTTATTTCACTTTTTAAAAATAAATAGTTTGGTACGACAGCAATAATGTGAATGGCACTGAAAGTTGTGACTGCAAAATGGGTTCCTGCTTTGAAAATAATTGTCTATGCTTCACTTCAACATTTATTTTCTATAAATACCTTGGCATTTATCTTGCAGAAGGAGACCATTATCCAGTCACAACGTTCAATTCCTTTTGACATTATCTCTTAAGTTAAATAGTAACAGCAAGAATAAAAGGGCTTGCTTATTGAAAGAATGCTTTTGTATTCGTAGTACATGAGCAAATACAGTATATTGAATTCACCTTCTTGATCATTATTTGATGTGAAAACAAAATGTATATTCTATTTCTTAGTTAAACCTTACAATTTCGTTTTGAAAAGTAACAACAAAAACAGAACACAGCAGTGACTATTCCAACTTTTTTTAGTGCAGCTTCAGTGTACCCTCCTGAAGCTTCTGACTATCTTCAAAGAAGAGAAAGTCCTTTGCTACAGGTGATCAATGTTATTCAATGGAATTCATGCTGCAGTATAGGAAATCTATCCGTAAGAATAGATGGTGGAATTTTAAGTCTCAGACCCCCTGTACTCTTTCAACTTATTTTATCAGCAGTATTATTATTTAGTGGTTTTGCTTAATTTGCTTCTGGAAGATTTTTTAAAACAGAGTTCTAGAGTCTAAACTGACATAGTTTTCTTGTAGAAAACTCTGATTTTATATTCCATTAATATTTTATGTTTGCTGTTGGTAACCACATTTCAGTAGTACTACCGAAGGAAAGAAGACAGCAGTGGACATCCAAAGCTACTGAAGATTTACCATATATTTTCCACAAAAAGTTGATCCCATATAGTAAAAGCAATGAGTTGCACTTTTCTATCCTTTCAGTAGAAGAAAGAACAGTTCTGGGAAAAGCAGAGTGATGCAAGACTCAGTGAAGTAGAAACACCACACTATATGCACAAAGCAAATAGTCATCAGAGTAGACACTAGAGAAGTATACTTAGGAAGTGATCTTTGTGGTCTTTTCAGAGAGACTATTTTTTGCAACGTGGCTATGACTTGTGACCAAGAATACAGTTCATTTTATCCAGGGGACCTAGGTTCTGTTACAGCAGTTGACTGTGTCAACTTAGCAAATCATTTAGCCTCTCTAGAACATAGAAGTTCTCATATGGTTCTTTTAAACCATGCAAATACACACTAGTATCACCAAACATTCTGTAATTTAGTGGATAATCTGTCTGCTTTATATTCCAAACAAAGTGCCAATCCTGTTATGGTTGTACTTTTATTAATATTACTTCTTGAAGTGCTGCTTCTCATATAGCTACGGCCTGGGTAGGCCGACCTGGGAGACTGAGAGACTAAAAATATTCGTATTTCCCCCCAAAATAACTGAAAAACTTCTTTGTGTGTGTTTGCTTGTTACTTGAGCTAAGTTTAATGTAGGTGTCTCCAGAACTGGAGGGTCAATGCTTCAAATTACTCAATCCCCAAGACTTGTAGATTGTATTTATGTGTTTATATGTAAAGAATGACCTGATATATAACAATAATAGTAAATATTAACATGCTTTAAACTTGTAGAGCACCTATTAGGAGAGAAAATGCTTTACAAACATGATTTCTTCCTGTGAGGCTTAATTCCTTCTTATCCCTATTTTTTAAGTGGGGAATTGAGATGTAGAGAAGGTAAGGGCTCAAAACGGCACGTTTTTGCTCACTCTGGCCCTGACCAGCAAAACAGCTTGCAGCATAGAACCCTAAAGGTCAGACAGGGCCTGAACCCTTATCTACTGTCTCCTAGTCCTCTGCTTCAGCTGTAAGACCATCCTTCTATGAAATATATATACACACGCAAGCTATATATTGTATTTGTATATGTATCTATGTGAGTGTGCTTTCCAAACATGACTAGTGACTTGGGATGGTTCCATTGTTGGGTGTCCAACTTGAGGTACCTTAAAGGGGCCTGATTTTAGAAAGCGTTGAGCCTGCGAAAGCTGCAACAAGGTGGAATTTGCAGAAGTGCTTCACATAACTCTGCTTCCACTGAAGTCAACAGGAAAACTCCTATTGAGTTCTTCTATGGACACAGTTTTTGGCCAATACTGAGCACTTTTGAAAATCTCAGCCTAACGCTATTTTGCATGCATGTGTACACCCACCCACTTGCACAGGGTCAGATCATAAAGTGGTGTAAATAGGTGTGACTTCAGTAGAGCCATACGGATTTACACCAGATGAACAATCTGACCCAGAATTGGTATTATTTTTTGGAATCTATATTTGTCAATGAAATCCAGGGCTTGAAAAAATGAATGACAGTAGGAGAAGACTCCTCAAATCACAGGCAATTGCAGACCACTGTTTTCAGCCTCTGGGACAATATATTTTCCTATAATTTGAAAATGTCAACATATTGTGTAATATATCCCTTAAAAATTTGGTTTCACCCTTAACGTTCTGCAGTCTATTTTAGGTCAAAGACTATTTTGATCCCATGTCTAATTAAGCATGAGTTCATTATATTTATGTACTCATAATTTTGACTAAATTAAACATTTATAAAATATAACATATATCTAATCCTCTCAACTTCACTGTAAGGTAGGTCCTTACATTTTTGTTTTCCCATCTGTAAAATGGGGTTAATGAGGCAGAGAAGGGAAGTGAATAATCTAAGGCCACACAGCCAGAGCTAAGAACAGATCATATGTCTCCTGACTCTTACTTGCATACTCATTCCTCTACACTACAAGACTATTACACAGATGGAAATAATTTTATGCCATATGAAATATAATTCCGTACTGTAAGGGGAATACAGATGAACTTCTTCTAGTATAAAGCTCATCATAATTAAGTATCTATATAGGTTTAGGTCTGGCCAAAACCAGCTTTCACAAATCTATTTACACATGTCATAAAACTAAATCATAAAAACAAAAATCAGTCTGTCTGACCTTTCCCTGCCCTTTTCTGGTAAGTCCACCTGAAATGCACTTGCTGTAGCACCAACATTCACAAAGCAGCTGATTGGCTTACATGCCAATGTAAAAGTGATTGATCTGAAGTCACCCTGTGCTCCAGCTCAGGAGTCAATGTAAGATCTGTGGGGTAAGAGGAATGAGAAGATTATCTTGAGAAAGGTGTGTGCTTGAAATCAGATACGGACTTTCTGATTAATCCAGCAACTTTGGGTTGAGTACCATTTGATTGAATGGCTCATTACTGTCATTAAACTTCTTGTTTCTTAATTGCATTCTACTATAGAAGACTGAAGGCAAAACTGAACTAACCCAGAGAAGCCCACAATCAAATCTGATTGCGTCCAGCGTGAGTGTTGTACCTCTATTAACCTCTTTGCTGTGTGGGCTAGATCTACACAATGCTTAGCAGGAGGGAGGGGGAAAAAAACCCAATCTCCTTCAGCTTTTGCTATGCTATTATTTATTATGAATTTTCAGGAAATTATGAGTTTGCATAGAATTAACCCTATCAGAAGCAACCATTATTTCAGATGGTGAATGCTGGCTATCATTTTCTAAATTCAAGAGATGTTGACCTTATAGTGGCCAATTTTCACTTACTGACATGAAACCTAATCAACATCACATCCTTCACCTACCTATACAGGAAAGGCACTATCCATTTTAAAAATAGGGGGTTTTTTTGTTTGTTTTTTGTTGTTGTTGGGTTTTTTTGGGGGGTGGGGGGTGGGGACGGGGTTAAAGAAAGGTCCAGGGTTAAAATCTCAGTAGGCTGCATTTGTCTAAATGTGAATTTGGCTCTTTCCATCAGTTAGGCTGTTCATAAATTCGGGGTGTGTGTGTGTGTGTGTGTGTGTGTTTTTTTTTTAAAGGAAAGTATACTTCTAGGACCACAAAAATTGATTTAATGGTATGCATGACTTCAAATTCAATCTTTGTAAAGTGGCCCTTGACAAAATGGTTTGAAGATTTCTCACTACATCTCTCTTTTCATCTCAGTTCTAGTCTTCACATAAATACTGTCTGCAAGCAGATAGTAACAGTAAGATAACCATTTTCCTAAAGTAGTCATGTATTTCAGACATTATTTGGTAACCAGGCAGGCATGCCACACAATCTCAGTAACCATTTTGAACAACGCTATGTAGTCCACTTAAACTTTGCAAACACAGGGTCTTATTCTTTGCCTTACACAATCACTTAGAACCTGTGCAAAATGGGTATAACACATTCATTGAAATGATACTGTGAATTCACATACCACCTTTCCTCTGATGGTCTCAAAGTGCATTAACAAATTAAATCCTTCATGGTTTTCCAGACATAGTCCCATGTAGGGAAAGTTAAACCAACTTCAACCATCAGTTTTCCCTGGAATTACAATGCCGAGGGAAGTCCTCACTCCATGGAAGATGCCAGGAATTCAACCTCCGCCATATGGGGGATGTTGGATCAACCATGTGAAGACTCTGTACCTCCATGCAGGTGCTTAGTACCCCAGTTCCCTGTAGTATCTTTACAGCATGACTTCCCCTTGCTGTTACCACTGGAACCACTCTACCTCAAAGGGAATTTCACAGCACAGAAGGATAAACCATTCCTGTTATGTAGATTCATTTTCAGTAACCATCTCTACTTTGTCCCTAGAGTGGAAGAAGAATGCTGCAGAAGGCACTGGTGCTCCATCTGCCACACCTATCTCCTAATCTACAGTGATCATTCCAAAGGATGAAGAACAGTCATTCATAAGAGATGGCATGCTCTGCTTCTGTACCTCCCCCTCATCACACAAGTGAAGAAACAGGAGGATGCCTGGAGCCTTAAATTACTCTGCCCCTAGTGGTTTTTACAAAAGGATCTTCATTTCATAGATGAGAAAGTGGAGGTACATGAGACACTCACAGATTTGCACTAATTTAGTGGCAGTGACAGCAATATCACATAAATCACCCTACTCTTTTCTTGTATCTTAAACTAATAGACAGTGATTCCTCCTTCTTATGTTGTTAATTATGTAACAAACGGGTCAGATAATCTCATCAAAAGACTCAGTGTAGCTACTCCAAAGATCCTAATTAACATTTTATGAAAGAATGTAGTCACTTTAAGGATGTTGCAAAAGTGTCCCTGCAAAACAAAACCCCCCAAAAAGTGCACAGTATCACCCTAGGGATGAGGAACACTATGATAGAGAACTGTTATACTGACAGGACTTGGAGGCAGGAAACTCTCCCTGGGCAGATACTTTCACTTTCTACAGAAAGTAGGCTTTTACTAAAAACTCCAGCCCCCTCCCCAAATCAACACATATTTCTACCTGTTGTGGCTTAAAAGAACCTTCATTGGCAAACCAATACAGTGGTCCTAAATCTTCAAACAGCCAGCTCCAGTGCCTCTGGTGCTGCTCCAAGCAAACTCAAATTTCAACAGAGTGAAAACATTAACTGTTGCTATTCTGAACCTTATGGGCAGCAACAAAACTCTTGAGAATCAACACAGTTTCATGTTGTGGTTTCCTGGGAAGTTGTGAGACCAGTGGAGGCAGACATTGGAGCTGTTGACAGGAAACACCACCAAAAATGAAGGCTATGTGAAGTGTCGAATATCACATATATCCTACCTCCTGCCCAACCCAGAAGCCATGGAAAGAATACAGTAGCAAAATTCCATCCCCACCCTGTCAATTCCTTCCCTTTCCCAGCAACCAGGAGGCTTGGAAGGATGTGTGTATATACACACACGTGTACACATATGAGTGAGTGAGTGAGCGAGTGTGAAAATGCTCCCTTCTGTTTCCTGCAACTGGGTGGAGGTTTTTTTTTTTTTTTAGGAAGGCTTCACATTTTTCTAACCTCACTAGCCAAAGGCAGATTGAAAAGATGAATAGTCCCAAGCAGAGTCCAGGGTCAGCATCCTTCCATTTCCCAGCAGTTGGGGACAAAGGGTTGGCTTTTCACTTGAACATTAATAGTCCCACTCATCTCTATCAATTACTTTTATTTTCTATGAGGTCTTTCCATATTCTTTTGAGTCTCATGTAAATAGGAGCTTTCATTGGCTAGCTGCCATTGCTTTCTACATCACTATCATCAAGCTAATGATTCACTCTTTGTTTACATATATGTGGTGCCTCATAAGGGGAAAGTTATTACTGTGGCTAAGAGAAGAGAGCTATTTTTCCTATAAATAAATTCACACTATTCTCCATTTTGCTGTCATTAACAACTATGATCTTATCACTGAACTTTAGTTTGTATTAGAAGTACTAGAGGTCATCTTTCTATAATGAATATACATTAGCAGGAAGTTAATACAAGTCTCCTTGTACTATTTTCGACACTCATCTTGTTTGCTTTACAACTTCAAGATAACAAGACTATCAAATAGGGGGAAAAAAGTTATTTCTTGTCATAAATGCAATATTTCCAGAGTATTCTGACATTTATGAACTTGAGGGAGACTGTCTAATTTGTTTTTTAAATATGATATATTGTTTCAAAAGAATATTCTGATTCACTAGGTCTCAAATACCAAGACAGTCAATGGAAGGTAAACAATGCTGCCTACTCCAAGGAAATTTTTGAAAGGCATTCCATGTATTTCAGGAGACTTCTCACACACATTACTGGATCAAAAGAGGATGTGAACTCTGATTTCTTATATTCAGTGATATGCCAATTCAATGCCAAAGGAGAAAGTAACTTTTACATCCTATGCAAAGGATTTGCTATGAATTTACAATGTGGTTATGGTATACTTTGAAAAGTGACTTCATAAAAATGCCATTGCGGGATTCCAGGTTTGTTCTCGCTCACTGACTTCTCAGCCATTTTGCCCAGAGCAGTAAACAACCTACAATCTGAAAGCCAAGCTGTGCTTTTTCTGATACATGAATTATCACCAGAATTCTGCAGGACAAATTCACCCCTTACTTACACTTTTTAAACCTTGATGTATTTATTCGAGTTGAACAGGTGTAAATGAGGCCCAGCAATTAGAACTTAGTGAAAATTTTTCTTTGTGATATGCAAGCCAATAGAAATAGCTTACTCTGCCACCGATGTCTTGGTTCTGCAAGGCTCGTAATAGTAATAAGTAGCATAACATGATTTTTGATACCTGATTAAGCAATCATGACTCCAAGTACATAGACAAAGATGCCTATTGAGTAAAAGTATTATTATTACAGTCATTTTCCAGAGTAGAACTGCATTTTAAGAACCGAAAAATCTTGATCAATTCAATTAACTTTTTTCCTCAAATACTTTTCTACAGGTGTTTTATGTCACACATGCTATTTTACATATAAGCTCTGTTTTGTTCATGCCAAATTATTGTCATTTGCTAGAAAAAGAGTTTGCTGTGGTAGAAGAAAAAAACGTGGGGGAAGTAAAACCATTTATAATGCACAGAAAATGGTTAGTAAAATAAATAGCTCTCTGCAGCACTTATACTGTACCTTGGCTAGAAATATTTGAGACCTATCTAATCTGACAAGGAATTTTCTTATTAAGCAAACGTTGGAACATCCTTAAGGCAAATAATAAGGGGGCAATTTTCAGCCACAAGGAAGGAAGGTGTGATAGCCAGAAGAACTGGTGCAGTTCAGGTCACAACCTGAAACAGGAGGCTGCATCTTGTAATGCCATAGAACTGTGCTCTACAGCAGTTCCCTCCGATCCTGCGACCATACTGCCTGAGGATGCAGTGGTGGCTGATGAGCAATTCTGGTGCTACTCCAATAGCCTGTGGCAAAAACTCCATTCCCACTCCAGCCATTGCCAGATATCTATACATCAAGCCCATTATCCTAGCTGCGAGCAGGGACTATGATAGAAACACAAGAATGGCCATAAGAACATAAGAATGGCCAAACCAATGGTCCATCGAGCCCAGAATCCTATCTTCCTACAGTGGCAGGTGCCAGATGCTTCAGAGAAAAGGAACAGAGTAGGGTACTTTAATCAAGTGATGCACCCCATCATCCAGTTCCAGTTTCTGGCAGTCAGAGGTTTAAGGACACGCAGAGCATGTGGTTGCATCCCTGACAATCTTGGCTAATAGCCATTGATTGACCTATCCTCCATGAACTTATCTTATTCTTTTGACCTTCACAACATCCCCTGGCAACAAGTTCCACATGTTGACTGTGTGTTATGTGAAGAAGTACTTCCTTCTATTTATGTTAAAGTTGCTGTCTATTGGTTTTGTTAGGTAACCCCTGGTTCTTGTGTTATGTGAAGGGGTAAATAACACTTTCTTATTCACTTTTCCCACTCCATTCATATTTTATAAACCTCTGTCATACCTCCCCTTATCTCCTTTCTAATCTGAACAATCTCAAACATTTTAATCTCTCCTTCTATGGAAGCTTTTCCATACCCCTATTTTTTAATTTTTTTTGCCCTTCTCTGTACTTTTTTCCAATTCTCATGCATATTTAGTTTTATCAATATAAGCTGTGTTATCCTCTTGCTGGAAGGTTTTACTAACATGACACTCAGCAATTACCCCCTCAAGTCCAGACACTGATTATTTTTTGTTATGAAAAATATGAAAACATAGTACAGTGGCAGAGAAACCATAGGGGCATGTCAGATCTTTATCTGTTTTAAATTGGCACAGTTTCATGAAAGCTAATGGGCAGAACTTCTGCCCCAATGAGTTTTTAGCGTTTGCAGAATATGGAGGATTTACTGAAACATTCCTCTACAGCATGCTCTTTTAATAAAAATAAAGCTGTACAACAAAGTAGCTTATTAGTGCAGTATCATTATAATTCACCTACACTAAATTTGAGAGAGAGGAGAAATAAATATTAGAACAACCTAGATGGATCATGAGTAGGGAATGAGAACAGGACAATGCTCTACTTCTTGAGCTAATGGTCTAAATCCATTGGCTGGAGAAGTAGCACATTCATAAAGCTCTTTCGTGGACCCGCCACTTCAGGGGAACAAACACCCACATTGAGTTAATGTGATATTTAAGACCAAAGACCTAGCTAACTCTAATCATATGTTCTTTTGTTGATTTCAGATCCATTTGTTGAACAACAGCATATTCTAAATACCGGGTAACACACATACAAAAAAAGAGGGCAAGTAGAACTATGGGAAACAATTGGTCTCTCAGTAGTGGGGAAAAACATACTTTTACAAGTTTTATTAGAAATGAGATAGTATTGATGTCTCATCAAATTTTTCATCATTTGCAAAAATATTTTTCTTTCTGCTGAAAAAACGGCCTAGTGATTGTGAAAATTTTGAAATGTAAATAACAACTGTAAATAAACATCTAAATATTTGTAACTGGTTCCCAAGTGGAACTCTGCCACAAGAAACTGTTTTCTGGTAAAACAGGAAGCATTTAATTTTTGACAAAATTTACAATTTATAGAACAAGGTGAAAATCTTAGTTTAAAAACCAAAACTACTCAAAGAAAAAATTAATGATCATGTCCATCTGCACTCACAAGCACAAGTAGTAATCACTGAGCAGTAAATGACTTAATGGAGACAAATGCAACGGAAATGCTTGGGTTATGCTGTCTCTGCTGTAATAAGTGTTACCATTCCTACAAAATGCCAGACTGTAAAATGTTGAACCTCTGACCTTCTTAAACAAATTGCAGGTGGTATTGTTATCAAAACTGCCAAAGAAGTGTTCTAAAAGAACAGCTATAATATGTCAGGTGCATTGAATAGAAGAGATCACCACAGATCAGGCAAGCTAATTTGCAAAGCAAACTAAGCAGCACAAAATTGCACAAATAAAAAGGGTTGGGTGTGTCCCATTTCACCATCACATCAGATATATTCTCACAAGAATGAGAACACAAGGCCATTTCCCATTACTTGCATTTTGAACCAAATTAATGTTTTGAAGACGATATGTACTTTGTGATGGGGTGTAGCAACAGAAAGTCTTCTTGGAAGAGAAAAAAGTATCTGGACATACAAAAGTGACTGTATAAACTGAGAGTCCTAGAGTGAGCAGCTAACAGCTGGACCTCTGTAATGGCTCAATCTTGTAATAGGGTGAGCACTCTGGTCTGATGTAGCAGAACACTTCAGCTCCTGCAGCCCCACAATAACTGCATGCTCAGTTGCTCTCTGGGAATGGTGCATGTGCACTGTGGTCAGCTTGTATGAGCTGTGAGGGGACAGACTGTGACCAGTACAAATAAAGTCTTTGGAGAACTTAGCTGCCAACTAACAAGACTCCACTGAACACATGTAAACTGGGATTTTCCAAAAAAGGTATAATTTGGCCAAATTTGGCCAGAATTTCACTAGGAGGAAAAGGTATGTTCTTCTCACCAGAGCAACCCTCTTGCCAAATTTCAAGGTCCCTGCCCCAAAGGGTGGGGCTGTCAGAACTTCTCACCCAACTGTTCTAAGACTTTAAAAAAAAAAAACATGGGCAGAAGAACATATTTTTCACTAATCTTAAACCTAAAAAAATAAATAAAAGTATCAAATCTGAGGGAGACATCCACCTCTGAAAATTTCAGCTCAAATTGTTCATATTTGGCAAAGTTATAAGCAAGTGAAAAAAAGGGCCTTATGATGACAAGTATTGGGCAACTTTAATGATAGGCAGTGCTACCTGTTCTTTACTGGTTGGAGATTCCTCCCTGCTGCAGATTGACTGATTGATGTGGTTATGTACTGGAGACTGATATTTGTATTGGTTCTGAATTGTGTATGGGAAGGTGACAAGGGAAGGAATGCTCAGTCGGGGTCATATCATACTCTACAGCCTACATGTAGCTCTCACTGATGGCATTAGGAGCTGTCTTCATAAACCAAAGACAACCAGGGCCTTTGGTAAATGATGATCTAAGCATCACATGCCTCTTACAGGCTCTGGTGACCTTTCAAAGTACAAGCAAGATATGTACTGCTACTAGTCTTGATTTTCTCTGTCTCCTTCAGCTGCTTCATTTCAGTTTCAGTAACCAAAATTTTGCCATGACAGCTGACAGAGACCAGTCTCCTTTACAACTTATTTTCAGTTCCTATAATATGTCTTGAATTATATAGTGAGTGGCTTATGTAATTTTCTTGCAGACACTAAAGTCTCTCAACGAATATAGATAGTGTGTTGGGGGCAGCATGGGCTTTGTCAATAACCTTAAAATCGCTGGGTTTTATTGTACACAAAAATGCCTGCTTTAACATTTTAACCAGAGATGGTCAGTCCCAGTGAAATTGCTATTTTTCCAAAGATTCCAATTTCCCCTCCTAGTCATGATCCCTCCCATCTGCCACAAACACCATTAAATGATGCCGAATAAGGCTGCCAAGGCCATTTTACAATGAGAAATTCCAAACGGTCGTTTCCTTCATGGCACTTCTAATTTCCATGTTGGAAATACTGCAAGTCTGACCTTAATAAAAAGGAACTGATCACAGAACTAAAAAATTATAGTAGCGTAGGTAGAAGTGATCATTTATAATGCGCAAACAGAATAAAGTCCAGACCAGTGAGATACACATGCACACAGTGCTTTAAGAGGGCCAGATGCATAAAGCAAATCTACTAGAAGGAAGAATTTAATCAGAAAAATGTGAATGATAATTGGGAATTATTTAAGAACACTTTACTAGGTGCCCAAAAACCCACAATCCCACAGGAAGGATGTATTGATTAAAAAATCAACCATCTGGTTTAGGGGGTGAAGTGAAAGCAGATATAAAAATATATTTTATACATATAATATATGAAGAAATATAAAAAAGGAGGAGAACGGAAGCTGATAGTAATGAATATAAATCAGAAGCTAGGAATTGTACAAAATTGATATGGGAAGCAAAAGGACATAAGGAAAAATTGATGACCTGAAGAGTTAGGAACAATACAGAGTATTTTAAGTATGTTGGAAACAAAAAGAATCCTAACAATGGTGAAAACAGTAGAATTATCAATAACACCGCAGAAAAGGAAGAAGTGTTGAATAAATATTTCTGTACTATATTTGGGAAAAGACAGATGATTTAGTCATATCATAGGATAACATTTTTTTCCATTCCTCTAACATCTCAGGAGGATTTTAAACAGCAGCTACTAAAGCTAAACATTTTTAAATCATCAGGTCTCGATAAATTGCACCCAAGAGTTTTAGAACAGCTGGCTGAGGAGCTTACAGAACCATTAATGCTGATTTTTTAATAAGCCTTGGAACACCAGGGAAGTTCCAGAAGACTGGAAGAAAGCTAATGTTGTTCCAGTATTTAAAAAGGGTAAACAGGGTGACCGGGTAACTATAATCTATCTGTCTGACATCAATCCCAGGCAAGATAATAGAGCAGCTAATACAGGACTTGATTAATAAAAAATTAAAGGAGGGTACTGTAATTAATGATCAGTTTATGGAAAATAGATACTAACTAACTTGATATATTTTGATATATTTTTGATGAGATTACAAGTTAGATTGATAGAGGTAATACTTTTGATGTAATACTTAAACTTCTGTAAGGCATTTGACTTGGTACTGTATGACATTTTGATTAAAAAATTAGATATAAAATTAACATGGCACACATTAAATGGATTCAAAGATGGCTAATTGATAGGTCTCAACATCATCACTCAAAGTTTGCAGATGACAAAAATTAGGGGAGTAATAAATAATGAAGAGAACAGGTCACTGATTGAAAGTGATCGGGATCGCTTGGTAAACTAGGCACAAGCAAACAATACCCATTTTATCAGGGATAAATGTAAAGGTGTACATCTTGGAATAAAGAACATAGGCTATATTTACAAGATGGGGGGCTTCTATCCTGGGAGGAAGTGAGACTGAAAAAGATTTGGGAGCCATGGTAGATAATCAGCTAACCCTGATCTAGTTAGATCCTGTGGCAAAAGGAACTAACACAGTCCTGGGATGCATAAACAGGGGAATCCCAAGTAGGGGTAGAGAGGTTATTTTACCTCTATTTTTGGCACTGGTGTGACCACTGCTGGAATACTGCATCCAGTTCTGGTGCCAACAAACTGGAGAGAGTTCAATGAAGAGCTGTGAAAATGATTAAAGGATTAGAAAACATGCCTTATAGTGATAAACTCAAGGAATTCAATCTATTTAGCTTAACAAAGAGAATGTTAAGGGGTGACTTGATTACAGTGTATAAGAATCTACATGGTGGAAAATACTTAATAATGGACTGTTTAATCTAGCAGAGAAACATATATCATGATCCAATGGCTGGAAGTTGAAGCTAGAGAAATTCAGACTAGAAATAAGGCAACAATTTTTAACAGTGAGTGTAATTAACTATTGGAACAACTTACCAGGGCCATTGTTGATTCTCCATCACTGAAAATTTTGAAATCAAGATTGGATGTTTGCTGATATTCAAAGAATTATCTTGTGGAAGTTTTATGACCTGTGTTAGACAGGAGGCCAGCTCATAATGGTCCCTTCTGGCCTTGGAACCTATCAGTCATTTGCTTTCTAGTGCTCACACTACAAAAAACAAGAGGCCGGCTGTTTTCCAGTATTTTGTGGCTTGATATTTGGCAGCAAGTATTAATCGAGCTATATATTTTTATTCTAAATTACCTGAAGAAATAACCTATTTCTGAGTGCTTTCTTAATTGTACCCAAATGTATTTGTATTTTGGGAACAATTTAATCCCCCTCTTCTGCAGCCATGAAAGGATCTGGATATGAAGACAACATTCCTGATAGCCCAGACCCATCTGAGGTTCCTGCATGGTACTATGGAGGGAACAGAAGAGGCATCACAAGCAGGGGGCTAAAATGATACTGGCCATCCTATTCTTTTCTGCAGAGGGACTTAGTAGGCTACTCCAGTCATACATTCTATTTGTGGATCTGAACAGCCGTGGGAGACAATTTCTCCCCTTTCTCCAGCCTTTGAACTTTCCCAGCTCCCTATTTGACTACTTGGACATTTAGGATTTACACACTATTAAATGGCAAAAACCCAGATATAGATATTAGTGTGCTGGCCTACAGAGTATTTCTGTATAATAGAAAAAACGCTGCATCAGCCTTCCTGACATACACACCTTTAGAGGTCAGTTTCCCACAATAGTAGTCACAGGGCAAACTTAGAACCGTGCCTTGGTTTCTGGTATTCATATGTATTAGAAACAATGCTCAAAGAGCTGTTAAGGCAGCAAGTGGTGAAAACTGCAATGAATTAAGATCACCTTATCTCTCAAAATAATAATATAGACAACCTGGACTGTATTGGGAAGCCATTACCAGACCTATGAAGAAGGGATAGGTCACATCCTGTTTACCACTTGTGCACATTTCTATGCACTATTGAACAGAATAGGGGACACCATGCATTTTTGTTTTCCTCTAGTTTCTATTAGTTTTTATTTCCCCTCTTCAAATCAACTTTTATATTCCTGCTCAAGGCAGCCACATTTTTCTGTAAATTCCTCTTTTTCCCCCACTTGCAATAACCATCATTAATCATTGTTATGTAATAAAATTTTCATTACATTTTAAAATTAAAAGCACACAAAAGAAACATTCAAGTCCTATATTAATCTTAATTTATAAACCTGAATGGGAAATATAAATTATATCAAACAAACAAACGTAACCATTAAGCTAATAAACTATTGTTCAACAGGATCCATCTCTCATACACCTACATTTTTTTCTGGTTTTTCAATAGCTGTATCCTCCTACTTCAAAATTATACGAAGATCTGACCATTTCTTCAAGGTATTAATGAACAAGGATTATGTATTCGTCCTAGGCATTTGTGTTTAACTGAGAAAAATCTTTCCAACAACAAATGATACATTTAAGTAATAGAGAAATAAAGATCACAAACAGATTTTTTGCATAATTTGCGTAATTACAAGGCAAGACTGCCAATTTCTTTATGATTTTATAACAGGAATATCTTCTTTCATTATTAATTTAATAAAATGTAATGCTACATCACACTCAAAGTGAGCAAATATGTAACATTTGTGCTTTTCACCATTACAGTGAAAATACATTACAGTCAGAATATTGTGCTCTATAAAGACCAAAAATGTTTCATGTTCATACACTGTATTTGCATACCATTTACATTTTCCTCATGTTATAGATTCTTGAAACTACACGCTTCTTTCTAGATGAAAATTTATTTCAATTCAACATGTGTTAGTATTGTCCTCTGCTCTACATTCTAACGCACAGCACTTTTGCATTCTCTCTCACTAATATCACTCAGCTACATGAACACTCTGAAACCTATTTTTGTTAAGTGATGTGATCTCATGGACGTCTTTTTGACTGTTAAGAATGAGCCAGTGACTCTCTGAAGAAATATATTATAAAGCAGCAGCAAGCTGATGTCTGATCAGATATTTATGGATGCTCCTCCATCCCCTTTTGTCTTCTGTGCATTAAAAAGTTCTTTCATACTTTGTGCGGTTCCTAAAACCAATTCTCTACAGTTTATGGTACTTAGTATGGCCCAAATAGCTCTTTATAAGATTCAAAAGAGACAGGAGGGAGAGCCCTTACTGGTATGAGAAGCAGACTACATTATATTTCATCTTGCCACAAAGATTGCAATGAGAGGGGCCTGAATCACTTAGTTTTACACTTCCCCAGTTTAACTCCATGGACTTCAGTGGAAATGGTTCTGATTTATCCAAGTGAGAGATCAGAATCAGGCCTAAGGATTGCTCTCAGTCCCATTTCATGACAAAGATTACAATAAAATCTGAAATAAGATTTTTTATTTAATTATAATCTTGGACCAGCTCCTGGGATGCAACTGAAGAGGGTTCTGTGTAGTTGAAAGTGTGTGTGTTTTCAGAAGATTCCCGTTGCATTCATCCAATCACAAGACTGCTCTGCACTGGTCTGCTTACCAGGGTGAATCAGAGCAGCCTGAAATTTGCTCTAACTGTACCATCTGCCAAAAATAACAAGGGGCTATTACAGCAGCCAGAGATCACAAAAGTGGAGTGGGCCACAATCCTTCTACTGGATATGCCCACTTTGTCAGCAGCTGCGACAGAGGTAGTGCAGGAACCACTTGAAGATCCCTCTGTGCAGGGAAAACCCTCTGGGGGCCAGTTGTTTTAAGTGTAATGCTGCTTTATACCAGTGGAATGGTGTAAAAGGCCCAGTATGCTGTCCAATACTGGGACCGCAGTCTTCTGTCTCTCCTTGATGCTATTACAGGTACATCAAGAGAAACTCTAAGCAACTCAGTTTGGGAACTTTTTGAAATGCCTGTGCACACCCAGCTAGTCTTGAGGTCATCTGCATTGTGAAATATATGAAATCTTTTGTTTCTCATAATAATCATAAGTCACCTGATACACTGGAAAAACAACTGTGAAACAGCAGCTGAAGAACTTGTTCACAATAAGTAGCTTGCTGGGATCATTCCTTTTCACCAGGAGCTTTACCCACCTATGCAGTTTGCTTATTGGTACAGTCAGCTGTAGCTGACAGTATTTGTGCAGTTACCTATTGAAGTGCCCTGTCTTGAATATTGTTTAGGGCTATGAATTAATCTGTTTGATTGCTTTAAGTAAGTAACCCTTTAAAACTAACTTTGGAACAGTGAAGTTTTATGGTTTATCTAATACAGAAGATTAGATTTGTTGGGCACAGTGCTCCCTTTTGGCATTGGTATTTATGAATATATATAATGACCCACACCTGTCAGATGCAGCCATTTGGCAAAGAAAAACTTTATTTAAAAAGTAAGCTGTATTAAATAAGCTATAAACTAAAAATGAAACTTTAAAAAAAATTATACATATAGATTAGGAAATAGCAGCAGAATTTTCAAAAGATATTATAGACATGGAATTACTAAGTAGCTTCCCAACTCTGTCATTCTAAAACCCAAACAAAAAAGGAGCACAGTTCTGTCCACCTAAAAAGTTGTCCAATCCTCTACAATGCACACACAGACCACTGCACACTTCAGGGACACAGAAACTAGTTCTGGCCATCATGAGGCTATGGAAACTTGGAGGCAGTGTATTTTGAGTGCCAGGTCTGGGGCCATAGAAAATGATTAGCCCCTGTATACTACAGTGACTGGTGGTCTGTACATAACTTTAATAGATTGCATATGCCGAGTTCCTGCTAAGCGCATTCCAGGAGGATATGGAACAAGATTGTGCTACATGTGTTTTGTTTCTGAATTAACACTGAATTTAACGTTACCATTAATGAAACTTTGTAAGGGAGAAAGAGAAAGATTTCCATGCATCAGTTTAAGTGCTCTTCCATGCATAAAAGGTGTTACAGAACAGCCAGTGGGAATGACACATGGGTGGAAAAAACATGCGATGTAGCCAGAATATAAATGAAAGCCAAATGAAGAAGTACTTTGAAAGTGAAAAGCAGTGGCTTTTGCAAATCATAATAGATAAGGAATCCACTGTAGATTCAGGAGGAGGGAGGTTGTGTTCAAAAGGAAATGATGAAATGTAGTTTGTGGCAGTATTGTGAAAGAGCTGGACTTGAGAAAATGGAAAGTTGGAAAAGCAGGACACTTCAGAAGTCAAGATGGAAGATAATTAGAGTCGTGCCTTTGTAGCAGTAGAGTAGTAGGAGTAGAGTAGTGCCCCCCGCCCCCTTCAGTGCCTAGCACTGTACACATCTGATAACAGTTTCACACCCCCTGAGAAGACATTCTATAGATCAAAAAAATTATGCACAAAATCATTAGACAGCGGGTAGAAAGTAATAAATTAATTGCCATATATGCATCCCACTTCTCCAACATGCTGAATATTCTTCAACTTCTTCCCAAAGTGAAAACAAGGATAATTGCACTTAATTTCTACCCTGTTTACGCTACTTAAAAATAAGTTATATCTCATAGGTGTAAAATTTTCAGCAGGAGATTTGGAAAATAAAGCTGATTGACTAATATTTTTAGGGGAGTAATTAAATAATGAATATCCAATGAATTTGCTATATATATATATATAAAAAACAAGAAACCCCAAGCTATTTCCGCTGACAAATATTTCTCTTTATTAAAGATTTTGTATGGGACTATAAAACAGTTAAAAGAATTTCAGGATCAATTACACATACACTTATTAGCATAGTTTCTTATAAAAACACATTTTATGCTCTAAGTAAATAACTTTCCTAGATAAAAGAAATTTAGTTTAAAAAAGAGTTGACACTTAAAATTTTGATCTGGCTGACTTCTAGCTAGAATAATAGAATAATTCCTATATATTTATTATCAAGATAATACTAAAGGAGAAAGTCACTTGGGGAAAAGACAATGGAGAAAATAATACACGACTGGGAAACATGGATCTCGTTTTTAAATTAAAGGGCTAAAATTAGGACCAAGACAAACAAACTTCACTAAAACCAAAAAGACCTACCTACTGCTTGCTGGCAGAGAATAAAACCAGAATAATCACCAGTGCAAATTATTACATTTCTAAAAGTAATTAAAAATAAAAAAAATATTTTCCTTTGCTTCAGTACTACTTCTATTAACAGAAGATCCTTTCAGTTGGAAAAAAAAAATCACTAGACTTGTAAGCTGGGCATTCCTTTTCATTTCCTGGCACATGTAACAATGTTTGGAATTAAACCAACTCTACTGGAGACTAAATAAATGAAATAAATTATTTCATTTGGATTTTTTATTATTTATATATCATCTCCTTGATTTTCCAATAAATCACAGTAATCTTTTTTGTTACTCATAAATCATGTGGTAGGTGTGCATAGTTTTCAAATGCAACTAAGTAAAATGAGGTCTTAAAGTGATGGCCAAACCCCTTCAGAAAAAGTAAGAAAAGTTCCCCCATTTAACTTTTATCTATTTTGGAAACTCAACTTTAACTGAAACCTTTCTGAGACTCCAGACTGGCCAGATAAATGTTTAACATTCAGTTTCTATTCAAGAAGATAACTGGATACTTTAAACTGGCCATGGTCAACTTTGCTCCAACTGGATTCCAAACCAAAATTCCCCAAAAGATAGCTTGTCTTAGAGATTTCCTGACCACAAACCTGATTCTCCAATGAGCTCTACACAAGCAGATTGGGGCCTAACAGTACAGACATAAGAAGTTGAAATAGTTTGGCTGTACATCCAAACTTTTGGTTAACTTAACTGAATCAACAACCAACCCTGAGAAAATAATTCTGACCTTGCTTTATATTGATTTAAAGCAGGAACAATTCCAATTAAATCAAAGTTCCAGTTTCAATGGGAAAATTATATTTTACACACTCAAAAAACACAACTGAAGGTTTTTTGTGAGTTCTCCTGCCACTACCTTTACTTCCACTTCCTATCTTTCACCACCCCACTCCACCAAAAAAAAAAAAACAAAAAAAAAAAAGTTTGGACTGAAACTCATTATGGTGAATTCATTCCTAAAGGAGAATTTTTATACGATTATTAGCATAAGAAAACAATGAGTAATCAGGGAAGACCTAACATAACCAGACAGAGACTACAATAAAAAGAATCCTTGTGAAACAGGCATACAATTCCTAAAATATACAAGGTAAAATGAACAAACAAAAAACAGCAGCAAAACAAGCAAGTCTGCAGCTCTTTACTAGTGCACTGAGGCATACTTTTCCTGAAGTAAACAGCTTCTGAAAAGGCAGTCATCACTCTTGTACAGTGTGTGTTGGATTTGTGCCAAATTGAGTTTGAGCAAGAAAATATCGGAAAAATAATTTATTTTATACAAGAAATTCTGAAAGTTGACTGAACTAGTGTCTATTATTTCTATTCCCTATTATATTCCTTACCTGTGAACATACATCAGAGAAGGAATTATTTTCAAAGAAATGGATGCAGTTCTAATTAATACTTTATTTTAAAAAGCACAAATCATGCTATAACTCTGCAAATTCATGGTAGGTACTGACCATACAATTATACATGAAGAGTGTGGGTGTTGGTGTGGGCAATCCAAAGATATTAAAGCTAATGAAAATCTTTCTGCTGACTTCAAGGGGCTTTGGTTCTGGCCCTAAATAACTTATGCTTCACATTGACCAAAACCAATGGATGAGACCCATTTTAGGATGTAGGCAGGGAGAGTGTGTTAGCTTCAGTAGAAAAGACACAGATTGAATCAGAATGGAGAAAAATGACAGGTGAGCCTCAGAGGGAAGTGTATATAACAACATAAGATCACAATTACAGTACTGTCATACAACATATCTGCATAACAGAGGATATCCCCTCACCCTCCCCACACACACACTTGGTATAGTCAGCTAACCTCTGCAGTGGAATGGGACAAAGACAACCGTTTACTAGGCAGCAGCAGCAGCACAAGTATTCACACCCATCCCAGACAAGTCATTCTCAAAGGGATAATTGATGCTGCCAAGCTACCAGCAAGTGCAGTCTCACCGTTAATGCTAGGCATCTTTATGGGGACAGCTTCTAAGCTTGGAAGCGGGGAGCCTGAAAATATTCACTGTAAGTGCCACTTTTAAAAAAGACTTACCTTGGTATTTTTTTCAAATCATCATGGTCAGAAAAAATAAATGACAGCAAATATTTCCAGTTCTGTGAGACATCCAGGACAGCTCTAAAACTTGTGAGAGCACTGCCCAGCTCCTGCCATTCTCCAGTCTCTTCTCTTATCTGAAAGCAGTCTGCTGTTTTTAGTGTGTGGGTACAGGAAACTAAATTCCCAACCTCAGTCACTGGTAGTAGCTCTTGATGGGAATGAGAGAGGACATAGGGAAGCCTAAAAGCCCCCCTCCTCCCTTTCTTCAGGAGCCACAGCTAGTTGGTGGGACCCCAAAGCCCTTATGCTAGGCATTGCTGCTGCACGATTTCAGCTCAGCACCAGTTCTCATTTTAAAGCACACCTTATAAGCTAATGATCTCCTATTTTTGTGATTTTGGGCAGGACTGAGGGAAGAGGGGCAGGTGGAAAAGAGAGAGAGTTGAGCTGGAATTTTAACTGTGCCAGTGTGGTTCAGTCTCCCAAAGCTGATTGAACCACACTGCCAGCACTTCATTTTCCTGTGGTGGTGTTTTTTATGTTACAAGCTGGCTTATTCAGACTCAAAACGAATTGGGACCTACAAAAGATACATCCTAACCCTATGTGAAATAGCATTATTGTACATAGTTCTGTATACTGTATACACATTGGTCATGAGAACGGGATAAACCTTTAGCAGCAGTTCTAGCTACATAAGAGTGCAAACAACCCCAAAATAAGTTATCCAAAGCTGATCTGAAGCTCACAAGAATATTTTGTTCAAGAGATGAGGGTTATTGCTTTGAAAAATAAGTAGGTTTCATTTAAAATTATTCCAAAACGTAATGTAGATTGGACAACCAAATGTAGTTTGTGAGCCCTATTTTTATGTTTTCTTGTGAACACTACACACCCAATTTTTGGCACTGGAAGAACTGGAAACAATGGTATCCGCAAACACAGGGAAAAAACAAAACTATAAACTAAAGGCAAAAGCACTGAATGATAATAAGGCAGTTTTTCTAGTAGTCTACCACTCAGATAACTTAGCATATGCCTAAATTTCTCTTTTATAACAGAACACATTTACCCATCACTGTACTATACATTTTAATAAGCAAAACTGTAGTATTTCAAGACATCCAAACAGTAATGCTCATCACTGCAGCTCAGGAGAAAATCCACTCATGGTATCTCATACAGTTAAAAATCCTGTACAAACTGTGACCCATGACACAAAAGACCACAAATAAACCCACAGTTCCTAAGGGGTAAGAAGAAAGGAAATGTTCAGGCAAGGATTTGCTGCCACTTTCAAACAATCATTTGTTTAAAAACTGGAGAATGTAAGGACATTTTTAATGTGCAGTGAGAACCTTCCCTGTTTAAAGTCTGCAAGGAAAGCAGAAGAAAAATTTATCAGGAAAACTTTTTAGGCCCAGGTCCGCAGGGCAAAAGGTTGGGAAATTGTGATTTTCCTCTGACAAACAACAAGCTTGGACAAGACACAGCTCAGCTCAGAGTTACTGCAGCAGACCTGAGGTAGACTCACATTCCTAAAAACTTCCTGTGGATCACGGACTGACCAGGACAGTCTCTGACACCTGAATACTGGGATGGATGGAAAAACAACTAATTTGGTTCAGAAGCATGGAAAATAGAACACTGAACTACCACAAAGTTGTGAGTAGTGTAAAAAATACACAGGAAATTTACAAAACAAACTGCATACTTAAAGTCCTGATTCTACCCACTGTAAGTTTTAACAATATGTTAAGGCCACTACTGGAGAACAAGGTATTAATCAAAGTTAATAAGGGTGGAAACCTCAGGCTCAAAGAGTATGAAGTTTTAACTACCTGGAAAAAAAAATTACATAACCAGAACACTGTCTTCCAAACTAATGATTAAGAAATGAGGAAAACAATCATTTTCCAAGTTTTAGTCATGAGAAATACAGAGAAAGGGCAAAATTCTGGTGTCTGTTATCCCAGTTTATATCTGAAGCAACTATTCTGAAGTGAAGGGGTAAATTTTAGCTTTACTCAAGTATAACTGAAAGGAGATATTGGTGCAGTGTGTTAGCAACAAGAAAGAAAGCTGAAGACCTCATATACAAAAAGGCAAACAAGAATTTCCTCTCAGTACTGAAATTTAAACAATCCTCAGGCCTTGGAAAAATTATGTTAATAGCTACTTTGGCCTGCTGCCAAGATTTTCTTGAGGAACATAAGTAAGAGAAGGGATATCCTGATTTTTAAGTTTATATCTCAGCAAAAGGTGAATGGAATTTTAAGGGACAAAACACTTAGGGAAACGTGAGGGTTTTCCCCCTACCACATACAAAAGGACAGCTGCAAACATTGCAGGTGTGAATGATTCTTAAAGAAAAGGTAGCAAGAATCTTATCATGGAAAGGGGTAGAAAACATAAATATAGAAGGGTCCTTACCAGCTTGCCCTATAAGGACAGACGCCTCTTTCTGGCAAGATACCACAGCAAACTAATTTATGATATATAGTTTACCTTAATTAAGGAAATTTTTGTTTTCAATTAATGTACACAAAATGGGAAATTGTAACCTTACAGAAGTTTTCAGATAATGAGGATACCCCACTCCCAGCAGTGGACAGCCCTCAATTGCATATTTTTAGTGGGAGAAAAAATTAAAAGGACCACACACTTGGGACAGCTATCATGAGCCTTGTCTCTTAAAATTCTGTCTTAGCATAGAATTTCAGAGAAAAGAATTGTTATGCAACAAGAGATTTGAAATCTTGTCTAAAAAGTCCAGTTGAAACTGCACATTTACTTGCAATTTCTTAAATAATAAAAATAATAAGTATTAGGTTGCAAAAAACAAAAACACACCAAAAAAACCCCCAAAACCCCACCACAAAATGAATCCAAATGCAGTTCTCTCTAGTGATGGATGTGAAATCTTATAATGACAAGCATGTCCTGGTGGTAATTTCTTATCTAACCTTACTTCAGACTAATTAAAACAGCATTTATTTTAATATGCCACCTGTAAATCATGATGATACAGCCAATACTGTCATTGCGCTGGACAAATCTTTCAAAGCAGCAAACCTTAGCCTAGCCAAATGTGCTGCATTTGTATCAGACAACAAGTGAGAAAACCACAATGGTGTTCTTAAAGAAGTTGAATATATTAGACAATATGTTTATAGACATGGACTGTGCTTCTCATGTAGAACAACTTGCTGCCAAGAACAGTGTCATAGCACAAAAATAATATGATCCAGATGAATTTGTAATGCATTTATTTTACCACTTTCCTTAAGTGTATAGAGAGGGAGGTATATTTCCTTGAACTCCTAGCAGTATGGGATGTTGAGGTAATAATGGTTTTGGAACATATTGAAGAAATCGACCTTACACAAAGATTCAGAAAGGAGCCTGAAACTATGCATTTTCATGCACACAGGTTGGCACCACACTTGCAAATCTCTCTATGCATGTACAATTACTCTTTTACACACACACAAATCTGGCACTTTTTAAACCTCCCCCCAGTTCTACCCTGTAACGATCTTTCACTCATTCCTAGGATTCCACATTCAACCAGGAGTCAATAAACAAACAAACAAAAAACAAAAAACAAAAAAACAAAAAAAAAGACGTGGGTCAAATTCTGTTGCAGATGGATGGAGCCAGAACCTTAAGAACCTCAAGAATGGAGCTGTTGTCTCCAGTTCCATCTCCTTCTTCGTTCTTATTGAGACATTCCCGTTTAATCACATATCTCCCACATTTTGTTGCATTTTTGATTGTGATTTTCTCATTTTACATAGAAATAATGTGCTTTTCGTAGAAAGTGATCAATTTAACACCTGCCCTCAAAAGTGAAAACTGTAAAAATAAGCCTTACCAATCATTCTGTATCAAAAACTTCCATGAAGCTTAATGATATTTACAGCCATCTTTGGACCCAAAGAACCACAAAGGCAAAAAACTGCATGCAGAATTTGACAATGCATGGTTTCTGAGTGCTAATACAAAATATGTTTCCAGCTTCCATGCATGGACTAAACAAGGTACTTTCAAAATCAAAGATAGCATACAGGATGAAGAGGACATCTTGAAGTCAGAAACTCCTGTGTAAAATTAACATCTTAAAAAAAAATACAAAGTTCCCTCCAAATTCTTTGAAATAAAATGTAATAAAGGCCACGTATTCTTTGAAGACACACAAGAAAGAGTCATCTTTTTCCCCACACTGTAGGTGAGCTAATTCTGACCGATCAGATTTTTGTTGCCAAAAAAATCTCATGGCTAATTTGTTTACATGATTCAGTGTTCTAATCAATCTGCCAGCTTTTGATGCAGAGGGCAGAATTACTAATAATGAGTTCTCAAGAAAAATGCCGAGAATAGCAGGTCTCACTCAGCAGCCAACAGAAATATTTTCTGGTTCTGTACAAAGGCATACCCTGCTTATTTCTGCAGACAGTGCTTTCTATAAGCTGTAACTCAGAGCAAGTAGAACTTTCATTGCTGAACCAAGCAGCCTCTTGCTAGTGAGTGCTTCAAAAATTAAACGTTAGACGGATCATGGTATATGGCATCCTGACGACAAAGTTACATCTATATTGTGACATCAACTGCTGACATCATAAGCCTTTATCGACACTGGTGAAAGGTACAATAAGCTATTTTCCACAAGAGCTTTGTGAAGGATTTTTTTGGGGGGGGAGGGAAGGGTCAAATTTGGCCCTTACTGTCTGGAAGAGACCAATGATGTGGTCATGTGGCCTGGAAGAGACCAATGATTAGGTTTCTGAATGTTAGCAAGCAGTCAGGGCCCAAAGCATAATTTTTTCGGGACCAGGACAAACTTGTAATACAGGCTGGGCCCCCTCCTACACACATACTACAATCACTCATCCCATACATACAATCTCAGGAGCCATGAAACATTTTTTCTCATGGTAATGGGGGTTGCAGCCTGGGCCGGGTCCCCGGTAAAGTATATCCTTCCTCCCTCCATGTGGGGCCCTGCAAGCAGCATATAGGATGCATACACAAGAGTGTTCGCTGGTAACAATATTCCACCAGCACGTGTGTTTTGTTGCAAATGCTGCAAGGAAAACTGGGTATGCCCTGGACCTCTGTTGCATATTTGGAGTGTGTTAAGCACTAACTTTTAAGTCTTGGGTGTATTGTCACCTCAGAACTGTACCAACAGTTAAAGAAATGCATACCTTGGCATTACTTATTGCTATCTAAGCAAGTCACATCCACTTATATTTTAAAAGCAAAGAAACTTGAAAAGTCCAGTTTTGAAAAGAGTTATTAACACCTTTTCTCTGCCTCCTTTTTTAAGACCACTTTTTCTTTTAGGTTTCCTGGAAATTTTAAACAGAAATGGAAGAAAGGTAATAAAAGTCTCTTACTCATTTTTAAAGAAAAAATCCTGCTTACTAGACTCTGTGATGCATCAAGACACTATGCATCTCCACTGGACAATATTTTTCTTTGGACAAGCAGTATTCAAAAACCCCACATTAATGTCAGAGGGAAATCACTAAAAATCTTCAAACTATTTTTTCACAAATGGTTCTTTATATACATAAGGGCCAAATTCTCTGGTCTGTTGAGGCTGATTTGTGCTATTCACATGATGCAGTGTTCTTAAAGTGACCAGAGATGGCCAGTTGAAGAATTCCCCCATGCAGGGAATTCTCCCTGGTGGTATACAGCTGGAAGAGGTGGTTTTGCTCCCTCCTATACCTGAGACTCCCATCTCCTTTTGTAAAGACAAAACGTGTTTTTTTGAAGGGTGGAAGGCCCGGCAAAGGAGAGGTGTAGGAGGAAAGTAGGCATTGTGGAATGGATTTCTGCTATGCCCAATCCTCCACGAGTGTAAGGCCTTAAATAGTACTGGGCCACGTGGCTCTGAAACAGGGAACCACAGCTTGCTCCCTGCAGCTGCCATTCTCTACGACATCCAAGCATAGATTGGATGTAGTGAGAATCCCAACTATTACTGATATTTGTGATTAGTGATTGGTTAGTGATATTATTCCAGTTGTATAATAATTCATTGAATTCATATAAGAAAATCTTTCTAGAATAGTAAGAAATTTATTAACGGTAAGTCTTTTCTATTTCATTAAAAAACCAGAAAAATAAAAACAGGATGTTATCCTGGCAGTTCTGATTAATACATAATAAATATCGTAAGCCAATTTATATATTTTTTTTAATTAAAGCAACTTGCTTCCTCAGATGAGTTATACGAGTGTTCGCATTCATGCAAGGAACCTGTAAAGCTCCCAAATGAAAGCACTTAAAAAAAATTTGATTTGCCCTTTGGTGACAGAATGAATACAAACGTTATTAGGTGGTTTCCCAGATGTATTGCTCTCCATGAGCACTCACTAGTGGCAACATTCAATCAGTGTGTGTGTATGTGTTTTAATACAAATTCTGCAAGGGAAGTTAAACTAAAAATGTTTGGAAAAAGAGAGTGAGTTTCTGAATGTTGGCAAGAAGTATATAGGATGCGCACACAAGTATGTTCACTGGAAACAATATTCAATCAGCACGTGCGTTTTACTGCAAATGTAGATTTATCACTGAAAACCAATGACGATTTGTAGTAGCCCAATATTTTCTTTTTAATGAATGTGACTGTATTCTCCATGTGAATATTTGTTTAGAAGTGTCTTTAAAATAACATCCATAGCCATTCTATAACTGATTTCTATAAAGAAACTTTTCAAACTGAAATTAGCTACTCTCACATAATAATACATATCATGAACAGCAATAACAGTTAAAGTAGACACAGGATTAGTTATCTCTGTAGTATATCTGAATTAAAAAACAACTCACTTAATCGTATTAACTTTACTGAAATGTTTACAGTAACAAATGAAACCTGTATAGCTTCAGCTAATAGCATTAGCTCTGCATTAAAAAAATGCATTTTGGGCTTCGTAACCCGTACCAGTTCTGATAGTTCCATTGGAACATTTTTATTCTTTGTAGAGCTTTTTTATTGTTGTTCTGATAAACACACTTGTAACCTGGAAATTAATCCATTTTCCTTTTTATACAGACTTGTATGAGAATTTGTCAGATTCCAAAATCACGATAAGACTATTTAAAGGTAGAAAAAAAACCCATCCTTTATCCTAGCAAGCTGGGTAGAGAAGAGAGACTCTTCATTTGATCAAGTCTTACATGATAGGATAAAGAAACTCTGGGAATTCCTATTTCTGAGAACATCATAGTAAAATGCTTGTAAAATGGAACAAACGTGTCCATGAGAAAATCTGAAACCACAGAATATCTAAATATTTCATCAGTATCAGTAGCCTTAAATATTTACAGATGATACGTTTCTATTCATTTGCACATTGCCAGCTCAGATAAGTGTATTGTTGATGCATACAGAGAGTCACAATTCAGAATTCTTTGGAAAAAAGCCACATACAAATCATCATTTTTATTGAAAAATACCAGAATTTATACACAAATTAGTGACGGAATTGTGGGAAGTTTCATCGCCTCAAAGAACTAGAAGGATGACAGCATTTCTGAGAGCATCTTGACCAGCAGGGAACTTGCAGGAGAATTATATGACTGTAGCTACTAATTTTTGACCCCAAGGTCTTTTTATCTGTCATCATAATTGAGCAAACTGTGTTATGATTTTGACCAACTGCATCTGAAGTTATGTCTTAAAGCCTGGAATTTCAGGGTTGGTCCAAACCCAACTGCCCCCTGCAGCCCCAAATGCAAAGACTTTTGGTTGGGGAATCTGATGTTCTACATGTGTGATTATGATAAATGAGTGGGGGAGTTCCCCAAAGAGCTCAAGTTATTATTCACACATTGCACATCATTCTCCACACTGCTCAGCACCAGAACCTGAGCATTAATTTTCACAATAGCATTTCAAATCTGTCCTCAGTGAACTGGGGCCTTTGAGGCTGCAGGTTTGACATCGTCGTCTGAATGAGTCCTGTGAATTTTTGTTTAAAATAAAAATTTTAACAAGGCTGCAGATGAATTTAAAGCAAGCAGTTATAGGAATACAAACCTGCATGAAAACATTCCCCAAACTGTTAGGCAAGGAACAAAGAAACACACAACTGGAAAAGTCACACTACTTTCCTTGAATGTTTCATTGCCACTCCAAAATTCATGGGAAAATCCAATCTTTAACTAATGGGATTTAAGGAAACAACTTTCCCAGTGGGCAGGTTATTCCATAACTGCCTGCTGTAAGGATTTTTGCATCTTTTTCTGAAGTATTTACTATTAGCCACTATCAGAGGCAGGATACGGAATTACATAGACTACCAGCCTCCATTCCTGTGTTCTTGTAGCAGAGTGACAGCTGAATTTCAAGGCAGGGGTGGATGCCACTAGGAACATGTACATTTTCTTAAAACAAGTTCACATCTTTTACAGGTCCATAAGACAGCTGCCTTCCAACATGAACATTTAGGGGATTAAATCAACTAGTTAACACCACCCTCTTTACTTAACATTGAGGTTGTAAGAGGAGCTCATTTATCCTGATACCTGAGCAGATGCTTTTGCGGTCCACTACTTTCCTGTGTGCAAATCCATCACCTTAGATGTGTGAGGCCTAAGTCTTGGATGATTTCCAGGTCAGCCTCGGTGTCTGAGTGGCTGAGATGGGGGATGGGACTCATTGCAGTTTGGGTTCTGGGGCCCCTTGGACTTTGGATACAGGTCAGTAATCTTTTTCACCACGAGCTGAAGTTGGTGACTCCCCTGAGACAGAATATGTCAAGCAGTCCTCCACCAGTGCTTTTGCTTCCCTAACATCTGAGTGCCCAATTATTTCAGGCCTGAAAACATAAAATAAAGTCAAAGGCCATAGCTGATTGACACCTATGAAAAGTATCCATTGATGACAAAGCGAGACTCGGTAAAGGATCTAGCTCAAGTGATACAAACCCAAACCAAAGCAGTGCCATTGCATAAGACATCAATATTCACAACAGATGGAGAGGTGTATCAGTTAGAGCAGAGGAACAGTTGGCCTGCTGCTGAACGAAAGCGCTGACAGATAGCAGCCAGTTACTTGTCAGCTGACAGATGAGGCACAGTTGCCCAGAGCCCATGGATAAGGCCTTGGAGCCTCAACAGACAAGTCATAATTCAGGGGATAGGGGAGGCTGTGCTTCCTCATTTATTTTGTTTTAAAATCTATCGCAGGGTCTGATCACCCAGACATTTTTAAGCATGCCATAAATCAATACACCACTCACTGTATCCCAACCTGTTCCCCAAGACCCCCACAATACTCATGTTTCCTCCAAAGCCTGACCAAATAAGTGGACTTTACAGGGCACTCTTAAATCAACAGATTCAGGCTACTTTGGATTAAGTGGAGAGTGAATTCCAAAGTCAAGGGGGCCTAAAGGAGAACAATGTCAGCAGCCCCCTCTCTAGTTCAGGCATCAGCACTGACTGCTATTGCAGATGTATCACACAGACACAGAGCCAGTCTCTCAGTCAGGCAAATCCCAAAGCCGTTTTGGACTATATAGGGCCACATCAACACCTTGAATTCACCAGGAACCCGATAGTCACCCAGTGCAAATTGAGGCGCACTTATGTAATGTACTTACTGTGAGATTTCCTGTTTAACAAGTGAGCTGCTCCGTTACACACTCATTTCAGTGGTGGTTCCACAGTAACTATTTTAATGGAATAATTAATTTCCCTTGACAAAAATCTGTCTGGGTTTTGATTATTTTTTAGTGATTAATACAAGCTGTGGCCATTATTTTCCCCATATAAAACTCATCTCAGCTCTTCAATACAACATGCCACTCAGCCAATGGGCATTAAATATTGTAGTGAGATTCACGCTCATTTAAAAGCTGCCAGCTGATACATTAATTATGGTCATACATATAATATTTCAACCCCATGAAAAAAAGCCAGTAATACTACCAGATCTCATTGTATCCTCAAGCAAGATTAGAGATAAACAAAGCAAATATTTTAGAGTAATTATTAATAACAATCATGTAAAAATGCATTAAAATAAAATATTTTGGGAAATTCTGACCATGCTATGCAAACACTGTGTGCTCTCTGGAACATTTTTAACATGCCAAGGTAAAATTAAATTTTTATCCTCATATCTAGATGGTTGAGTAGGGAAGGGGAGATAGAGAGAAAGAATACTTTCCTATTTTCATCGTCTCAGCCTCTGAACATATTTCCATAAAGGCAACTGTTTGGGTAGGCTTTAGTACTGGTTATGAAGTTTGGCCTGTAGCTTACTCATTTCTTGAGTTGATTTATAATTTGCCAGAGGAATGCAAATATCACCAGTTTTCTTGGTTTCTGCTCTTTCCTATGTTGATGCCAATCGAAATAACTGTCATGTTCTGTGAGGGTTTCCTCAAACCAAAATTAGTGAAAAACCCCAACCTGTGTGGATGTCAGTCAGCAGTGTCCAGTCCTTGTGATCAAACAAATACTAATTTAGTACAATTTACAAAACTACAACATTGACTTGTTACAAAATGAAGAAAGAACATGGGCACCCAAGTTCAATTTCAGAATAGCTGATTACATTTAGCTGAGCTAGAGTAGCAAACCAAATACTCCATGTGCTTTATTTAGGAAAAACAAATCTGATATGACAGGACTTAAAACAAACAAACAAACAAACCCACTTTGTTACTCATGTAGGACTAGATTTGGATACCTCCCTGCCGTTAAGTACCACTTTACTCCCTGAGAAGTCCCTCTGATTTCAGAAGAACCATTTCAGTGAGTAAGTTACTATTAAATGTAAGCAGGTACTGGCCCATAATCTCGACATTCAACTTTTCCACCAAACAAAAACCCAAAATAAAATAAGCAACTGCATAAATTTACTAGAATGTTTTGGAAAACGCCTGCTTAAAACTGTGCTGATTATTCTGTTGAAGCTACAAAAATTATCTACAGTAATCAAAGTCCCCCAAGTGTGAAAAGAGAAACTGGCCCATCTGCTTCTTAAAATTGGTCTAGTAGAGTAAATAATTTAATACAACAAACACACAAATCAGCCTGTTGCAATAAAACTGGTATCTTTGCCACATGGAACTCATTCCATGGAGAACAGTCATCTAGCAAAAGTCACATGATTAGGTTGAATTGCCATGAATTTTTTTTTAAACTACTTCATTAAAAGAAATCTCATTACATTTTCATCATAGATGAAAGAGGATCCAGGGAACTACAGACCAGTCAGCCTCACCTCAATCCCTAGAAAAATCATGGAGCAGGTCCTTAAGGAATCCATTTTAAGGCACTTGGAAGAGGGGAAGGTGATCAGGAACAGTCAACATGAATTCACCAAGGGAAAGTCATGCCTGACCAAACTGATTGCTTTCTATGAAGAGGAGACGGGCTCTGTGGATGTGGGTAAAGCAGTGGACATGATATACCTTGACTTTAGCAAAGCTTTTGATACGGTCTCTAACAGTATTCTTATCAGCAAGTTAAAGAAGTATGGGTTGGATGAATGGACTATAAAATGGATAGAGAACTGGCTAGAGCATAGGGCTCAATGAGTAGTGATCAGTGGCTCCATGTCTAGCTGGCAGCTGGTCACAAGCGGAGTGCCCCAGGGGTCGGTCCTGGGGCCGGTTTTGTTCAACATCTTCATTAATGATCTCAAAGATGGGGTAGATTGCACCCTCAGCAAGTTTGCAGATGACACTAAGCTGGGGGGAGTGGTCGATACCCTGGAAGGTAGGGATAGGATACAGAAGGACCTAAACAAACTGGAGGATTAGATCAAAAGAAATCTAATGAGATTCAACAAGGACAAGTGCAGAGTCCTCCACTTAGGAAGGAAGAATCCCATGCACAGCTACAGACTGGGGAGCTAAGCAGCAGTTCTGCAGAAAAGGACCTGGGGGTAACAGTGGATAAGAAGCTGAATATGAGTCAACAGTGTGCCCTGATTGCCAAGAAGGCTAATAGCATATTGGGCTGCATTAGTAGGAGCATTGCCAGCAGATCGCGGGAAGTGATCATTCTCTATTCAGCATCGGTGAGGCCGCATTTGGAGTGTTGTGTCCAGTTTTGGGCCTCCCCACTACAAAAAGGATGTGGAGAAGTTGGAGAGAGTACAGCGGAGGCCAACAAAAATGATTAGGGGGCTGGAGCACAAGACTTATGAGGAGAAGCTGAAGGATCTAGGCTTGTTCAGTCTACAGAAGAGAAGAATGAGGGGGGGATTTGATAGTGGCCTTTAACTACCTGAAAGGGGGTTCCAGGGAGGATGGAGGTAGGCTATTCTCAGTGGTGTCAGATGACAGAACAAGAAGCAACGGTCTGAAGTTGCAATGGGGGTGGTCTAGGTTGGACATTAGGAAAAGGTTTTTCACTAGGAGGGTGGTGAAGCACTGGAATGGGTTACCTATGGAGGTTGTGGAATCTCCATCTTTAGAGGTTTTTAAGCTGCGGCTTGACAAAACCCTGTCTGGGATGATTTAGCTGAGGTTAGTCCTGCTTTGAGCAGGGGGTTGGACTAGATGACCTCCTGAGGTCCCTTCCAACTCTATGATTGTATACTTTTTAAAAATTGTATTCAGCTTGATTAGTAAGACTCAAATTGTTATCATTTTGTTTCTTGCTACTTTCATCTTTTCATTCTCCTTAACTATTTTAATTATTTTAAGTTAATAAAATGATCAATAGAATTACTAGTTGATTAATTCAAGATAATTTGTATCTGTGAATAAGCTAAGTGTCCACAATGTCTAAATGAATAGCATGATTAGTCATATGTAAATATAACAAAAAATGGGTAAGACTGACATTGGGGTTTAAAGTGTTACTATTACTGAGAAAAATATTGATAGAATGTATGAACATGCAATAGATAAGTGTTTTCCATAACAGCTGTACAACAGCAGTAACTGCTTTCTCCTCAGACATAGATGGTAAAGTGGCAAATAGCTTATATCTATCCTTCACATTTGGATATGGAGCATTACTGTCAGCATCATCTCACCAAGACAAAAGGTAAGTAAGTGACAGTCAATAAATATAAAGGTGTTTGGAGTGTGAAAAACAGCATGTCTTTAAAAGGTCTAAATGCCTCCGGGAGCTATACCCCTAAAGCACATTTATCAGATACTTAAATTACAATCTGTCCAACAGAGGAGCCATTAAAGAGGTGGAGAAATTCCCATCTTCTAGCTTCTAATGCAAATTCATGTCAGTATAAAACAAGATTTCAATTAAACTACAAATACAGGTATGTCTTCTCCTCCCCGCACCCTCGCATGCACACACCAAGCATTTTTTTTCCCCCCATGGCTTGCTGTCAAGGAACTTAATGAACTGAGGTGATAGTATGCTGGGGGGGAGGGGGGAGATTCTGTAAGGTTCTTCACCCAAATTCAATAAATACTAGATGTGTTGAAGAAACAATCAGTTGCTTAGATAAATGAAGAATGCTTCTGAAGCAAAGTTTACTGGCATAAATCAATAAATTGATACATGCATTCAGTCTATGTCAGTAATACAATATTTGTAATTCAGGAAACAGACTCATAAATCATGGACAGAAAGTAAATTAAAAGCATGTTAAGGTATGATCTGAACCCATAAGATCTGCTAAAATAACTGCTAAATATAACTAATAAAGGAATAGGACTAGATAAAGTGATCCACAAATATTTATCTAAATTTTTATTTATATGAATTTATATGAATTTTCATTATGATTCACTTTGGCCATGTTTGTGTTCTTATGTTCACTTTATACAAACATCAGAACAATCAAATTTTACTGGCATAAATGCTCACCAAAAGCTAAATTCAATAGTTGCATGTGCAAATGTTCATGGAAACTGAATTTTACATTCATATACCCGAGTACCCTGCCAGAAGTGCTTGCATAAATGGAACAGAAACAATACCAATCAAGACTGATCAAAGAGAAAACAATTTTCTTTCAAGGATAAATCCACAGGAAAAAAAAAAATCGGCCTTGTTCCCCCCAAAATGAATAAATTCTCCCCCCTTTTTTTTTTGCTGGTATAGTTTATATCAGTTCCCTAAACAAAATAAGCTATAATGACAAAAGGACTTTTGTAGGCACAGCTGTGTTGGTTAGGAGTGTGATTTTTTTCACACTTCTAACCAACACAGCACTGCTAGAAAAACTTTTAAGTTTAGACCATGCCTTGGAAAAAACCTCAGAATGAAATCTAAATTTTAGATATTTGAACCAAATTTTCTGAATTTGAAGGATGCTAGATGTAATAATTCTTTTGGCATAACAACGTGTAAGGAAAATATTGATCGTTGCAATAAAGTTTCCTCTAAGTTATCAACACCACTGGATTTAAAGCACTTTGAATTACTGGAACCATTAACAAAATGTTGGTCTCATACAAAACCAGAGAAACAACAAATCTTTTAGCATTTCTAAAAATGCCCCTATCCACAAAGAAGATAAAAACAGGTGGCAGCAGGTAAAATTCCACTCATGGTCGTACTTAAGTTCCATAATATGATTCTGAAGGAACCACTTCTACAGACCAAAGATAGGCCCCATCCTGGTATGAGTAATCTGTGCATATCTCTTTGCATGACTGGGGCCATAGAAACTACACTGTATCCATCCATCAGGCTGGATCCTGGATGAAAACTACAGGCAATTAATCAGTAACAATATTATCAGAAAAAGAGAAACCCAGTGCTAAAACATCTCAAACTTTGGGGAGAGGGTGGGTTAGAATATAAACCTTGATGTGAATTTCACTCTTGGGTCTTACCACTACAGTCAGCAAAACCAACACCCACACCCTTGATCCAAGCCAACCTGAACTCCAGAGTATTCAAAATCCAGACCTAAGTTGAATTTTGTTGCTCAAATTGAATATATACCACAAATAAAATAAAAGAGTAAAAGAACCAAAACCATAATGGCTAAACAATACAGTAAAAGAAGAGATTAGAGGCAAAAAGAAACCCTTTAAAAATTAGAAGTTAAATCCTACTGAGGAAAACAGAAAGGAGCATAAACTCTGGCAAGTCAATTGTAAAGGTATAATTTAGTCAGGCCAAAAAAGAATTTGAAGAGCAACTAGAAAAAAACCCCAAAAGCTAACAGCAAAATTTATTTTTAGTTCATCAGTGGCAGGAAGCTTATCAAATAGTTAGTGGGACCAGTGGATAATCATGGTGCTAAAGGAGCACTCAAGGAAGACGAAGCTACAGAGAAGCTAAATCAATTGTTTGCATCAGTCTTCACTGCAGAGAATACGAGAGAGATTTCCCACACTTGAGCCATTCTTTTTAGGTGACAAATCTGAGAAACTGTCCCAGGTTGAAATGTCAGAATTGGACAAGTTTTGGAACAAATTGATAAATTACACAGTAATAAGTCATAAGGACCAGATGGTATTCACCCAAGAGTTCTGACGGAACTCAAATATGAAATTGCAGAAAATGGTATATAACCTATCGCTTTAATCAGCCTCTGTAGCAGATGACTGGTGGATAGCTAATGTAACACCAATTTTTAAAAAAAAGGCTCCAGAGGCAATCCTGACAATTACAGACTAGTAAGTCTAACTTTAGTGTCAGGTAAACTGGTTGAAATATAGTGAAGAACAGATTTATCAGACATATAAATGAACAACATTTTTGGGAGTTTACACAGCTTTTGTAAAGGGAAATCATGCCTCACTAACCTATTACAATTTTTTGAAAGGGTCAACAATCACATTGACAAGGGTGAGCCAATGGGTATAATGTACTTGGACTTTCAGAAAGCCTATGACAAGGTCCCTCACCAAAGGCTATTAAACAAAGTAAGCTGTCATGAGATAAGAAGGAAGGTCCCCTCATGGAGCAGTAACTGCTTAAAAGTTAGGAAACAAATGGTACGAATAAATGGCCAGTTTTCAGAATGTAGAGAAGTAAATAGTGGTGTCCCCTAGGGGGTCTGTACTGGGACCAGTGCTATTCAACATATTCATAAATGATCCAGAAAAAGGTGTAAACAATCAAGTGGCAAAGTTTGCTGATGATACAAAATTACTCAAAATAGTCAAGTCCAAAGCAGACTGCAAAGAGTTATGAAGGGATCACACAAAACTGAGTAACTGGGCAACAAAATGGCACATGAATTTCAGTACTGATAAATGCAAAGTAATGCACATGGGAAAACATAATCCCAACTATACCTGAAATATGAAGGCATCTAAATTAGCTGTTACTACTCAAGAAAGATCTTGGACCTATTGTGACTAGCTCTCTAAAAACATCAGTTCAGTGTGTAGCAGCAGACAAAAAAGCTATTGGAATGTTAAGAACCATTACAAAAGGGATAGATAAGAAGACAGAAAATATCATAATGGCACTATATGAAGATGTGGTACATCCACACCTTGAAAACTGCATGTAGTTCTGGTCACCCCATCTCAAAAAAGATGTATTAGAATTGGAAAAGGTACAGAGATGTACCTTTATTAGGTATTAGGTATTAAATTATTAAGAGGGTGGTGAAGCACTGGAATGGGTTACCTAGGAGGTGGTGGAATCTCCATCTTTAGAGGTTTTTAAGCTGAGACTTGACAAAGCCCTGGCTGGGATGATATAGCTGAGGTTAGTCCTGCTTTGAGCAGGGGGTTGGACTAGATGACCTCCTGAAGTCCCTTCCAACTCTAATATTCTATGATTCTATGAACAGCTTCCATATGATGAGAGATTAAAAAAATCGGGACTGTTCAACTCAGAAAGATGATATGATAGAGATCTATAAAATCATGAATGGTGTAGAAAAAGTGAATAAGGAAGTGTTATTTTTCCCTTCACATACCACAAGAACCAGGAGTTAACCAATTAAATTAATGGGCAGCAGATTCAAAACAAACAAATGGAAGTACTTCTTCACACAACACACAGTCAGTCTGTGGAACTTATTGTCAGGGGATGTTGTGGAGGCCAAAATAAAACTGGGTTCAAAGAAGAATCTGTTAAATTCATGGAGGGTAACTCCATCAATGGCTATTAGCCAAGATGGGCAGGGATGCAGCCCCACACTCTGGTTGTCCTTATGCCTTAGACTGCTAGAAGCTGGGACTGGATTCCTTGAAAATTGCCCTATTCTCTTCATTCTCGCTGAAGCATATGGCATTGGCCACTGTCAGAACACAGGATATTGGGCTAGATGGACCACTGGTCTGACCCAGGATGGCCATTCTTATCGCTCATCTCTATTTTTAGGGCTATTGTTTTCCTTTTTTAAAAACTAAAATAGAAAAAAGCCAACAAAAAGAGCAAATAAAATATAATTAATATAATCATTTAACAGTGTCACACATCACCTTTTATCGCAAACAATCTCGATTTTTTTTCATTTCAGTGCAAATAACTATAGCTATGTTTGCGCTGTTATCAGAGTAGACAGATTAAACATATAGAAATAGTTGCAATAATAGCACCTACCCTTATAACCCAACTTAACTCATCACAGATAATTTTCTTTTAAAAAAAAATCTCAATATACCTTGAGGACTGAGTATGCGTCTGATTCATAGAATAATTAAATGTCACTGTGTGACTTTACTTTTCTGGTCCTTTATATCAACGCAGACTTGGTGTTGAACTCGTGCTCTTTACTAGCTTCACATTCAGGGCAAAGTTTAACCTTCATGGTTTTAATACAAAATTTGGTTTTCAGATACCCAAAATCCCAAAGTGTCAAAAATCATGAACACAATGGGAGCTGCAGGGGGCTTAGCATCTCTGAAAATCAGACCACATATTTAGGATTTAGAGGAGGAAGCAACAAGCAAATTATTTACATATTGAACTAGTGTTAAAGTTATTTAGGATTTCTAAATATGAATTTAGGAGACTAACTTTGGGCACTGCAGTGGACTGTGCCCTGAAGACAGTACCAAACAAGGAAATGCATCCAGCTGAATTTGGATGTTGTACATGGAAGGTGATCTCTGCATCTGATGCAATAAAAGTATGTTTTTGAACCTCTTGTGTTGCATCGCTGTATTAGCTGCCTCCTTCCCCGATACCAAACTGGAGAAATTACAAAGACACCCACATTTGAAAATCTTCACCCTTGATTTTATTTACACAAAAAATATGAAAATCCATGAACCCTATGTTAAAAATCCAGGCTTAGACCCATCTTTCAAACCGTTAGCTTATTTCCATATATAATACCACTGGTATCAGTAGGACTAGACACAGTAATGAAGATATTCACAGAAGTAATTGTTTGCAGATCAGGTCCTTACCTATTATGGTGAGGTTTTTGCAATGATGTTTGTCACTATGAACTGGACTGAAACGATGGATTCATTTCATGTAACCATAAAACAGAGAATGTAAAATACCATTCAGCCTTTTACACTCTTATCATATTACACTGATAAATGGGACATGCAGGTTGACACATGTTGGCTCTAGGTCTTGTAACGGAAGCAATGGGTTTACTTGTCTTTCTGGAGTGAAGTGATTTGGGGTTGAAATATGGGTGCTTATTAAAAGGGTTGCTGCTTTATATTCCTCTCCCTCAACTAATGGTAGTCAAAGAAACAGTGTTGCCTCTTTTTCTCAAAATAGTCTTGGTAAGAGATTTCAATGCAATGTTAACAGCATAGTAAAAATCACTGGCTTTAATCTAAGATCTGGTTCTTTGTGTGCTCAGATTGACATGGATTGATTTAGTAAACATCAATAATTTCCCATTATGTTAAAATCAATCTCAATTTTCCATAACAGCAGCAGATTTGCATAAAAATTAGAGACTTTCTTATACTGTTCAGAATATTTATTTCAGTGGCTCATGCAAATTACCACTGTGGGGGGGAAAAAGGTTAAGCAAGCATAATTCCCTCATAGCGTACACATCAAATTCCTCAAAAAAGCTTTAATTCTTGCATGAAGAAAAGGTAGCTCAAACTGGGGAATGCTATCAAAACAGGTGAAAAATCAAGTATATTATATCTTTAAATTTATAGTCATTTTAAATGTATGTAAAATTTTAACATTCATAAATCATAAGCTCTTTAGGGCAGGGTTTCTCTCTACAGCACAATAGGGCTCTGATACAAATTAAGATCTCTGAAAATTGCTGCAATATGAATAGGAAAAATATGAATATTTGACAATTTCTTGTTTGGTTCATTTTGTTGCATTCTTAATTCCAAATTTCTTTGCCTTGAGATGTCAAATGTTTAGTCTGTGATATGTTCCAGTACATATTGGGAGTTTTGAAAATAAAAATAATCATGGAAAACTAGTGGGAGTTACATGCATGCTAAAAGGAGGATATAAAATAATTTATCTCTAAAGTGTGACACTGTGAAGACGGAGTGTCTATATTTTATGTAGCCTGAGATTGTTACTCTCCATATAAAATTGAATTCAGAAAAGCAGCAAAAATTAAGAAAAATGCCTGGCCAGACTTACATTTATGCTTCCTTGTTTTAATTTAAATGTTTGGTCATAAATTTTGGGTCTTTTCTCCCATTTCACAAAATTCCCATTAATAGCAATGGGAAGGAGTCACTCATGTACATCAAGGAATTGTAACATGACACTGGATTTTTATTTGTTATAGATTTTTTCCTCCTAGTAGTTTCTGCATTGGCTTCAAGCCAGGTCATGGATGACCCTCATTGGACCCTGAGCCCCAATCCCTGATCACGATTCACAATTTGTGACAGAGTAATATTAGTCAAAACTTCCCCTGGAGTATATGAATCCTAGCAAGACCCTAATAATCCAATAAATAATCCAACAGGAGAGTCTATAAATGAAAGCAAAACTTTTGTGATTCTGTAGCCATGCTAAGGGACTCAACACCAAGGATACATACACTGGGTCTTTTTGCAGGGCAGGATTTAGTTGGTTTCTCTGTTGGGGGAAAGAGGCTACCTGGGTTCACAACAGGGTTTGAGTGCTAATGGGGAAACCTGGGACTAGCATTTGAGCCTCCTGAACTTCCATCCTTTCTGCTACTGCTAGCATCACCTCCCTTCTTTCACTGCTGATGCCACCACTGGCTACTTCTCTGCTTGGATCTAACTCAGGGATCAGCCAAAAGGGAGGCAGACATGCGGCCAAGTTGCCTGAAGGAAGTAGGCCCCATAGCAGCATCTACTGGCTGTAGGTGAACTGTGTAACATTCAGGCTCAGCAGCAGTAATACGGACAGGGCCATCAAATGCATGACTGTCATTATGAATTGTCTGACACCCTGTGAGTTCAGTGAAGTTACTACTGCTTTACACCCATGTGTATGACAGGAGAGTTAGGTCCAATGAGAACTTGGGCTTCCTCTGTAGGACGGGGAGCCAAGAATTTGAGTTCTAATCCTGCCTATGACTCATGAGGCAAAACTCTTAACCTGAACCTCTCTGCCTCTGTTCTCCCATTGGTAAAATGGGGATACTAATACAGGGCTGTGGAGAGGATTAATTAGTTAATATTTGTAATTGCCTCGAGGATGAAAAACTGTATTTGTTGAGTAGCACTGGGTATAGGAGAAGCGTTAAATCTAAATCATTCATCTTGATCGTATGAAAGAACCCAGTGAGCCTGAGGAGAAAGTGCACTTATAAAGTTGCAGTAAGATTTTCCTAGTAACATGCTGAATATATTACAACTTGTTGCCTGACACTTCACTTTGTAGAAGGCCTTATTGATCCTGAAATGAGTAACATAATTTGAAGATTTGCTGAAGGGCTTTTTTAAAATCTCCTTTGCAGTGTTTGCTAAGGAGCTTTCTTTCTATTGAATGATATTAAAATAAAACCCCATAGAAGAACCCCATGGCTTTGCTTAAGGGTAAAGAAAAAATTCAATGTGTTTATAGGTTTGCAATGCTAGTGTTGTGCAATTTCTACAGTACGTCCTAATGAATAATGAAGTTGCTCTAATACTTGGTGAAAAATACATTTCTAAGGATCAATATAACTTGATCTATTATATTTTCTGTGGCAATGCAATGAAAGGATTACAACCAAAATTACACAGACCAAGTTTAATTTTTGATTGACTAAAATTGTTATCATTCATTTTGGAATCAGAGATTGAGGCTTGCTTTATTAACTTCATTAACAACGTCCTTGAATACCAAAAGTCAGCTAACTACCAGAGTAAAAATATTTGGAAGAAGTCAGATATGATGACTGTGTGTGAAAACTATCAGCAGCAAAACCATTTTGATTTTCTCTTTATGATCAATTTCTCTTTCACCATTTCTCTAAGAATTCCCACCTGAATTTTAATGCCTCTAAGTTATCTCATAATGAAACTCTTTTTTATTGGGAACCTGGATATCTAAAAGCCATAGGATTATCTAGTGTTCTTTCCTGATCTCAAGTCGAGTGCAAAGTCAGCAGTGTCAATAAGACACCAAATTCAGATTGTCTCTGACAGAAGATAAACTAGTCTCATAAGTAACATCCTACAGTCAATGGAACTGAGATGCCAAACACATTTATCAGTTTAACTCTCAGATGAAGACTTGACCCACTGGAAGTGAGGACAGAAGACGAGACCACACACTGTCAATGTCATACCCAGAAAATATCCTGTTCAAAGTATTTTAGGATTTGAAAGCCCTAAAATAGGCATCTAAACCTGGTGAGGACCCCCTAGCCTCCTCCCAAATCCTAACACCCCCCTCAAAAACAAACAAAAACAAACAAACCTACCCACAGCTTTGCAGTGACAAGTCACAGAGATGCCTGGGAGTCAGAGAGCCCATGAAAAACACCTATTGCACTCTAACACAACCACTACAACCATCATTCCCTTTGAAAGTACCACCTGCATGTGTCAGTGCTGCAAATGCTTCTAAGCAACCACAGTGGGAGAGTGGATTGACTCATTTACTAGTCCTCAGATTTAATTTAAAAACATCCTTGAAATTTAGCCAGGAACTCTGACTCAAAAGCACATTTATCTTTCTCAGAAATATTTTGGCCAGGCCAGACCTGGCCTCTTTCTTGCTCTTCTTTGGCTGAAATCTGCAATCAGTAATAAAAGAACTCTTTATGTCACTGTCCTTTTCCACGTCCTTAATACTAAAGGAGGTGGTATTAAATGGCAGTCATAAATGGCTGACTAACGGAGGGTCAATGTCTAGAACAGAGGGTCAATGTCTTAGTGTCAAGGATGCCCATTGTACAGTTCTTACTGCATAACTAACATTTAGTCAGCTGCCTAGAACCCACATGTTCATCTTAGGATGACTTGGGGCTCTCCCCTAGACCTGTAGGTGGAACCATTAAATGTCATTCTCAAACATCCACAGAAATTACCACTACATTCGTCGTCCTGGCCCCTCCTTGCTCAACAGAAGGAAACTTACCTTTTGAGCCTATTGGGTTCCATTCTAGAAATGACTTAAATTTACATATTTATTGACCAAAAGGGTGGGGAACATTTTGAGGTGAAAAATTATTATTTTCAACCTGATATTGATCTGGTCAAGCATTTTGGGATTTCTAATTTTTTCAACAAAAATAAGATACAATTCTTCAATCTTTTTGTGAAAAAGTGTGCATTTTCTGACCAGCTCTATTCCCAAGATCTAGATCGGTAACTTCTTTCCAGTCTCAAGACCACAGCACATCAATGCAGCCAGATCCTGACAGCCCTCAAACCCAACTTCAGGGTGAGTGGGAAGACTAACAAATATATATGGATGCTTGCCTGGTGGGATGGCTTGGTCAGAATCAAATAAGGATGCCTGCAGGGGAAGAATAAAATCAGCTGTTGGGGGGAGTAGTAAGGTCAGGAGAGAGGCAGTAAAAAGGGAAATATGAGCCCTCTGATGGGAAGAGGCAAGGTTTAGGATGCAAAGGGTGATGCATTAGGGACTGGTGATAGGGATGCTGCTTTGGTATCTGCCTGAGCTCTGTAAATCCAGACTGTGGCCCTATGGCTATTATTGGGAGCTGTGTAGCTGAAGACTCCTAGCAAACTGAGATGTTACCAAGCTGAATTTGCCCCTACATTACTTTAAGAAAGAGATGGTTTTAATTACCATAGATTTAAATCATTTTTTTTATGAATGGAAAATTAGTGCAAAAGTATTTATAAGATGATTCAGCAATTTAATATTTGTATTGTCAGTGTATTAATGTTTGATTCTTTTAAAAAACAAAAACAAAAAAAAACTCCAGTTTAAAAGACTATTTTGGGGAAAGGCAAACCAGATGATAATCTATTAATGTTATGAAATCTCGTGTGTTCCAAAAGGTTGAAAAAATTTAAAAAGTCAGCAAAGGATGGCAACATTTACATCTGTTTGTTTTCTCCTGAAGCTGGCCTGATTTAGATGCAGCAGCCATGCTCATTTACTTGGTATACAGCCGATGAGGGGCAGATTCACCAAAACAGAATAAGTAGGACAAGTGCTGAAATTTCTATTGCTTAGATTTACTGGAAATGTACGCATATGTGCAATGTAAAATTTAATGACTGTGTTAAATATTTAAACGTTAGCAAAATATTCCAACACCTGCCTTCATCCATGAAGTGTTTGAAGGTCTGCATTTTGCAATCCTTGTGTTTCCTAAAGAATTTTTTTTAAAAAAACTTTTCGATTAAGCAGTAAAAAAAATTTGAACACTCATCACTTGAGCATCTGAGACAGTGGTTCTGCTATCCCATACATCGGTATTACACAGGAATAATTCCACTGAGTTCAGTTTAAAAGATTTTATTTTCAGATCCATCAAATATGGAACATAGCAAATGTCTATTAAAAAAGTGACAGCATATCAAATGTGGAACGCTTATTTCAAAATAAGTGTCTCACATACACCCTTGCCCCCAAAATATCTGATGGTATTACTTACAATCAACTTAATTATTTTATGTTGCTTCTGTTTGACACGTTCATTTTAACACAGATGGACTAAAGTTCAGTTTTTAGCTAACAAGTGATTTTGGGACTTCCACCCAACTAAACTGCTGTATTCTAATTCTAAGAAAACAACATTTCCTGCACCATTTTGCACACACTGCAGAATAGTGGCTTTGGCAACACCTTTCTTGAATCACACAGAGTTACAAGTAACGCATTCTTCAAACATTCCCATACCGAGCCTTATCAGAAGAACAAGATTTCCATTTACTTCAGTGGGCTTTGTATCAGTGCAATAAGGAAGAAGGCAAAAATGATGACAATATACAGAAAACCAACATGCTTAAGGTTATTATTTACATACCAACACACATCCACGCCACTGATAATTCACCAAAAGAAAAAAATGTTTTGTTTTGTTTTTTAAACAGGTGATGAAATAAATCAATAAGATGATTTATATAATCTCTTCCCTGGGGGAAAAATATTCTCCCAGATCATTTATGGAATATTCCTGGAAAATGTTGCTTTTATATATATATATAAACATTATATATATTATATATAAACATAAAATATATATTGTATAAAGCATTATTATGCTCCTAGTGTTCACCTTTCCACACACATTACACACAGGGCTATCATCATTTTTGTTGTGCTTTTCCCTCTTAATTTAGGCCCCAACCCTACAGTGGTGTCCATGGAATCAAAACCTTCAGTGAGACTTGCAATGGGATACGTTCAAGATCAGGGCCTTAGACCATGTTTCCTGCTCTAATGAACTTACGGATTTGGGTCACATTAATTTTACACCAGTGCAACTCCATTGACTAAACGGGAATTACATCTGATTTACAACAGTAAGTGAGTAAAGAATTTGACCTTTTTTTGGCTGCAATACTACCACTACTACTGCTTGGCATGTATACAGTGCTTTACATGTTCAAAGCATTAGACAAAAGAACTAATTAATTCTTGCAACACCAGTTTATATCCATTTGCATAAAGGGAGGCAGAGACGTTAAGCAACTTGTCAAGTGCTTTCTGAACCCAACATGGTGCTCATTTCTTGATACAGCACAGTCTCCTAAAGCATGATGTATATCTACAGTATGTCACCAAGAGTAACATTGAAAAAACAATGCACTTATGGTAAAAACTTTCAAAAGTCATTTATTTGTACCATACACAAAACCAAACGACGAAACAGTAGGTGTATTTTCCATCTCCCTCTCTCTCCCCCCACTACTGTTCATTGTTATAAATATATGATACAGAATTAGCCATCCAAAGTAGCTAGTTTAGCCTATATTTAAGGACAAAGTTCTGGCTAACTTTATCAATTTCCATGCTCATCTCTATGGATTTTTCAGCATAGGTAGACACTAAGGTATAAATATGCATTTATCTTGCTCACTAAGGGCTAAATTCCAAGCCATGATCATCAAAAAAGTAGTATGTCCTATGATCATAAATGGACCACTGCTAATCTGTTTGTGAGCCGGATTAATTAAAAAAATAAATCTATCTTTGTAAATGGCCAAATTTTGACTCATGTTCAGAAGACAGATTGTTGCACAGAGAAGTGAACTGAGGCAGCTGGTTGGCAGATTGTGAAAAAACATTCTGTATCTTTCTGACATAAGGGGTACATGATATTTATATGAATAGAATCAAGTTTTCCTACTAGTACTAGGAGTGTACTTTATTGTCGATGGGCATGTTCAACCTTAGACAGGTTATGACAGCTCTTGTAAAAAAATTTTAAAAGTAGATTTATACATGAAAGACAAGTAAAAAATAGTTCAGGGTGATCGATGTTACTTTAACGTGTTTGTTCAAATTGTCCTGAGAAGTATACATCTTACATTATTGTCCTCTCTCTCCGTTACACTAGCATGGTCAGTATAGACTATGAATGTGGGGGAGGGTGTGTGGCGATACTGGAGCATATCCTTTATTTCATAGGTAGTAAACATTCTAAAAGAATCAGGTATTTTTGCAAGCCTAAAATTTAAAAATATCATTAAGGACCATTAGATCTTTAAGAAAGGAAACAGGTACTGGCATGGAATTAGCTTGCATAATTTCCAATTTTAAGAGCAAGTATTATGTTTTTTTGTAGCTCTATAGTGATGTAGTGACATGGTTCAAACCATTCTTCAGACTAATAGAAGAGCCCTTTATCCACCAGAGCTATTTTGAACAGTAAGTAAAAGTACAGACAACTGCATGTTCCCTAATATATTTAGAATTCTTCTGTAGTGCGGGTAGCCCCTAATTTCATTATAGCCACAGTTCCTGACTGCTTCAGCTCATTACAGAGACAAATATCAGTTAGTGACAGGTAACTTTTCATTCTAATGTGCCTGTGCCACCGATATCTGCGCTTTTGAGATATTCCATTTTGCACCTGAAATTACTTTCTGTGTTACAGCTCCAGACGTGTGATAAAAAAAAGATACTGTAATTTAGATAAACTCCACTAAATGGTTTGACGGAAATAAAGCTAAAATGAAGTTATAAATGGCTGAAGTGATTAAGACTGTCAAGTTCTCTTGGGTACTGTTATAGAATGAAATAGCTGATGGATTATTATTTATCCCCAAATGTGAGTTTTTGGGATTTAATTAAAGATGTTCTATTATATTTTTCAAAGCCTATTTGAGGCTGTAAATCAAAAACTGCAATAATAGAGTGTGTTACAGCTAATGGAAAAATGGATAACTAGGTATTCTGGGGATGTCCATCTTTTAAAGTCTTTAATGCTTCTAGTTGGATTTTTTTCCCCCCTCTACAAAAATTCAAAGAAATAGGTGATTTTTGAACGTCAATCTTTTTGTGAAAAATTAATCTTTTCTAGCTATTGTGAACATAACAATACTGGTCCCTGTGCTAAGTTATTGATAAAAAGGAAAAAAAAAGGTATTTAAATTAAAAAATTATGAGCCATTCAAAGAAATATGATTCTCTAACCACTGCAAGCGTATCATAATACAAAGATTAGTACTGAGAAAAGAAGATCCTCAGCAAACTTAAACTTTGCTCATAGCGCCATGGTGTTTTGTATACTTTAATATATAGATACTGCTGCACATAATGTATCATTTCAAAGGGACTGAAGCAGAATTGATACACTAAGGAAGGTGCAGCAGAGTACTCATATGGATAAGAATTTTTTAATAAGGCTGCAGGTTACAAATCGTGTTTTTCATAGCACATCCACAACTGCTCATCTGGAAAAGAAAGTGGAAGGCTAGTTGAATGCCAAGGGTAAATCCTTCTTTTCAGCAATGCTTTAAGTTTTAACCAAAATGATATTCAGAGCAGAGACCAATGGCACAGCTAGAGCTCAGAGTAGACCAGATATCCTCCCTCATGCCCACCATCTTAATACTGTAACCGAGTTACTGTGCTGGCTGGCACTGTGTCTTCGTGTGTGGCATCCAGAAAAGGATGCCTGAGTCAGGAAGAAACCCTGAGAATAGGGGTAAAGGAAAGATTTTTTAAGTCAGCAGCACAAGCAGCATTAGAAGAGCTGCCTCTATACCCTCTTCCAGTAATAAATACATTTTCTTTTGTTTACTGAGCCCATGTCACCATTTTAGAGACTCTGCCTCCTTGTGCAAAGTCACCACAAAGGAGACCACAAGATCACGTAACAGGACTTCAGATTTCCATGTGTGCAACTCCCACTGACGTTGGTGACTGATATGTTCATCAGTGTAATGGAAATGAAGGAATGAAGGTCCATTTTGAGAGATTTGTCTTCACGGTAACCTTAACTGAGGAAAAGCAGTATCACTAATATCATCAACACATTTTGGGGGAAACAGTATTGTGCAAAATGCTGTGCTATTGTACTGAGATACCCAGGCTGGCTGAGGGCTACGGAAAGTGCTACGGAATGTGCCCAATGGGTAGCAGGAAAGTACACCAAGCTGACCTGGTGCACCATGGAAGCCTAATCCACCATGACTGCCATATAACTAGGCTGATTTGATAGCTGAGGATCTAAGAGTTGTTCGGTTTTTTCTGAGGTAAAATGTTCTGCACAAATTACTGCAGTCTGCTGCTTGTACTACAATGGAGGCAGACAATTCTGGGAAGGATAGATAGGGAAAAGTCCTATGATCTACCCAAGTGCCTCCAAAAACCTAGGAATTCATGGAAACCTGCTCTTGTGATATGTATTGTTGGACTTGAAGGAGGATAAGGAAACAAGAGTATTACTCTGGACTTTGCAGTTTCTATTGTCTGATTTTGGCCGTGAGTAGGTCAACCACATCTGTGCCTCAGTTTTCCAACCTATAAAATTATTTTTATATTTTTACCAACCTTGTAACATGCTTCAAAATCTTCAGGTGAAAGATACTTTATAAGCCATAAGTATTATTAAGCCAGGGAAATGTTCACAGGAATAATTTCTTACCCAAATTTACAAGGAATAATTAACATAAGCTTCATTCAACTGCGTGAAAACAAGAAAAATGCCATTTCCTTTTCAAACTAATAATAGAAATTTGAATCTCATTTCAAAATAGGCCAATTATTTGTATTGTATTCCAGCCTGAGTCCAAATATCTACACTGCAATTTTATAGCACTGCAGCACCCTGTGAGCCCGAGTCAGCTGACTTGGGCTAGCTGCAGGTGTTTTGTTGTAGTGTAGACATACCTAGAGAGAGACTGCAGCAAGCAGGCTCTTCCCCCTTACCCAGATATGAGGTAATTGGCTTGAACTGGATTTACCAAAGCTTGCAAGGGAAGAGTAAGGTTTAGGTAAAAGGAAAATATGCATGTAGGCCTTTATTGTTTTAATCTGCACTCTAATTCAAATAGAGTGGATTTATAAATACTACTTTGTTTTGAGGAGGCTGTTTTTGAGTCACTTTAAAATCACCCACTGTCACAGGCTCCTGGAGAAAAAGGGCTTAGGAGGTGCCAAACACAGTTGAGCCTGTCAGGTCAACATGATAGGTAAACAGGGAGACTGCAGCTCAGTGATCCAGTTTAAGAATGGTAGGACCATCTGCTTCCACTCACCGAGGGGTGAAAATAGAGAAATGGCCCAAAAGAGGTGCACTTGAGAGGAACTAAAAAGGGTCTGAAGAACAGCGCTCCTGTAACCATGACAAATGTCATTAGAATTATTTCACAGTATGCATTTACACATTCAGCACATTCTACAATCACAGCATTAGATACCATCTGCTGTGAAACAACATTAAAGATGAACTGCAATACACTACAAAAAAATCTAAAATCCCAGACCTGCCCATAATGTGTATCACACACATTCTGGACCCTTCCTCAATATTTTTCCCTTTAAACTCCCTTGAATTAAAGCTTAATAGGAGCAGAAAAAAGAGTAAAGATGTTTTCAGATCATATTTTTATTCCATCTTCTATAAAATACATTCTGAAAACTGCTGAAAAACCTAACCAGCCCAAACAAGGAAGCTCAAAGACTAAATAATTCAATAACTAAAATACAATTTCCAATCAGAAGTAAAGAAGTACAGTTTCAGAGAAGAAGTCCAGTTCTGTTGTGTGCACCCCTGTTGTCTAATCATGATAATACATAAAAATGCTGAAAGATCCCTGCACATCTGTAACCTGTACACATGTCCCTTAGGAAACAAGATTTATCGATCCTTTTTAACCATCTTCCCTAACAAAGTTTGTATCAGGAATTCAGAAAACTAGAAATAAATACATATATTTAAGAAGAAACCTAGCAAGAGAAATAAATAATGTGCAACATTAAGGCTTCTCTACACTTCAAACATTACAGCAGCACAGCTGCAGCTGCACTACTATAGTGCTTCAGTGTGGACAGTATCTAGAATCATAGAATATTAGAGTAGAAGGGACCTCAGGAGGTCATCTAGTCCAATCCCCTGCTCAAAGCAGGACTAACCTCATCTATATCATCCCAGCCAGGGCTTTGTCAAGCCTCAGCTTAAAAACCTCCAAGGATGGAGATTCCACCACCTCCCTAGGTAACCCATTCCAGTGCTTCACCACCCTCCTAGTGAAAAACTTTTTCCTAATGTCCAACCTAGACCTTCCCCCCTGCAACTTGAGACCGTTGCTCCTTGTTCTGTCATCTGCCACCACCGAGAACAGCCTAGCCCCATCCTCCCTAGAACTCCCTTTCAGGTAGTTAAAGGCCACTATCAAATCCCCCCCTCATTCTTCTCTTTTGCAGACTAAACAAGCCTAGTTCCCTCAGTCTCTCCTCATAAGTCCTGTGCTCCAGCCCCCTAATCATTTTGGTTGCCCTCCGCTGTACTCTCCCCAACTTGTCCACATCCTTTTTGTAGTAGGGGGCCCAAAACTGGACACAATATTCTAAATGTGGCCTCACCAATGCCGAATAGAGGGGAATAATTACTTCTCGCGACCTGCTGGCAATGTCCCTCCTAATGTAGCCCAATATGCTATTAGCCTTCTTGGCAACCAGGGCACACTGCTGACTCATATCCAGCTTTTTATCCACTGTTACCCCAGGTCCTTTTCTGCTGCCTAGCTTGTTGGTCCCCAGTCTATAGCTGTGCATGGGATTCTTCCTTCCTAAGTGGAGGACTCTGCACTTTTCTTTGTTGAACCTCATTAGATTTCTTTTGGCCCAATCCTCCAGTTTGTTTAGGTCACTCTGTATCCTATCCCTACCTTCCAGGGTATCGACCACTCCCCCTAGCTTAGTGTCATCTGCAAACTTGCTGGGGGTGCAATCTACCCCATCCTCCAGATCATTAATGAAGATGTTGAACAAAACCGGCCCCAGGACCGACCCCTGGGGAACTCTGCTTGTGACCGGTTGCCAGCTAGACATGGAGCCATTGATCACTACTTGTTGAGCCCTATGCTCTAGTCAGTTCTCTATCCATTTTATAGTCCATTCATCCAACCCATACTTCTTTAACTTGCTGATAAGAATACAGGGGTTCTCCTGTTGAAGTAGGTAATCCATCTCCACTAGAGGCAATAGTTAAATCAATGAAAAAACTTCCATCAACATGCAACACCGGGATTTAGGTCAGCTTAACTACATCACTCAGGGGTGTGGATTTTTCACACTCCTCAGTAACGTAGCTCAGTCAACCTAACTTTTTAGTGTAGACTAGGCTTTACTCCTCATTATATTAGAACTCACTGATTTAGTTATCTAGCAATATGAGAGATCTGCTGCAGTGGGAAAACACACACACTTACAAATACTGCACAATATCTGTAGTCCTTCCACCCCCCTTTTCTTTTACAAGTTCAGTTGAAACTAGTGTACTTACTCTAAATTTACCCTATGGCTAGCCAAAACTTTCTGAAAGATCTGCTGTTGACGGAAACAGACCCACAGCTACCAGGGACAATCATCACCTCTGATAAAGAAAAGGCTTTGAGTCTTCTAAGCATATAACAATTTAACGACACCATGCTCCATCTTCTTTTGAATAAATGTTTGTGCTACCAGATCATGATTTATTCTGTATTCTGAATAATTTCCCCCCATCATTCCATGGGGATTGCTTTGGTCTAAAAATATTGAGTTAATCCCTAAACAAACAGTTACATTATAACTGATTTTTCCCCCATTACTAATCAGCACTCTCTAGTGGTCACATTAGATCAGCAAGATGTTTTATAAGAAAAGGATTTTTCAACATGACAAGTTCTTTTTGCTATAAAGGTGATCAAACAAGCTTAATCTAATTAATTTAAAAGCAACATAGCTATAAATTATACTAGTATAAAAATCACATAGTGTCAGCTAGATTCTTGTTTAAAACTAACCATTAAAGGTGCATTATATCACCACAGTAGGATTTGAGAAGCACTCGGTGTTGGCTTAACTCTGCTCCCATTGAAGTCAGAGTTTTACCAGGGACTTCAGTGGGAACAGAGCTATGCCATTACCAATCACTTCTGAAAATCCTATCGAACACCATTTAAAGAGACATTCCCTGGAGCACATATGGCAAACAAAATGCACTGTAATGAATGATGTGCAATTTATTGAAAAATTAATTGACATATTTTTAAATCTAGAATAGACCCATCATCATCATCTATTCTACCCTTGTACATAGAATTTCACCCAGCAATTCTTGCATCAGACCCATAACTTCTGGTTGCGCTAGAGCTTTTTAGGAAAATCATCCAGTCTTGATTGAAAAAATTCAAGTGATAAAGTATCTACCTCATTCAGTGGTTGTTTACCTTCACTGTTCTCTTGAAAAGCTAAATAAGCTTAAGTCACTCACTGTCAGACAGGTTATCCAGATATTGACTCATTCTTGTAGCTCTTTTCTGAACCATTTCCAGTTGAGCTCCCTTTGCCATAGCTATTTCTGCAAAACAACTCTTAAGCAGCTTGCAATATCATATTAATACAATGTAAAAATATACAGACTAGTATTGTGTGTGTAATTATATTGTTTCAGATAAGAGACATCTTTAGAATTGTTGGTGTTCTAACTGTGCCTGTGTTGTTATACTACATATGCTATCAGATTTGGGAGAGATTTCAACAATAACTAAGTAATAAATAATAAAGATATTTCAATAATAAAGTGAATACTTTAGGATTTTACTTTACATCAAAGAAAAGATGGAAACAACTTTTCTGCCTTACATATAGGCAATGATATTACTAATGTCACCGATATTTCACATATAACCTGGAAGCTGAGATCTCAGCTTCTAGGGTTAAAAATAAACATGAAAGATTCTGACTCCTCTTCTTAATGTGCACATTAAACTCACATTAATGTGAAAGGAATTTATGCACACACATGGAAACACGTATAGAGATCTCAGGCAGTGCCAGTGGGAAGTGACTTGTTTAAATTTAAACCTTAGAACAGAGGAATGTGTCACATTGGCAGCTGAATAAATGCTTAGGCTGATGTATATGCCACTTCTCAGTGGTACTGTCACATTAATGGTAGTTACACCTGTGTATCAAAAGAAAAGAAGTGGACACCTGGGGTAAAATCCTGCCCCATTAAAGTAAATCCACTAGGCCAGGATTTCTACCTTGTTTTTAAAAAGATTTTATCTTTAGAAAGAGACCTGAACCTCTACTACCTTTATCTCTCTCTCTTTTTTTAAATTGTACATACATTACCAGTTTTATGCCCAAAAAATACATTAAAAGAATTGTAAGGTTGCAAAATCAAACACACAACAGTTTGGAAATGCCCAATTTAAGGTTACCACCAGGTACACATTATGATACAGTGTTCAATTACATGACCACATGCTATTTTTTCAACAGGACCCCTGCTTCATTTAATGCACAGGATAGACTCTGTTCACTGAATAAGAAACTATTCAATATTTCTTTTTATCTGCATCATTCAGTGTAGCCCCAGATGTTTACTGCACACCATCCAAACCCTGTAACAAATACAGAATTATTAAATTTCTCAATGTGCTTTTCTATGGTGCACTCATGACATTTTATTTTTTATGAACAATAAATTGATCTTCAGAACACCCCTCTCAAGTGAGGACATATTATTCTCCTTTTATACATAGGCAACAGGGGCACCGAAAATAAAGCCAAAATTGTTGTGCCAACCATTATTGAGTGCCCAATTTGAGACATTTGCACATGAAACTTGATTTTTCAGACTACTTGGCAATTTATAGCACTTTATAGGTCCAGAGCAGAGACCCCATTGAACTTAGTCACAGCTATGAGGTCTTCACACAGCTACAAAACAGACCCCAGATCTCTCACATTGGGTACCACACAAGGGAGAAACAAACAGTGATCATCTGTGAAAAGAATGGTTTAAGTGAGTTGCCCAGCATTACATGGGAACTCTGTAACAGAGGCAGGGATACAATCCCATTCTCCAGTGGCTTTCTTTACAATAAAACCCTGATTTATTCTGAGGGCAGAGTCTGAATGAAGCAGGGTATCCTGGGGAAAAGGAAGTATGTGATCATGCAATTAAAGATTGTAACATAATGCGTATGTACAAGGGAGCCAAATTAAGGTTGCCCAGAAAATTTTAATGCAGCTATTTTCTAACTTTTAATTGCTTAACTTGGCAACCCTAATAATGTCCTTTTTATCTATTTTTAAATGCAACACAGGCCTGGTCTACAGTCTGGCGAAATTCAGTGGCAATTGATGGGCATTATGCAAGCTATGCCGAGTAGCTTGCAAAACTCCTATTGACTTCGTGACTTCCGTTTAGTGCTCTGTCTCCATTGCGCTGCGCCGACAGGAATACTGTCAATACAGTGCTATGCTTTTTGGGGATATGAACACCTCAGGAACGGAGTTTGTTCATAACTCTGAAATGCTCGTAACGCTGAACAGAACATTATGGTGCAGTACCCTGTAGTCGGTGTCTTCCAGCTGAGTCTGGGAGAGATCTCTGCAAAGGTGGCACCCGGCAGCACTACCTGGATTACAAGCAGCTCCCAGCCCTATCCCTGTTTCTTGCCTTTGGGCTGAACTAGAAGGCCTGCCTCACAGCCTTGGTACTATAAGCCCCAGCCGCCTCTTCCCAGGGCTCACCCTGCTCCAGAGGCAGCACGTGGCAGGGGGTTGGTACCAGTCCGCTTCCAGTTTCCCTCCCCTGCCCCTTGCACTCCCAGAGGAAGACCCAGGAGTGCAGCCACGGGCAAAGCTTGGGCCACATCGTTGCACAGGCTTTGGCCCTTGAAAACTTCTCCAGAGCACAGCATGCAGGCAGAAGCTCATGCTCTGGCTCCCACTCCAGGCCAGGATTTGGCTGCAATAGCAGCAGCTCACAGCAGCTCTGTCTTTCCTGGGCTCAGGCCCCTTGGACTGAGCTTGCCAGCTCATCCCCTTCCTGGGAGGGTGCTTTGGCTCTGCATGCTCCAGTCATGCTGCCTTGGGCTGGCAGCAGGGGCTCAGGGCAGTGCCTGTGAACCTCAGCGTCACCTACCTATAAGTGTCTGCCCCTCACATGGCCAGTGGAGCTGGGGACAAGAAACCCAGATGTGCCAAGCTTTAAGATGCAATACAAGCACAGTATAGTATTCCCCCGCCCCCGGTTGCTGCCTGACTGCTTACAGTTTTCACATGGTGTTTGGTTGACTCACCAGTTCGTAATTCTGACTTTCATATCTTTGATATGATCTTTCATATCTTTGAGGTTCTACTGTATTCTATACGTCGTACACATGTATGTGCATTCCTATATGGAAACTTAGGTAAGTTAAAGGTAAGATTGCTCAGGAGTATTTCCCTACAGCAACACAAAAATTTCAAAGGAAATGTCAAGACAAATATCATACTCCAACCACTACTTATTTCCAACCATCATGTCTAAACTATAAACATATAGAGCATAACCAAATTTGGTGGCCAGGAAACCAGCGATGGAGACCCGCTAAAGCACTGGAGAGAGGAACTAATCAAAGAGCAGGGCTGTGGATTCAGTCATATCATATTTTTGCATGGCTGAAACTTGGCATGGCTCGTGAAGAACTCTTTAATTGATGCTGTGCATTTTTTTCTATCTGCTGTTCAGAGATTTTGATGCAAAGAAGCAGGAGGTTGGCAATCTGATGTTATAAATACCAGCTAAAGCGTGGTCTGCTGGGAGTGTAAAGTTTTAAACAGAACAAATGTGATTGTTTCACTGTCTCTTTAAAAGCTTGGGCCCTGCTTCCTGATCTGCTGTGCTTCCAAACCAATATCCATCCTCTGCTTCCAAGTCCTAGGCAGACATCTTATGCTCCCTAGCCAATATATTACTGCCTTATCTCATTTTCTTCTTGTGACACTATAAATGTTGATGTTTTAGATGTGTAAAATTATATTCCTATAAAGTTCTAAGCCAGTGAAGCCCTGAATCCCATAACTAGCTAAACTGTAAGAAGCCCATCTGGCTTACCAATTACGTATGGGTGATTTACCCTGCAAATATCCATTGTTTAACCTATTATCTATAAAAAAAATAATTGACACAGAAATCAGTACTGTAAATTATAGTTAAATTAAATTAATAAAATATTATGAAAATATTGTAGCATTAATAAGCTAGTAATTAGTAAGCGAAACTAGTAGTGTTCCTAAATCAAAATCTGTGAATATTAATAAACTGAAAAAACAGCCAATGTCCGAGATTTTGGAATAATCTACAACTGAATCAAATTTTCAGCTTTCAAACTTCAGGGATTTCTTTGCTTGAGTGATCTGAAAAATGGTTAGAACTCAAAAAAAATTGAAGAAAAATCAAAATTCTTAAATTTTAGCTAATCAGTAGATTTGTAATTTTTTCACAAAATTAATTGTGTCTTCAAAGAGTAATTGATCTAAATTTGGGGAAGGATACATATTATTCATACTCAACAGATGAATAATTCCTGCTTTAAATGCAAACCTTAACATAGCCTTAGCTGCCGAATCACTGATGCATCCACAATACGTGCAAATAAATATACACACAAATGTTCTATGGTTACTGGGTACCTCTAGATACCACTACTTCTGAATGTTCAGCAAACTTAGCTAGATTATCAAATGTCAGTGAGATATACAAGATAAGATAAATTCTAAATGTGTAGTTTTAGGCATTTTGGAGTCATTAAATAGTGTATTTCCTAGAAGAACTTGGAGACGAACTTGGGAAGGTCTCAGTTTCTGCATACCATGGCACATAAGACAAAATACATAACATGTACGCTTGCAGCTGCACATAGATAATGGTGATGGGAATAAAAAGTTATCCTTGTATGTCTGGAGGTATATTTTTCCACTGCCAAGGGGTATTTTTTTTTAAATTGCCCCTCCTATTACAACATATTGTTTTGACAAACCCAATTATTATGGTGAGAATGAAATGTAGTTAAGGAAGAGAACCTAATATAGGTGATAAGTAATTAGGTGAAAGATGGGTAGAGAGAGGTATAAAAAGTCATCACTCAGACAAAGGGGCGTGCTTCATCAATGCCTGATTACGCGGGAAGTGCTGCGGCCAGACCAGAGGATCCACTGACTCCCTGGCAGCGCTTCTGAAGAACACCATTCCTGTATACAGCCTTCTGAGTGACTGCTTAGCTCTCCAGGTTTATTGAGTATAATATAAAATTTTAGGCTTTATAATTAACTAGTCTATCTATAGAGAACTTTGCACATTAATCCTTTTTGATCTGCAAATTGGGCATACCATGTCTCACAGGTATTCACATTGATCACTAAGCGTCCAATATCAACAAGCAGCACCAGAGCCTTAGTGATATCCAGCCTGGAACCTAAGAGCTTGGAGACAGCAGATATTTGCAGAGACAGACTTTTCTGAAATTGGCTCTTTATGGGAAGAACTAGAACTTCTTTTTCTTGGAGGCCTTCCTGGTACTTTTCCCATGATGGTCAGAGTGAATGTGGTACTGAGGTCATTGGAACGGTATGCTAGCCTGGAAGCCAATGGACAAGGGGTGTAATCTCGCCTGGATCCAAGGCAGGGTGAAGAGAACCCTCCATCATAAGAAGCCTGAGTCTAAACGTTTTTTTCCTAACTCTGCTCTTAAAGACACAACAAATATTGTACTTCTGCATGATGTGCATATCTCCCAAACATCAAAAGCACCAGCAATGTCCTTCACTGAAGGGGTAGAACCTCGGGCAGGGGAGGCAATGCTTAATCCTAGCATACCCCCACAATGGAGGCAACAGTGAGGGCAATCTCCCAGGCAGGATGTGAGTGAGGGGGAGAAAAACAAGGGGAGAAAAAGCAAAAACCCTTCAACAAAATGAAGTTATGAAAGAAAATTAAGTAGATAACATTAAACTGAACTAAAACCAAAAAATCATAAAGCTTCAACAACACACTAAAAGTTCCATCTCAGGAGGAGGTGTTTGAGACAGTACTGAGGGTGGTTCTCCCATGTAGCCCTACATAGCATCAGTACAGGGCACAAGGAGAGTGCATGTGCAGGCCTAACTTGCACTGCTACAGAAAATCTCCAAATAGAGGTCCCTGAGGTGCTTGTACACTTGAACTGGAGCACCCATAAGGACGCTACTCAAAGAAGAATTTAAACGTTTTAGTTTCATGAACAGTGGAATTATTCAGCAAAGAATTTTTATTCTAAACATACATGAAAGGTATTCTTGTCTGCCAAGTACAGATAATTTTACTGTAAAATATACTTTTTTGGGAAGCAACTGAAAAAAATTTGGAAGATGGAACTCACCTTTAACTCTAGCAAGCACAACTCTCCTGCTATAAAACACAGCTATTATATTTATGTGTGTAGAATTTTTCTAGTCCACACAGATCACAAACTAAATGCCTTTCACCCTTCACAAGGTTAAGTCGTAAGAAATAAAGTATGACCTCTTCCGAAGGACATAAAGAAACCCAGAGCATATTGGCTTATTTGGCGTCCCCAAACAGTTAATTGTTTTGAGTCATCCTAAAGGTGGCCATAGTTCCAGTTGTGCATGGTCAGTGATTTCATTTACCGTAATGCTACTCAAATCTTATTTTTTTAAATGTTTTACAGTGTAATCAGTCTGTGTAGAAGAAATGATTAAATCACCTTGGCTGATATACCTAATTTAAGAGATTAAGATAAAAGTAAAGAGACCAATAAGTAAAAGAGGGAAAAAAGAGTAAAAGTAAAGAGACCAATAAGAAACCAATCAATAAGCAAACTGTGCTAAGATAGGAAAAGAGAACAAAAACACATTAAAAACAAATTAGCAAACAAAACAAACCTACCATATTCAGAAGGATGGCAGTGAATCCAAAGGAAACAGTGCTTTTCTCAGTTATACCAGTATTTGTAATTATGACACTACTATATTTACTAGCTCAGGGTTTTTTTTGAATGCAAATGCTCAGTCAGACTAACCAACAAAATGCTGCTATAACGTACCAAATAATTGATGTGAATAAACTGTTTACAAATAGATGTGGCATGTCAAATATTTTAATTGCAACTAACATTTTATTGGTATAAATTTTGCTTATTACTTTCCTTGAAGCATCATCTTAATTCAGTGAGGATGTAAACTGAGTAGCCTAAAGTGGATCTTTCTGAAGATTAACATTGAAAAATAAGGGAAAACACGCCTTCCTTCAAACTCAGAAATGTTGCTGAATGTTTATGATGTGTATATGTAAGAATATAGACTGAATGTACAAAGCACCATACATAATGTTTTTAAAATTAAAGATAAGAAGGTTTTGTTCACATCTGAGTTTCTACACCCTGAAATGGAACTAAAATAACAATTATGCTGGAAAATTATGAAACAGAAGCTGCCATGACAATTCTTTCTGAATGCTTCATTTTCAGAATTTCACATATTTAAGAAAAATATGTCATCATCTCTGTGGGAACGAGGCTGATTTCCTGAGAATATTGGTCAGTTTTTGGTAAATCTTACGTTCCTTTACAAAAAACCATAAAGAGACTCCAACTCTGTAAAATGAACAACGGTAGCTCAATCTATAACATAAATAATAAATTGCAACATGATTTTAACCTTGACTGCATTCAAATTAGCTAGCTATTTTATAGAAATCCCTAGCCACGTGTAACCTTTTTTCAGTGAAACATTTAAATAATTGACAAGTTCATTTTGACCTATGTATTGGTCCCAATTAACTTGGTTCAGCAACTTAAAGTCTTGTCAAAGTGTATTTAGGCACAACACTGACTTCTGTTTAGTTCAATATTACATTTCATTGAACTGAAAGGTTAATATTGACAGAAATAATTTTGGGGTATGAAAATAAAATAAATCTCATTCTTAACCCAGAAAGAATAGTAAATTAAACATTTCTGAACCTTGGGGCATTTGCAAGCTGCACACATTTCAGATGTTACTTCTTAAGCACCAAGAGACTTTTTTCTTTTTTTTTTTAAATGAACAGTGTTTTTTTTAAACTTTACTGTAAGGATTTCAGTGTTCGCTGTATTGAAAAGACATTTCTGTATAAACAGTCTCTGACAAGGCTTTTGTACACATGCACTGGAAGACTTTGGGCTCACTGGGTTCCCAATTCAACCTTTTAAACAACATTAAAAATGTAAAATCCAATCTGTGTCCCTAACAACATCACAGGGGCATAATGAACATTAATTAGTGTGTGTAAAGGGCTTTAAGATTCTTAGAAAGACTCTGGACTGTGCCTTCAAGGATTGAGCCTTCAGACAGAAAGTCTGATCAAGGCATCATGAAACTTTTGTGGTTATGCCCAGCCAGTTGGAACCGGACACAGAGCTCTTGGGTCTTGCTAGCGCCTCAAGCACTAAGTGATCAGCAAACATCAGACCTGGGATTAGAGAATCAAGATTGTGCCAGTCCAGCAAGAATAACACCAAATATAAGCTATTTGGACGCTAAGTAAATTGAGTAATAATTAGAGCTGGTTGGAATTTTCCATTAGAATGGTTTCCTGATGGAAAATGCAGTTTCTATAAATAAAATTTTCCATACTATGGGAAAATTTTGATTTTGCTGAGATTTTTTTATTTTCTCAAAATTTCAGATCAGCTGGATCACATTAAGATATTTTCAAATCGGTTCCAACAAACGTTATACTGCATTTTCCTATCATGGAACACTGCTTTATGCAAGTTGTAATTTGTAGCTCCATTTTCTCCTATGAGCCTGAGGCAAATGCCTAGCATGTAAAATTTCAACCAGAACAATTCAAGTTTGGCAAAGTCACGAGCAACTGAAAACAAGGCTTTATGATGGGAAGTATAGGACAATGTGCTGCTTTCATGCTGACCAAGCAGTGTGGTGCATCAAGGTAGTCAAATGACTGAGTTCACTGTGGGAGACGTACTCCAGTCAGGAAGACAGGAGAATGGGGGCATCAGGCAATCAAACTACAATTTGCATAAAGCAATGCACCACTATAAGGAAATGCATCTAAATAATGAAGTGAGTTAAATCAAAACGCTCTGGGTCATTTCAACAAGCTGAAACAAAACATTGCAATTTTGGGAATATCAAAATATTTCTTTTTAATAAAAATGTCAAAATGAAATATTTAGATTTCTGAATCTAAATTTTTCAGACTTTCTGTTGGATGGGATATTTTGAAATTTCAAGTTTGTGGCTCATTTTGAGATGAAAACAGATGTTGGAAAGTTGAAATTTCCTTTGGGACAGAAATCTTATATTTTACTCCGCTCTATACTAATAACTACAGAAGGGTCTAGTAGTGCCACCCATTATTAAGTTTGGGCAGCACTTACCCTTTTAACGCTTTGTTTTCAAATGCTTATAAAACTTTGCCAACCTTTTTCATTCTGGCTGAAATTTTACGTGTTGGGTTTTTGCCTCAGGTTGAAATGTTTTGGAAAATGTCAGAACTTCAAAAGAGAGAATAGGGAAAAGTAGGTTGTTTTGCCCAAAAAATTCTGGCAACCTATTCTTTGATAAGCTCTAAGTGCCCCCATGCTTGGGAACAGGAACCTGAAATTTGGCAGGAACCTAGCCTGTATGTCACAGCTTTGCCTTTCATTGTATCACGAAAAATCTGCCCATAATTGGTTAAATTATACTCCTCTGAAAAACTGTAGTTTGCATATCTTGAGTAGAGATGTCTTCTATTTCAATAGTTAAAATCTCTGAAGATGCCATCATCACTGAACTTGCTTAAACTTGTCATAGTTCCTAGTGCTGATCACGAAAAAGAAGGAAGAACAAGAAATACTTGTGAACAATCACTATTACAACATAATTGGCATCACAAAAACTTGGTGGGATAATTCATGTGATGGGAATATTGGTACAAAGGACAAGTAGGAAAAAAAGGAAGGAGGTGTTGCCTTGGATATCAAAGATGTATACACTTGCACTGAGGTTGAAATAGAAGTGGGAAGCAAACCTGCTGAAAAACTCTGGGTAAGGATAAAAGGGTTAAAAACAAGGGTAATGTCATCGGAGATGTCTACCGTAGACCACCTAACCAAGAAGAAGAGGTGGATGAGGCTTTTTTAAAACAACTAACAAAATCATCCAAAACATAGCACTTGGTAGTGTTGGAGGACTTCAACCACCCAGACATCTATTGGGCACAGACTACTCAATAATTTATTGGAATGCATTGGAGATTGTTGTTTTCTCTACCTTCTGTAATAAAAAGCTAAGGGAAAAGCTGTTCTAGATTTGATTCTGACCATTAGGGACCCATTGAGAATTTGAAGGCTAAAGTCAGTGTGGGTGAAAGTGATGATCAAATGACAGTGTTAATGATTCTAAGGAATGGTAGGAAGGAAAACAGCAGAATAAAGACAATGGACATCAAAGAAGGTAGACTTTAGCAAACTCAGAGAATTGGTAGGTAAGATCATGTGAGAATCAAGCCTAAGAGGAAAAAAAGACTTCAGGAGAGTTGGCAGTTTTTAAAGAGAAACATTAAATGGGCAAAAGAGCAAACTAACCCAATGCATAGGAAAGATAGAAAGTATGGTATGAGACCACCTGGCTACACAAGGAGATCCTCAATGACCTGAAACTCAAAAGAGTCATACAAAAAGTGAAAATTAGGTCAAATTATGAAAGATAAGTATATAAAAATACAACACAAACATGTAGGGAACAAAATTAGAAAGGCCAAGGCTCAAAACAAGAGTAAACTAGCTAAGGATAAAAGAGAACAAGAAACTATTTTATAAATACATTGTAAGCAAGAGAAAGACCAAGTTAGGCCCATTACTCAATGAAAAGGGAAAGACAATAACAGAAAATGAAGTGATGGCCTAAGTATTAAATGAGTTTTTTGTTTAATTTTCACCAAAAAAGTTAGCACTGACTTGATGACTAACATAGTGAACATAAGTGTAACTGAGTAACTCAGTAGGAACTGAGACTCAAATAGGAAAAGAACAAGTTAAGAATTATTGAGAGAAATTAGATGTCTTCAAATCACCAGGTCTTGATGAAATATATCCTAGCATACTCAAGGAGCTGACTAATGAGGTATTGGAGACATTAGTTCTTATTTTTGAAAACTTGTGGAGGATGGGAGAGATCCCAAGAAAAGGAAAAATATAATACCATTCTAGAAATAAACCCATAAGGACAACCCAAGGGATTTACAGACCACTCAGCTTAACTTCAGTACCCAGAAAGATAATGGAGCAATCAATTTGTAAGCACATAGAAGATAATAAGGTGATAATTAACAGTCAACATGGATTTTTTCAAGAACAAATCATATCAAACCAGCATAATATCCTTCTTTGATAGAACTACAAGTATTGTGGATGGGGGAAGCAGTGGATGAGATACATCTCAACTTTAGTAAGGCTTCTGATGCTCACATGACCTTCTCATAAGGAAACTAGCAAAATATAGCCTATAAACCTACAATAAGAAGGGTGCACAAATGGTTGGAAAAGTGTACTCAGAGAGTAGTTATCGTTGGATCACAATCAAGCTGGAAGGGCATATTCAGTTTGGTCCTCCAGAGATCTGTCCAAGGTCTGGTTCTATTCAATATTTTCACAAATTATTTGGATAATGGGACAGAGAGTAAATTTAAAAAGCTTGCAGATGATACCAAGCTGGGAGGGGTTGCAAGTGCTTTGGAGGGCAGGATTAGAATTCAAAATGATCTTGGAAACTGGAGAAATCATCTGAAATAAATAGGATCAAGTCAATAAGGACAAATGCCAAATATTCCATGAAGGAAGGAATAATCAACTGCACAAATACAAAATGAGAAATAACTGCATAGGAAGAAGTATTGCAGAAAAGGATCTGAGGGTTACTGTGGATCACAAACTAAAAACAAGTCAAAATGTAATACTGTTGCAAACAAAGTGAACATCATTCTGGACTGTATTATGAGTGTTGTAAGCAAGACAAAAGAAGTAATTCTTCCATTTTACTCAGCATTGATAAGGCCTCAACTAGAATGCTGTGTCCAGTTCTGGACACCATACTTCAGAAAGATGTGAACAAACTGGAGAAAATACAGAGAACAACAAAACTGATTAAAGGTCTAGAAAACGTGATCTATGAGGAAAGACTGAAAAATACAGGTTTGTTTAGTCTAAAGAAGAGAAGATTGAGGGGGACATAATAACAGTCTTTAAATATGTAAAAGCTTGTTATAAAGAAGAGGGCGATAAATTGTTCTCCTTAACTGCTAAGGACAGTAAAAGAAGTTATATTTATACATATATAGGCTTAAATTGCAGCCATTAGGAGACATTAGGTTAAGCATTAGGGAAAAACTTCCTAAATGCAAGGGTAGTTAACTACTGGAACAAATTACCTAGGGAGGTGGTGGAATCCCCATCATTGGAGATATTTAAGAACAGGTTAGAACACCATTTGTTTCCATCAGACTCTTGTTTCTAGTAGTATCTCTATTCTTTCTTAAATAAACCTTTTGTTTTACTACAAGTGTTGTGTATTACACAGGAATGATGGCAAAACTGGTAATCTGGGGTACACAGCTCTTTTGGGGGCACAGGACCTGGGATTTCTGAGAGTACGTGAGTCAGGGGCTGAATTTCAAAGGGGTACTCTTCAAGGAGCCTGGGGTGTGTCTCCTGTTAACCTTCAAAGCAGAACAGGGCTGCCATAAAGTGGAGGAAAGTGATTGAGTGGCTGAAAGGCTAGTGGTGTTACAGTGCTAACACCCAGTTACCACAACCAAGATTCCCTCATGCTGAAGGCAGGGGGTAGAAAGGTGACTATTCTGTGTTATTCTAGACATTTAAGGGACTGCTTTGATTTGAAATTAAATATTTTTCATACACCATGTATGAATAATCAGATACATATACACACAATGCACACACCTACTGACTGAACAGAAGGAAAATAAGTTTTCCAATATGTTTCCTAAATCCAACCTATAATTCAGACCAACCAGTTTTCTCCATATATTTATTTCCATGGCCATTGCCACTGTGAAAACTGATTTTGTTTGCCCAAAAGTTTAGGGAGGAATTTTATTCATGAAAATACAAAATATTTATGCAATAATCATTAATTTGTATCCAAATTAGTATATTCATGCCAGAAGTGCTTTCACAACTACACTATAGGTGAACATGAATATGACCAGATAAAATTGAGTGTAAAATTCACTTTTAGTTCTATTCATTCAGAAATGACTCTAAGTTTAAAACTGTGGTCCACATAAACAGCCAAAAATAACTTTGTTGTGCAACACAGGACAACAAAGATTTATTCTCTGACCTTGTTTATCTCTTGTTTCTGCTTAATATTGTCCTTTCCCTATCCCTGAATGACTCAGTTTCCCTACTGGTTTCTTTTGGCATAGTTCCTGCTTGCAAAGGTTAAGCCATACAATCAGAGAGCAGAAGCCGCATTAGATGACTTAACCGACCAGTTACATAGAGTGACTACCTTCCACTGAATGACTGAAGCAGCACCTTGCTATGAACATTTGTGAAAGCCAGGTCCATGTGCCACACACACATCTTTAAAAATCTCACACCTCGCTAACCATTCTCTGCTATTCCAGTTTTTGAGTAAGGATTGGTAAGACACAGTGGCGGCTCTTCATAAAATTTTACGAAAGCAGTGATGGTGGTTTGAGGCCCAATTCCCTTCCCATATTGACTGTGTCTGAAATCATCATCATCTCTGGAGCATCCCATGCCACCTGCTTTGTCCCATGTGTAGATCCCTGACTTCTTGATGGACTAACATGGAAATACAGATGGCGTCTTCCTGATAGTACATATCTCCTTCATTTCTGACAAAAAGCTATGATAAATAGCAATAGCAGTTGCAGGAAAATGTATTTTAACAAAACAGTTACTGAAGTGACATCATTAGTGGCTGACAGGAGTTACAGGTCATAGCACTACAACCCCTTCCAAGGCAGGCTACCAATTGAATCAGACACAAAACAAAAACAAACAAACGAGGCAACCAATATGTATGCTCTTAAAACATAACCAAAACTTCTGTGGCTCAGGCATCATCTATATTTTCTTCCAGTTTGGAGGTTGATGAAAGAAACCAATAGATACAACATTGTTGCCTTTTTCATTCCAAAGGAATTTCATAAAACTTTATAAAGCAGAAATGCAGAGTTTAAATGTCCATGCAGTATTGATAGCTGCCATATGTTGTAGCTTATTACATTAGAACTTTATCTTCTTCATACCAGCAGATAGAAGAATACTATAGGACACGTTATTGATTCTCCAATGGTAGGAAAATGCAATATAAAATAGGCAATGAATGGTATTGATATTTGAGTGAGTCCTACAATAAGTTCAGGCAAGACCTTCCAATCATGATGGGCTCCAGGAGACATGGACAGTGCATTGCTTCTTTTGGTTATTGCCCACTGCCCTCCCATGCAGAATTTGATGTGCTGCTTGACTCTTACCTTGCTACCAAAACTGAAAGGCAAACAAGACTTCTTAAATTTAAATTTTCTGAATTATCCTGACTACCTGAGACAAAACACAAAACTGAGGTAGATGCTACCTGGAGCCTATTCATGCAGTACAGCTTTTCATCCATTTCCCTCTGCTGATAGATAGATAGATTCTCCCACAGCTACTTGGGCAGGTACAATTCACAGAAACACAGGGACTGGAAACTGCTCTGCTCCTGACCCCACCATTTATGATCAGAAAGAAATTCATCTGTTCAATACAGAACATCAGCAAAACACAGAGTGAAATCTGGTATCTATGGCTGAAATGCTTCACAGAACACAAGTTTATTGAAGAAGGGGTGGGAAAGGGGGCAATTGGTGCACATTAAGTAGAAGGCTATTCCAAGCATATAGATGGGCATAAAAGAAGATCAAGACATCAGAGACAAAAGAAGCAGTCAGCAGAAGATGAGGGAAAGAGATGTAGCCTGGGGCAATGTTTTCTTAAACCCTTACATGTGAGGCTGACTACTTTGAACTTTGTGCAGAAATTTAAGAAGGTAGAGAGACATGGACATAGTGGTAAGAAAGGAAGTTAACCTCAGCTTTTTCATTTGGGATAGAGTGAGGGAGAAGAGGTAAAAGTGGGGAGAACAGAGGAAGAGATTCTATAAATAAGCAAAGGGAGAGATGAACAATGTATGGTCCAGGATTTTGGGAGCAGGGATGAAAAGAGACGAATGCACAGGATTTAGCAGGAGCCTGAATATGAGGAGAGAAAGTGAGGGAATAGTAAAAAGTAACTCCAAAGTTGTGATCTCATGTTTCTCATATAGTGGGGGAATTGTCAACACTAATATCAAAGGGAGATCAGAGACTTAAAATAGCTCTATTTGGGGTGTATCTAGCTTACATTAACTTGAGGAACAATGAAACTTCCAGGAGGAGATACCACAGAAATTATGGTGATGTGTGGCAGTACAGCTAGTAAAAAGTCCAACGTGCAAAGGTATTTTAGGAAGTCACCAGCATAAAAATGATAACTCAAGGCATAGGACTAATTAAGACAGGTGAGGGAGAGAGTGAAGAGAGAGAGAGAAGAGGTGTGCACCAAATAGAAAGTCCTGGGCATGTTGTTGATACTGGGCGCTTAGTGATCTGTGTGGATACCAGTAAGACACAGGACGCCTGATTTGCAGATCATAAGTTTTAATGTGCAAGGCTTTCTATAAACATACTAGTTAAATATAAAGCCTAAAATTAACTATAATATATCATACTCACTAAACCTGGAGAGCTAAGCAGTCACTCAGAAGGCTGTATACAGGAATGGCTTTCTTCAGGGGCCCGACAGGGAATCAATGGATCCTCTGGTCCGACTGGCATTATCTCCCATGGAATCAAGCGTTGATGGAGCGCACCCTTTTGTCTAAGTGGTGACTTTTTATATCTTTCTATACATAACTTTCACCTCCATTACCTATCTATTAATTATTACATATTCTATCACCTACATTGGCTTCTCATCCTTAACTACATTCCATTCTCAAGATGATAATTAGGGTTGTCAAAACATCTGGTGATAGGAGTGATGAGAAAAAATGCCCCTTAGCAGTGGCAAAACGTACCCCCAGACTTTCAAGGGTAACTTGTTATTCCCATCACCGTTATCTATTTGCAGCTACAAGTATACGTTATGTATTTTATCTTATTATGTGCCATGGTATACGAAAACTGAGACATCTGCAAGGTTACTCAATATTCCTATTTGTCTCTGCCAACCGAAAGATGTCAGGCTGCAGAGGCCAGAATAGTCAAGCAAGCAACTTAAGCTATGCTAGGCATCAAGACATCAAGGCATCAAGTGGTCATGCAACTCAAATTGCACTGGGCCTCCAACACATGTGAGCAGAAAAGGCACATCCAAAACCTGATGGAATATTCCTTTATATAGGAAAGTGGAAATCCAGAAGAATAATTTTTGAAGCCCTGGGAGCATGGGGTTGAAGATGGAAGGAATGACCTATATTGCGGAAAGCATGGAAAAAATTCAGAGAGAAAGAAAAGAGAAAGGCAGTTAGAGATGGCCTGGAGGAAACCATTACTGATTTTTACTGAACGAACAAGGTGAAATCTAGATTATGGAGGGTTAAAAACAGAGCTGGAGAAACCAATACCATCCACATTTACCTGTAATCAGACTAAGTCAAAATGCCATTAAAAAAAATCTTAGGAGATTCTCTCCCTCAAAAAAAAAAAAAAAAAAGGATGAAATGATTAGCTGAGCAACATAGACCACCTATTACCGAAGAAGAAAGTTTACAATCGACAGTACAACATAATTCTAGATTTACTGCCGAACAATATCAAGTTAGGTACATGTGAACTATGAATCAGTTAGCCTACACTACACATTTCTGAAGTCAAAATTAATCAGCCTAGTCACTCTATTGTCTGACAGCAATTAAGTAAATTATATATACATTATACATGTTTTTGTAAAGTAAATACAGTAAATTATTTTACTGCAAGAGCATGGACCCTTCTTGGCTGGTCTTTTAAATAATTCTGCTATAGTGTTCTGCTTTAGAAATTTTCCATCAGAAAACACTTCAGACAAGTTGCCTGTAAAGTTTATTACATTTCTTAGAGAAGTTTTGACATACAGTCTGTACGTGTGTTTCATGAATCAAACCCCTCAGCCAAATTGTAAAAAAAATGCATTTGCTGGCATAAAAGTGGATTATTCTATTGAGGATGGATCAATCAGGTGTTTGAGCAGATGACTTGTAGCTTGTTATAATATTAAATTATATGGTAAGAATTATTAGGGACCACTGAATTTTTACTGTTTAAATCATGCAAACAAATATCTTCTCTTGGTAAAGACAGCAATACACAAATAGAAAAAAGCACCACTTTCTTCTTACCGATCAAGTGAACTCAACAACACTTAAGTTACAGTAGGAGGAATATGATAGAAGCTCTGCAGAAAAATAAAAGCTATCCTTTACTGGCTGTGAAAACAAAAGTTTTTGAAAAAATCAGTAGTGCATGTACAGTCTAAGAACCGTAACTTTGTGAAGATATTTTGAGACACAAAAAAGAATTGAAGAACTTTTTTTTAAATGGCCTGAACTAGCCTTTGAATATCAAAGATGATTTTCACTTGATCATCATCTTGATCCACATCCACCTAAGTTTTGGCCCCAATCCTCCAAAAAATTTAAAGATATGCATAATTATAAGCATATTAGTTCCACTGAAGCAAACAGAATTACTCACACAAATAAAACTATGAACTTGTATAAGTGCTTTGCTGGATTGGGACTTAAATGAAACTGACATTCTGTGTAATACAAAACTGCTTATATGTATGTGCCAGAACATGGTTTGACAGTATACATTGAGACTATTCCATCTCATAGTTCTGGTGCACATACAGTCTGACAAACAAGCTAGTTATGAGAATTTAAATAGAAGTATAATAATCTGTAATACGTATTTTACAATTAGTTAAATCTCTGAATTGGAGGTAAAGTGGATATCACAGTTCTTGATATCTGAAGTTTGTCATGTGCTCCTGTAAAGAGAAGTCTTCCCTTCCCACTAAATGCTAATTCATAATGTATCCTAAATCTTAGGATCATATATGGCATTAGATGAGCCACTTCAAATTATTAGATTTTATCAGTTGCAGACACACCTATATAGGCTTCAATCTCCGCTTCCTGCATTAAAAAAATCCAACTATGTCAAGGAAGATGCAAGTTATAGGAACCTAAACAAATAAAAAAGCATTCATTTTAAGTTTCTTACTGATAATCGTGAACACTTATATGCTCTAATGAAAGGATTCTGCTGGTTGATAAAAGTTTTCTATAAGTCAAAGTAGCAGCACTGTCTTCTCCAAAGCCAATCCAATGAAGTGGTGGAGGAAGTGATGAATGGTGGCACACAATTGTAGGAGGTTTTATTATATTTTAAATGGTGATGAACCTTAGATAAGTGAATGTTAGTTAATGTCTGGATGAGAATGACTAGCTCAAAAGGTTCATACACAACACTTATAACATTTGTGCCTTCACAGTGTTGGCTGAGGGTCTCTATAATAGTGAGGTCTACTGTACCACAGCAGTTTCCATTAAACAGTCAACATTTGCCAATAATTAACACGCAATGGTAGCTGAGGTACTTGTGTTAATTGCTGCTAAAGGACCCTTTTTTGTAGTGTAAAATGTTGTAGAGATACTCCACACACCAGACAGGCAAAGAGTCACAATTTTTTATGCTTAAAGCCAAGCCAGATGTGCTCGGGTAACTGATAGATTTGTGACTATGAAGACCAATAAGCACATTCTCATCAGTAAAACAAGTTTAATAAGTTTTTAAATGGCCTCATCAATTTTAGCACAGTTCAGGGTATACTACCCATCATTCCAGGTTTTTGAAGAGTTTAAAAAAAAAAATCACACTTCTCACCACTACATTTTAATACAGCTTTAAGGATCATTTTGCAAAGCGTTATTAGTTTTTTTTGTGATTTTTTAGCCAATAATTTTCTTTTCATATTACGTCAGTGGTTTAATTAGCAGGTTTTTTTGATGGTAAATAAGCCTCCATTCATTACTCTTATCTATCATTATGAGAGGTGCACTTCAACATTAAAAAGTTTGTGTATTGCTAACTACCATATATTATGAAGTTTTACAGCGTTCAACAGTATATACACAGTTCCAGTAAATGACTGCTGGCGCAGATAAAAAATCTAAGTTACATAATTTATTTTTATAGTAGGATGGCGTTTGCATTCTTATGAAGCTGAGAAATTCAGAGGCCACCACATTTCCCCACAGCACAACTTGATATTTGTAAAAGCAAAGAGAAAGGTTAACTGGAAAAATCTAAAAAGAGCAGTTTAATAAAGGGATTGGATGGTATCTAAGAAGGACTGGGAATGGTAATACAATACTTTGCACTCATAGAGCATCATTCATTTAAAGAGGTTCCCAAAGCACTTTACAAGTACTAATTAACTCCACAACATCCATTTGAAGTAGATGAGTTTTACTGAATCCAAAGTAAACAGAGGCACTGAAGGCTGAATGGACTTGCCCAAGGCCAAACAGTCGATCAGTGGCAGAAGGACAGAACTCAGAACTTCTGATTCTCAGTCCTGTGTCTTAAACACTCTCTCTCACCAACGCTCTATAGCACAGTCCCTAATATTCTTAGATAGATATAAAGGTTGGAAGAGACCTCAGGAGGTCATCTAGTCCAACACCCTGCTCAGAGCAGGACCAAACCCATCTAAACATCCCAGCCAGGGCTTTGTCAAGCCAGCTTTAAAAACCTCTAAAAATAGAGATTCTACCACCTCTCTAAGTAATCAATTTCAGTGCTACACCACCCTGCTAATGAAAATGTTTTTCCTAATATCCAAGACCTCCTCAATGCAACTTAAGAATGTTGTTCCTTGTTCTGTCATCTGCCACCATTGAAAACAGCTTAGTTCCACCCTCCTTGGAACCCCCCTTCAGGTAGTTGAAGGCTGCTATCAAATCCTCCCTCACTCTTCTCTTTTGCAGACTAAACAAGCCTTGTTCCCTCAGACTCTTCTCATTAAGTCATGTGCTCCAGCCCCTAATAATTTTCGTTGCCCTTCGTTGGACTCTCTCCAATTTTTCCACATCCTTCCTGTACTGGGGGCCCCAAAACTGACACAATACTCCAAATGTGGCCTCACCAATGCTGAAAAGACGTGAATAATCACTTGCCTCAATCTGCTGGCAATGCTCCTATTAATGCAGCCCAATATATGCTGTTAGCCTTCTTGGCAATAAGGGCACACTGTTGACTCATATCCAGTTTTTTGTCCACTGTAACCCCCAGGTCCTTTTCTGCAGAACTGCTTCCTAGTCAGTTAGGCCCCAGTCTGTAGCAGTGCATAGGATTCTTCCATCCTAAGTGCAGAACTCTGCACTTGTATTTGTTGAACCGCATCAGATTTCTTTTCGCCCAATCCTCCAATTTGTTTAGGTCACTCTGTATCCTATTCCTGCCCTCCAGCATATCTACCCCACCCCCATAGACATCTGTAAACCTGCTGGGGGTGCAATCCACTCCATCCTCTAGATCATTAATGAAGATGTTGAATAAAACTGGCCCCAGGAATGACCACTGAGGTACTCTGCTTGTTACTGGCTGCCAACGAGACATTGAGCCAATGATCTAGCCAGCTTTCTATCCACTTTATAGTCCATTCATCCAACCCATATTTCTGTAACTTGCTGGCAAGAATACTGTGCGAGACCATAGCAAAACCTTTGCTCAAGTCAAGGTATATCATGCCCACCGCTTTCCCCACATCCATAAAGCCAGTCATTTTATCATAGAAGACAATCTGGTTGGTCAGGCATGACTTGCCCTTGATGAATCCATGCTGACTCTTCTTGATCACATTCCTGTCCTTGAGGACCTGCTCATGATTTTTCTGGGGACTGAGGTGAGGCTGACTGGTCTGTAGTTCCCCAGATCTTTCTCCTTCCCTCTTTTGAAGATGGGCATCATATTGGCTTTTTCAGTTGTTTGGGACCTCCCCACAAATGCCATGAGTTTTCAAAGATACTGGCCAATGGCTCTGCAATCACATCAGCCAACTCCCTCAGCATTCTTAAATGCATTGGGTCCAGCCCCATTGACTTGTCTAGCTTTTCTAAATAGTTCTGAACCTGTTCTTTCACCACTTAGGGCTGCTCACCTCCTCCCCATTCTGTGCTGCCCAGTGTAGTAGCCTGGGAGCTGACATTGTCTGTGAAGACAGAGGCAAAAAAATATTGAGTACTTCAGCTTTTTCCACATCATTTGTCACTAGGTTGCCTCACCCATTCAGGAAGGGGCCCACAATTTCCTGACCACTTTCTTGTTGCTAACATACCTATAAAAACCCTATCCTGAAGAAAGAGTATCTACTTTATAGGGATTCCATGTTATTCAATGGAATTTACCCTGCAGGCCAAAAATTACCCATTTTAAAACTACAGAACTGCATACCTTTGAACAAAGGTCTGTTGTGCAATAAAACAAACAAACACCTTCCAAACCCTCACTGACTTTTGGAGTGGGAGGAAGGAATATATCAAATGAACCAAGGTGGAACCAATTTGAAAAACTAAAAAAAAAAATGCTTATGTGGAACATAAAAATGAAAAAAAAATTTTTTAATAATGTTTGATATTTCAGAAATTCACAATCACTTCTTTCTGATACTAACTCACCACAATCACTGGAGGAGGGAACAGTGTTTAAATTATATGAAGTTTTCAAAATAAATGGGTGACATGAGATAAGAGCTTTAGCTTCCCTCTCCCAAAATAGTTCATTTGCCTAACTTGCAATGAATGGTTTGCTATTACTGGTATGTGAAACTTATAATAGGCTTTATAGTATACTAACAATACAAATAGCTTTTTAAAAACCTTATTTTTGAAAGAACCAAGAATCATGCCACATATGAAATCATCTACAACTTCAGCATTTATCAAAAGAAATATGGTCTTTTTATTTTATATATACACACATGTGGGGCAGGAGAACTCTCTAAAATTAAGTAAGCTACAGAAATGCTTCATTACCATAGAAATTGTGCACAGAACATGACAGTATAAAAAGTCAGTAGAGGCATTTTAATTTTTATTGATAATATGATCACAGGTGTGCTGTCCCTAGTAATTTCATATGACAAGCATGTCATGTTGCTCTTATGACATTACAAACACAGTCCAGAGTTATTTAGAATGCTTGCTGACTTACAAGTAGACCTGTCTATTGTAAGAGCACAACTCAGGAAAGTCAATGGATTTAGCAAATTATATGTCACCTCAGTGATGTGTTTTATGCAAAGCATGACTAACGTAATGGACATAATGGAGTTCCGAGACCATTACACTTGCATCTCAGTAAAGAAACAATGCCTTCTGGTTAATGCCATAGATGGAAGGCAGAGTGGACCAGTGGATAACTGGGCTGCAATTTAGGAGACATGGGTTCTCATCCTGACTTTGGTTGGATCACTTCACGTCTGTGCCTCTGTTTCCCCTTCCACCTTTTGAGGTAGTGATTGTTTCCCATGTGTTTGTTCAGCACCTAGCATAACGAGGCCTTATCCTTAGTTGGGACTTTTAGGCACCATTATAATACACATAAATAAAATACCATTAATACAGGAAATGACAATGTTGTGTGTAAATTCACATGCTATCTCAACACCATGCGGGAACATATTCAACTTCATGATTAAAAATATTCTGAGATTGAATATTTAATAATGCTTCAACTGATCATTTTAGTTGTTTGGGACAGTTACCTATTGCTTCTGTACTACCATTTATCCTCCATGCCAGGGAAAACATCCTAAAGACTCACTTACCTAAATAACCATGTTGAGGTATATAACTTTGACGTATAATACTTTATTATGATAGTGGCTTTGTACTTTGACTGTGTCTTTCAGAGGATTTACAGTGCTTTGCAACATTACACTTCTTAATACTGTGGTAAGGTTCGTAAGCAATATTATACTCATTCTATAGAGAAGTAAAATAAGGCATTGGGATGTGAAGTGACTTTCCCAAGATCAACCATGAAGTTAGTAGCATAACCAGGCATAGAATTCAGGAGTCAAGTTCCAAAGACCATTACTGAAATCATTAGAAAATACTGCTTCTCTTCTTCGAACATAAACCTTTTTTAATATTGGCTCAGTTAGGAACTTCTGTAAAGGAAGACCGGTAAAATGAAGATGACAAATTCTATGTAGTCATGAGTTATAGTTGTATACTCAGCTGGGCCTCATTTGAGTCTAAAGAGCTCAGATCACTGTTACCCAACAACTGTTCAATGTCAACTGAGCTACAAGATTATCCTAATTCTGGGATGTACATTCTGGTTCATCAAAAATGTCATGTGATGTCTTAAATGAAGGCAGTGTCACACAGATCATTGTTCTTCTTGTGAAATGTAAGTACACACTATGTAAGGAGTTGTGTGTGCATGTCTGAAAATATGGTCTTAGATTTTGTATCTCAGCAGAGGTGGAGAAACAGGTTTCCTGTTAGACAAAAGATATTTATTCTCATGTCTCCCTGTTGAAATGAAAATGAAGTATTGTCTCATTCTGAATGGGTCTCTTATTACCTGAATATAGATGAAGGATGGTAAGAATTTAAAAAAGAAACTAACAGGAATAAGGAGATACAGTGGGGGAAGAGAACTTCATCTTGAGATGAACTTCAAAGGTTTGCTGGACTATAGTTGGGGAACAAATAAGATACCACACCATCCTGCACCTAGAAAATAAACAGGGAGAGTATTTACATTTGTGACAATGGAATCACAACCAGCCTTGGCTGAAGGTGCTGTAAAAGGCTTTAGGTGAAAAACTTTGTTAGATAGGAGGTTAACCTAACAATTAAGTCTCTAGAAAGTATGTTATGATTTTGCTTTATATGTGACCCTTTTGTTTCCACTATCCTTACTGTGTCTTGAATCTCTGATGATGAAATTCTTGCTGTTTTCACTATAAATATATCTCAGTACTGTGGTAGTAAGCAGGAAGCTTATCCTGAGTTGAATCTCACAAGCTGGTGTGTGCTCTGTTCCCCTGGGGACAGCAGACCTAGTATTTCTGTGAGTGTTCAGAGGAGAAGGGGTTGGACGCTACTAGGGAACTCTTCAAAGAGACACAGGGACTGGGGTACACCAATTGTTAACCTGCATGGCAAAGAAAGGGCTGGCATAGCATAGAGGAGAATGCTTGGGTGGCTAACAGAGAGCAGACACCCAGTTAAGCAAGTCTCCCCCTCTCCTGGGTACTGTGGGTTAACAAGGTTATTCACAGTCTTGTGTAAACTGAGAAGAACCACAGTCACACAGTACCACAGAATTAAACTGGAAACTGGAAAGAATAGTCTTATCCACTAAGCTACCCAGCTCCCAAATTCCGTATTCTTAAAACCTGAGAAAAATGTGATTGAATATGTTCCATAGTATATCATAAATTGGCTCTAACAACCTGTAAACATTGCAGCTCAGTTAGTTACAACTTTGGTATACTGCAAGACGAGGCATCATTAAGTACAGACTGACAACTGTGTTGTGAGGAGACAAAGACGTTATTAGAGCCATCAAAGCAATAAAAACTGAAAGCAAAACCATTAGAGTCATCAAAGCCACGGGATCCTGAGCTTTAAATATTATTCAGCTTATGAATCATACGTATGCATGTGTGTATGTATAATGCTGTCATATGTAAGCATCGCATTCCCTCCCTCCCAAATATATTCGGGATGAGCATTTTATGGACAGCGGCTTTCAAGAGTACAAGGAATGTTAAAGTATGTTACAGTTATTTATTTCTTTTTATTAACAGCACTCATGCCACCAACAAGGTATTTATGAATCTTTTGAAACCAAATATTATGGGTAAAGCTAAATAATGCACAAACCATGAGCCTTGCCTCACCCTATTGACAGAATCTACAAATGAATGAAGCTGGTGTAACACATTGTGCCTCAGTAAATGACTTTCATGTGGTGCTTTAAATATTCATTTCAAATCACAATTTGCCTAAGGAACACTCAGCACCTCTATGACAGCAGGCAGGTCTTTCGTATTTAAAAGCACATTTATAGGAATTTTAGTTAAATTAGTTTGTTTTGCACACAGCCTCTGTAATCATGTCCTCCCATCCAGCATTTTAGTTTTAATATAAGGAACAGTATTTTTAAAGCAGCTCTGGAAGAAACTGTCATTCAAAAGGAAAGGGAGTTACCATATAAAGGCAGCAAAAGAAAAGAGGCCATGTAAGATTTTTCATTGCAGCATGCAACCAAACAAGCCAACAATAAGTGTTCACATAAGTACCCAAGTAAACAAATGCAAGCATCAGTGACGATGATTTGTAAAGATCAGGGTAGATAAACTAAAGCTCACCTGTAATTTAAATCCAGGTTATAAATCTAAACTCTATCTGGCACTTACGTCCAAAGCCTGAACTTTGTGCTAAGTTCAAATAAATGAGCGTTACATGGTTGTTCTCTTCAGGGGGTTTAGAGGAAGATGGCCAAATACTCCCTACCAGAATATGGATCTTGAAAGATGCTGAGAACTCTGGTCCTGGATCCAGCCTGTGCCTAGTTTTGCTGGAGTGCTCAGCATCTTGCAGAATCAAGCCGCAAGCCACAGAGAACCAGCAGAGCCACTCTATATCACCTGCTTTGCCCTTTTATGAGGGATTTTAGCTGTGTAGGTCTGTGTAGTCATAGAACCACTGGCCAGAGCCCTGCCCAAGCTATCTGCTCCTGTACTTGGGGTGATGGCTGCAACCATCTGTGGCTGCAACCCTCATGCAGTGAAAATACACCAGTTTCATTGCCTATGCTGCCTCTTGCCTATTACAAGATTTGATTCTTAGGTAACTCTCAAACAGATGTGATCTTATCTTAGGGGTCTTTCTCCAAACTGAGCTATTTATTCTTAATTAAATCACCTTACAAAATAATATTTAAAAACAAGTGAAGATGATAGCCACGTCATATGTAGAAATACATGAAGACTGACCGCAACTGCAAATAAGAAAAAAATCACAAATAAGAAATGCAAATAAATGCAATTCTGTTTCTATAGTTCTGAAAATCTGGCTCAGTCTCATTTACAACATAGCATAGACTAGCTTAGTGCAATAAACTGGCTTAACATTATGAAGGACTTTTGAGAGAATAATGTTTTTTGAATTGTGACACTGAAGTTTACCATGGACTTCCTGATAAGTACTTAGATGTGCTAACAGTAGTGTATTTGCCAATGGAGTTCATTGGAATCGTTCAGCCGAGTTCTTACTGCCTTGTTCTGCTTTCAACTGGAGGGCAAGTACCCCAGGAACCAAAAGATCCATTACTTTTATCAATAATATAATTGTCCTACCGAAACTAATAGGAATCAGCCGAAAAAAAAATAAATTTCAATTTAGCATCTATTGGTTAAAAGTGCATTGCTATTTAATACTAAAATGTCTTTTTGTTGCTAAAAAGTCAGTCTTTTAAGGGTAAACGTGTAACATCTTTGTACTAGCACAAGATTAATTGCTTTGGATGGTTAAGTTTGAACTTGGAGGTAGTGATTTAACAAAATCCAAGAGTAAAATGGCTAATTTTCCAAATAATTATTGCTACTCTTCCGTGACATTTGTAATGACACTAGAAGTAGAATATAATATTTTCCCTTCAGTAATATACTTTAGCAGTTTAAGATGGCAATCATTGCAATTGGAGGAACTTGGATTTATACAAGCTCATTTTACAGCACATTTTAATAATAATTTTAAGTATATTAAAAAATTTTGTAATTCATTCATGAGGAGACGTATTAATAGGAATTATGTCCCGTGTGTCACCTGTTGGCTGACTGCTTGGGTGTCTCCCAAAAACATCAAGACAATGAAATTCTGGCTCCATTGAAATGAATGGCAAAACTCCAATTGACTTCAATGGGATCAGGTTTTCAAATTGCAATTGCCAGAGTGATTGGATACTACTGGTGTAGTAAAGACTCCCCCTTCTCATCTATTATGGGACTGAGAAAGATTGGATGCATACAACAGTCACAACAGAATACTGAGAACTGCAGCTCAGTGGCAATGTTAATTTACTGCAGAGTGCAGAAATCTTCCAACCAAAAAAAAATTGAATATTTTGCTTCTTTCATTTGACATTGTCTCATAAATAAAAGATAAGAGGATAATGAATTATAGTTTGTAAACACTAGAGCCAAATAATAATTGTGGATTGCTAATAAACTGCAATGAAAACTGATTCATACAAACCACAAGTGATACTGCAGCAATAAATATCTAGGAGGGCACTGTATATTAATAACAATTGTTGTGCTGCTCTTTGAATATTAATTATTTGTATAGCTTTTGGCTAGACAGCAATGGAAAAATATTTCTCTAGCAGGTAACGACAAATAAGCCTGTCAACAACTCATTTTTCCTCCATTTCTCATGTTCAAATAATTTCTGATTGGTCATGATAAAGCACCTCTCTCTCAAAATGAATTCAAAGAATAAAAGTTTAAATTAAATATATTGTTACAAAATCCAAAAATTACACAACAATTATTTTAAAAAAATAAATAGTGCATTGACAAACTCTCTTTTTCCATCATACGTATTGTCCTCAAAAGGTTATTTCTCCATTTCAGCCAAGTAATTCTAGTGATATTGGTATTAGACGTTCCATAAAATAGCATAATTTTTGGCAACCGTACAGGGTAGACTCTCTGTAGTGAATCCCATTATCTGAGCTGTTGAAGCATGCTTCACACACACATAATTACCACAGATGATCCAACTTCCATGGTAATTACAGTATTTGAATAAATGGGAACATGGCAGCATGTGACCTAAGAATCCTCTGGCAGTACAAAGATAAGTATGATTGCTGTGCATGGCTTTGTCAAAGTCTTTTAAGACATTCTCCAAGGCTCCACGACATAAGTAGCAACAGATTAGCTTTCGGACTCATTTTTTTTGGTCCAGACACAATAGCTGTATATTTGCTATCTTATTTGTGTTGTGCCACGGTTGCTGTACTGGGGAAAGGTGAAGGGGGGGAGGAGAGCACCACAAACACACCATGTTTATGGAAACTAAATTCACGCAATAAAATGCAGAGCCAAATGATAGCTTTGCCATGTACTTTGACAGCCTTACCTCTACCCTGACCACTAATTCTTCTTCCCCAGGATTTATCCTAACAATACAAAGCCCTGTGCAGCTTCCAACAGCTGAAACTTTTTATAACTAACAAATATTTTCTCCCTCTCCCCCTTCTTTGGAGCCCCCTTTTACTTCTCCTTCCTATGCATACCCAAAATTACCTGTGTCTGAGGTCTAGAATAAGAAAAGTTCAGTCTCAACCCATTAAGGTCCTTTCTATACATACAAATATTTCAGCTGTAAAGACAATTATTTCCCATCCCTGCAGGGTTATGCATAAGACCTAACAAATCCTGCCCGCATGAAAGCGTGTCAGGCACGTATTTTCTTTTTAAATTCTCCAACTTTACATTTTTTCCCATTTAAAAAATAGAGGTTTCAGAGCAACCATACGACCAATGTAAATTAAAATAGCCTGAACTGACATACCCTTCCAAACCCACTCCCACACTAAGTAGAGCTCATAGTGTGATACTGTCTAGGGGAAAATGGTTACATGATTAGCTATTGAATATACAAAAGACATCCTTTCAGAATTAGCATGCACATTTTCTTACGACAGAGTAAATACAGAAATCAAAGCTGATTGAAAAGTTGGTGATTTCTATTTTTCTGTGCATGTGCTTTGAACCCCACCCCCATTTTCTAAAATATAGCAGTATATCTTAGTATTTACTGACTTTTAAGACACATTGCCAAACCAGCTGTTTACCCAAGCTTTTTCCAAGGGTGTGGATTGACAGGGGAGACCCTCAGTTTGAGGACCAATGAACATTTTAGCGTACACACTGTACCAATAAAGAACTAGGAACTATGTTATTGTATCATTTATTATTAGAAACCGCATATACAGAATAGAAATAACATGTTTTCATTCAGGCTTAGTATTTCCTCATTCTTCATGGTGATGCCAACATTTTTATTTAAAAAAACAAAAACAAAAACTTTTCTTGCTGTTGAAGATGTTACTCTACAGCAAATCTCATGATTAACTCTAATTAGCAAATCTCGTAAATTGTAGAAGACAGGATGACCTGACCATCTACTAACAACAACAAGATAGTATGTGTCCGATTTATTTCCTATTACCTCCAATGCAGTAAATGACTCAAGATATACAATGTGTAAATGACTCAAGCAAAATCTTCTCAAGATATACAGTCAAACATAAAATTCAACAAGGCACTCAAACTATAAAACAAAGTGGGTGACATTTACTGATAAATGTAAGTGCTGGAGTGTCTTATATAGTATAATAAATGGAATGCATATGCTCCTGTGTTAACACTTTTTGGTTCCTTTAAAAGGCTAAGAAAGACCATCTTCGAAAACATATTCCTTTGTCTGGAATATATTACAATCATACAAACAAAATACTAGAACTTTTCACCCATCACTGAGTAAAGTTTTAGAAGGGAAAAGTCTTCTGGCCCCTTTGCTTAAGATATAAAGTAAATCCCCTAGATTCTTTCAGATCTACTAAGCAGTGTTCCACAGAAAACAAATCTAGTCGCTGAGCAATAACCAGGAAATTTAATCCTTAACAATACATGAGCTAATTTCAAGTGACAGGGTTTGAAAGACCACTTGGATAAAGGGTGTAGAGTTTCTGGGCTTCTGAGAGTAGCAACTTTAAGGCAAAAAAGTTACGAACTCCACATCTGTCTTCCCACAGCCTATGCTCCCAGCATTCTCCAAGCCCCCTGCTTCCAGTCTCTCACTCTTCTTGCAAGCTAGGAATGAGTAAGGGACTATAGGAAGCTAGAGGAATAAAGCTGGATGAGAGAGTACACAGAGAAATTAACTGAAGAGACGTGGAGGGAGGGGCCAGAGACAGATGGCTGGAAAGCCTGAGGCACTTGGCCTATTGAGAGGGGTAGATTGATTGTTCCAGCGCTCAGAGGGGGATAAGAGGCATCTGATTCTCCTTTGGAGAGGGGTCAAGGCACAGGAGTGCATATATAGAGTTGTGGATCCATTTAGAGGGGTATATTCATCTCTGTGCTATACTGTGGAATGGTTCTAAGAATACCTCTGCGCAGTTAATCTTGTGGGTACATACATTACATCTACATATCCTATAGCTAGTTTAAGTAATTCTAGAGGACGACACGGTCACTGTCTATTCTATGTAAAATGCACATACACAGCCAGAAAAGACAGAAAGATTTTTAATCATGTGCTTAGTAACACGGTATGATTTATTTCCACAAGGGAGGAAATGATCCATAATTCTCATAAGATATATTCATCTTAGTTATGAAGGTTGTGCCCTTGTGCAACTCTGATCAAGAACCCATAAAGCCAAAACAGCACACAAATGAGCACACTTTAGAAAAAGCCTCTGATGAAAGCCTGATACACATGACATCACATTAAAAAAATCCGTTGAAAAACAAAAACAACCGTAACTTTACACCAGCTGTTTCAACCCCACAAATAAAATTAACTTAATTTAAATAAAGTACACAAATAACTAGCAGTGCACATATCAACAGAATCAATGAGCAGCAGACTCCATTTCCTAATCACAACTACTGTGGAGATCTGCAGTCAGAGATAAGAATAAAGAGATAATTGCAATCAGGGGAAAAAATGCTGAAAGTGGAAACAAATTGCAGTGGATTTTACAGAGCAACAAAAGAACAGAAATTTAGCGGTACAAACAATCTTCATTAATTAAACAAAAGGTTTCCTTTATGCTAGAGATTGTCCTGAACTAAAATCCAAAGCCAAATACCCAACCCACCACCACTAACTTTGGAAAGCGTGAATTTCATAGCCAATCCTATCTGTTTAAGAGCTGGAAATGAAACTCCAGACCCAAAAATCCCCTCAACCGTGGAGGATGGGATATTCAAAACAAGAAAGCAACTGGCTAGTTATCAGGGTATCACTATATTCCACAATTATCGTAGTATCAATGCTAATTTTCCCTTCCTAAACTCTCTTTATAGTAAGTTTCTGGGTCTCTTTTCCTTCATCTTTGTAATTCTTCCTTTTGCCAGTACACATGCCACCTAAATTCCTCTTTCCTAGTTTTCTCCTTTTTTCTGTGCTCACTGTGTCTCTCTTCATCCTTGACTTCCTTCATTTTCTCCTTCTTTCACCCAAAGTCCCCAGTCACTCTTCTCCATTCTTCTGATAGTCTTCTTCCTGTCCCCTGTGCTCACATATCAATTTTTACCAGCTTAAAAGGCCAACACAGGACTCCTATTGACTAGGTCTCTCCCTTCGCCCACCCCACAGCCCTCATTCTCAGTGTTGGTCTTACGATTCTGGGGAGGATCAGCAAGATTCCTGGAGGTTTCCCTGAATGTAATCAACTCCCCACACTTGAAAAACAAAATTACTACATAAAAATCTTGGGAGAAGAAAAGTTATTCCTCTTCCCCACCCCCCACCCCCGCCCCCAAGGAAGAGATCCCCAGCACTGTGTCTTCCTCCAGACAGCTGCCCAAAGACTGGTAGGCAAGATTCTCCTACCTTCTCCCAGAAGCAGTCGCTGGATGGTGTTTCAAGTTTCACATTTGTCTCAGTCCTTCTTGCTCCAGATTTTCTTCTCTCCCCCTTAAGGTTTCCCACCACAACTTCACCTCCCTCTGCCCCTGAAACTGTCCGCCATGCCACTGCAGTTCTGCTTTGTCTCTCTCCCCAACCCCCACCAAATTACGTTCCTCCAAATTTCTCTCTCCTGCCCTTCCAGATGTAGATGAAGTACTGTTGCCACTGTTTAGTTGGCTGAATTCTATCTGCCAGCAACCTAGTACATTGCATGCTCATAGCCTCTTTTCTTTCCCAGCACACTTCCATTCTGCAATCAGACACAGAACCACAGGTAGTGTGGAAATGGCTGGGAGTGTAGTGTATTGAGCAGTTGGCCAGCTGAGGAAAGGAAACTGGGCCAACCAGTCACTTACTGAGCTAAAAATAGCAGGATGATCAAGCAGCTTCCCAACTCCCTTCCCTTTCAAGCTCCACCTTGATTCTCTCTTCTCTTTCCTGCTGGGTGTGAGAGGGCTCCAAGGGGGACAAGCCTGGGATAATAGGCTCAGAGAGCTGGCAGCTCCTGAGCTGCATACACCCCAGCAAAATCAACACAACTGTTATTTTGTCCCCTCTCTCAACAAGAAAAAAAAAATGGTGCATGGCTAGAATCCTCAAAGGCTAAACTCCAGTCGATCCACTTATCTCCAAATCACTGCAAGGGGCAAAATGTCCTTGCAACTGCATTCCTTGCACACCCTTAATTTCCATGAAAGTCAGTGGGAATATGGGTGCATGGGACGAGCAGAGTAAGTCGCTTTAACTGTTTATGTTTCATAAGATAATGTTTAGTGACAAACAATTAGGGTGAAATTCTGACCTGGGCTGCTTGCTATCAAGTGATTCTAATGATTTTAGTGGGAGTCATGCCCGCACATCCTAGGACACAATTTGCTCCCTCTAGTTTTGTGATTACTGTGCAACAGAGACTAATTATAGCTAAAAGTGATGTGGCTGCTATAAAGAATGAATAAGTGAAGCATTTTGTGTGCACGCAACTAAGGAGATGGAGATTGCATCTGAATACAGCATAGTCACTAGTGCTCACACACCTCCCTGCTGTTCCTCTTTCTTCCTCTCTTGAAAGGCAGCTGTGCTGTAACCATATCCAATGGTTCTCCAATCATTAAAATCTGCTGGCTGCCCTATGATACAATACAATGTATGTATCTATTTATCTGTTTTTTATAAAACGTGCTCATCTAATTCCTCTAAGCACATATGTAAAATGAAAACATTGTTACATACATTTATTAATGAAAATGAAGTCAAGAATCAATAAAATTTCTCAGCATCTCAAATCCTCCAAATGCTCACTCAAACAAAATCTTGCAAAAAGAGATAGGCTGTAGCGTGTGCTGAAGGCCAGTACACTTGGGCGTTGTCTGACCAGTGTGGGAGGGGATGCAAATTCAACAGTCAAGGGCTCCTTCACTGAAAATGCTCTGTTATGAATCACCAGGTGTATATATTTGGGGGCTGACACCTTCGGAGCCTCAGGTGTTCTCAACTACTGGGCTAGAGTAAAAGGAGAAAGATGGCCATTGAATAAAATGACACATTTAAAGGTCAAAACTATTTGCAGCAAATCATTTTTGAGACACATTTAGCTTCTCTCTCATTTCATGTCCTGGAAGCTGATTGTGATTTCCTTGAAGTTTTGCATTATTAACACCACAATACATGTGGTTTGTGTGGGTTGTGTTGTTTTTTTTTTTTGTTGGCAAAAATTTTCTCTGAATTGACTGTGAATAAATCTCTTCAGTATTCCAGATTTGTTGGTTAACTGTAATTAGTCAGAAACAATAAACCACATGGTATTTTTAATTCTTTTCAAACTAGACAAAAGTGCAAGCACTTCCAGCACAAATACTTGCATAATTCTTCCAACACAATACTTTGAAACAAGCACATAGTCAAGGGTGATCCAGTGGACATAGTGTACATAGACTTTTAGAAAGCCTTGACAAGGTCCCTCACCAAAGGCTCTTAAGCAAAGTAAGCGGTCATGGGATAAGAGGCTAGGTCCTCTCCTGCATCTGTAACTGGTTAAAAGATAGGAAGCAAAGGGTAGGAATAAATGTCAGTTTTTAGAATGGAGAGAGGTAAATAGTGGTGTCCCCCAGGGGTCTGTACTGGGACCAGTGCTATTCAACATATTCATAAATGATCTAGAAAAAGGGGTAAACCGTGAGTTGGCAAAATTTGCAAATGATACAAAACTACTCAAGATACTTAAGTCCAAAGAAGACTGCGAAGAGTCACAAAGGGATCTCAAGACTGGTGACTGGGTACAAAATACCAGATTAAATTCAATGTTGAAAAATGCACATTGGAAAACATAATCCCAACTATACATATAAAATGATGGGGTTTAAATCAGCTGTCACCATTCAAGAAAGAGATCTTGGAGTCATTGTGGCTAGTTCTTTGAAAACATCCACTCAATGTGCTTCAGCAGTCAAAAAAGCTAACAGAAATCTAAACGCTGGGAGGCAGGGTCAATTCAACATCAGTGTCAAACCTGCAGTTGCAGGGGGAACCGGTGTCATAACGGTCCCACTACCCAAGGTCAGCTAGAAATACTAGTATGGTGTTTAGTGCTTTGGGCCCTGTGCCACGTAGTGTAAGGCTCTTCTGCTGATAGAGCTCACTGGTGAAAATAACCAAGATCACTGAGGAATCAGAATTTTCCCCTGTATCACTAATTCCCCTTCACATACATGCACATGCAGAGCTCTGGGCACATTACTCTCCACATTGTGCCCTACATGGGAGCCAACCATCCGACATGGGCATGACAGAGTTGGAGGCAAGAGAGAAGGGTCGACTATTGGACCCCCTGACTTCCAAGGCTAATCAAATAACCCCAGTTATGCTTAAAATGGAACTGCCAGGAGGAGACTGTAAGAACACTTATTTTTTAGCCTTAAATCAATCCCATATGAAAAAAGGAATTAATCTAAAGTTATGACCACCACTGGATGAGAATATGGGATTCCAATCAGCATTACAAAGATCATCCATCATCGTGAATAATATTAAAGATACACACACCTTTACTATTTTGCTAAATACACAGGGGAGAGCATGTTTCTTTTCTTTCATGTCTACCTTACCAATTTGGGTCATACTTATTTTAAGTGGGGGACACCTCTGAAACAGCCAACTTGTGCCAAAGTTGTGAAATGAAAGGGTGAAAACATATGAGTGTTTTGAAAGTGAAATATGAGAAGCTAGACTCCGATACAAATCATCTATTAATAGGGATGAATGAAAATAAAAAATTAGAAATCTCAGAGAATACTGCATAATCACAACAATAAAAAAAAATCCATGAGTTAGCTGAACACAGGGAATACAGATAAATTCAGCATCCATAGGTGCTAGTGCGAATACTGCTGATTATGTTGCCAAGCAACCACTATCAGGCTCTGAATCTCACTATCAAACAACAACAGATTCAGCAAAGAAAACTATTTTGAAAACAAAAGAAACCATGGATTCAATGTTAGTTTCTGGAGAATAAGGAAGACTAAAAGCTAACAGAAAATGAACCCTTACTCTTGGTGAACCATCTTCTGTAATGCCTGTCCTCCTTTCCAGTAGGACAGCTCAGGATTTGAAAATCACTACAGCACCTGAATATGTTGAAATTCCCAGCATCAAAGACACTGACAGTCAGGGATACAGTGCAAAGCTGTTTGGATTTTGGAAGTGTCTAGAGAAAGCTGCTGAGAGATGCGGAGGGGAATTTTATCTTCAGGATCCCTGCATTCCCTGGGAACCTCAGGCAAGTTTTCAAACAAGTAATACAGAGAAGTTGGGTTCTCATTTCACTGGTGGGGAATTGGGTGTATAAATCTCCATCCCCAGCCTGCCCCTCCCAGTAAGAAGAGAATTTACCCTTGGGCTTGTTTGTTTCATAACAGATAAAAAGGGTTTTATTTATATCAAATAGCTGAAGACTAAAGAAAACATGAATATTTTCAATCAGGTAGCCCATACATGGGTAAGACCATATCCTTTCATGACCTGGCAGCAAAGGTAAGACTAAATGAACAAGACTAACTGTATTTCCCATTACTAATGGTTTGCAAGAACTGACATATTGCTTATAAAAATTAACAATAATTTGGATATTTGTGATCACTTTGACCACTGTTAAATCACTGCTACTCAATGAATTGAAAAACTCTGGATTGTTAGATCTTTCCTTGTAAAGCAAAAGAGAAAATTTTATTTGAGAAGGTTCCATAATAGCAGTAACTGATAGTCATCAAATGTGGGCTTATGGTTTTGTTTTTAATCATAGTTTAAATTTTACTGCAGGTGTAGCCACTTTACTCTCTCCTTGTTCTCATCATCCTGTTGCTGAGGTGAGTATGATGTTGTTACTTGGAAAAGTCCTAGTTATAACTATATTGCAAGATTCATTTGTTAAATATGTATGTGCTTCCTGTTTATGAAATGGAGAAGAAATATTTTCTTTAAAGACTTTACAAAATATTTACCTAAATTAAGTTCTACAGATAGCACTCTATCTGCTAACAACATCTGTACTGCGGACAGATACTGAGAGAACTAAAAAAAAAAGTGAACCTCATCTTATATTTGCTAGTAATTTACTAACACATCAAAAAATTGTAATGTGTTTGAGGTTAGCAGTAATTTAATCCTCAGCAATTCACATGGGCAAGGATATTACTAATTCAGAACACTAGATCAAATCTATCATATATATCCTTCTAGCTATTTCATTCAACGAGGGAATGGCTTTCCAGCACTGATTTCAGTCACAACATGGATAAACTTTTGCTACATTTTTAGTATAGAAATGCAGCTCATTTCTGTGGTTTTTCCAGAGATCATGATCATTTGTGGAAAACTTAATTGTGGGTTATGCTGGTATTTGGCACTGCAGAAGTGCAAAACACACATTTACAGAAACACGTTTCGTAATGTAAACTAGCAGTGGGGATGGGAGAAAAATAGAAATATTATGGGATACCAACCACACACGGTTAGGAGGACGCCAAAAGAAACAAGGGATGAGAATCAGTCTCTCTCCATATACTTTTGCTCAGATTACTGCCCAAGCACTTTTCAGTAACAGCAGCAAATAGCTCCCATTTCCTCATCTGAAAAATGTCTTTGAAAAAATTAAAAGGTGTTTCAGGCTTGGACAAGACATGATCTTAGTGTCCAATAATCTGATTGTGAAGATATTACTCTAATGTTTTCAAATGTTTATTTTAGGAAATAGAGCTATGATTGTGCCCACTGTCTAAAGGAAATCAATTAGCAGATTTTGTAGACAATTTATTTCTGAACATTACTAGGTTTGGTAACAAAAGAGAAAGATCTACGTTGAAATCTAAAGGGACCTTGTAACTCAGATAAAGTAATATTAGAATACAAAAGATAATCTTTTCATGAGTTTTCTGCAGCAGTTTTACAATGATCTAATAAGTAGTTCATAGAATTCATGTATTACCCTCTGAGATGTATTTTAAAATTCTTGGCATATACCAGAACATAGGGAATGATAAATTAATGTAGATGTGATGGCATTCTCCCTGTACTATTGTTCTGAAAAAAGAAGACCTAATGGACTATTTTCAGAATTTAAAAATGTTACTATAATTAAGTTACAATATAGTTCTTGCAAAGATGTTTACATGTACATATGTATTAAACTCACAACAGTCTAACTTGACTAATCATATTCAATTACTGATTATGCTGCAAGTATAACTCATGGTGCTTCAGAATACTTTGGAATTCAACATTACCTATTTGTGAGTTTCTATGAATCCTAGAAAAGCTTCGTCCACGTAAGCCCCGGGCATCTTTGTAGCATAGGGCGCTCTGAGCCATGTGGCCTGATTTTCAGTAAGTGCTGATCACTTCCAATTCCCATTCACTTTGGGTTTGTTCATACAAGGTGCTGAGCCCTCTCTGGCCCAAAATCAAGCACAATACATATAAGCAGCTGCTTATATGTAAACACCTAAGTAGCCCCTTTGACTTCAGTGGGAGCTGTGAACGTTTAGCACCTCTGAAACACTCTAGGGTTCTGGAAATGGATTTGATAGTGTCACCCTGTCCTGCTCCATCACCACCAAATGGGAGCCTATCACCTGGCTTCCCAATAGCAGCAGGGATGAGCAGAACAAGAGCATGTAATCTAGATGCATCATGTAATCTTTCTACTCCTTGTGCCATGCAGAATGAGGAAGGGGGAGAAGAATAAAGCAGCAGCCACCTTCCAGAGGTAGAAGAGGTCTGGGAGGTAGGGAGGAATGAAGAAGTACCTAGCTTCAGCCACTTCCAGCATCTCCATTTCTGCTAAAGCCCCACCTCAGTGAGCAATGCTGTTGCAGTCAGACATAACATCCTAATCTCATTGAATACATTCTGCAGTAGCAGAGAAATTAAGTTATACAAAGGAAGCTCAACTGTCCTAAGTTTTACGAAAATATCTATTGTTTGGTGGTCAGGGTCTTATAGATGCAGCATCTAAACATACCACCCTGATTTACTGAAGGGCATTGCATCTTTAGCCTGTCACTGACTGGACAAGGAGACTTGGGACTAGGAACCAGTGAAGGGTGGGAAATGTGGGCAGGGGGAGGATAAGCAGATCTGACAAGGAACTGGAGTATGTGGGGAGAACACAGACAGGCTGGAAAAAGAGAGAAAGAAGGGTTGAGGGGGGACTAAGATAGGATTAGGAACCCAATGAAGGGGACTAGGACTGGGATCCAGTGAGAGAGAAAAACATAGCTCAGATAAGGAGTCGGGAGGAGGTAACTGGGATAGGCTGGAAAAGAAGACTGAGAAAAAGTTGTTAGGGTGCAAGGGGTGAACTTGCAGCTGTGTAGTTAAGGGACAAGGAGCCTGTTGTGGGGAAGAGACAGGACTGGCACAAGGGCACAATGGAGAGCATGGGGCAGGAGAGGTCAAACCTGCAGGAACAGACAGAAGAACTTGTATCCACCAAAGCACACTCTTCTTCAGAGCCTGGAATAGAACCCAATTTCCACCATTCCTCTTCTGTCAGCACATATTTGTTAAATCCCAGATCAAAATGAGCATCTCATCCCTTTCTAGTGCTGGTCCACATACAGGATAACCTAGTATTGCTTTCAGTCAGTCCCTTAGCTCAAATGGCAGTGATCTGTACAGTGGATCTAGTGGCTCCCAACCTGCTGATGAATCTTGTGGGTATCTATATGTTACCACATGACAGAATTTGGGTTTTTCCCCCTATTTTGATATTTTAAAAACCAAAGACATTACACACAATAACAGAGTTAAAAGAACATTACAAAGGTTGCAGACTCAACCACTGAAACGATAGGAAATGCAAGAATCAACTTTGTCTGTGCAACCATAATTCAGCCCATGGTGACTACACATTATGATACAGTGTTTCATTACGTGATTACATACAATTTTGTCCACACAACCCCTGCCTTATTCAGCACACAGAATGGATGCTCTGGGGGAAGAATCAGGGCTGTGTAGGAAAAGTCTTGGTACCGTAGCAAAAGGGTGTCACAGGAATGGGATTCCTCCTCTGATTATGAGCAACCAAGTTGGCACTGAGTGTTGTTTCCTGTCTGAGAATGGGGTATCAATCAACCAGAAATGTAGAAGTCGGTTTCACCTGTTACAGCCCTCCTGGCAGACTTAACAGTAATGGCATCTTGTCAAATATTTAGCGGAGCTATGTGCACTAGCACATAAAACTGCAGGTTGTTGTATAATTCAAGCAGCCACTAATAATACAAGTAGTTGAATTCAGCTCTGTGTTCACTGACTGGGGTCACTGTGCTCCCAGACCACAGAGTAGTATTCAGTTAAAGCAAACACCATGGCCATTACAGATGTGCAAAGACTGAAGTGCCTGCTCTCCAGGAGGTTCCAACTGTTTTCGTATCAGGGTGACAAAAAGAAATCTTCATTTGTAGGTGTTCTAGATGAGGCTGGTATGTCAGGTCACAGTTACTTCCAAGTATGTGACAACTTGATGGAGTGGCAATAGGCATCCTTGGACACTAATTGAGATGGGTTGATTGGCAAGACAATTGTTTAGATGAAAAGTAGTTGCCACTGTCTTGGTTTCATTAAGAATTTATCTCCAGTGCTGGAACTAAGTGGTTAAAATAGCCATGTCTTGGCTGAGATCCCCCTCCCCCCCACTCCTGCAGAAGTCATTTCTAGTATCAGCAATACAATCATCATCAGCATACACTTACTTCTTCGCCTGTGATTCAGGAAGGTCATACATGTATATATTGAACAAAAGGGGAGACAAAACTGTCCCTTGGGGAAGACCATTGTGGAGACATTTCAAGTGACTGATTTTCTCCCCAAATTGGAGGATGAAGCTTAAAGTTGTTGTTCATCGCATGAATGAACCACACCACTGACCTACAAAAAGAGTAACTTGGCAGTCACTGATGTGCCACACAGTGTCATGGGCTGCCATCAGATCAATAAGGACTGCAACAACTCTCTTTCCTAACTCAAACACATTTTCTATGTCTTGAGTACCTAATCTTGGGTGCATCGTCCCTTCTTGAATCCTGCCTGAACACCAGGAAGCAGAGGATCAACTGCTTCGTCAGTCTGCATCAGGACAATCTCTCCATCGATTTTTAGATAACACACAGCAGAGCAATGGCTTGGAAGCTCTTGAGGTCTGTCAATGGTTTCCCTGGCTTGGGAACAGCTATGACCTTTGTTCTGAGCCAGACTTTTGGGATGACAATCCTGCGTACAACAATTCAAAATCAAAGAAGCCAGTTTTTGGCATTTGTCCCCAAGTGAGAGACAAACTCGTTGTGGAGACCTGATAGGCTGCAGTTGATGTATATCCAGGTTAAACTCTTGATCATGGAAAGGAGCCATTAGGTTCATGTCCACACTCAGAACCCGCCATCGCTCATCAACCCCTGTTTTAACTGCACAGCTGAAAGCTTTCTTTAGTTTAGGAGCTCTGTCACTGGCCACCAGCTGCGATGCAATGGACTTTGCTGTGACAAGGACTGAATTTCACACATTCCAGTCACAACGCCTGGCAAACTAGTAAGAGACTGAGCAAAGATTCTAGCCTGGTCAAGAGAGAATACCCAATTACAGCAAACTCCCTCACATCCCAAATGGTGGCCAGTGGCAGAGCTCCTAATCAAGACAAAGCTTTCAGTTGTGCAGGGTTTGAACAGTGTGCAGTAAATAAGGCAGTGGATACATATAGAACAATGAGGCTAAAATAAAATATTGAATTAACAGAGCACCATCCATTCTGTGCACTGTATAAAACAGGAGTCCACATTGGTGAAAAATAGTATATGATCATGTAATTAAAAAAAAAAATCTTAATTCATATGCACGAAGTTGAAGAATAATAATACCAATACCTACCTTCTGTATTGCATTTTTCATCAGTATATCTCAAAACACTTTACAAAGGAAAAAAGTGTTAACAACTCCATTTTACTGAGGCGTAGAGAGGTGAGGTGACTTGCCCAAGGTCATGCAGCAGGCCAAGTGGCAGAGCTGGGAATAGAACTGAAGTCTCATGAGTCCTAATCAAGTGGTCACATTAGCTCACACTGACTACCACAAATTGAAAAAAGTAGGGAAAGGGTAAGTATTTGAGATAAAGCCAGTTATTTATTCCATTTACTGTGGAGATTTATACAGTCACTAATTAAATTAGTCATAGCAGAAGATTATTAATCATGTGTACTGCAATAGTGATCACGAGCCATCAGTCTGCATTAGGGCCCCACTGTGTGTGGCACTGTACCATACACACAACACGACACTGTCCCCTTCCCCAAAGTACATAAAATCTATTAGAAAAATGCACTTTTCCCCTTTCTAATACAGACACATTTTTGTATTGATTACACTATTCCAGAATCATAGCCTGTTGAAACCTAAAACTCAGATCCTTTATAACAATGAGAGAACAAAAGCAGCCTCAAATGATGTCTAATACCTCAATGAATGAGTTAAAAGTTAGTGTGTACAACCAGAATTATTTGAAAGATGAAACCATATCTCTAAGAAAGTGCAATATATTCTAAAGATGTGAACTATTCCATTTGTTCTATTTCTGTATTAGTATGAAAATTTAAGAGATGTTACTTTTGTTTACATCCTTGAATCTTTTATTTTTTAGAGCCACTTGTAAAGACAAGCAGAAATGTTTCATCACAAATATTATTATTGTACTTATATAAACTATTTCAAAAACAAGGCACAGGGAAATGAAATGAGGGATTTCTCCAAACTAATGCTCGCGTCAGATTCATGTGAACAGACCTTTACACCTCTGATTAGGCCCACTGACTGAGCATGGGCACAAGGGTTTGTCTACCAAGGTCCAACTACAGGAGATTTGTGGATCTGATTCCTTTACTGTGAATCTCTCTTTAGTACTCAAACTCATTTTTACAGTGACTTATTAAAATAACATGAATAATTTAGAAACTTTGGGAGCTAGACATGTGTATTTTATACAACAGATACATATGAATGGATGAAAATATTATTTACTTTGTAATTTCATGGTTTAAAGTTTTCACAAAAAACTTATTGAGTAGCTTGGAGTCACAGAGGGGAACATTTTTTAAAAGAAATTTAAAAAAAGCATGAAGTATTCTTCCTCTTTTGCAGCTTTCTCCTCCACCAGCCCTAAACAGCAACTGTTTTCCAATTACAGCCTCTGGCATCCTTCATAGTTTTTTTTTTTTTCTCCCACTAAAAAAATCACTTAGAATGCAAACAAACAATGATACAAAATGATTCTTTATTGCAGATGCATATTCCTGCTTCTCATATTGTGTTTCTGTTAAATATTAACTTGTGGACAGTTTATAAATTTGTTGTGGTGTAACATCTCTCGCTTTCTTTTTTTTTTTATTTTTATTTTTCACTCAGTAGCTACTTCAAAAATGTTCTGTATGACTGACAGTGTGTGGAATGACCTCCAAATAGAATTATTCTTTAAAACAAGATTTAATTCAATACAATTTGTCACACCTGATTCAATTTCTTTTAGTTCACTAGTACTTGTAAACCCATTGTAATATTAATGACATTATCTGTCTTGTTGCATTCATTGACAATGGGAGTCCCTATATCCCAAACCTATACATTGTAGGCCTCTTTGGATGGTATCCAATGCAAGACAAATAATATTTCAGTTTTGGAAAGAGTGTGCATGTTAAAAAAAAAGATCCCATGGGTTCCTAAGGGTTCTATGAAATTGTAAAAACAACGAGAGTCACGTAACACTTTAAAAATTTAATTTCTGCAGGCATAAGCTTTCGTGGGCTGCAACCCATTTCGTCAGATGCAAGAAACAGAAATCAGATAAGGGGTATATATACACATCCAAGGGTAAGGAACAACAATGGGGAGGGTAGCTGTTAGCAAGATCCATTCAGTTAAAGTAGATGAGGCCTATTCACAACCATTGATTAGAAGGTGAGACTCTGTGAACAGTGACAATTATTTCTTGTAATGAGATAACCATTCCAAGTCACTATTCATACCCAGTTTGATTGTGTCAAATTTGCATATGAGTTCCAGCTCTGCAGTTTCTCGCTGAAGTCTGTTTTTGAAGTTTTTTTGTAGACGTATGGCAACTTTCAAGTCAGCTACAGAGTGTCCTGGGAGATTGAAGTGCTCTCCGACTGGTTTATGGATGTTACCATTTTTTATGTCTGATTTGTGTCCTTTTATTCTTTTGCGTAGTGACAGTTCGGTTTGGCCAATGTACATGGCAGAGGGGCATTGCTGGCACATGATGGCATATATTACATTAGTAGATGTGCAGGCGAATGAGCTCCTTATGGTGTGTCTGATGTGGTTAGGACCTGTGATGGTGTCACTGGAGTCGATGTGCGGGCAGAACTGGCAACAGGGTTTGTTGCAGGGATAGGTTCCTGGGTTAGTGTTCTTGTTGTATGGTTGCTGGTGAGTATTTGCTTCAGGTTGGGGGGCTGTCTGTAAGCAAGGATAGGTCTGCTTCCCACGGCTTCGGCGAGTGAGGGATCATCTGCTAGGATAGGCTGTAGATCCTTAATGATGTGTTGGAGAGATTTTAGTTCGGGGCTGTAGGTGATGGCCAGTGGTATTCTGTTGTTGCCTTTGTTGGGTCTGTCCTGTAGTAGGTGATTTCTGGATACCCGTCTGGCTCTGTCAATTTGTTTCTTCACCTCCCCAGGTGGGTATTGTCGTTTTAAGAATATTTTATGGGTATACTGTAGGTGTTTGTCTCTGTCTGAGGGATCGGAGCAAATCCAGTTGTATCTTAGAACTTGGCTGTAGACAATGGATCGTCTAATGTGTCCAGGGTGGAAGCTGGAGGCATGAAGGTATGTATTGTGGTCAGTTGGTTTTCGGTATAGGGTGGTATTAATGTGACCAACTTTTATTTGTATTGTAGTGTCCAGGAAGTGGATTTTTTGTGTGGACTGGTCCAGGCTGAGGTTGATGGAAATTATTGAAATCCCAGTGGAATTCTTCAAGGGACTCTTTCCCATGGGTCCAGATGATAAAAATGTCATCAGTGTATGGTAGGAAAAGAAGAGGTGCTTGGGGACGAGTTTTGAGGAAGTGGTGTTCTAGGTCAGCCATAAAAATGTTGGCATACTTTGAGGCCATGCGGGTGCCTAGATCTGTGCCACTGACTTGAAGGTATAGATTGCCTCCAAATCTGAAGTAGTTGTGGGTCAGGACAAAGTCACAAAGTTCAGCTACCAGGTGTTCCATATCATCATCAGGGAAAATGTTCCTGATGGCTTCTAGTCCATCTGTGTGTGGAATGTTGGTGAAGAGAGTTTCTACATCCATAGTGGCTAGAATGGTGTTTTCTGGGAGATCACCAATGGATTGTAGTTTTCTCAGGAAGTCAGTGGTATCATGAAGATAGGTAGGAGTGCTGGTGGCATAGGGCCTGAGGAGAGAGTCCACATAGCCTGACAGTCCTGCTGTGAGAATGCCAGGTGAGATGTGAGATGATGGGGTGTCCAGGATTCCCAGGTTTGTGGATCTTGGGTAGCAGATAGAATAACCCTGGTCGGGGCTCAGGGGGTGTGTCTGTGTAAATTTGTTCCTGTGTTTCTTTAGGTTTCTTAAGTAGATGATGTAGTTTCTTTTGGTATTCCTCTGTGGGATCAGACAGTAGTAGCTTGTAGAATGTGGTGTTGGAGAGTTGTCTGGCAATCTCCTGTTCGTAATCCAACCTATTCATGATGAATGCGAAGTATATTTCTGTCTTACCTGTACCTTTTATCAATTAATTTGGCAAAGAGGTGACATTAAATCATGCCCATACAATGATATCCTGCGTTTTCTGTATCCTATTTTATGGTGATATGTAAATGTAGAAATAAATGAAGGAATTTTAAAATTGAATTTGAAATACACCATTTAAGCCTTAGCCATAGTTTTAGCCAGCAGTGAAATTGAAAATAGAAATATTGCTCATGTTAACTTTTAATTTAGCCATACATCTTATTTGCTCTCAATAGTTTTAACTAGTAGTAAATACTATTCTGACAGTCCCAACTATGAAGTCGATCTCTACAAGTTATGGGGGACAAAGTAATGCATAAAATCTTGTAATTTCTTTTCTTCCTAAGTGCAGCAAAATAATCTGGATCAGGTCTAATATTTGAGGGGTAAAACAATCCGCCACAGCTCCTTTTTCAAGATGTATGATAATGAAGTCTTTCATGTACACAAAAAGGATCATACCACTTTAAAATAATAAAATTGATACCTCACAGGGCTGTTGTGAGGCATACTTCATTAATGTTCTTGAAGCATTTTGAAATCTTCCAAGGAAAGCTGCTTTATAACTACAGAACATTATTAAACAGTTGTCATGCTACTGGAATTCTCTTTTTATTGTTCATATGCTGAATAATTAAGAAAACGTATTCTTTATAAAAAAAAAAGATTTATACCTTTCTCAGGCAGGAGTCATTTGCATTGCCCTGAGACATAACGGAATAATGACTCCACAGATTTATGGAAAAAGGCTGTAGTTTAATTAAGGCACAATAATTAACCAATTATAAAAAATATATAAGCATTATATACCTAAACAACAAAAACTTATATTACCTCAGAGGTCTCTTAAATGTGAGACCATAAAAATGTGACATTTAAAATAGCTATATCCAGCAATCAGATCACTCATGTTCCTAGGGTGTGTTCTTCAAGTACTAATGTTACCACTAAGGACACCGGTAACTTCACCTTCCAGATGTACCCCTTCACTAACAATTACAGACTACGTACACCATGTTTTATCAAAGACATCATGAAACAAGTACTCAGCCTTGATATCACAGAAACCACCCATCCAGTCAGGCATCACTCATGATGGTAGTGCTCAGCACTGGTATTGCAATCATGGCCCATATGTCCTTGCCTATGAGCAAGAAAGCTACTTGTGATGAAAACACTGACTCCATACCTTTTCACATCAGGTTTGATGGACTAGCTAAGTTACTAAATACTTGGTGGATTGGAAAGGAGCAAAATTTCTGTGGCAGTAATGCATACTTTGGGAATATTATTTTATGTAATAGCTTAGTTTGTATTTAAATCAGTAGCCCTCATTATGATTTTTTAAAAAATCTTTTAACATTAAAAGAGAAAAAAGGAAAGATTCGAAGATACCAATAACCCTTCACTCTCCCTCCTCACTCAAGAAAAATCAAATTTTTCATAAAGCAACTGAAAAAGTGAGAATCAGATTCGATGGGAAAGGAAAATCCATCAAATGAGGTAAGGGACGGGAACTGAGGAAACACTGGGTTCATTGCCCAAATCAGCCTCAGGCCTGCTGGATACTTTGGACAAGTCACTTCACCTGTACCTCAGTCTCCCCGTTTGTAAAACAGAGATAATGATACTTATCCACTTTTGTAAAAGCACGTTGAGATACATGAAAGAGAGTGCTAATAATTATTACTAGGCTGCATTAATTTACAGGTATTTACTAAGCCAACAGTAGCAAAATGAAACCAGCCAAAAATGAGGCCAAAATATCAAAGAAGAATGCAGGATTACTACCATAATCTGTTCTGAGGGCTGGTATTGTAACTTCTATACCAACAAATGCTCACGATCCTGGCCTGCGTGATGTCTGAATATTCTTTGCCTCTTTATACCAGAATCTCTTTCTCCAAATGCAATGGCTTTTATAAGTTATCCTAACTCTAATGCATAAAATAAAATCTGAGAAGTATTGTCCCTAAATTGGCTTAAAGGGAATTGAGGGAGTTGGCTGAAATTTTTTGGAAAAAAAATACAATGCGTTTCAACAATTTAAAATATTACATTTACCTTTGTCGGGTACATTGAGCAGGAAAGGGTGTTAGAGAGAAACGGGAGGGGAAAATGGGGTTACAGTGAATGGAGAAAGATAAATGATTTCCCTCCATGGCGATTAATGGAGCACATTTCATCTCTACTCTTAGTAAGAAAACAAATGGGGAGCAGACAGCTGGAGAACACTAAAGAAGGCATACAACAAATGTGTGGTATGGTAGAAATTTGCACACTGAACCTTGGAGCGAAATAGAATGGCTTTGCAGGGTCCCCCTAAAATTGCTTTACTCAGCCCTGTTGCTAAGTATATAACCCTCAGTGGCCATTTCAGGAGGCACTCATCTTGAGGCACAACACAGGCAAAGCGTCCAGACCATTTCCTACTAAAGCAATACAAAATGGAATTTATTTGCAATGTGATATATGGAATTTATATGCAATGTGGCTTTACGTATTAAAGAGTGGAGATATATCAACAAACTTATTGAAGTTGAGAACACGGACATAGACCCCCGCTTCGCATCTAAAAATATAAACAATGTACGGCCCACCCAATCCTGCAATCCTGCAAATGCAGAACTCCCAATAACGTCAATGCCACAAATCATTTTAATCCCACAAAACATTTTCCTGCCAAAAAAGGGATTATAAGCAAACATAAAAGGAAACATTTATTAATGAGAAATGCTTACACTCATCTTTGAATTCTTTTGTATTTCTTGAGCTGAATGGGGCTGAACTTTTTTTTGGCTATCAGTTCATTTTTGTGTGTGTTAAATGTCAGGAAAACAGACCTTGGGAGATGATCAACCTGTTTGTATAAACAGAACAGTGTGTCAGCATCTCCCCTCTGTGTCCAGTAGCTGGGAGGATGTAAGCAGTACCTTCATCACTCTGGCATTCTATTTTAGTCTAACTCTACATCAGGAGGCTGCCTGAGCTCAGCACTGATAACAAAGCACTATCGCTTTTCAAAGTGACAGAGCGCAGTGACATATCAGCACTGGAACTTAAACGAAAAGCCCCGTGTAATTTAACTGCTAATCTGCTGAAGCTACATTCAGCCTGGCACTCTTGTTTTCAATTAAAACTTTCTTGTAGCAAAAGAAGAAGTTTGGTGTATGCCTTAGCCTTTTTGGTTAGGAGTTAAAGCAGGAAGCAGCTGGAGGGAGGGAGGAAAGACAGACATTTTTCAGACTGCTAAATGTCAGCTGTATATTTGTTAGAATGGAGTTACCCAGTATACACTTACACCTTTCTTGAAGTTAGTTATAGGAGAATGAGTGGAAGGTTTGCTATCAAAATGAAAAATAGCATGAGGTGATGTATACAAAGTAGAACACACATGCTTTCGTGAAAATATCTTAGTCCTTATTAATTTAGTAACCAAATTTACCATTTTTAACAGAGGAATTGCAAAGGATTTCAGGACAAATCCAGATGAATTTAGTCCTTTTGGCAGTGAAAACAGACATCTCAGCTGATTTTCTAACGTCACGCTGGCAAGAAATCGGTCTCCTTTTAAATATTTCCACATATTTTCAGTGGTGTCTCAAATCACTAACCTGCAACATTAGGTTTTTAAATTGTTATTTGCAAAAGAATGGTCTACTAAACTTTAGGGGATAAAAGCTCATATTGCTGTTTTAAGGAACATTTATAGTAACATTCAGACAATGCTGTTTAAAATTTTGGAAACAGCGTTTCCCTTTAGGCAGACAGCAAGTTTTCTGGCAATTTGTCTCTCAGACAACCATTAAGTACAAAGAGTGATTTTTTTCTCTCTTTCTTTCCCCCCCCCCCGCCCCTCTAAGTAGCTTCTGTTTCCCCTGGTTGCTTCAAACATATTTTTCTTCAAGAAGCTTTTTCAGTGTGTTGGCTATATATCAAAATACTGTCGTCTCCGTAATGGCATGAGTCAGTCTGCCACTACTTGATTGATCAAAACTTGGACCAATAAAGTGGACAACATACGGCATGTATCCCAACAAAAGTATGTGGGAAAATGTAATATTTAAAATTAACAACCACTAAGAAATGGGTGAATCATTAAACTTGGATTACTGCAATGCAGATAAAAATGCAAATATTTTTAGCTTTGCTACTTCTGCATCATTATGTACTATCTGTGCTTGTAATACAACTACCATTATAGTTCCTTCTGCATTTATAATGCACATACATGTAAAGCACTCAAATGGTTAAAAAATCACATCTGTGCTCTGTTGATCAAGTATGTTTCATGCAAAATAACTGATGCTCTTAAAAGTGTTGAATGGCTTTCAAATAGTATTAAATAATATCCATACTGTATATCTTTCTCCCTTAAAACATATGTTTTGTTATACTTAATTTAATAACCCAAGTAAAATTGACATCAACCACATTAAAATTATTTGGTGTTAAGTTTGTGTCAAATGATTTATGATACCCCTGAGAGTATACCTTCTTTCCTTAAATGTATGTTAATGATTTTACATAAATTCATTTCTAGTAATAAACTATGCTAAAGTTTTATATTATTCATTAATGAATTATGCCGTCCCAGATTTTGAAACATAGATGTTCTATTAAATTAAACAGGGATTATCCCTGCTTACTCAACATTTTCATTATAAATCTTTGGTTTCAGGGCAACTTTTATCAGACAATTGTCATATTCTAGTTCATCTGTGCTCAGCTCTGTAAGCTATTCCAAATTTATTAAATCAGACAAAATCTGTTCTCTAGAAGGAAATGCATCTTAGCTATTGTCCCTATCTACATGACAGTATAATGTTCTTTGGACAGGATTAAGTCAGAAGAAACTGGACTTTTCTAAAACTTTCATGTGCCTTGTGGAATTTTTGCTCTGTGACTGTCACTTCCCTTCCCCCATTATAATATATTATTTGTTCACCTTGAAATGCTATGTATTTATTTAGCACCACACTGAACAAAACCAAAGGATATATTATTTTATATTTATACCAAGAATTAATATCTTAAAATATTAGTCTCAATATTTATAGCAAAACATATTTAATTAATACATATTGAAGATTTATGATTATTTTCCACAATCAGTTCAAGAATATTGCCCAGATCCTGGGATATATTCTAACCTGCACAATGACTACCTCAGGGGAGGATAGTAGGCAAAGATGGCTTGAAGCCAACATTTGTATTCCCCTGATCCTGCTGCTCCTCTGTGCTAAACCAGTTGCTCTGCAGTATTTTAGAGAAGTCTGAGGACTGCTCCAGCTTTCTGTAATTTTCCAATAAATTCTTGGACTGTACTGGGGACAGGTGTTTTCAGCTGTCCCTGATTACTTCCTGAAACAGGGTACTGTGTCCAATTCTGGGCACCATGCTTTAGGAAAGATGTGGATAAAATGGAGACAGTTCAGACAGCAAGGAAAATGATAAAAGGTTTGGAAACCTGACCTATAAGGAAAGGTTAAAAAAAACAACTAGGCAGTTTTAGCCTTAAGAAAAGATGACTGCCTAGAAGATAACAGTCTTCAAATATGTTAAGGAGTGTTATAAAGAGGACTGTGATTAATTGTTATCTATGTCCACTCATGGTAGGACAAGAAGTAATGGGCTTAATATGCAGCAAGGAAGATTTAGATTAGACATAAGGGGGGAAAAAAACTAACTAGAGTGGTAATTAAGCTCTAGAACATCCTTCCAAGGGAAGTTGTGGAATCCTTATCTCTGGAGGTGTCTAAGAATAGGTTGGACAAACATCCATCAAGAATAATTTAAGTTTACTTGGTCCCGCCTTAATGTAGGGTCCTGGGCTTGATGACCTCTTAAGGTCCCTTCTAGCCCTACATTTCTGTGATTCTATGAACAAGCTGCATCAGCATATAAGGCCAAAAATGCAGCTGAAGATCATCTTATCCTGACCTTGATCCTTGTCATCTAGCCACAACCCTTAGTCCTTGCTGCACCAGCAACAGGGCTCTTGCACAGAACAGAAGTACCTACAGTGGTACTATATCACAGTGGAATCACCCTTACACTGGAGTGATGTTTCTTAGGCTAATTAAGCTAGTGTTAGGATGAGCTCACACTGATATCTGTGAGCTGCAGTGGCCACACTGTATCAGAGGATTAGGCCCATTGATTTTATATTCTTCTTGTGGTCTGATTAAGCCCGATCACATGGAAAGCCCTCCCCAAACATGAATGGACTCGCTTCTTCCTCTGCAGTGTGCAGCAGTGTGACTCAATGCCCAATTTCCACCTGTTTTAGAGTGGTGTCCATTAGCACAGAAAAGTTCCCAGCCTACATACTTTCTTCAGGTCGTTTGAGTTTATTGGATTCTGTCTTGCAATAAAATAAGTTTGGAACCTTCTTTTCTAGATCCAGCCCTCAGCTAGAATTCTGACGAATACCCAGGAAGTTAGAGCCTGTGCTCATCATTAGAGATAATGATGACAATAAAGCACGGAAGTAAAAACTACATTTTTTATTTTTAAAGAATTTTTTTCTAACCTTGGTTGAATTTGTGGCTCCTATTTATTTTTCATGATCTCACTGTTTTGATTGTCTGCTTCTAGCACTACTGTTTCTATTACTGTAGAGTATTTCCTTCCTCCAGGCTTCCCCAGTATTGTGTGTTACTATATTTCCCCCCATCTTTCTTTTCCATTCATTTGAGTTCCCTATCATCTTATTTCTCAATTTAATATTCTTTATTTAGCTCTCTTTTCCTCACAATCATTCTTTCATCAGATTTATAATTTACTTCTCAAGTTTCTATCTTCTGTGTGTCTTCATTTCATAACCTCTGCTGCTTTCATCTTTTGTTTTTTCTAGCTTTTAACTCTCAATTTTCTTCTGTCTGTTTACCCTTTGCTTGCTTTTCTATTGTGTCTCTGCTTGCCCCATTCTCTTCTGCATATTCCTAGTTTATCTTTATCCTGCAATAGTTTTTCAAGAAAATGTTTGATAGTTAGTGAAAATGCCACCGGAACAGCTGTACTTGAAGTATTTTTTTCTGCAATAAACTCCCAATAATACCAGAACTATGTTGTATTTAGATCTGAACTTCTGGTGTTAATAAGCTTTATGAGAATTGGACAACTGTGGGAGATTCAGATATGAAAACTGACCAACAGTCCTTTCCTACAACTTGACCTTAAATAAGCTATCCAGGCTAAACTCTGATTGATATGCAAAGTTCAAATCCAAGATTTGATGCCTACTTTTAAGCATTGTAAGCCAATTCTGGGCTTAAAAATTAAAAATAAATCCGTATTATTTATTTATTATTCCCAGATCCCTCTGTGTGGGGGGGATGGAATACTAATACAATGTTAAAGTTGAAAATTGCATTATACAAGAGGCAGGAAAATCAAAGTTCAGGTTTTCACAGTAACTTCAATTTTGCTATCTTCTGTCCATGAACGGACATCACAACATACATGGAGGTTACCAAAAGGATGGCATAACTCTCATTTTGGTTATTTATAGGTTTTAGTGATACTTGCCTCCTGTTGCGAAGATAATCTGTCAACTCTCTGAACCCCCAAATAACTTTTAAAATAAAACAAACCTTTCAAAGTTATATCTTGGTCACTCATTCTTGGACCAGCAGGCATGCAAATGGATGTGGAGATTAAGAGGTGGGCCATTCTTTCTAGAGTCTTTATGGGAGATACAAGAGGCATGCATATGAGATCACAGAGCAGCACATCCAGCATTCCCAAAGTAGAGATGAGTCAACTCATTTAAGGGTTATTCAGGAAATTAGGTGTTGGATATGAAAAAGATCAGAAGGATCTTTGGGGATACTACAATGCCCCAGAAGCTGGCCAGGTTCAAAAAAAGGAAGGAAGGAAGCAAAGAACTGGTCTACTTTGAATTTCTTGGAAAACTGTTTAAAATTTTAAACAAAATCTCGGTCCTTTTCCCATCTTTATCTGTTCATTTTTATTCTTTCTTCTCCCCCACCTCCTCTTGCATTCTTTCCACTTCTCAATGCAACTTCCTCCTTGCTCCTTATTTTGTGTTTATTAATAAGGGCTAGTTACCATTAATGAACGTTTGAAGGGCTAAACATGGGGACTGGTTGACAGCAAGGGGAAGAGAAAAAATTAAGCAAAGAGATTTGCATATTTTAGAGGATGATAAATGTTGGGGTTAATTATTGCAGTTAGCCATTAAATTCTTCATGTTTGTCATGACGTTTTACTCAACTTTAGGACCGATTTCTAATGATGTTTTACATTCTTACATTGCTTTTCATCTAGGGAATCTCAAGCCATTTTATAAGTATTTCTATTTTGCACATGGGGAATTGAAGCACAGAAAAGTTGCAACTTGCCACACATTAGAGAACTAGTCATATCCAGAGTTGGGACTGGACTCCACATCAACAGATCTCAGCTCTATCCACTAGACAACAATGCCTTGAACAAAGACACACACACACCAAAACCAGATTTGTATAATTTAGCAAGATAAGGCATTTGCAAGTGAAACAAACTGTTACTGACAGTAGTGTTTAATGGCTAACCTCAAATTAGTGGTGGACATATGTCATCTCAATGATCATGGCCTGAAATTCAGCAATTAACATCCAGAACGGCAAATATTTGATTGTTATGTAGCCTGTAAACTATTCCATCTGCTAGTATGGCACAACTGATGCTTGTAAAATGTCATTTTGCATAAGATAATGGTGCCAACCTAGCAAGGGTTTGTATGTGGATGTCATCAGTTCTAAATTAAGTATCTTCTCCGTAACAAGAATGCCACACTTCTGCTACATGCCTCTTGATTGGACAATCATGCCTGTTTGAACATAAGCACCAAAATGGAATATCGGTAGAGAAAATGACAGGAAAGCCTGTGGATGGATTCTGGAGCGCAACAAACATCAATTTAGCTCCTGCACAGGAACTACCAGATGGTGTTTTTTTTTTGCTTTTCAAGGGAATACTAAGTATCCTTGACACTATAAAATGGCTTTGCAGACAATTACACCAGCCAATTAAGATTAAGTCCGAATGGTCAAGACAAACCTAACTGAAAATCCTGAGAAATGGGCAAACAGGCAGTGACAGGAGGCTTCCCAAAGATTAGATTTTTCATACATAAGAATGCAAAGACCATTTAACTCACAGTTAATTGGGGCCCCACAACCTGGTTGTGTGGTACATTGTTGAGAGTCTGATTATGGAGGTGTTCTATAGTCATACAACACAACAGAACACAGAGTAACTAATCTCACACAATGAAAAATTGCCTGTATTCATAGATTTTAACTATGTAAAGCAAGTAAGTTTGAAGGCCTGAGAAAAATAGTTGGTTTGCCTTTGAATGCAGGGGTGTAACTATTCTTCTCAGTATGTGTTCTCATTAATTTGGCTATGATCAGTGCGGATCATTGTGAACATATCGGCACAGGATTGGGGGCATTAATAGTGCATAAGACAAGCCGTGGGGCGTATCAAAAGAACAAAAACCTAAGCAACAGTGGCCAAAAATAGAAAAGGTCTCTGCAAGCTTTAGGGCTTGCAACTATATTGTGGAAGCTTCTAGAGCTCTCATGGCAAGACTCAAACACAATGTAGTGCAATTTGGAAATAGGAAATTTCTTACATACTTTTAAATGCTATTTCATAAAGAATCATGCCAATAATGGGAAACTGGCAAACTGCCCTTTACTTTCAGAAGAAAAAGACATCAGGCAGTTCGTGGTGTAATCTTATGTAATTGACAAATGGAGTTCAAAACCATAGCGCCTCCGGCAAGGTGGCATAGTAGATAAAGGTCTAATCATTCACTGGGAAGAACACAGTTCAAGTCTTATAACTTGTGATCCTGTATAAAATGTTTTACAACGCAGCTCCTCAGCATCCCATGCAACATAAAACTGTGCTACAGAGTTTAAAGACTAGAGTCTTTATAACGAGAAGAAGACAAGAAGCAGGGGACCATGATTTTTCTTTTTCTTTTGTGCACGCACACATCACTACTTATAAAGTCAAGGTTTTAGTTACTGATAGCTGTTTGGGGTACCTATATTTACAGCTAGTTGCAGAACCTCAGGGCATGTCTACGTTGCAATTAAAACCCTATTGCTGGTCACATGCCAGCTGGTTCAGGCTTGGACTAATGGGCTGTTTAACTGTGGTGTAGACATTCAGGATGGGGCTGGTGTCCAGTGTCTAAAACCCTGCAAGGTAGGAGGGTCCCAGAGCTCAGGTCAGTCAGAACCCAAAGGTCTACACTGCAATTAAACAGCCCCTTAATCCGAATCACCTAGCTGCAGGTTTTTAGTTGCAGTGTAGATGTATCCTCAGTCTGTCTTTCTTTACTCCAGTAAACATTTCATTTTAAACAATAAACTCTTCTTTTTCTTAAACACCTTCCAATAAGCAAAATTCCATAAGCCTGTAGTTTTCCTCTGCCTATCATTTATCTTATCTTAGGGCATAATAAGAAGTCTTGTTGTTAGAACAGCACCTGCCTTTCTTTCCCAAATATCGTCCTATATATAGAAACCATACAGGTTCAGCTGACTGCACAATTCATAAGTAAGTAATTGTCTGAAACTGACTAATATTCTAAAGATATTTACAACTATTTTGCAACAAAGCTTTTTAGCAAATGCCTCCTTGAACTCAAGGTTACTCTTTGGAAACATTTGTAGACATCTTGCATTTACATGCCATGAATTTGGAATGTGACATACTTTTCATTACGAAGACAAAGCTTCATCCTGGCAGTTTAATACACTTCATAATACCAATGAAAAATCATTTGCTGAGAGCAGACTAGTGGCAGGTGTGCTTTAGTGTTGACAGCTGCATTTCTGACATGGATCACAGAGAAACTCTACTGGTAGAGCTGGAACATCTGGTCAGATTTCAAAAGCTAATTTAAATAGGTTGTCTTTTCCCATTTCATAAAATAAGTACCATGTTGCAGAGTTAGCATTATGATAAAAGCAAATGTTAAAAAAAAAAATCACATTTTCTTCATTAATATATTGATACTGTTACTAAGACAATTAATTTAATAAGAATTAGTGCATCCAAGTAAACACTGAGATAAAAGCAATTTATTTATTGCCAAAAATGCTCCTAACAAAAGCAACTAGGCTCTGTATATAACTATCAAAATATACAGAACTCAAAACTAGCCCTGCCCTTTAGAAAATCTCTCCTGAACTGAGACATCCAACCCACTGAGAGTTTTTCACAACAGAGACTCTCTCTTACTTTGTGTTTGAACTGTACCTAGAATAACAGGGCCTGAATCCTGACTGGGTTGCTGCAATAATACGTATATTTAAAAAGCACCATACCAGGAACAACGGAAAAAATAAACCGTTCCGCTGAAAGGCCAGTTGAACAAGAAGCCATGCTCACCATCCTTGAGCAGTGATGGACACTTGGGGATTTGAGTCCCAAAACTGCATGGCTGACTTTGAAAAAGCAAATTCTAAGAATTGACAGCGGAGTCTACCCATGACCTCAACTGTGGCATCAGGACGTGATCAACACCATATTTTAACATAGTTATTGTGTTGATATAGTGAGCGTTTGATGATTGAACCTAAATACTTCATTATCAGTAAGTCAAAGGACAAGGTTCTCAGCTGCTGTACACTGGCAGATTTTTACTTCAGTGGAGCTATGCTCATTTACACCAACTGAGGCTCTCATCAGAGTATGCACTTTAATAATCACGTGAATTGCTTCTGCTATGGGCTTTTAGTACTAATTCCATAATAGTTGCATTAAAAAAACTGATCTGAACCTTTGTTTTTATAAATGAAGTTCCACACGTAATGGGCCAGTTCGTACCAGCTGCGTTTTTTTTTTTTTTTTTAAATATATAGTATGCTATTTATACCAACCTATTAGAATAAAGTTACATTTACTAAATGTAAACTATACCCAAAGGTGAAATGGTGCCAAAAGTTATCCCTATCTGACAATGAGGCAGTTCTGGTTCTCTTCCTGGCTCTGCCACTGACTTGAGATGAGAGCTTTGGCAAGTCACTCAATCTCTCTAGGCCTAATTTTAAAGGAAATCCTTTAGAAAATGAATGAGTATCCAGAAGATGATGAGTGCCAAAAAAGACCTCTCCTTTTCAGTTGTGAAGGGCAACGTATGTAGGTGACACTGTTTTCTACAACCAATTTCTTGGTCAATTTAAAACAATACTTGCTAGAAGGGTAAACAGACATAAGTCACTTTAAAATTACATGACCTAGTCTCAGGTAATTGGCCTTTGTTTATCTTTCCAAAAAGCATATAATGTATCTTATATACACAAACATATTATATACCTATGTATAAACGGATATGTTTATACTGCTGGGAAGCAGTGATTCTGAAATACATTTCAGGGTTGTGATGGATAATCAGCTGAACATGAACTCCCAGAGCAACACTATGACCAAAGGGCTAATGGGACCCTTGGATGAATAAAGAGGGGAATCTCGAGTAAAAGTAAAGATATTATTTTACCTCTATTTGGCACTGGTGCATTCACTGCTGTAATACTGTATTCAGTTCTGGTGTCCACAATTCAAGAAGGATATTGATAAATTGGAGAAAATTCAAAAAAGAGCCACGAGAATGATTAGAGGACTAAAAACATGCCTTTTAGTGACAGACTTAAGGAGTTCAACCTATTTAGCTTAACAGACACATGGTTAAGGGGTGACTTAATTACAGTTTATAAGTATCTACATGGGGAACAAATATTTGATAATATGCTTTTCAATCTAGCAGAGAAAGGTATAACATGATCCACTGGCTGGAAGCTGAAGCTAGACAATTTCAGACTAGAAATAAGACGTACATTTTTAATACTTATAGTGATTAACCATTGGAACAGTTTACCAAGGGTCAAGATGGGTTCTCCATCACTGACCATTTTAAAATCAGGATTAAAAGATAATTGATGCTGTTATAATTTAAGAAGAATTCCCACAATGTTTTCAAGAGATATTAATACTCATGCTTCTTGTTGAGTAACATAGTAATCATCATGAATAAGACGACAGAATTTGACTTTCTTGGACTAACTTTCCATTCCCCTGCACATTCCATAGGCATTTACAATAGTGCCAAGTGCTTATGGAACTCTACCATTATGATCTGATAGTGTTTTACATCCAGTTTGCACACATTTCAGGATGGTGTGACTGCACAAGAGTCAGGGAAATGGAGAATAAGGTGGTGTGTAAAGAAACAGATGCAGGGAAAATGTGATAGACATAAATACATGAGATTAAGACAAAACTAAACAATAAAAAGAAAAACACTAACTATTGAGTGACCTTGGTGCAAAAGATTGCAATGTTGTAAATTAGGTGTTTTTGTGACAGTTTCAAGGCCTCAGAGAGCAACAGAAATTTTGGCCTGACTTTCAATGACAGTTTTCTTGTGAGATATTGAAATGTTTTATGTTTTTTTTTATTTTTTGGGTAACTAACTGGGGGGGGGGGGAGGGGGGGGAGTTTCTACTAATTTCACTGATAAAGAAAATAAAACAAATAATTGGTGTATATTACTGTGCCAACAGTGGATCGGACTCCTTTTAGTACAACCCATAAAGCACCCATTTCGTATGAGAACTACAAGTTCTATGGATGAATGTGTGACTAATGGATAGCGACTAATGGAGCCTCCTGCCCAGTGTTACAGAGAACCAGTATTTATTTACTAGTACACTATGACAAATGACTTTGCTTTTGAAGATTTTTCTCTGACTACAGTCAATTGCTTTCTAGATCACACTGGTAGCTACTTTAAAAGTATGGTCTTGATAAGAAATTATAGTGAAAGTCAAGATAATGTTTCAAAGGGTTAAATCTTTCAAACTAAAGTGGAGTTTCTTTTGTTTAATCTTTATCTCCACTCAGTATTGGTTAGGCACCATCCATGAAAAACTGAACCACCAGACCTATTAGCCTATTGGGAAGGATGTGTGGTACAGCCTAGTCAACCACTTCATGAGTAACTCATTAACATTCAGCAGCATTGAGTGGAATGCTTCAGAAACATGAGGAGGGGAGATGAAGAGAGAACACACAGGAAAAAATGCAGCCTAACTGCACCATGAATTTTCTCTTTAATGGAATCACTTTGATTTTGCCCTATCTATAACAGCTCTCAAGGCCCATGCAGGGGCACACAAATGCAGGACTTGAACTGAGGGAGAACTGTAGGGAGTGGCAGTTTATTTTGTTAACTGATTTATTTTCATAAGTATTTAATGTAAATAAAACAAGACCAGAGGGAGTTAGAGTTCCACTTGAAAAATATTTACCATGCAAGCTCTGCATACCTAGCAAGTAGCAGACTGGGATAGCTGGGGTTATCCAAAGCTCTCAGCAAGGGAAGCATAGTCCACTAGTTAATGTCATTTCATTGCCTTCCCATTTCAGCATTATGCTAACTATAAATTAGACTGAGAGTTGTATAATTTGGCAAATCTTACATATGGAGAAAAAAGGGTCTAATTAAAACACATACAGCATGAAGCAGGATTCCTCAGTGTAGCATAAATGTGCCAAACACTGACTGCTCAGCGCTGCCCATTTCTCTGTACATTGTGTAGGATTTTCCATTTCCTGTAACATGCTTTAGCTTCAGATACGCACTCATATAGGTTACATACAACCAACACCACATTAAAGGAGAACCTTTTTCTATGTTTTGACGAGGCTGGCTCATGTCCCACTTCTACATTCTGAATTTACAAATGGGTCTGACTAATGTGCATCTTCACTAATGATAATTTCAGTGGTACAAGATAGTTAAATTGTCTGCACATGGCTGCCCCTATTTGGGGCTGAAATACCCATACTATCCATATATTTAATACCATACAGACATGGCAAAGATGCACATCATTTTATTTTGTTGCTGCTATTTTACTGTGTTTTCTGAAATATCTCTGGATCTTCACACACAGTTTCCTTCCAGCATGCAATGGCGACAGCCTTATTTCTTTAATTCAAAGAAAAATTAGAGCTACTTCTGTTGTTTCATGAGGTTTATTTGATATGCCTATGGGAACGAAAGAAGAAGCAGAAGATGTGGACTGTCACCTTGTCTAGAAATCTTACTGATAAGAATATCCAAGTGTCTTCATCAACCAATATTTTTTGATGCACATGTTTCAGGAAAGATAATAGACTGGAGGAATTCCAAATATGCTGTGATGATTCAATCTTTTGAGCACTGGCCATGATCTATGATAAAGTATACATTAAACACCTAGCCACTGTTTATGTCTCTTCCCCAACCCTACCCTCCAACTTTCTTTCTACCTGACTGCTCATGGACAAAACATTTTTCTTCACAGGCTCGGTGCTAAAGCTCTCATCACTCTACCAGTTACGCTGCTTTGCGGTACTGTGGCAGATTGGTTACGCTGCAGTTAAACAGTACTATAAAGCTCAGAGACTCAGACTTATCAAGTTCATTCTTGAAGCCGGTTTGGTTTTTCTGCCCCCTCTTCTCCCTTGGAAGGCTGTTCATAACTTCATTCCTCTGAGGGTTAGAAACCTTCATCTAATTTCAAACCTAAATGTGTTGATGGCCAGTTAATAAAAATTGTTTATGCTGTGGACTCTTCAAATTCCCTTCCAAATCCATCCTCAGTACAGCAACTGGCATAACAATATAGTACAGATGGATCTGAATAGTCATACAGCTGTATACTGTATATCTGGCCTTCATTCTATTTGCTTAAGCTTGCCAGCCTGAAAACAAGCTAAGGGAAAGGAGACCATCTACATTCTAACTAGCTTGCTATTTCCACTGAACCCATCATGACAGCACATTTGTGTCAGTTTCTTCAAGAGAAAAGAGGATTGCCTGATAGCAATAATAATCCTTTGTAATAGGCTGGGTCAGGTAAGCAATGACAATTCCAAGTTACTATTAGAATCTGTCCTGTTCTCCCAACTAGACAGCAGATTGCTTGGGTTGAAAAAGGGACAGAGGATATGGTATGACTCGAGTAAGATCTATTAAGTCTTTTCCCTAAAATATTGCTTGGTCATCTTTGTTGACAGGAAATAGTGAAAGTGTTAGTGAGCCACTGACAATATGAATAAGCCAAGGATGAGGGAAAAAAATTCCCAAAGTATACAGGGGAAAGATATGTACCGTATGGATGTAATGTGGATGACAATAATCCCATATCTTGTGATGAGATGAACACAGGTGCTTTAGAAATACCTTAGGTAATAGTAATTATATATTTGTCATAAGTTGGACTAATGTATTTGGTTTAGGTATTTCATTATGAATAGCCTCAGAAATAGCTGAAGAGATGAACCTGTTGAAATGCAAGAAGAAGGGGAATCCTAGACAAATGATTACTCTGTGAGCCAGAGTAGAGGCTGGGAGAGGAGAGATCTCAGTCAGCAGCTCAGAGCCACATGCTTCAACACCTGCTCTGCAGCTTCCTCTCATCTGTAGGCTTTGCTGCTTCACTCCCTAACACCTGTTTCCCCCCCCCCCTTACAACTATTACAACTTTGATGGGATCCAGGGTGCTTCGTGGTTAGGAAGGTCCAATTGAGGGCCCTAAAATCCAGGGTCCACTAGTCCGGGGGACTCACATAGCATTGTTAGAGGATATAATTGTCATGGTCATGGTCCCTTGGCAGGCCTGAAGGTGGACACTGGGCATGGCCTTCATCCTCATCTTCAGATTTATAGCCCATTTGGACCATTACTTCTAATTGAGATGTGCACTTGAACAAACCTCAGATAATTTGGGGTGATTTACCCATGTGTATTAGTTGTAAATGAAGTTGCATCCTCTGCATTTAATCATATTAGGGTATGTGTATCCACAATGAGGACATCAATGGCAGTGAGGACACCACTGATCTGATCAGATGCCCTCTTTCAGACTTCTGTGACCAGAATTCAAGCCTCTGAGTTGTTCTCTGGATCCTCAGGGTGATTTAAGCTTCCTACAGTCTGGACAGACTTCAGATACATCCCTGAACTTGGGGTCTCGAGGCACACTTTCTGGGCATAGATCTAGCTGAAACCCACTTCCGAGAAATGGATTCTGTTATCCAGTTTCCTAGCCTTAAGACTCTCCCATACTTAAAACATGTCATCTCCCAGAACTCCACCCAAAAAGTACTAAGCTTTTCTTTTACACTTCTCCCAAGGCTCATGGGAGTCATGAAGCATATAAGACAGCCAAGACTATTTGCATAAGTTTAACTCACACCTCTTCTACTACATCATATGAAGCACAGAGAGTACAGATCATACAGAACATAATATCCCACATACTATCCCTCAGTAGTTCACCACTCCCTTGAATTCTCCCTCCTGGGGTTTCCTTCTCTAGCTTGGGGTGACCTTACTCTCTCCTTCCCAGGGTTTCTATTCTTGTGCCTCTCAATAATTTATATGCTCACCTCTCAACACCTGTCTTCCTTTGTTCTGTCTCTTGGTAACTTTTTGGTGCTCCAAAAATTCTTCCCCTCAGAGGAAAGAAGTATCTTTTCCCTTAGGATGCATCTACTCTTTCAATAACCTTTGTGTGGTCAAAGAAATGTATTTGTTTGGGTTTTTTTGCCGTTATTAAAGTTAAGTACTTTCCCATTGTCAGTCTGAGGAAAACAATTTTCAGGTTGGTGAGACATGGCTGATTCACATACAGAGAGGCATTCATACAACCAGAATTTTTACAGTAACCCTTCATAATAACCTTGTAATATCAATCAGAATTCATAAGTTGCACAGACAGAGCCTGCAAATAGTCACAGATGGCACCACAAAAAAGTGAAGTGCCATTCTACATTATGGCAAGAAAAAAAAAAGCAGCAAAAATTAGGAACTTTCTTAAATGCTAGCAAGTTTCGTTCCATTCCTTATGTGTACCACCAAATTAAATGACAGATTAATTTCAACATGACATAGCAATGTATCAGTTTGGTACAGAGAATGAAGTGTGTGTTCCACCATGTCTGGAGAACACATCTTCTCCCCTAAGCCAATGGGGGAGACTCTTCCAATATTATAAAATTCTATAGTTGTAACATTAAACCAACCAACAAAACAACAAAGAACACAACTAAAACAAAACAGTATTGGTGCTTGAAAAATGTAGTAATATAAATTGTGTGCCTAAATTATCTAGGCACAGGTCAGCATAGACAGTAAGTGCTGAAGAGCAATATTAGGATACACACTTGCTGAACCCCGAGTGAGACTCAGCCAAATAAGCTCTATGTTTTTCAATCAGCTGCTTTCCAGGAACAAAACAAGTATGCAGATACTTCGTGGAACTGGAGGTAGAAGCAAGATCATAGAGAACTTCTGAAGAATTTAATTGGGATAACAGAAGGGTCTTGACAGAAATTAAACAGGAGTTAGCAAAACTTATTCTAAGAACTTAGAAAATTTAACAGTGAATGAGATCCTGTCTAAAACGATATCAAAACCATATGGCAAAATTTGAATGGGAATTACATCCCTACATCAGAATTCTACAGAATTTTCAAACATGCTCATTAAATTCTATAGAATATTCCCACAAGGGTAGTGTAGATAATATATAATAGTCAAACTTTTAATGTTCTACTGAAACAAAATCTATATGCTTTGTTCTGTATTCACTCTGGGATTCTGACTATGGAAATCCAGGCTGTATTCCCCAGGGTGGTAAAACAACCCTAAAGAGGAAAAGTGCTGCAGTGCTGCCAGCAATTCTTCCTCTATTAGGGGCCAGTATGCAAACCTAAAAAAGGTCCACTCTGATTAGGGAGGGGTATAGTCAGAGTGCCTAAAGGATGCACTGTTTTAGTGCAGCCCTGATTGTTCTAGGTTCTACCAGAGTCAAGAGCAGCATTGCAAACACTAACTGCCTTTCCTATGGGGTGACTCCCCATAGGGGTAGCTGTCAGTGAGATCAATCAAAGCAAATGTGTAACATTTTTAAACCCTGAAACTTTCCAAAAAGTGATGGGGAGAAAACTGAAGCATCTCTCCTACTTCTGTATTAATATGACACAGTGCAGTAGATGGAAATTGTCTTTGCGAATGAGATATACACATATTCTCTGTGCACAAGAGAAGAAACAGACACATTAATATCAAATAAATGGCTAAGCTTGTTAGTTGATCACCCACAGCTCCATGATATTCGGCCAAACATTTCTAAGTACAAGACTGAAAACTAGGAAAAGAAATAATGGTTAAGGCATTTACTATTTTGCCCTCTATCTTTCATTCCAATTTCAGATGCTCTCCCAAGTAACTGGCTATTAAAACTTGAGGGCCAAGTTGTAGGAAAGATTGTGCCACTGCCTCTGAGGCAAACTCTCTCCCAGTGCTCATTCTGCTGCAGATGCTGCCAATTCCATAAGGTCTGTCATACAACATGAGCCCTCAGGTTGAGAGACAGAAGGGACACAAAGTGAGAATCTTCTTCAAATGTAAAAACATGCACCCAAAAAGACACTGTAAACTGCTCCAACCTTGCCTTGAATGGGACTTCTCTGCCTGGAGCAGCTATAGAATCAGGTTCCTTGTTTTTCAACACTGTTGATCCTAGGTCTGAGACTTACACTATGCCCAATAGATAATGCAAACATGATGAGGTCTGTTTCATACAATAAAGGGATTTGCCTCAAATTATGAAAGAAAATATTTTCTCTGGTTCAGAATATACCCAGGGTCTGTTTGGGCTGAGCAGTCTGAACTATACAATCACTGTAATTGTCCTATGAACTTTCAGACATTTCTAGGTACAGAGAAAATCTCATCTCCTGCAGTCCTGATCTTCTCCAACAATATAACAAATAATGTTGATTTGTGTCTCAGGTCATACTCTATTGGTGTTCAGAAATATGTTAATGTAATGAAATGAAGGTCATTAATTATATGGCACAACTGTGTGCTGTTGTGTGTATCACAGAAAATAATTTGTATGGAAAGGAAGGAACTGACTCAGAAAGCAAAAATACTTTAAAAAATATTTAGTAGTCTCAGGTTCAGAAATGGCATTCACCGCAGATTGGTATCTACTGATAACAGAGACAGTTTATTAATAATCTGTCGTGTAAAGCTGACATATTGGGTGCTGAATTCTGCTCGGCTACACAATGAAATCTCATCCATTTTATTACCTCCAGAATTACCTACATTCAGTGGAAAGGCTTTTGCAAGCTTAAATATGCTTTAAAGCTCTTTTCTCAATACAATTTACTGCTTCTCCCCCCAAGTCCTCATTATCAACAAGACAAATCGACAAAAGTCTAATCTTGATCTGCCAGTGTATCCATAGTTCATTGAATGAGTAGCAAGTTTCAGTCCAGATACAAACTTTGATAAGGCCTGAGAAGATTACAATCAGACAAATTGAAAAGTCTTAGTACCTAAATTGCTTGTTCCTGACATGCCAAGGGGGGAAAATATACTTTAAAAATAATGCACATACATGCACTACATTTCCAAATTGTCTGTGTGCATGTATTACTATACCTGAGGCTTAAGTCCTCACTTGATAATTTACCCAGTTGCAAATATGAATAAGCTGGAGAAACCATCAGGTTTCTATTTTCAGGGGGTTCATAAAAATACTTTCTTCTAGTTTTGGCTCTGAGTGTTTCCCCATACCCCTAATACTTGTAGTTTTATGTTCAAACCCAAAATCTCAAAGTAAATTTAAATCAAAGTTCTTGAGTTCTAAATGATTTCTATATAAAATGGCTCGACTTTGAATGTTCCTGAATCTTAAAGGACCTTTTGATGAAACTCAGCTTAGTTTGTAACGAAACTTGAAACCAAGTGAGCTTCAGATGGTTTCAAGTTTCACTGGATACATTTTGCCCAGCCCAGCTCTAATGTAACTAAGGTGATTCGACAATCCTCCTTTTAGGATTCATTTGTCATTTGTTTTGTTGTTCTTCTATTTATATAAGCCTATATGACATAACTGAAGTCTTACACAAAGCACCTCCTATTGACTTTGATGACTCCTATTGACCTCCACAGAAAGCTGATAGGTTAAAAAAAACAAAAAACTGAGTCTAGATTGTGATGTTTAGCCACATCCTTCAGACAGGAGAAGAACAGACGAAATTATTCACCCTCTCTCCCTGTTCTCCACAGCACACAGGGTAGTATGTTGGCTGCCTCATCCTAGAAAATGGTCCCACCTTTTTCCTAATCTTTTGTTATGTTCATGGCATATATAGACACAGAAAAGTCAGATAAACCATAAAATAGTCTTGCTGGAAAGTTGCAATGTAACACTACCTTATTTCTCAGACTTCTGAAGGATAACACACAAGAACCCCCAAAGACACACACAAAGCAGGCTGCTCCCTAAAACAGAGAGGCTCAACTCACCATTCCTTACTTGAACCTGGCTACCTGAAAACTGACTCTGACACAAGTTTCCCTAAAGAGCCTCCCACCTGCAAGCAGGGCCAGGAAACCCCCTGAGAATTTAAAGTGATAGATCACCATTTAACAGTTTTCAGTATACCACACCATTCCCTCGCATACTGGGACAATTAGGGGCACACAGAGGGAGCATTCTGCTCTCAACAGTACTGAGCCTTAACAGGGCTTTGCACTATCCCTGTATGTACCATTGTTCACGTAGCACAGGGCCCAAGGACAATCTGGCCACAATCAGCTGCCTCAGGGCTTGGTTTTTCCACAGTAGCTGAAAATTTCAAATCACTATACACATTATTTAGTTAGGTCATGTAACATCCCTGAAGGACACTGTTATCCCCATTTTAAAGATAGGAAAACTGAGGCACAGAAAAATCAAATGACTTGCACAAGGTGACAGCAAGTCAGAGACAAAAGGGGGAAGAGAACCCATGACATCTTCTGAATCCCAACCCTGTGCCTTAAACAGCAGATCTTTCTCATTAGGACAAATGTCCCTCATTGAAATTCTCTCTCTCTCTCTCTCTCTCTCTCTCTCACACAAAAAAAAAAAAAAAAAAAAAAAAATCAAATCTGTTCAGTTTATTTCAAACGTTCTACATTTTTTTTCCCATTTAAAACTTAGAATGCTTCTAGATATCCATTTTGGATCAGTTCTAATTATTATTCTTAATGCACTTCAATTATTGGAGTAAAGTTTATGAAATATTACAAAATGCTTAAATTTGCCCTGTGATATTCACATAGACAAATTCAAAGTCAGAGTTTTATGAGGTGTCTTGAAGGTATACCACTCATGACCGAATCTAACCCTTGTGGCCTGTCCCATTCCGGGAAAACAGAATTAATCAAACTATTTACAGTAGTGACTTTGAACAGACCTCTCAAAAGACAGCCAAGTGTGGCCAGCTACACGTGGTTCTTTTATGGTGCTAATTTCTGAGACCACATTTATTTCACTTAGGACCTTAAGTTGGAAGTAGATGAAAAGCTAGTGCTTTATCCGTCAAAGCATTCAACTGGTAGCCAGTAATAGCCTAAATATTTGTTTAGATCAATGCTCCAGTTTCTCTGTACTTTTTAAAAAATTACCACCACCAAGAGTCTAATAAACAAACCTGATTAACACATTTTTTCCCCTCCCAGAAAAAAAGTTAGTCTTTATTAGCCATTTCTTCATCTCCATACAGAATGTAAAAATAATGAAAAAGTAAAAAGACAGAAGGTGAAAGAGGTAATTCTGTAACCCAATACCTAATATCTTAAGCAACGTGAACCCATGAGTAAAGCTGTAAGGAAATTGGAATTTTTTGGTTCAAAAGTTGTAGCCAAAATTTGTTAAAGCTGTGGTCTTAGTGGGGTCAGTACAAGCACCATAAAAAGCCAAACATAGATGATAAAAATAGGAACAGATGTCACACCTCAGCATGTCAGCAAAGCACAAGGCAGAGACTCTCCTGGGAATCTAGTCTCAAGCTTCCCTTCAACCTGTTTCCTAAGGAATGAAGACACCCCACCCCTCCAAGGAGCACCAGTTATGGACATGCACCCACACGCATGCTCGAACACGTTCTTCCAAGGCACGCACCCTACCTTCCAAGCACATCCTGCTTGGCTGTCAAAGGCAAACATGAGGCAGGGATGGCCAGGCCATATTTCGGTGATGTTATGACCCCATGTGCCAGGTCGCATGACCTAGTATTCAAATTTGGTCTGGCTACCCCCCTGGCACAAGACAAAAGTTGTTGGGGGTAAATTTGAGTGAGCGTTTTTGCAACCTGGCCCACAGAGTCATATCACCACTCAAATTTGCAACGACTATAAAAAGTTGTGGTGTGTTAAAAGTTGCAGTTTTTGTACAACCTTGCCTGTGAGTGCTATAGATGCATGTTACAAACATACTGAAGTATATTAAGGGTCTGATACAAAGCACATAGACATCAATGAGGGGTCTTTTCATTGACCTCACTGTGCTTCAGATGAGGCCCTAAGAGTATTTTGCAACTTTTTTAAAAACTGTAAAATAGTTTAAAGGGGACCTTAAAGAGAAATTGTTAGCTCCACTTGGAAAAAATACATCAACTTTATCCCTGGTGTAAGGTTGTCATTTGCTTGATTGATGTTACATGAAGGATGAATTTTGCCCCGTCTCTTTACAGATGTTATTACTATATCCTTTTGGTCTTCAGGTACAATTCTTTTCTTTAGGGAGTTAGCAGATCCATACATAAGCAAATAGAAAACTTTTTGCTAGGCTGCATTTTAAATAATTTATGTTTCAGATATTTAATAAGAACTTTGGAGGTTGGATGAAAAAAATAATTTTACCTATAACGTATAATTTACATTTCCAATTCCACATCCTTTGTAAATGTGAGTCACTCCGGGCTTATGATAAGCAGATATTGACATGGCCTTTGAATATAAAGTAACTGCTTAATATAATTTTTTCTTCTCCTTTCCTATAACTTAAAAGCAACTAACAATGACTGTGTTTAGTGGGATGACCGTGCATTGCCGAGGAAGGGCAAAGACTTGTCAGAAATATCAGCCTGAGAACAATTGCCAATAATCCATTGGCACTGGTAGTTACCAGCATGTCCATTACTAGTGATTTTTAGGCATCAGAAAAAGCTTGCCTCTCAGCACTGAATAGTTTAAATGACAACTGGAGAAAGTGAACACAAAATTACTGCCTACTTTTAGGTATTATGCCATTGTTGTCTTCTTAATCGATTTTAGCATATAGTTTCTAAGAGACCCTTGTCTATTAGAACTTGCAACAGGATATTTTAGCCCGGTCTCTAGATCTTCAACGAGGTCTGTGGGCAAGTTGTGAAGTACAATTACTGCCAGTCCAAGACAAACTGCTGTTTTATGTGACAGAGCAGAACCATAAATGTAAACACCTAAGGCTCCCAATATGGAACAGTAGTATATGTAAAACAGCATTCTTTGTGCCTTTAACTCCATCCACCTAAGTACCAAATATGCCTGTTGTCTTGCCTTTTAGAACCCGTTTTAACCTTTGCAATAATTAGACACTCAAGAGATGCAATGACATTCCTACAGATACAAAAGATGGAAGATCATCTAGATTATAGAGCATCATTCTACTGATTATTTGTCCTTGGCTAGGTCTACACTAAGGCTTTTTATCAATATTTTCCAACTGTTGTTGTCAAATGGTAATGATAATGGGAGCACTAGTGCAAACACTGCCCCCAGGGCTGCTGTTAGTTTTAACTGTCCTGAATATTTCTTTTCAGAGCAAGACTAGATAACAGGTGGTATAGAGGAGATGCTGGCATTGTTAACCATGGGGTAGCAAAGGTGGGCAATTATTGGCAAGCAAGCTGATTTTTATTCTGATTATTCTGTTTAACTCATTATAGGGCCTTAAAAGAACTATAACTGAACATACAGTAAGGTATACATAATACAAATAAAGAGTTACTCTCAGTATAAAAGCATTTTTCTCTTTCACAGACATACTACATGACAATTAATTTTTCATTTATGTTACTCTTTAATCATAAATTAATCTTGGAAAAAGATGGGCTTTGTTGGATACGTAAATGTAAAAAGGATGCAATGTTTTTCATATGATTCATTTTAATCTGTCAGAGGTAAATATCCTGTAGACTGAAACAACCTGCTGCATGATTTTTAATAAATAAAGAGTAAATCCTTTTTTCTTCACTATGCAGTTTCATAAGAGAAAAAAGGCCCCCACTTTCCCCCCAAGCTATTTGATTTCAAGTTTAATTTACATACAACATTTTACTTACATTGTGGTGTGACCTGAAAAATGTGTAGTCACATACCAGTTCATGCACTGTTGAATGCACTAGCAAGAGAAGATATTTTGCTTTCTAAGCTTTTTCTATAATATTTTACCTATCATGCTTGAAATGTGCACTAGAAGAACAACTGGCTAAGCAATTTCACGGTGCTTTTAAGGAAATATGAGTTGGCTCATTGGAAATATATAAATATCTAGAAGTGTACATGTATATATTTTTTTCCTGTTAGGGGCTGAAAGCATAAAAATAGCAAGAATCCATAAAGAACAAGCAAGTTTATTTGTACATTTTTGTCATAATTTAAATATATATTTCATATAGCAGCAAATGTTTTCAAATATAATATTACTATAGCCACCAACAGTAGAGTTTTGCTGATAAATGTATGATGATATACCAGTATCATCAGATATCTTGTCAGCTGCAATACTGAACCCACAGGGGTTGAGGTAAGATGGAATTTTTGTTACATACTGTCCAAGTTGCATATTTCAAACCTTCCTTTTTTATTAATTTATAATTTTTTTAAAAGGAGAAAAAATAGATAAAAATAATCCCTTACCTAAGCCCCAAGGTTTAATTCAATATTAGAGCTGACTAAATATCAGACATCCTAGTATGATACATTCTGGGTATCTCTAGAGAATGATTTGCTAATTAATGCTTTCCAAGACTGAAATTGTGTCTCCTGTAAAAACGTGAGTACCACAATTACATGCTTCCCTTTAAACAGTGACAAACCTCTTCTCCATTTTTTCCAACAGCATCCAGCATTCTAGTTCCCCAATTCCATCTCTTGCTCCAAAATACCTTCAGTCTTTGGGCGTATAAAAGAGCTTTTAACTTCTATTTGAGATTAGAGGTGCTGGCTCAGAATGCTTTCTAATAAAAAACAGAGGAGGAGGATTAGGAGCGGAGCACCAAACAGAGCCACAGGCAACATTTTGAAAGCAGATAAAGGGCTGTTTGGACAAAGAAAAGGCTGCTGCCCAAAGCTTTGACAACTCAGAGCAGTGCTTCACTCATAGTTGGAAGGTGTTGGTTACTTTTCTACATTTAAGGTACTGCTTTTGACTCATTTCTTCTAAATAATGTCATTAATGATGCTGGCAAAATCAACCATTTGCAAGGCCCTACGCTACAACAAGGCCCCTAAGTGTGCAGCCCCTTTAGCCTCAGTGCTGCTGTTGGAAGATGCTTGGATCCTGTAGCAGAGGAACTGGAGAGGAGACTTATGAATTGCTTAGCAACTGATGAGCTCATAGTTGCTCTTATTCGCTTTGCATTGGCAAAAGACTGAATCTACTCAAACATCCTCTTTCTTTCCAATAACTGAAGCATTGCTCAGAGTACCATCAGGGAAAATAAAACAGCTTGGAGAGCAGAAGCTATCACTTCTATAGGACTAGGGCCTTGCCCTCAATAAATAGTCTCCAAAACTCTCCCATTGTTGACCTAGCACCAGTACCGCTCCACTTGTGTTATCAGTGGTGTAAGAGCTAGTGCAGATTGGATGTAGGTGGTTTCACTGCTTTGTCATCTAGCCAACTGCAGTGCTCCGTGTCCACTAGCGTTTCCACGATTGTTAGCATTGGTGCTAAACCAGCAATGAGACAATTGCAGAAAATGTTTAATGCAGGTGCAGACCTAGTACAAATAGCTTCTGTTGGTCACTTCCCACCTCACTGTTTAAAGAGCCAGAGGACATATCTAACTTCAGATGTGGTTTATTCCTTAGGCTTCATGCACTTTTCCTAATGAATAAGGAGTCTGGCATAATCTAGAACTAGGACTTTCATTAAAGACCCAAAATTAAACCCCAAAAGGCTAATAAAATATTTTCTGAGTTTGGTCTCATTTTACTGACAACCCCAACCCCATCAGTCTCCCCTTTTAGATCTCTGAAGTCTCTGAGGCTGAGTCATCTGAAGGCCAACAAACCCTCGAGTTCTTCTGACTCCCTCATCTTCCGTCTTTTCTGGGAGGTAAAGGGGAAGGGTCTCAGACCTGCTGTGTCACCCCACGTTTACCACAGATCTTCTTGATGGGAATGGAGGCTGCAATCAACCCTCCCTTTGAACAACAGTGGGATAGAAAAGATGAATAAATAAGTCTGAGGTTTGCTCGACAATTCTTTGCACCATTGCTGTGGAAAACTATGTAAGAGGAAATGTGCAAGAGATTTTAGAAAGATTCAGCATACAGCAGCAGCAGCACTACCACCAAGTAAAAAAAGTCTCTTTTGTGCGCTGGTGCTATCCAATTGATGATGGAAAACCCCCAAGCCCTGTAAGAAACCCTTTACAGGAGGGAGTGGGGTGAGGATGCAGTGGTCATATTTTGTGAAAACAGAAGGAAGAAAGAGCTTGGACCAGGTATGCCTAAATATTCCCTAAGACAATCAGAGGAAATCTGGGGAAAGTTTCTTGACAATAAGTAGCTCCCGTCTCTTGCAGAATTCAATTAACATGTACTCATATCCCAATAAAACTCATGCCATCATGTCTTACTGCTTAAATAATGCTTAGCAGATACATAGCATTTTTCAGCTTCAAAATATGAATTTTGATTATTTAATAAGTACATATAAATTCAAATTTAAGTTATCCTACAAACACTAATGATAAAATTTGGAGAGTTCTTTTCAGCTTATTATTCCCTTACTCTCAAATCTTAAAACAAGTGGTTGTGTTTGGTTAGGTATGGTTAATACATAACAGTTTGTCAAATCATAAAGATAAGACTATCAAATTTCTTTACTTTCAATATACTATTTCCCCAGGGTAATATTTCATTGCATAACAGCCTTTGTTTCCACCATGCTGCCTATTAGACTGTTCTTCACATTATTTCTTATTTAGTTTACAAAGTGCTTCTTTATGCCAGTTTTGAATTTGATTTTCTTGAACTTTCTTTGAATGCTCCACACACCTATCATCTGTGCTGTGCTCAAATGAAATAATCTTTCTGACATTATCTACCTCCATTTAAGGTTTACATAATTCAATTACATTTGTTCCCTTTCAACATCGTTTTCTTCTTAGACTATATAAAATTAAGGGTCTGAAACCTTTCCTCATCAAGCCCATTCTATAATCCAAAGAATAACCTATTACAGTCATCCCATACCCCTTTTAAACACAGAACTCAAAACATTAAAATAATAAAATGGCAAGCTATTTGAGCAAGAGACACAGTGTCTCTAGTATTAGGGGGAAAATAATTTGTGTCACTGCACATTTTCAACACACTGTACATTAGTTGTGATTGGGCTGAGTCCTCCACCCTGTCCTGACAGTTTCTCTGGCCTCTTGTCCTGCATCACCCAGACCATGGTAACAAAGCCTCCCATGACTTATAGTTTCTAGAAAATCAGTTGACTTGTATACTCAGAGCTAAAGGTTTTCTGGGAGATAAATTGGGAATAAAAAAAACAGCCATCTCTTACGGTAGGGAGGGATAGAAGTCCTCCTGTCCCTATCCCTCTCCTGGCATGTCATCAGGGTAAATTAGTTTGCTCCAGTAAGAAAAAAGGATCACTGGTTGATGCTAGGGAGGGCCAAGAAACAGTCAAGCCCAAGGAGGACAAAACATTATTGAGTTATGCCCTGAATCAACAGGGTGAATGGGGCTGAGAAAGACTAGGAAACTAACTGCTCTATTGATCCCAAATAGTAAACTACTGAACCTTGGAAGAGCTTTAAAAAACAAAATATTTACCTTCTCATAAGTGTTGTTCTCAGAGATGTGTTGCATATGTCCATTACACAATTGGTAGGTGCACACTGCATGCATTGGTTGCTGTCTGGTTTCCGATAGCGGTATCGTGTCCTGCCCACCACAGAACCCCTCATGTCTCAAATCAGGGCTATAAAGGATGAAGCTCCCCTGCCCCTCCTTCAGTTCCTTCACACCAGAAGTTGATGGTAGACCCCAAAGCCCCGGGGAAGGAGGGTGGATAAGATAATGGGCACATCCAACATATCTCAAAGAACAATAGTTACGAGAACGTGAATAACCATATTCCCTTCTTCAAGTGCTTGCATGTATCCATTAAATTGTAGGTGACACAATCTGTTATACCAGGTAGTGAGACTTAGAGTCCCATCAGGAGGAGGATAGTAGGCCACTTTCCCCACATTTGCAGCTTCCCTTGAGGCAGCAGAGAACACAGTGTCTGGTAAGTGCATGAAGGGAAGGTGATATCCTACAGGTGTCCATAACTGGGATTTGTGCCACAAAAGCTGCTGAGGCTGAATGTGCTCTGGTTTGTCAGGCAGCATCAGCCCTTTGTCAGGGTAACAGAGTGGGATGAAGCTGGTGTTGCATTTCTAGCATCTTGGATTTGTGATTGGATGAGCTCTCACACTGCTGGGAAGAAATTTGAAAGGGCTCCTTACTATCCAGGTAAAAAGCCAGAGTTCAACAAAAGTTAGGGGGTGTGTAGAGCCTCACTCAGCTTTGTAATTATGCAGCTTTGGGAAGAAAACTGGCATCTATCTAGACTGATTCAGGTGGAAATCAGATACCACTTTTGAAAAAAAAGAAATAGTGAACGGAGTAAGCCGAACCTTGTCCTTATAGATAACTTTGTATGGCGGATCAGCGACCAATGCATTCAGTTCTCTCACTCTCCTAGCAGAGGCAATGGCCACTCAGGAAGTTACATTCAGTGACCTGGGTAAGAACAAACACAATGCTAAAAGCGTGAAAGGAAGATCCCTCAGAGCAGACAATACAAAATTCTGATCCCAAGAAGATGTGCCCGTTAGGACTAGATAGATTACTTCTGCCTTTCAGCCATCTGGTCATGATAAGGTTATTGAGAATGATTTTACCATGTATGAGAGGGTGGAAACAGGAGATGGCCGCCAGGTGCACCATAATGGAACTGATGACTAGATCTGATTCTTTAAGATGCAAGAGATAGTCCAGAATTGTTTGAATCTTAGTCTGAGACAGGGAAACCATTGTGGGAGGCCACCCAGATGGTGAAACCTTTCCACTTACTCAAGTAATAGCTCTTGTGGGAGAGTGTCTGCTATTAAGGAGACACTCTGCAGTGCCACAGAGCAATGTGCCTCCTCTGCATTCCATCACTGATGAACCATGCCTTGAGATGCACTTGAGGATTTGGGTGCAGCACCTGGTCATGGCTCTGTGTTACAAGGTCTCTAGTACCTGTAACAGTCAGGGTTCCCAAGTGGACAATTTGTAGAGATCTGAATCTCAGTCAGGGTGGAGCCATAAAGATCAGTCAGTCATGATCTTGCTTGAGGACAACCCTGGGAATTTGGGTATGCATATAAGAGACGCTTGTCCCATGGAATTAGAAAAGCATCTCATGTTGATCTGATGCTGTGTCCTGCCCTGGAACAGAAGTGGGGAGATGGAAACCTGTTCTGCTGAGTTGCAAACCCTCTATGCAGAACACCCTAGCTAGAATGCTTGTGTTGAAAGACCATTCATGGCCTAAATTGAAGGATCTGTTTAGAAGATCTGCCAGGCCATTTTGAACCCTCAGCAAGTGAGATGCCTTAATAATGACTGAGCTTCACGTGCACATATTCCACAACTCTACTGCCTCCTGAAAGAGACTGTCTGACTTGGCACCTACTTGCTAGTTCACACAGAACACCGCTGTGGTATTGTCTATGATCACCTGGACAGTTTTGCCCTGAATGTGAAACAAGAACTGCTGACATGCATGGAATATTCCATGCAACTGAAGAACATTTGTGTAACCCAGCCTCGTGAGCTGTCCCCAGACTGAGCCTGAAGTTCACCCAAATGCCCTCTCTACCCCATGATTGAAACATCTGTTATGAAAGTTATGGAAGGAAGAAGAGGAGAGAAAGGAACTCCCCTGCACATTTCTTTTGGCTCATCCATCAGGTGAGAGATGACAGTTTGATGGACAGCAGCCTGTTCTTGAGGTCCGGTCATCATGAACCAACCAGTCATCCAGCTAAGGATATAAGTGGATGTTTGTTTTGTAGATGTAGGAGGCCTCGACTGCCATGAACTTGGTAAAGACCCTCAGTGCTGATGACAGGCCAAAGGGCAGTATGGTGAATTGGTAATGGTCATCTCCTACAATGAACCTAAGGAACCTCCTGCCACTAGGATGGATTGCCACAAGGAAATAGGCAGTCTGTAAAATCGAGGGCAGCACATCAGCCTCCCAAATCTAGGGAGAGAATGATCATAGCTAGAGACACCATATGAAACCTTATTTTCTTGATGTATTTTTTCAGGTTCCCAAGGTCTAGGATGGGTCTGAGACCTCCTCTGGCCTTGGATATTAGAAAGTACTGGGAATAAACACCCCTGCCCTATTGTTGTAGGGGCACCTTTTCTACGACTTCCCAAAAATGTAGGGTCTGCACTTGTTCTTTTAGTACAGAATTGTGAGAAGGATTCCTGAAGAGGGACTAGGTACGTGGGTGGAGATATACACTGCACTTCCTATCGATCCTGATTCCACCATGCTTAGCCCCCTGCCACTTTGACTGAGATTATGGACCATCAGACATGTGGCAAATGGAATAACCTGTCCTGAAAAGGTAGGGAAAGGCCAGTGATGTCTAGGATCTCTAATATGCTGTCCTTAACAGAAGAGTCATTTAGCTACTTCAAGGCCTAGTGAAGGCAAAATGAAGAGCCTAGAAGGCATTGGAAAGCTCCTTTGCTACCCTTGCCTCCTGTTAGATTGGTCAGCCTGATGGAAGGGATGGGGGGAGTATAGCTCGGGGGAAGAGAGGGGATAAAAAATAAAAACATTTTGTCCTCTTAATTGCTAGAGTGTATAAACCCCATGGATTTCCAAACTGCTCTCAAGTCCTTTAGTGTGTGCAAAGATTCATCTCTTTTAAATAAGAACAAGGCACATCCCTCAAAGAGGAAGCCCTCAGTTGTCTGTTCCATCTCTGCAACTTGGAGAAAGGACTGCAACTTGGAGAAACAATGCACAGTCACTGCCATCACCATAGCCTGCAGAACTGATCAAGAGATGAGGCAGCCCTCTGTGACAAGTGATTGAAATTGTTCTCTGGAACCTTCCAGCAGCTTGCTCTTCAACTGATCTTCCCTCTCAGTTACAGAAGTTGTACTGCAACAACAGAGCATAGCGATTGGCTAACTGCAATTGTAAACTTTTCATACAATATTTTTTCTACAAAAAAGGTCCAACTTTTTGGCATCTTATCTTTAAGGATAGCCTTTGCCCAGCCAGCTCCTTTTATTCACTATGGGCACAACTAATGAGCTAGGTTTGGATGTAAATAAACTGCTCAAACCCCCAGGATAGAACCTGGTATTTTAAGTTTAGTTCATTTGGCCACAGATGAAACAGAGGAAGCAGGCCAGAGCATTTTGACCAGCTGCATAATGACCTTATTTATAGGCAGCTGTCACAGTGGGATGGAGAATGTCAGTCAGCTTGTGGATATCCTTCTCCACTTGAATACCCAGAAAGGTGCCATTCTCCTGAGGAGCTCCTGACATGCTTTCAAGGCATCCTGTACTGGGAGTAATGCCTCCCATACCACAGCCTCATCATGTGATGAGGAAGATGAACAAAGAAGAGACAAAGGAGATAGTTCATAAATCTGTTTCTGCAACACGAAGGCAGGCTGCATCTCCAAAGCAGGTTGAGGTAAGTCCTGAGCTTGAGAGTCCAGAGGCTACTAAGCCTGGCTGTAACAACTGGCACAGGTCTCAGTACGAGCAGGAGACTGCTCCTTCCTGGGTATCTACTTGCATGAGGTATCAGTGATATAGATTTGGATGCTACAGGCATCTACTATTGAGGGGGATGGTATACATCTGATGCAAGTGTTCCAATCCTTATCTGAGCTCTTCTGAAATCCACACCTGAGAGTATGGGAATAGGATAGGGATGGAGCTTTCGACTGCTAGTATGATATACTCGAGAACCTTGGAGTCTGATGAAAAATTAGAGTATTCCATGATCTAGGATGACATGGTACCAGGAGAGGTCCTTGGTGACACAGATCTAAAGCTCAGTCTGGAACATGGCACTGGGGAAAGCACGGACATCTTCCTAGCATTTGGTAATGTGTGGCTTGGAGGAGCTGCTACTGGACCACAAGATGTGTAAGGGGGCATTACCAATCGCAAAGATGGTGGCAACAGAATAGAGTGTTCCAGTGTGAGATAAGGGGCTTTACCCTGAAGCATCAGTGACAGCAGGCATAACAAGTCCCTTGCCATAGCTTTGGCCTCTGGCATAATCAGTACAGACACAGGCAGCTGTCCTGCATGGATCAGGGATGACCACTTCATTATAGTCAGAGAGCTGGTTGGTTTTGATGGTCCCTGGGAGGGCACTGGAGTTGATGACTCAGGTCTCTTTGTGTAAGCCCGTACTGGGGAGCAGTGAATTGAAGGATGCACGCTACCCTTGGTACCAGAACAATCGTCTGGAGAGGAATCCAGCACTCTGGAATTCTGATGCTGACTACTTCTTTGTGTTTCAGAGACTGGGGCTTCTCTGAAGTCTTGGGCTTTGAAGACAGTATGGGTGACAGGGATTTTCTGCAGCTCCTGTTTGAGGAAAAAAGCTGAGGTACCACTTCAGGAAATAGTAATGGAAGAACTGCCCAAAGAAGACTGAGTGTTTGACCAGCATTGGAACTGAGCAGCCCCCACAAAGATGACCAAAGATGCTCCTCTCTCAACTTCTTGGTGCTAGTCTTGAAACCATGACAAATGGAACACCTACTTCTAATGTGCGCTCACACAAGAACTTGAGAAAATGTGACCAAGGGGACTTTGGCATAGGTTTCCCTGCCCTCTTACTGCAGAAAATGACTGAAGACATAAAATTTTAAAGAAATTTTAAAAATAGAGAAACAAAATAAAGATTTTTATGCATGAAGACATGTGAGCATGCGCGCGCATGCATCCCCCCCCCCCACACACACACACATACACTCTAGGTATAACCGAGTAGATTATGTTTTTGTTCACAGGAAACACCAATGCTGTGATCACCAACCCCAGATGAAAGAAAGAATTGAAGGAGGGGCGCGGCAGCTCCACCCTTTATACCCTTGCTTTGGAGCATGAGGAGTTTTGCAATGGGCGGGGCCAGCCAGCTGGGTACCATTAACAAAAACTCCCCAGCACCAGTGTACAGGATGCACACACCTACAGTTTAAATAGATGTATGCAAGCACTTGAGGAAGAACTCCAGTTTATTTTGGACTGTCATTTTGTTGATCCATGGAAAGGAACGACTCTAATAAGGTTCAGTCAGAGAGGTAAATTACATGCATCTCTCCACCAGAGGGAGTTCACAGACATCAGTGAGAAAAGATAAACAGAGGTGTAGACAAATGACAAGATGCCAGATAGGTGAGTACACTATTTACAAGTGACTTTTCCTCACAAGCATGATTTCATCTTCCTCTAAAAGCCACACTGAACCATATGAGTTTGCATGTTCACTCTCCTATTTTGTCTAGGCACGTGGTCATCACCGATTACAACATAATACTGGCGAGCAACTGGAACACAAGGCTTACCTTCTGGACTGCGTATATGATGGGGGAATGAGCTTAAACCCACTAGCATCCATACAAAGATATCTTGCTGTTTGCAACAGATGAGGGTATGCCTGTATGAAACACAAGTCTGTACATTGCTGAGATGTGAGCAGATAGGCCAGCTCTCCCACATGGATGCCAGCCCCAGGTGACCAGAATGCATGGTTGTTTTCCTGCAAGCATAGGCCACAGAGCTAGTTATGACGGTGCATGAGACATGCATGCATATAGGTGTGGGTCAAGTTCCAAAAAAGACTTCATATCTGAAGTAGCCTAGACTGATTTAGCGCTCCTGGTTATTTAATAAAAACTGAAGTTAAGACAGACCACACCATACTGTGATTCATATAAGGAAGTATTAGAACTTGCCCCACCATGTTTTACAAAGTTCCTCAATGTTTCAGCTAGTTCTTTGCACAGTCCTCTGTTCTGACTCAGGCTACATCTACACTACAAGCTAGGAGTGCAATTCCCCTGTTCATATACACATACTGACGCTAGCTCTCATCGAACTAGCATGAGTATAAATAGCAGTGTAACTGGAGTGGAATGTGCAGTGGCAGGGGAGACATGGTGAGTACAAATCCGCCTGAAACTGGAGGGTATGTACTCGGCATGGCTCAGCACTTCTTCCATTGCCATGACCCATGCTACTGCAGCTAAACTGCTACTTATATTTGTGTTGATGAGATAAGGTCAATGTCAACCAGCATGAGTATGTGTATAGAAGCAGGGGAATCACACACCTAAGCTTATAGTGTAGACATAGCCAGATTTCACGTTTCATCTTCAGACTCTTGCTCTTGTTTTCATATAAGCCCATTGCAATTATGCAGAACTGCATCAAAAGACATCCTGAGAAGCCAGATAATGTTTATAACTGTTTAATCTGGGGACAAATTCATGCCTGATTTAATTAATTTGAAGTCAATAAGAGTTACATCAAGGAAGAATTAGGTCCTTTATCTTTTCATTGTACTTTGAATAACCTATAATGATTATGTAGTTGTACATGAGGATCTTGCCCTAATAAATCCACAGTGGCTACATCTCCTAACCTGTCCCCACTTTTATTTTGCCTATAATACACGTAAAATGTGTTTAAAATACTTCCAGGAAACTTTTATACACTTATTTAACTTAACATCCTGTATTGCCAGAGAAAACTGTCTGTATTCCTCCTTCACCTCTTGGAACTACGGTAAGTATTTGTTTTTCACTTTTGTGAAACTGTGCCTTTAAATGATTTCATGCTATTTAGCAATTAGTTTATACACTCATTTCTCCTGATTCCCAATACTCATGCCCAAATAGTTGGCTCTATTTATATGGTAACTTTGGTGAAATAAAATATATTCTTTATTGACATGGAACATTCATAACTATAAACCTGTGGGAACATTGGAACCTCAAAATGGATCATCATTAGTTTTCCATGTTCCTTCCCTAACTGATAATGGATTACTAGTGTAAAGAACAATTCACATCAGCAGCTGCCAAGGGGAAGAGAAAACCCAGCCACTATGTACAATATTTATATTTATTGAAACATTGGCCTTGTAATAATGATAAGTCCTACAAATCACTTCTCTGTATGTTCATTAAAAACTGGCTGTGCACTAAATGTCCTCAGCTTTGCCTGAATCACTTATCATTACCAGTCCTTATGAGACATAAAAGAGATTGCTATGCAAAAGTTTTTAATATGTTTTAAATTGACTACCAGCCCAAGACCTGCAAACTCTAACCCTTAAAAACATTCTACAGGCACAGAACTATTACCTTCTAAATTTCTCAAATCTAGTGATTCAAAGAGAAAATATGAGCACACAGACAAGTACAAATGGTTTATTCAGATTACTGTAAAAGTACCTGTTAAACAATTATAATGTACACCCATAAATCACCTTCCCATCATCAGTGAAGACTTTGTCTAACTATTGTTATGCAATGGAGTAACCTAGAAATAATAGGCTCTATTCCACACTTTACACAGAAAGAACTTTCATGACAATAAAGAATGCAGGTGTTTGGTTTTTTTAATATATCTATCCATCTTAGCCCACAAGGCAAATTAATATTTTCTAAGATGCATTGTAGGTCTATAGTACAGAAACAGTGCAGTTTTTCCACAGATAAAGTTTCTGAAACACAAATATAACTTAGGGCTAAAAGGATGTAGCTCATTACAGAGAAGCGGTAAAATAAAATATATCATTGCTTTTCCTGGGCTGCATTTTAAACTGCTACCTTCACACAATCAACAGAATCACAAAACAAAGCTGACAGGTCTGTTCTCCTGGGCTTGAGTTTCCACTCTTCAGGTGGGTTTAATCTTCTGCCCAAATATGCAGAGTATGACAGCTATTTTGTGTTATACAAATGAGGTTACATCATGAGTTTGCTCTCAGTTGAATGCTAACCATATTGTCTCTTGTTATAAACACATACTTGACTTTATTATATTTAAACTTTGAAACAGCCTTAACACAAGAGAACATTTTGGTGGTAATGCTAAGATTGTCACTCTTAACACCTTCCACTTCACAGTCTGTGAAATGATACCAACTACATGAGAAGCATCTATATCCTTGGTCCAAATATGTTTAGTACTGTAGTTTTCTCAAGAAATTCAATGTAGTACCCAGGATAGAAAAAAGTTCAAATTGTGACCTCCACAAGTTTCTGGTAATTTTTATTTTCATTGTAATAGGTACCTGTATTAGACTCAGCTCCCTGAAGCTGTGACATTAAACTTCTGTTGAGGGAACCCATTTTGATAAAGCTTGACAGGTAATAAAACAAGTTTTACTTTCTATTGCTGGTTGCCGCTATTCATTCTCATCAAAGACGCTTTTCCACAAAGTTTTTAATGTATAAAATTATGTCTTCAGGACTTCTGCCAGTTTTATAAAGCATTGCCTCTCTGAATCATTTTATCTAATCCATTTTGAAATCACACTGGCTACAATATTTGATGACTATATTAATATTAGTCCCATAATGGAATGTGGCCAGATTACATGAATGTAACCTCAAACTAGTAAAAGCTTCACTACAAAATATATTCTTCTTCAAACTATTCCAGAGAGAAAAATGAATCATTTTATTGCCATTTTAAATAGTGAGGCAACAGACCTGTATACCAGAAATCTGCCAAAAAGATCAAGTGATGTTAACAATAAATTTAGAACAGACTTGTTTCTTCTCATTTTCTGAGTACCACAGCCCCATGACGGAATGTGATTTCTTACATTAATATCCAAGTTGAAGCTAAAGAAATAACAAATAATCACTTCTTACCCTGAGCTTGCAGGTTCTGAATTCAATAAAAAATTCTCCACCCTGAGACCTGGGAAAACACAAAGAAAATTCCTCTATCAGCATTGACTGTACCTGGTGAGACATTAGAAATATTGTAAACCAGGTAAGTGATGGTTCAATGCTATGGGTAATTAATACACACATACATTATGGAAAAATCAATTGACTTAAATCCATGACTAGCATACTTTGAATGGAATGTTTTTTTATCAGAAAAGAAGCTCAATAAAACCTTTAAAATGTAAGTGTAATAATTCTTTTTTTGATGTTCTGAGGTAAATTCAATTTCAAACTTCCCTACAATTGAGTTTATGTATTTCCATGGTGACCACTAAACTCCCGGGGTAGCTAGGTAGAAAAGTGTTCAGGTTATACATTGCTGCAGTTCAAACTATATTCTTGGCTAGACTTCTCTAGAAACCAATGGCTTTTTTGCAGGGGGTAAGCAAATTAACTAGGTATCTGTGAGGTATAAAGAACAGGCAACTCAAGTTCAGGCCACACCTTAAGGTTTTGGTTTAAGGCTGGAAGAAACTGAGCTAATTACGGATGGTACACGCTTGTGATTGGAGAGAATCAGAATGCCCTGTGAAAGCTGACAAAGGAGTAGTAAGGGTATGAGCTACAGATAAATGACTGGAGGTGATATTTGCAAATGAGGGGGAGGTCCCAAATAAAATGTATTCTATAAACACTAGGAAGAGAAATCAGTTTAGTGTATAAATACCTTTCATGAACAAATACAAATGATTCACCACTGAATTAACATTAATTTCACTGAACTGGATGCATTTCTCTATAAAAGCAAAGATTTGCATTTTTTTATAAATGCAAACAACGGTTATTCCATTACTAAGGCTTGAAGTTATCCATTAGTTTAACAAGGGCAGCAAAATGAGTTTCCAATGTTTTGTCTCCCACCACTTTTTATTCTTTTCTCTATAATAGTAATGAAGATTAATTCTTGAAATTTATAATCTGGCAGAGAAATATTAGAAAATGCACTAAGTCTAAACATAGTATTACATATTAGGACTTACAAATTAAGAGCACAAAAGGGAGCCGAACACATTATAACCCAAAAACACTGTCCAAATATATCACCACATACCATATACTAATAGACAGGGAGTAGAAGCCTGAGGAGTAGAGCTTGAAACTGGATAGGTGAGGAGAATGGGAATGGGATGACCACCTCTGGAGGCAGGGGAAAGAGACAGGATTGGGACAGGTTGGAGGGAAGCAATATTGTGGGATGTGATCCAGGGACCTATCAATGTATAAGGGCTACAGGGATCCTCTTTGTCTGGTCTCTACATACTAGTTCACCAAAGAGTGCCATGTAAGGTCTCTGCTGAAAGCCCGTGTCACACTGGTCAACACAATCATTGTGAAATATAAGTTCAGAAAATATGTAAGAAGTTAGGAATATATATACTGAAAATTATGTTCCTAAGGTCTCTGACTTGGAGCTGGTCACCAAAAGGTGAGAAACAGGTTTCTTTTATGAAAAAAATGTCTATCTATCTGGCTACATGTAAATAGCATATTGTAGGGACCACAATGAATGCCCATTTAGAATCTGACCTAAATGCTCATGAAGGGATTATGAAATCTTCCAAAGAGGGAATTTTACAGAAAGAAAGAAAGAAACCAGTAGGAAGGATTCCTGTTCACAAGTGATGACAATGGATTTTTGGACTATAACTGTACATACAGATGTATGCTCTGAATCCTTTACTGAGGGATCAAGATGTTTCATGAAAAAGGGATCACAGCCTACCTGGCTGAAAAACACTAGTTTGCAACACTAGATTTTAGAATGTAAACTACAATTTTATTTTATATGTAACCCATTTCCAATATTTTCATCTACTTGCTATTACTTGAATGTTTGCTCTTTGTTAAAATAAACTTATTCTTGGTTTCACTATAGACATATCTAAGTGCTGTGTGTTGAGTGGCATGGTGATCCTGAGGTGAAAATTGTAATGTGGGTGTATACTATTCCTTTGGGAGTAGCCGATCTGGGAAGTCTGAAGTGTCCAGTGGAACAAGGGCTGGACACTCCAGGGGGATGCTCAGAGGGTAGAGAGTGTCTATTGTTAACCTGTAAAGAAAGAGAGGAGCCTTCAGAGGTCTGGAAGGCATGTGTTTGCTGCCAGAGGCTAGTGGAGTCAGGGAACTGATCCAGAGAAGGAACAATCAAGACTTCCCCACACTAACGGCAGGTGGCAGGAAGGTGCCTCATAACCTGCAAGAAGCATCACAGGAGGAAGGATCTGTACCACTACAGCATACTGCACAGCAGACCCTAGATTGGAACCAAAGAATCCAGAGTCTCACTATTCCTCTGCTGTCATCAAATATCAGTGAAACCCACTGGCAGTCTCTCTCTCTTATCCCCCTCTTGTGCTAGTCCACACAGAGGATGCAAACCTAGCACTGATATCAGCAACTCCATTAGCTCAAGGGGCAGAGGTCTGTGGAGTGGATCTAAAGGTTCCAACCCTACCAAGGAATAATGTGGGTGTCAACATGATGCCACATGATAGAACTGGGGTGTTTTTCAGTTTCCTTTTAAAAAAAATATCCAGGAACTTATGCACACAGACGTTATGTAAAAGACCATTAAAGGCTGCAAAGTAAGGAAATGTCATAATTAAGGTTGCCTGTGCAACCTTAATTCAGGCCCCTTGTGCCTATGCATTATGATACAGTCATTAATTACATGATCTCATACTATTTTGTCCACAGGACTCCTTCCTCATTCAGTGCACAGGATGGACCTGTTCTGGGGGTGAATCCGAAATAAGTAGTGAAGGGCACTTGTCTGTAAGATGCCTGATTCGTTGTTGGTAGACATTGGAAGGTATGTAGTGAATGAGGAAGGGGACTGCAGGGGAAAAAGGATGGTCTGATGGTTAAGGCAGTTGAATGCCTCCTTGAAGAACTGGATTCTATCCCTGCCTGTGCCACAGAGTTCCTGTGATGCTGGTCAAATCACTTAAACCAAATATTTCACCAGGGGTCACTAACAGTGTGTTCCTCATTTTTCTAAGTGCCCAATTTGGGATCTTGGTGTCTGATTCACAGAAATGCTGAGTGATAACAGCTGTAATTATAGAGTATGGGAGCTATGCTTTGAACATAAAACATGCTGTATAATACTAAGTACTCTGAAAAATCAAGTGGTAGGTGTCTCAAATTGAGCACCCAAAATGAGTGGATTTTTTTTAACTTTAGTTTATGTGCCTCAGTTCCTGTTCTGTAAAATTGGGATAATACACCCCAACCTCAAAGATGTGAAAATAAATAAATAGTTGTGAAGCACTCAGGTATTAAAGAGGATTGCCATAGAAAAGCCCAGGAAGAAACAAATAATCCTATCTTCAGAGAGGGTTTGAATAATGTGCGATAAACAAGATGTGGCCACACGATGAACAATGAGGAAAAAATATTGAATAGCTGCTCATTAAGTGAGCACCATCCATTCTGTGCACTTAATGAGGCAGGGTCCTGTGGACAAAATAATATGTGATCATGTTATTAGAGACTATCATAATGCGTTAGCATAAGGGGGCTGAATAAAGGTTGCACAGGCAATCTTAAGTCTGGCATTTCCTAACTTTTGAATGCTTGATTTTGCATCTTAATAACATTCCTTATTGTATTTTTGAGTATGCATATGTGTGTAATCAAAAGTGTTTAAATAAATATATATATATGTAGTATTCAGGGGAAAGTTGTCAATCATGCTGGTGACAACTGCTGTGGCTAAGGTTGCAAAATAGTTTTCATTCTAATCTCCTGTTGTCAAAAGATGATAATTTTCTACCATTCACATTTGGGCTGATTCTCCATGCTAGTCCCTTCATGAAAATGGAGACGGAGAGAGAGAGGGCTGAAATGTTTTTTTAAATGGGGAGAGGGAACAAGTTAGAACAAAGTCCCTTCTGCTGTTGATGTCTTATGAAAGGATTAAAACAATCACATTTCCCCCATCTTTAAAAAAAAAAACCAACAACAATCCAACCAACAACAAAAAATATTATCCCCATCATTAGTAAGGACAACTGAAATACTACTGAAATGTAGTACTACTCATGTTATATTGAATAGCATATCTTTAATCCCAGCTGAGGATCTTTCCTGAAAACTTCAATGTTGGGGCCCAACCTTGCAAACACTACAAGACACAGTGCTTACCAATATAAGAAGTCCTTTGAGCAGCACACACTTCGCCAAGGGCGTGCGTACATGGTTACTGGAACCAAGATAACGAAAAGCAGTTCTAATTCTCATCTTTAGTTATTTCAGTGCAAGTCTGTGGGGGCATTAATTTCCAAATATTTGATACAATTTAAGTCAATAATAAATCCATTTATGTTATATTCAGATGGGTCACTTCCTCTGAAATAAAAGTCTCCCTCCAGACTTGCACCAAAATAAAGATGTGAATTACAAATTTTATTTTCATTCCAGATACTCTATAGAGAAGGCCTACGTCTGAATGAAACACATTCAAAATTAATGAAATTATAGGACCAAGGAAGTGCAATAGAAAATTTTGTTAAGTAATTATGTACACACCTAAACATGGATGTAGTGAGAGTGCAAACAAATAACTACAGTTTTTAGCTAACAGAAGCTTACAAGCTCAACGGCTGAAACAGGAGTGCAGTGTGAGCAGGATGGGTTCAACAGCTAAGAGCTAAGGAGTGGTGGTGTGCCCATGTGGTGTTTTCTATTTCTGTTTTCATAGTAAATTTTCATGTATTGTTTATATTAATGCACACAATAAAAATATAGCTACGTGGACAAGTTAAAAGTGCTGGTTATGTCTTCCTCTAAAGCTTGTGACATACTTAACTTTTGGAGTCCCAGTAATGGACTAGATGAACTACTGGTCTATTTTGGCTCTGCAATTTCTACATTTATCTGTTTTGTCTCTACTTTGTCCCAGTCCTTTTCAACTTTAAGGATAACAAATGCTTAAAGACACTCTAGTTTTGTCGTCTTTTTTTTTAAAGGCATAGTTTTACAGAATAAGCAGGTTAAATCAGAGATTATAACTAGTGCTAAATGACAGATGTGTAAATTGTTTTACACAGAGATCATAACATATGAATGTTTATCTTTTCATCAAAATTTTGATTTGATAGATTTTTTTGTAGTTTAGCCCATGACAACAAAAATAGCTGGTTTCACAATATTTAATTTTGCCAGGAGAATATTATATCCTCTTACGAAGCAAAACGTATGCAAGTTACCCATATTTACCTTTTATGTGGCTGCTCTTTAAAAATTGCACCATACTGTACATGCATGTGTGTGTACACACACTGCAGGATGCCTTCAAAACACCCTTAGTGACCTTTGATTGGGGGTCCTGTTCAACTCCTCCAGTCAGCCAATTGTTCAAATGGATCCCCTTTCATCAAAGAAAGGATTATATTCCCCACCAAGGAAGAACATAAAACAGCAAAATGGTAACTTGGTCCCTTTTAACATTCTTGCCTTCTAGTCAGACAAAGGGTAAAAAACCCTCAAACACACACTTAATTTAGGATTTCAAGGGGTTGCCCAGATTATACAGAATAAAATGTGCTGTGTCGCTGAAGAAAACAACAAATGCCAAACCATATAAATGCAATGAGGCCTGCAGGGTCAGACTCTGTTCTGGAGAGGGGGGAAATATAGAATGTCTAAATTAGGCACTCCAGATACCAGAGACACAGAATGATTCCTTTCTTCAAAAGAACTTCTTCAGTCACTGCAGTTGTGAAACAGAGCGGATATGATAGGTCCCATCATCCAGCCATCATGATATTATAATAATAATAATATCTAGCTCATATAGTGGAGGCTATTTTTAGTTCTATCAAGCTCTGCAAATGCAGAACTATTTTAGGTTCTTCCTGAATGTATATTTATTGTAAAAGTAGTGTAAACCTCATGTAATAGACTGACAGTTCTGAAGTTTGAAATTATTTATTTATCTGAAGACAACAGCAGGATGGGCAGTGGCATTACAAACTGTGCCATGTGGTTCTACCAAGGTCGCTTCTGACCTTTAGCAATCACAGTTACAATGAAAGGGTAATTCAGTTTCCATTAAAGATGAGCCCAAACCAAACTCCCAGATCCAAACATGCCACACTTTGAGGAAATTCAAATCTTTCCCCTAACTTAATAGCTTTATTCCATCTTTAACTTCTATGTCTTTTCAATCCTTATCTTTGCTTCCTGACCAACAAAATGAGAGCCAAAATAGTGCTACCCAGTGGACATCTATGTACTAGCATTTGATTTGGATGTGAAAGGCTAGGTCTCTCATTACCATCCCTGGCCTAGGCATCCAGTCCACTATAGTTTCCCTTCCCTACTCCACCTTTACAAAGCAAAGTGTGCTCATCTTACACAGAGGTTAGACCAGGAGTCAGGATGTTAAGGGACCTCTGTTTTTATTTCTAGCTATGCAACTCAACTATTGTTGCTCTAGAAAAGTCACTAACTTTTTAGTCTACCCCATTTCCTCTTCTCTACAATGGGGTTAATAATCCTTATCTATATAGTAGGGGCATTGTGAGATTCCATTAATGTTTCTAATGTTCTTTATGAGCCTGAGAAGAAAGGGGCTATTGAAGTACCAAGAATTATTATTTATACATATAGAAAAATAAAATATCAATGAAATTGTACATTATATTGTCTTGCAGGTAAATTAATCACTCTCTTGAGAGAACAGGAATCATATTTCTTCCAAGTCATCTTGTTTTCATTTAAGCAAAAAGTGATTTATTTTCCAAGTTTGTCAACTCATACAGATCAGGACACTACTCAGCAACATTTACATTTTTAGCCAATTTCCATTTTTGTACTACAATCCCTCTAGCAATTGTCATTGCTTTTAGGTTTTTTTTTTTCTGCACTTCAAAGATTAAGATTCAAGACCCCTATTCTCCCCAAACATTAAAATTTTAGAAAACAAGCAGGAGACTATTATCCTTTGGTAACGTTCTATTCTACTGACATTATCTCTTAATTAAAAGTAACTGATAAAATGATTGTTAACTAATCAGATTATTGCATTTTCAAACTCATTTTAACATGGTGTTTACTGAAGGGACCCTAGGAGCTAAAAGGCAATTACAATTCTTGTGTCATGAATGAGATTCAGACACTAACTGTATCATTCTTGTCACTTATTTGTTCAAGAAAAGGCAGAGAATAAAAGAGTTAATTTTCAATATTTTGTTGCACATAGATTTTAAAATTTTAGTAAGAAATTGGCAGAGGAAACAGAACCTATTTAACCAGCTAAATATCAGAAGCATATTTCTGTTAAACAATATTCATTACTAGTTTAAGACACTTGACTAAATCTAACCTAATAATTCACTTCTTTCTCTGTTGTTGCAAAGGAGATACTGACAAGGAATGAACGGACATTCATATTCTCACTAACACATAAAATGCAATTATTTGAAAAACTAATTCACAACTCCTGATTCCTCTCACCATTTTAAGATGTAAGTCAAGTATTGCATTATATTGACCCTGTTCAAAATAGTAGCCATCTGAAAATACTCAGCTGCTGAATACTCTGGAATACCTATGCCAAAATATGGTCACACTTCAGAAAGAGAATTCTAAGAGTATTCCAGGCTATCTGTAACTAAATTTAGATTTAGACATGTCACCCAGGTGATGCAGCTATTTTTCACTCTTTTTGGAAGTGTCTAAGAGTATGTTAGAATAATTACACCAAAATTTTTCTTCAAATAAAGCTGGTGCATTAGTTTTACTGCATGGAAATGGTAACAAGTCTTTCTGGAGACTGGATGAGGCAAAATATTTTAGACAAAAGTCAGATTGGTCAAATTCTTTAATTGATTTATAATTGTAAAGCAGTTTGAATTTTCCTCAAACTGTGCGATAAATATTAACCTTTGTGTTCAGAGTAAATTGGTAATTTTCAAGCCAACACAAATTTTCCAAGTCTAAGTGATCCGGGGGTCTCACAGCCTAATTATGGACAGGTTACCTCTTCTCCGTGCTATATACATGCACATGTACTTACAGCATGTCTACCCAGAATCCCACTGGTTTAACAAAAGATGTGAATTTTAGTTTCAAAGTGAGAGAGACTTATTTTGGTTTAGCTTAACTCTGTGCCTAACTGACTTCTTCTAAACCAAAAATAACCACTCAAACTGAAATAGATTAATAGATTCTGAGTCCACAAGGGACCATTGTGATCATCTAATCTGACTCCCTGTGTAAATCAGGCCATAGAACTTCCTCAAAATAGTATTTAGAGCAAATCTTTTAGACAGACACCCAATCTTGATTTAAAAATTGCCAGTGATGGAGACTCGATCTCAACCTTTGGAAAATTGTTTCAATGGCTAATTATTCTCAGAGTTAAAAAAGATATGCCTTATTTCCACACTGAACTTGTCTAGCATCAACTTCCAGCCAGCAGATCATTTTATAACTTTCTCTGCAAGACTGAGGAGTCATCATCAAATACCTGCCCCCCATGTAGAAGCTTATAGATTGTCATTAAAATCACATCTTAACCTTCTCTAGGTTGAACCACTTGAGTCTATTACTTTAAGGCATGTTTTCTAATCCTTTAGCCATTCTCAGGGCTCTTCTCTGAACACTCTCCAATTTAATAACATCCTTTTTTAATTGTGAGCACCAGAACTATTCCAGAGGTCCCCAAACTGTGGGGTGTGACCCCCTAAGAGGACACAGAGGAACATTCGGAGGAGCACAGCAGTGCCTGGGCCCAGGCCAGGTCTCATGGGGGGGGGGGCGGGGGGGAACGGGACATTCTGCTCTGGGCAGACCCACAGCTGCAGCCTCGGCACCCTCCCAACCGCCAGCCCACGAAGCTCCACTGACAGCGGACCCTTCCTGCTTGGAGAGGTGTATGTGGGGGGGTGGACAAGGGTAAGGGGGCTCATGATAAAAAGTTTGGGGATCACTGCCATATTCCATCAGTGGTCGGCCACTGCCCCATACAGAGATCAAAGAACTTCTCTACTTCTACTCGAGATTCGCCCTTTTATGCCTCCCAGGATTGCGTTAGCTCTTTTGGCCACAGCATCACACTGGGAGCTCATGTTCAGCTGATTATGAAGGGCATCATTTCAGATTTTGATAGGGGTGGGCAATTTTTAACCTTTATTATAGGGGTGGGCAATTTTTAACCTTTATTCCAGGGGCTACTTAGGCAACTGAAAATTCTAGGTTTTTTTTTTTTTTTTGCAAGTAATAATTTAGAAATTGAGCTGACAGGAGCACTGTACCTAATTCCTATAGAAAGAAAAATATAAACACCAATTAAAGCCATATTTTATGTTTATTTGTAAATTTAGAACTATCAGGTGATAATACAGCAAAATGTTCCTAATCCCAAATCTGACTAGGCAGATGACAATGACAACACTGATTTAGGTAACTACAAATTAAATAATTAAAAAAATTTAATGTAGTTGGTAACTACTTATGTGCTTTACTTTCTGCATTTCTCTAAGTGAAGACAAAGAAAAAAATCAGTTCTACTACTTTTAATTCATTTCACTTTCAGTGTCCTAGTAAGTGTTCCAATGTTTGGATTGCAAACACTGCAGAGGAATCTTGGTCTAAGAACTATTTTCAATCAGATACATAGCCTTTTAAAAAGATTTTGGAATCCTTTTTGTAGTCTGTGGCTTTAGAACTTTTTTTTTTAAAGTCATAGATGCTGGAACTAAAGGTGCTGGGTGGTGCAGCACCCCCTGGCTTGAAGTGGTTTTCATTATATACAGGGCCAACACAGTAGCTGCATAATCTCTAGATTATTCTTGGGCATGATATTTTGGGAGTTTTCTAATTCATCATGAAAGAAATTGTCAGATTATGTGTTGTAACTTGATCTTTCACCACTAACATAAAAGAGCAGATGCTAAACTTCACGGTTAAGATGAACATTTAAAAGTTTGTCATGGGGGAAAGTAGTATTAGAGAGAAAGTATGTGTATTAATTAACAAATGAAGGAGAAGAATAAATTAATGATGGCTCAAAAGTAGTTGAGATACCAAACTTAAAAAAGCTCTTGAAAAAAATTGCTGCTTCACAGAGGGGAAAAAGTCAGATGATGGGATCAGTACCACAGAAGAAATTAATCTCTAGCTATGTTGGGGCCCTTTATAATGACTGCTTATCAAAGTAGTTCTGTTGGGATTGTTACATATATTAATAGCCTGACTCTGGTGAGGGTTCATTCTTGTAATAAGAGAACTAAGAAAAGCCCAAGAGTTAAGGTGTGGTTCAATTCTCCTTCAATTTATCCAGGGCACAATCTCATTTGGGACTATACTCTGTCTTCATCCAGACCATCAAAAACATATGTATCATTTCAGTTAAACTAATGTCTTCTTCTGCACCTCCAATCAGCCAACGATACTGGAAGCCACAGCTAAAAGTAACCTTTTTACATGATGTAATCCAAACATCTTCAAGGCCATTCAAACATGCAGCCTAAATTAAGAGAGAGTGAAATGATGCTCTACTACAGAACATTTAATCTTTCCTATGACACTCAGAAAAGCTCTATTTCCTCATACCATTTATGATAAGCAAAAAAGAATCAAGTGATCTATAAAGTGACTATGAAAGGGAGGTGAAAATCAAAATTAACCTCAGGTGCAGAATGTGGAACAATCATTTCTGGGGAACATAGAAGTGACAAGATAAGTCTAGTTTATGATATAACTTGATGCATCTCTCCTGAGTTCTCACTGTACTCTAGGTTATAACAGGAAACATTTCTTCTGTCAACTTAGTTTATAGAGGTATGTTACTGAATAAGAAAAAACACATGGTTTATGAAAACCAATTTACTATGAATCTGAAACAAGGATTCAAACAGCTGGAAACTATATTATAGCCAACATAATTTCTTTAGATCCCAGAACATGCTGAAGCTATTAAGATGACCAGCCTACTTGGGTTACACCATTTTGACAGATAGCATGCAAAATACTGAAGCCATTACTAGATATATAAACATCTATTTAGGAGATTTGCTCTATTTATTTAACTTGCTAAAATGCGTGCCAAACAGAACGTTATGAAATCACATCATGAAAATACTTTGGTTGTGGAAGAATTTGATTAGCAAACAAAACATTTTTGTACCAGAGAAAGAACCACACAGTTCATCAGTAACTGCTGCTCAGTGTTCTCTGCTACCAAATTCAGAATTTTTAGAGTAACTCCCAATATCTGTACTACCTATACTTCAGAGCTCCCACGGGTAACCAATAATGCACTCATTCACCCCTTTTTTCACTGGGAATGGATTATTGCTTACCAGTGGGAGAGCTGAAGCATAGGTACTATTGGGAGTTACTTTAAAAAGGTCTGTATCCATTTTTAACTGAACAATTTCAAATGTTGGAAAAGAAAAGAAAAACCCTTGGAAAATGTGTTAGATGCCTAGCTGTGTACCTGATATAGTGTGTATCTTTCCTAGATCGTTCTCTGAGTTTAGTAGAAAAAAAGTCACCATATTGAAATAATAAAAGGAACTAATGATGCACAGTAAGTGGGAAGATCATCCTAGTCCCTAAACCTGAGAACAAGGAGAGGGTATTTTACAAAAGACAAATTACTACTCTTCCCCTGCTCCACCCCCCAAAATAAAAAAAAGATCAACCCAATGCTCTAGAGATAAATGCTGACCCTTTACACCTCCTTAGGAAAGAGTAATTTAATGATTCCAGCCATGACCCAGGGATCAGTACTCTATTTACTTGCTTAGAGAAGAGCGCTATATATTTACAGCATATGAGATATTGCACAGCAAACAAACAAAAGTCTGTTCTCTTATTTTAAGATTACTGTTGGTTCTGTACTACCACATTTTGTTGCACTATGTACATTTCTAAAAACTGCAGTGATCCTTTCATGGGGTGTATGTATAATAAATTATATTAAACTAATTGCATAAAACTAAGCTGTTCATAACTTTTGAACACTTTACCAAAACACTCATTAAAAGATACCTCTCATCTATATCCCTCTTACGCTTCTCCCCCACCCCATACCTCCATCTTCTTAAGAATCTTTGTGAACAGATTGCATACCTTCTTGTGTGGTGGGGTTTATTTTTGTTTTTTAATGAAAAAGGGAGTAATGGTTAAGCAGTCATGCTAGTGTTCTGTTTCTGCTGTGGGGAGTAGAGCACAGACAAATATGCAGGGCCTGAACTTCATCTCCTACTCCTATGAGCAGTCTCACTGAACTTATTGTCTGTGTGAGTGATGCCATATTGGATCTTTACAGTGTACGTGCTTTGCACATTTAAATACAAGCTTCTTCCACGTTTCAGTGAATATCAATCCATACCCATGTTCTTTCTTTTAGTACAATATATGCACAGAACTGGATTCAAAAGATTAGCTCAATAAAAGAGTTTTCTTGGTTTAAAAAAAAAATGCAGCCCTCTTTGAGGGAGGGACTGAGTATTCAGACATTTGCAGATTGAAAGAACAATAAGAGAATGCTGTGCTTTATATGTCTAACACCAAACACACAGACATACTGATGAAATAAATGTCTGTGCACTTCACTTGTGTGATTTAATACTACTCTGCCCAGCACTAGAGACCAACAACAGATGGCTTAGAAATGTTTTCTATCATCAGTCCACAAGTGCTATTGTAGATATCCTGGAAATAGATGACAGGGCAGGTCTTATGAGAGAGAAAAAGCAAACCATTACAACACAACGTAACAGTTCACTGTAAACTGAAACAAAATGTTTCCCATCAAAACTCCACAAATGAGAAATCATTTCCAGATCACAAACTAATAAATGAATTCAGAATCCATAGGTGCAAGAGAGAAAGCAGGCGAACGGACTACTTTTGACTTTCCATTGACAAAAGCAGAAATACTATCTTTACACAGGTAAATTGCACATGGTAAACAGACACCATCCAAAGCCTAGTTTCAGAAAAAGTCTGGGGAGGTGACAAATCCTTTCTTTGGCGATGCCTTTCTTTCTCTATAGGTCATGCCATCTTTCCATTTGTTTATTAGAAGGGAGTGTAAACTAATGATAGAGCAAGGTTAGTATGAGGTAGGAGTCATGTTCTATTCCTGCCACTGATTTACTATGTAACTTTCAGCAACTCACTTACTTTTCTATGCTTTTCAAAAATTTTTATGCAACCAGATAGTCATCTTGGATGGTGACCGTTCTGGACTCTGCTTGACCAAGGAATGCAACAGTGTGGAATCAGAATGCTATTTAGTATAAGGTATTTTATTTGTAGTATGGAAGAGTGTATGTAAATTAAATATAATATTAGCATGGGAATAATTAATGTTCGTAATGAGTGTCTAAACATGCTTACCGTTTCTTGCTGAGTGCTCTTGTACTTAATAAAAAAGAGATGACTTCTCATCTGAAAAAATGACTTACTAAATGATGTTATTGTGAGAAGGGAAACAGTACAGACTTGTGATCACAGCACATGACTGCAAGTCAGGAGAATTAGACTTCCTTCTCTGCTCTCTTGCCTTTGGACTGGTCACCATTTACCTGTTTCAGTTTTCTCATCTGTAAAATGGGGATACTGTAACCCTTACCTACTTACTTGAAAGGATTGATTCCAAGATTAATCTTTGTGAAATGTTTTGTACATGTAAATAATGATAAGTGTTCTGATTGTATTTTAATCAACGCAACCAGAGAAATCATTCCCTCCAAATTCTCTTTAAATTTGCAGGGAAATCTTAAAGACAAATTGAGTTAGTTTAAAGAACAGTTTGAAAATACTTGTGTTGCCACAGGGATTGTGCTTAAAGTGCAAGCAAGACTCCATGAAAGGCTAAGCAGCATTGCTTTTACGCAGGAAGTGGAGGAACACGGAATTCAGCATAGCTTATGAACGCATTTAGAAGGGTGCTGTCTCCCCAGAAAAATGTTATTTACTAGAGAGACACTATAAAAAAAAATAGTAATCCAGGACAATATGAATAAGTTGATTCTTACATGCCTTACTTACAACTTAAGCTCAATCATGCAAGATTCACGCACTCTGTATCTTCTTAATTAGACATAGGCCTGTAAAGAATACAAAATTACTATGTGACGTGCAGCCTGCTATAGGGAGCTGATTTAGCCTGATCTGAGCCATAAACATTTGTAGAAATTAGTGAAATGTAAACTCAGGTTGTAAGTGACCCAACTAAAGAATAATCAGCTAAAACATGCTCATCTTACTATTACCCATTCTCCTCCCTCCAAGAAAACTAGTACCTGCAGGTTTTTCATTTGTTCCTTCTGGGTGAGATACTATAAAGAATAAAACTTATAGTACCACATCATTTTGCTATTCTGTCTTCATTCACCTGAGTGAAAAGGGTTTAAATCCTATTTGAATCCTCTTTGTCCTGGATAGTCGTGTTTTACTCTGTTCTAGCGTTCTCCCTGAATTTCCTCTGAAACCTTAATTCTTCTGTTCATCATTCTTCTCACTTAATCCCCCTTTTCAGTGTATTTTTTTTTTATTTAAGTGTCTTCATCCTCTCCCATGCTGATTTTCAATCTGATTAATAGACCTGATTTTCAGATACAGCAGTTCTTTTAATGATGCTTCACAGAGTTTAAGGGGAGGTTGGTGCAATAATTCCACTGGATACAGGATGGATATTAGTTCTATTACACTTCCTTCAGGACCTGTTACCAGATAATAAAGCCTAAAACAAAACCATCTTACAGACATTGATTCCGATATACAAATACAAATGATTTGTCTAACGAAGACTGAAGAATTTCAGCCAACCCTTTTTGAAACCTTCCAATGAGGTTGTTGAGTAATTTTGGTGAAAGCAGAAAGAATACAAACATTGCTTATTCCCAATTCAAAAGGTATATAATTGAGGCTTACTTATCAATGAATCTCAAATTAAAAAGAAAGGAGGCCAGTGATGTACTTGTTGAAAAGGGAACTCAGGCTAGCAAATTGTAAGCCCAAGTTGTAAGTGTAAGATACATGGGCGAATAATCCTGATGAGGGTCTAAAAACAGGTGATAGCTTTTAAAGCTGCCAACAGGCTATTTTCTCAGTCCCAGCTCTAACAGCACATAATTTAATTAGTTCAGAATTCTTCTCTGAGCAGGAGGGAGCAGGAGCTTTGTAAATATAGACCAGGGATGGTCAACTGGTGGCCTAGGTGGTGCATCCAGCTTGCAAGACCAATTTTTTGGCCCTCCTACCCAGACTCACTTAAGCACAGTGCTTAAAGCGAGGGCGTGCACTGGGGGGTACGGAAGAAAGAGACCATTCACCTGGTCACAACACCATTCATTGATCCAGGCTTGTCTCTGTCACTCATATAGGGAGGGGCTCTGCCCCACATATTGGTGAAATTTAGGGTATCTGCATTTCAGTTAGTTTTATTCCCTTCATTAAGAAACCTAGTAATCTAATGTCCAGTTATCCCCTATAAATCTTAGCCAGAACCACAGTGGAATTGGTATTTCCTTCGTCTCTGCTGCTCTTTTCTATTTTCTGCTTTTCATTATGGTGCAACTGTAATGATGCTATAGTTGGGGCTGATAGTAGCTTTCTATTATACCCCAATAGGTTTATCCTCCAAAAACTATTTTTGCACCTGTCTCATGAAACCTCCCGTTAGAATGGAACTGTGAAGTTTTGTTAGAAGCTAGTTGGCTTGGATCCTTAAGAGAAAAGACTCTCAAATACCACAGTTCCAGTTTTGTGAAGTCTACTAAACTTTTAGTGGGGGATATTGTATTCCAGTGTAAAAATTCCATTTTTTTAAATTTCATTGGTTTTAATAAGAAAGTGAGTTTTAGTAGTTTGGGGAAGGTAGAACTGTTCATCTGCTGTTTACAGCTATCATCTACAAATAGAGCCTTTGAAAAAGTGATCAGGTCCCTGAGGAGCTTATAGATTTTGACATCAGAATGGAAGAAAATCTGATGGTGTGCTCAGAAGTAACAGCCAATGTCTCTCCAAATACACACACAAGAGAAGCACCAAAAAGAGGACAGGTATTTAAGAAGTTTTGTCAGCCTTTTTAGCATACTCAGAAGGAGGAGCAGGGCTCCACAGCCCGCAAACTAGAATCTTTACCCAGGTTCTTTGAGTATTAACCTGATCCTGAATAAATAATTAATATACAATGTATGTTAATGTTTTATTGTAATTCCATCTTAAAAAGGTTTTGGATTTTTTTTTTTTTAAATTACAGCCAATGATTAACTCTATAGCTGCATGGATAATTAATCTAATGCTCAATATTTTGAGCCCTGATCACACCTGGAGTAGTGTGAAAAACTGATTGATTCATAGTACCCATTTAGGCATCTCAATCTATTTTTAATCCTTGCATGGTGCTTAGATAACACTGATAGGCACATTTTATAAATACTTATAGGTTACAAGACAGAATTATTCTTCCTCTTTTGAATATTTGAGGTACAGGACTGTGATTCAGATATTGGTGGAATAATTCAGTGACCTAAATTTCACAGCTTTCTATGGCATAATTAATTCTCTCCAGAAAAAACACCAATCATTTTCTTTTTCATCTAATTTTTGTCTTCAGGTCACGCAGAAAGGCAGGACTTTGGACTGAGAGCACAATGTGGATATATAAATCCATTTAACTGATTCTATACTTTGCATAACCTATCATTCCTCTGACTCACCGCACCCTTCTGCTGTTGCCCTATTACCTCACTTCCCTCCAGGAAGTGTCTATTTCTAAGTCTCCTCCCTTCTACTTCCTTTTGTCAGCTGCACAAATATCTCCTCTTCCCTTGCTTCACTACCCTTTGGAAAGCATTCCAATGCCGGAGAACTCTTCAGTGACTCTGACAATCTGTGTGTGTGATGTCACAGCTGTGAATTCAGTTGTATGTCAGGGTGTGAGGTCATACCTGGGAATTACAAAACTATTTTATTGAAACACCAACTACAATATATGTAAGTGATCAAAGCCATCTTAAAAAAAATCACCCCCTTTCTGAAAATTATTTGCCCATTAGTGTTGCAATAACACCTACGATTAATATAATGGCAATATTGAGGTTAAAATATTTTCCTCATTTTTTCTCAGTTTACTTAATTCGTTTGACAGCATCTTGTTTAGAGTTAATTATATTGCTACCCCCATATAATTCATCAGTTCCCGTTTGCACATTTTACATGGTATAAGAGGAAATCCTTTTTTTAAAAAAATAGCAAAGTGTGCTTGAAAACATACACATTGAAGGGAGAATTCAGGGACAAGTGTAGCATGACACTACAATTAACTCATTTTTAAAAGAACTAATTAGGATTTCAAGCTAGCAATGTCCCTTTAACATCACAGTCCATGGTTTCACTAATACAGTGCTCCATTTAGTATTCTAAGTGAATATTCATATTTAATGTATTACTTTGTATAGTCCCTCAAATTTCTTGATCCTTTTAGACACATAGTGTTCTGTTTATATAAAGAATATCATATGAAGTTAACTTTTTTGCCTGAAGGGGGTCAAAGGTTACAGTTAATATACAGAAATAGTAGCTCTCCCCACCCCATCAGTGTCACCTCATATATCATTTGTGACTTTTGGCTCATTTTTCTGGGATTAGAAAAATACACAAGAGATGATTGATTTCCAATTTTTTTGCAATGATACAATGACAAATAAGAAGCCAAAGCAGTTTAGTCTGAGGTGTCTGTTAAATATCAACAGATTTAATGTGTAGGAGAGCCAATCTGCTTCCTTCCAAGTAATACCTAATTTATTTATGCAACAAGGTTCATATGAACACTGTGAGTGCACAAAATAGCATGCTAAGCATGTGGTTCAGCAATCAAAAAATAAAATTTACCTATTTATTCAAGTGCATCGTAGGGTAGATCTCCTATATTGCAGTTCCAATGTTCACAATTGTTCATATACGAAAATGCTTTAAATATGATATCCTGGTACTTGAATGTCACTTCTGAGAAGCCTCTACTAAGAGGCGTTCACAGCACTGAAGAAGGTACTTACTGTTTTCAATGCGTTTTGCATCCTATTTCTCCCTTAACACTTTGTAAATAATAGTATTTACTTTAGTAGAGATTTTATTGGTTATGATAGCTGTAAAAATTCCTTTCATAATAAAATATAGCACAAAAGAGCAAGTACTGCACTCCCTCTATCAAAAAATCTGAGTTATGCCCTCTCCTACCTTAAAAAAAAAGAGCTGTCTGGCTTTAACTGAAGTGATAAAAATATATCAGTCAGTGTCTTTATACACTTTTAGAAGCTTCTCCTTTTTGTCAATCAGAAAACAGCTTCTTTTAAAACAAAACAAAAACAAAAAACCAACAAAACCAACCCCCCCCCCCAAAAAAAAAAACAACCAACCAACCACAAACCACCACTACCAGCAAACAAACACTCAGTACAAGTTATTCATCTAATTTAGTTTTCTGAGACGTCTCAGTGCATACTCGAGAGTAACAGTCCATGAAAGTTTGTAACAAAAACAAAACCAGAATTAAAAAAACCCAAAACAATTAGTAAAGACTTCATAAAGAAAAAGGGAATTGTATCCTATTTGGAATGAGATGGTGCTAGATTGTCTCATTTACAGGCATCCAGCAACAGACAAAACTACACCATCACAATTGGTACATTTGCTCAAAGTCTCAGAAGCCCAATAGCTGGTATGGATGCAGAAATGCTACTCCCTCTTTACCCAGAAAGGTGATTCCCTATGAAACCAGATAACATGTAGAAGTTCGCACTCCCAATGGCTATGCTGCAACTGCTGAATAGATTTAACTTTATAGTGCTATTTATAGGGCAAATTTCACAAACTAACTCCACATTAACCACAATTATTTTTATATTGGATCAGTTGATACAAGGTATAGTTTTCATTTGAAGAGCTTCTTCCAAGTTCATCCTAGTTAACAGACCAAGAAAAATGTTATTCATATACACAAAAACTTATATCACATTAAATTGAAGGATTAGATTCACATTTAAATTACATTTTTCTTCATGTATAATTTCAATTTGCTAACCTCCACTAGCAAAATAATTTTTAAAAGTGTCCAAAATTATTTTTTAATTCAGCCACCATGTGCTCCAGGGAGCCCATCACAGGGATATTCTAAGTGGATATATAGCATCTTAAACTATAATTAAAATGTTTGCTATACATTATTCAACAGTGAACTTAGTACATTTCTATGCACTTTTTTATTTGAAAGATAAATATGTTAGTCTTTCAGATACACCTTGATATCTGAGCTTCATGTTCAGATCATCATATTTTAGGATCTCTGTGTAATCCTCCTTTAAAACCATGGTTATGAATTTACTTTCAGGAGCATACTGGTAATTAGACTTCTAGGTTACCAGCTCACTGGAATGAAGACGGGTAATTCACACCTTTCAGTGACACAACACTCTGGTTTTATAATCAAATATATAGAGAGAGATGCACAATCTCTGAAGTGCCCTAGCCTCTGTTTGCCAGAAGCTGGGGATGGATCATTTGATGATTACCTGTTCTGTTCATTGCCTCTGAAGCACCTGGCATTGGCCACTATCAGAAGACAGGATATTGGGCTAGATGGACCATTGGTCTGACCCACTATGGACATTCTTATGTTCTTGATTGTTTTCTGGTGAACAGAGGCAAAGGCCAGAGTCTGGGGTTAAAATACTCATCACAGTTCTAAACAAGCCTTACAGGTAGGAGAAACAAGCTCCCCAATCATCATCTTTACTTAATTCAAGCATCAAATTTATTGTCTGACTTCTGTTTCCCCTCACAAATGGTGTAGCGTATGCAAAACACTGTTTTCTCTTAAAGTACTCTTACTCTCACTAATTAAGGTAGTGGACATTTAGGAAAAACACCTGCATGGACAAAAGATTAAAAATATTTCTACCTATTCATGAGCTCTCTTAAATTCTCTCTTCTTTCCTCCCGGAAGTCTACACTTATTAAAAATGATAAAACATTTGGAAATCGTGTTGTGCAGAGCCTTCAGCATTAAAATATTCACATTCTATCAAGTGCTTCTTACATGTACAGTGTCATTCTTCTTTGAGGACATGTAAAAGAGTAAGTAGGCTCCCAATTATTACCTTAGCCACTTAGTGCTACATGTTCAGGATGTATTTCATTGTGAGAAATAATACTAGAAACTAAAATAAATGACCTTTCCCCGCCCCATAGTCTTTCCATTATTTCCAAAGAAATCTATTTTTACATTTTACACTTAGAAGATATTTCATAAATAACTACTGATGTATCACAGACCAAACAGAATCACAAAGAAAGGGAAAATGAGATCAAAATCCACTTAACATAACCATGTTAAATTGATGTCCTCAAAACATCGCAAGTGAAGAGTTTTACAATAAAGACAATATATAAAAGTGTCAAGCCTTAGGTATGGCCAAGAAGCACTCAGCACAGCTGAGGAGGCGGTGGCATAAAAGTCACTTTCCCCATTTTTCGGGCCTCACTAGCCTGAAGCCATGGTGCCCTCTGTTCACCATCTGGTGCGAGTTACAGAAACTTAAAGATGTCTTAATTTCTTTCAGTTGCTCATAGACCAAAGGGGCTGTTCCTGCCTCCAGCGTGCAGTGATGCCCTGTCTATGTCCTTTTTCCTAAACACCTCCCCTACAGTGGACATCAGGCAGGGTGAAGGTGTAGGTGTGATTATGGTTGCATTTGCAGCACCTTAGGATTCCCCTATGTCCATTCACCAGCAAGCTGCAGGAGGAGTAAGAGATGATACTAGGTGTGTAATCCCTGCTGTCATCCCCACACGTGCAGCAGAAATGCCAGGAGGTCATCCAGGGAAATTGAAGGGGTGGCTGATCACCCTTATATCCTGTGTAAGCCCAGTGACAATCATAATAATTTAACCCTCCAAGTGCTCATGAGAGGTTTCAAGCAGCAAAATCCCTATTTACATTAGGCTATAATGAAATGTACAGAGCTGTGAAAGGATATTTATTCTAGAGTAAAATCATATGAATCCAATTCAGAAACAGTACATATCACTTTCAGCTACATACAATAATTATTAAAAAATTATTTCAACTTTCCAGTATTACAAAATAAAATATAAGGATACAAGAATCTAGCCCTTAAGTAATAGCAGGTATTAGTATGGATGAAATATGCCACTGTGCAATATTAGGGAGAATGTAGCATTATTGTCAATTACACTTATTGCTATATACAATAAAGAATGTGATAAAAATTGAGTTTCAAAAGTGATATTAATAATATCATTAGAATTATTCTAAAAATCTGCCATGCTAATATAACACAGTAGCCTGTTTTTGCATTGGTACAGCTGAATGCCTTTGCCTTTCCCCCTAATTCACAAAGTAATCAATGTCCAAGTGAACCAATAAACTTATCTTTAAGTTTTAGGTGGGAGCAGAACGAGCATTTCAGTAATCTTGAAGTGCACTTTTTAAGCCGGTGAAGTGTTACTTTGTGACACTGTAGAAAGTAATAGCCATCACTGATGGCCACTTATCCTTCTGTGCAGAAAAAGCATTGTTAGAAAAAATTTGCTTTAGGCTCCAGCAAACAGTTTTTGTATTGTGGTAATGTTTTCTAAATTACATCGTGTTTGGAATTATACTAAAAGTGGAGGGTTCCAGCCAATCAAAAAGACAGTGATGTCAGCATTTTTCTCAAAGCAGTTTCTTTGCTTAGTAAAGTGTCAGCTTTTCTGACTAAAACATAACTAGTGCTATGTAACATAACTAGTGACTCTATAAAACGACAAATGTTCAGTCTCAGATTTAGTATTAAACTGTTTTATGGTAATATTTGCTACTTTGCAGCTCAAAACAAGAAACACAAAACAAAAAATGCCATAGACAGACTTTGGTCTAAACTTACATGGAAAACCCCAGATGTTCACATCTATGACAATAATCCTAATTTGAAGAAACAAGAAAGTATTCTTCATTTTGTTTTTTAATGAATGATTCACTAATAAATCTGGAAAACGTTGCAACTTTACATCAATAGTTGTCATTAAAAGCAGTCCCTGAAGCAGCTTCCCAAATTTCATTCTGAGATTCTGAGCACATCATCATCCTCCAAGTGTGATTTTATCTGATGATAATTAGCTTCCTTGGAATATTGCCTTAAGGTCCTTAAAACTTGATGTGTTTCACAATTCTACTGTATTTAGTGTAAAATGAGTACTTTATCTAATTATAGCATCTGTACTTTAATTCTACCAACAGTTACACACATGCTGGACATTACTCACATGAGTAACCCTATTGACTTTCGTGAGTCTACTCACAATAGTAAAATTAAGCACAAACTTATATTACTCATGTATAAACAACGAGACTCCTATAACACTTTAAAGACTAACAAATTTAATCTCTGCAGGCATAAGCTTTCGTGGGCTGCAACCCACTTCATCAGATGCAAGAAATAGAAATCAGATAGGGCGTATATATGTACACACACACACACACACACACACACACACACCCCCCCCAGGGTAAGGAACAGGTCCTAACCACATCAGCCACACCATCAGGAGTTCATTCACCTGCACATCTACTAATGTAATATATGCCATCATGTGCCAGCAATGCCCCTCTGCCATGTACATTGGCCAAACCGGACTGTCACTATGCAAAAGAATAAATGGACACAAATCAGACATAAAAAATGGTAACATCCATAAACAAGTCTGAGAGCACTTCAATCTCCCAGGAAACTCTGTAGCTGACTTGAAAGTTGCCATACTTCTACAAAAAACTTCAAAAACAGACTTCAGCGAGAAATTGCAAAGCTGGAACTCATATGCAAACTTGACACAATCAAACTGGGCCTGAATAGTGACTTGGAATAGTTATCTCATTACAAGAAGTAATTGTCACTGTTCACACATTCTCACCTTCTAACCAATGATTGTGAATAGGCCTCATCTACTGAATGGACTTTGCTAACATCTACCCTCCCCATTGTTGTTCCTTACCCTTGAATGTATGTATGTGTCCGTACACACACACACACACGATTTCTATTTCTTGCATCTGACGAAGTGGGTTGCAGCCCACGAAAGCTTATGCCTGCAGAAATTAAATTTGTTAGTCTTTAAAATGCTACTGGACTCTGTTTTTGCTGTATACAGACTAACACGGCTACCCCTCTGGAATTATTCATGTATGTATAATTTGCAGATTTTTTTGTGTGATTGAAAAAGATTCTACTCAACCTCTCATTATGCATATACATCTCTCATGGTCATTAAGCAGAGTTACATGTAGGTACTGACAGGAGCCTGGACCCTCGAGTGCTCTGCCAATAGATCTATTTAGACATTGCTTCTTGAAACTGTTACAGATCTGGATTTTTATACTTCTTTGGGTTTTGTCCTTTGCACTTGTTTAGAATTCTGATGGTGTTCCCTGGCGACAGCTGTTGTACTTTTTATCTGACAGTACTTAACCTGCTCTAAGATTTGTTGCCCTGAGCTCTATTAAGATTCTCAGATTTATTATATTTAGTAGTTTCTTCTTTGTGCCTCACTAAGCTTTTCCATACATTACTCTCTCTGAATTACTCTTCAGTGGTTTATTGTCTTGTCCTGAAAATGACTAGCATTTGTTTATTGGGTACTCCTGATTTGGGAAAAATGTTCTCCTTTATGAGCATCTTTCCTTGCTCTTCCCCCACTTCTTGTATAAAGCTAGTAAATATTTCAAGCAGACAGGGAGGAAGTTGTTCATGCATAGTATTTCAGATTCCAGTGTTTGTTTATTATGCATTCTATTTGCTTTAGGATTTAGATTACAGATCTAGGACTATAACGTTACTACGCATTCAGCATGGGAATTAGATATTTGAGTGTGCACATGCAGCAGTTCCCTTGCATCTCAAAACATACCACTGCTGTTCTTAATCAGATAGAAAAAATGTTTGTAAGTAAATATGCACTTAAAAGAAAATCAAATTAAAAACCTAACCATTTTTATGAATAAACAACTCAGAGATAGGACATTTTAGCCCAGCCCTATATGAAACAACATTGTATGTCTCAGAATCATAGAAATGTAGGGCCGGAAGGGACCTTGAAAGATCATCTAGTCCAGCCCCTGCACTGAGGCACGACCAGTTAAACCTAGACCATCCCTGACAAAGTTTGTCTCACCAGTTCTTAAAAAATTCTCACGATTGAAATTCCACAACCCTCCTCGGAAGCCCATTACAGATCCTAACTATCATTTCTAATTACAAAGATTTTCCTAATATCTAACCTAAATCTCTCTTGCAGTAGATTAAGCCCCATTATTTGTCTTATCTTCAGTGGACATGGAGATCAAAGTGATCACAGTCCTCTTTATAACAGCCTTTCATATATTTGAAGATTTATCAATTTTCTTTTTTCAAGACTAACCATAATCCCCATCCCTCACCCCTTTTTTTTTTAAACCTTTCCTCATAGGTCAGGTTTTCTAAACCTTTTATCATTTCTGTTGCTCTCCTCCAGACTTCTCCAGTTTATCCACATCTTTCCTAAAACAGGGTGCCCAGAAGTGGACACAGTACTCCATCTGAGACTTCACCAGTGCTGATTAGAGCAGGACAATTATCTCCTGTATCTTACATACGACTCTCCTGTTAATAGTAGCCTTAACTCATGTTAATGATATTAGCCTTTTTCGCAACTGCATCACATTGTTGACTAATACTCAATTTGTGATCCTCTATAAACCCCAGCAATACTTTTCAGCAATACTACTGCTAGTCAGTCAGTTGTTCCCCATTTTGTAGTTGTCCATTGATTTTTTCCTTCCTCAATTTAGTACTTTGCACTTGTCTGTATTGAATTTCACCTTGTTGATTTCAGACCAATTTGTCAAGATCATTTTGAATTTTAATCCTGTTCTCTAAAGCGCTAGCAACCCTTCTCACCTTAGTGTTATCTAAAATTATTATAAGCATGCTCTCTACTCCATTATCCAAGTCATTAATTAAAATATTTAACAGTATCGGACCTTGGAGAGACCCTTGTGGGACCCCACCAGATATCTCCCCCCGTTTGAAGGCAAACCATTGATAAATACTCTGAATATGGTTTTACAAACCGTTTTGCATCCACCTGTGATGTAGATGAAATTACTACATTTTCCTAGTTTGCTTGTGAGAATGGCATGTGGAGCTTGGTCAAAAGCCTTACTAAAACTCAAGATTATGACATCTACTGTTTCCCTGCTGTCCACTAGGCCAGTAAACCTGTCACAGAAGGAAATCTCAAAACTCATATTCAAAGAGAAAACAAATCAGGCCAAGCTATTATAACCCAGTAGTGGCATCTTTTAGGTTAGCAGACAATATTACTATTACAGTATCGAAGAGGTAAGATGACAGATACTGAAATGTATTCTGTGCTAAAAGTACACTAATTTTTTTCATGATTTAAGTTTCTTCAAGCACAGGAGTAAATAATGAGGAAAAGAAAACAGTTAATTTAACTTAATTTACTACTTAATTTGGGGGTTAACGTAAACCCCCTCACTCTGCTCAACTTTTCCCATTTTCTAGTACTAAAAATTAGAAAAAGTTTTAGTTCTAAGGCTTTTGAAATGTTCTGAAATGTATGAATACATTTCTGGGGCTGAGCTGGGATCAGAATTGCCAAAATGCACACACATCTGTTCTAGCAAGAGCAGAAGCTGAAATGTCGAGAATCACATGAATTCATGTTTTGTGAGCTTTCCTGATCAGTTATGCAGACCCAGCATGTTCCAAATAGCTCTAGATACACATACTAACTTCCTGATGCCTATCTAAACCCCTAACTTTTGTTCAGTGTTCGAGGCTCAGCTATTACTAATAACTACTCAGGAGTGAAGAATGTGGGTAAATACTGCTTTACTGTGGGTAAATACTGTCTTCTCTTACCTGTTAAATGTCAGATCATCTTCATTTATTGCCTCATTTATCATAGTAAGTGAATACCTCTCAAACAATCTATCATCACAACACCCTGTGAGGTAGGGAGGTTCTATTTATCCTCATTTTCAGATGAAAAACTAAGGCACAGGGAGATTAAATGTCCTTCCCAAAATGGCACTGTCAGAAATTGAACTCAGGTCTCCTGACATCCAGCCTAGTGCCTTAAGCGCATAACTAAGTCTTTCTTCCATATTCCCAATCTGAACCAGCAATAAAAGAAAAGGAGATGAAAAGAGGAGCTCTCAGAAAAAGACTAAAACAAAGTTGTATACGGTCCTTGAGTAATAATATCTATCTCACAACACCTTTGCAAGGTAGATAGATAGGACGGTCTCCATTTTACAGAAGATGAAACTGAGACATCTTAAGCAACTTAAGCATCTTAAGCCATTAAGCAAGTCAGTGGCAAAGTCAGGATTAGAACTCAGAAGTTCCTGCTTCTTACCCTGTCTCAACCCAGTGTCTGCTTAATCCACAATGCCTTTCTAGGAGACATTCCTGGTTTCAGCGGGTAACTGAGGTAGAGGGCCACAGAGCCTGGCCAGAGCCAGGCTCCACCACCACAAAGAGAGACAGGAAGTCCCTTGTGAAGGAGGTGCTAAGTGGCTTGTCCTCCCTCTCTCCCATAGGTACAGGCAGTTCTCCCCCACTGGGGTAGCTGGGGTGGTGGCACCTTTCCCCGGGTGCCGGAGACCCACGGCATGTCACTGTTGTCTTCTGGAACAGTGAAACTGTTAAAGATCTTGGCCAACTGGAGATAAGAGACAGAGCTTGTATACTGTAGTAAGTACATGCAAAAATGTTAAAGAATCTGGCTTTTTTTGCTTTATTCTAGGTAAAAAATAATAAAAAAAAAAACCCTCACTCTCCTCATACACATTTAGCAACAAAAGAATGACATTCTGGAGAAATGAAGTACAAGCAGTGACATCAAGAGGGAGGGAAGAAAGAAAGGAGCATATGGCAACAAATGTGGGCTAATAGACCTAAACACAACAAAAATAAAACCCCTCAACCTGGAAAAATAAACCACCAATCATGACCTGGCTGCTGCTGGCGGCCTTGGAAATACAAAAGCAAACCACCATGCGGAAAATATGTATCTCTGTCTCTGCTGAGGGCCAGATTGATGCAACAGGATCCCTAGACACACCACGACTTGGGCTCCTGTATCTCCATCAACAAAACCTTGCTTCTGCATTGCGGCCTCCCTCCACCATGGAGTTGCAGAAGGTGCCCCTTTATTACTCTGCAGGGATAGCACGATGGATGAGACCCCCTAGTCCCTACAAGAATTATAGGGCTGCCTTTTTCCCCTGAAAAGGCAGGAGTAGTATCAGGGAAGGTTCCCCAGTATTGACCCCAGCAACCCGTGTGTGTCTGCCAGGGAGAGTGAGTGGACCCTGCCTACACATAGCCCTCTGCTGGAGAAGTGTTGATAGCAGACCCTAGCACAGGGTATCTGGAATTTATCACCCTATTGAGATTCATGGTACAGTTCATCCCTCTCAGAGCAAATGCAGACAGACATCCCTGAATGAGTTACCACTGAGTCAGAATTTTAAACTTTGGTATACAATAGTGAAGGCTAGAAACTTACTTTTGTTCTTAAATGAAAGATGCAAGGTTCATCATGAAACTCCAGAGGCTGGAGCCCTATGTACTGGTGTGTAAATGCCTATGCCTTAATCCAGTCCTGCTTCTGCTGCATTGCTCCATCTGAACATAAGAATGGTCATACTGGGTCAGACCAATTTATCCCAGTATCCTGTCTTCTGACCAATACCAGATCCTTCAGAGGGAATGAACAGAACAGGAAATCATCAAGTGATCCATCGCTTGTCATCCACTCCCAGCTTCTGCAATCAGAGGCTAGGGACACATCAGAAAACACGGTTTTCAATCCCTGCTCATCCTGGCTAATAGCCATTGATGGACCTATCCTCCATGAACATACCTAGTTATTTTTGTAACCCTGTTATAGTTTTGGTCTTCACAACATCTCCCAGCAATGAGTTCTATAGGTTGACTGTGCATTGTGTGAAGAAGTACTTCTGTTTATTTTAAACCTGCTGCTTATTCATTTTATTGGATGACCCAGGGTTCTTGTGTTATGTGAAGGAGTTAATAACACTTCCTTATTCATTTTCTCCATAACAATCATGATTTTATAGACCTCTATCATATATCCTTAGTCATTTCTTCTTGGAGCTAAAAAGTCCATCTTTTTAATCTCTCATATGGAAGCTGTTCCATACCCCTAATAATTTTTGTTGCCTTTCTCTATACCTTTTCCAATTTTCATAGAACTTTTTTGAGATGGAGTGACCAGAACTGCATGCAGTATTCAAGATGTGAGAGTACCATGGATGTATATAGTGCCATTATATTTTCTGATTTATCTCTCCCTTTCCAAATGGTTCCTTAGCTTTTTTGACTGTTGCTGCACATTGAGCAGATGTTTTCAGAGTATTGTCCATGACTACAAGATCTCTTTCTTGAGTGATAACAGCTAATTTAGAACCCATAATTTTATATGTATAGTTGGGATTGTGTTTCCCAATGTGCATTACTTTGCATTTATCAACATTGAATTTCACCTGCCATTTTGTTGCCCAGTCACCCAGTTTTGTGAGATCACTTTGTACTCTGCTTTGGACTTATCTAGAATAATTTTGTACCACCCGCAAAAACTGTTTACCCCTTTTTCCAGATCATTTATGAAAATGTGGAACTGCACCAGGCCCACTGCAGATCCCTAGGGAGAACCACTATTTATCTCTTTCCATTCTGAAAACAGCAATGTATAGCTATTATTTTGGCTGGGTTGAGAGGATGATCTATGATTTGAAAAAATGAACCCTTATTAAAATTAAAAATATTTTCTCCCCACAATGCTTTACTTTCTGTGATTTTTCAGTTCCTCTCTACTTGCCTGTATGTTGGCTAGTCTCGATCCAAACAGAGTCAGTAACTTGGGAGGTATTTAGTTTGGGTTTTGATCAATCAACCTTACTGTACGCATGCACGCACGCGCGCACACACACACACACACACGCACCCACCCACCCCTTTAACAACAAGGTAGCATAATTTTTAACAAATGCATTTAATTTTGGTCCTTCGCAGCAAATTGTACCAGCAAAGAAAACCACAGCTGTAATAACCTTCCTCCTAGTTCAAAACAACAAATTTGTATAAACCAAATGTCCATGAAATTCTTTTTTAAACCTTCTAAACATGTCTGCTATGAGAAACAACTTCTCATAGTCCTTGGCTTAAAGTTCTCTCAACAGCAGTTTAAATCCTACAAATCAGAAGGTTAAGTGGATGGTAGAAATGAAACTATTAGCCAACAGGCCCAGAAATCAGAATTTCTGATTAGTAATGAGCATCTTCCCTGGCTTCACCCCACTTGTTTTCCTATTGTGTTTTCCAATGACCTAGCTACCACCTCTCTTGAAAGTGGATTACTTATGCAGATGGGAGAACCTCACCCACTGATGTGATTAGTGTCTACACTGAAGCACTACAGCAGTAGTGCTGCAGTCTTAGCATTTCAGATATAAACAAGCCCTAAGTCAAAGCTCTGCTCTGAAAAGTGACTGTAAAAATGTCATCACAGGATTCCACATTTATTTGTTCTCACTTATTTGTTTCAGTATCAAAAGTGCTCAGTTTATAAAATGAAAATATTTTTTTTCCCTAGCATTCAGCTCTGGAAACCCTAAAGAATCAGGCTTCAGATTCCATCACCAAAGCAAATTAGATCCCCAGCCATGTCTGTTGAACCCTACTTTCCTTGGTGGGGTTGCATAAGCATTACTGAGTAGAACTTTTAGGAACAGTGATAACAGTAGTAAAAGCCAATAATAAAAACTTTTTATTTGTCATTAAAGTCTGCAGCTACAGCTCTGAACACGACAGGTGCAGATTTGCTAAATAAGAAGGTGCCATTTTAACCATCATTTTTCATAGTATACTACACTTAAAGGATCCTTGATATCACACTCTAATGCATCACATTTTTCTCTACCATAAAACCATTATAACAACAGATATGGATATTGGGCTTGTTCTTGTGAGGTGTTAAGGATACTCAGCGCTTTGCAACATCAACCCCATTACAATTAAAAAAGTCACTTTCAATATACAGTAGTTCATTTTTTACAGCACAGAATTAGAGTATGTTACAATTCCTCTCCCCCACCCTTCCCCTTTCCTTCCACTCCACTCATTTATGAAGGGACCATTTGATTTAAATATGGAAAAATTAATTCAGAAATTGATCCTTTAGGTGTCAAGTTTAATTCTGGAACAAATGTATGCGATACATAAAATACAGCTTTATAATTACTCATTTGGGAAGTCCTGAACTTTTATGGTGATAATGGCCGTAGCTATAATTAAGGGGAGAAACCAGTTACAAATTATTCTCTTTCCCCGTTTTAGACTTTCCCTACGAACTCAAGGTCAAATTTTTGATGGTACAAATGAATGCAATTCTATTGATTTCAAATAGAGCCACATCATTTTGAACGAATAGAGAATTTGACCCTATGTGCTCATAAGAATGAGGTACTAACAACACTAAAGCTGGATATATTGGGCACCAGGTGAGCTTCTCCACAGTGATCCATAGTCATCGTTTTAATTATTTTTGTAATGTGCTCATGGAACATACCAGACTAATAACCATTATTTATCCACTGTGCCCAACAGATATATGAACAGTAACAGTGTAAGCTTTATTGCACTTACTCTCTAATGTTCCCAGTTCTGGAATGGCTACTGTTGTATTCACTGAGATGGAATATAGGGGCCCAAATATGTTAACGTAACGCAGTCATTGTCGAATATTCAACACTGCTGCACAAGACTTGGAGTTCAGTATACAGTGACCTCAGCTTGCTTAGTACCATGACAAACACCATTAAAAATCTTTTTAACCTTTTATTAAAGACATAAAAAGGAAAAACAAAGCATTTAAAATGTAAAGTATTAAATAAGGCTTTCTTTTTAACAGCAACCCTTGTTCCCATTCCTTTTAGCTGTGAAGAGTTTTTAGAAGGAAAAACCGACTTATTTGACAGTCACTTAGGTGGTATCAAAAGCTACCAGAGACTATTATCCACCACTAATTCACTCAAATTTAAAAAAAAACAAAAACAAAAAAAACAACAAAAAAATCAGAAGTGATAGTATTAAAAATTTGTGAGTGAGATCCAATGCCTTCCACATATTTTCTTAATAGGAATTACCATTAATGATCAGATGAAGATCTACAATTTTCATTGGAATAATGAACTTGATTAACTGGCATAAGTAAATATAACAACAATAGCATCCAAAACAGAATATTGTCCAACAAAATACTGGCAAACCACAGGTCTCATTCATATCATTACACTGATATATACCAGGAAGGGCCATGATTAAGTCAGAGGAGTTATATGGTGTTAAACTGAGATGCAGAATCAGACTCAATATTTACAATATATCCAAATCTTATTTGTGGTTACCAGAAAAAATTGGTGTACAGTATTTTTAGCAACATTAAAAAAAATACAACAGAAGAGAACAAGGTGAGTGATGTACATTTCAGAAAACATATTATTTAAAAAGTGTAAAGTTAAGTGTCTAAGATGTGATGCAATTTTTTATATGGCATATGCTATTGACAGCCCAGCGTGGCTTGTCATGATATGATGGAAGTGCTGTGTGTGTGTTGCCAAGAGTTTTCTGGAGACTACTTTTTTTTTTTTTTTGCTTTGTTTTAAAACTTGTTTTCAAGGGCGTTATTAAATGGAGGCTTTTAATACTCTTTTAGACAAGTGCCTATTAAACGCACATAAAATCACTGTTTTGAATATATAAGCAAAATACTGTAGGACTCTCCAAAAACAGGGAGAGACTGATATTTAACTTATTACTATTGTCTGCTGTACTCAAGTTTAATTCCACCTACTCATTAAATCCATCATTCAAAGGTGCTCCCTGACAAGATAAATCGGTTTATTTTCTGCTCTTCATATTTTGTCACAAGATAAATTATTATTTGATTGTGTGGTATATGTACAAGCTAGTCTTTTTGTGTGGAATGTCAGTCTGCCTATATCTCCACTGGCGTAGTCTAGACTAGTTCCTGATTAATATGTAAAAGATTAAATATCTCACTTATTACCGACATTGTTTTTCATCAAGGAAATTACTCAAAAGGTAAAACATTGCTTGTATCTCAAGAAATATTTTAAGTATTTGTGTCTTAACAATAAATGAAAGTGATTTATCATTGAATTTCCATGATAATGGATTTTCCAAATGCCAGTTTCATGTTCAATGGTTTGGTCCGAAGAGTGCTTCTGGCACAGCAGATTGTGTTGAGACAGTAGAGTTCATAAAGGAGGAGTGCAAAGCTATGATTCACTCAGAGGTGATCCCCACAGATGATGTACAAATAGCAATATCTCCCTAAAATTTAAGAATAATATGCCAAAAATTGTGGGCTGTTTAAAGTTAACAGGGTATGGTAGAATATATTTGGCAATTTACAAACAACATGCTATCACTGATGATCAGCATTTGAAACTCTGAGATGAGTGTTGCATGGGCTAAACTCTAGACTGCATGTTTTGCATTATAAATGGAAGAATGTCAATTACAGACAGTTTTGTGGCTTCATCTAAATATTCTCTCTACTTGTCACCACAGTATGATTCACATTTATTTGTAGCTTGTGGATGCAGTAAGGGGAAGATGCTAATAGCTTTGCTCCTCATGCCTGGGGGGAGTATGAGACAAGTGTAAGCCCCTCTTCATGCACCTTGGCCACTAGGGAGAGTTGTGAGAAGTACAAGAAAATCTCTTGTGTCTGTGCAGCAAGTGGCGAAACGTGAATTTATTCAAACGGAGACTTGACAGAACAGAGAAAGCTACTGCCAATTAGTTCCTAATCTACCCCAATGTACTGTAGGGAGGGTAAAGAGGATGACATAGTGCAGAACAAATAGAATAGCATACACCTGAAAGCAAGTAGGTGTGAAAAAGACTCAGTGAGCGAAAGGGTTTGGGATGAAAAGAGCCTCACTTACGGTGAATTAGATTTTCAGTATCCTCTCACTATATTAGACTGGGTTGTCTGGATGGGAACCCAAGGTTGGAATGCCTAAAGGGGACTGTGTTTTGCTTCTGGTTAACCAGTGAGGTATTGCACCTCTTTTGTTACTGGTTTCATGAATCTAACTATAGAATAAGGCCCCAGCTCTGGGAATTTTTTGCCCTATTTCTTGCAGTCTGCCCTGAGTGTGGCATTCTCAGGCACTCAGTCACAGTGGCATAAACCAGACAATGTAATTAAGTTCTTATTGCAGTGGAGGCTTGTAATTAGTAACTAGTTATGACATTAATTTATTTATTTTTACACTGTTTAGCTACCATTCACTTTAATTATCGTGTACAGTAGGGACAAGTTGTCTGCCTCTTTTGCCAGTGACCTAAAATATTCACCCTAGTTTATACAACTCTCTACGCCCATTCAGAGCTGGATTAAGGAATAGGCACTATTGGCCCACTAGTAAGGACCTGTAGTCATGTGATTACATCAGTGTTTCACATCTCATTAAAAAAACCAAAAAACCCACAAAGTTTCTACCCCTCATGATTGTGAAAAAAAGTTTGAAGGTGTGATCCAAGTGTAGCTTATGGAGAAATGTCTGCCTGAGTCCACATGAAACTGCTCAGAGATACGAACTGCTCCATATAGCTCAATAGGGTGTTAACTGCAAAGTGTACTGTGACATGCGCTAGGGGTAACAGTGGTTGAGAGGCACCTCACCACTATCTGCTCTTAACGTGAAGCAGTCTTGTCTGTGCCTGTGTAGTTGAGTTCCCTGAAAGTAAAAGCCTCTGGCCACACGAGCAATACTTTCCAGGTCTCTGCAGATCTCACCCTCTCTGTGCAGACTAGTGATTGTCACACACCAATACCTGGGTCCTCGAAATGCTCTCTGAAATGTCCAGTCCTTATCCACAGGATAATAATAAGCAGACTGTTCCCAGGGGAAAAGTGCACACACTAGCTTGTTTAGTTCAGCTCAGGATAACGTCCTTTAGGACATCACAGCACAGATACATTTATAACGAACACAATCATAAGGCTAAGATTTAAGAGATAGTAGAAAAGCATAATGGAAACAAATGGTTACATATAAAACAAAAAGATAAAACGCAAACCTGTATCTATGTTTCTGAGTGGTTACTTTTCCTATTTAATCAAGTAGATTTTCTCCCAATGCTTCAATGTTTTGTAAAGCTAGCTGGTTTTCAGTCAAACCATGACCCAAGTGTTCTTGAACAACCTCTGCTCTTCAAGGCGTTTCCTCAGTGAATGAATAAAATGGTATCCTTTTGGCCCTCTTATGTCCCCAAAGTTCATTGATTTGTCCCCAGAGTCAGGAAAACTCCTGGGGTTTATTCTCCAGTGTCTTATCTCCTGTTGACGTCCCATCCCTCATTGACTTGTATGTAAAGGGGGCTTCCATTGTGCTGACCTACAACAATTAATTTACATGGCCAACAGAAAGACAGGTGAATAAACATCCTTTGTAGTGTAGATGAAGGTAAACTGGCCACCTTCAGGAGTGGCTGCTGCAGTGAGGTGGCCAGTCCTGCTACAGCCTTCTTCTGTCACAGGCAGAGGCCTTGTCTACACTAGAAAATGTTTGCCTGTATTGATATATCAGTATAGCTATACTGGCAGCCTCTGTTATTAAAGATGCAGTTATACTGGCAAGAGAGTTCTGTTGCCATTACAGCCTACACCAATTCCCTGAACAGAATAAACTATACCAGCAAAGGCCGCACCACGCAAACACTCCATCAGACAGGGTATATGTAATATGCCTCAGGTGACATGTGGCCAGGATTCATCACTGAATTTGATCCACTGGTTGGTTCATTAGCTTCCCTGGCTTGGGCTGGGTATTGATGAGGAATGACCTAGCTCCATGCAACCTGCCCCTAATTAGGGTACACACTTGCCCTACCCCAGGAGAAGAAAAGAAGTCAAATAGTGACCAATTTGCTGCCTGTTTCACCTTGCTCCATTGGTGAAAGAAGCTATCATCCCTTTTCCTGGAACATCTTACTGCCCCCCCTTCTGCACCTTCTCAGTTGTCCTGCTGTACAATTGCGAGAAAAAATAGCAGAGTAGCAACACAGCAGCAAATACAATTCAAGTAGCCTGCCCAAGGCAGTAAAGGAGGCACCTTATATTTACCTACTCTCCTACACAGGCAAACAGTCCTAAATCAATTCTTAGGGTTAAAAGTAAGTTAGCGATTTTTTCCCTACAGGTCATAGATCATCAGTAATTTCCCCTTCCAGTTTCCCAAGATTTGCTTTTGGGGGTCAGTGAACTCCCACAACCAGGGCTAACCCTCAATTTATCAGGGGATCCCAAATCAATGTGTGTCTGTGGGAAAGAAAACAACAACCAACCAAAAGCCAACGGAGGATACTAATAATTAAGGAGCCACAGCTTTATAACTGTAGGTGCCAGAGTGTGTGCGCATTCCTCAGTTGCTGGTGATTTTGGTCTCATTCTTTGCAATGCATCTGAGGGATGTACCAGCAGCTCCACAGCACACTCTCTTATGTTAGATATTGCTCAGAAATGTAGGTTAGCAAATTTGAGTATGCCATGAAACAAAAAATCCTTAAACTGGGACACAATTCAAACTGAAAAGTGGATGCTGATCTCTCAGGATTGGATCCTTTTTGTTGTTTAGTGGCTTTATGATTATTTTATGTTCACTTCTTCCCTTAATGAAACTCTTCTCTGTCTTCTTCCATAACACTCATGCAATACAACAGGGTAAGATTCTACCCCAGATGCATATTAAGCACTGATAATTTTGAAAATCATATGCCCACAACTGCAGTTTATTACCTCAGTTTCTCAGTGCCCCAAAAGGAAACCATCAATTCATCCTTAAAAGACAGACTGGCACTGTTCCTAAAATGGGCACTGTGTCCACTTACACAAAGCAACAAGCTTGTTTTTTTCTCTAGCTCCTAACAAAAGCATTATCACTTTCAAAACACACAGAATTTAATCCCATTTCAGGCTGATTGAGGGGATTAATGCTGATAATGTAGCCACAACAACTTGTCCCACGCTGTGGAGGCAGCATCAGGAAAGGATGCAGATTCAAAAGGAGCCACTTGTAATTTGCATTTCACAACTGTGGCTTCATGGAACCCAGTGAGATACTGGATACCATAACCTAAGAAAAGAACAATCCGAAAGCCGCAGGGAACATCATCCTACAGTTAGCTGGAAATAACAATGGGAAAACATTCAGAGCCATCTCCATGTTGTAAACCAGCAGGATTAGTAGTTTTGCTGAACAGCTACAAAATCTTTTAATTACTGAAGAAGATAACTGTTATGGCAAATGAATCAAGGTAAACAATAGGACACAACCACTTGCAATGCAAAGTTGATGGGGTGTTTTGAAATTAGAAAAATACTAATTGTGCAAAATTTTTCTTTATTTCTTGGCTACAGAAGCATGTTTTCCATATCCTCTCTCTCTATTCTTCAGTCCTCCTCCCCTCTTTGTTTTGCCTTGTGCCTTCTGCAGTGTTGACTCGTATTGCAGTGGTCTCTCTTCATTCACCAGGCATCCCCATTCTCAAAATCCATCTTTTCCCCACTACCCCCAATCAATAGTCCTCACAGCTTCCCCTTTTGTGAGTGACTGTCTTGCTTAGATCACAAGCTTCTGAGGCTAAGGACATTTCTCAGATGATCCTGACCTTTTAATCAACACATGGGAGACTCATTCACCTACAGGGAGGTTCATTAAAAGTAAAGGAGACTCACGGGAGCATAGAGATCATATACTGATCAGTGTAGGATTGAGGCCTATTTTTGTAAAATACCATGTGTGCTAATGGGGCCATACAATCATTTTAAAGAAAGTAATAGATTAGGTCATTATAATTACACCAATGTCCTCTGACATATATTATGTTTCTCTGATAATGGGGTCAAAACGTAGCCTCTTGATTCTTGCTGTAAGTTACCACCACTTTATTTTATTTTTCACTCTGATTTTCAGAGATGGTGAGCGTCTGCATTTCCTAATGGAATCAATGAACATTTTGGGAACTCAGGACCTCTGAAATCCAGCCAGAAAATGCAGGAAAGAGATACATATACATGCATGACAATCATGTACACGGTAATAGTTTTCAAACCATCCTATTAATTTCAAACAGTTACGTTCACAGTCTTCATTCTGCAGTTGTGAATTCTACCAATACCAACAATGTCATTGTTTCCATTTTAATGTATTAAAAATGGGAAAAAAGTGGAGTTTGATCAAACTCTCCCCTTTCCTGCCACAAAAACCTCACAGTGAAAGACAACAATGAAAAAGTGATGATGTGCTATAAAAGGTATTTACTGTCAAGAAGTGCATAACCACACAGTCACTCCAAAATTGTGGCAAAAACACTTTAGATCACAGCAACCAGTTTTCTTTGAGCCCTCCCCGGCCCTCTCCATCCCAGCAGATAAAACTATTTCATCTTCATTAAGAATGCCTAACCCAGTGGCTAAAATACAGGCTTGCAAGTTAAGGTTTTATTCCTGACTTTGCCAGACTCACAGTGTAAAATTGAAATGATCATCTCTCTGTGCCTCACCTTCCCCCTCATGGAAAGAGGGATAATACCACCTACCTGACAAGGATTTTACAGGTATTTATTTATCACTTTCAAATAGCTGATGACCTATTACCTTTCATTTTCTAACCATAGTACATTCATATAATAATTTTACTGTTCTTTCTCAGCTTTGGTGAAATCATGGTGTAAACAGCTTTAGAAAATGATAAACCAATATTTGCGAGCTATATTGTTTATCCCACCAAACGCTCAACTTATTTACAACTAGAAAAACATACCACAACACACACACACACACACACAAACAAAAGCCAATCAGTAAAACTGAATAATAAAAAAGTAACATGGATACAGCACTACTCAGAATTGAGATATGCAGAACCAGACACATTGTATTGAGATTTTTCCAAAAATAGTTAATCATTTTAAAAAATATTGGACAAAGCAGAAGAAAAGAGTCTTGCAAAAACAAAAAACACTTACAAGCAATGACTATTCTGTGGGCAGTAAGGTGAACCACTTCTAGAATTTTGCAAACTAAAATTCAGGGGGGGGAGAGCTAATGGATACACTGAAATACAATCTAGTTTTAAACACTATATATCCATATTAAGTCCAAACAAACCACACATGAACAAATTCCTGAACAGTATATAACTCAGTTAACACTGCTGTAAAGTCTGAATTAGTGTGTCTGGTCTACTTGAACAAAAAATTAATTTCAAACATGATGAAACAGTACTGCATAAACATTTCAAAGGAAACAACACCACACTTCTTCAAATGCTGATCTCTAACAACAGAATTCAGCTTCTTAGGCAAAGGAATCACTACACTTATGACAACTGGCGAAGAGTCAAGGAAGAGAGTCCATTTGTTTTTAATAATACCAGAATCAAGAACGATGGACTAATACATCAACTGTTTTAAAGAAGCATCATTCTATTGGAGCCAATAAAGCTATATCAAATTACACAAGCTGAGGATCTGGCCCAACACATTTTTAACCAATTTAATAATAATAAAACTGCATAGTTAAATATATGATAAGGCTTATATTTTAAGCCTTATCTTTTGACCCCATGAGTTTTGAGAAAAAGCTACTTTCCTTTGTAGTTTCTGCACTGCTTAGAATTAATCTGGGAAGTTGTATTTTACAGGGACAAGACCTCTGAGTTATGGCTAGAAATGTCATTTGCTGACTACTGTTTCACTAATTTCACTTTATTTTTTAAAATGTGACTGCTTCCCTCACCTCCCTCTTCTCCACCGCAAACCTTAAGGGATGGGTATATATATAATGTTTCATTGTGTGTTTCAAATAAAATATTCACAATGACACTTATTTAAATAATACCCTTTAAAAGTGAACAAGGATAAAATGAATGTGTAACTAGGTTCCATAGAAATTACTCTAAAACATATAATTTAATAGCAAAGGAGATAGGGTGATTTAAACAAACACACACATACAACCTATGGATTTATACAGCAAAATTAGAATTGTCTATGAAATTCTATGGGAGGATTAAAAAAACCTTAATGTCAGCATATTCTTTATTATTTTTATAGAACTGTTTCTTTGGTGAAAGCTCGAAAGACACTGCATTTTTCCCGCTTTTAAAGCTGTTCCAACATTTCTTTGCCTACTCATAACTTCAGAACGATGAGTAAGAACTTAAGTTTTGTTTCAAGTACTAATCCTCAATGAGAATTATCTTGAGGATTACTTCCACTAAACTGGACTGCAAAAATATTTTATGAGTAGTTTCCACCCATCTTTTTAACTTCAGCAAGAGGATTTTGGGCATTTTATCCACTTTAAACCTTTTGATCACACCTAGGCAACCCCCTCAGCTGGCTAATGAGTCTGCTTCCAGTTGCCTCCTTCTTCTAACGGGGATTTCTGTCTTTCTTCCAATGCATGACTTCAAAGTTCAAACACAGCTACAGCTTCCCTCCTGGTTAAAGTGCCAAAAGATTGCCTGCAAACTGTCTCACCCATTCGTCTCTGTCTTCCTGCTCCACACCCCCATCATGCTCTCCCGGATCCAACTTCTACTTCTCTTCTCTGGTCTGCTGCTCCCCCGCCTATCACCAAACATCTCCCCTTCACTGCCAGCATTTTTGTTTCCCATGCATTATTTCTTTTGACCAAGTTCAGGCATGGAGTTAATGTTGCTTCGCAGCCACTCTTGCTCTGAGCTCCTGACCTGAAGGTAAGCAGAGAGACTGTGGGATTTAGGGAAACATGAGCAGTTGAATGGGAGAGACAAGTGGAGACTTAGCGGATACGTCTTGGCTGGCAGTGTAGCTCCATCGCTCTGTGCTGAATAATTGGCATCTGCATGGGCTCCCAAGGCAAGGAGGCAGCTGTTGTGCCGTGGGGCGTCCCTTAGGCACCGATATCTCGAGGCAGGACTTTGGGCTCCCTCACAAACCAAGGCAGGCACCCGCTCAGCCCCAGTCCCCACAATAACTTAGAGGTTTTAACCACCACTCTCCTCCATTCTCCCAGTGCTCCCTGGAGCAGCTGCATGGGAACACACAACAGGGGATGCATGGCAGTGTAGAGAGGAGATGAGGGTGGAAAGCAAATGTGATGGAGAAGGGATAGGAAGGAACAGGACTGTCCTGGGGGAAATCTATCATAACTCATGGAGGTGTTGAGTAATGCGGGGGCAGGAAACAAAGATCTGGGGTGGTACGGGGAGAAGGGCTTGAGGAACTGCACTCACATGACCCACCTGTGGGTTTGAATTTTGAAATTAAAGTGAGAGAGAAAGGGAAGGACAATCAGCAACTCCCTTTCGTTGTTTTCATTAGTTCTAGTTGGTATTTGCAAGTTACCCTCCCCATCCCCATTATATTATGTTCAGATGTAATGGTGCAACATTATTTTATCAGAATGAGGGAGGTAACTTAGGTGGAGAAGAGGAACTGCAGGATGAAGTAGAGCTGGCACATTGGATACCTACTGGTATTCACATTGGCACATTGAATACCTACTTGGGTTATGACGCTATTGGCCACTGGATTTAGCAGAATGCCCTCAGCAAGATCAGAGATTATTTTATTGTAAAGGAGTCTTTTTAAAAAGTCATCACCGAGACTAGTGTAGTACCAAACCAGCAGCTGACTCCAGAACACTAAGGATCTGCTTTAGGGGTGGCTCCCAAGGATGCAAATAAAATTCATTTGACTTCTTCATTTCCTTCCTCCCCCATGTTTTTACCATGAACAATCTGCACTGGCAAAGCTCTACACATTAACAGTTTGGCAGACTTCACACCCCGCTAGCAACAGCAGCTGCAAGCCCTAGAACATGGCCTCCTAAATAATTCTCTTATTCTCCCTGACCCCCGCCCCCCAAAACAGCCAGACAAACATTTTCTGTATGAAGGTCATGCTGGATTTACACCCTCAAGAATGACAGTGTGAAGTCGGGGTACTCCCCAGCCTCTCACAGCTAGTATCTGTTCCTAGCTATTTAAGTTCCCTGCAAAGTGTTATTTATTGTCTTTCCCTGGAATTAATTCACTGTTTTTATCTTTCCAAGCAATACACAAAGATTTGTTTCAAAACTAGGTGATCCTGTATCACTATAGAGGAGCTGATGGCAGCAATGTGTTAACTGTTGCAATAAAAGGGGTTCCTTTATCTGATTACTAGTAAGCAAAGTCATCTTTGCTGCTGGTATTTACACAATACATTTGCTAATTAAACAAACCCCTTGTATCCTGGGAAAAAAGCAATGGTATCTTGATTCTGCAAGATTAAAACCACACCAAAGAACAACAAAGCAATACACATGAACAGTATAATAAAACACTGAAGCTATGCAGCAGCATTTTGTTTGCTCAGAATATAAATAATGTAGTTAATTCTAGAAGTACAACAACAGAAACTAAAGTTCTCTTGAGTATAGATGTACAGAGAGCTGGGATTCCAACTGCTATGGGATTTCAATGCAATTTGGCCACTGAACTCCCTTAGACTCATTTGAATAAATGTAACACATACTCTGTTACTGGAGACATATCTATATATGCATCTAGTTTCAAGTTCTTGAGTTCTAACAATACTGAACTAGAGGGATCCAGAGGAATTTAAAACAAATTAAATGGTTCTAACATTTCATCTATCTAATAGAATCACTGTAACTTTTAAAAAAATGTTCATTTCAACCCTCTTAGAAAGTCAAGTCATTTCTGGAATACAATAATTTTTCTTATCAAAATGAATGCATCCCTTAATCACACTTGTCACAACAGCATTCTCACTATAGAGCTTGGTTAAAAAGAGAATCGTACACAACTCTCATGGTAGTTAACTAGTAGGAGTGGGAAGCCAAAAAGCTTTCTAATACTAATCCACAGGGTAGAATTAAGGACAATTTTAAGTTATGGTACATTAAATATAGCTTTTATTTAAAAGTACATAATTAGATTTTATTCCTCTCTCCTACCCTTTACATATTGATTGTCTAATTGGATGATAGTCCTGTAATTTATTTGGGTTCAGCATAAACATGGGATACAAAAACTTGTACACACACCTAGGTTTAAACTTTGTGACTAATCCCACTGAAGTCAATAGAACTACTCACTGTAGAGAAAATTAAACTTGTGCTCAAGCCTCTGCAAGAGAAGGGTTTTAGATTGTAAATTCTCTGGTACTAACATTAGGCCTCCTGTGTGTTTGTGCATTACATATATGCTGATCCCAGTCCTAAAGCCTTTGGTTGATATAGCAATTATTTTATTACATATATTTTATTCTTAGTGCCTCTGTTTACCCATACAGAAAATGGTTAACAGCCATCTCCAACAACAGAGGCTTTAGGAGTCTTAGTGACTGTAAAAATAATTTGAGATACTTTTATAATAAGGACATAAACCATCATCATTATGAGAATTTGAATTGCTATTAGGTTGAGAAGTTAGGCATGCAAGTGCATATGAGCAGCTGTAGCAGATTAAAAGTGTGCCTGGAAAAACCAGTTGAGTTTTTTGAAAGAAACAAAGCAAAACAAATTAATCTATCAAGCTTATTGCAGTAACTCTTATGGGAAAATGGGATTTCTTTATCTCCCTCTTTTTTTTTTTTTAAATTTTATTTTTTAAAAATACTTCTGTTGGAGTTCTCCCACCCTACACACCTCTGGGGAGGTGGGGGAAAAATAATTTGTAATCTGTTTTCTACTGTGGGAGTTTGAACTGCCTACATGTATTTCACTGTTGATGGCACTTAATGTTACTTTGCTCTATCTTTTCCAAATCACTGTAGCATTATGACTTTCTATCTCTTCCCCAAAATAAAAGAAAACCACTTGTATTTTCCCTTTATATAAAGCAATTATTTACATTATGAACCTTAAGGTAAAACTGCAATAACTTCTTGATCCAGGGAAACTATGAAACACCTTTTTCCCCATCAGCCACACCTTTCACAGCTGTAGCTAATTTGAAGAGCCACAGGTGCAGCAACAAACACTTAACACAACTAACAGACTGTGGTTAAATTTGCTATAAGAAACACTTGAAGTACTTAATATGGTGTTCCTTTCAGATAGATGGATTCAGGGAGGCAAGATAGTGTATGAAAATGCCTGAGGGGCCTATGTCCTAGGAAAAAAAGGTTTTCTTGCCTCAGTAACTCCTGTTTTCTGACTATATGGCCTTCAGTGAGCTACATTTTGTATCTCTCATACCTGGCCAAAGAACCATTTTTGAGCAGTAGTTAGCAATTAAGGAATGTTCATAATTCCCTTGAACCCTGAACTTCGCAGTCTAAAGGTATAACTATCCTATTCGTTCCTCAGTTCCTCTAGAGATCATATTTAGAATGAATTCCAAAGTTGAGCGCAGGAGGAAAGGTTTGTTTTCTTCTGTAACCAAATACTGTTGGTAAACAGCCCCTTTTCCCCCCTCCTGGCATTACCATCATAGAGCCCCATTGTTGGCAATTAGCTAATGTTGACTAAGTCGAGGATGAGAGCTGAGCAAGAAGTCATACTAGCAGACTGCTGATTGAATCATTACTCTTCTGCAACTAACGTCAGCTTGATGCAATATCAAAATAAGTGATTTGGGAAGCTAGCAGCCCTACAGCATTCAAATGAATGGACGTAATTGGATATTAGCCCTTTGAGCTGCCATCCCCTTGGCTGAGTGAACCCTGAAACATTCAGGCACAAGAGGCAAGATCCAAAAAGATATTTGGGGCTTGTCTACTCTGTGGGGTAATATGCTGTACAGGGTGTCATTTGTAAAATTCACTGATGTATTATGCATTAATTGGTCCACATAGACAAGCACGGTCTATGTGGACCAAGTAATGCACATGTGAACATACTTTAGAAATCACCCTCCCCCAATAATCAAAGTACCCCACTATGTAGACAAGCACTTAGGTGCTTAAGTATTGTTTTTGGGCACCATTGCCATCCACAAAACTCCTGCTGAACTGTTGCCTATTTTGTACGCCTAAACTCACTTGGCACCTCATGTTTGCAGGAAAAGTTTCCTAGGTTCTTAAGCATAGAGGTGGAAACATATCTCTTGCCTAAGCTCCAAGGTAATCCATGAACCAGGGAAGAAATTGGCCACCTAACCTGGGTGTGGGGCCCAATGCAATAGCATTGCTCAGAGGCTGCCCAATTTCACGAAACAGCCAGGGAAGGGCAAGACCTCCCTTATAACTTTTAACCCAGTGGTTTGGGCTTTCCACCCAAGGTTGGAAGGCCCATAGTTCAAGTTCCTGCTCTGCCTGAGAAGGGAAGGGTTTTGAACAGGGATCTGTTGTCTTTCAGATGAGTGGCCTGAGTGCCACTCATTCTAACTCTTTCACTGGCCCAATTAATATTTAATTAAAGTGGAACAACTTCAATAGGAGAGATTGACAACTTCCTTTTGTTAGGTTGTGGGATTTTTCAGCACTGTCTTAAAGGTTATGGACATTGAGGCAAAGGTGAAAACAGATGATCATCTCCATTTTTATTTTTAAGGTATTAGTGACTGAATAAGAGTTTTTGGTTCACAGCTCAGCTGCTTCTACTCAAACCAGAAGTAGAGTTACAATATGAAGTTTATAACAGGGTACTGTTGCCATGGAAATGATTGTGATAAATTATTGGTTTCACAGTGATTTCACTCAAACAACATTTTAACACAAATATCCTTGATATTACCAGTAATTGGAATGCATATTATGAAAAATTTAAAATAGAAACAAAAAGTCTATTTTAGTTCCTGTAACAGAACTTTTACTTCAATTTCTGATAATAGTAAAACCATAGTTAAATACTTTATCCACATGCATCTGGGTGTATGAGCCTGTTTCACTTTTCTGAAGCCATTCCTAATTTTTAATGAATATATAATACCATGGCTGATGAGACAGGATTTACATTTCACATACTGTGTGTGAAAGAGTTTTTATTGGGTATAATTTAAAAAGTCATACAGCATTAAACTGGGATTTTCTCAGGTGCCTAAGGGAGGTGCCTAACTCCCCTGGGCTCTTTTGAAAATCCCAGCATTACTAAACATTGCTATAGAAACAGAGCCCAATTCTTGCCTCTATATACAGTTCTTACTCAGGCAAACTCACTGAAGTAATTTGGAATGTTTCATATAGGTAAGGACTTCAGCTTCTGGCCCATGGATAAATATCAAGTTGATTGAAACACTCATTAAGAAAAGTTCCAGAGGGGTATCCATGTTAGTCTGTATACAGCAAAAACAACGAGAGTCCTGTAGCACTTTAAAGACTAACAAATTAAATTTCTGTAGGCATAAGCTTTCGTGGGCTGCAGCTGCAACCCACTTCGTCAAATGCTTTGCATCTGACAAAGTGGATTGCAGCCCACGAAAGCTTATGCCTACAGAAATTTAATTTGTTAGTCTTTAAAGTGCTACAGGACTCTCGTTGTTTTTATTCATTAGGAAGAATGCCCTATTCTTGTCCCTTTGCTAGCCTGATGTTATTTAATTCTATTTTTATCATCACAGCAAATACTCATAGTTATCATGTCTGAAATTACAATATTTTTGGCATGATTTAGCTTTGAACATAAGAAGGCTTTTGTCAATTGATTTGGACTGAATAAATTTGAAAGAGAAGCCAGCTGGCATAAGTCCAGAAATCAGCATAGGACTACGTCCTGAAAGTTGCTCACATTAAAAGTAAATGATAGCTGGCACAGTTTCAGGTAACTGCACCTGTATCTTGCCCTTCCCCCCAGCTCCACTCCAGGAGTTTCCAGTCAGGTCTCCAGCCATCACCTGTCTCTGTTCAGGGACCCTTATTCCACTCCCTTTTGATGGGCAGTTTTTAAGACTGCACAGCTCCCAGCTTTACAGTGAGATATCCCCAGGAAGCCAATCGGCCTAAAGGCAGCACCTGTGCCTTGCTTTCTCTCTTAGGGCAATGAATACTGTACTACCAACAGTGATAAGTTATCCCACAGCTCTTTCTAAACAAGCTTGTTTATTCTTAAGGTAAAAGCATTACAAAGAAAACATAGCAAACAATAGAAGTTTCTATATGCATGCCAGAGCTTACCACAGGTAACCCATCTGTCTTATGAGGCCTTAAAAGGCTAAAGTCTTTCCAACCTTTCCTGAAGGGTTTGGTCTCTTGGACAGGAAGTCCTGTCTGTTTGCTTGATCAGAAAGGAGGCTCTGAGTCAGTTTAAATGTACTCTATTTTTTATGCCAAAAGCTCTTTGGAGTCAAGAAAATTCAGTTTGAAACAATACAAGCCTCTCCAGAGTACTTCTTGGGAGATGCCAACAACCTAAGTGTCTCATCTTAATCAGTCCCAACTGTCTTTGGAAGAGCTAACCCTCCCCTCAGATATGTATACAATCCGTGACCCCTAGTGATACATAAACTTAAGACAATATGGTCCCCAAGGATACAGTACATGTTGCAATATCTGCCAAAGTAGCATTGTCACATCAGCAAAACATATTACCATTTTGGAAGATGCTATCTTAAAGGAAGAAAATGGCTTCAGATTTGGGATGGGTGATACATTTTTAAATAGCTTTATGAAAAAAGTAATGGGAAAGAAGAGGTTGCCGTGTGCTCCCTTAGCTAGTCTGTTGTTGTTACTGAGCAAATATAGCTTCTTGAGTTGTTTTTATTTCATCAAAATCATGATACTCTTGAGTGTTGGCAAGGAAAAATCAGGTAATGAGAATGCAGTGAACATGCCTTTCATCAGCTGAAAATCTTTAATTGTAATTGCAGCATGTAATGGTGTAATTAGTTGTCTAAGTGACAGAATAGGCTTGAATCTATTCAACTGTTTTGCAAAAAGACCATTACGTTTCCAGAAACCTTTCTCTAGTCTACCTGAGTGGCAAGATGGAATGAGGGATTTTTTTTAACCCCATGAGTGTCTACAGTAAAATAATATATAATCATTATGATACAAAGTCACCCGAAAAGCTCTGTGAACACATGGTAAATGATATGGAGCTCCTTAGGAGCAAATTCTGCTCTTGGAAGCATGGACAGTGTTCACTATAGTCAATAAGAGTGGCATCCAACTGGGGAGGGCAAGGATCTCAAGGGAAAGCAGAAAAGTGATGGTGGTCTACAAAGTGGTGGCTCATGGTTACCACTACCATCACCAAAAGGGCCAGGGAAATGTCTTTTTTTCCTCTCAATTAAGAGGGTGGGAAACACTACTGCCCCATTTCATGTTGTGACTTTCTGGTGGACATAGCAGCCTCAGTGTTTAATTTCCTATATGTGCTCCTCTTCTGCTTCTTGCTATCTCCTGTGTTTGATTTTAGCATGCTAATCTACTAAGCACTATATGATGTTTCAGTTCACTTCACATAATGCACAGAACAATAGCATTTTAAATTTAAACATAGGTGGTAACACACAGCAGCCAGGTCCAGAACTTCCTCCTAATCATCTTTTGTACTTCTGGCCTCACTCTTCTCCAGCAGTGCTGTGTATCCCCTCTCCACTAGATTTCCATTGAGCATTGAGTCCGAACTCAATGGGATCTGTGTTTAGTCTGTTGCTGCTTGGAGGATTTAGAGGTGCAGCTCCTGGGAAACTTCCCTGTAGGACACTCTGAACTTGAGAAACAGATGTCGACGAGTCATTCATTTACATGAAAGGACAGGCTTTGGCCCACAGATTATGTTGGCACTGACTTAAAATGTATATTATTAATATTTATACCTCATGACAAAAAATTAATACTCTGAATAGATTATGGCCATGGGAAGTTCTGAGGAGTCATGCTCTTTTGTGTTTTTGTTTTGTAATGGAATTTCCAAAACACACAGTTACAACATTAAAAAAAAAAAAAAAAAAAAACTACACCTGTAGGAAAGATTTAAGCAGAGCGTTTGCTTCATCTTAGTTTGTTGTAGTGCCAAATCTAAAGGCAGAGTTTTAATTACTAAACTAGATTTGACCGATAACTCCAGTGGTGTGCTGAAAGCATCTCTTTAGACCATATAATAGCCTCAGAGATAATATTTTAAACGGTGTGGATTACAGCAGGGGACAAAGTGTATTGGTTTTTTTTTAAAACAAACAAAAGAATATCAAGTTATGATAAATTCAGAATGCACTGTCCTTTTCTATCTTGCTCTCTCTTTTCACAAGCTGAAAATCATTCTTGTTCCTCCATATATTTGGGCAGGTATTCCTTTAGGAAACAGCTCTGCAACCTAATAAAGTCTCTCTCTTATTCAGTTGTGAATAAGTCTTAGGAAACCCTTTTTTAGGTTCTTTTATCATAACTCCACCCATGCAATGGCTCCCCACCTATTTCTGCAAAATCTTTTTTTTAATCCCCAAATTGTATTAAACATATTTTTAAATATATACCTTTTTAAAATAGGACTTTTATTTTGGCACAGTTTTTCCTTTACAATTTCTTTATCACACAATGGTACAAAGTGTCTGTGAGGAGAAGACAGTTCAGTATTCTAAAGTAACTATTACTTTTGTGTAAATGCTACTATAACAACCCCTTAGTAATTGTGCCAAAGTCATTAATTTTAACAGGCAGATTTGTATATCACAAGGAAATGATTTTCAAAGCTTTCCCTTCAAAGATTTTTTTTCTTCCTCTAGAATAGATTTAGACATTTCTTTTTAAACTACCAATCTGGGTATTGAATATCATTAGGGATAATTACACTTTATTTCTATGCATGTTTGGAAAGATTTATAGTACTGTTTTGAAACCCCTCACCTCACTAGCTAAGTGCTAATTGTTTCATTGCTTTACAATCAAACATGGACAAGGGGTTTTGTTTGAATCTGTGTTAACTATCACATTTCACTGCTTATCCCTGGAAGTGTCAGAGTAAACATATTATTTAAATACTTTAAAGAAGACTGGGGAATTTCTGTGTCAAAGACCTTTGATGAAAAGGGCATGTAGTGTGAGATGATTGCTGTGGTATTTTAAACATAAATGCAGACTGAAAGTTCCAATTTCTAACTGAAGGAAACAGTCTAACTCTCTGTGTCAGGATTCTAAAGGGATCACTTTTACACATCATTCTTCCCAAGCAGAGCTTATTCTGTGTAAAATAAGTCAATCTTTCAAAAACTGAAGGCCTCAACATGTGCAAATCATCATAGCTCAATTGCACTCAATGGAGCTATAACACTTTAAGGCCTTGTCTATACTAGAAAGTTTTGTCGACACAAGTTTTGCTGGCATACAGCCACCGCTGTAATTAAATCGCTGTTGCATGTCTTCACTGTCTCCTTCTGTCAGAGGAGTGCATTCACACTATCACCTCTTTTGTTGACACAGGGAGCAGTGCACTGTGGGTAGCTATCCCACTGTGCAATTGCATGCAGGGTCCTTTGGGAAGAGTTTGCAATGCCTCATGGGAGAGGCACAGCGTCATGTGATGAAAGTTTCTGAATCCCATCAATCCATGGGCATCCTAGTAGATTGACAGCCGCTTTTAAACTGCTCTGTCAGCCAAACTGTCACTGCTGAACACAAACACAAGAAGCCCACAGAAGTGGGGGGGGGGGGGGAAGGGAGGGAGAGAGAGAGAGTGTGTGACAGGGAGTGTGTGTGAGAGAGAGAGAGACACACACACACACAGACTGTGTGTTAGGGGACAGTGAGTGTGTCTGCCTGCTCCACTGTCTCTTTCAATTCAGACAGCAGCAGCTGGAAGCAAGCACTCCTAAGGCAGAAGCTGCTGCACAGACAGCTCACAGCTGGTGTCCCCCATTCCCCCACGCCCTACGTAGAGACTGGTCCAGTACACCTGTGGGGGAGGGAGGAGAGGAGAGGAGCGGGACACAGTCCTTGCCTCCCTCCCTGGCTCTGCACAGCATATCAGGAGTTACACCCATCCCCTGTACTTTAGTCTATTTGCAAACCAGGAAGTGGGCGGGCACCAGCCCGCCCACTGCTAAAGGCCCCTCCCCCAGCCTAAGAGGAGGAGCCACTGAGCCTGGAATGCAACTGATTGCTTGGGACAACTAATGAAAAAACAAGAAGGGACGTGAGGATCACAGGTTTAAACGAAGGGAGTCAGAAGGGGACACCGAGCAGAGAGCCCCAGACAGCGCCCACTGCTCCCGGAAGGTGTCGAGGGAGCCAGTGGACGCCACCCAGAAGAACTCTACCCGGATACGTGAGTGAACAAGGGAACGGAAGTAGGCCCCACAGTCGCACAGCACTCCCCCCACCAACCTCCTCTCCCTGGTCGTGTAGATAGCCAATATGGCCAGGGCCAGGAGGAGGTCAACAAGGAGGTCCCGTGACTTTGGCAGGACTGCCTTTGCTGCTGCTGTGGAATGAGCTCTCCAGGGTGAGTTAACTTGAAAACCTCCTGGGGCTTTGAAAGGGGAGGGGCCAATGGCTACAAGGCAGTGGAGCTCAAACTGCTTACCAGAGCGGCACTCACAATGGGCACTGTGGAATAATTGGGAGGCTATTTACAGTGATGTAACTGAAGGGCAGTGTCTACACGTGTGCTTTTTCGCTTAAACTTTGCAAACGCCTCTCATCTAGGTGGTTTCATTTTGTTGACAAAACAGCGCAGTTTTGTCGACTGGGGGTGGTGTGTGTGTGTGGGGGGGGGCAGTGGGGGGTGTGTGATTGCTGTGTGTACACCAGGACTGTTGTGTCAACAAAACTCTGTAGAGTAGCCCAGACCTAAATTAATTGTGGATCTGGCCTCAGAAGTTGCTAACTTGTGGAATAGTATTCAAAGAAGATCAAGTAGGGGCTGAATGTCTCACTCATCCTTTTTCAAAGTTGGAAACATTTCTGTTGGTTGGTTTACTTTGCTAAAAATATTCAAACCACCATTTAAATAATAGATTAAAAATGTGTATAAAGTAAACTTCCCGTATATTTAAAAATACTTTGTTTCATTTCCCCCTTCTTTCCCTTTTCTCTTGCTGTTGTCCACGTTTCCTTCTAGATCTTGATGCTTCAGCCATTATCAGTACCATGCTATCTGGAGTGGCTCATGACTGTGAATGCCAACCGCAGGGCAGGCTGTTAAGGAGCAGGGCAGAGGCCCCGAACTGGCTGTATGTTCTATAATTCGATTTTACCAACCCAGTAACAAATGTGAACTCCTAAAGCACTAGAACAGTCTTACCAGGGAGTCACACATGGTCCCCTTGGGCATCCCAGTCTGTCTTGCCCCCCAGGCTAGCTGGACTTTGGGATAGTTGATTGTTAGACGCCAAAGATCACAAAATATTCAGGTTGCTCCCAGTCCCAAAAGACCAGTCACTTACCCAAGTTACTTTGTATTTTAGATCCCACATCGAAAACACTTGTAGTCAATCCTATAGTAAACTATCTAAGGATTTATTAACTAAGAAAAGAAATGAGAGAGTTATTTCAAGGTTAAAACAGGGAAATATATATACGCAAATGATTTAGAGTCTATGGTTTTAAAAGATGACAGAGCTGTCAGCTCTGAATGTCTTTTAGGGCTAAACTCAGGTTGACCCTGGGGATCTCTGCTTCTGTTTCATAACTCCAACCTTTTGAGAGTCCAAATAGCAAAAGAGATGAAAATTTTTCTTCTGTTTTTATTTTCTTCTTCCAGAATACAAGCTGATCGGATGAGCCCTTTTGCACATAGCCTCTTCATAGATGTGAAGGGGCAATTAAAATATTTGTATTCTGATGTCCTACAGTGGCCCAGTTAGTTTTGACAGGACACCTTAATAGTCAGGAGACGATCCCTCCTGACTGGGTTCACAATTTCAGAGCAAACTTTTTTACAGTCATAAAGCAAAAACTTATATATTACCTTACAGCAGGAGATAAAGAAATTAAAAGTGAGAATAATCCATGCAGCAATATACAAACATTTCATAAAGTCTAAACACTATACACATTGTTATAAGTTCAATACCCATCTTAATCATACTAACACATAGGTGAAACTGGTTTCTAGCAATGAATTTATCGGTGCTCGGCTGATGCCTAAAGCCTTTGGAAGAGCTGGTACCTAGTTTGCCAGCATCGCAATCAGTGTTTGCATTTCCCCACTAAATAATTGTTTTACATCCTTTTTAAAATGGCTGATTCTGCAATGGGATCCAGCAGTGTCTCTTGAACATGTGAAGAGTCCAGCTAACTTAGTGGAGTCCACAGAGGTCCAGGGGTCCACGCTAGTTGACTCCATTGTAGGGCTGGGGTCTACATTTTCTCTTTCCTAAAGCCTTCTCAGGTAGAACTGATCAGAAAAGTAAAAACTTTCTCCTACTTCTTATAATTATTTGTATTCTGGTAGCACCTATGGGTTCCAACCCCACTGCCATCACAAAATATGTCCCCTGCCTCAAAGAGCTTAACGTCCAAGTATAGGACAAGAGACAAAAAATGAATACAGCAGATGGGATCATAAAGAAACAAATGAAACCATACTCGTTACATTATTTTCTCTTTGTTTCCAATCTCTGTATCTCTGTCACAGTTTCTTTCCTCCCTTTGTACCTCATTTTGGTATTCTCTCATTGTCCTTTCATGGAAACCAAGTTACAGTCTCACAAGGTACTTGTCTGAGAATAACCTGGAGACTGAAGGTTAGGAGTCAGTGTCGGAGACACTAGAATAGAACAGACTATTCTCACAGGATCATGATTGTGAAAACTGCTATCTACAGGTGTTCAAACAACATAACTATAGCTGCAGAAGTAAAGCTCAGCATTTAGCTTCAAATCAGTGAAACTGTGAAAAAGTCTTATTACAATATGCATAAGCGTTTAACTTGTATCAGGGAATAGTTGTCAGCTTTCCAACTATCATGATTTCATCTGGCATGATGGCAAGTCATCCTTACTCTATATGGCAGCAAAGTACAATATGAAAACATCAGGTGGCTAGTTTATGACTTTTTCTGACTTAAAAAAAACATGCTTAAGGAATCCCTTGGATACATGGGATCAGACTTAACTTCATGTCTGCTATCATAGTGATGTTACAATAATTACAGTGACTTTGTCACCTAAAGATGAACTGCAAAGCAAAAATAAAATGAACCTTGAACTGAGAACTCTGGAGTACTGAATAGATCCTCTATCCAGGCTGTCAAAGATACTCAGCACAGAAAGAAGTTTAATTTAACATATATATATATGTGCATATATATATTACTTCCTCTGTAAAATATTCCTAATTTACTTATGACGTCCCAGAATGCAGCATGCTATGAAATCAGATATTATGGGTTGCATGGGACTTCTGACATCAGTGTCACAGAATGATACATTTTTGTGTATATCCAATGAACCAGGATATCTCAATTCTATTCTATATAGGTTTTTATGCCCTACTCATCTCTGTAGTATTAGAGAGCCTTCCAGTAGGTTGTTAACCAAGGTAACTACACATCTCTCTTTGGTGTTTGAGAGATGCTTGTGCTGTAGGGTATCTTATATTGGTAGACAGGGCCCCCACATGGGAGGGGAAAAGGGTACACTTTACTGGGGTCCAGAGGCCCTGGGGCACCCGGCCCAGGCTGCAACCCCCATGGGTATGTGTGTGGGAGGGGGCCTGTGTTACAAGTTTGTACTGGGCCCAGAAAAATTATGCTTGGGCCCTGTTGGTAGCGTATGGTGAAGTTTTTTATTTTGTTTTCTTTTATTGTTGCTTTTGTATATATGTGCCTGTTACAATGTATTTATGTTGGAGAAGATAAGGTCAAAAATTGACTTTTACTTGGAGCAGAAAGTAGTGAGGTTTGTGATGGTCCATAGTTCTTGGACGGAGTTCATTCCACTGCCTTGGACCATTCCTGGAGAAGATTGTGTCTCCCACACAGACAAACTTTAACTGTTGAGTTCCATTGCGCTGGGGGGAGTATAGTTGTTGACTGGTCTTAACCCCAGAGCTTTAGATGATATTTTAGATATTCTATGCCAAGGCCATGGGAACTTTGAAGATAAGGACCAAGATCTTGAGCTTGATTTAAAATTCTATGGGAAGCCAGCGTAAAGAATGAAGGACAGGTTTGATATGTTTCCAGTAGCCTGGGCTGCTATGGAGATGCACTGAAGCACAAGAGGCATTGGGATGGAACCCCTTACAAATGCAGGGGATGCGGAAAGATGGGAGGGAAGATACTGAGACTCTGTGGTGGGGAGGAGGCAGCTGGCTCCATTCTAGGAAGCAGGGTCCAAGGGGTTCCTAACTGTTCGATGGCCCATTCCACCCATCCGGGTCCAGTTTCCTCCTCCTGGCATGATTTCAGTCTCCACAGTGACCAGTCCAGCCCCTCTGGTTCCCACTTTAGCCTCTGGCCCATCTGGACATGTACAAATTGACATGCAGTGGATCCCCCACTGTGTTTCCATTGTGCGGTCAATAGCTTGCCCCATACCCCATTCCACCACTCCTGCTGCAGCATTCTGTACTAGCTGGAGTTTTCTAAGTGCTGAAAGCTTCATCCCCTGGTATACTGCATTGTTGAAATTCATCCAAGAGGTGGAGGAGAATCCAAGATCATGTTTAGACTATGGACTGAACTGACCAGTTTTGGGTGTGTAACTTCAACCAACAGAGACTGCATTGTGGCTGCAAACTCTACAAAATGCTTGCTTCTGCACAGCAGCACCACCTCTCTGTTGCTTGGTTTCAGCTTCAGCCAGCTATTCTTCATCCATGAGCCGAACTGACCTCATCCCAACACTGGGCCATCTTGGTGGTAGGAGTGGGGTCATATGCGATGAAGGATGGGTAAAATTGTATCATCTGCATACTGATGGCACTTGAGTCCATGTCTGACCAGTTCACCTAGTGAACGCATGTAGATATTTAAAAGATCAGGGAGAGAATTGATCCTTGTTGAACTCCACAACTGAGGGGTCTAGTGATGAACGTGCAGTTTCTCCATCGCTACTCATTGGGTGCATCCCTCCAGAAAGGACACAGGCCATTTTAGTGCATTATCTTGGACTCCTGCTAACTCCTTCTGGTGGGACAGCAGTATCTCAAGTTCACAGTGTCCTCAAGATATGAAAGAGGTCCAGGGGGATGAGACTGGATATTTGTTCTCTATCCATTGACAGAAGGTGGTCATTTATCAGTATCATTATGGTGGGTTTGGTTCCATGTCCTGGCCTGAATCCAGATTATTCCAGGTCTAGAATGTTAGCTTCAGTTAGATGAGCTTGTAGTTAGCCTTTTCCTAGCATCTCTATTCTCTATGGAATAGGAGGTTTGACACTGGGTGATAGTTGAGTTGAACTGAAATGTCTTGGGTGGATCTCAGAGGATTTCATGGGGCCAGAAGATGAACAATTTGTATTTGTTTTTTAAAGGTAAGTTAAAACATATTTCATTGTTGAATTCCTGCCTATGGTCTGGTTTGTGGGGGATTTGTTATTGCTGGATGTAATTAATAATTTCCTGAATATATCTACATAAAAGTTTTGCTAATTGACTTCATATATGCATTTTTGAATCAGCCATATTTAATATCCTTGGGAGAAATGATGTTTCCCTTGGTTCATGTTAAGTGCCCAGTATATGCAGAGGCAGAAGTTGTCTCTCTTCAAAGTAGAATAGGGGAAAGCACTAGAGGATTTAGGGAGGAAGAGTGGTCCTGAATGGTGAGGTCCTGCGGGACTGAAGATCAGGGAGAACAGGCCAGTTGACTGTCCAGGAAAGGGAACAAGCTGTTTCACCTTAAAACACTAGACACAAAAAGGTGCTGAGGCACTGGACATCACCTATGAAGCAGGCGAAAGATAGGATAGCAATTTTGAGAACCAGTGATCTGACAGAGATGGAGGAATTTGGGTAGAAAGGTAGAAATCTGTTGAAGGAAACAGATTCAATCATATTCAGAGTGGATGATAAGTATATTTAAGGGTCTAAATATGAATATCAAACATTAATTTGCATACAACTACTGCCTTGTTTATCTATCACTAGCATTCAGTAGATATTCCTGGGCTTAATTCAATTTCCATTTTAGCTTTCAAGGTCATCTTGAGTGTTTCCATTTTATGTGTACACTAGTCTTTAAGGCAATCCAGACTGATTTCTTGTGGAACCTAAAATTTCCATTCTGATATGTATGTTCTTGTGGAAAAGTGCTATATTACTTCATAATTAATATAATGGCTTTGACAAACCACAAACAAAATCATGTTAATGGCCTTTGTCCTATTAAAGTTCATGTTAACCATTATTTTTACAGACATGGTCAAGTTTTATTTCTGTATATCAAAAAATCTAATTTTTTGTGTGTAATTTTTTTCATTTTTCTTATGGGGAAGAAAAAATAAGATATTCATTATTACTGAATAATTCTCAGTTACAATTAATTACATTTTCTGATCAACTAATCCTGCACATCTGTCTTTGTTTCACTTCATAATCACAGTTGATATTTCATAATACAGTAGAGTATTTATGCATTTTCAAGCTCACAGAGATGTATAATGCTTATTATTACTAATGATTATTCATTTTCTTCCATTCAGAATTACAAAAGGATAATATGGATTAGGATAAAAGATTAAATCTAATGATGTTTTCTGATGAGTACAGGAAAGATGAAAATCTACGTCCAGATCTTATGCTACTGAAATGGGAAACACTCTCTATGAAGAATAGATTCACACCATTAGAGAATAATATTAGTTAGATCACTGGCTTGATGAAGTAACTTAGGGGTCCAAGCAAAACATGTCTTTGTTTGCTCTAATATTAGTTCTTGCATTTCAGAATGGTTTAAATTATCTAAACCAGGAGAAGTACTATTAAATGTGCAGCACACTTATTCTCCAGAACCCTGATTAATTAAAATATCCTCTTCAGGAGAGATATTAACCATGTGAAAAACAAATATAGTAAAGTCCATTTTAAAATCCTACATTACGAATAAACTACAACCTGATAATGGCTTTGCAGGTGGCAAATAGTGATCACTGCTACTGACTGGCTAAGAATTGTCAACATCCTATTACAGTGGTTACCTTATTTGCTCACACCACCACCCCTAATCCACTTCTTTGCCTCATGCAATGGTTATGTCTTGTCTTTTATACTGTAAGCTCTTTAGGGCAAAGATTGTCATTTATGATGTTATGTACAATGCTTAACAGCAATGGGGCCCATCCATGGTGTGGCCTTTACATACTACTGCAGTAAAAAATGTTAATAATAATAATAATAATGGAATTTTAAAGGTGCTAGGTAAGCACTCAGAAGCCAGGACTGCATAAGTTATGGATGAGTGTCCATGTTTACTTAAGCATTTCCTGACTTTTGAGTGCTTAGCTATACAACCTTAAAGTTAAATGGAATAAATATTTATGACCACTTACTTCTATGTGTGCCTACAAAGCATGCTTTCGAAGCAGTTTTGCTAACATTATCCTGTCTGCAACACAAATGCAACTCAAAATGTAAATAATAAAATGCATACAAAGCTAGCTTTTCTTCTTGAAATAACAATGTATTGTAATTACACAGGACACAAGATTATACACAGGCACAGCACTCATGTAAGTGCCTTGTCACTCACGCTCACTTGATGAGTTTGAAATGAAGGGTTTTATTCTCTTGGTGCATGCATAGGACTCCCACAAGACCTCAAGAGGATTATGCTCCTAAATGTATTCAAATGGCAAAAAAAGTTACCCATGGTAAGTGGGGGGCAGATATAGGCCCATTACTATAGGTTCCGTAATATATAGTATTTTTCCTCTAGACTCCCTTTGTAGTTTATTCTTTTAATCTAGTGGTAATTACTTGCTTTCATAGCAGCTATAAAATTAACGCTGAGGGTGGTATATATTTACTGGATATCTTGTTCCATTAGATTCCATTTCCTTTTGACTCTCCCTTGATCATGCAGAGTGCACCCATTTATGTTTAAAATGCATATTCCTCATGAAGTAGTTCTTCAGTACTACCTCTGCTCCAATGTTTACAAAAACGTGGGTTTTATTATAAAGACGTATCTCTTTAGTGTGAAAATGGCTTGCTGGAATATGATTAGGGATGTCACCGATTTCATTGGAAGAAGATTTGGGTCTACCATCGTATCTCAACACCTAGTGTGCTTCCTAGCATCAGCTCTATGCAGAACTCTACAGTATACGTACATATACATATGTACAAGGCAGAAATTAATTTCTATTTCATTGGGCACCTGCACAATCTTCTCTGGTATGAGTATAAGTACATATTTTTGTGCCTTTTTGTAGAGTGAATGAGAGGGATGCATAAAAAAAGTCAATATAGTTTTGTGGACTTTAAAAATGAAAATTTCTAAGCATAATTGTGAGAATAGAGGAACTGATGGAACATAGATACAAAATATCGTGTTACCATGGAGTGGTTTAAAAAAACCACCTCTTTTATATGGATTATTTTTAAAAGATCTATACCTTTACGATGTTCCCCTAGGAATATTTATTTACCAAGATTAACTTTTAAATTAAGTGAGGCAATCATTATGGTAGTCAGTCCACAGGAAAATAAGACTGCAAGGGACCTTTTGGGTCATCAAGTACCATCCCCTGCTATTGCAGGCAACCCTTCATATAATTCGATGAATACATTTATCAAGCTCTATTTTAAAACTAGTTAGGCTGTTTGCCCCCATTTACTCTTATTTAGAAGGCTGGTCCAGAACGTCACTCCTCTGATAATTAGAGATTAGCACCTGGTCCTGCCATAATCAGTCTCCTGGGTCATTGAAGTGCCACACACCTTCTAAACTCTGCAGCTGAACAGACTGATCCATATTCTAAAAATAAAATATTCCCACCTCTGTAAAGTATTACTTTTTTCAACCAAGGAAAATGACATACTACAGAGGAGAAACACGGAAGCTGAGGGCCTTCCTTCTCTCTACCTCTAGATGATTGAGTAGGATTCCATCAATCAGATACCAGGAAGACTATTTTTGGACATTATCTGACTAAGCTGATAAGAAGAGCTTTAAGCTAGGTTTTATGGGGAATGGTGACAAAAATACGCATCTAGACTCAAGTAATGAAGACAAAGAAAGAGGGGCTAATTTCTGGAGAGGGGACTAGAAGCCACAACTGCATTAAAAAGGGAAGAAGAAAAGCAACAGGGCAGTCTGCAAAATGTCTTCAATGTTTATATACAAATGCAAGGAGTAGGGGTAACAAGCAGGATGAACTGGAAGTCATGGTATATGAAAAAAAATTATGACTTAATGGGTATTATAGAGGTGTGGTGGGACAACTCCCATGATTGGAATATCAGCATTGAGAGATATAGCTTGTTCCAGAAGGACAGATATGGGGAAAATGGAGGAGATGTTGCACAGTACATCAAGAATGTATACATTTGCTCTAAGGTCCAAAAGGCAGCAAACAACAGACCTACTGAGTCTCTGGGTGAGGCTAAAAAGGAAAAAGAATAGTAGCGATGTTATGGTGGGGGTCTATTATAAACTACCAAATCAAGAAGAGGAAGTGGATGACTCACTCTACAAGCAGGTAACAAGATTAGCTAGCACACATGAGCTAGCGCTAATGGGGGATTTTAACTTACTTGGTATCAATTGGAAGACTGACACAGCAAAGCATAATATGTCCTGATTCAGAAAGTTGAGGAAACAATGAGGAGGGTCATCCATTTTGAATCTGGTTTTGCTCAACAGGAATGAATTAGTTGTGAACGTGAACTCAGGAACGTGCTCAGGAACTTGAAAGGAAATGATCATTATCTGATGGAATTCAAGATCCTAAGGAAAGGAGGACATGAGAATAGCAAACAAGGATACTGGACTTCAGAAAGGCGGATTTCAACCAACACAGAGAAATAGTAGGTAAGATCCCATGGAAAGACCAATTAGGAAGAAAAGGGTGCTGGCAGTTCCTCAAAGATGTAATACTAGAGGCTCAATATCAAGCTAGTTTGATGCAAAGGAAAGATAAGGAGACCCACAGGAGGTCAATGTCACTGCACAAGGAACATTTTAGCAGTCTAAAAACCAAAAGGGATACATACAGGAAATGGAATGGAGGGGCATGTCACCACGGAAGTATACATGGGAATAACATGGTTGTGTAGGGACAAAATCAGGAAAGCCAAAGCAAAGAATGAGTTACAGATGGCAAGTAATGTTAGACACAACAAGAAGTGGTTATTCAAATGTCAGACCCAAAAAAAAAAGAAAAGAAAAGAAAAGAAAGATCAGGGATGGCGTGGAGCCACTGCTCAATGAAAAAGGTGAGCTGGTAATGGAATATAATAGTAAAGTAGAGCTCCTCAATGCCTACTTTGCTTCAGTCTTCTTACAAAAAATAACATGATTGGATGACTACCAAAGTTATCACAGACAATAAAGGGGAAGGAATGCAGATTGGGATAAGTAACACATCAGAGATCTGCTGATGAATCTGAATGAATTCAAGGCAGCAGGGCCTGATGCTCTTCACCCCAGCGTACTGAAGGAATTAGCTGAAGAAATCTCAGAGCCACTGGCAATAATATTTGCAAACTCATGGATGACAGGAGAAGTTCCAGAAGACTGGAGAAGGGCTAATATGTTCCCATCTTTAAAAAGGGGGAAAAGGAGGAGACTATAGACCAGTCAGCCTGACTTCAATATCTGGGAAGCTACTAAAACAATATATAAAACATTCATTTTGTGAATACCTGGAGGATTCTTCTTTGACAGGGTAACTAATATGATTGCTAGGGGGAATGTGGTGGACATAACATACCTGGACTTCAACAAGGCTTTTGACACAGTCTCGCATGACATTCTGATCATTATGCTGGAGAAATGCGGGATTCGTGGAACTACCATTAATTGTATAAATAATTGTTTAACAACTGCAAACAATGAATAACTATTAATGGAATTATGATGGATTGGAGAGAGACGTCAAGGGGGGTCCACAGGGATCTGTTCAGGATCAGGTGTTTTTTAACATCTTTACTAATGACCTGGATGTAGGAATAGAGAGCATACTGAACAAATTTGCAGATGAAACAAAGCTAGGGGTGGTTGCCAACACTTAGTAGGATAGAGCTAAAATTCAGAGGGATCTTGATAAATTGGAGAACTGGGTGATAGATAACAAAATGACAATTCAACAAAGATAATTGTAAGGAGTTACATGTAGGGAAAAAGAACCAACTCCACAAATACAGAATGGGGGAAAACTGGCTTGACAGCAGCACTGCTGAGAAAGATCTGGGAGTTGTGGTAGATCACAATCTCAACGATGCTATTGCAAAAAAAAACAAATATAATTTTAGGTTGCATTAACAGAGACATAGCATGCAAGTCATGGGAGGTGAAAGTACCGCTCTACTTGGTGCTGGTTAGGCCTCATCTGGAGTACTGTGTCCAATTTTGGTCACTGCTGTATACAAAGGATTTAGAGAAACTGGAAAGTATCCAGAGGCGAGTGAAAAAGATGATCAAAGGGATGGAATGCAGGCCATGTGAGCTAAGGCTGAAGGAACCGGGTATGTTTAGTTTAGAAAAGAAGAGATTAAGAGGGGACATGATTGCGGTCTTCACATACTTGAAAGGCTGCCATAAAAAAGATGGAGAAAAGTTGTTCTCTCTTGCCACAGAGGTCAGGACAAGAGGCAATGGGTTCAAACTACAGCATAGCAGGTTTAGATTATATCTAAGGACAAACTTCCTAACTGTAAGAACAGCAGGACAATGGAACAGACTGCCTAGGAAGGTTGCGGAAGTGCCTTCACTGGAGGTTTTCTAAAGGAGAGTGGATCTGTCTTGTATGATTTAGACAACAAATTCTGCATCTTTGCAGGATGTTAGACTAGATGACCTTTGCAGTTCCTTCTAACCTTATGATTCTATGCCAGAATAATATGAAGGAATTTACCTGTACACTTTGTAGTTTGGGAAATAATTTTCATACTGCTTCTTCACAAATTCTGTTGGTGTTACTCTCAAAAAGCCCTAAGAAAAGCAAGAGAACTATATACATGAAGAAAGTGAGCAGAATTTGCTTTCTTCTGCAGAAAGACGTTGCAATTGAACGTTTTTTTTATTTATTTGAGATCTCATTTTTGAATGCATATTTGAATTTGAGTGCATATTTTTCTTATTTCAGATCTTGTTTTTCTCTATTATTGTATGATGTATCGTATTTGGGAATATGTCTCTAGATGCATCACTTATCTACAGGCAGTGTAATATTTTATTAAAGCACATTGTATTGCATTGTCTACCTGAGTTAATACAACTGCAATATGAAAAATGGTTAATAGACAGAACTTTATTAAACAATATTTATTTTGTTTTTGGAGATTTTCCAGAGGTGTGATACAACACATTCATTTGCAGTGTTAAATAATTGTTTATTATTATTATTATGCAACAACATTTTAATACTTTAGTTCTCTGATACTACAGACTTTTCCATATGAATTGTAGTGGTAACTAAATTAAAACATATTTCAGAACAGAATGATCAAAAGCCCATTTGTCACTGTTTTCTGCCTTGGTTTTCTGAAATAATTCCTAATGTTGCACTTGCAATTCACTACTCTATAAAGGAAAAGGAGCATATATGCAAAGATTCCACTGTATTAACCCCAGAAACAATCATTTGTGTTCCACACATATTTTGAGCTAAGTTCTCATTTTATTTTCTGGAAAGAGTAAGTCTTAAAAGCAGTCACTGATTTCTTATTGTATTTATTTCTCCTAGATGGAAAAAAAAGTAACATAGGTTCTATTTTCTATTTCCACATTAAAGGGGGTGTTAGTTGGAGTACCTTGGAAGATGGTTATAGTGACATATGGGGAGAGAGGTAACACCTGATTGGAGGAAAGTGCTGTGGCCTTTCTCGGAGCCTAGGCCCAAGGAAGGGTCATGATGCCCCTGCTGGGCAGATCAGGACCCTGCAGGCCAAATATCCCGGGACCAGAAGGGTGGGGCCAGGACAGGAACGGAAAGTACAAAAGGCCGGAGCTAGCAGCTCAGTCAGGGGGAAGCTTCTGCTGGAGAAAGATGTGCCTTCTCTGAGGTGGTGGTCTAAGCCTGACCCAGGCCCATGCAGAGTAAGCCTCCACCGATTGGAGCCTTAAGGGCCTGCCAGGCCCTAGTGGCTGGGAAGGGTTGCTGGGCCTTAGCAGCTGCGCAGAACTATTTGAGACCACTGACTGGAAGAAACCCGCCGAGGCCAGCCCTGACCTAAAGAAGCTGCCTGCTGCCGAGGACCTGCTGGAGCCCTATATGCCTGAGGACCCACGGGGACCCAATGATCTGGAGAAGCTGCCATCCACTGATGGCCCTAAGGAGTTCCTGGACCTGTTGCTGGCCAATGGTGAGGGACTCATGGGACTCCCTCTAGCTGTCTACCTCAGTGACTTAGAGAAAGACCCCTGGCTCCAGGTACCCAGGTTCAGGGTGGGAAGAAGTAGCCCAGGGCAGCTGACTATAGTTTGGCTGAGTTCATGGTCGCACCAGTGTCAGCGTGTTGTGGCTGGAGCCCCGCTGACCCAGTGGCAGAACCCCTTTGCTACTGATAGGGCCCTGGGCTGGGACACAGTGGCTTTGGGGGGACCTGTCTCCCTCTCCCCTTTTCCCTAGCCACCCTCGGAGTTCTTGTCTCCTCTGAACGTGCCTGCCCTGCTCCACCTGAGAGCTGGGGGCTACAGATGGCTTTGCCTGCTCGCCTGGGGGCTAAAGACTCTTTAACCTGCTAGCTTCTTGTTTTGCCTTAGAACAAGGCACTGTGGCCTTCCACAGAGCTAGAGCACCTGCTCGGCCGAGTTGCCAGCCTACACTGATGTATTCAGTGACCAATCCTTTTAAGACTTTATCGGTATCTGGAAAAAAGCTAGAAGCTAATGCAGGCCATTCAGTTAAATAAAATGTAGATCACAGCTACAACAAGGAAGGGGAAAAAGAGTTTTTTTTCAATAGGGCAGCCTGAAAAAATTATACTTTGTCTTGGGCAAAAAACTTTGTCTGGATGGGTAAGCAAAGTATAATTTAATTCTCATGAATTTCTATGACAAAGGGTAGGAAAGTAGATTTCAGGCAAATTTTTAAAAAGTGCCTAAATGCCATGGAAAGACAATGGGACCTAGGCAATTTTGAAAAATGTATGCTTTGTGCCTGGGTTATTATATTTTCCTGACAATTTTGCAAGCCTGTTCAAATGGTAACAGGAATCTTTTAATTGTGCAGGGTATTCCAGTACTGCAAAGACAGGTGCTATAGAAACAATATATATAAAAAATAAGCACAAATCTAACTCTATTAGTAAATAATACATTTGTGTTAGAATTTGCTATCCAGCGACCATTATAAATATCTACAGAAGTGAGAAATGATGGATTCCAGCACAAAATATTATATTTTAGTAATCTAGCATTAATCCCTTGAAACATTTACTTTAGAGAAATCCAAGAGTGATCTGACTTTTCTGGGATAGTACTGCACCTTGATCTAAACAAACAGGTTCCTCTTTGATATCAATAGTTAAGAGATTTTTTTTCTCTCTCCCTCTTCTTCTCCCTACCTCCTTCCTTCCAGCATGGTCTGTGCTTGTTTTGATGGGATATTAAATATGGATGCACGGTGACTGTAGGGATAAGGACTAATTACACTCCACTTCCTACTCCCTTTCACAAAAGCCATGAAAACTATTAGTATTTTGAATAGAAGGCTTATTTGAATGGTGTTTAGCTAATTGGTATTATATATGTACTTTTTTATTTTAGCTTTGATGTACCCAGAATATTATAGACCTCACTTAGAACATGATGAAAGTAAGGTTAGAGATACAAAATTGAAATCTCTCAAGGCCACTGTCTTGGATCAAAGACTGCATCTGAAAATAATGTACTAGGGTTCTGATAATTCACTCATGAAGGAACAGGTTTTTATGCAACCACATACTACATTATAGCTGATTACTTGGTAATATCATCATGTAAGCAGGGAGGTTCCAATTCTGAACTTTTTTAATTACCTTATTTTCTCTAATTTCACCAATTTTACAGATAAAATGGTACTGTAAAAGTATACAACAGCATGTGTAATTTTAAGTAGGTCACTACTCATTGTTCAATTCAATGTAAAGATAGTTATTAGGTTTCATGTATTTTTACTTTGACAAATTTTGCTTAGAGCAAAGCAGGAGCAGCAGCAGTAAAATATTATATTTTTAAATCCTCCTGTACTGGGCACAAGCAGTACCTTCAAGCAATGCAAAAAGAGAGATACTGAACACATATTAACTTACAAATAAAAGAATTGTCAGAGGAACTGACCAGTGATTTAGTGTCCTGTTTCTGATAGTGGTCAATCTGGATATTTCACAGAAAGGCGCAGCCATAAACTCCCCATAAAGCACATTGTGAAGTGCTATATTATGGGGAGGGGAGGATTTCTTCCTGTGTGTTTCAACAACATGCTGTGATAAGGAGTCCCAAAGGTTATTTGTTGTGTAATATGGTATTTCTTTTGTCTCTTTTAAATGTGGTGCCTTTTAATGTCAGTAAGCCTCTAATTTTCCCTGTACTGTTAGACTGGGTATAAATAAGTATGCCTGATTATAATTCCAGGCTGATTCGGTGCACACCCTTGCAGCCAAGTCTGGTGTCGCAGGTAAGTCTTTATTTGATATCCCCCTCTCAGGATATCAACCAATCAAAACTGACTAAGGTGCTAAAGAGCACCTCTTTGTGGAGGGTCTCATTTATAGTAACAGAAAAGCCAATGCAGAACAAACAAAACTGTCAACCCCACATCTCAGCTGGGTAACTGAGTCATTCTTAGTCCATCTGTCTCCCACCTGAGTCCAGTGCTCACCTCTACTCAAGCTCTTCTCAGTACCAGTCTCTGCCCCTGGTGTTAGGCTTCTTGCCCCTTCCTGAGTAAGTTCCTCCTCCGGAGTCCAGGGAGTTTTATCCACTATGACTCGTCACCAGGGATAGCAGGTGATCCTTGCCAGCTGGTTTTCTGGCCAGTGTCTAGGAAATCCCTGGCTCAGACCAGTCCCTCTTGGTTGCATGCTGACTGCAACCCTCCCTATAGGAGGTTCTCCTCTCTAGGAGCAATTCTTATAGGTTCTCCATTCTGGTGGGGGTCCCCAGAGTTCATCCTCTAGGCTCCCTGCTCAGCCCTCTGACTCAGGCTTCTCATCAGAGCTCCTCCCCACAAGAGTTCTTCCTCTGGAGTTCCCCTTTAACTGAGCTTGGGTAACATTTATTAGGTTCAGGTGTTTATTAGTCAGTCACTTGGAACAATCAATTGCCCCCTTGCGGGACCTTCATAAGGCAGTCACAGGCAGACTGGGTCCTAACTCTCCATAATAGGCAGCTGTTCTCTAACAGGCCTTCAGTAGCCTACTCAGTGTGATGGTGGCAGACTAGGTGTTATCTTTTACCTAGGCCTTACTGAACACGGACATATGCATTTCTAGAAACCAGACTAGCTCATTTGTGTGTTAGTATTGTTAAAATAGGTATTAGATTTATAAAAACGTGTTTAGACTTTATAAAATGCTTGTGAGCTGCTGTATGCAATAATCTCACTTATGATATCTTTATCCCATACTGTAAAATAATATTTAAATATTTTCTCTAACTATAAAAGTGTTTGCTCTAATACTGTAAACCTGTACTAAACCTAATACTGTAAGTCAGAGAAGCATTACCAAGTATGAAATACTAGTTTACCACAAAAAGTGTTCTCCTCTCCAACAAATGAAGGCCCCTAGACACCAGACAAGCCATTATGGAACATCAGTGGACAAAAGACTTTTTTAATTCCTCTCCGCACACGCATGAAGAGGAGACCTGCAGAAGTACTCATCCCATCAGCTTGAACTCTGGGTGAGAAGAGGGAAATAAAAATCCTTGTCAAGAAGAAAGTGTTAGTTCTATGCTGCTTGAACTCTGAAGGGCAAATATTTCTAAGTATAAGCATGAGTTCCCTAGTGGGCTTGGCTTGGGATAGCCCTAAAAGATATATAGAGCTTGAACATTACAACAGCTTCTATTACTTTTTGGAATCTAAGACTAACTCATTTGTGTGTATATGTATAACTGCTTTAACCTTGTAAATAACTCGTTTCTTTTTTTAGTTAATAAATTTTTAGATAGTTTTGAGAGATCTAAGGTGCAATTGACTTGGGATAAGACTGGTCCTTTGGGAATGGGCGTAAACTGACCTAAAGCCCCTCACCTAACCCAGAGGGCTACCCCATTGTTGGCCTCTTTATATGCCCTGAAAAGGGCAGACCACCACCTGACCCGAGTGACTGTCAACAGGGGGGTGCCAGGAGAGAAGAGAACCTGCCATGTCTTACCTGATGTCTAGATGGCATCTGTGGTGAGTGACCTCTTACCTTCACAGGGATTAATTCTGCAAGGTACTGGAGTCCTTTAATATTTTCACTTTTGAATATAAACTAACATTTCATTTGTCTTTTCACCACCACCCTATGGAACTGTACATCTAATCCCAAACGTGTACACAACAGTTTAAAATATTGTTGCCTATGCTTATCACTATGTGCTGCATTGAATTTTATTTGTAGTCATGTTGCTCAGTCAGTTTTGCTAGGTCTTTATGTTGTCAGCAAAACTTGCCAGCTTAATCATCTTCATTTAACTGTCATTAATAGATATGAACAGCTTCTTACGTTTGCTCATTTCTTCACATTTGTATACTTCAATCAAGTATACAAACTTTTGGGGTGGCCGGGTGTAACCCTCTTTGGCGTTTGCTAGCAACTGGAACACTGAACTGAGCCTCTACGGGGTCCTACCCTCTGAACTACAGTAACAACAGTCCTGAGTCTCCAGACACCATTTCCCAGGCTGCTTAGGGTCCAGGGCAGGGAAAGAAGAGACCAGAAACTCCTACAAAAGTCAGTGGAGCACTTCAACTGGAGTGATTATTAAAGACAGTTTGCTGAGCTAATGAGGAGCCAGGATTGCTCAATTTCTCAGTGAGAGTAGACAGGTTCTCAAATGCCAGAGGATTAATTTTTGATTTCACTTTTGGGCTGTTTTGAGTTTGAAGCTGGGAGAGGATCAGCACAGCCTGCCCTGGAGAGTTTCTGATTCCTACACAAAGGGAGACTTTGAACTATTGTGGGATTTAGTATGAGATCAGTGAGTGCCAGCCCTGAGACCAGCTATCACGGAGGTGGAGAACCAACCTCCTGACCTCCACCTACAGCCAGCCGAGACCTCTTCAGGACTCCAGACGAGGGGAGGATACTGCCCCACTCAGGAGTGAAGATGTCTTAAGGCAACCCCTCTTCTTGTTTGAGAGAGTCAACATTCACAGCACTGCAGCATTCATCTCACGACTTCGTGTACCACCTGCCTGTAACTGTGCAAGGGGGCGAGAGAACTGGGGTTTGCATACAGTGGGAAATTTACTATAGGGCTCATGTTTTACTATTTTAGTTCATCTTCATACTCTCCTTTCCCAGAGCCTTTGTTTCCTGTCCCCAATAAAATTCCCTGTGCTGAATTGTTCTTTTGGGGTGTGGCATTTCATTTGGTGTCTGTATTACTGTATTATAGTGTTTGTGAGCTGGGGCAGACTCTTTGTTAAAAGAAAATAATGGTTTTAGTTATTTTCCAAAGGCACAGCACCCCTTGTGTTCCAGGCACAAAGAAGGGTCACCAAGCAGGGAGGCAACAGGTGCTGAAATAAAGAATTCAGGACTCAACTCATGCAAAGATTGGGAGAAGCCACCCTGATATAAAGGAGGTTTCAGCCATTCCATAAATGAGGCTTCAGCCATGCTATAGAAGAAGGGTTACAGTTTCATATCTATCTGATAAATTCTTCATTCAGTTATGCCATTGAAAATATGGAGAACTCCATTAAGTCACTCCCCATTTACAAAAGTATTAATGAGAAGAAAATGTAAATCTATGACACACCTACTATGTATCAAAAATGGGTAACGAACACACAAATGCATGTTGCAGGCACAAATACCTGTTTGCCTCTGGTGACTGGGATTTTAGCCCTTAAAGGCTTTCTGATTTGTGGTTGAAAAGAGATGCTTCATACTGGCCTATAATTGATCCTGGGACGGCATTTGGTAGGAAGCCCTTCTTATTAGCAAGTTGCCAAACATCTACATATAAACCAAATACATTACTGGATTAGAGTCCAGTTTGAAAACTATTACACCATTAAACAAAGTTAAACCTCCACCCTTGCACACATGAAAATATCCCTATTGCTAATGTTAGTACAATCCTGTGATATTAATATAGAAACACACACATCTGTGTAGGACAATTAACCATATTAGGAATGACTGGCTTCTGAAGCAGCTCATATTTTATATTTCACCTTTTTTTCTTTTTTTTAAATAAATGCTATATTATGTGAGGTTAGTTTCATTCCCAGTAGTTTTCTTTTTTGGTACAGAGGAGAACAATCTCAGGATTCATAGATTGGTACTAGTCATCGATCTAATGAGTGTCATCATCAAGCGAATTCTGGAATATTACTACTAAAATCTAACTGATATTATTTTAAAATTTTAATTTAAAATAATTAAAATGTAAAAATGATAGCATTCCCATGAGGTTTGTTATGTCCCTGGCAATGTGTGACTCACACAGCAAATATTTCCCATTATGTGAAGGCATTCTTTGCCATAAATAAGCACTATTAAATGAAGCAAACCATCAATGATATTAAAGGTGGTCTGCTATAAGGTATTTTTGTACTACATTATGAAAGGAAAGCATTTTCCTGCTCTGTTTAGTTATATGATCAGCATGAAAGAAATGCATACAGAATTTCAATCAGTACTTCAGTATGTGGTACTTTATACAGGGGGAAAGCATCTGCTGTGTTGCACAATGGATATGTATCATAAACAGTGAGACACTGAGGTTCCTAGAAGACAAAGTGATAATCCACATATTCCATGCTTTGGCTGGTTTACTCTTGCAATAGAATTATGGCAATTAATTGTGAAGAGCTTACCTTTTTTTCTATAGTTAAAGTATCTCTTAGAAAATATAGTTTTTATCTGACTGCTAATTATCATTCTTTTTGAGTACGTAAATGGCTCGGTTAGAAGCACAGAAAAGAGTCAGACAAATTCTGCCCTCATCTACAATTCCTGTTGAACTCAATGAGAGTCACATGCACACATCCAAATGACAGAATTTGTCCAAGATCCTTTAAACCTACTCCAAACCTTTAAAAACAACTTCTAAAGTGCCATTTACATTAAAGATGAAACTACACTGTCAATTAGAAACTTTTATTCTGTAATGTAAAAAGCCATGTGAGCTATTTCTCCTACCTTATTGCCCTCTTCCCCCCCATGACATTCACTTTTACACTCATGTGGATATCACTACAAGGAAGATCTGTGCAGAATTTAAAAATGATAGACATATCACATGTGAAGTTAATATCTACGTTTTCAGAATCAGATATTAAGGAGATGGATACTATTGTAAGAGTCTACGTCATGCTCATGTTGGCTTGGCAGAACTTGATCTTTTAATTATTTTTATATTTTAGACAATGACTTTTTAAGCTTTTTTCCCCAATTTTTTTATTGACTTACATTTTCAGACTTGTGGGAAATGATGGTGAGGGTATCAGACAATTATTTAATGATAGTAGATACTGAGGTTCATAAAGGTAAAGCTTTATAATAATTTAAACAAATTGTCAGCATCACATGTCAAAATATATGTAGTAAATATCCTCAAATCAAAGTCTAAGCTGCTGTCAATCAGCATTTTTCTTACTCTGCCTATCTGTAAATTTCAATTATCAGTGGAAATATTTTTGTCGGTTTGTGTGTATACGGTGAAATCAATGTTTTCAAAATCTAATCCTTCCAAGTCTACCCATATGCTATGATTTTGGCCCAACTAATCCACTTTATGTGGGACCCTTTGATATTCCAAATACTGGAGCAGCTTCAAACATTGAAAGAATATTGAACAATCATCATGTTATTTAGAAATGTTTCCTTTGCATCTGATAGGGTATGTTTTCCACTCTTGCCCTGAAGTGGTTAAAGTATGCCAGAGGGACCAATTAACCTATTAGATTGCAAGATGAGAGAACTAAGGCTGAAAGAAAAGCCCTAATTAGGGGAAGCTCACCTGTGCAAGAACAGGTGGGACTGCTATAAAGCCAGAGAGATGATGGCAGAAAGAGACTGCAGGGAAGTAGTCTGCAGTCATTCCCTAAGCGGAGGGAGCTTGGGCTGGCAAGCCCAGAATGGGGGAGCCAGAAAGAGTAGGAATGGCTCAGGGAAAAGAAAACAAGTTACAGTATGGTGCAAACCTTGGCTGCTGATTAGAGGAACTCTGGGCTGGAACCCGAAGTAGAAGACAGACCTAGCTTCCCCCACTAGCCACATAGGAAGTGGCACGCTAGGGGCAGTGAATGGGAAGACTATCTAAGACTGCTGGTAAGGGAAGACGTTGTTACTTCGGAGAGGGGAAACACACAGACTGAGCTGGCCGGAGGGCCAAGTCATGAAGAGGAAGCACATTGAGTCGCAGAGAATGAGAGAGGCAGCAGCAGGACATGCAGCAAGTGGCAGAAAGGGACCTCAGATGTAAAAAGAGCTGATCCCCAGAGTGGCCAGGAGGAACACCAGGAAATTTTCTCCAAAAAAAAAAGTTATGCTGAAGGCTCAGTGTGGGCAAATTCAATCTTGGATCAATAATGTCTCTTTTATACATAAAAAAGTCATAGCTTTAAAGTCCATTAGTATTAAATTCGCAGCTGTAGCCCATCAGCAAAGAGGAGATTCCAATGGGACCCAATGCTTGCTTTTGACACTGAAAAGGTCAAAATAGTGGACTTTAAAGCTGTTACATTTTCAGGTATAAGGAAGCTATTTTAGATCATCTATAAAGTTTTTAGTTCTATGATTTTATGGCTTGCCTATCATGAATACTGAAACCATTCCAAACTCATGCTGACAAAATATTTGTCATACCACACAATCAATTACAAGGACAAAAAGGAGCATTGTGATCATCAGTCTGACCTCCTCTATGACACAGTCCATAGGACCTCCCTGAACTAATTCCTGTTTGAACAAGAGCATATATTTTAGAAAAACATCCAATTATATTTTTTTTAAATTGCCAGTGATGCAGAACCCAGATGCTCACTCCTTAGTAAGTTGTTCCAATGATTAATTACCCTCATTGTTAAAAAAAAATGCACCTTATTTCTAGTCTGAAGTTCCCTACTTTCAAATTCCAGCCACTGGATCTTGTTATTCCTTTGTTTACTAAACTGAAGAGTCCACTATAGAAGTTTTGTTCTCCATGCCGATCATAATAGATTAGCATAACCAAAGGTTCTAAACAGATTGAACTCCTGGAGTCTGTCAATATAAGGCATGGTTTCCAATCCTTTAATCATTCTTGTGGCTCTTCACTAAGCCCTCTCCAATATCAACAGCCTTCTTGAAATGTGGACACCAGAGCTGGAGACAGCATTCCAGCAGAGGTCACACCAGTACCAAATATAACCTTGCTTACTCCTACTTGATATTTCCCTGTTTATACATCCAAAGATTGCATTAGCCCTTTTCGCTAAAGCATTGTTCTGGAAGCTCATGTTCAGCTGATTATCCACCATGACTCCCAAATCTTGTTCAGAATTACTGCATCCCAGGATAGAGTCCCCCATCCTGTAACTATGGCCTACATTCTTTGCTATTAGATGTATAGCTTTACATTTAACCATAAATGTAATGTTGTTTGCTTGGGCCCAGCTTACAACGCGATCCGGATCACTCTGAATCAGTGACCTGTCTTCTTCATCCACCACTCCAATCTTACAAATCTTTGGGTCATCTGCAAATATTAGCGATGATTTTGATATTTTCTTCCACGTCACTAATAAAACTATTAGATAGCATTAGACATTAAAAAGTTAGATAACAAGAGCTGATCCCTGTGGGTCCCCACTACAAACACACCGACTTAATGATTCCCTATTTATATTTACATTGAGACCTGTCAGGTAGCCAGCTTTTAATCCATTTAACGTGTGCCATGTTGATTTTGTATCATTCTAGTTTCTTAATCAAATGTTGTGTGGTACAAATCAATCTTCATGTATTCTCTAGGCATTAGCCTCGGCCTGGATCTTATGCAAATCCACTGTGTTGGGGAGGGACTGTGCCCTCTCCCATACTCAGTGTGCACAAAGGCTGGACAGAATTGCAGTTCCTGTGCTCAGGGATCTCAGCTCCCTAATTACTCCCTAAAGCTGCATGATGTCTTAAAGAAGGCAGAAAGTAGCAGACACCATGCCGGCAGAGCTGGAAGGCCACACAGAGGAGTGTGAATGGAGCCTTCTACCCCCCTTAAGGGGCACAGAAATTTGCACCCTTCCCCACTCCCTGGGAAGCTCAGGAAGGTAATGTGCTTCTCTGAAGCTCGATAACACTGGCGTTTCCTTTGGGTGCTAAGGAGGTACACTATGGGCTATGTGCCAGTAGCACAGTTTACCCTACATAGATATATGGATTTTTTTTAAAGAATAATTCTTGCATCAAAAAAGTCTGTCAAACCATTACCATTTAAAAGTGATTACCATTTCCATGCATGGAAATAAAATCTTCTAAAATTAAATAGAACTTCTTTAATCTGTTAAATACTGTGTCGGGGTTTATGATGGAACAGAATCAGTTTTAGATTCATTTGGGGAAGAAAAAAGAATTCAATATTAGCTTCAGGATACGAGCAGTAGGCCTCCCATACTCAATGTCTGCATTCTCCATCACCTGGAGTCTTTAAATCAAAGATTGGATATCTATCCAAAAGATGTGCTCTAGGATTCTGTTCCAAAGTCCACTAAGGTCAATGGAAACACATCTATTGACTTCAGTGAGCTTTGGCTCAGGCATAAGTCGACCAAAAATTACTGGGCCCAATGCTTTAGTGATACAGAAGGTCAGCCTAGATTATGAATTTATGAATAATAAATAAAGATGGAAAGCAGATTTTCAGAGTATCACAAGGAATGGTACTTGGACAATCTTCCAAAATTTTCATGCAACCCTTTCCTCACCATCATGGAAAAAATTCCATTGGATGTGATCACGTTTCTTCTCCTCAGTAATCACCATGCAAATTAACTCAAAATAGCCTACTAGAAAGGACGTGGACAAGTCAACCACTATATCTACATCTTCTGGATCTGCCCATAGTTCCACACAGTCTGGTCGTGTGTATGTGAAAGCTTATGGAAAGATCTGTGACACACTTTTCAATAAATCTCCAAGCTCCTATGTCCTAGGGGATATTCACAAGAGATTCATAACAGGAAGAAAAACATACCACCATACTATAGATTACCAGAGAAAACTGCTGAGATGTGATAGTAAACAAAATACATATTAAAGAGAACCAAATTATTGCTCAAATCCTACAGTCCCAAAATGTGAATGAGGATCATTGGGCTTAAGCTAATAATTTACAACATACAAAGGAAATCAGCAATGATCTAGACCTAAAGCCACATTGCATGGAACCTATGTATCAATATCTCTACACAAATAATTCTTTCCTAAGCTACTTACCTAGCAAACACATTTTCCTTACATAGCTCCTACAATATCTGCTTGTGTACACCAGTATAAGAATGCCACAATACACACACATTTTATATATTATATCTATATACATGCATAGTTAGGGTTGGTCCTGATTTTAGCAGGGGGTTGGACTAGAAGACCTCCTGAGGTCCCTTCCAACTCTAATCTTCAGTGATTCTATGATTCTGTATTTTGGTGAATATATATAAATATACAGTTTTTCATTGTCTCTTGTTACTGCATTGTCATACTTCTCTCCCTCCCACTGAGTGACAGTGTAGGTGTGTGTATCTATAATATAAATAAAAAAATTAGTGCAACATCGTTAAATCCATACAGAAAAGCATGTTTTTCTATATGGAACCTTTACCAAAAACACATTTTTCTATTTGGACTTGATGTTGCACTAATCACATATAGATGAAACATGACAATTCTGTAACAAAAATAGTAAATGAAATAGTATCATTTATAGAATGTACCTGTATTTTGGATTCCCTGTATACATACGCCTTTTTATGGAGGTGGGAGAGAGGGGGGGAGGAGAGGGGCAGGAAATGGGTAGGGTAGATAATTAGTGTCATGCTGTCTGGATAGGGGGAGCCCCGAGGTGTATTCAGGAGCTCCGATTACTCCTTTCTACACCAGTCTCGCGTTGGGGGTGTCATGCGGGCTGGCTTGAGTGGGTGGGCATTTAGTATATTGGGTGACATCAGTATGGCAGAATCATAATAATCCATATGGGATATGCCATGTCAGGTACTGTTAGGAAGGTTATAATGTGCTAAATAAGATAATAATACTTATGTTCATGTGTGATATGTGAAATGGAAGTTATAGATGTATTTGAGATATCTGTATTTCAAACTGCTCTGCCTGGGCAACACCCCAGATAGGAAGGCTGCAGAACAATGGCCTGCATAATGGCCCATCAAGGCATTCCCAGGTGCAAGGGGCCCTGAGGGAGAGGCCAGCATCACCACTGAGTCACCAGAACCTGCTCACGTGACTCTGGACCCCAGGCACACCGGAGGAGTCACCAGGATTGGCCCATGTGACTATGGACTCCATTTTGGGTCTTGTGACTGCCCACAGGCTGCATGGCCGGGGGAGGGGGTTTATAAGATCAAACCACAGGATCCATCTTGGTCTTTGTTCCTGTCCAGCTGCAGACATACACCTATCTCTGGACCAATTCATCTTGCAACTGAACCGAAGGACCTAGACCCACCCAGGTACTGGATGTGAACCAGAGAGAACTACACAAGCCTGCAACTCCACATTTCTTCCAGAAACCTGAAGTATATGGACTTTTAATCATTTGTATATCTGTGATTTACTTTAACCCTTTAACATTTCTCTCATGGTTTATTTCTTTCTTTTTATAATAAACCTTTAGTTTAGATACTAAAGGATTGGCTGCCAGCATGGTATTTTAGGTAAGATCCAAACTTACATTGCTCTGGTGCTGTGGCTGACCCTTTGGGTCAAAGAGCAGAGAGTTTAAGTAACTGGTCTCTTTGCTGGACCTGGTGCTGATTTGGGAGCCTGGAGCTGAAATGCAGTGAAGGGGGCTGTGGGCATTTGTGGACTGGCTTCATGATATCCAGTGTGGGGTAATCAGAAGCAGTTCGTGGCTGGTTGGGAAGCCGGGCTTCAGTGTCACCCACCAGCGTGGGGAGAATCTGCTCTCCTTTTGCAGCCTGCCCTGACCTTGGCATTATCAGCTGGCAACCCTGGGCACAGGTTGTATCACAATTAGTAAAGTGTTTTACACTATTTTTCAACTGTAAATAGACAGTGTTTATATTAAAAATTATGGAGCTATGAATACATGCATTCAAAGACATTGTTTCTAGTTAGAAACAAACAAACAAAAAATACCCTCATGGCAAATTTCTCAACATGACATTCTAAAGACTAGAATCTTTCAGGAGGGTTCTAGAAGGGCCCCAACACACACACCACCAACAAAAAATCCATATATTTGAACGAACATTTATCGTTTTTTCTTTTTTGTTTATGAATGAAACAATTTAGTAATGGATGACTACACGCTATAGCAAGGTGAACTTGCTCTTCTAGAAGTAAATGTGTGATAGCTGCAAAATGTTCTCAATAGAAAGATTTAATCTGATTTTAGAGATTTTATTCTCCCCATCACATACACTCACCCCCATACAAATCTGTTAAATCTTAATGTATTGAAGAATTTATTGAAGAAGATATAGCAGTGAATAAAAGCTATAGCAGTGCATGTCTGCGGTTGGGGAGGGGGGGTGAACACATTTGCAGGGATATTCCATTTGGATTAGTTCCTTTCAATTTTAATTCAAACACAAGAGGTTCTAATTTATACATTCAAACTAAACCAAGACTTGTAAGGTCTGTCAATTTCATCCACAAAGCTTCTTTGTTGGACATTTTCATCAAACGATAGGCAATTCATTTTACTGGGAAAAGAACTGATCAGTAAAAGAATAAATTGTATCTTTAATGCATGGCCAGATCACTGGATTACTGCTAATGTGTTATTAGTCAAGCAGAATCTCCTTTTCAAAGAGTCCTGCAGTCCATGTCAATCTGATTAAAAATCAGTGAACAAGCACTTTCTCCCTTTGTTGTATATTAATGAGAAGCATTATATCCCAAAATTCTCTTCTGTACGAATAACCTCTAGCTTCCTGTAAATGGAGCATGTTAGAGGAGCACAAGCACAAAAAGTGTTTTACCTGACATTTGTAGCAAAGAAAAAAATGATATTGATATCACCTAGTTTTGAATGGTTATCCACAGTGGTATACCTCCAGTGACATTTTGGTAGCTATATTAATGCTACTGGACAGCATCTAATGTGAAATTATTTCACAAAAAGGGAACAGCAGTTTATCCTCTTAAAGGTATGGGTTGATATTTTTAAAACACTCTCGGTGATTTGAACTTCTTCCATTTAAATTTATGAAGGATGTGCTTAAGTCCCCTGCATTGCTTTGAAAATCTCAGCTGTGATAGCTATGAAAACTGCCACGGTTAACCATTTAAATGTTAAACAAGACACAATTATAGCTAATTTGAACTCCCTCATAGATGTCATAAAAATCACACATGGGAGCTCTGAAATTGGGATAAAAGGAATGGGGAAAGTTGACTTTAACAGTGTCTTGTTTAATTTGATGATTTAAGTGACTTTTCAGTAATGGGGCTCTTTTTACAAAAAAGAACAGCTTTTCTACAACTGTTTTCCTCCTCCCCTACCACTTACTGTACCTATGAAATACTGTTGATGCACTATTATGAAGAAATGCTAATCCCTGCACACTCCCTGGAAACATACCTTCTATTGTCCAACTGATTAATTTCCTACCTTAATTTGCCAAACACTACTAATCTACGCAAAATTTTGCAAGTAAGACTTTAAGCCAGGATGGATTTCCCAAAACCCTTTCTAGCAAGTTTGAGGCAAATTGCACAAGGTATTTAGGAATTATGATTGTGGGGTGGTGGAGAATGAAGTGATCTTATTACTTGGGCTTTATCCAAAATTTTTTTTTTGACATGTCATGACTCTTAAATGAATTGACCTAAAAAACCCACCTTGGTTTATATTGCAGTTCTACTTTGAAAAGTAACATTATGGTGCTTTCTTATTTAAACTGATTCATTCAGTTCATTTAGTTGGTCATATTTGCTGTTTTAGTGACATAAAATGATTCTTCCTGCTTTAGAAAAGAGAAATCACAGCTATAGGCTGGAATGTAGCATTATGAACAGAATTGTTTACTAAGATTCAATTGAGCAGATTATAAATTTGGTTGAGAAAGATAACTAAATATATATATATATAAAACACTTAGATGTTTGTAAGGCATTTGATTTAGTACCATGTGATATTCTGATGAAAAAAGCAGTATATAATATCAAAGCATATGTAAATGAATTAAGAAGAGTAGTTCTCAATGAAGAATCATCATTAATAGTTTCGTTCTAGTGGGGTTCGACCAAAAGTTTTACTTGGACTAACACTATTCAATATTATCAATAATCTAGAAGTAAACATGAAATCATTGGTGATAAACTTTGCAGATGAGACAAACATTGGCAGAATGGCAAAGGATGAGGAGGACTGGGCAGCCACACAGAGTGATCTGGAACTTTTAATATGATGGGACCATTTGAATAAAATGCATTTTAATACAGCCAAATGCAAGGTCATACAGCTAAGTAAAAGGAATACGGGCCATAATTACAGAATGTGGACTGTAGCTTGGACAGCAGTGACTCTGGAAAGAATGTAGGGGTCATAGTGGACTAGCAACTCAATATCAGCACCCAGCACAATGCTGAGGCAAAAAGATCTAATGTCTTCCCTGTATATACAGATAGGAGAGTAGTGAGTAGACCTGGTGGTATTTCCATTTCATGGGAAATTTTGACAAAATTTGTTTTTGTTCCATCTTGGAATGAAACCAAATATTTTCAAATTTTCCATGAAATGGAAATTCGGTAAGATTTCACCATAATATTGTGTTTCCAAACCAATATTTGTTTCTTGGGATCCTGGCAGTTTCACTACTGCCTACTATTGAGTAGCAGTCGTAAAACTGACAAGAATCATATTGCATTTAGTCAGCAGTTATCAAGGCTTCCAGGATCCACAGCTCTGGGGTCTGTTGGACTCCCATAAGAGTGGGGTACCCAGGGCTTCCCCATTCCTGGGGCCAGCTGGTTCCCTGGGCTGCCTGACTCCCACAGTTCAGGGACCCAGCTGAACCAAGAATCAGGAAGCCCTGGCGGTTCCCAACTCCAGGGCAGATCACATGGTTGCACAACCCCAGAAAACAGAACTTAGAAGTCCTGCCCATGTTCTGTCAGAAGATTAGTTGAAAGCAACATATTTCTGCCAAACATTTAGCTGTCAACAAATCAGCATTTTTCAATGGAAAACCGTTGAATCAGAAAACTTCTGATAAACTTTAGTAGTGAGTAAGATAGGTAGTTGATTTAACTTCTGTATACAGGACTGGGCAGACAGACTAGGATACATGCAATCCTGTTTTTTCCAAAAATGTAGTTTGCAAGCATTTCTAAGTTAGAATGTTATTTTAGAAGAAAAGAGAAGGATGCAAGCACAGAGAGACTCCTTGGAGATATTGTACTTTGCTCTACCACCTCTCTTACCTCTTCTACATATCCAACTAGTAATTTAAGGGTGATCCTCTGTGCCCTAGATGGCACTGAGGCACACAAAGCCTAGTCAGTGTTCATCAGCATGTAAGTAATTCGTCACTAACAAAAATCTACTGGAATATGGTATTCCAATATAGTTCAAGAGTCAAGTAAAATGCCACCTGATTCTCTGCAAACTGATGCTTTTGCTAGCATATCATCTGCCAGAGCAGAACAACACAATTACCTATAGAGGCAAAGCAAAAGTGATGAGAAAATTTGTACAAATATGGAAATCAATGTAGTACAATGTACAGAACATACAAGCTATTTCTGAAATGCAACATTCTAACTTCAAAACTCTCTGATGTAAGTCACTTGAGTAAAATCAATACACTTTTTTTCCTTTTGACTTGTGTTAAGATAATTTCCAAATCAGAAAAACTATTGAAAAATAATGCAAAATAAGATACTTTTATTCTGACAGACATCTGACTCATTATAGGTAAGATTTGCAAAGATTACTTTTATTTCTTTTAATCAGTTCTGAAATTTTGAGTTAAGGTAATCTTTCAACAGAACTGTTTTTCCAGTTAGAATGATAGAAAGCCTCTAAATGCAGTAATCTACAAAATTAGAAATAGATTTATGGGTTCAGAAGATCATCACCTTTAAAAGCACCGATTCAAAGTAATCTAGTTTTGAACAGATCAGCTTTTGACTTTAGGGAATCCTGTCAATTTATTTTTAATCTAGTCCTTTGTATCCACTACGCATTCTGGGCCAGATTCTCTGTTGGCATAGGGCAGCATAGCTCCCCTGAAGTGAAGGGAGATGCACCAATTTTCACCACCTGAGGAACTGGACCTGTATTTTCTACCATATATAATCATTGTAATAAATCCAGAAGTTGACAAGATGACTAAACTATTTTATCAAGTTCCTAGAAGTGATGCTAATATTTCTAGTATATTGTATTTCTCTCTTGAATGTTATCACCACATCTCTTTGGGAGGAGGAACTCATATTCATTAATATATTTTTCAGGCTTGTGCACATAAAAATCATGTTAGATATTAAAGCTCAGACTAAGTTTAAGAGTTGAATCCCAGCCCTAAACACTGTCAAATTGGATTTAAATCCCTGCATGCAAATTTTTGCTATCTACAGTGTTGCATTTTTCAATGCAAGGATAATACAGTAATTAAAGCAAGAGTAATGGATCGCTGAGACCTATTCTCCATTTCCCAGGGTTTTATCAGCTATGACAGGAACACATTTTAACTCTCCTATTGGACCAAAAATCACCCAACTGTTTTCATATTGGGATCTTGGAAACCCCTAGTATGTCAAAATTGGAAAAAAAACACCTGGGATGCATTTAAAACTGACTTTATTGTAACCAGTAAACTATAAAAATAATTAACAGGATAAAACTTTCCTACATTGAGAAGTTCATTACACAGTACTTACATTGGGGGTTTAATACACACCACGATCAAACACATTTTTAAAAAAAGGCTATACACTATACAGGTGTTGGGATCTACAGGTATAGTCTATGCTCCATAGTGTAGACTAATCATAGTGTAGAGTGGCCTGTGTCAGCTAACTCAGGCTTGGTCTGCAGGGCTATAAAATTGCAGTGTAGATGTCTGGACTCCAGGACCCCACGATGGGGGAGAATCCCAGAGCCTGGGCTCCAGGACCCATGACAGGGGAGGGTCCCAGAGCCTGAGTCCAAACTTCAACACTGCAATTTTATAGGCTCACTATATGGGTAGCAACAGCACGAATATAAGAGGCACAAGCACAGCAAAATGGTCTACTACTTTAAACAAATATAGCAAACAGGTGACATGTTCTGAACATGTAAAGCTTTCACACTTCACATATTTTTGAAGGTTTTTTTGTTTTGTTTTTGTTTTTTGGCCTTGTTCTCTGAAACAGATGTAACATTTTCCCCATTTCTTAGCCTTTAGATCAGTACCCAGCACATTAGATACTGCTTCCCTAGAAGCCTGAGGCAAGGCTGTACCCGAGTCTCCAAGAAATATCCACCAAAGTCATTCAACAATCCAAACAATATATGCATTTCAGACATGAAATGTGCATGCGTAGTGCAACAGTGAGTCTCTGCCCCAGCAACAGCATCTGTCAAGTGGAGGCGTGGTAGAAAATGTGTCAGACAATTGTGGCTTCCTCAGAAACTCATCCTAGGATGTGTAGGCTTCCCAGAAAATTAACTTGCCACTATTATTTCCAAATAAACTCAATTTGCTGGACAACTGTGATGATACATGAGGCAAATATTTCCTGGGCTCTCAAAGTATTGGTCTCTCCAATACAGTTCTCCTGTTGGTGGCTTTTTCTGAAAAACAAAAGCCTTTGAAACTGCAATGATAAAAAAAATGCTGAAAGTTTCACATAACTGCTGCCTCACAAACAAAACAATCTGATGCCGGAATACCTGCATAAAGAATTTGGGGTCCAACCATCCCCAGTACTTTCTGAGTGACATTTTTTGCTACACATAAAACACAAGAGGTAGGATGATAAAACGAATGCAGATTGAAATCCTCCTAGTCTGAGAATACTTCATGGAGGAAGAGGCACAAACGTTTGACATTTGACATTTTTGTGTCAATTTTTGCACTTTGGGGTCAGATAGGCCATGATCAATTCAGATAGGTTCAGGTTATTATTAATCGGTGAGACACTGAATGTCTGGTAGTAAATGAGAATTATGGACATTCTGGACCTCTCAGGATCAATTCCTTATTGTAATAGGAAGTTCTTTTCTTGGGGGGAATGCAACTTGCAGAAGATAGAGTTAATTGTCCTTTCTCTTTTTGCTTGGGAGTTAACTACCAATTCTAATGGAATTTTTCATAAATACAGGAGAAATCTCCATATACCAGTAAACACAAAATACTTGTTTTGCACTTGATACGACTTATAGTCTTCTCCAAAAATGTGGGACCATTTGGTATCATCTATGACTGAGTAGCCTTCTGTGTACATCTTTTGGTAGAGGCTGAGGTCATTATCTCACTCAGACTGTCAGATTTCCACAATTTTAAATAATATTTTAAACATCAGTAGTTTGTCAGCAAAAGCCAACATAATTCATGAGATAGGGATAAAAGCTGCCTGGAAGAATACTGGTATTGTACAAGGCACCTGCAAGCTTCCTGCTGCCTTGGGCAGTCAGAGGTCAACAGCAAAGCCTTGAGAAGCATTGTTTCAAAGCCACCATCTCACTATCATAGACATGAGGGTTTGGCTGTAGCTTTCACAAAAAAATGAACAAATAACTGAAACCTGAAATGATATAGTATCAAATCCTGTACCTCAATCCGTAGCCACAGAGGGAATTGACCACAGCACACTAACACAGTTCTGCTGCTTGGGGGTGTGGAGCAGGATTCCAGGAGCATACACCAAGGTCTACACCCTCTTTATATCCTGGGTTACAGTATACAGCAGAGTTTGCAGATAGGTATATTGGCTCTGTGACTGCTCTTGCAGACAGGGAATACAGTGACTGAAGGGGTGTTACAGCAGCCATGAGTTTGCTGAAGTGGACACAGGCAAGCCTGAGCAGAGGATTCTTTTCTTCCAGGGTCTTATAGAACGTAACTGTTCACACCCCATGTACTCAGGCTCTGTGCTGGAGACAGAATTTTGTCCATATAAATAACAAGACAAACACCACTCAACTCAAACCAGTTAATGGAAAGTCAAGGGATTGGATTTAGAGCTGTAACCTGTTATCATTAGCCTGCTGATCATCTAGTGGAAATGAGCAGCCCTAATATGTCTGAGAGGATCTCCATCTCCTTCATGGCAGCAGTAGTCATAATCTCTTTATATAAGCAAGACCAAACTTCCTGCAAGTAGAACGAAAAGAGGATCTCCCATGTTGTCCCTATAGATAAGTGATCCAAGTACCTCATCGCTAGCCAAAGTCATTATCGGTTAATAGTTATTTTGCTCATCTCGTCTCTCCCTTTAACCTTTATTGCTATGTTGCTCAAACAATGGTATAGAGAATGGACCATATCATGAGCTGATGCAAACTGGTTTATTTTCATTGACCTCAAAGGAGTTATGCCAGTTTGCACCAGCAGATAATTGGGCCCAATAAACTTACAGTTCTGTATCATCGTTGATCTCGGCAGCCCTTACAGTCCTTTACAAACTTTACTAAAATCCTCTTCTGAGGTATAACAGGACAGTGCAGGTACTACCATGATGATTTTCTGTTGTGCAGAAGCATGAGGTAGGGAAAGAATGCTTGGCTTCCAACTGTTTTACTCGTGTGCAACAACCGGGAAAAATATAGCCTGCAATGCCTTCCTCTTATTTGAACTGAGACCATTTCCTATCATATCCTCAGTTTAGTAGCAACTGGACATCTAACTTAATGAATGCCAGTGAAAATGAGGTAGGATCAGAGGCTAAAATAGGGAAAGAACAAGTTAAAAATTACTTAGACAAATTACTTACTTAGATGTTGTCATGTCACTTGGGTCTGATGAAATACATCCTAGAATACTCAAGGAGCTGACTTTGGAGATATGTGAGGCATTAATGATTATCTTTGAAAAGTCATGGAAGATGGGAGAGATTCCAGAGGACTGGAAAAGGGCAAATGTAGTGCCAATCTACAGAAAAGGGGAATAAGGACAACCTCGGGAATTAAAGACCTGTCATCTTAACATCAGTACTGGAAAGATAATGGAGGAAATAATAAAGCAATCAATTTGCAAACACTTTGGTGATAATAAAGTTTTAAGTAACAGTCAGCATGGATTTATCAAGAACAAATCATGTCAAACAAACCTAATAGTTTTCTTTGACAAAGTAACAAGCCTTGTGAATGGAGGGAAACGATAGATGTGGTATATCTTGACTTTACCAAGGCTTTTGATACCGTCTCACATGACCTTCTCATACACAAAGTATGGAAATACAACCTAAATGAAGCTGCTATAAGGTGCGGGAATATTTGGTTGGAAAACTGTTCCTAGAGAATAGTTATCAGAGGTTCACAGTCAAGCTGGAAGGGCATATCAAGTGGGGTTCTGCAAGGATCAGTTCTGGGTCCAGTTCTGTTTAATATTTTCATCAGTGATTTAGATAGTGGTATAGAGAGTACACTTATAAAGTTTACGGACGATACCAAGCTGGGAGGTGTTGAAAGTGCTTTGGAGAATAGGATTGATATTCAAAATGATCTGGACAAATTGGAGAAATGTTCTGAAGTAAATAGGATGAAATTAAATAAGGACAAATGCAAAGTACACCACATAGGAAGGAACAATCAGCTGCACACATACAAAATGGGAAATGACTGAAGGAGTACTGTGGAAAGAGATCTGGGGGTCATAGTGGATCAGAAGCTAAATATGAGTCAATGTTTTAACACTGCAAAAAAAGCAATCATTCTGGAATGTATTGGCAGGAATGTTGTAAGCAAGACACAAGTAGTAATTCTTCCACTCTGCACTGATTAGGCCTCAACTGGAGTACTGTGTCCATTTCTGGGTGCTACATTACAGGAAAGATGTGGACAAATTGGAGAAAGTCCAGAGAAAAGCACCAAAAATGATTAAAGGTCTAGAAAACATGATCTATGAGGGGAAAATTGGGTTTGTATAGTCTGGAGAAGAGAAGACTGAGAGGGGACATGATAACAGTTTTCAAGAACATAAAAGGTTGTTACAAGGAGGAGCGAGAAAAAATGTTTTCTTTAACCTCTGAGGATAGGACGAGACTAATGGGCTTAAATTGTAGCAATGGCAGTTTAGGTTGGACATTAGGAAAAACTTCCTAACTGTCCAGGGTAGTTAAGCACTGGAATAAATTGTGTAGGGAGGTTGTGGGATCTCCGTCATTGGAGATTACTAAGAGCAGGTTAGACAAACACCTGCCAGCGATAGTCTAGATAATACTTAGTCCTGCCTTGAGCGCAGGGGACTGAACAAGAAGACGTCTTAAGGTTCCTTCCCGTCCTACACTTCTATGATTCTATTTTAATATAAGAATCTTCTCTCTCTGACCACAGAATGCATACCAGTTTGTATAGCATCTTATAGTGCTAGTGACAGATATCAGTAACACCTGACTGTGACTAAAACATGTATTTATGTCCTGTAGATGCTATTTTTAATCTTATTCACAATTTTGGTCTAGATTCTTCATAGGAGTTCCATAGCCAGTGAAAAAATTATCCAATAACAACTGCTGAAGTGACCAAAATTAGTTAGCATTAAGGTGAAAATTCTGCTATTTTCAATACAAATTATTTGACTCTAAGTTTTCATCAGACAGGACAAATGATCAAAATGACCACTAACTGAATTAAGTGGGAAGCACTGGAGAATGTGCTTATTCTGTTTATAAACATCAAAACAATGAGTTATCAAGCTGTGAATAAGTCTTGTAACAGAGTTAAAACAATTTTTTTTTGTACTTACCTAGAACTAACTTTGTGCATTCAATGCAAAAGAAAGCATGACAGAGCCGCTGACTTTATTTGAATCTTATGTGAAATCACTAGTCACCTATACTTGTAAATATTTAGCAGGTTTCCTTTGAGTGCATTGCTTTTCTATTGAATATCTTATTGTACCATATGTCTGTGTAGGTATGGATTGTAAAACCTAAACCAAATGACAGGTGGAATTATTTGAGCTATTAATGAGAAATGCATCCAAAAAGGATAGTTTTTCCTTTGGATTTTGTCTGTTCACTCTGACTCAGGTTATTTAAGCATTGCAGAGTTTCTCTATTTTCCAAAGAATAATAATAAAAAGAGTAAAGAATCAAGTTTTTGAAATTACAAGACTAAAGGGCCTGAAGTATGATAACTGTGTCAACACATGTCCTCCAACATAACCAGCCCAGGAAAGAGACACTCTTTTTGGTATCTTTAAATCACTCCATCTGAGAGGAACAGATCACTCTACAAGGTAGAGAGAGATTACTTTTTCCTCCTCTGACATATTTAGTCTCCTTGAGGAAAATGAATCTTTTCAGTGTTATCCCTATACAGCAAGAAAGTCATTTTAATAATAAGAAACTGCATGTCAAATATAGCAGTTACCTTAATTAAAAAGGTGATCCGCCAGAGGGTTGATTTCCTCTTGCGATGTTGATTTACACACTGAAAATAATTGGCACACGATAACCAGCAGAGGGAAGCCACTCAGAAGAGGTTAGATTTTAGTGGAGTGCACTGGTGCTGCAATAAGGTTTATATTTATTTGGGAATGGGGGGTTGCTTATGGTCCTGTCTGTTTGCTACGATTAGCATTCTGCAGCTTAGCAAAGACATCACCTTGAACTTTCTTCTTGATGATTACCCGTTTTCTCTGACAACTGATGAGCTTGACAGTCTCGTTAAACTGACAAATTTATAATTTGCAGAAGATCCTACTGCCTACCACCTGGGTAGCAGCAAAGCAGTGGTATAACATGAACCTGGAAGATATTTTAATGAAAAATACTTGTAATAAGCCAGCTGTTGGCACTGAAACAGAGTGTTTCATTAGCCATAGAAAGAAAGAATGGAACCGGGCACAGGAAATACTTACAGTGTAATTCTTTACACCAATTTATAACTACAGAGACCTCGCCTAACTTAAAGCAGTGCGAGGTCAGAATCAGGTCTTCTGTCTCTTATCTACCAGGCTGGCCTGGTCCTTGATATAGATATGGACACTGCCTTGCATGTAATAAAACAAACCCAAACAAAATATGCTAGACATACATGAATAAACATGGTGGCTGATTTTTCAAGATAGGTAAAATGGTGAAGTAGGTTGCAGATTTTAGGTACTTGGTCTCAGAAAACTTTAGGAAGGGGCTGTGTGCACTGTGTGGTAAAGAAGTGTTGAAGAAGGCATTGGATAATTGATGTATTAACTTTCATTAGGGGCCAAACAGCCTCCCAAAGGCAGAGTACTGGGACAATTCAGAATCTGGGTTAATGGGTTCCAATTCCAATCAGTGCAACATGTCATGCAACTGTGCAAGAACCACCATCCTTTCCATAATAAAGAAAGGTAACCAGAAATATATACTTCAGGGACACTGCAAGAACTTGATTATCATCTGGGTGTCATCAGTAGGGTTTACTCATTATATAGCAATAGGAAACTTGTCATCAAAAAGAAGTAGAAAAACAAAGTATAAAAAACTGGAATCAAGGTAAATACTCTGATATGTTTCAGAATTAGATAGTATTAACAGAGCAAAAAATGTGTCACTTAAGTTAAGGTTGCTAGGTAACCTTAAAATCCAAGTATATATATGTGCATACACACCCATCCATCAGGGAAGGTCAACATTTTACACATTAAAAAAAGGCACATGAACGATTAAGGGATGGTAAATAAAAATGCAAATATCCTCAGTGTTCATACAGTCTCTTCAAAGACTTTATTTATGCTTTTGATTTATATTTAAAAGCATCCTTCAATTAACTTTTAGACCAAAATATTTTTCCTAGCCAAAGTTATAGGTGAGGGAGCTGGCTGCAACCTTGACCAGAGGAGTCATGTCCATATCTATTTAATGATACAAGACAAGATACAACTATGAAATAGCCAATAAGTGCTGTAGACAGAAAAGGAAGCAAGGAGAGAAAGGGGCACAACGTGCACAATGATTACTCATTTTAGAGCATTAATATTCATAACCATAAGGCTACATTTCAAATGAATTGCAGGCCACGTTAGGCCTGTAAGATACAGATGGAATACTTTAGTTTTACAGTCATTCTCTGACTCTAATGACATATGTTGGGGAGGGCAGAGGTGATCAACTTTAATGCTGCTGAGCCCAGCATACAGACTCTTAAAAATGACAGTAAGTGTCTCTGCTTTTTAGGTTAATGAGAACATAATAGACCTCAATAGACCTGTTTTCCCCTCCCTCCCATCAGCAAGGGCCAAGTTCACTAAAACAGCATATAAACTGTGTTTACCCAGCTAGCAACAGCATGACTTAACCAAGGTCAGACAGGCTAAAGCTGTATTCTGCTATGCCAAGAGGCAGCTAAAATATTTTGCTTTTAAATACATTTGGACAGGTTTTTATTCTTTAAATGCATGGCTTTGCTCTACAAACAACCCTGTGGGTTACTCAATCAGTGAAATATAGTTTATTTTGGTTAGCTCAAAAATGTACATAATTTAAAATGATATTGCAGATACTTTAGATACTTTAAAGTGAACTAAGAAATCTTTTCCACAAATGTGTAGCCTTTACACCTAGTTTGTAACATTCTGTGTTAGGAGCCACAAATGAAAAGTGTACTCTAATGGCACAAAGTCCACCAGGAGGGAATTATTGGCATGGTAAGATGCTCTCTACAACCTTTCTGCCAGTTAGCCTGCCTAGCCACCCAAATGGACAGCAGTGGCTGTAGAAGGGGCATGGTCAGGGCAGCTGGGAGAAGTAATGGCTCAGTAAACCCTTGTTGCGGCCTTCAATGAAACCTCTGGTTGAGATTAAATCTGCATTCTCCAGAAAAAGGGTAGTGGTGGAAACAGCACCTTCTCTCATAGGAAGTAAACCTCCTGTGGGTCTCAGCCTTTGTTGACACAGGGAAAGGTGAGATGTACACATCTGCACCAGTTAGAGTGAAGGTAATATAAACATAAAATATAAATATATAGTTCAGCCATATAAAGATGTGGCCAGAAAGATCCAAACTACAAAGTGTCTAGCTATGTCAACAGTCAAGTTAAACAGGTGCAGTAGGGCTGACCAGGTTCTCCTCTGCACAGGTCTCCTTAGAGCTGGTCTATGGATTTGTGAATCCTGGGGAAAGGAAGATAAGCCCTAGTGATACTGTGTCTTACATAACTTTACCATTTAAAACTCCTAATCCTAACATTACTTTTATGTACTTAGTTTTATTTACATATATTAACCATGTGTCCTGAACTATCATTGCAGACCAGTGCCCTGACCACCAGGCTATAAAAAGCAAATGAATAAGTGTCGTCTCCCTTCACCCTGCCAAAAACCTTCTCAGTGATTTTTTTTTTTGGTCAAAACTGCTATATTTCCACAACACATTGTTTGAAGAAATGTTATTTGATGAAAAAGAAAGTGTTCCAACCAGCTCTACTCATTGTCTTTTTATGATCAAAAGCACACCTACATTAATGGTAAGAACGGAAGAAATGGTTTTTGTTCCTGGCTCAATTTTTGCCCCAAGTTACACCCATGTCACTTCCCTGACTTCAGTTTGGTGCATTCAGGAATTGAATAGTTTGTGCTCTAGATGCAGGGCCAAAGAGAGCTCTGGCCTAAGTAGGTGCAACTCCATTGACATCAGTGGAGTTTCACTGGCTTAGTCCAGGCCTAAATTTGTTTTTCTAACATCAGTGGGGCTGCATGAATGTAGTTTAAGGCAAGTAGTATCCTCTTTATTTAACTCATTGTAAACCAAAATGCACAGAAGCTTCAGTAGTGGACTTCCTGTAAATGATGAATAACATGCAATTTCGTTTAACCTCAGATTTGATTACCCATACCAGCAATGATTTTTTATATTTTCTTGCAGATAAGTGATAAATATATTGAACAACATTAGGCTATGAACAGATTCCTGTGGAACCCCAGTAGAAATACTCCCATTGGATAATTCTCTATTTACAGGGTTTTTTTAGATTTGTCAGGTAGACCTGTTCCCCACTCTACCAAGCATCCAATGTCTAAAAGTTTTGGTAACATGCATGCCACCAATGCTGTCAGAGGTAAAAGGACATCTGCCTGCCATTGTTGCTTCTACTGTGAGGAACAGCAACTATGTCACATAAATGCTTCTATGAGAAGCAGAAGAGCGCAAAGCATGGTGGGTTGAGAAGTAAAGGGATGGTGGGCAAGTATAGAGGGCTGAAAAGACTGTTATATTTTTGGGTATGTGAGGGAAAAAGAATATATTTTTAAAAAATAACCAAGTATTTCATAATCAATAAGTAGTTTTTACAACTATTTCACCATCACTCATACTTGTATAATTACTCAGGCATAAATATATCAATGGCTTTCCTAAGTCCACAAAAATGGGATCTAATGTTACCCAGGTCTGTTTCCATTGTCATTACCTCAAAAACCTAAGTTCACTAAGCAAAACCTATCTTTCATACATCTTTAGTGATTGTATCTGTCTAATCATTGCCTGTCCAAGTGGTCTCATGATTTGTCCCTGAGTCTGGAATCTTTTAGACATAACTGATACATACAGGTATGTATTTTCTGATTTCTTTTCAAATGTAGGTTTCATGTTAGCTTCTCCTGGGGTCTTTTCTGTTGCTAGTGAAGAGGTGAACAGTTAAAAAACTTAGCTCTAGATATTATACGTATGTTTTATTCTGTCTACTACCTTCAGAATTATAATGTGTGGACCATGCAGTCCCAGAGCCTTCTCTGATTTTAGTTGTTCTCCTTTTTTAAACTAGTTCTGCTGTTACCAGTAGTTTCATTAATTTTTCACCCTCAGCCTCCAGCAAGGTTATTCATGATTGGGCCACATTTTCCTCATTCCCTCCTGTGACCACAGACACAATAAAATCTTTTTGGTTTCTAATAATACTCACTTAATCGGTCAGCAGGTTTACTTCATTAACTATCAACAAGAGAATCGTTATTACTGAATTCTTATATTTTGGTACTATCACCTGACCCATATCCTATGTAATCCACTTCTCAGTTTGATCTTGGTTCTTCTGATCATTTACTCTTGTAACAGTATTGATTTCTGCCTTCTGTGCTTTGTTTGTATCTATCCTTTCCCCTTCACTCATGCAATGACTAATGGAACTTCTATTAAAAGAAAGAAAAAGAAACAAACAAACTACACACAGCTGGTACCCAGCTGTTCCCCAGGCCATTGGAACGATCAAGAGAAGTGGCAGATTCTCCATTTCCTGAAGTCTACAAATCAAGACTGGATGCTTTACTTAAGGATATGTTTTAGTCAGACAAGTTACTGGGCTCAAAAGAGGAGTAATGGAATGAAATTCTATGGCCTGTGTTACACAGAAATCAGAGTACAGGACCTCATGGTCCCAACTAGCCTAAAAAAACAAAGAAGCAAACAACTGTGAATATATTTGAATTCAAATCCACAAGGTTGGATGCTATTCACACGAGGATAGTGAAGTTATTAGCTGAAGAAATCTCAGAGCCACTTGCAATAATGTTTACAAACTCCTGGATAATAAAAGAGGCCCTGGAAGACTGGAGAAGGGCTAACATCTTTAAAAAGGTGGAGGAGCTGCGGAACTATAGACCAGTCAGCCTGACTTCGACACCTGGGAAGCTACTAGAGCAATATATAAAACATACAATTTGCAAATACCTTGAGGATGAAAGGTAATCACTAGCATGAATTTACTAAGAACAAATCATGCCAAACAGCTTGATTTTCTTCTTTGACAACTGGTTTGGTGGATAGGGGGAATGAGGTGGACATTATATACTTAGACTTCAACAACGCTTTTGAGACAGTGCCATATGACTTGCTGATAGGTAAGACAGAGAAATGTGGGCTTGGTGGAACTACCATTAATTTGATACATAATTGGTTAAACAATTGCAAACAAAGAGTTACTATTAATGGAATTATGTCAGATTGGAGGGAGGTCTCAAGTGGGGTTCCACAGGGATCTGTTCTGGGTCTGGTGTTGTTTAACATATTTATTAATGACCTGGATGCAGGATTAGAGAGCATACTGATCAAATTTGCAGTGACACAAAGCTAGGGATGGTTGCCAACACTTCGTAGGATAGAGCTAAAATTCAGAGGGATCTTGATAAATTGGAGAACTGGGCAATAGATAGCAAAATAAAATTCAATGAAGACAAATGTAAGCTGCTATATTTAGGGAAGAAAAACCAAATGCACAAATACAGAACGGGGGAAAACTGGTTTGGCAGCAGCACAGCTAAGAAGGATCTGGGAGTTGTGGTGTAACACAACCTCAACATGAGTCAGCAATACAATGCTGTTGCAAAAACAAAAAACAAATACAATTTTAGCTTTCATTAACGAAGGCATAGCATGCAAGTCCTGGGAGGTGACACTACCGCTCTACTCAGTGCTGGTTAGGCCTCATCTGAAGTACTGTGTCCAATTTTGGTCATGCTGTATAGAAAGGATCCAGAGGCAAGTGACAAAGATGATCAAAGAGATGGAATGCAGGCCATAGGAGCAAAGGCTGAAGGAACTGGGTATGTTTAGTTTGGAAAAAAGATTAGGGAGGGACATGATAATGGTCTTGAAATACTTGAAAGGTTGCCATAAAAAAATGGAGAAAAGTTGTTCTCTTTTGCCACAGAGGGCAGGACAGGGGGCAATGGGTTCAAACTACAGCATAGCAGGTTTAGATTAAATCTCTGGAGAAACTTCCTAACTGTAAGAACAGCAGGACAATGGAACAGACTGCCTAGGGACATTGTGGAAGTTCTTTCACTGGAGGTTTTCAAAAGGAGGGTGTATAGCATGCTGTATCTTGGCAGGGGGTTAGACTAGATGATGCTTGCAGTCCCTTCTAGTCCTATGATTCTATTAAACAAGCAGGGCAAAGATGAGCTCGGTCTTCACTGACTGGGTCATAACAGTCCCTTCTCCAAAGTGGTTGCACCTCATGAGCTAACTACCCCAGACAAACTAACTAGAAAGTCTTAAAATATATTTCTCTATACTGATGTGTTTTCAAAGTATGTTTTATCCACTGTTTCATGTAATGCAAAGAAAAGTCTGTCGAACTTAGAGGGCGGATAACCAACTAGATGATGGGCCATAGTACTCAAGGTCATGACTGTGCTGGGCTTACTGGAAGAACAAGCCATGGACAGAAATGAATGACAATTGCTGTACTGCTTTCTGTATCTTCAAAGGTACTTTGAGAAAAAAGAGAGAAGGTGTGAATAATTCAAATTCTTTTTTTGACCAGTAAAATCCTACAAAAAGAAAGGGTCTCAATTTGCTAACATTCATGTTTTTTGCCTTTCTTTGAAATCCCAGGGACAATTAGAGTTTCAACAGTTGAAAATTATCCATTAATTAGAGCTGGAAGCAAGCTCCCATGAAATACAGGTGATAACCATAAATCAGAACAATTAGTCTGTCTAGAAAAGCAACATGATCAAATCAGAGTCTCTCTACCAGCTGCTCATTTAATCTTAGGTTGCAGTGTTTTTCCTGTTCTGAGAAGATAAATTTCAATATCATCCCATGCAGGTTTAACAGCTATGTATCCTTCAAAGTTTCTTCTTCCAGGTCCTAGTCTTGCCAAGTCTTGCATGCACTCTTGTCTTTACACATGAGTAGTTTCAGTGACTTCAATGGGACCACTCACAGGCATAAAGCTAAGCATCTATCTACGTCTTTGGTGGACTGAGGTCTTATATGACAGTCAGTCATGTGACAACCTGGCACAAGCAAATTGTCTAAGATGATTTAAGTATATAACCACATTCAGCACGATGACAAATATAATAACTAGAAAGAAAAAATGATGGAAAGCAGAAGTACAATCACACTGAAAAATATATAGGGAAGTATGAGTGTGAATTCACGGGTCCTGCACTGACAGTGAGAGAGACATCCACCAGATAGCAGAAAATTGGAGAGGTCAGAGGACCTATCCCATTCATCTCCCCCACCCCATTGTTGTGCCTATGATAAAAGGGAAATCATGTTAGTGGATTTAATTTTATTAATTACTCAATACAACTTTATTTCAAAAGTGATTTATTTTGACGAGACAATAAAACATTATGAAGTTACCAGAACAAATCTTAAACGGGGAAATACTTGCAATATTCCCCTATTAATAGCAACAAAAAAGGCAAAATACTAAATAAGAATTTTTCATAAAAAACTGACCTAGCCATCATGCCTTTGAATAATAAGGTCTGTGGATACAGATTGCAGCAGAGTTTGAATAATTATACTATTGCTACTATTACTTTATTTGGCCCAATCTCACTGAAGTAAATGAGTTACATGACAGTTACAGAGATCTGTGTGTTATCCACACATGCCACACAAGCGCTAAGAGTCTTATTACCATCCTCGCTGACCTCATGTACTCATGGAACAAAAACCTTCAGAGTTACATTTGAAAGTGCATTCAGGAACAGGAGCAACTGCCCTTCACCATTCTGCAGGATTAATTTGAAAGCAAAAACACTAGTGTGTGATTCTGTCTACGTCAGTCTGATTCTGTCTACTTCAGCCAGATTCCACACCAGAGAATTAAAAAAAAGTTGTCAACTGTATTGAAGGCTTCTGATAGATCTAAAAGAATATGCATAGATTGTTGACCCCGTCACCCTAGGAGATTAATCACTATCACTAATACAGTTCAAAAACTGGCCTGAAAGCAGTCAAAGTCAGTCAGATTACTTCAGATGACAAAACTACACAAGTCTCCTAAGATATGTCTAACATCACAATTAGACAGCCATGGCTGGCCCGTGCCAGCTGACTCAGGCTTGTGGGGCTTGAGGTAAGAGTCTGTTTAACTGCAGTATAGACACTCTGGCTTGGGCTGCAGCCCAGGTTCTGGGACCATCCCACATTGCTCCAGCCTGAGCATCTACATTGCAATTAAATGGACCCTTCATCTGAACCCCACAAGCCCAACTCAGCTGACATGGGCTAGCTGTGGGTTTTTAATTGCAGTGTAGAGATACACCAAGTTGCTTTAGATGAAAATGGAAGTTAAGAGACAGGATGCTATTTGCATAGACTCTCGGTGTGAAAAGGAGGTTTTTTTGGTGTTTGAGCTAATAGTCACTCAATGACGGATATCTGGCACCTTGACTTCCCAAGGGCAATGATGACAGTCTCAACCAACAATGGACTTCATACCCTTTTGCCTAAAGACTGGACTTGAAAGTTATAGGTTGTAGGCTGAAGTTCCCTCAGAATATCTATATTTGAAGGGTCAGATGCGGCTTTTAGTCACTCCAAAGTAAACCTGAAATTACTCCAGGTTCACACCAGTGTAGCTAAGATTAGAATCTGGCCCATAGAGAAAAGAAAAACTGGACAAACAAGGAGGATGGCATACACATTTGTTCCCCATCCCTGCTTCAGGCATAGGTTCTATGGAATCGGATTTATCTGTGACAGATATAGCACTTTTCTGCAAAATCCTTGAAAGACCTTATTATATTAAGTTTATGTATTATAGTGGGCCGAGATTATATGCAGCCTTTCTAGTAGGGAGATATGACAGATGTAAGACCTGGGAGTTCAAAAGACTGCACTGAAAATGTGCCAGACAAGTATGGATTTTTGGAACAGTAAGTGTTAAGTGGATTTCCTGGGAAATCCTAGGGAGAAGTTAATGCAAATTCTGCAACTTCAGTTATGCAAGAACTCAGACTTTTGAAGCTATGCCCTAAGGAGACGGTCATTGTCTCCTGATTACCTGTTATAGAAGACCAAGAGAAAAGGCCCAAGCCATATAAAAAAACCAGCTGATCTGCCCAGACATTGTTATGGTTCTGTATCTAAAACAGATGAACTTATAACCAGGGAGAAAACCCACTTGTGGGTTTTAAAGGACTAACACGTATACAGTCCTAGGCTGGAGTTGGTGGTGACCTCTAGTAAGCTTTCTAGTATATAGAGGAATTTTTATTATTTGAATATGTTTCCTTTTTAATGCTTTTATATTAAGAATAAATGTGCTTGCTTGTGACGAAATATGTGGTAACTTAAAACTAGGGCAATACACTATCATAGCCTTTGGAGAGAAAGCAAAGAGCAGGCACTGGCCTTTTAGGCAGTCTACATTGCTGGGCAGAGTATGATGTACAGCAGGTGCTATGCAGCCTTAAAATCCCAGTTAGAAGGGAGTGAGATATAGGACTCCTTCCAGGAGAGGTGACAGGTGGGAGCTGGAAACCTTTAAGTGGGTGCCCTCGAGGAACAATGGAGGGGAAATACTGATGCAGTTACCCTGAAACTATGACACTACCAAAATAATCAACCCAGAGCACCACATAATGCCCCATGCTCCATTTAATCCGTGCTATTATGCCAAATTTCAGCCCTGCTATGTATTACTTTTACCCTACAGAGTACAACATATCATCCAAAGACCCTCATGCTTTACTAGCAATCTACAGAGAGTCAGGCATAGTAGACAATCAATAAACGACAGCCAATGACAGTCTAAAAATCAGATCAAATGGGCTCTATAAGTTAAGAAAACCCAACGGCAAACAAAAGGGAGAAATCTGATCCTTATTGTCTCACATGCTGTGAATGTTGTGTATTTCCACTTTATATATATATTTATATATGCTGTTTCTTCTCTCAGGAATCAGCTTGAACATTTTTTTTTGTGCTACACAGAGCATTTTATATAGAGCTGTAAATCCAATCTTACATACTCAGCTATATCATCTTCTTAGGTCAAGTAGTGATCAGTGAACATACATAGAATTGCATATGATATATTTCATAATGGCTTCTTCATATGTATGCTGCCTATTTTTAGTGCTAAGCCAATATAACAAAATATAGTATTTAGCTGAATTTCAAAATATGTATGATTATCCATTTTACATCAAAATTAATTTAATTATGTGAGGAATTGAGTAGAGGAACCCTGGGCTGGAAGTTTGTTCTTTAAATGGAAAAAGAATTTTTTTCCCAGAAGATTGTATTTAAACAAAAGCAATACATTGCAATATTCCTATGCATAAATGCTAGAAAGCTATATATTGTTAATATTTATAAAGTGCTATAAATACACATTAACATCTGTTTAGCTGCTGAGTTGTGCCTCATGGTAACAGTTCTCTACAGTGGAAGTTTGCATTCAAAAGGTACAAGCCAATACAGTTTGGTACGATAAGTTACATGTTTTTATTTTGCATAAGGAGGAAATGCAATACAATTTGAGTGTGGTAGTTCATATGCCACATACAATAGAAACATAAGCTCCAATTCACAGAGGAACTTAGATGCCTAAAGCCTAGGATTAGCCACCACTACAATCCACAAAACCTCCACTCAGCTGATGCTAACCTTGTAGGCACCTAGACTCACTAGGCACCTAAACTTCTGTTGTAAGAGTCCTAGAGGTGCTTAAGGTTCTGCTTCTGAAACACTGTTGCCTCAGGCAGGTGCCTTTCTTATGCCTAAACCCCAGCACAATCCTGAAACAGGTGAAGATAGATGGTACAACACCTATCTCACCTGCTGGGCGCAATCCCAGTAGATATGCTCAGGGCATGTCCAAATCCACGTGATGTGGCTCGGTGGGGCGGTCTGGGAGATTAGTGGAAAGGAGTCCTCCCTTATAACCTTTAGCCAAGTGGTTAATGAACTCACCCGGGAAGTGGGAGACACCAGGTCAATTTCCCCCACACCTGATGTGGAGAAGTGGTTTGAAAAGGCATTTCTGATTTCTGAGGTGGGTGCCTTAGCCACTGGATTAACCACTCCATCTTTGACCCAATGCATATTTCATTATTTATAAAAAGTGGAACAGCCTCAGTAGGAGAGGTTGAGAAACCCACATCAGAATATCCCATAGTCCAGTGGTTAGGGCACTTTTCTGGGAAGTGAAACCTCTATTAAAAATCCCTTTTCACCAGGCAGTGGGGAAATTGAACCAGAATCTGCTACGTGTTGGGTGACATTCCCTTCCCTAACCACTGGGGTAAAGCTTATAAGAGAGGCCTCCTCCTCTCCCAGCTGATTTGCATTGAGTTACGTGTGTGCCATTCCCATTTTTGCAAGAAATGGCATAGGCACCTGACTCCAAGAGAGGGTTTTCAGGTGTGAATCCCAAGTAGAGACAGTTGCTTCCCTCCAACCTGGAGAGAGGCAGAGCTTAGGACACAACGCTGTCAGCAGCATCTGTGATTGGTGAGCTTAGGCTAGCTTTGCCAACTCCCTACCTAACATGCTAGCTTCTGTGGATCCTATTCTTAGGCGACTATCTCTCCCCATGCTTTACAGGCACCTAATCCAGCATTTGTGGATTTCACTGGATGGCTAGGTGGCTAATAATTAGGCGTTACAAAGCTGTGCCACATCACTTAAGTCTCTTTGAGGAGCTTGGCCTTGATTCTCTGCTACAACTGCATCTTGCCTAATCATTGACCTCTGAAAAGGGAATGTAAAATGCTGCAATTTCAGAATGGTAGCTTTTTGCACTAACCGTGCATAAAGATAATTGACATGTAATTGTAGTGGAGAAACTGATCCATAATTCCTTGTTAGAATAGTGCCATACTATAAATCTTACACTGGTGAACAATTATTCATTTGAGTGGTCCCACTGAAGCTACTTGCATGAGTAACAGCTCACCAGGGTGAATAAAGGGGCCACAATCTGGCCTCTTGTATCTGTTATACCTTAAATTTCTGTTAAGAAATACTACCTAATGGCTGGCACAAAGATAAGCATCATTATTTAATAGTATGTCTACCCTACCATCTAAGCAATTATTGTGGTGTACATAAACATAACTAACCTAGCTTTAAATCTTGCTAGCTCAGGTACCAAAAGCAGTGAAGCTGTGGCAACACTGAAATTTTCAGTGAGGGCTAGATGCCAGAGTATGTACCCAGGATCCCAGGTGGGCTTGTACAGCCCACACTGATGCCCCTGCTGTCAGGGCTTCAATGCTGTTGCTACCCACACTAACAAGATTAACGATAACTCAGGTATGCCTACACATGGTGCAATCACACCTTTGATTGCAGTGTAGACATACCTTCAAGCTTCAGGAACCCAATTCAATGTAAGAGTTTTATTTACAAACGTCCCCAAAATAGAACCCTTAATGGTAAAACAATCCATCCTGTACAACATCAATGTAAAAACAATGAGAGTTCTGTAGCACTTTAAAGACTAACAAATTTAATTTCTGCAGGCATAAGCTTTCGTAGGCTCCAGCCCACTTAGCAGCCTAAGATGGTATGATGTAAAATTTGCAAATAACAGACATGATTGAAGATGATTTCACTGGAAATGTTTTATTCCATTAGAGCTTTTCTAACCTTCCTTAATGAAAGTGGGAATACTGTCATTGTATAGAGGAGTTTAGATTATCCATGATGAAGACAATAAAATTTCAAAAGAATAAATTACAAAATTCACAATGAGTATAATTTTCAAGAATACAGTCTGATGGGAAGAAAAATCAGACAAAACCTCAAACATCTCACATTGTAATCTGAAGTTTGCTAGCTGAAGGCCTATAAGATTTTTTTAAAAAAATTGTTATACTAAGGAAAAGAATATAAAAAAAAATAATTCTTTAAAAACAAAGAAACATTCTTCGAAATGTATTCACCCAGACATCATCACCCAGGTTACCTGCCATGTTATTTCCATAGCCATTGAATCCAGTGTCATAATTCTACAGTTATATTCTCCTTGAAGAACAGGATGGTCACTGTAGTCATAAACAGAATTCTGTTTATTTGAAAATATCTTAATCGCTTTTCTACAGATTACTTCAAAAGTGAAGTGGCTCATGAGAAAATGGTGAGTCCCACCATATCTACCCCACCCACCACAGTGGAAGAGGAGAAAGGCACATCAGCATTTCCCCCCTTTGCCTTTCTAGCTTTCTTTTTAAAGTACAAGTGTGTTTTGCGGAATTCTTGGAATTCTTGACTTCACACTATTGGTGAGGTTAAAACTCTTTGAGGCACACAGCAACCCATAATACAGTGGGGCGACAAGATGCACAGAACAATAGTTCAGTTGTATTTAGGAACTTCTTTGAAGACATGATTTGATCCAGAATTATTAATACTTAATTTTATAGTCTAGCACCAACTTTGAACAACAGGTAATCCTAACATGGCTTCAGATGCTATATAGGTAACAGTAGGAAAAGTCTGAAATCCAGCCAGATAGAATACACTCCACAAAAGGAAATCTTTACCAGTATAGACCAGCCCTTTGCCGCTAAAGGCCATAAACAGGCACATTCAGATAATAAGTCTAAGTGTCAGGAGCTCCATCATGCAGGGAAAAAAAACATTAGTCACTGTCCAGATTATACTGCGCATAGATCCATGGAGAGTCACTGAAAGAATATACGCTTTTATATTTCCAGAATATATTATTTCAGATGTATTTACATGTCACAGAGACATGTATAAATGTTACTGAACTTTACTAGAACCTGCTTAAAAAAATAACAGAAGGGATTCAAAAATTTTTAAAAAGTCTCTAAAATAAACACAACATGAAATCTAATTTTTAGTAAATGTCAATTATTTCTTTATTACAAATATTACCTTAAATAAAAAAGAACTATGAAAATGTATTTCCTATGAGCAGGACCATTATTTTTAAACTGTTTCACACTAAAGACAGAAGATGACATTTTATGAGCAAACATTTCTGCCATTCTGTCTCACTAGATCATCCATTGCAAGAGATACTGTCTGTGCGCCAGAACCCCAGTAACACCACTATGCAGGGGGACAGGCCTCCTTATGCTATAGGATTATTTTTAAAAAATCTGATGAATATCACTCTCCATTAAATTCCATCGCATTTAGAGTAATTTCTGTAATGCTATTCAGTGCTGGAAGACTTCTCTAAAAGGGAATGACTCTGCACCCTTTGCCTGCTGCTTTGGGCTTTGTGTAGATTCTGAATATGCCAGCATCAACAGCAGTGCTGTGGGGGAGCCAGATTAGCAGCCACTGCATGTGTGCATACATAGACTGAATGGTTGGTCACCCTACACAGTGAATGAAGATGGATCAAGGCCCCTAAGCTGCAGAGGTTCTCTGTATCCTCCAACCATTATTTGGGGAAACTCCATCACCACTTACTTTTGCAAAGTGCCAGAATACTCAGGTTGTATGGATGAAATTGCATACCACTTACATTTTCAAAACAGGGGTAACAACCCTCTGCATTTCACCCCATGTGCAGGATGAACTTCATGCTCAATAAATAAGCAGTCATGATGGACTGCAGGCCCATGATATTTTAGGGTGTGACAGAAGGCAAAAAAGACTTAAGATTAGATATGTAGCAAAGCTTTTACTTTCTAATTTCTTTTCAGCAGAAGAACATCATCATACAATATTTTTTTATTTATAACAAACAGTGCTGTAAAAGAATTGTTGGAAGTATATTCCATTTCACCGTTTTTAGTAGAAGACTCCAAAAAGATTTTTGTTTTTGTTTATAACGGTTAAAAAATAGTTTAGCTCTGAATTTAAATTCACATTACAACATGAAGCACCTAAGGAATTTATAGTATCTGTGAAATAAACTGGAAACAATGTTTTTCACTAGACTAGTGTACTTTAGTTCCCTCTCTCCCCTGGAAATGTCCATTCTCTACTTTATCCTTTTTGGTGCCACTTGATTTCATTACAATAATACAAATTCCTAGCACCTCTTAGCTAAGTCATACCCCTTCATAAGACTGAAGGGTATTATGCTTTTACAGTATTTATAAAATTAAGTATGTGCTTAAATGCTTTCCTGAACAGGGATGATATGCTGAACCAAGTCTTAGAGAATATGTTCTCCACTTCATGCCTGGTGCCTTGGATCAAAGAAGGCCATCCATTCATTACCAGTAATTGTCTCTCGAAGAAAGGTAAGCAATATCTAGCAGCGAAATTCAGTGAAGTAAAAGGATAAGTGGTATAAGCTTAGATACCCAAACATTAAAAACAAAACCACCCCCCTTCTCTCCCTCAGAAATACAACTGATGAATTACTGTAAAACAAGGAACTTGTAATGAGCTAATTTGATTTATGATCTTCATTTTCATTTCACATTAGTAATCTATCTTAATATAAACACAAAGCCTTGCCTCTACTTTATGAAGTACTACATTTCATGGTTTTACAAAGGGAAAAAATAGAGTATTTGGGTAATGTAATGGATCATTTGCTTTAGATTAGCACAAGGTGAAATGTAAGCAACTTTCAAAGAGGTAAAGACATTACTATTGTTTTTTTAAACACTGTTGGACTTTGGGTTAACAGTCAAATCTAATATTAAAAGTTATAACTGATGCAGATCTAATATATAGTGTTATCAATAATTTGGCCAATAGGATGTGACCTTGAGATAGATAAAAGGATAATTTCACACAGATTCTATCAGACTCAATTCTGGTGGTTACACATTGACTGAAGTCTTTTATTTGTGCTGAATCTGTAAACGAGAATTTGAGTTAGTTTGGGGGGCTTATGAAGTATTTGAACTTCTAGAATATATACTACATTATATAGTGTGCTCCTTCCCTGATAAAAAACAATATAATTGCTGAAGATGAGTTGTCCATTCAGATCCCTGGATTCAGTTTAGGTTCATTTCAATTCAGATCCAAGCAGGCAGGCGGGAAAAACGGTTATTCAGATGTTTTAGCAAACATGTTATTTGATTATATTAATTCAAAGGGACAAATTATGTCTTCCTTTGTGCATGTGCACTAGATGGGGCACAGGAAGCCTCTGTACAAAGCCATAATTTGGATGGAGGTATTGGGCTAGCAGTGACCCAGCAAGGATATTTTTTGGTAAGCCAAGGTTGGGGATCCTCTCACACACACTTGACAGCGTAGACAGGCACTAAAGCTAAAGTGGTGTACTGTATGAAGTATAAGTGTAAGTGAGCTTCCCCCTGCAGTTTTGAAGACATTAAGCTTCATAAAAGCCTACCATCTCCAGAGTGCATATACTTCTCTTTGCTAGCATGGTTCTCACTGTGGAAGCATAACTGAGCATTGCAAGGCAAGAATCCCAGTTCTGGCTCTACTTAATAGAATGAATGAATGAATCTGGGTTTGGGGACTTCCTACAGTCCAGAAGTGGACATTTGGGGGGGGGAGGGGGGGAAGGATTGAGGTCCTATCTGAACTGGAACTTTTGTTCCCAGTCAAAATTGGGAGGCAGGGGGTGTTAAGTAGAATATCTTTCAGCACCCCTAGCATTCCTCCCGCTACAGTATTCAGTTTTTGAAATAAATACAACCTGCTAAAAGACTGAAAGAAGGTCCTGCCTCATCTCTTTCATTTCTTTGGTCTGTATGCTGTTGTCATACATGAAAGCTATTCTTTGGAAGCCAGGAATAGAGATGAATATCAGTTGAGATTGTAGAAGTATGGTCCATATATCCACATAGACTATTTAATATCAATAGACTGCTTTATAATCCTTATGGAGAAGACAGGCATTTTACTATCCAGCTTTCTGTCTTAAGGTAAGTAGGCAGTGGTACTTTGAGATAGATCATAAATATGCATATCATTATGTAAGCATTTTATTTATTTTAATTCGGAGCCTTGATTGCAGTCTCATGATCTAACAGATTCCCAAATGTGTAGAGGAAGGAAAGAAAGGAAAGTAGATGAGCAATACGGTGATGGGACTTTAAAAATGTAACAGACAAATATTAGAGTTTCTGTCACTGATCACCTTCAAAAGAAGATCAATACCCAGACCAGAAGTGCTGCTCATATATTTGCCACTGACTCATCCTCGTACAGATTATTTTCATGACAATCGTATTAGGGCATATTTTAGCACCAATAAATTGAGTTCAGGTGGTACCATAACACCTTTTGCCACTACAAGTTCTTGTTATCTATACACTGTCTTGGATTCCAAATGGTTTATTAAGAGTGAAAGGAACTATGATTTTAATTAATAATATACCACCACAACTTTGAATATATAGGCCCTTTCATTCCATTATTTCAAATCACTTTACTAATCAATTACCGGAAGCCTCACACCATCTGTGCATGGTAGATTTAAAAAAAACCCCAAAACAACAGTTGAGTAAATTGAGATAAAGAGCATTTAAGTTATTTGCCCAAGGGGTCACAGGAAATCAATGGCAGATCTCAAAAGATCATACTAATTATTATTTGTATTAAAATAGCACAAAGGCCACAAGTGAGATTAAGGCCCCATTACAGGGACAGTCCCAATATTCGGAGCTTTTTCTTATGTAGTTGCCTATTGTCCCCTGCCCCCGTCCTGATTTTTCACACTTGTGATCTGGTCATCCTAAATACGAGACAGTTCCTGCCATAAAGACTTATAATTTAAACAGAGAAGGCAGAGAAAGGGTGAGGGGGGAAAAGAGGCAAAGAAAAGTGTAGTGTCTTGCCAAAATGTCAGTGGCCTAAGCCAGGAACAGAACCCAGGTTTTCTGATTCCCAGAGCAGGTTTCTATCCACATGCATGATACAGCTTTTCAGGAGAATCTTGGAGTCACAACACAATTTGTAACCTACTAACCCCTCCTTTGTCCTGTGACTGCAGAGGTGTTAATTGCCCACTTCTTTTAAATGATTTCTTTTATCATGTGTTAACCCGTTAGCATGGGCACCAAGTTTGTAAGGCCTGGGAAGCTTCAGCCAGGCGTGGCTCTGCCCCCTCCTTTTGCATCCCACTCACATGGGCCTGGCAGCGGAGGCCCTCTCTGCAGAAGTGGGTGGGTGGGAGCTGGGGTGCAGGCGGCCAGCACTGGGGGTGGGCCAGCGCAGCAGTTCTGCTGGGGTCAGCAGGGTCAAGTTGGCACTGCAGGACCTGGGGCGGGCTGGGCAAAGCCTGGGCTGTGGGGGCCCAGGGCCAGGCCGTGTCAACGCTGCAGGGGCTGGGGCTTGGGCGTGTGGCTGGGAGTGCACAGGGGTCTGGAGCGGACCGGCCAGCCAGGGGTCAGGTTGGGTCAGCGATAGTGCTGGTCGGCTGGCAGCACTTGGTAGTGGTGGAGGGAGGATGGGCTGGCCAGCCTGCAACCCAGGTGGGTTGGGGCAGTGCTGGGGCATGGGCTTAGCTGCCCCCCAGCACCATTGCTGGGGAGCTCCAGCACTGACTAGGCCCATCCAGCCAGCCTGGCACTCAGGCCACCGGGAGGCAGGGCTCTGATAGGAGAGGGTGAAGAAGGGGCGTGGCCCGAGGATAGCTTCCCCAAACAGGCAATTCATGCTATTTAGGTTTAACAATCTGTCCCCACCTTGTATTTAGCTGTAACACTCTGGTTACCTTTTCCAAACCTGTAGAACAGCTCTGTAAAGCTCAAAAGCTTGTCTCTTCACATTCCACCAACAGAAGTTGATTGAATAAAAGACATTACCTGACCCACCTTATCTCTCTCCTATCCTGGGACCCACACAACTACAACACTGCAAACAAATTAAAAATAATGGCAAAAATCCTGTCTCCAATGGTAAAACTGCCATTGATTTCAATGGAGTTAGGATTTTATCCAATGATTGTGGTGTGTGCTCGCAGATTAGTGTCCCATTCAGGACTCAGTCTGGGATCTGAAACTGGGTCCAGTGACATTTTCATATGTTAGTCTGTTTTACAAATTATTTTATTGTTGGTTTCTTTTGCTGAGAGGAAATGAAATCCATATTCAATAGTACCAGAAAAAAAAGATGTTAAAGGTATTATACTGTATTAGAAAGTAATACAGACTGTATATTAATAGTTTACCTCAGTAAATTAGCCTCATGCACATAATTTTACCAACTTCAAAAGCCCAAAATATTGCATGTATAAGTGCTATAGCCCACAATGATTTATACATAAGTCATGTATGTATATATGAATTTAGTATTCATGAAAGTCTTGGAGACTGATGTCTTTGGTATCCACTTAATAGGTATTGTATGGCATGGACACAGAAAACAACCGTGCAAGCTTCCCTAAATTGCCCCACCAGTATGATTCATCTGACGGGGTTACCTTTAAAGGTAGTGGGTATTGTAAGTCATTATCCTTTGGTTTCGTGTTACAACTAATTAACAATAACTCAGATCACCACAGAAGCTAGTTGTGTTGTCACTAAAACATTGGGCCAGATGAAAGGTATACTTGATTAAACTAGCAAGAGTCATATTGGCAAATTAGATACTATGCTAGAATAATGTAATTCATAAATCAAATAATGACTGTTTCAACTGCTATAGGCAATGTGATTAATGTATTGTCTCAAACTACAGTACCAAAATTAGCTTTAAGAGACCTAAGCCTAAATTAAGTTGACAATGCAAAATTTCAGGATTTTGTTACCATTCTGTTACATTGCATAAGTAGTGACACTAGTTATGGTTAAGAATTAAAATTCTGCTGAATAAATTACTTAAAAATTGCAAGTAATATTTCAACAATAGGCTGCTCTGGAGTTGCAGTAGCAAAGCAAACGTGTAGCTCTGCCACTTGTTCCTGTTTCACCTCAACAAGAATTTCCAGATAGAATATTTAAGGACATTAATTAAGTTGATCTTCTTCCCAACTTTAACACTATGACAGCTTCAGAAGCTGCCTGTTCAGCTTTAAAAATCCTCAGTCAGTAGCCAGGTAAGACTCCAAGTGACTTCGGTAGGATGATGGTCAGTAAAAGCAAAAGGATCTCTCAACCTCTGCTTAGGGGCCCCAAAGAAAGCCTCACATGCACAGAAGTAACTCACCAGCCAGTGCCCCCTTGTGGTTGGGTGAGGAGTTGCTGGGCCTTCCCCTTGGTCACCACCTCTGACTGAGTCTTCTGTGACTAGCCCTCTGGCCAGGTTGCCTAAAATTTAAAACCCCTTCTAGGATACTCAGCGTTCCAGAATAAACACTCCCTTCAACATTAACCCCACGTTAACAGAAAAAGTCTTTTACCACTCAACCTTTTACCTGGACTCAACATACAGCTCCTCTTATGGAACACTGGGCCTCTGGAGCCTGGGGAGCTCACGCAATTATTGCCTCTCTCATCAAACCAAGAATCATCAGCTCTCCTCTTGGAGCTAGGCATACTTCAGAAAGTCACTATCTCTTCTCAAGGCAGGAACCCGACCATCCTCTTGGAACTGGGTAATTCAGGCATTATCTCCTTCTTTAAGCCAGGAGTCCCTAGCTCCCCTCCTGGAGGGGGATGTCCTTTAGCCTGCTACAGAGCTTTAGCCATCTTCTACAGGCTCAGATAATTTGGCAGATTTCACCTTTTGGCTTCTACTCTATTAGGAGGGAATATATGCTAGCCCCCATCAGGGCTCGCCTTAGACTGAATGGCACCCCAGATAAGGAACGTCTTCAGTGTACCCCTCCCCACATTCATTAAATTTCTGAATCTCTTATTTTTATTGCATTTGTAGCCCATTTCATGACTTTGATGCATGATTTGCATGCATGGTTGATCCCCTCCATACAAGACGATAAATTTGCACGCTTGGGTCTTTAAATCTGTATTTATTCATGATTTATATAAGCAAATAAAAAATTATTTTTCTCTAAACTTATAGAAGGTTGTGGAACCTTTCAAAGGTCCAGATTAGGAGATTCTAGTGATTAGTGAAAGGAGGTTCTAGGAGATTAGTGAAAAATGAATCCACATATGGACTACCTGAAATTTTTTACTTCACACATTCTATTTTTCCCTTGTGTTGCTAACAACAAAAACAGGACCTTAAGCCAGGTGCCCCAGGCAGTTGCCGGAGTCACGTGTCCCTAAATCCGGCCCTGATTCCCAGCTCTCTGATCATTCCTGATTGGCTGGGAGAGAGGTAGACCTTGTCCCACCCTTTCTGCAAAGCTCCTCGCTCCAGGTTTTTAAACATATCGTGACAGGATTTCCTACCAAGCACCACTCATTCCTGGGACCACTTCCTCTCTAATCATATCTCCCTTTGGTCCAGGCTGGACCTTTCAAACGTTTAAAGGGCCATAGCATGTGGTGGAATGGCTGACCACTAGGCACTACTGCCTTTAAGGGGCAGACTATCCCATCACACCATCCTTCTGTGGAAATATGAATAGAAAGGGGAACTGTAAATTGAAGAGTACGTTTTCCCTCCTGCATTTGTCTTACCCTTCCCCCACTCACAGATCTTGGGCCCAGTAGAGGGCCAATCATGGGTACAGGGTGAGGTGAGGGAGAATGGAAAGAATGGTGCCATCGAAGCACCTGTAGGGGAGGGGAGCTCTACATACAGATCTCACATGGATGATGTAGGAGTGGGTTTCATGTTAAATAATTCTGCAACAGGAGGCTGATCAGGTAGAGGGAAAGGTAATTATTTATTACTATAGATGCTGAATCTCTCACAGACTGGAGATAACTGTTGCTTCATTCTGCATGTCCGTTCAGTTTGAGTTCTTTGCTGTAGCCCATAGAATTAGCTTGCTTGCTTGCATTATATAGATATGTACTTTTTCTTATAGATTTAAGTATGATTGTGTGATTATAATAGAGTTATAAATTTATATATATTTTTGCTCTAATGCAAGGTACCTTACATCCTGTATGACAGCTACATAATTATTATACACATATTCGGGAACTAGTGTTGAAAGTGTTGACATATAGCAAAAACAAGACATATATAGTCATGTTTTTCCATAGATGATTTAGCAGTTAGCAGACATATTCAGGACCTTTGGCCTAGATGTTGAAAGTGTTGATGTCAGGCATCAAAAGGTGAAGAAATGGAATTTTACTGAAAAGGGAAGTGAATTATATTAATATTCATGAACCTGCCGGCCTATAGAGTATGTGTACCCCAATAATTTGGGGGTAGAAAATCCAAGTATGGACTTAGAAGGAGGACCCATATTTTTAGGGTATAAGAAAGGGAAGATCGTGCTATTTGGGGTGATCGACCGTCAGCTACTCCTGCGTGAAGTTCCTTTAATTAGTGTTAAGATTTTCTTCTTCATTTTATACTTAATCTTATTTGTAGTGTGAGTCTTAGTCTTATAGTTCTTAGCTTTTGAGCATTGCCTATTCCACCCCTCTACTCAAAAGTTGAGGAACCAAACATCTCTCTCAACCAGGGCGTGAGTATATTAATCCAAAGCATATCATAGAAATATATATATCATATGAGTCTTTAAAATTAAGATTGTATTATCCATTATCTATTTGATTGTTCATTTTCTCTATATCAGTTATTTGTCTATCATTTTATGTCATCTTAATAAAATTTATAAAATTATACAAATTTGGTTATCACTAAGAACCTTCCTGTTGTACACCCCGAGGTCTCTATAAAATTCTTCTGGAGCCTGATTCAGGGACAAGAACCTTCTAATCCAAGCAATTGGCAAACCTATAACCCTATTAAATAACTAATACACTGAAAATCAGGCTACAGATTTGGCTGTACCTGAATTTTTACTTAACTGTGATAAATTTTATGAAGAGGTGTTGTCATTTTTATTTCACATTGGAGAATTAGCAGAAAAGCACAAATATATTTAATTGGAGTTCAGCTTCAATTTCAATAGCAGCGAGGGGTGGAGGGGCAAATACTTAAAGGAAAAAGCCAAAATGTCCATCAATTTTATCAGACATTTTTTCTGAGAATTATATTTCCCCTTTCTCAGCTCTGCTAAGTAAGGATAAGGAAACCACTTGTAAGTGGTGCCTCACAGCTGTCTGTCATTTGGAGACAGTAGGTCACATAGTAGATATGGGTGCTCTCTTTCACCATGCTGGAGGAGGTCAGAACTAGGTGCAACTACTGTCTCACACAGCAGGGGAGATTCTCTGTCAAACTTGTAGCGCTCTCTTACAAGCATTAGCAGAAACTGTTCATTCCATCTCACCAATGCTCAGAGGCAGCCAGCAAGGAAAGGGCCAAAATGGAACTCTTGAGGTCCGGCTAAGCTACAGTCACCACTGTAAGTGTGAGAAGGCAAAGGGGGCTGTACATTTGGGGCAGTGAGGGCTGCTCTAATTTAGAGTAGTGAGCAACTTCTCCCAAAGGTCTATTCTAGCAACTGAGAATCATTGTGGCATCAGTGCTAAGGCCACATCCTAGTCACCCAACTCACACACTATACCAAGACCTCAAGGGGGGTGGCACAGGGGCAGATACACCAGCTCTGCATTATTCATGATTGCCTAGATTAAATTTAAGTTTTCTTTCTGCCAATCTGGCTCAAACTGTTTCAAGCTGAGAGAAGCACACAACAATGTACATTTGGCTGCCACGAACTGGCGTGGTTAGTGACAATCAGTTTGGTACTGAAGATCTCCACAGTATTTGAGAAAGCCAAAGGAGCAACATTTATCTCATGTAAAGAAATAAACAAAAAAAAAAAAAAACATTTATGCAGGCAGCCTCACTTCAAAGACATCCCAACTAAGAGTCAGAGTCACTAAGGGAAAGTCATGCCTGACCAACCTGATTGCTTTCTATGATGAGGTGACTGGCTCTGTGGATGTAGGGAAGGCGGTGGATGTGATATACCTTGACTTTAGCAAAGCTTTTGATATTGTCTCACACAGTATTCTTATCAGCAAGTTAAAGAAGTATGGGTTGGATGAATGGACTATAAAATGGATAGAGAACTGGCTAGAGCATAGGGCTCAACGAGTAGTGATCAATGGCTCCATGTCTAGCTGGCAACCGGTCACAAGCGGAGTTCCCCAGGGGTCGGTTCTGGGGCCGGTTTTGTTCAACATCTTCATTAATGATCTGGAGGATGGGGTAGATTGCACCCTCAGCAAGTTTGCGGACGACATTAAGCTGGGGGGAGTGGTATATACCCTGGAGGGTAGGGATAGGATACAGAGTGACCTAAACAAACTGGAGGATTGGGCCAAAAGAAATCTAATGAGGTTCAACAAGGACAAGTGCAGAGTCCTCCACTTAGGAAGGAAGAATCCCATGCACAGCTATAGACTGGGGACCGACGAGCTGGGCAGCAGCTCTGCAGAAAAGGACCTGGGGGTAACAGTGGATAAAAATCTGGATATGAGTCAGCAGTGTGCCCTGGTTGTCAAGAAGGCTAATGGCATATTGGGCTGCATTAGGAGGGGCATTGCCAGCAGGTCACGGGAAGTGATTATTCCCCTCTATTCGGCATCGGTGAGGCCGCATTTAGAATATTGTGTCCAGTTTTGGGCCCCCCACTACAAAAAGGATGTGGACAAGTTAGAGAGAGTGCAGCGGAGGGCAACCAAAATGATTAGGGGGCTGGAGCACAGGACTTATGAGGACAGGCTGAGGGAACTGGGCTTGTTTAGTCTGCAAAAGAGAAGAGTGAGGGGGGATTTGATAGCGGCCTTTAACTACCTGAAAGGGGGTTCCAGGGAGGATGGGGCTAGGCTGTTCTCGGTGGTGGCAGATGACAGAACAAGGAGCAACGGTCTCAAGTTGCAGGGCGGGAGGTCTAGGTTGGACATTAGGAAAAATTTTTTCACTAGGAGGGTGGTGAAGCACTGGAATGGGTTACCTAGGGAGGTGGTGGAATCTCCATCCTTAGAGGTTTTTAAGCTGAGGCTTGACAAAGCCCTGGCTGGGATGATATAGCTGAGGTTAGTCCTGCTTTGAGCAGGGGGTTGGACTAGATGACCTCCTGAGGTCCCTTCCAACTCTAATATTCTATGATTCTATGATTCTATGATATAGGGGAGAAGGAAAAAGAAACAAACGAAAAAGCAGTTTCTTCAATATTTTTTTCATAAGGCTGCACTCCACTGCCACATGATTACTAACAGAATCAGACTGCCTGTGAAGCATCCCGCTCCAGACAGATATGATGCAGGGCAGCAAAACACTGAAAAGTGCTTAAATATGCTCTTCATAAGATTTAGAAAGTGGTAGAGAACAATAATCTTTTAGAATCACTCATGTTAGTAAAACATGGGTTGGGAACAAAAACGACATTAAGTAATTCTGCAGATAAAAAATTCAGTCAAATCCAATACAAAATGTTGCCCACAGCTCCCCCAGATCAAACAGTGTTCAGTGCATTGCTCCACTTTCATTCACCCAGGAAGGATAAATGACTGTACCATGTTATATAAAGGCTATGCTCTTCTTCAGTGCTATCATAAAAGTGGAGACACTACAACTCCATTTTATTGTCAGTAAAATGAAGAAAAAAATCATCCCGAACAAAGACACAGTGAGATACAATGGAAAAGTTTCCCTTTAGTTACACAGGAAATGGGGACAATTATTAAATCCTTTGACCTGCAAGCAACAGACAATCTTGTGGATGATTGGAAGAACAAGCCTGTTTGCCTTGCAATGGATGGAAGCAATTATTCTTATAATGATAAACCATTCCTTTTGGATTATCAGACACTTCATTTATAAGAAAGAGATGGAAACATATGAACTGTTTGATATCGTCATCCGTAACACATCCACAACAGGGAATATATATTCTAGGAGACTGAAAAACTAATGACAGCAGCAGCTATTCATTGAAATAAAAGTTCTATTTTTTCTATTTTCTATAGATAAATCTTCAGTTGACATGGAGGTCACAAATGCCAGCTTCACTAGGATAAAACAAGAAAAAAAAAATCAGATGTTTATGAATTTGGTTACACTAACCATGTGTGCATTTCTACCATAGAAGTAGCATCTTCAACTCACAATGTGTTTTTAACCCTTTCACAGCACTTAGATACCATACTGATAAGCAACAGATAAGATTGTGCAACCATAAATTAAACTTCACAACTCCCCTTTGAGGTGAGTGAGTATTATTATTGGAATAGAACTGAGAACCCTTAATTTCAAGTCTCATACACTGAATATTTGTTTAAACTTCTTAAAATAAAAACAAAACCAAAACACACTTCACGTACATGTTTTTCCCATCCCTATACACTGATAATCATACCTGCATTTTGATCAATAGTATGTTCCTGTAAGTGGCTAAATGCATTCATACTGAACAGCCAGAATAAGATACACAATAGATACAAACATGCTTGGGGAAGATTCTCAGCTGGTATAAATTGCCTCTGAAGTCAATGGATCTATGACAATTTACACAAGATGAGGACCTGACCCCCTGACTATAAACAAGAGATGGATATGAATATAATCTAAATTTCAGATCTGAACATCCCTGAATTTTGAGGAAGTTTGTATCTGCATACAAACTTTATGCCTAGGTAGTCCATTGTCAGTGTATAACCAAACTTGTGCATTTGGTATTAATTAAGCACTGACCTTATTTGCCAGCAGCACCAATACAATGGGTCTCATTATGAACTTACTTAAACTATAAATTAGGAACAACTTCCCTAAGGTCAGTGCAGTGAGAGGAGAACCATGTCCAAATCTTCCCCCACAGCCAGATCTTCAAACAGAGATCTGTAAAATTGAGCGGTCAAACTACAGCATAAATTCTGCTTCTCTTTATTGTTCATATAGCCCAAGTCATTTTTCTTCAAAAGGCAGAACTGGGGCCCTAAGTGTGTAATTAAGTAGTGCACTATCGATCTACATGTCTTTTGAGAACAAAAGAGATGGAGGATTCCATGTTTCTCTGATCTGAAATTTCAGAGGGTTTTGAAGCAGTGAAGCAGCAGGTGACAAAACATGAAACTGCAATGAGAGAGTAAGTGAAGGCGATAGGCTACTACTTGGACTGTGATTAAGAATTTGAGAATGATGAAAAATAAAATTAGCACAACTTTGAATGACTCCAAGCCAAAGTAGTAAGATTCACCTTCATTTAATCACCACATTGTTAGTCATTTTACTACTTGCTTATTCTTCCTCTGCGTCATATGATCATAGTATTGTGGGCACATTGAGACAGTTGATGTTCAGGCTATTATGACTAGCTGTGATCAATTAAGGCAATGCATTTGTATATATATATATTTTAGGTTATCTTGCTATTACTGAAGGAAAGTCAAGAGGCCTACTGATGGAATTATAGGATCCAAAACGAAATAAATCAGAACAGCTATCTTGTAGTCATTTTCAAGTGAACTTAGCGGTTCTGAAACATATGGATTCATGCAAAGTGTGCAGTATGGGGAAGGGAAGTATTAGTAAAGTTTCATTTATATCACCAACTAAAAGGCAACGGCCCAAAGAATGGAAAGAGAAAACTCAAGGATATGAATGAGGAGGCGGCTTGGAATTACTTTAGAAGTCAAAATTGCAGAAATTGTCTGAGCCTGCATCCCAAGCAAGTGGAAAAAATTCATAGGGAAGGGCTGCAGACCAAACTGGATGAAGATGCATCTCAAACAGGTTATTAAGAGAAAGAAGACTCCTACCAGGCATAGAAGAAGAGGTGTGTCATCAAGAAAAGCTACCTCTTAGAGATCAGAAAGTATAGAGGAAAAATGACAACTGCAAAAGACAAGCAGAGATGGATCTTGCAAAGGAAATTGAAACCAATATTAAAAATTTTTTAGCCATATAAATAAAAAGAAAAAAAAGAAAAGAAGAAGTGGGATCCTCTAAACACTGAGGATGAAATGAAGATTAAAGATAAGCTAGGTCTGGCTCATTACCAAACAAAATATTTTGCCTGAGTCTTTAAGAAGGGTAATGAGGATCTTGGGGTAGTGGAAAGGTGGCTAATGGAAACAAGAATATGGAAGCAGAAATTACTACATGTGAGATTGAAGCAAAACTCAAACAGTTTAATGAGTCCAAACTGGGGAAGCAGCATAATCACTATCCAAAATTATTAAAAGAACTGGCACATGAAATTGCTAGTTCAATAGCAAGGATTTTTAATGAATCCATAAACTCAGGGGTCATACTTTATGACTGGAGAATTGCAAATATAGTATCTATATTTAAGAAAGGGGAACGGGAAGAGATCCCAGAAACTACAGGCTCATTAGTTTGACCTCAATTGTATGCAAGGTCTTGGAACAAATTTTGAAAGAGAGAGAGTCGATAAGGATATAGAAGTAAAGGGTAATTGGAATAAAATATAATAATGTTTAACAAAAGGTAGATCATGCCAGACCAACCTGATCTCTTTCTTTGAGAAGATAACCTATTTTCTATACAAAGGAAATGCGGTAGATCTAATCTACCTGGATTTCAGTAAAGCATTTGATATAGTTCCACATGGGAAATTATTGTGAAGTTGAAGAAGATGGGGATTAATATGAGAATCACAAAGTGGGTAAGGAACTGGTTAAAGGGGAGACTACAACAGATCATGTTGAAAAGTGAACTGTCAGATTGAAGGGAGGTTACCAGTGGATTTCCTAAAGAACATATCTTGGGACCAATTTTATTTAACATTTTCATTATGACTTTGGCACAAAAAATGGAAGTGCACTAGTAAAATTTGAGGATAACACAAAGTTGGGAGGTACTGCCAGTACAGAGGACCAGAATATCATACAGAAGATTTGGAAGACCTTGAAAACTGGAGTAACAGAAATAATCTGAAATTTACTAGTGCAAAGTGCAAGATTATGAATTTAGTATTAATAACTAGAATTTTTGCTATAAACTGGGGACATCAGCTGGAAACATCAGAGGAAGAAAAAGACCTGGCTGTATTGGTTGATCACAGAATAGCTAAGAGGTACCAATGTGATACAGCCATGAAAAAGACTACTATAGCTCTAGAATGCATCAGGTGAGGTATTTCCAGTACAGATACGGAAGTGTTATTACCATTATACAAGGCATTGGTGAGGCCTCATCTAGAATAATGTATACAGTTCTGGTCTCCCATGTTTAAGAAAGATGAATTCAAACTGAAACAAGTGCAGAGAAGAGTTACTGGGATGATCAGAGGAATGGAGAACCTATATTACAAGAGGAGACTTAAGGAGCTTGGCTTGTTTAGCGTAACAAAACAAAGGTGAAGGAGAGATATGATTGCTCTCTATAAATACATCAGAGGGATAAACACCAGGGATGGAGAGGAGTTATTTAAGTTAAGGGCGAATGTTGACACAAGAACAAACAGCTATAAACTGGCCATCTATAAGTTTATGCTTCAAACTAGACAAAGGTTTCTAACCATCAGAGAAGTGAAGTTCTGGAACAGCTATCAAAGAAGAGTATTGGGGTCAAGAAACCTAACTTGTTTCACAACTGGCAGGTCTTCCCCACATGCTCAGGGTCTGTATTTTGTATTTGAAGTTGGGAAGTAATTTTCCTCCAGGTCAGATTGGCAGAAACCCTGAGGTTATTTTTTCTTTTGGTCTTCCTCTTCAGTGTGGTGCATTGATCACTTGCTGGTTTGAATCAAAGACAGTGGTGGATTTCTGTAATTTCAAGTCTTTAAATCAAGATTTGAGGACTTCAGTAACTCGCCCAGAGGTTTTTGCTTATTACAGGATTACATAAACCCAGAGGTTTATGAGCTTATTACAGGAGTAAGGGGTAGGTTAGGTTCTGTGCAGAAGGTCAGACTAGACTAGATATTTCACAAATATTTTTTAGATTTCAACTTTTTGTCCTGATTCAAGATAGTTAATTTCTGAACTCTTAAAAACATTTCCACATTGGGAAAATGCTTCCTGCCCAGTACTATTAGACAGTATTGCAGCTTTCACCAACCTCTGATGCAACTGTTTTGGTAAGAAAATGGGGGGGCGGGAAATGAAAGAGAAATGGAAATGCTGCTACCGCTGCTACAGCAAAATGTGAACGTAGTGACAATTCTGACATTATTAACTTCTTTATTATTCATAGTTTAGGATTCAGTGTGATTTTTTCTCCATATCATCCATTATGGAAAGACATCAGAGAGAAGGAATTTCAAAAAATATGAAAAAACTCTTTGTTGCTCAAGGCATGTGTTGGTTGATTTTTTTTAGCTCTGTTTATTGCAGTGTTTAACTAATGGTACATTTACTTGAACATGTGATTAAACAAACTCTTTAAATCAAAAGGAAATCTACAGGCAACAAAAGTTTTCACTTCTGAAGGCGCCCTGCAGCTGGAAACTCCTCTGCTCACCTGAAAAAAGCAGTTACTAATCTGTGTTTTTATCAGTTGGGTTATGTTTATAGTTGGGTGGGTAGAAGAAATTCAGCACACTTGGATAATCCTCAGATTTTTCATTGCAACTTTTATTATGACCTTCTCTCTAAAAGTTCTCTTTATGGTGAAATGTTACTAATTATTCATAACAGCCAAGTCAACTGAACAGGAAATTTCCGTGGTTGCCCTTTACTAGTACCAAGGGGCAAAATACAGAGTCACTTTATTACAGTGCCTGGCATTCAGATATCACAGTGTTAGGTGGGATACGAGAACTAAGTACAGAAAAAAAATAAAATAGAGTTAAACAAGATCATATAGCATTACACACAGACTCTCTGACCAAGACCGTGGAAAAGTACTTATTTATTGGCTTTGGAAACTTTCATAAAGCAAAGATAGAGAAATTCTCTAAGAAAATTTGTATAACTTTTACTTTTCTTCCTGCTATGGAATTTATATAGACAACTTTCTGATCCAAATGGAATAAAGACATCAAGCAATCTGACAACATAGTGGTGAATCATATGGCAGTCATGCTGCTATAACTGTACAAGCAGGAGATAATTTCTTTCCTCTTTCTCTCTCACTCACTCTCTTATTTTTATTTTTTTAATGAACATATATCTTAAAATATATCTTAAAAGCACTGGTGCATAAAGGGATGTTGCAGCAAGGGGTTAATTGTTATAACAGGCAAAATATTAAAATATATTCAGATATACACTGGGAAAATAATTGTAAAGCAAAAGGTTTTAGGAGATAAGTTGATTTAACTAATATCTGTCCTGGCAATGTGATATTTCAGAGAAATTTTAAAAACATTATAAATTCCTAGGCCCTATAGCTTTAAGTGCATTTCTGGAACCAAGAGTTCACTTCAATAGAAAGATGAATATTCTAGCATCAGTGGCTGGGGAGTTGTTATACCACACCAGTTCCCCCAGAGTCAAGGGCAAAACTGTGTGATAAAGTTAATTGAATTTTTGGATAATTAACAATGACACCATGTCCTGCTGATAATGATATGTGGAAAATGATCACATATTGCACAACAAGACACTTCAAAGCCAATGATGAATAGGATGGCTTCTAAGATGGTGCTCCTACCTCTTTTTTCACATGGGACAAATATCACCAATAGCTAAACAAATTTGTAACTACTAGACTATCCAAACAATAACCAGATAAACTATTTCTGCCCAGACATAAGCACTTGTAGGTATGATAAAAAGCAGCAGGAAACAGAACACAAGATATGAGGGACTTGGCCAATGTGTGGCTTCTTTCTTCAGATAGTTGGGGTTCAATACACAGCTGAAGTAAGCTGAGCTCACATTGAAGGGGGAAACAGAGGTGGCTTCACCTTTTTGTGTGAGAGCTGGTCCAGGGGTAACTGGTGTGCCCTGATGAGCTGCTTACTTTCACTTCAGAGATAAGTAACGGGGTCAGGGTTGAACAGCACTCTGCACAACTGAGGAGGTCCCTTTATGAACGGGGAATTTCCCAGGGTGCATTTGCGCTCCATTTCAGGCCCTTTACAACACCAGAATGGCATGAAAGGGCCCTTAGTGGAATCCACAATTGATTCTTGGACTGGATAAAGGACAAGAGCTGAATTCAACTATTCATTCCTAGCATCATACATTTCAAACTCAAACCATTTTGGTGACATGAAAGGATAAACAAGTGTTATCAAAGATTTTTTTAAAATAAAAAACCTTTTGCCCAAAACAGAGCATTGTACTGTGGCTCTGGTTTAATCCTTTGGTTTCTTTTATCATTACATCCAATACGGATCCAGGGTCTAGTTTCCATGTAGCATGTTATCACTGAAGCCATGTCTGTACTACAGCCATTATAGCAGCCCAGCAAAGGTGCTGCAGCTGTGCTGTTGTACTACCATAGTCTACACCGGGGGGGGGGGGGTGTGTTAGGTTGATCCAACTACAGTGCTCAGGATGGGAAATCTTTCACAGCCCTGAGCAACATAATTACATTGATCTAATGTTTAAGTGCTGACCAGGCCTAACACTTCTTGGCTTGCCTTCAGGGTTAAGCACTGCCTTTACTCACTTAATCTTTATCACTTCTCATAATTTGGGGAAATACCATGTATTACATCACCAACAGACTTCTTCCACTGCTGCTGGGAAAACGAATATATAATCTTTTAGGTATTTCCAGTTGTTAAGGGAATTTTCATATTTAGTGCTCGGCAACAGATTCAGCTTTGCATAATTCAAAACAATGTCACACCACCTAAACCAAATGGCACATGATGAGACCTTTTTTTCTCCTCATTTTTATCTCCTCTGGTACTGTTGATAATTTTTTTAACCATCTTTTCACTCTCCTACTCAAATTATGGGTAAAGAGTAAATTGAGATCAGATTATATGCACACAGCAAAAGAGTGTCAGCTTTAGGATCTAATTGTGCTAACACTTATACATCTGTTTAAATTTACACACAGGATAGTCCTATTGACTTCAGACAAGTGTGTAAGATGTGTGTAAGTGTGAGAAGAATCAAATGAAGAATCAAATACTGAACTTATTTCTGAGGTGTTTTTCTGTATTTATCCATTTAAAAGCTCCTCTAAAAGACACAGTATTTGTCAACTAAATTATGTCTTCAGTTATTGTTATTATTTGTTTCTGGGAGTGCTCACTATGTGTTATGCACATTCCATACATAAAAGAAGGCACTGTCCCTGCCATGCAGAGTTTTATGCAGCTAATTTGCCACCATGTCGACTGAACATCTAAAGGCCCTGATCCTGGAAAAAGATCCATGCTAGTGGATCCTTTTGTCTGTATGAAGTCCCACTGCAGTCAATTTTGCAGGATTGCAGCTGAAAACATAGATACATGCCTAATTGTTTAAAGGATGCAAGCAGGGCCGAGGTATTATTTAGGGGTATACAACTGTGTATAACTAGGAATTTCTGGGGGAAAGAGGAGAAAAGGAACAGGAAAAATAATTAGGCTGATTATTAAGAAAAAAACTCATACTGGAACATGGAATTGTCATCCAAGAGACAGGAAGCCCCACTGGATAAGATATTAAAAGAAGTCAGGACAAAGCAGTAGAAAAATATGTTGTAGGAAAAATCCTGCATTAGCAAGAGGGTGGGTTATATGAACTAAAAAAGCTTTTTTTCCATCTCTAATTTATATTCTGTGATTCCCTAATATTTATTGCTCACTTTTTTTAACATTTGCACATCTCAGTATTTAAAATGGTCTCAAGGAAATGTCCGATCTGTCATTGCACAGCAATTAAATTTCTAATTGCACTGTAGGGAATTATCCTGCATTAGGAAGATAGACTAGATGATCTCATAGATCTTTTCTATATCTAACTTCTGTGATTCTATAGGTAAAATTCAAAAGCGAGTCTAATCTGGTGTAATTTATACTTTCTTCCTACCCAGTCAGAGATAAATTACACTACTCTAAATGAACTCAGATTCTCTTGGCGATTCACCTGGCAATTCACTCACTTATCCACATGAAACTTCTTAGGGGCTGGAAGAGATGACTGTAACATGGAAATAACTATGAGGTGAGTGTAGTAAAATAGATCATCTTTTCTTTCACACCCTTCTGTTAGTTACTTTTCTGTCTAAAGCCTTTATTTTATAGCCCCTTGGGATATGCATTACATCCACGTAACTGAACACACTAGGATAAATTCAGGGGTCATATGTAACGAAGTGTAAGTTTTATGTTGGTAAGTGGTGTGAGTATAGGGGAGTCAATCAAAATTAGCATAATTTACATACTTACATGTTTGGAAGAAAGTATAAATTACACTTCTTAAGCCTTACCATAGCTTCACCTCTGAATTTGGGTCTACGCATGATCCCATGTATCTCTCTATCTTACACCACTACTGGCACCACAGTGTCCTGCAAATATCAGGGTATTTACTAGAAAATATTCTCTTATTTTAAAAGAGGTAACTAGGACACCACTAGGAAACCACTAGGAAACTAGGAAACCAGGAAACTACAGACTAATGAGCATAATAGTAGTTGTGAGGAAAATGCATAGAAACATTCTAAAGCACTTGGAAAACACCTGGAAAACCACAGTTTGATTTAGGACAGCTACTCAGGCAGGGGGGTTCATGCTTAATTGAACGAGTTCTTTAAAAATATTTCTGCTTTGATAAGAGAAATTCAGTAGTTTCAGTAAACTAATTTACTCAATATGCATCTGACAAGGTTCAATGACAGAGATGAATGACTAATATAAAGAGTGATAGATAGAGGCTGATGTCCAGGAAGATTCTACATCCTACGGGATAGCACAAAAAAAGATCTAAATATCTAAAGATTCCCCAACACAAGGAGGTGTAGGCAGTAAAATATGTGGTTTCTATTCCATTCTATTCAGGGTCTTATCCTATTCTCATCACTGTGAATATTAAGAGTGCAAACACCATTCTGGACAAAGCTTCTATAATAAGTTGGTCTGGGATATAGCCAGAGCCTTTTCTAATAAAGACATTAAAAATACACACACAACAGCGCCAAATAAAAGCCATTCCACCATTTCAGAAGTAGCTACCTGTTATGGGACGTTGACCCCACACTGACCTCTATGGGGTTAATAGAGCCCTAGAGCGACTGTGCGAGAGGCAGCCAATTAGAGAGAGGCAATCAGGGTCAGGGAGGCCCATATAAGAAGAGCTGCAGAGCAGAGCAGGTCAGTTCTCCCTGGAACTCAAAGAGGGAAAACTGTGTGCCTGGCAGGCAGAAGGAAGCAGCCAGCACCCTGGACAGAGCTGCTATCAGGGACCAGGGGAGCTAGTGAGAGCTTATTCCTGGCTGGTGCGATTAGCAGGCTGAAGCCCTGAGGCCAATGGCAAAGAAGGTGCTGTGGCCAGGTGGAAGTGGCTCAGGAAAATATACTGAGGAGTTGGAGGGGATGCAGCACATGGTTGCCATCTACAGGGTCCCTGGGCCAGGACCTGGAATAGTGGGTGGGCCCAGGCCCCTCCCTCCAGTCATCACTGGGGAAATGGTGGAACAGTTGAACTGCAGCACTCACCGCCGGAAGGGGGGGAACTCAGATTGTGACATGGCAGGAAGGTTGTGTCATGAAGAGGACATCACAGTCCTTGGAATGATGTAGGTCCGGGAGCAGAAGTAACAGCAGGTGAGGCACCATCGGGAGAGGGCATACCGACTTGCAGAGTTAATCCCCAAGACAGCCGCAGGAGGCTCCAATGTGAGAATGCAGACCTATTACACCACCATAATGAATACAGGGGAGGTGTATATATGATTCACATTTTTTCAATACAGCCATCACCTATATCTTATCAAGTGATGAGACTGTAAACTCTTTGAAGCAAGGACTATATTGTCATTGGGCTTCTCTACACATGGCTGGGGACAAACTGGAAAGTTAATTTGAAAAAGCTATAGGTGTAATTTTAAAATAGATTAAACCATATTTAAACCTCAGTATGAATACCCTCATTCAGAATTAAAATGGCCTTAATTCAATTTAATTTAGTTTAATTCACTTTGGAAGTGAATTAAACTAAACTGAATTAAGGCCACTTTAATTCTGAATAACAACATTCACATGGGGATAAAATGAGGTTTAACCAATCCATTTTAAAATGACACCTTTAGTTAGCTCAGATTAATCTTCCTGGATGTCTTCATGTAGACAAGCTTTTTATATAGTTCTGTAGATCTTAGCATGCTTTTGGACACTGTATAAATAATAAAACACCACCATAATCACCACCATCACAAGGTAGTCTTTTATACCATAGAGGCACTGACAGTAATTTCATAATTAAGGCTGCCTTTGGATTGATACATATAGCAGGATTAGGTGTCTGGTTTTTTAGATTGTAAACCCTCCGCGGCATTGATTGTTTCTTTTCTGTACTTGAACAGCACTCAATGTACTGTGGGGCAGGGCTTTTGGGCTCCACCATAATATAAATAGCAGTCCTTCTATTTACACATTGAAGATTGAATTTAGTATGTAAATTTGCCACAATAACTCTTCAAAAGAGTATTAACATTTCCATGAAGATGTAAAGGGAAAAATAGTCTTTTTTTTTTGGTTGAGGAAAAGCTTTAAAATACTCCCTTTCAAAAATGGTCCTGACAGTCTCATTATTTTTGTGTTTTTGAGGACACCCATCTAATCCATCACAATATTAAACTAACCAACATTAACAATTTATACTGTGTTTCAAAAATATGAGCTTTTATTTTTCTAAGCATTTGAACCATTTCCTGCAGTGAAGGAAACTGGCTATACCATCATTGGGCTTGTGCATGTCAATCAGAAAGTTAAAATGACTGATCTAATTTAACTCTCTAAATTGAGTTGAATTGAAATTATATAACTCTTACAAGATTCATGAAGGGTGAATTTAAACTTCTTCTTTTTTTTTTTTTTTTTTAAATAAAAACATAAGGTATTTCTAGTAATCCAGGTGAGAGGTTTTCATTTTTTTTAATACAACTGAGTATCTTGACCATCCTTGACAACCCCATCCTGGAAGGTTTATAGTCCAGACACAGACAGACATATTAGTCCCATTTTAAGTGTAAATCTAAAGGCAACTTTAAATTTGCTGTCAGTGCCTCCATAATATACAAGTCTATCTTGTGATGGTGATGGGTATGATGTTTTATTATTTATAGTGTGCAAAAGCATGCTGAAAACCAGAGCATGGCTTATCTCCCAGAATCCTAGGGCAAACAAAAGTAAACAGTTTGTCTGACCATTAAGTCTAACTTCATCTATTGGGCATGCTGATTAGGGATCCGGAATTACCTTGTCTGTGAATATTTAATGACTAATCAATTACCTACATATAAGGAGCTAATTTACTGTTTTATTTGTATACAACTCTGTGAAGTACTGATTGTCATGTAAGAGACTCCAGATCTACCAACATTTTGGAAAACAAATTAATTTAATGCAGAAAAACTCAAAGTAAGGATGTGCCTATTATTCATTTTCTTTATATTGTATTTCATTTATCTACTACTAATTCAAACAACCTCGTTTATTTTTGGAGTGAACTAAGAAAATCTCTAAGTCAGGAAAGGGAAGAGAAGCAAAAAACATAAATATTATTTATAATTAACATTAAGCTATTATATTCAATGGTAACATTCCTATTACATCTGTAATATATGCTATATTCAGCTCTTTATAGATGATGCAGTGTTGTGTATGAAACATTTAGGGGATTAGTCAGAGACCGCTAGAACAAAGAACAGAATTTTGGGGGTGTAAAATCTTTCTGAAAATCTGATCACTTTTACTTAGAGATGAAAAAGTTTTCAGCAGACATGAAGTTTGTAAAATCAAAAAATGTTTATTTTTTGTTGCTGCTTCTGACTTTCAGTGCATCTAAGAATATCTAGAATTCTTGGTCACACAATTTCTTATACATGTCAATTCTATGCAGGAGGTTCTGAGATGATCAAAAGAAAACAAACATAAATAGTTGATGATGATGATGATGATTATTATTATTAATAATAAAGATTACATGCCTCCAGTGTTCCAAGAAGTGGCATTTCTTGCCGCAGAACTAATAAGTTTTAGTTCTAGTTTCAGCAAAACACTTAAGCTTCTGCTCGCATTCCTTCACAAGGTGCCTTATCCCTCTGTTCTCCTACAGCCCTTCTTTACCCACGTATCAATAAGCAAAAGACAGAAAAACTAACAGCAAAAATATGTTTAAACGCATCAGAACCAGCTATGGCATAAATCAGCCTCTGGACTAGATGACTGAAGGATAGCTAATGTTTTTTAAAAAAGGTTTTTTTAAAAAAGGTTTCAGAGGCAGTCAGAGCAATTACAAGCCAGGAAACCTAATTTCAGTACCAGGCAAATTCGTTGAAACCATATTAAAGAACAAAATTATGTTTCTTTAGCTAAACACAATATCATGGAGAAGAGTCAATCTGTCTTTTGTAAAGAGAAATCATGCCTCACCAATCTATTAGAATTCTTTAAGGAGAAAACAAGCATGTGGACAAAATTGATCTAGTTGATATAATGTACTTGGATTTTTAGAAAGCCTTGGAACCAAAGGCTCTTAAGCAAATTAACCAGTCACAGGATAAGAGGAAAGGACCTTTCATGGATCAATAACTGGTTAAAAGATAGAAAGCAATGGATAGGAATAAATGGACAGTTTTCACACTGGAAAGAAGTAAATAGTGGGATCCCCTCTGTGCTGTTCAGCATATTTATAAATTAACTGGAAAATGGGGAAAACAGTGAGGTGGCAAAGATAGCAGATGATACAAAATTACATAAGATAGTTAAGTCCAAAGCATACTGCAAAGAGTTAGAGGGATTTCACAAAACTGGGTGACTGGGCAACAAAATGGCAGATGAAATTCAGTGTTGATAAGTGGAAAGTAATGCACATCAGAAAAATCCCAACTACACATACAAAATGATAAATTCTAAATTAGCTGGTATCATTCAAGAAAAATTTCTTGGAGCTGTCGTGGACAGTTCTCTGAAAACATCAGCTTAACGTGCAGAAGCAGTCAGAAAAGCTAACAGAATGTTAGGAACAGTTAGGAAAGGGATAGATCAGAGAGAAAATCTCTCTCTTAAATACTGCTTGCAGTTTCTGTTGCCCAATCTCAAAAAGATTATTTTAGAATTGGAAAAGGTACAGAGAAGGCCAACAAAAATTATTAGGGATATGGAATAGCTTCCATCTGAGGAGAAATTAGAAAGACTGGGGTTGCTCAGCTTAGAAAAGAGATGACTAAAGGAGGATATGATAGAGATCTATACAAGATGAATGGTGTGGAGAAAATGAATGAGGAAATGTAATTTATCCCTTCACATAACACAACACCCAGAGGTCACCCAATGAAATTAATAGGCAGAAGGTTAAAAACAAACAAAAGGAAATATTTCTTCACCCAACACACAGTCAACCTGTAGAACTCATTGACAGGAAGTGTTGTGAAGGTCAAAAGTATAATGGTGTTAAAAAAAAAGAAGTTCATGGAGGATAGGTCAATCTGGCTATTAGCCAACATGGTCAGGAACACAACCCCATGCTCTGGGTGTCCCGAAACCTGTAATTGCCAGAAGCTGGGACTGGATCTCAGGGGATACCTCACTCGATAAATTGGTTTGCTCTGTTCATTCCCTCTGAAGCATCTGGCACTGGCCACTGTCAGAAGACGGGATAATGTACTAGATAGACCACTGATCTGACCTAATATGGCCATTCTTATGATCTTAGCTACAGGCCTTATGTTCACTTTATGACTTCCTCAACCATCTCCCACAGATCTCCCTAGCTCTTAATGACCACTCAGGCTTCAGGCAACCCCTATAGTCTTTAAAAGTATGTTGTGTACCTCTTTGAAACAGTTACTATCAAATTACACAAGATCTGGTGCTTTTTCCTTAGGGTCTAATCCTGCAGGAGTCTCTCCAGTGCTCCCCAATTTTGTCACTCATTTTCATCCCCAAATTTCCTACATACCTTACAAATTTATGCCTAACAAAGAAACAGGAAAGTACGATCTGCCAGAATAAAAGCTTTTCACCAAAATTATTTTAGGTTTCCCTTCTCACACTTCAGAATGCATTTTCCCATTTAAAAATTGGAAATTTCAGGTCATTCTTAGTACACCCAGAAAATCATTTTTAAAAGACTCTCTAATCTTTTGAAATGATTACAGGATGACAGGAAGCTACAATAAATCTCTCAGTTTCAATATATAGGAGCTAAGAAAAGATATTGAAAAATGTGCTGTAACAGTTTGTTTTACTCAAAACATTTTTTTAAAGAAACAGTCACAGACAATATTTTTGACTTCTCCAAGTGTATCCATATTACATTTATGCAGCCTGCTTTTTTTAATTAAACAGAATTATAATTGGCTTAAAGCTTTGCAACCACTTGTTTCCCAAAAGTAAATTCACAGAGGGTATTATAATGACACATATAAAAAGGTTTTAATTTCCAAAAGCTATTAAAAAAGCCCTCTCTAGAAAAAAATGTGTTTGAAGTTCAAATAAAAGACAATATCTGAATAACACTAATCCCTAGGAGAATTCATGGCACCTGCCAGGCACTGTAAATGTTTTATAAATGTTGTCTTCTGCAAAGTCGACTGCAAACATCATAAGGCCTTTTGTAAATATGTCTACCAGCCTCTTTGTTTGAGTAGAAATATTGAACTTCCCACCATTATGATTATAAACTAGAGAAGATTATTTTAGATATTTTTAAAAAATATTTGACTAATAGCCTCCCTTTTCTGCCATGGGATCAAGTTTCAAATTGCACATAGATTTAAGTGTTTGAAAATTCTTCTTTTTTTAACAGTACAAAGAGTCACAAAAGTGGAACTTACTTGTAGGTGAACATATAGTAAAGCTAAACTGGAAAATAAAGGATCGCTTGATGCCTGATTCACAATATCTGAGTAAACTGTGGAGGCTCTGTGCTGTTGCAAAGCAGTGTGGTGTTGCTAATTATAAGAAGGAGAATCATGATTTTCATATTGGAAAATGTAGAATATTTGTTTCTTTGGGAGAGACACAATGCCACATCCTATGTGTCTGTAATTCTCTAGTGATAAAAATAACTGGATTTAGAAATGCATTAATGGGTAATAATTTTCAAAACTATATCAAATTAATTTGACCTGATCAATTCAAATTTCACTGTTTTAATTAAGTATAATCTTTGCAAGCTGTTATTTTAAAAGAGTTGAAAACGAAACTAAACAAAAAGCAGGAAAAAAAATCCTGGACACACAATACTTGAAAGTTTTGTGGTGTACTATATTAAAAGACATTTATTATACTTCCAAGGAATACTGTCTCATTAAAACATCTGAAAATAAGTAATTTGTCACCTAGGTAAAATTAATACAGTATCTTATTTTATAATACATTATCATTTTAATAAGTTTATTAAACTTATTATTATTTACTTTTAACCTTTATAGCTTACTTTTGTACTTATTACAGTTTGGGCAACAGTAATAAGCTATTCAGTTTCACTTTGGTTTATAATCAGTTTCTAATGAATTTCCCTTTCTGCTTGTTGGTGTGAACAAGAAGAATGCTAGAATATGAACTTGCAAAAACTGCAGGAAAAAGTTTTAAGCCAGACAAAATTGTCTTCATTTAATTTCTCCCCCACCTCCTATATTTCATGAGAACATTCAAACATTCTTTTCATTTGTATATGTTCACATGAGTGTTAACAGCAAAGTAAAAGCAGGTCTTCGTTCACTTAGTTCACCATTGTGTTACTTGGGTGTGTGCTGACATAAATCCAGTGACTGCGGCAGCAATGTAAACTGGAGTAACAAAGGTGAATCAGGCTCATGGGTGATTAGCTGCATCATCATAATCTATTTATTTATTTATTGTATTTGTGTAAGTAGTAGCTTGGTAAAACATGAAGACAAATTACTTATAAATTGCAAAAGAACAGCAGTATATTTTTTCTCAGGGGCTATTTTCAAACTCTGACCTTAACTTCTGTTCAAGTGAGAAAACAACAAATAAGTCCTACTTACCTTCAACATCACACAAAATAAATTAACACAACATTTTCCTCACGTGGCAACCGTTTTACTTGCTCTCAGTACATTTAATAATTTGCAATCAAAACTGTCTAGCATTTTGATTGCAATTTTCACGTTATTACAAATTACTTCTGTCACATTCCTAAAGCTCAAAAATGTGTTACATATTCTTCTTTATAATATTAAATGTATAATTCAATATTCAAGTAATTAATTAGTAAATATAAAAGCATGGCAAAAACACAGTAAATTAAAAAGCTATGAGATAAGACTCTTGGCTTGAGTCAATTACTTCCAGTATAGTTTGTTTAAAAAGAAGTCCTGGAAAGGTGGGCGAGGGAGAGAAAACAACAAAAAGCAAACCCCAAGAATGTACTAAAACATTGCTTTTTCTCCAATATGTTCATTAAAATGATTAGATGAAAGCAGCCCTTTGAATGAGAAGTATAAGAAATTTGTTCAATTGGTATATTACACAGCAAACAAATTCTTGTTACTGTTTTGAATAAAGAATTTAACAGCATCTGATGTATTTTCTAGGAGATGCCCTCGAGCTAGAGTCACCCTTAATGATGCACAATATGCTTTCCTGAAGCAATGAAGAAGGCCTCTATACCTACTGGAGTATTCATTCTTCATGGAGTGCAGTTTACTGGGATTTTTCCTAAGCAATTGAAACTTTATTTTTTATTGGATGATATATAGGATCCCTTTCAATTATGCTACATAGGATATATGTTGAATCATCGCCATCTTCTGCACTAACAACATCCCACCTTCTGGTCAGCACTGCCCAGTTTTGGGGAAGTGCTAACTGGCTGTAGGACTGATGGTAGGGGAAAGTTACTGACCTCTTGTGCTGCTACAACCTCCTGCCAGGCTGACTGATGTCAGTAAGACCTATTGCCAGACTGACATCATGATCTATGTCAGCAGAAGCCAGAACAGACAATAAGTGAGTTTGGCCCATTATTTATGTTCTGAAACCTGTATCACAAAGTACAGTTATCGGAACTGTATAACAAAGCACTTGAGAACTTTTGGCTGTTGACTGAACTATTGGGTACGGTGCCTGAATTCTTCAGTTCATCTAACTTTACAAACAGTCTGGCTCATGTGATGAAACTAAAAGCTCTTAGATTGTTTCTTATACTGTTCCATTTGAAGATTACATGCAGGGAATATATGTATATAAATACATTTCATCAAATAAACTTGGATTGATTATTTTGTTGCTTCACTTTTATTTATTTATTTATTTACGTCAACATTTGCTATAATAAAGTTTTGTGCTAGCTGGCCTGATGGTGTCTGTAAATGTATTGTCCCAAATAGAACCACTCAGCTTCCGCTTGCAATTATGTCGTCCAGAAACAACTGTTCATGAGACATTCTGTAACATATATACAGTATCTTTGGACAACATATCAGTTCATATTATAAAGTGAACTATAGCACTACCCAACAGTGCCAGTACGGTTACATGAATGTCAGTATTTCCATTATATTTTCAGGGTTTATAATTTGGTTGTAAAAATAAGCTTCAGACTGAAGCACACACACAGTCTCAATTCAACCTCGGAGTAATTTTTTTAACCATATTTGATTTTAAATTCATTTGGTCATTTTAAAATTACAGGTTCAGGATTTTTCTTCTTTTTTTCATTCCTGTAAATAAAAGAGGGCTCAATACTTACCATGCATCGGTCCACCATATTTATTGAATTCTGATCACCATTGTATGTTTTGTAATATGCCCTTATCACATAATTCACTCTCTTTACACAATATTTTTTGGATTATAAGTAGCAATAGTGTTTTTGGAGTGTTGTGAAAGCATATCTAATGGATCTGAATTCTAATACTCAAAATGGATGCTTAGCTCTTTAGGCCAACAGGGAATGGCAATTCCTTGTAGCACTCTGAAGCTGCTTCAGCTGACTCAGGCAGAGAGTTTTAGGGATCTTGTGGGAGCTCCATTCAAGGATGGCTAAAGTGAAGCTTTTTGTGGTGTGGATGATAAGATTAGAACAGGGGAAATCCTATAGGACCCCACACCAAAATAATGTACCATGGTGTAATTGTCTATTATTATTATTTATGTATTTCATGATTGATGCTGAAGCAATATATTTCTTTGAGTGTCATTAATTATCTTCAAATGATAGCTGAAAAAGAAAAGGCACAAACAGCTGATAAGCAAATACTTTGCAGTGGAGGTTCCTCAGGGCTTTGCCTACCCTAATTTGAGACATACTCAGCATAAGCACTACTCGCTGCTGCATGCTGCATACTGCCTCTGGGTCTCTGTTTGTGTTAGTTTTGACTATCCACTTTTTGCCTCCCTTTAACACTTGAGTAGAAGGGATATGCATTTTCCTCTGGAGTTTTCAGTTTTGAACTTCTGTGATCCAGAAAAAGGTTAGCTATTTTGTACCGTCTTTCCTTCTTCTAAATGCTTATATTTCTGCATTTTGCCTGTAGTTAAGGCACAGATTTACCTAATTCTATTGAATTACAGTAGTATCTACAGTATATGTTAAATTAAATCTGTCATGCTCCCCACTGATTAATATTCCCTTGCAGAACACTAGAAACTATTCTGCTCTACACCGTTTTAATAGGCACAAAACTGAATGAATATTTACTAAATACCTTATAAAAAAAAACTCCTCACAGGAATTTGTTTCATTAAGTTGCTCACAAAGGTACCACATTTGAATCTAATTCCAAAACTAACATTTGGAGCCAGAGATTTAAGAGACTATTATGGGCTGATAGGAAGGTTGATAGACAATTAGATAAACAGATACAGAGGCACATATGAAAGAACTGTAAATGTTTACAATGCATATTAAAGCCCTTTCATACAAAAAAGGCTCATATTGTGTCTGTAAGATACAGCTCTGTGCTTAGGACTGTGCAGGAGGACACTGTCCTGTGGGAGCTCTTGGTGATGGTGTGCCTCAAGCAGTAACAATGACTCCTAGAGCTCCCAGTAGCATTAGGGGAATGGAACTGCTCTGCCATGCTGTTATGGGAGCAGTACAAGGACCCTTTGCATTAGCCACTGGGGAGCGGCAGGCGTGATAATATGGCTCCACCTGTTCCTTTGGATAGGATAGTGCCACAACTGGCGATATCATCACAGTCTTGTGCTTTGGGGAATACCAGGACTTGCCACTGTCAGAGGTGCAAGAGGGAGAGGACTAAAATGAGGACTAAACATTCGTGTTTTCACAGAGCATCATGATATTAGTCTAAGGACAGCTTCCTTTTTGTTCTCTCTGTTCTCTTGTTCTGGTGAGGGGTATTTGGGGGGGAGAGCACAAGGTCCTGTTCTCTCAGATTTGAATATTCTGTGGATTTCTTGTTTAAAAAATATTTCTGTTATAGTTGGAACTCCCACTGTGGTTTAATTTTGTTAAGATCTCTTTGGTTTTAAGTGCAATGATGGATTAACATGATGAATTACACTGTCAATATGAAAGAAGACTAAATACCAGTTGTTGACATAGTTTGTGTGTTTAACTCAGTGAAATAGCTTACTGAGAGAGGGTGCTTAAACTAACAACATTTTTATTAATTTAAAAAACTAATCAATTAAAAAAATGTTTGAACCAAATTCTTACTTATAAACATTCCTGGTTCATACAAATGAGAAACTGGCAGAAGCCTCTGCCAAAATGTAGGTACAGGTAGCATTCACACTAATTTCCATTATGAACAGTAAGCACTGGAACTCAGGAATCTGCTGATTTGGTGAAGGTAGCACACAGAGTTATAGCTTCCTCACTACAGCTATCTTGTTTTGAGGAGAATTGCAGCTTCTGAGGGGCTTAAGGCCCAGTGTAAATCCTCCTGTTCACAATGAACACATGTTGCAGTTCTGAAGCCCCCCTGCACTCTACAGGCTCTCTCCTTAAGATCTCAATGAACCTCAGCTGGCAATGATGGAGGCACATATCACATACCCTACACCTACACTATCAAGGAAGAGGCCAAACAGATCAAGATGTTGACTTATTTATCTATACGACCATATGCAATGGGGTTCTTGCTATCAGCAACAAATGATTTGCTTGCCTCTCTGTTTATTGATAACTCTTACTGTTAGCTTTGTTGTTTCCAAGGTAATCCTTGCCCAATACTCGAATGCAGGCATTATTTGTATAAATGAATGAAATGAAAAACAGTTCTAGCCAGTAGCTAGAATAAGTCATATGACATGAGCATTTAGGAGTTCTGTTACATCTTGATGCGTATATAATGGAATAGGCCTTTAGCCATATAGCCATAAGACTCTCACATTTCCCTTTATTATACCGTTTTTCCCTCCTGCAATGACAGAAATGATTAGACAGCATTATTTTCACCAGCACAAAGTGGCATGCATCAGCGCAGCATCCTTCTAAAGATATGGTCATTTCAGAAGCTATCTGATCCCTTTTTGACATAAAAATGGTTGGACATCTAGCTCAGATTTTGGTCTTATAAATGATTTAACATTTTCACTGTAATGACTTTATGGTATGCTTTTTCCTTTAGAACTTTACTCCTGCTTCAGTGTGGATCCTATCTTGTGATGCCTTTGGGATATGAATTTCAAACAATAACTCATTGTTTAATTGCCTTAGAACAAAAAAAGAAATATAGCTCAGCAGGTGTAGGACAGTCAAGGGAAATTAGGAAAAATATATTTAAGAGTTTTGTTCACAACTACTGTAAATCAGCATAGCTCCAAAATCAACGGAGCTCTGCCAACTAGAGTGCATTGTAAATGTAACAAACTTTAGTGTATTTTCAGAGAATACATCAAAGTGGGGCAATTGGACATCATTAACCAAGATCTTATAATAATAATTTAGAGGCAGATCGTCAGCTGATATAAATTTTCATAGCTTCACTGACTGCAAGAGTGCTCTGACCATTTACTCCTGCTGAGGATCTGTCATCACAGTGTTTCAGCGATGATACCAGGCTCCAGGGGTCTTCCTATATTGGGGAAAGGGCAAAATGAAAGCAACTACACTCCTGCCCCACTTCCAAGTGCCATGTAGAGGGGATCCACCTCCAAGACAGTTTTGCTACAACTAGCCCTCACGCCACATGTAGCAAAACTGCACTTATTCTGCTACCTTGGGAATTTCTGCTCTCATGGAGACAAGGACTGGATTTTTGTCTCAAGTCCAAATCCGAATCCCATCAAATCAGTGGATCTATGGCAAAACCACCATTCCGTTACCTTCATCATTTACATTTGAAGAGTTATAGTGACTTGAGGTTCCTCATTCAGACTCATTGCATGGTGGAATTAGGAGACTAGAACAATGACTTGCATCTGCTGCTGGGTTTTATGTCATATCTCTGGAAAATCCATATTATTTACATTATATTGCATTTGATTATGTTCCCATTTGGTAGGTACCAAATGCCATGCCAAAGTCTTGACACAATGAAGATTTATGCCTCTAGCCATTCATTTGCTATCTGGCAGTTCTCAAATACTGGCATATATTTCCTTGGATATGTTCAACCTATAATGGCATATGAACAGTGGCAGTAAATGACTTGCGTTAGGGATGAAGAAAATAAATATGCAAAAAACTGAATGAAATGCTAACATGGAAGCAATATTTCAGTTTTAAACCTCACAAAGTATAGTGTGTGTGATATAAATTCTATATTATCATTTTCACTTACTGTATTAACAAGTCAATTTTAGAAGTACTGTAGAAAGAATAAATTTATTACACTTTGAAGTTGAAATTAAAAGGAGAAAGGCATGGAGATTACACAGAATATATATTTTGTGGTTACTTTCTTGGCTATAAACCATATATATACACAACTGAAAGAGCAGTAATTACCACCGATGAGTGCATTTACCCACAATATTTTCATAATTCTCTGACACTTTTTAGCTCATGTATCCTTTCAGTTCTTTCTAGTGGGAAATTATTTTAAGGAACAATAAAATTGAAGACTTCCTCTTTTTTCAGGCTTTTAGAAGCTCTTACTTATTCTGATAAGTGTTCTCATTTACTTTTAGTTACTGAAGGCTTGTTGATACTAAGGTCAGGAGTACCAATGCAGCACTTCTTACTCAGGCACTGAAGTCAATGGGAGTTTTGCTTGAATAAGGAAGACAGAAGAAGGTGCACAATATAGCACACATGCCACTGTGGACTTCATGGAATGGCTTAATTTTTTCAAATTCACGGATCAGAAACACTGAATTTAAACTCGCAAGTTATTAACACATTAAAATCACAGTATCTAACCATTATACAAAATATACTTGAACATAAAGAACTGTTTTAACTTACTCTTCTCCAACGCACATCCTGTTGTTGTCTCTCAGGATAGAGATCTAAAACAAAAATTGAAAAAAAGCATTTTATATCACCACTGTTTATATTAATTTCTCTATGTGTGATATTTTGTCTTTCTATTCAGAATCTTGTATGTGTTGTATGTGAAATGGTACTGGTTTACTGCAATAGTCCTTTGAAATAATGTTTGTTTGTAATCATTTCAAAGACTTTTTATAGAATTAGATAGGCATCAGCATTAATCAGAATTAATGACAGCATCAGCAATGACTATACCCAAACACCAAAAGGAAAACCAGTGCAACTCCCTTTTTCAAAGTGCATAACTTTATAACTATTCAACCAATTTTCACAGAATGCAGGTTGTTTTTTAAGTTCAAAAATCAAGCCAAAGCAGAGTACTATATTGTATGGTATTTTAACATACGGTGTGTAAGGTTGCACAAGAAAGTCCAATACATTTTAGATACTGCATTACTTCACAAATAATTCATAAAGAGACAAATACAGAACAAGTTCTAAGGAATGAGCACAAAAGAGCAACACTGAGGTAGAGTTTTCAACCTTAACTTTTCATATCCTTGGCTCCTTAATGCTTGAGTTCTTAATCTCGTTTTTTGCAGCATATGCATATGCCAATCTGCAGGTGTATAATATATGATGTTGTGCTATAAAAGTTTTATCAAAATGAAGTTAGGATAGGCACTATACTCATGAATGGCAAAGCCACAAGTAAACTGTACAGGTTATCTCAATGATGTGCCAATAAAACATTAGTACCATCCCAAAATTCTCTATAAAGCACATTTGTTACAGAAAAAAAAAGTACAAGCATTTGAGAGCTTTATTGATTTATTTCTATTATGACTAATGGCATTCATTGCCAGGAGCCCAACTGGACAAGACTCACAGGCAACCACAAAAGCCTCAGAAAAAATGATCTAAAATAGATTTTTTTCTATACCTAAAAATGTTATTTTTAAATTCTGATATTTCAGGCATTTCCAGGGCTAATACTGGGCCTTATCAGGAAGCTGGAGCCTCCCCTTTCCAGTGGTATAACAGTTCCATTTCCAGTCTTGCAATGATTAGAGGTACTTAACATAAACCTGTAATTGATGTAGGCCTGAATCTTGCCCATCCTTGGTCTCATCATCAGGGTTTTGGGAATATTTTGGTTTTCCGGGTGGAGAAATCCATATTTTGTGGGAGAGGGGGAAGAGGAGGAAACATTTCTCTGGCACAGTGATTTTTTTTTTTAATAGTGAATGTTTGATGCTGTTCATATATTTGGAGTTTTAGAGTAAATCCTAGGGGAAAAGGATTAGGGGCAGAGTGCAGGTGAGAGTCCAAAATGCATAACAAATTATGGAGCCATGTGCTATATTAATAATTATATGCATTCAATTTATATCTCGACTGACTATTCGATTTATCACAGTGCAGTAAACTTGGATTTCATGTAAGAAATAATTTCTATAATTCCTAGTTTATCTGATATAGGAAGTAACATCATAACTATCGTAAACCAAGCGGATGAAAACAGGATTAGAATCTTTTCAATCCATGTTCAAAATACAGGTAGCTGTGAATTCTGTCATTTTGGAAGAGACACCTGGAAGCCTTCAGCTGTGCTTTCACAAGAACATTGCTTTTTTTAAATGTTGCAAAGCTGTAATTAGCCTTGCTGTTAAAACAAGTTATATACTCCTCTCCCCTCTCCTCCTCCTCCCTCTCCTCCCCCCCCCCCCCCCCCCATGGCCACACACACACACACACACACACACACACACACTGTTCCTTTGGAATTTTACAAAGAGTTTTGGATTTCTTTAAAAAGCTTTTGCAGTTCACCTTTAAGTATAGTGACTTGATCTTGTCAGTTGTCATATTTGTCAAAATGTCTCAAGCTGGGTTTGCTGATCAATATCTAGATGGAGGACATAGAAAGAAGTACAGCATGTTCTGCATGAATTCTGGAACTACATTTGTAGGGGGAGAGGTATTTGAAATGAAAGATAATTCTAGCAAATTCTTCAAATTCCATTTTTAACCCTGCATTCCTTTTAAGTTAGAAATCTGCAAGATCAGCTGAAGCACACAGAGAAGTATTGTTAAATCAAAGTACCTAAAGCCCAAAGCCTAACAGTACAAAGTGAAGTAAGGGTGAATTTCAAGAAACTGCAACCCCATTACCATTTGCAAGCATGGATTTTTCAAATCACTATAGTACTCTATACAACACCTATTCTTGCCCATAGGCAGACCATATATCTGCTTCTAGTCACACAGGGATGAAGGAATATCACGCTCCCTTTTCTTGGGACACATCCACCTCCTCTTTAATAGCTGCTTTCCCCTCCTTTTGTCCCTCCCAAGGAGAGTTGAGGGAATGAATAGCTTTCCCTACAAATAGTTTAATAGCTTCCCTCCACACACATTCCTCTCCTCTCCCCCCAGCTGCTTCCCAAGCTAGCAGTTGAGTGACTACTTGTTTGGAAAAGCAGTACTTTGAGGCACCCCAGCACCAATGATTGTAAGTACCAACATACAGTAAAGGAGACTGAAAGAAGCAGAGAAACAAAATCAAGATGGAGGGGAAAAGAGAGACCGTCAGAAGTAAGTGCAGGATTCAGCTCTAAAGATGCGCTGCAAATTTCCTTTCCCATTTTACTGATCATTTAATGGAAGTAAACAAGTCTTAATGCCAACTGAATGATATGTGATTTTCAGCATGAAAAAACAGAGCTTTTTCTTACCTTGTTTACACTAATTTAAATCAGAAATGAACCCACTGAAGTCAGTGGCATCGCACTAGTGTAAGTGAGTTCAGAATCTGTCCTCACATGTTCCTGGAATTTAAAAGAATTAATGGATTTTGAACTGTTGTAAAACTACGTGACATTAAACAAAAATTAAGAAAGTGATTTATTATCATCGATAATCTTTCACACGCTGTCCTAAATGCATGTGGCACTGTGAAGTGGAAGATCAGTGCCAAAGAGTTCATAGGATTCTATCCACACTATCTATAATACAGATGTGTGTTCATAATGAAAAATGATGTTGTGAAGAATTCAAAACCATATTAAACAAATTGGTGATAATTTGTGTGTAATTCCATTAAAAACTTTTTATCATTTTAACCCAGCCTTGGTTACAACCATTCTGCTCACTTCAATAGTGTTCTGTACAGTGAAACAAATCCAAATCCAATAAGGTTTTGTGGAGAGAGAGTGAAAAGAGGCAAATACATCTGCAGATGCAACTTGCAAATGCATAAACAATTGCCCAGCATTTCTCCCCCATGAGAACAGGTATGTGTATATCTGTCGCAGATAAAATGCACCAGATAAGAGGTAAGAATTCATTAATATTAGACACCTTATTAGTAATCAGAATGAAGTTTTAAATTTATTTTAAACTTACTACCATATTTTTTTTAGAATTTCTATGCCACTGGGGTAATATTTTCAAAGGCACAAATAGCAATTACGTGCCTAGTTTCAACTGACTTTCAATAGAAGTTAGACATTTGTACTTTTGAAAACCTCACCCTTAAAGACCAACGGTACATTTTTGTACTTATTGTAAGTCAAAGGGATTTGGGCTTCTAAGTCACTTAGGCCCAGATTTTTGTAAGTATTTACGCACTCCACTTACTACTGCAGTGCCTACATGACTTACATCTCACTTTCAACAGTGGCTTTCAATGAGACTTGCACTCTTTAGGCTCCTAAGTCTAATTGAAAATCACTTTTCAAAATGAGACATATGCTCCTAAATCACGTAGGCCCAGACTTTTATAAGTATTTAGGCATTGCACCACGAATAAGAGCAATGCCTAAATACCTTTAAAAATCTGGGCCTTAGGCACATTTGTATTTTTTTTACCCTAAGTTTATAGTTGTTAAATCTTCTCTCTTTTTCCTCTATTACAATAATACTTTTATTGAGCAAAATACTGAAGGTAAAAAATAGATCCAGAGCCAAATTTTGCTCCTGACGTTGATGAGATTGTGCAGGAATAGGAGTTCAGAATTTGACCCCTTTTAAGTACATCAAGGTAAGCATATCCTGCCTTCATAGTTTTAAGCCCAATATTTCTTGAAAAATATGTTTTTGGAGAGTTATTTTATTTTATTTACTGAAAGAATATTATGCACTCATTCCCAATTGCTGGAAAATAAGTGATGCAGCTTAAATGCAGTAACTGACTGAAATGTCCAAAAAAAAACCCAAACAAACATTTTACTTAGAAATTGTGTACAGGGAATATAGAATGTTTTCCCTGATTTATTATTTTGTTAGGGTGTCAACTGCATTTTTAAAAAAAATATCTCCCAATAATTAAAATAGTACAGTACAGATTTCTGTGCTGAGTTTTAGTTTACTGGCCATCTTGTTCTATTTATGAGTTAGGCACCTGGTTGATTATGCAAATCCCACTATGTGCCTATCCACATTTTAGGTACCAAATACCTTTGAAAATCTCCATTCTATAGTTCAGATGTGAAGTTGTGGTGGCATGGCTAGACAAATGTTTTCAAAACCAGTAGTTATCATGGGATTTATTGACTAGGCACAGGATATGAGGAATTTTCATCAAAACATTCTTCCCATGGAACAGGGGCTGGTGGGAGACTTCATGGATTCGAAGGCCAGAAGGACCATTGTGATCACCTAGTCTGGAGTCCATTATATCACAGGCCATAGAACTCTACAAAATAATTCCTAGAACATACCTTTTAGAAAAAAACATCCAATCTAGATTTAAAAATGGTCAGTGACGGAGACTCCATCATGACCCTAGATAAATTGTTCCAATGACTAATTACTCTCACCGTTAAAAATGAATGCCTTAATTCCATTTCGAATTTGTCTACCTTCGGCTTCCAGTCATTGAATTGTGTTATACCTTTCTCTGCTAGACTAAAGAGCCCCTTATTAAATATTTGTTCCCCATATAGATATTTCTAGACTGTAATCAAGTCACCCCTCAACATTTTCTTTGTTAAGTTAAATGAATTGAGCTCCTTGAGTCTATCACCATAAGGCGTGTTTTCTAATCTTTTTAGTCATTTTTGTAGCTCTTCTCTGAACCGTCTCCAATTTATCAACATCCTTCTTGAATTATGGGCACCAGAGCTGGACACAGTATTTCAGCAGTGGTCACATCAATGCCAAATATAAAGGTTCAATAACCTCTCTACTCCTACTCAAGATTCCCCAGTTTATGCATCCCAGGATCACATTAGTTTTTTCAGTCACAGCATCACATCAGGAGCTCATATTCAGCTGATTCATCGCCATAACCCCCAATTTATTTTTCAGTCACTGCTTCCTAGGATAGAATCCCCCAGCCTCTAAATATGTCCTACATTCTTTCTTCCTAAATCTATACATTTGCATTTAGTCATATTAAACTACACATTGTTTGTTTATGCCGGTGTACCAAGTGATTCAGATTGCTCTGAATCAGTGACTTTTCCTCTTCATTATTTATCATACTCTCAATTTTTGTGTCATCACTTGTAGTCTGGGGTACCACATCTAGAGATGATGGGGGCACGTATGTTTTTCCATAAACTTAAAGCCACTGGGCAAAAGTTAGTTGTATTTACAGGATGTAATTTCTTAATAAAGTTGCAGTTGGGGATCTTCAAATCAGATCTGACTATTGTGCTCTTATTTGCACCAGCTGGGAAGTGTCACTCAACAGTATGTAATATTTACTATCTAAATCAAATGTTAGTGAAATGGAGAAAAACTATTAAAATTAAACCTGTCTTGAAAATACACTCAATTACTATCAAAAGGCTTAAAGTATTTAACCTTTAAAGCAAGAATGTTTGCCTGGTATTGATTTATTAGGAATTACAAGCTAAGAAAACATGCTGTGTTTCAGTTTGTTGATTGCCTTCAAGGATCTTCTTCTTTACAAAGGCCAGCCATCTAGGGAATACTTAATTCCTTAGAACAGCTTGTCAATTAAAGGCAAATATAGGCAGTGAAAAAGCAGGGGAGGTTCAGGGTGGGGGGAGTTAACCAGAGAGTTATTTTGAATATCAAAATCTTTCTAACAGCTGAGAATTAAATGGCACCAGCTGACAAACTAAGATCACACATTACAAACACTTACATAATGAACATTAATAGAGGAAACAAAGAAAGATTATATTTTCAAAGATGTATGTACGTAAGCACATTTACTTATATTACAGAAAAAATAAGATATATTGGACCAAACACTGTCCTGAAATACAAAGGACTAATTCCCACTGATGTCAAAATCAACTCAAAATTGAAAACTGACTTCACTGGGAATTAAGCTTCCATATCATATCTGATCGCAGAATTTGTTCCTTTAAATATTATCTATCTTAGAATAGAATTAAAACTCAATCTAGTCACTTCCATGCACAGTGCATTACACTTTCATAAACATCTACTCCTTCTAAGTGCTATCTCAAAAGCAACTGAGTAGATATGTGGTGAAATACAAAAAAAATTATCTTTATACTGACTCTTTAACTGTGTATTATTGATTAAAATACCTCCCCCCCCCAAATATTTAATATTCAGTCAAAAAGTTATGTAGTCTTTTTATGTAAAGGAAGTTAGAACAAAATCAGGCAACTTCTAATAGACATGTTAGGAAAACCTGGATAAAGCAGTAATTGATCTCCATTTTCCACCCTTCCCATAATAGTTCCAACTAGTATAAATACTATATAAGGCATATGCATAAACAAAGAACAAGTCACAGAAGATTCCTCTGGTAGCAGCAGTTGCTCACTACAGAGGATCATTATGAAATTGTAGGGGCAGCTCTATAACCATTTTATCACGACGTAAATGAATAATCAAAGGTAGCATTCAGGAGTCCTAAAAGCGCTTTACCACTGTGCTTCTTGTGACTTTAAATATGGAGGAGAGGCGTTTTAATTCCTGTTTCCCACCACAGCAGCTCTTGATATTAACTAGTTATCCAGTTGCAATATCTGCCATTATATACAGGAACAACAGAGAAGTACATTAGCTTGAGATTTCTGTTAGATTTAAGAACGTTAAAATTTTGATTATAAAATATCAATTTTTAAGTGGAGGCTTCAAAGTTAACAGCTCAGAAATGAATGGGAGCTTTTTTTTCAAGCTGTCTGCAGGCTTGGGTACATATCTCTGTGTCAGTTTATGTTTGTTTAATTTTCTGAAGATTATCTTCACAATCATAAGAGTTAGAAACCTTTTTTTTAAATAAAAATTTAGACTGTGGAGCACAATTAGGCAGCAAATAAAAAAAGGATAATTTTGCAGCTGTATAATCATGCCATACACAGGGCTCTTTATATGTTTTTGTGTGTGTCATAATAAAAGTGAATCCATATTCACAGTCTCTGAACTTGTAAACACAGTAATTCTTTAAAAATAAAAACCCTACCATACTGTACTCAGGATAACTCTTCTTAATTTTATGCCTCTTTCTAGATCGCTGCAAGCTACTTCTGTAACCAAAGACGGCAGCTATGTTAACTTGCAATGACAGTAGTGTTGGAATTATGCCTGAGATGACTCCTATTAGCTCCTAACAGAACATCAGTACCTCCCAGGATGGTGGGGTCAGAATACATGTAAGTGGTCTGCATTAATTCTGGCAGCTGAATTCCACCTCTGAGTGATAAATGGTAATGGCACAATACTATCAGCCTGAAATACTGACATTAACACATCATCCCACTGTACCATCAACAAATTACATGGATGGTAAGGTAGCATTTGTCTGTTGTTTCTTTTAAATTTAAATTTCTATCAGAGATTAAATTTCTACCGGAGATTATCTTGTCTGTGCAAGTCATGTAATGTGCCTGTGTTAATTCTGTACATCTCTACTGATAACATAGTTATCTCTATGAATTTACTTGAAGGCATTTTCCCCTTTAAGTTTTATTTTGTGTTTGTCCTTTACGTGAACCTACTGTAGTCTTCTTGAAAAGAACATACACAACAAGAGCACTGTTTAGCAACTAACCAGATTTACACTCCTTATTCCGTGTTTCATTTTTCACTATTGCCATTTTTTTGTTTATCTTTGTCATAGTCCCAGGCTAACTGCACTTTTGATTCTTATTGGTCTCTTTGATCACACCCACCCTCAGGTCCCAAGCCATCACCTCTCTCGGGGTGGCATCACATGATTTTCCCACTCTTGGACCAGGCTTTGCATTGGGGTCCTCTGGTATGAACCACGATTATGTGAGAAGGCCTGAGTTAGGTTCAATACCAGCAGTTTAATTCCTTCCAGGATATATGACCAATGGTATACAGTAACCAGACATCCTTCTTAAAGCAAAGTGTTGTTTATTTAGAACCAAGGGATTTTAGAGAAAAACAGTTTAAAACCATAAACAGTTTATATGCATGCCTGTCTTCACTAAGGCTTACTGTCCCCTGGAAATTTGGGGAGGCCCCAGTTGCTTCAGACTTTTCTGTAGGACCTGTCTCCATAACCTTCCCTGTTAGTCTGTTTTCTACAGAAACAGCTCATTGACAATTCCACACATGCATATCTCTCTCTCTCTCTCTCTCTCTCTCTTCTATTTAACCATTTAGTTCTCTCTAGGCTCCCAGTCTTGGCAAAACAACTGTGCAACTATGGCTGGAACCTGAAAGTAGTAACTCCACTGCTAATAATTCAGCCATTGTTTTGTGACCAATGTCTGGAAGCTGCATATCAACAGTCTTTGTGCTGCCTTCCTGTTTATTTTTCCAACAGTGCCCCATTAACCTAAACCAATACACTCATAGAGGAATACCCAATAACCAATATATCTACACATGGATTATCTCACTAGCCCAGGTCACATATAGTTTTCATAAAATTATTAGAAATCAGTATTCTGAGATTGTTACTTAGCAACTCTGCATCTACAACAATCTTATTTTTGTTTTCATTACACACTAATCTCAGAATGCAATTTAAATCTTCCGGCTTTCAGCAGACACAGTATTATCATGTGTGACCTTGTGGTCTGTCAAGGCATGACTCACACAGCTGCAGGTCTCCACTGGTAGGTTGCTGGCTCTATGAGGTCCAAGTTAGCAGTGCTTTGGCTCACTGGCCCAGGCACATTTCAGTCCTACCCACTCCAAGGTGCTATGATCCAAAAGAAATCGGGAACAAAATAAACTACAACCCAAAACAGGATATCCGACGAATCCTCGATGGGACCCTGCCCTCATGTTTAGGGCGTGTGGTCACATAATCTGTGCTTCCACTGATCCCCCAGGGACTGGGAGTCTCTTCTAGGAGGCGGCACATCCAAGCAGTGATCCAGCTCAGTCTCTGGAATGCAGCCAGGTTTCTCTCACATCAGGAGCAGCAAAACTCTGCTTTCTTTCCTGGGCAGCCCTGATCTGGATTAGATTTCCCTCCTTTAAACTCCACTCTCTGTATCTGACATTTTTGCAAGTGTAGTGGAGTGGGTCCAGTTGGGTTCACAGGGTCTTTTTAGGATTCTTGTTGCCAATGTATATACTATATGCCCTGTCACAAACCCACCCCCTCAGGATCTTACTTGGGGCACCACTCTCCCCTGCCACCTCCCCTCCACCTTGAGAGAAAATGTCCACATTTTGGTGAGCACTCCCACCTCTATGCTGGATTTGGAATAAGAAAGGCTGGAGGAACAGGTACCTCATGAGTCGAGGGCTGGTATGAGTCCTTCATGGCATGGTACAATCATAGAGGGGCAGAACTTGTGACCAGGGTGAATTCATTGCTGAAAAGGTAATATTGGAATGTCTCCATGGCCCATTTCACTGCTAAGACCTCTCTTTCTATGACAGAGTAAGACTTGGCAACAATTTCAGGCTTAGGTAAAGGATGGGATATTCTTCACAGTCAATCACCTAAGACAAAATAGTCCCCAACCCAACTTCAGAAACATCAGTTTACAGGAGGAATTCCTTCATCAAGTCTGGGTGGTATACAAATGACTCCCTACCAAAGTTAACCTTTAGTGTCTGAAAAGCCTTATCATAGGTTTCTGTCCAATGGAATTTCCTTCAGCTGCTGTTCTAGAGCAGATCAGTGAGAGTGGCTATAACAAATGAGAATCCCAGTAAAAACCAGTGGTAGTATCTTGTGAGTCCCAAAAACTGGCACTCTTCTTTCTTTGGAGCAGACAATTAAGGACTGGACTTTACAAGAGGTCACATCTGGCCCTTCCCCAATGTATACCCCAGACATGTAGTTTTCTCTTTGCCTATATGGCATTTTGTGGGGTTTGCTGTTAGTCCAGCCTCTTTCAGGTCCTGAAGTACAGCAGCTACCTCCTTCAGGTGATCCTTGCAGTTCCAGCTATAGGCTATGACATCATCAAGATAAGCTACAGCATAACTTCTGAGGGCTTGAGGATTCTGTCCATTAGCCTTTGAAATATTGCCAGAGCCCCATGTTGGCCAAACAGTATTTTCTGGAACTGATATAAGATATAAGTGGTGGAAAAGGCTGTTTTTTCCTTAGAATTCCAGAGTGAGTGGAATTTGCAACTATATCCCTTTGTAAGATCTAGGGTGGTAATATATTCAGTCTCACCCAACCGATCCAATAGCTTTCTGATGAGTGGCATGGGGTATGCCTCAAACTTTGAGATTGCATTAACTCTTCTAAAATCAATGCTAACTCGAGTGGTTCTATCCGGCTTAGGGACCAGCAGGTAGGCTTGAGATGCAGCCACACCAATCATTAGGGACATTGTATACTGCTCCACAGTTACCTGAATCTCTGTGCTCGGATAAAACTGTATGTCCCCAAGCACACACTGTAAGTGGATCTTGCCCATGGGGGAGGAGGGGAGCCTGGAGCTGATACAATCCTTTACAAGGGTCTGGCAATCCCCATCTCCTGGATAAACCTTTCTACATGGGCCACTCCTGTTCCAGCCCACAGGCACTCCCTTTTCAATGACTCTGGTTAGTCCAAGGATTCTCAAGCTGAGTCTAGCCTGGGCTGCCTCAGCATCTTGGACCAAGCAGCCCATGACCTTTGTGATTTCCTGGACCTCTTGAACCCTGGCAAGTTTGGGCCTGGGAGGGGCTGGTTGGGATGCTGACCCTCTGGCCAGGTTTCCCATTACCCAGAGCCAGCCCCTTGGCTCCATGAATTCCCTCTCGATGTTGCTGCAGCTGTCATCCATTCAGAAGTTTCAAGAAATGGCTCTGGATCATCTCTATGCCCCATCTTCCTGAGTCTGACCAGTACTGTATGCAGCATTGGACCTGTCCCCACCAGACACGCAAGACATTGCAGGAAGCCAGAAAAAGATCATGACCTATTGCTCCTGCTGCTGCTATTGCTTCGATACACTGCTTAGGTTGTAGGAGCTGCTGTGCTGCTGGGCATCCTGCTCCACCATCCGTTTCAGTACTTGTTCCATATCCATACTGCTGCTTCCTTTTGTATGTGTGTTAAAGCCCAGACCTGCTCCTTTCCAGGGGCTAAAACTGGGCCTGCATTTGCCACCAACTGTGACAGAGTTGCTACTGTGGTACCCCCTTGTGGCCTGTCAGGGCATGACACACCCAGCCATAGTTCTCCACCAGAAGGTTGCTGTCTCTACAAGGTCCAAGGTAGCATTACTTTGGCCTTCTGGCCAAGGCGCACTTTAGTCCTACCCATAAGAGGGTACTGTGGTCTAAAGGAAATCAGGAACAAAATAAATAATTCAAACAAGGTCTACTTTTGAAAACTTAGTAGTACTTACCCTTCTTTTCAGGGCTTGTCTTCACATAGTCCATATTTCACCAACCTCCAGGATCTGGATGTCCCTTGTAGCAGGAGATTCATGCATTCGGTAATCCAGCTCAGTGTCAGGGCTTCAAACAGGCTTCTCTCACATTAGGAGCAGCAGAGCTCTGCTCTCTTTCCTGGGCACCCTAAACTAGGCTAGATCTCCTCCTTTTAATTTCCCTCTCTGTGCCTGACATTTGCTCTAAGTGTAGCAGAATGGGGCCTGTTGGGTCCACAGGCTCGCATTAAACCCCCTCTTTGCCCATGTAACAAATTCATCACAACATGCTTATTTGTAAGTTGATAATTCCAATATTTCCAAAACAAAAACAGAAGTTATAAGGACTTTCTATGATTTTTCTGCTGTACAAAAATCAAATCAAACACCATTATAAACAAAACCCCCATCCAAAAATAAAACAAAATATCAATAGAACTATTAAAACAAAGAAATAACAATGAAAGTGTATTCTACAACTCTCCTTAACCACTATCTACTTCCACTTCACAGCACTCCAGTAGTGACTTGTCTGAAATATATATACAATATTCCCTTACAAATGTACCATTATCAATTCAAACAAACAATTTAACTCTTCTCACTTAGCTTCTGGGGTAGAAAGACTTTACTTAATGAAGGAGAGGGGTCACAAGAATGATAATATAAATAGTGAATTAAATTATGCTTTCAGAACAGATCTTGGCCCCACTGAAAACAGTGGAAAAACTCCAACTAATTTCAAAGGGACCAAGAGGTAGCTTTTAGGTGTTTTAAGACATATCAAACACCTTATGCTTTAAGAAAAAAATAGTGTTTTACATTTGTCTTCAAATATTTTAGAATAAATAATTAACCAACCAACATGGCTATGAGAACATTTCAACGAATAATTGTACATGTATATAGAACCTTTTATTTGACATGTTCCCAAAGCACTCTGCAAGCTGTATTCATACAACACTGCTGTACTATGGCTTACTTAGTACTAATTTAATCTAACTTCCCTTTGAGAGAGTGCTGCAGATGGCAGTATGTTCAGTCCTTTAGATGGTATGGAATTTTTCCCTCTCTCAATAGGGAACACTCTACTCTCCACAGACTTGGTAAAGTGGAGGTGACACTTTCTGAAGGGAGTAAAGATTTTTTTTTTCTTTTGCACAAATACACAGGAAAGATTAGGCCAAAGAGGAAGAGCCAGATTTAGGGGGAATGTAAATGGTGATGTGAGTTAAGATGAGCAGGCAAAAGAGCTGGGTTGTTGTAAGAAAACTAACCAAGAGGAGGATGTAGTAAGATAAAGGTAAATTCTTGTTGGATGCTTTTAATGTCACCACATCACCCTATCTCACCACCTCGTAACATAGGTTACATTTCTTACACATGCTCACACCAACTTCCTCACTTTTTACTTAGACAGCCCATTTCTTTCACTTCTACATTTAGCTCAAAAAACATAAAATAGGAAAGGATCACAGTTCAGAGAGTTGCACACAGCTAAGGTACTTGCAGCTATTCCACCTTGTGTTAGGATTCTATCATATCTCACAAATTAGGCAGGGTTTATCCAGATCTGTGCTTGCCTACGAGACCTCAGTATGTATCACATTTCTTTCTGAGTTGGCATTATACTGATACCCTAATATTGTGGTCTCTCTTTTGTTGGAGGTGCCTTCTTTTGGATGCAGCATATAATTGAGGTCCTGATCACTGGTAGCATCATTACACTCCCCCCCTCCCTTCCTTTCTTAAAAAAAAGTAATGTATGTTAACCTTAGTGTCCTCGATCCATTCCAGCTTGTGCAATTACATTCTGCATACCAACATTTCTCCTGCAGTTTCAATTAGATACAATGTTCTTTTTTCACTGTCCTAAACTGTTGTGTAGTGTTCCTATTCACTGTTAAACAGCTGCCACATTCTACTCAGAAGGTGTCTGAATTTCAATACTCATTGATATGATCCCTATATGTAGCAGTGATTTCAGCTTAAGAGTTATATTGTGGCTTTTAATTTACATTCAGCATCAGAAGGAAAATAGGAGTGGGGACTGAGTAGGGGCTGTGCATCCTCAGGATTTCCCAGAAGCACTTTGGATGTTTTAGTCAGAAGCCTCTGGGGATCCTGTGGGACTGTATTCCAAAGCAACGGATGCATAACCCCTTAAAAAGTGTGAATTTTTCCCACTCCAGCCTAACTCTGATTTATGGTGCACAAAGAAGGCAGGGTTATGGCCCTACTTTCATCTAATCTCCTTTGGGCAGTCTCATACTGCTAGAGAATGCTAGATTATCCTTGAATTTAAGAGACCTAAGTTACGGGGTTGCATGTTTAGTTAATACAAATAAATATGAAACTCAAATGTGCAAAATGATCACCACAAAAGTACTGGGCAGACACCTCTGCATCTTGCTGACATATTGAAGTTGTGATCCAGTATAACTCAAGACCCTTTTTAGCAGTACCACCACAAAGCTAGTTATCCCATTTTGTAGCTGTGCCTTTGATTTTTCCTTCATAAGTACATTACTTTGCACTTGTCTTTACTGAATTTCATCTTGCTGAAATCAGACCAATTCTCCAATTTGTGAAGGGCATTTTGAATTCTAATCCTGTCCTCCAAAGTATTTGCAACTCCTGCTAGTTTGGTGTCATCCACAAATTTTGTAAGCATATTTTCCACTCCATTATACAAGTCATTAATGAAAATATGGAATAGTCCCAGATCCAGGACTGACCCCTTGAAGGACCTCACTAGAAACTCCCTCCCAGTTTGACAGCAAAATGTTGATAACTATACACTGAGTATGGTCTTTCAACCAGTTGTGCACCCACATTATAGTAATTTCCTTTGGACCACATTTCTCTAGTTTGCTTATAAGAATGTAATTTGGGACTGTATCAAAAGCCTTATCAAAGTCAAATCAAGATATATCATGTCTATGGCTTCCCCACATCCACTAGGCCAGTCACACTGTCAGTGAAGTAAATTAGGTTGGTTTGGCATGATTTGTTCTTGACAAATCCATGCTGGATATTCTTTATAACTCTATTATCCTCTACGTTCTTACAAATTCATTGTTTTTTGGGATTTATTAATTTTTATTAATTATTAATCCTTTATTAATTTTCAAGTTATATTAAGATTTAAAAGAGCCGAATAATGGACAATTTCTGTGACACAAACTATGTATACATATGGGGAGATGTATATTAAAATAGCCTCTTTGGGTGGTTATGTTTTCCCTGGTGTCTGTGCCCACACATCTAATAGTCCAAATATGTACACTCAGTATTTAAATAAATTACAACTTCATCAGGGCAGGAGTTGTGTGACTGTTTACAGTACATCAATACAGCACCAAGCACAATGTCAGCACTTCAATAACAGCCATGGAGAATAAGGTACCTCTTACTTACCCATGGAGGATAAGGTACCTCTTTCCTTTTCAGAATAAGGAACAGGCAACACCTCCTGAGCACTAAGCAAAATATATCGGAAAAATAAAGCATTCACTGTGTTTCTTATGTCAGGCTTCTTATGTCAAGAAATAATCTTGCACATGGAATTTATTTCATAGTACGACCCATAAGATTGAAATCTTTCTTTTCTTTCACTAATCACTTCACCTTTCAAGAAGATTTGTTAGACTACTGAGTCATGACGAATAATTCTTTATGTACTAGGATACTCAGTTCATACTGATGAACTAACAAATTAAAATGTAATATGAAACCATGGCACTGAGAATAATAAGGACAGTTGTTTTGATGTGGGAAGGAATCCATAATTAGACCAAGATTTGCCCTTTAATTATAACATTATCACACTGATAATGCTGACTGAAACACAGTTTGGAGGAATTCAATGAATTCACATTAAAAAGACAAGAAAGCTATCGCACACATTTTCCTGAAGCAGCCATATTTCATTTCACTGTACAGAGGGTTAGAAAGCAATCAAGTGTATTTTGCCATCCTTGTCTCAGACTAAGGTAATTATTAGGCTGAGGATTTCTTCCAATCTCTCTCTTCTTCTTTTTTTTTTAAACTGTGCTTGCCGAAGAGGAAAATGAACCGCAGTACTTATCAGCTCAATGCATACACAAGTGATACTGAAGGCAACTGACCACGACTGGAGCCACAGGTTAGCTGCAAACCCATTAGTGATAAAAAAAAATCTACAAATTTAGGCTAGAGCTGCGTGATAACTGTAGAAAAGCCACAAAACCTGACAATGTAATTTGCATTAATATTGGATCAGACAGACTTCCAAAAAGCTAATGAACAGGGGTGAAGAATTTCAGAAAGATGACTGAAAAATTTAAAGAAAAAAGTCTCGATCCTGTATTTTGTCTGCACATGCTACAAAGAAAATATCCATTTAAACTAACAGGATTGCACAACAATTTGATAACTACAAAAACGACTCTCTATAAAAATATGAGAATGCATTAATGATGTTAGACTCCCAAAGAAAGGAAATTCTGAATTAAAGTCTGTGAGGTTGAACAAAGGTTTGGGATTTGGTCATCTGGGATTGCTGAGGTTTCTTCTTTTTATTTGCTTTACAGAAACCTTTATAGTTCTCCAATCCCAAAATTGGAAACATCAGTAATCTCTCATTTCTTTGATACTTTTTTAAAGTCTACTGTAAAGCTTCCAGAAAGGCTGGTTTGTATCCTAATTTCAAAGTATGATCACTTTTGGATATTATAGACAGTCTACATGACAAATTTGATTAACTGTCTCTTTTGCCAAGGATAGATATTATTTTAAAGGGTGGGGCGGTGGTGAAGAGAGGTTTTCAGAGAAAATTAAACTTGAAAAATGAAAGCATCTATTTAAACAAAATAAATGTACTTGCAAATCACTGTTCCGTGTTTTCTTTGATCTTAGCAAATATTTGTCTTTAAATAAAGGCACAATGCCTATTTATCTTCTGAGTCCTCATTTTATCATAATCTTGGTTTTAGGATATCATATGTGATTAGCAATGCAATAGAAATAATAGAGATGGGATTTCGGCACTGCATGATGAAATAGTGGAAGTTCCTAAAAGGTAGGAAACCCTTGTTCAAATAAAAACAGCCTAAATTTCCAAAATTTACTATTCATATTAGGTGTCTCAATTTGTGGGTAATCAATTTGACAACCCTTAAAATGACCTCATCTTAAGAGCTTTCTATCAATGCTTTGTAACCTTTTGGGTGTCTGTATTTGGGCATTCAAAAATTGAGGTTCTCAATCACTAATTCACTTTTGAAAATATGGCCCAAATAACTTCAGGAATTAAATTAACAAATATAGTTAGAAACTATATGCTAGCAAAATGAAGTAGGGAATTATGTTTAGAAATGGTGGCTTTAATGTTTTCATCCTAATATTAAAATACTCTTTTTAAAGGAATTGTAAACTTTGCTAACAAATAAAATACCACCACAGAAAGCAAAGGAATGCAAGGAATATAACTGCTGCTACCAATAAAGAAAATAAACACTTAAAAGTAGAATAGAGAGCTGAGAAACTCAGATGTGTGCACAGAATATTAGCATCCTCTTTCTGCCTGGAGGGGAAGAAGAATTGGATTCCTATGCCTGTTTTGAAAAATGGGTACCAAGAATATTTAAACCTGGATGTCAGGTGTTGCCTGTCTTTCATTTCAGTTCACAAGGTTTGTTTTTCTTCTCTTGCTCACTTCTCTCCTGCCCCGCCCCCCAGCACCCCTTTCTTCTCTTCTGTGTGGAGGATGCATCCTTTTGTTTAATCCAAAAAAAACCCATATTTTAATGTTAATGTGTCATTGTGTTACCTTTTTCTCTTGTGAAACTTTTATTTATTTTTGTATTTTTAACTAGTTACAAATATGAGTAACTGATTTACAAAATATCATAACAACAAAGGAGAAAAGAGAATGCATGTTATAATACATATCATTAAGGGCTGGATTCTAACACTGTTACTCTCATCGAATGGTAATATGCTCCAGAAATAGTACTGATAACATCAATGGGGCTACTCATGGAGTAAGGTACTACTCAGTATAAGGAAGGGTATCAGAATCTGTCCCAAAATTAGTAAATCTCTCAGCAACAGAAGTTGGTCCTTTTCTCTCTAATAAGAAAATTCTACCAAATAATTGATGCTAGTTTGGTACACAGAGAAGATTAAATATGCTTATGTCCATAACACAATGGGAAGGGAATTGAGCAAATGTGCACCAATAATTAATTGTTTTAGAAAATTTGGTACAATCATCGGAGTTGTAATAGACAAAAAGAAAGGGAAAAATATAGCAACAAGTTAGTCTCCAAACACTAAACCAAATAGGTTTATTTAACTTTTCATTGGATGATTAAAACATACACATTTAAGAAATAAAGCTTTATGGCCAAAACTCTGAAGAGCTAGTATTAGGGGCTCTGCTGAAACATATCTAGCTAGTGGATGTGAGACCACTCCCCTTTGCTTTCTGATTCCGAGTCTCAGTTTTGGTTCTCATGTTAACAGATTTGATTTCCCTTGATTGGGACCCAGACTGACATAATTTTGGGTGTTTGGACTGTCTAATTAATGTTTTAATGTGTATACACCACATCAGAGATGTGTATTGCATGGGTCCCAAATGTCAATGTTTGGGAACTGGTATATTTGAAGGAATTAGATTCAGTATTCACCTACTTTGGTTATGGTGCTGGCCTCTCATACCCCTATGCTACATTGGTTGGGGACAAAGGACAACAGTAAGTCTTCCTCTTCATTTCTCAACTTTGGCTGTCAGGGGCCATTGGGGCAGTGTGCTATGCTTTTTCTTTTGCCAGCACTGTCCCAGCGTAATAGGGACAATGATTACATCTGTGGAGTTAGGAAACCTACTGAGGCACATTGTTTTCTTTACTTTTCATGGATTGGCCAAGGACCTCTCTCTATAGTGAAAAATAGGGAGAAGGCATAGCAGCTCAAACTCCTAATTAAGACCAGAAAAAGCCAAAAGAGTACTTATCACTGTGCTACTTAGTAGAACTTGGAAACAGCCTTGAACTACTTCCTAATGGAGAAAACAGCTAGAAAATGCTTTTGTCAAACAGACCCCCCCAGAAAAAGCATTACGTAAATGTAATTTTCTGTCATTTGCAACATTTGGGATTTCATTTTTGGTCCCAAATGTCCTGAATTGCATGATGATCGATGCTTAGTTCCATGCAGGCCTCTAGTACGGTTGTGGTCACATGCTATGTGTGCATATATTTATTTTACGCTCCTTTCTAAAGCTGCATTGCTAACAGTGAAAAAAAGTAATACATATAATTTTACAAACCAGATTCTTCTTCTTACTACATTTAGAATTCAATGATATATAAAATGTATTTGTACTTAAGTTGAACAGCTAATAAGTTTCATAGGTCCCACTAAAACATCCATTTTTCCCCCTCCAACCACGGAAAGGCACATTTAGGAATTAGTTAGATGCCAGATGGCATTTTCCATTAGACTACAGCTATTACAGACAAATCACATTTGGACCCTAAATTATTTGCCACTTGCCAATAACATCCTTTTAAAATATTGTGAATGGTCTCTGTATTGCTAAATAAATTTAAGAAACCTGATCTAAAAGATTCAGAAATGCATTTTGGAGTATTGTGAGATTACAATACTAAGACTACTACAAGAACACAGAGTTTTGTTTTGTGATATTTCTGTTCTCATTGTTCTGAGATTGCCATGAAGATGGATTCTATACAGCTTTCTGCTTTATTTTTGCAGACTTTGTTATGAATATGGTCTGATTTTGTGCAACCTCTGTCACTAGAATGAGAATCAGAATATATTATGGAAACTAAAATGTACCAAGCATTAAAATTCTGTGATAGCTTATTCTTGTGACAAAGAGATCACAGGAAGAGAATGGCACAAAATTAATCAATTATAGTGACAGTCTCACGATTGTCATAAGAATAGAAAGTGGCACTACATTTTCTGCCATTTATATAATGGAGGAATGTATAAAATTAACTCATTCAGATCTGGAGACACTAGTCTTTTCTACTGGAATATGATGTATTTTTAATAATGACCATTGCCTCTTAATAATATTTTGGAAGCAAAAAAAAATCAGAAATTCTGCGCATTTTAGAGTAATTCTTCAATGTTTCACAATATTTCACTGTTTGCTATCGAATCTAAACATCTCAACACTTTTTAGCTATTTCTCTTTAGAAAAAGAACTTTCACAACAAACTTATGAATTCAGGAACCACTTGTAGCCAAGCAACCAAACATTTGGTGGGGTAAGAAAGGAAGAAATAGACCTTTCCTGTGGCTGGGGAGAGGGGAAACACCTCTGGAAGATAGCCAAAGGAAAGGAAAAACCCAGCCAAGTTTCCCTTACAGATTTCTTCAGGTCAATCCATCAGGATTTGCCTCCTGCAGAATGAGGAAAGGATGTGATACCCAGAAATCAAAAAAGCACAGGGCTGCTGTACAGAGGCTGTCTACTGGCCTGTCTACTGCCTCTTGGTCCCTCTGCCCCACCTGGTAGGAGATTGGAATATCCCCTCTCCCTTCATCCTTGGTGGCATTTTACCATAACTCCAACACAAGGCATGGCTACAGATTAAGTGCTGTATAAATCAACTGGCAATGGGATGACAGGGAGCAATAAAACGTAAGGGAACAGATTAATAAAATCTGGTAAATTTACCTAGCAATGCCAACAAAGTCCCTTGAGCACTGATGTGGGATTCAGCCTGAAGAGGGAAATGGTGTTATTGCTAACACCCTGTTCTATCTTCGAGTGATTGCTCATATCCATTCCAGTATAGGTGTGTGCGCGCCCCGTGCACAGATCCCCAGAACTTTTTTCCCTTAGCTAGCCCTGTAGGGTCAGCTCCGGCGCCCCCTGGAGTACCGCGCTCATACCGTGGTACATAGGGCGCTGCTGACCCTGCAGCCCCTCAGTTCCTTCTTTCCGCCTGTGACGGTCACATGGAATGTCTGCCTCTTGCACTCAAACGCAAGTAGCATCCCTTAGTGTTAGCCTTTATTGTTAGAGTTTTTTGTTTTTGAATAGAATAGTTAACAGTTAGTTAAAGGTAGTTAGTGCCCTTAGGGGCTAGAGCGGAGCCATGCCTGGCTCCACAGACTTTAAAGCCTGCATTCAATGTGCAAAAGCCTTTCCTGTCAGTGACCCTCATGATCGTTGCCTCCGATGCCTCGGAGAGCAACACAGGAAAGAAAAATGTAAAATTTGCAGGTCCTTTACTTTGCAGGACCCAAAAGGAGAGGGACGCCCGCTTAAAGGCGATCCTCATGGAGTCCGCGCTTCGGCCGGACTCCGAACCGTCGCGCTCCCCGGCGGCACCGAGCGTTTCCTCAGTGCGGAGTGCTCCGCCGGCACCGATATTGGCACCGGCACCGGCGCCAGCACCGAGTGCATCGGCACCGAAGAAGAAGAAGCGGCGCAGGGCCGTGCACATGGACACCCCCCTTCTACCGGGAAAGAAGGGGGTCCAACAGGAGATGCCCCAGCCACGTGCCGTGGAGAGTACTCCGGCACCGGCATCTCCTCGCAGAGAGCCTCCCCCAACTCCTGGGGGTGGGGGAGTGCCTCTGCAAGGGCCATCGACACCGGAGGCTTTCGCTGCGGCACGCACCCTCATGGGCCTGACTACGCCTCCGTCCCCCCCTCGGCCGAGGGTTCAGGGACCGGTGTCTCGGGGTAAACCCGTGCTGGGTTATCCTGGTGGGTGGAGGAGACAGGAGTCGAGGTCTCCCCCCAGACGGCCAGGGAGGGTAGAGAGTGCGGGCTCCTCTCCCAGCTCCAACTCCCAGTCATCGAGCTCCCCTGCACCGCGGCACCGAGGGCGGTCCAGGGAAAAACGCTCGAGGCGAAGGCGATACAGTTCCGCCTCGAGTGGGGACCTGAGTATGGGCTTTGGCACTCCGGTGCGGAGCCCGATTAGACATCGTTCCCCAGCACCGACTGCCCTGATGCAGACCATCCGCGGCACCGAGGCTCATGGCGGCACCGAGAGTCCCGGCACCGTTGACACCGCCGGCACCGTTTGCACTGCCTCCGCCGTCGACACTGCCTGTTGCGGCACTGTCTGTCTCGGCACCGAGCGCCACGGCACCGACAGTCTCGGCACCGAGTGCCACGGCACCGACGTCGCATTCCAGATCCACGTCGTGACATCACCGACGTCGCCGTTTCCGATCTAGGTCTGGGAAGTACCACCGCAAGTCGTCTGGGGGAGAGACCGTGACAGCTACAGCTCTTCCAGCAGCTCCTCCCCTCACAGGCACCGCAGACGCCGGCAACGAAGATCCTCCACATCTAGGAGCTGCTCCCCTTCCAGAGCCCATAAGCACAGGCTGAGTGGCTCGGGCTCTAAAGGGGGAAGGATGGAGCTAAGCCAGCAGGCTCCTGCACCGGCACCTGCATGGCCCCAAGGCCCCTGGCAATGGCCATATTGGGGGCCGTGGGGTACTCAGATGGGGCCGGGGACCACCTCTGTTCATACTTCGGTGGCCCCACCAATGCCCCCCACAACAGACCCACAGGAGGGCACCCCTCTGAGGAGGTGTCTGACCCAGAGGAAGGGCCTTTCCCAGGACCCATTCCACAATCCTCTTCCTCTCCAGATGAGGCGGCGGCCAGAGACACTAGGGCCCCCCTCTTTGATTTCAAGGGCCACCAGGACCTTCTGAGGAGGTTGGCTGATAATCTCGGTCTGGAGATTAAGGAGATGTCGGAGGAGAAGGATCCTCTATTTGGTGTTTCAGACACAGCAGGCCCATCACGCTTGGCCCTGCCTGTTCATGAGAGGGTCATGAAAATTTCAAAAACCCTCTGGCAAACTCCCTCCTCAGTAGCTCCCACCTCGAAAGGGGCTGAGAGGAAGTACTATGTTCCAAAGGAGGGGTTTGAATTCTTATATACCCATCCTGCTCCAGGTTCACTTATAGTGGATGCAGTGAACCAGCGGGACCATCAGGGTGGTCAGGGTAACACCCCTAAAGACAAGGACAGCAAAAAGCTGGACCTTTTTGGGCGCAAGATGTATTCCACTGTGGCCCTACAACTGAGGGTAGCGAATCACCAGGCCCTCATGGGTAATACAATTTAAACCTCTTGTCCTCGTTACAGAGGTTCTCCTCGGGGCTGCCCCCCGACCAGGCCACAGACTTCACCACGGTATTACAGGAGGGAGTGGCGGTAGCTAGGGTGGCTCTGCAGTCAGCCAGTGATGCAGCGGATACAGCCAGCAGGGCGATCGCTTCGGCCATCGTCATGCGCCGCTGCTCCTGGCTCCAAGCCTCAGGTTTGTCCCAGGAGGTCCAACAATCCATTCAGGACCTTCCATTTGACTATTCCGGCCTCTTTTCTGAGAGGACCGATGAAAAGCTGCACGCTTTAAAGGACTCACGGGCCACCCTGAGATCCCTTGGACTTTATACACCTCAGGCCTCGAGGCGCCAGAACCAGCCCCAGGCACAGAGGCAGCAGCAATCTCCACTGAGGCTGCCCCCTAGACCTACTAGGCCCAGGAGGGGTAGGGAGAGGTACCGGGCGCCTAACCGCCGCGACCGGCAGGGACCCCATCAGGGGTCACAACAAGGCCCTAACAAGGGCAATGTATCCCATAAGAAGTTTTGACGGGGTGCACGAGGGCGGCACTTATTTCCCCCCCCGGATCAGTCCAAACCCTTTCACCACAGACTCCGGCCATACCTAGCCCAATGGGAAGCCATCACCACCGACCAATGGGTCCTTGGCATAGTTCTCAGGGGCTATGCACTACAGCTCACGGCTTCCCCCCCACATTTTCCCCCAACCCAGTCCCTCTTCAGGGACCCATCTCACGAGCAACTCCTCATACAAGAGGTCAATTCCCTCCTCATGCTAGGTGCGATAGAGGAGGTTCCTACACAGGAACAGGGAAGGGGATTCTATTCTCAGTATTTTCTAATCCCCAAGGCCAAGGGGGGGCCTGAGGCCTATCCTGGACCTACGTCGCCTGAACAAGTTTATCAGGCGAAACAGATTTCATATGGTTTCCCTAGCCTCCATCATTCCCACCCTAGATCCAGGGGACTGGTATGCCGCCCTCGACTTGAAGGATGCATATTTTCATATAACCATCCTTCAAGACCACAGGAAGTATTTAAGGTTTATGGTAGCTGGATTCCACTACCAGTTTTCTGCCCTGCCATTTGGCCTCTCATCCGCGCCAAGAGTGTTCACAAAATGCATGGCAGTGGTAGCGGCCCACCTGTGCCGCAAAGGGGTCCAGATTTTCCCCTACCTGGATGATTGGCTGATCCGGGGCAAGTCCAGGGCCCATGTCAAGGACAGCCTGGCCCTTACCTGCGCCACATGCACCAGACTGGGGTTGTTCATCAACGAGAAGAAGTCTACTCTCACCCCGGTGCAGCGCATAGAGTTTATAGGGGCCATATTAGATGCACGAGAGGCCAGAGCCTTCCTTCCTCAGACCCGGTTCGAGACCATGACCGCCATAATCAACGATCTCCACAGGTCCCCCACGACGACAGCCAGGCATTGCCTTCAGCTGTTGGGACATATGGCGGCATGTACTTATGTGGTGAGGCTGGCTCGCCTCAAGTTAAGGCCTCTCCAGGGGTGGCTGGCCTCAGTGTATGTACCAGCCAGACACAGGCTAAACAAGGTAGTGACGATTCCCGCCCAGGTATTGTCCTCCCTGGATTGGTGGAAGGACCCAGGGGAGGTGCTGAGAGGTGTTCCGTTCAGGGACCTGGCTCTCTCAGTGACGTTAATAACAGACACCTCGGACGACGGGTGGGGAGCCCACATCAGCAGAAACCTGAGCACCCAAGGGCTACGGTCAATACACAAGAAAGCTCTCCATATAAACGTCAGAGAGCTCAGAGCAGTCCGCTTGGCCTGCAAAGTATTCATCAACTTCCTGAGGGGCAGGACAATTCAGGTCCTCACAGATAATACGGTGGCCATGTTTTATATCAACAGACAAGGGGGAGCACGCTCATCGGGCCTTTGCCAAGAAGCCATTCGTCTTTGGGATTTTCCGTGAGGCACGATTTTCACATCACTGCCTCTCACCTCCTGGGGGTCAGGAACGACGAGGCAGACCGCCTCAGCAGGTCGTTCTTACCCCGACACGACTGGTCACTGCACCCGGAGGTGGTGACTTTAATCTTCCAGAAGTGGGGGGTTCCCCAACTGGACCTGTTCACGTTGTCCTGGAACAGGAAGTGCCCGAGGTTCTGCTCGCTCCGAGGTCGCGAGCCGGGCTCCCTTTCCGACGCATTCCTCCTAGACTGGACGGGGCCCCTCCTGTATGCGTTTCCCCCCATCCCGCTCCTGCCCAAGGTCCTCTTGAAAATCAAGAGGGACAGAGCGGATATGATACTGATTGCGCCAGCGTGGCCACGACAGCATTGGTACAGTATGCTGCTCGACCTGTCAATCGACACGCCGCTCCCACTTCCGAGGCGCTACGACCTGCTCTCACAGGACCAGGGTCGCCTGCTGCACCCGGACTTGGACTCCCTCCACCTGACGGCATGGAGACTCTGTGGCTGACGGAGGGAGAGAGAGCCTGCTTGGCGCAGGTCCAACATATCCTGCTGGGCAGCAGAAAACCTTCCACCCAGGTTGTGTACCGGGCCAAGTGGAAGCGTTTTACTTGTTGGGCGGAATCCCGGGGTGTCCCACCGTCCAGCTCGCCCATACAGGCGATATTGGAATACCTACTCCATCTAAAGCTCCAGGGCCTACCACTGGCGTCCCTGAAAGTGCACCTGGCAACTATCTCAGCCTTCCACCAGCCGATGGAGGGGCGTTCACTGTTCTCCCACCCCATGTCAGTTAGGTTCCTCAAAGGGGTGGAGAGGCTGTATCCCCAGGTCCGTGACCCGGTGCCTCCCTGGGATCTAAACCTGGTCCTCGCCATGTTAACAGGACCCCCCTTCGAGCCCATGGCTACATGCCCGCTGCTCGTCCTGTCCTGGAAAGTAGCCTTCCTCGTGGCCATTACATCGGCTAGGAGGGTCTCTGAACTCAGAGCTTTAACATCAGAGCCCCCCTACACGGTCTTCTATAAAGATAAAGTCCAACTGAGGCCCCACCCAGCCTTCTTACCTAAGGTGGTGTCTCAGTTCCACTATAACCAGAATATCTTCCTCCCCGTGTTTTTTCCAAAACCACACGGTTCGGAGGAGGCGCGGAGATGGCACCTGCTGGATGTCAGACGAGCCATGGCCTTCTACATTGAGCGGACCAGGCCATTCCGGAAGTCGACGCAGCTGTTTGTGGTGGTAGCGGACCGGATGAAGGGTTCACCTGTCTCCACCCAGCGCATCTCCACCTGGATCACCGCCTGCATCAAGACCTGCTACGAGTGGGCGAAGGTGCCGCTTCCAGGAGCTGTGATAGCGCACTCAACAAGAGCCCAGGCCTCATCGGCGGCCTTCCTGGGAGGAGTGCCCCTGCAGGACATCTGCAGAGCAGCGACCTAGTCGTTGGTCCACACCTTCACGTCCCACTACGCCATCGTGCAGCAGGCGAGAGAGGATGCAGGATTTGGCAGAGCAGTACTGGCGAGAGTAGCTCAACGCTGACTCCTACCCACCTCCAAGGTAGGGCTATTTAATCACCTATACTGGAATGGATATGAGCAATCACTCGAAGAGAGAAAACAGGGTTACTTACCAGTAACTGTTGTTCTTCGAGATGTGTTGCTCATATCCATTCCAAACCCACCCTCCGTCCCCGCTGTCGGAGTTGGCAGAAAGAAGGGACTGAGGGGCTGCAGGGTCAGCAGCGCCCTATGTACCACGGCATGAGCGCGGTTCTCCAGGGGGCGCTGGAGCTGACCCTATGGGGCTAGCTAAGGGAAAAAAGTTCCGGGGATCTGTGCACGGGGCGCGCACACACCTATACTGGAATGGATATGAACAACACATCTCGAAGAACAACAGTTACTGGTAAGTAACCCTGTTTTTTGAGATTCTTTCCAGTGGGGAGCAGCTTTGATTCCCACCAGAGCTCAAAGGGAAATTTGCAAATGGTGGTTGGTTAGAGGAATTAATGAATCAGCACTCTCCAGGTGTTCTAGCCCCGATACATTTTTGGTCAACACCACCCCCATCTTGGGCTAGGCTCGCTCCCTATAGTACAGCATTTTCACTCACAGGAAAAGGAAAGTTGTGGGCACTTTTTGCAGGGGGAATTGCAGCCTTGGTTACAATGAATATTGTTTAACTTGGGCTGAATCAAACTCAGTAGTCTGATTCTTGAGATAATAATAGAATTTGCCATTAACACCAATATTTTAAATTCCCTACTACTGTTAATTTGAATACACTACATTTATATGGTGCCTTTCATCCTGAAATATCCTAAATAAACAGAACACATGCATGAGTTAATTAAAAATATTGTTCTATCACTGCAAATTATGGATCTGGTCCCACAAACTTTACTCTTCTGAACATTCCTTATTGCTGTGAATTGTTCCATTGGTTTCAATAGAGCTAGTGGGAAGAAGAAGCGTATGTGGGTTTGGGGGCTATCTTTTTAATCACCTGTGGACCTCATTGCCACAAGAAATAATTGAGATCAAGAATTTGACCAGATTAAAAATTTATGTCAGTTTAAGAAGAACATCCAGATATATCCAGATATTTAAGAAGAACATCCAGATATATTATAGAAAGCAGTTTTAAACATTTTTTGGGAAAAGATATAAAGCTTCCTCTTTCAGGCTATAAACCAGCTTCTAATTAATGGAAGTTAAGAATAAACTTCCTTATGGGCATATTACTTCATAACTGCCTATGCAGGTTTTCTTGTATCTTCCTCTGAAACACTGGACATTGGCAGAGACAGGATAATGGATTACTTGGACTATTGATCTGAAATACGGTGATCCTATGACATCAATGTAAGCTCATATCATGCATTTGACTTCACATGATTTTAGAGCTGACATTAAAACAACACACTTTACATTCCTCAGTGTCCTCATCCTCAAGTCTTTTATAAAATCAGAGACAATAAATTATTCCTGAAATCCAGTGAGTCAATTCAATTGTAGCATATATGATTGTGCAATGTTAGAGCTTTATTTGTTAATTGTAAATGTGACCAACACTGGACAAAAAAAACCAACAATGTAGTGTATATTCCCCTCCCTTTTCTCTCCATTTGAATGCTTTCCATCACAGTATGGTTATATAAATCTAAAGGTGGGGTCAGATTTGAAGTTAATCCTCTTTAGGGCTATGTGTGGTTGTCAAGTTATTACAGTGACCCATTTTCTCTTCATTTGGGTTTCCCTGAAATGAATAAATCATACAAAATAGGATTTTCAAGATTATAATATGTTCCTAACCACTAAGAGATAGATTTTTCTCCATAAAGATCACTACAGAGATAACACATACAACAACAAAAGATGGACAGTGGTCAGGGAGGTCTGGGATCTCAAATAATTATAACGTAAATAGTTTTACATTTAATTTAGGGCCTTATACAGTTAACAGCATGAGACCAGTGAGAGTAAGACACTGGTATGCAATTTTAAATGAATTTGTGAGATCATTTGAATTTAAAGGTTGGTAGCTGTGTAACAGACACCTGTTAATTAGCATTTCATGTAAGAGAGATAGATTAGTGATTCAGAATCTTATAGAAATTACTATTAGCATAAATATGATTTACACTAAATTATGAGCCAGATTTTGCCACCCTAACTCACACTGAAGTCCCATTAAAAACAGTGTGATCACTCATGTGTTAAGGCCTTAATCACTGTGAATAAGGATGGATCCCTATAGGAGACTTTCCACTTCAAAAACACACTTTTTTTAATGGAATATTTATGCAAAGAAAAATGTACCCAAAGTATGTTTGTTTGAGTCAGTTGCTATTATTTCAGAGGACTGTGCTTTAATGACAGGTTTCATTTACTGTCCAGTTAATGCTGGAACGTTTCATAGTTCTGTGTTTATGACAGGATAGTCAACCACAGAAATTACTCATGTTAACAGTTAAGCCTTTGGTCCTCATCACAAGATTCTATTAAGGCCAGGTTTAAACATAGACAAAGCCTAGATAAATTGTTCTGTGAGGGAGCAATGCGTTGAAACAGAGTATGAAGAGCATGTAAAAAGTGAATGGATTTAGGATTAATGCTGATGGTGTTTGCAAGCTTATCCCAGTACAAAAGACTTTATTAATATTTAATTCTAAAGCAGACTGTAAACAGCTTTTCTCTTTCATTCCCTTAACTATACAGTGGTGTTAGTGAACTACTGTTAATGCATATTTTGGCACACAGCAAGACTCACAATAGAAGTAACATTTGCATTTTTCTACCTCAGGATGTTGAATATTGTCACGTGGCAATGCTGAAGAATTGCAGTCACCGTCTTTATATTCAGAACTTGGAACATAAATAATAATAATAGTCCTTATTCTAATAATTTGTATTACAGATATACCCTGAAACACCTATTAGAATGCCCCCCCATTGTTCTAGGCACTGTACAAACACATGGGAAGCCTCAGTCCCTATTCTAAAGAGTTTACAACCTATGCAACACCGTTACTCATGCAAAGTAGTACTTCTGTTAAAACCAATAGGGCCAGTCATGGAATAATGATCACTTGATGATTACGTGTTCTGTTCTTTCCCTCTGAGGTATCTGGCACTGGCTACTGTTGGAACAAAAATGAGGGGGAAAAAGGACAAAGGTAACAGAAACAGGAACATATGGTTATATAGATTAGCTATAGGCACAATTTCCATGCTTGAGAATTTTGTTAGTGGTGGGTTGTTTAAGATATAAATAGGAGATTATTGCCAGACTACTCTATCCCAGGAACTCTGCCTAGAGCCTTCTCAATTCCCTTTACTGCACAACTTCCACTAATACATACAAAGAAACACATTTATTATTGAAAATTTTTCATCAAATAGTTTATACACAAGTCAACATAGTTTATACTTATTTCAGTTCATTAACTGGTCATCAAAACTACTGCTGTGATTATTCCTGATTTGTAGATTGTTACTTGTACTGTATGATTGGTCATCTCAGTACAGAGGCTGTTGGGTGAATCTATTTTTTTAATACAGAAAACAAGCCAGTAGCAATGGTGAAAAAGAAAGAAAGAAAGAAGGAAAGAAAGAAAGAAAGAAAGAAAGAATCAATCAGCGTAAAATCTGGCAGTACTAGAAACCTTTGCCAGTGAAGGACAGGAAAGAAGCAGAGAGAGGATCAGACATGACTAACCTTGTTGAGTTTGGAACATAGGAAAAGTTTTGTACACGTATTATGCAACTGAAATGGACTACCCAAAACAGTAGAGACCTCCCATTCAAGCTACCAAATCGAAGCCAAAGATACATATCCTTTTGATAATTGGAGGTATTTTTAAAATAGACTTCTGAGGAGGAAAACCTGAAGAATCTTGGGAGTAATTAATAGTGGTTAAGTGCCAAAGGAGAAGAGAAATTCTTTAGGATACCTTAAAAAAGAAAATAAATGCATAATTTGAGTACATCTTGAATCTGCAATTATCAGTTTGTTTTTGCAGTTATTCAAAGAATCATAGAAATTTAGAGATGGAAAGGACCTCAAGAGGTCATTTAGTCCATCCCCTTCACTGAAGCAGGATTACGTAAACATGGACTATCCCTGATAGATGTTTGTTTAAACTGTTTTTAAAAACCTCCAAGAATGGGGATTCTACAACTTCCTTAGGTAACCTGTTTCAGTGATTAACTATCCTTATAGTTAGAAAGTTTTCCCTAATATCTAACCTAAATATTCCTTGGTGCAAATTATGCTGGTTACATTGTGTCCTGTCTCAGTGTACATGGAGAACAATCGATCACAATTCTCTTTATAAAAACCTTTTACATATTTGAAGATTATTATCTTGTCTCCCCTCAATCTTCTCTTCTCTAGACAAGACATGTCCAATTCTTCCAACTGTTTCCTAATAGGTCATCTGTTCTAACCCTTTTATAATTTCTGTGGCTTTCATTGTTAATTTGTAATTTTGTAAAATATGATCTAATCTACTGTTGCTCAGTCATCTACATGAAAAAACATCCTCCTTCCCCCCAAAAAATAGTGGTGCTTGGAAAAACTACTCTGTCTGTCTCTGGACCACAGAAAGCAAGTGTGAGTTATTGTGAAGTCTTCCTGTCCTTACAGGAGAACAACCTGGGCCCTAATCCTGGAAAAACATGCCTGTGTTTGGTGGTTTGTTGATTGAACTTGAATATAAAAACTCACTTGATACCTTAAAAGGTTAAATCACCATGCAATGCATATTTATTTATAAGTAAATATGTATACAAATTAACATTTCTGTCTGCCCTTATTTTCATTTCCTTTGCATGAGCCTTTCCAGGGTGGTTTGCTAAGGCCTTCAGAAAAGAATTCTCTTCTCATTATATACAATATACAAAAAGAAAAAGAAAAAACAACAGAAAAACCCCCACACATGCACACAAAAGGGAAGCTACTACAAATAAGTCTTTTAAAATGAAGGAGAAAAGGAGAAAAGAGTGGGGGGGTTTTATCTTTTTAATATTTAAAAACATATATTACCAACTAATGTCCCATAAAGTGTGGTTGTTGGGTGTTTCACAGTCAAAGACAACCTGCAAACTGAAATGCCTGCCAGCAGTGTCAGGAAGTCAAAGAACAATCAAGTAGGTGAGGCAGTGTTTTTTAAGGTACACAGAAACCTTGATATTTGCTCAGCTCCATCCAGGCCAGGTGGAGGTAAAGAAAAATTACTAGTAAAATGAAATTTTCTAAGATCAAAGTTCAACTGCCTGTCTAAACTAAACTAAACTAAACTAAACTAATCACAGCATATCCTTTGGGCTAGACTGGCACCTTGCCACACATAGTAACACTGACCCAAGAGCCAAACAGAGATCAAGTTGTGATTTAAGATCACAATTTGATACCTGTTTCCTTCTTGCTCCTCGGGGGAAGCACACCGCACTGGACTTTGTACTTGCACAAAGTACTTCCCTTCTCCTGCCAGCTCAGTTGTGCTGGCTGACACACGGGGGTAGGTGAAAGTGTGACATCAAGGCTCTGCCCACCCACAGCCCTTGCATGCCCACTTGAGCGGGCTTGGGAACAGCAGCAGCCTCATAGAATCAATTCTGTCTGGGTTGTGAGTAACCTGAACAGGGGAGCAGTCACCTTTGCTCCCCTCACAAATGAGTCTTTTGTTAGTTTGTAAATATATGTACTAGTGACAGGCAACTTTGAAAAGAAAAGAAAAGAGAAAAGAAATGTAAATCTTAGACTTTTTTTTTTTTTTTTTAATTACCAGGGTTTATATATGCATTTAAAAGAAAATTAAAATGGGATGTGCTATATATTGCTATCCATGCACTGTCAGTTTGTGCATAGTTCCAGGATTCATCATTAGATTCTCAAGGATCCACAGAGTTAAATGCTTGAGCTTAATTTGCTCATGGGAAATAGTATGCTAAATGATAGTATCATCAGATTAAGCCTTCTCAGGCAAAACATGTGCTTGGTGGCCATAACATCCCAAATTGAAGTCCCACAACAAAATTAAAATTCACTGTGATTACCTTAGATGATGATAATGTGCTCATGGCATTTAGTCCACTGAAGCATAATATGGTGTCCTGATCATAAAAGTAAACCACTTGTCAACATCAATATTATATTCAAGTGGAGATGATTTCCGGGGTTTATAATGTTTACATCCTTTCAACACACATTAAAGAAAATGTCAAAAAAGCAAAATAATACAAATCCTTTACAGTTTGATTTAGCTGTTGTAGTTCATTTATTTAGACTGAAAGTTGTCACGCTGATGTACATGAAAATAATGACTCTCACCAGCAGACTGCAGGCTGGATGAACACTCCATTATTCAGAGTCAGAGAATCTTTATATCTTGGACTCTGGGAGAAGGAGAGTTCTTGTATTTGGGAAATAATGTGATTGATGTCATCCAAACTCAAGACCCTTAGCATTATTCATGGCACAACAGTCTCTGGATATCCTCTCACTTAGGCCAGGACTACAATAGAAAATTAGGTTGGTTTAACTATGTCAGTCAGAGGTGTGAAAAATCCACACTCGAGTGGCATTGTTAAGACCAACTAAGTTCCCATATAGACAGCACTAGGTCAATGGAAGACATCTTCCAATGATCTAGCTACTACTTCTCAGGAAGGTGGGTTACTGTTGGATTACCGTTGGCATATGCAGTGTTTACACTGAAGTGCTACTGCAGCACAGCTGATGAACTACCCCAAAAGAGCTCAGGAAAGAGGAAGGGGAGTCATCAACCCTCTCACCTTATTGTTTCTCTGGAGTGCTGACAAACAGGCCCACCGACAGTAATTCCGGGCCCCAGGGCAGAACAATCAATGGCCCCCCCTAGAAAAGGATGGCTGGGTCTGAGTGGGCTTCTGCCAGAAGCTTTTACTTATTTATTATGTGCCATGCAGGTTCCCGGGTGGCTGAGGTGGTGGTATCTGCTACTCAGCTTCCCAGGTCCCTTGGACTCCCCAGGGAGATTACTGATGAACCTGGGAAGCTGAATAGCAGATAATACTTCCCCAGCCACCTGGGAAATCTGCATGGCACATAATAAATAAGCTCGGCTTAGGAGAAGGGTGGAGAGAGTAAGAGGCGGGGGCCTCGAGGGAAGGGGGTGTGTGGAGGAGAGGAGGATATGTATCTATCCTCCCATCCGCCCGACCCTCTTAAATCGCTGGGCCCCTGGGCAATTGCCCCCCGTTCCTCCTCCACGTTGGCAGACCTGCTGACAAAGAAGCCCTAGTCTCCCCACCACAAATCCTGTTGGAGCCATTTTTACCCAGATTCTTCATGCCTCAATCCTGCAGGAGGGCTGACAATCCTTTAACTCTAGTTAATTCCTTTAACTCTAATTGTTTAACTCTAAATCCTTTAACTCTAATTGTTTTAGACTGCAACATTCATAAGCGAAAGCCTTGCTCTCGGTGTCCCTAAACTGCTAACTGCCAGAACCTGGGACTGGAAGACTCGATGAATTGCCTTGTTTTATTTGTTCCCTCTGAAGCAACTGGCACTGGCTACTGTCATAAGGCAGGAAACTGGGCTAGATGGACCATTGGTCTGACCAGGCCAGTATTTAACTAGCCTGGCCTTTTCTTTTTAAATGGATTTACCAGTTGCTAGAAAAATAATTTAATCTGCTGGGTTTTTTTTATTTTTATGTGGGTTTAAATATTTGCATTATCATCACAATACATTGGGATATTGAATGTTAAAAGCGTCTGTGCTCAGCTAAAGACGCCTATGTTCCCACTTCTGCTTTTTAAGCGATAACAGATCAAAACTGTTGAAAATTCAGCTGCTGTCTGCCCACCAACATGCAAGCGCACCACGCATGAGTGTGAGAGAGGGTTTGAGCATACAAGAGTGAGGAGATATGCGATGTTATCAATCTTATCTATATGTATTGGCTCTCGAGAGACTATAAGTGGCTGTTGAAGAGGGGGAGGTTGTGGAGTTGCCTGGTAGGGGATTGGAGTTGCGGCAGACTTGCCTTGTGGGGGCAGGAGGTTGCCGGTGGTTTTGCATTTCAAGGGTGGCAACCCTAGACCCAGTATGGCCATTCTTATGTTCTTCTTTAATCTTATCCCCCAAACTAAATGGTCGGCATAGATGTCTCTGAACCAGTGGTGCTGCAGAGTGGGGTGAGAGACAGACTACTTGCTCTCTTGAAGACAATAGTTGGGAGTGGGTAGACATATCTTGTTGGTGCTTTAAAGGATTTGTTTGTGAGAAACACGCCAGCCAGATTTGTCATAAGACTAGCTGGGAGATGGGGCCTGCCAGCTCCCCACATATAGATGCTGGGAAATAAAAGGGCACTGGGCTTTCCCTCGGAGATATATTGAGGGGAAGCCAGAACTTGTTAGGGGAAGAAAAAATGGCTCATTTGAGTGGTGAGGGAGGTGGTCTTTTTACACTACCATGGTGGATTGTGTGCTTCACTCCCTTCCCTCCCCTTTGAAGGCACAGAGACTGGAGTACTGAGCAATCACAAAAGGGGGAGGCTAACAGAACAAGAAAGCTCAACTGCTAGAGACTCAAAAGCTACCGAATGGCTAGGCAGTAATGTTGCTTACTCTGACACATTGCTAATATGGGCATGGGGAAACAACTAATTAAACAATATTAATACTGTCTGGAAAAAAGGATGCAAGCTTACTTTTGAATAATATTCAGAATGTTATTTGATTTGCCCGTTCCAGAACTATCCATAGTAGAATGGTATATTTGGTTAGGTGGGGGCAAACTGGATGTGTGATGTAGAAAAATGAATTATTTAACAGAGATTCTTTCCTTTCCTCTTATTTCTGTAGTTATGAAGTTACGACTTCTGCACATACATGGGGAGAGCAGAGTATCTGAACTAAGGTCCAACGAGAGGGACAGGGAAAGAATCTGAGAGCAGATGATCCTCTAACAAAAACCAAAAATAGTCTGCGACCATTGATCAAACTAAGTTAGACTCTTAAAGCATCTATGCCTTGCCTAGACATGCTAGGCCTAATTCTTTCTTGATGTCTCTCTGTGGTCTTTGATGACATGATATCAAGGAGGAATTTTGCCCAGTGTGTGATCCTTAGCTTTAATAATATGCTACACGGTCTTGGGAAATCTGCTGAAATGAAATGCAGAGGAGGTATAATTGATTTCCAATATCAGCATCTGACATGGAAAGAACATGTTTTGTAACGTAAGCAGGATCTGTGCGAACTCTCCCCTGACATCTAGTGCAGAGCTGGGTGAAATAGACGTCAGGAGCATCTGTGTTTGAATAGACACCTACTCTGCTTAGGTGTGCAACAGATGGAGCTGCTTTGCCAAAATGATCAATTTTGGCTGGTTTGGGATTACAAATCACACTAGTATTTGAATGCAGGGATAATGAAATGTTGTTAATCTTATCGTACCAGTAAAGGGCAGCAGAACTGTGCTCAGCATGCTCTGATTGAGGGGGGTTTCTAGTGAGTGATTCTTAGAGCTGACCTCACTGCTGAGCAGGCCTCCATGCTAAGCCTTAGACCTTGTGTGGGGACAGTGAAAGATAACACAGAGACTGCACTGGCCATGAAGTTCCCGGCTACCCACCGAAATCATGAGAGCTAAAATCACTAAGAGCTGGGTTAAGTGGCGGAACCTCAGAATGTGATGCCATGGGAGCAGCAAGCAGCAGCAGGCCAGCAGCAGCAGAGAAACGGTGGCCAGTGGCAATCAGCAACAGCAGCTGTGTGCAGCAGCAGAGGCATTGCTTCATCCTTCCTCTCGGATAGGAGATGAACCCCCATGAATGCACCTCTGAACTCTTGATCTTTGCTAACCAAGGACAGCCAACTGTGAGTGGGGTGCAGCGGAAGGAGGGATGTGTTAAAGGGATTTTGTTGGACTTTCCCACCACAAGGTGGGGAATTGAGGCAAAATACGCTGCCCAATGCACTGTGGGGTCAGATTTGCTTATGGTTACATGCTTTTGAATGTGGCTGTGGTGTTTTCCCAAATTAATTTTTGGTTCCCTTCCCTTTTTGATAATAGTTCTCAGTGCTTGCGTGTGGAGAAGTACAGTAGAACCTCAGAGTTACGAATACCTCAGGAATGGAGGCTGTTCATAACTCTGAAATGTTCGTAACTCTGAACAAAACATTATGGTTGTTCTTTCAAAGGTTTACAACTGAACACTGACAATAGAGCTTTAAAACTATTTTTCTTTCCAACCTGATTATGTAGTATTAAAAACCAAAGGTCATTGGGGGTCTGCCTGTGTGTGTGTGTTGGTGGTGGAGGGAGATTTGCTTTCTTAATATCTGGTTCCTTTGGTCACTGCATCAGAAAGGCACATTTTTTGTCTTGTCTTTTTTTTTTTTTTTAATTCTGCTTTACGAGATGACAAGAGAATTTCCTCCTTAACTGGAGCGGAATTCTCCATTGCTCAAGCATTCCTGCAATTCCCTTTTTGTTTTCATGTGGATGATAGGAAACATAAAAGGCTTAGGAGTGCGCAGAGGATTGATCTTTTAAAGTTGAATCTCTGAAAGACTAAGCCAAAAATATCTCCAAAGCCAGGCAGAACACACACACACAAAAAATGTTTCTCGCTGCAGTTCAAATCTCTAGTGAATCCCTCTCTGGACAACTCAGGTGTACATTTTTTTCTTCCTCCTTCCCCTCAGCTCCACACATTTCTTTTTGTTATGGCACTTGTCTCATCATCTCTTCCTTCTAGTGGCAGTATTGTTCCTCTTGAGGAAAAGTGTGTAGCTAAATAAAGGGCTATAAAAATTAGAACAGAAAAAAAGAAGACTCAAAAGAAACAGATGAGAGGAGATCTAAATTAGATAAAGTGAAAGGCAGAATAGAATAAAGGATAGTAAAAGGTTAAAGACTAAGACAAAAGGATGAAAGAGGAAGAAGAAATTGAGAAAACTTTAGGAAAAAGTGACTGAGCAAGATATATCTGTGTTCGTATCTAATAATAGAGGGTTGCACATATTGTTGGTTATGTAGGCCAGCCAAATCCTGAACTCCTCCACTCTGTATTCTGAGTGGCCAAATGGGCAATCAGGTTACAGGGGTGGGGAGACAATAGCCAGGCTGGAGTGGAGAGGTAAGAGGCCCGGTTGGAGGGGCCCTGGCCTCAGTGGAGGGAAAGGCCCAGATGGGAGAGGGAGCTGCCCACAGTGGGAGCCAGGAGCTGGCCAGAGAACAGAGGCTTCTAGCAGCCTGATTTCAGCTCAAATCTGGTGCAAAGATTGCCTACTTGGTGCTGCAGGGAGAGGAAGCTCTTTGTAATCTAACTCTAACCACAACCCCCACATCAACTCCTGAGACTAATTTAATCCCAACCCCAACCCTGAGGTTATTGCCTCATCTTTGGATCCAGAGTGACTAAATGAGCACTCTGTGGGGCTGATTTTCATGATAACCAGAACATTCCCTGAAAGTTGGAAATTGCTCAAATGTGGTTTTCGAAAGATATTGTTACAGACAGAAAAAACAGAAATGTCAAGTTGAGTGCAGGAGCCTTGCTTCGTTCAACCAATTAGGAGAGAAATTTGCGAGCCAAAAAAAATATTACCCAGGAAGAAGTCATAAATGTCTTTCATGGGCAAAACCCATAAGGTTTGCTTTCTAATTCATAAGTATTGTTTTTGGTAGGTGTGTATCTATGTGGAAGGACAGAATCCATTAAAAACTGGGAGAAATGAAGAGACACAGATAGCCTGAAGGTGTAGCTGAAAGCATGATGGTTGACCCTGGAAGAAACCTGGGGTAAGGTTTTTGGGTCGGAGTGCAAACTTAAAGGAGTGTTCTTGGTGCTGTGAGCGCAAAAAGCTGTTTTCTGCATTCAGAGACACAGGACTTGTACATTTCTCAGTAAATACACAAAACTGCATCAAAGAAATACCCAGCTATCACTAATTTCTACTCCTAATTCGAATAACCTACTAGACCCTGTATTTTTGGCTAACCACTTGGGCCCAAAAGGGCAACATTATTTTTATCATAGTGGCTGCAAACAATCTGTTTTTAAAAATTAAATGAAATATACTGTATCCATCACAAGAAAAACTAATCAAAAGAAATTCAGGAAGAAAAAGAATAAATAATCCACCAGCAATTTAGTGGGAAACAGAAACTAGTCTCTATACAAATGCCTGAGGTGACTATCTAAAAATAGATTATGCCATGGCTAGAGGAGAGGGTTTCTTTACTTCACTTCTTTTCCTTTATTCCACAGCCCCTGCCCCGCCAGCTATGTGAGGATGATTCATGAAAAGCAGTGGGACAAAAAAACCATGTAATCCAAAAATAATTTTTAAAAATCCACTGCAAATATGTGACTAAAAATAGATTTTAAACGTTACATCTTGATTTACAAACTGCGAAATAAATGCTGATTGGTTATTTGTTAATAAGAGAGTAAGTGATATGTTTAATTTTGAAAGTAAACTTGTGGCCATTTTTATTTACTGCTTAAGAATGTAATCTAGCAGGGTTCTGAAGTGCTCTCAGCTCCAGCTGAAGTTCAGGGAAGTTCATTGTGCCATCGTGCTCAGCCGTTTGCAAGATATGGCCTTACATTAAATATTTATTATTTAGAAGGATAATTAGCTCTACAAAGAATTCATAAGGATACATGTTCTGTAACCAAGTTGCACATTTGGTATTTATACCTTTCATTCACTATCCATCTGTATTTGCAGAATTGCATGGAGATGGCTGATTAGTTTTATATATGTAGATTTCCACTGCAGAAATTACATTAGACACATTGAAAAAAGATGAGATTTTGCTATTTAAGTCTTCCATCTTTATATTCACAACTTAAGTGTCTTTCAGTTTCTGCTTAATGATGATGGGGAATGCATATTTAACATACCTTTACCTATTTCCCCTACATCTAACCAGAATCTCTTTTGCTCAGTTTCAGGTGTTGGCAAATAAGCTTTTAGTTTCCTAAAATCCTGCCCTTTTTAGTTATTAACTTACATTGTTTTATGTTTACTTACAAAAAGTTTTCTTAAACACAGAAAATGTTGTCATATAACGTTCACTATACCCCAGGAAAAGAGCTTAGGAATGATATTTCCTTGATCATAGAAGTTTCACTTTTTTATTGTTTAAAAATAGTTGCCACACTGCCACCTAGTGGCCAACATAGATATTAGTTATATAAAATATTTTGTTTTTAACTTGTCTCTCACTGTTCAACTGTATAACTTATGAGGTTTCTACATATTAAATGAAGAATATATGTTAGAGCCGGCATTAAGTTACAGTGTATCTGGATTCTCACAGGGTCAGATTGTGACATGGCCGATTAATTTCCTTAACCATTCAAGTAAGATGAATTGAGTACATGGCAGTTTATTATACATGTGCAGATCTTTCCAATGAGACCTATCACAGGAAGGTTGTGTGTGGATATTAAAGACCCAATAACAGTATCAGGTTGCATTAAAGTTTCTGACCAATGTTTGCACCCTCACTCATACCCCATTGTTGTACAGTTTGCTGAGCATGGCTGAATGGTAAAATTTAAGAAAAATGGGAACCAGATCCATTACAAATTTCAGTGCCCTGTCCCTTTCATCCTCTCAGCCCAGTTAAGATGAGGGTTTCTGCAGATAAGACAGTAACACCTACCAATTTTGTGAGCTGACAGCGCAGACTATACGCACACCAATCCTTCTGGTACACATTCAAAACTTAATGCAAATGTCTGGGTGATCTTACTGCAATAACACTAGCAGAAAATATGGATTCACATGTATTCAGACTCCTTGATTGAAAGCAAAATGTGTTACACTTCGATTATGCATTATTATCGTCATTTTGGCCACTGAACATGAGTCATAGACCTTTCAGAGTCAAAACTGAGTACAGGAAAGTTATTTTTTTTTAAATTTACCAAGGTATAAGAGAGCATATCAGATCATCTACAAACCAACAGATGAGAAGAACAAACCAGAAAGCACAGTTTGCCTATATTATTTCTGTTTTACAAACTCTCTGAACTAGGTTAAGGCAGATACCTTCTAGGGAAACAACAAATAACATTCTATCTGGAAGAATAAGAATGGAAAAATAAAAACAGTGTTGAGCATGCAATAACGAGAAGTGTTACAGGGCAACAAATTCATAACAATTTATTTGACAAGTTCCACCTCTTTCTGTATTGAATGCAAACGTATAGTAGTTTTCTCAATTTTGTTTGTGATTCAGAAGTATTCACTGCAAAACTTGTGGGGCAGAGGCTGTCCGTGTTCTGTGTTTGTACAGTACCAAGGACAAAGGGGTTCTGATCCATGACAAAGGCTCCTAGTTGCTATGGTAATACAAATAATACATAAATAAAACAAGTGAATAATTCTTCATCTGCTAATTCTCTGAAGGCAGTTCACTGTTAAACAAACTAAGTTGTTTGAATTGGATATTCAGTATCCGTCTATATGTTTTTGTTCTTTAGCTGAATGAGTTTAACTCTTTCAGTCAGTTGTGTAGTGTGAATTTTCACAATTACTCATTTGATATTCACTACCTATTGACATTCTCCAATATTTGCTTAAAATATATTATTTCTGAAAATATCTCAGCAAGCAAACTCACTTGTTGCAATGTTTGTGGGAACTGAACACAAAGGGTTGTGGACACATTTCAACAAATTTCTTTAAAATTCAAAAGAATAGTAAAAGGTTTATTTATTTATTTCCCTCTTTTTCCTAATATTTACCTCACTGAAGTCAGAAGAATATATACATGCACAGAAAACATTAGTGACCAAATCACTCTACTTCTCTGATGGTTAAAAAAAATAGTTGTGATAAAACAGCTGCAGAAGTATAGTATGAAGTACCAAAACAGTATCGCTCCCAAGTAAAATCAATTCAAAATATTGTTAAAGGTTAAAAAAGAAAGGAACAAATTTATATCAGCAGAAACAGTTTGAGCACTTATCTCCCTGAGGCAAAGATGTGGATTTGTAGTTTATAAGCACTTACCTTTAATTCAATATGAAATCTGAAATGCCTTACCCAATTTCTCTGGCAACAGGTTACCCCCTTAATCCCCCTAGTGGATCATTCCAACAGCTAGAGCTTAATTTATTTAGATGGGAAGAAAGAGTGACAGAGATAAATGACATATTTAGGAAGATTTGCTTGTATAGATTGTATAAATGCATATTTATTTAATATCACATCTGATTCATTCTAAGCACACTTTTTTTCTAAAATTGGTTCTGAATAAATTTCCCACCACACAGGTCTAATGTAACCCTCATTCCCTTAACAACAGTGAACAATCTATGCCTCTTTCTATCAAAAACATGCAGGGATATCATTGTTTTTGTTTGCAGAACATGATTAATACTAAACAGCAAAGCTATATACATGTAAAGAAAAGGAAAAGAAAAAAGATTAGTCACATTGACTGTAGTCTTTTTTCCTGTGTCAAGATCCATTTGAGTGATAATCACTTTGAGTGTTTATGTTAAATTTCTCCTCTTTGTGGGAGATCTAATTAGTACAGTATTACTAGCAGGGGTTTCTGTTAATGAAGTAGCTTTGCTAAAGAACACCTGTCTAAAAAATTTCCATGACAGAAACAAAAATACAATAATTGTGCTGTAAACAAATTGAGCTCCTGACCAAAAGAGTATGCAAACAATGGCCAAGAGAAACTTATCTCCACAATAAACAGTCTCCTAGGAACTATGTTACTGTCATTACCATTTACATGCAAGACACATGTATACCTGTTTGTTTGTACAAAGTCCAACACTCTCAAACTCCTGGTCCTGACTGGGGATTTTGGATTCAACTATAAAGTAAATTAATAATATATTGCATCCAAAAAAAACCTACAGTAAAAATCATTAAGATTGAAATGTCAAGCACTCAAATGTTAGGTAATGGCAGAATTTACTTACATAATCAGAAACTAATTTTTCCACAGGCCCAACCTCATTCAATGCACAGAATGGACAGTGCTCGTTAAATGAAAAGTTATTCATTATTTTGTTTTATCCTTATCATTCAATGTAGAGCCCTATGGATTATTTATTAATCACCATCCAAACCCTGGAGTGAATATAAGATTATTAATTTTTTCTTGCGTTTTTCTATGGTTCTGTGATCTTAGTATCTAACGCTACATCTTCACTGACGGCGACAAATTCGCTGCCGTCAGATCGATTTCTCTGGATTAACTGAGCGGTCAGTGAAGACCCGCTCAGTCAATCCAGAAATCGATGTATTAAGACCACCTTCTCAAGTGGTGTAGCGCTGCGTCAACGTCAACACGGTTCCTGTCGGCGCAGTGCAGTGAAGACGGCACGCAGAACAGAAGCAGAGAAGTCGACAGGAGTTACGCAAGTTTTTTGTGTAGCTTGCGTAACTCCGGTCGACTGCTGACGAATCTCGGAGGTAAGTGTAGACAAGCCCTTAGTTATTTGCTGGCATTAATGAATTTATCATCAAAATACCCATGTGGGGTGAGGTGATAGTATTAGTCCCATTTTACACATGGGAATTGAGGCACAGTGATTAAAGACAAAAATGTCAACTAATTTTGGGCACCCAGTTTGATACACTTAAGGCCTGATTTTTTCAGAGTATTTAGCACCATACTTCACTTTATATGTCTAAAACACAGCTCCCATTGACTTCAGCTATAATTGTGAGTACTCAACACTTCTTCATATCAGACACTAGGGTATCTCAGGTTTGGCACCCAGATAAACACACAATTAGTGGCCAACCGTGAAATATCTAAACAAAGTGGCTGTTAACTGGAGCATCTCAGCGGATTTCAAATGTTGTGACAGAACACGAGGAGGCATTTTGAATGCAGCCAGGACCCACAACATTAAGGGCTTAATAGGTGAAAGACAACAACTTGAATTGTATCTCAAAATAAATTGGAAACCACTGTAGACTGCAGAGCAGAGGTTTTGTATGCTTTTACTGACAAATGCCAGTAGGTAAGCAGGCAACTGCAAACACAGAAGCTGACACTCCGAGTATAATCCTAAAGAGTGGGTAGTACTCTAATTCAGGAATGATCAAAGGACATGGGATAAATGAAACAGGGTTAGATTAAATAGGGACAAATCTAACAGATCACAAAAAATAATTTCCCTTCAATACCAGGACTTCTGATCTTAGCCAATTATATCTGATATGGAATCTTAAATGCTTACATAAATCTGAATTCATAACTTCAACTGCTCTTCCCTTAACATATAACTATATAAAACATTGTTATATTAAAAGGTTACCCTTGAAAAAATAGTAATCCAGTACATGATAGTTTCAAGAGGACTGTGTGTGTAATTGCTCTCCAGTGAGAGTTAGGGTGGCACAACCAAGTCCATTACATTTATTAATACCCATCCGGCTTATGTGGAAGGTGGCAAATGGGATAGGGGGTCACAAGGTATTAATTATAACTGGAAAAATACAAAAAAGTTTGTTTTCTCTGTAAGAAGGACAATTAATGGGAAATAAGGACCCATCAAGTGAAGATTATTAGTTTGTAACTGCAGCATTAGAAGGTCTAATCAGGAAGCTGTAAATAAGCAAATTACCAGCTGTCAAAAAAATTATCACTATTGAATTAAATGAGCATCCTTTAGGCAAGCTAACATTTTGTTTGCCTGGAGGCTACTTCTGAAATGAACCGCAGTGAAGAAAAGTCACATAAATAAAAAAGATGATTTTTTTAAGTTCATTCGGTATGTGTGGACGGACTTGAAAAATAAACTTTCATATCCAAAGCAGAGTGTTTGTAAGAACAAAGTAACAGCATGATGGGTGATCTCCCTGTACGACACAAGATTAAATATATTCTGGTACAGCTATTTGTCCTCCTTCTTCCTTTAAAGGTGACTTTTATATTGTAAAATCAGTTAGAACATGTGCGCCTTCTGAAGGTCAAACTGAAGAATGCTTTTTATCATGAAACCGAGGTAGATAAAAGCCAACGTGGTGATTTATGTTTGCACACTACACAAAATGTCAACTATAAAATGTAACCTTGGTCAGCTCTTCAGACAAAACTGACTCGGGGTGCCCTTAGTGGCTAGGATCACAAGCTGTACTGAGCAGCTCATGAAAGGCTCTGCTAACGTCTAGCTTTTTGAACGTTTTGCACCCATTTGGGGCACATTTTGGCACTCAAGAAAGTGAATGTCTGACAGCACTGACTAATGCCTGCAGTCAGTATGCATATAATATATATATTTACAAGTCATGTGTATATTTTCTCACCCTCCTCTGGTAGTGTACACTTCTTGCTGTGCCTCCTCTAATATTCCCACACAAAGGTCTGTGAACAGTGACAACAAGAAACAATGGCAGTTATTTATTAGTGACCGAAATGCTAAATGTGAGATTAGCTACATTCAGATGCATGCCTACTGAAATGAGGTGGATGGGATTTTTAGTTCTTTCTGAAACCTGTAGAAGAGTCCACCATTATATGGTAGTCTGTTTCCTTAATATACTTTTTCAAGTGTCTCCTAATATCTTCTACAGAACCATTCTGCTCTGTAAAGTAACAAATTTGTCTCAGTCCTTCAAACAGCTGTGTGAGTGTAGTTTCACAGTATGTGCCAGTCACAGCAAAAGAAAGGTCCATATTTTCATATAGTGCCAGTTTCTGAAAATAATTTTTATATACATACAATATTGTAAAAGCTATATTTTATTGCTGCAATCTCTGCTCATCCTCCTCCTGCCAGTGCCTAATTAGGAAAGAGAGTTGGGACTGACCTCTGTATGAATTTTCAAAGAAAATGCCAGGTATTATCAGACCAATGATCCATCGATCTGGTATCCTGTCTGCAGCCATGGCCAGTACCAGATGCTTTTGAGGAAGAAACAAAAATCCACATAATGAATAATTATAAATTTTACCTGCTCTAAGGGATCTTTTAAGCCCCCAGCCATTAAGTGGCTGCCCTGAAGCATGCCCTGCCCTGAAGCATGAATGCTTAAATCCCTTATATACGTACTTTTAAAAAAACTAACTAATATTACTGTAGATGTTCTCATTTTCCATATAAAATTTAATGCTTTTATTGAATCCTACAAAGCCTTTCGACTCAACATTCGTGGGAAAATATAATTAAATAAACAACCAAAAATCTTTGGTCATAGTCTCGTACCTCAGGTCCTGAGTTCTAACTTTTTTATTTTGTAGATATGTTACATCACAAGTGTACTTAATAGGGTGTTCTGCAGCATATTTTAAGAAAATAGTTTTCCTGAGATAAAGACTACAACTCCATCACCTCCTGTACTGTTGCCTCACACAACATATTCCTAAAACACCTCAATTTTTTCTTCTACAAGGTTCTAGTGTAGGAAAAAGAAAACCAATAAGGTTGTCATATATAGTTCCTGGTTTGTGCAACAGCATTATAAAAAAGGTCATGTTAGAAGAAAAGGCTTGGCTACGCTCATGGGACTGTGTCCTGCCTGGACTGTACTACTAGATATTGCAAGCCTTTGTGAACATTCCCAGACAGACAGTATATATCAGGATTCTCCAGAACCCTCAGACTGAGCTGAATGTCTAAGCATCTACTAGAATAATGGGCCTCCTCTACTAAAGTTTGACTATTTGTAACCGATGCAGAGGTGACTGCCTGAAACTACAGACAGACTGAAACTATAGCTCTGAGAGTGGTGATCTGCCCCACGGCTCTCCATTGGGTGTTAACTGCAAGATCCACTGCTTGGGCGGGAGGAAGGGAAAAGAAGGGGAAGCCAATATCACTCCAGCAGAGAACTCAATGTGGGGGAAGGCCTGTCTATTCACCCACCAATCAGTTACCCTAGTAGCAGTGGTGTAAGTACGAGGGGCCCTCAGTTGCCAGTCTAGTGCTCCTTCCACCACCACTTCAAGTAAGGGACAGGGCCACAGCAGAGGGGCAGAATCACAGAAGTCCCATGCCATAGTGTGCCTAGGGCCCCAGATCCCTTCAACCATATTATGACTGTTCTCTGCATGGGTTCAGGGCTCCAGGCACTACCCTCTCTGCTCTCTAGTTCACCTGTGTAGGGTCTACCATAATTTTACCAGACGTATATGTCCTGCAAAGATGTGCTGATACTGCCCAATGACATGCACTATAGGTCCTTGCTCCTCGAAAAAAAGTAATGAAACAGAAAAGATAAATGCTAATTTGCAATCTGGACTTGCACATAAATGCTTCTTTGAAGGCAGTTATCAGCAAATAAATAGTTTGCAACTGCACAAATATAAACAGCAATCTACAGTACTATAAATACAAAAAAAAATTAATTTGCATTGTACATAAAGATTTATGTATTAATTTAAATATTTGTTTCTCTACCACAGTATGTCCTGTAAACCATGGTATTATTTGTGACAAACAGCAAAGTGAATATAATATTTCACACAAGTAAATACAATATTCAGTGTTTAGACATCCTTTTTATGTTTTCTCATCAACTCTTCTTTGAAAAAATATTTGCAAAAAGACTCAACATATCCAGAGATTCTTTAAAAAAAAAAAAAGAGGGGCTTATACTATAGGCAAAAAAAGCAGAATATCATTGCATTTTCTACTGAAACCATTGATATTCTTTTGAAGGCAAAACCTAGAAGAGCAACTAAAAAGGCAATAGGGAAAGATTGCATAAAATTAACAGAAAAACAGAAACATTTATAGAAAGAGTTGTCATTTCATACAACATGTCCCATAATAAAATAAACATTGGTAACATTTTGCATCAAAAATAATAAATTTTACTGTCCCATGCATATAGAATTGTGGTAAATGTAAACACACAGCCAAATAAGTCAAGTCATTGCTTATCTAGAGGATATTAAGCATTTATAATACACTTTATGAAAGATTTACAAAGCCATGGGCTTATCTGGGATTGCTGTGAAATGCAAATCTCTCCACTGGGTGTAATGCAGAGCCATTTGACGTTTTCAGAGAGGTAAACTGAAAGCTTACTTGTAAACTTGTTTTAAAAATACGTAATTTTAAATGTGGAGGGGATAGGGCTTAGGGTTAACTGTAATTATGGCTTGTAATTGTCCACTAAATTAAAGAAACACAGTTTTTTCATACACCCACACTCTATTAGTTACATGAAATCCACACGTGTGTGTGAGTATGCCTTCAGAATAGTAATTAGTACAGTGGTGATTAGAAAACAGATTTGCCTTATTCCGATGAACCAACAATTATTCCTTTTCACAATTTTACAATTTTTTTTTCACTAACTACTCAGATATAGTTAAGTGGTTTGGAATTTTTCCAGTGATTGCTTAATCAGTTTGTAGATGACATGTTGTAACATGTCATCTTACATTAAATAGACTCTATGGCCCAAATTCTCTTTAGCAGTGTAAAGGGGCTTTAAAGTAGGCATTAATTACATATATACTCACTTTAAGATCCCTTCACACTCTGAAAACGATACACTACTATATGTAAATGAGAATCTGGGTTTAGCGTCCTGATTCTTCATTTTCTTCCAATGATGTTTATAGTAATCACCTTTTGCAGACATTTACACTAGTGCAAAGTGGATGAAAAACGCTACCCCTTCTGATCTGATAGAGTACAAATCCTCTTTATACTGATAAATGACTATACAAGGTTCAGGGAAATGGAGAATCACTCTGAAAGTATTCTGTTAGTTCTATGCAATCTTTAACAGATTAGAAGTATAATAGATTTGTGATTTTTACTCTTCCTTTTTCTAGTGAAATAGGATGGGAACTGGAGAGCTGAGGCCAAGGAGTGGAACTTTCCAGAGAGAACAATGCAAATTGCCCTTTTCAGCCCACAAATCACCAAAAAAAAAAAAATGCTAGCTATTAGAAATGAGTTAACAATTCTGCTCCCTTTGAAAACATCCAGTTCTTTTCCTGTGGATGCTTTGGCTCTGCAGGGCTAACACAAAACCAAAAAGCAGTAAAAAAACATTTTTGTCATTATATGAAGAAGATATGCTTCTGAATACTCACAAGGAATAGATCTGATGATGTAAGATGGCACCATTTTTCCATAATTACTATTTTTCCCCATCCAATTAAAGTATTAGCTAGTGTAGGCATGTAATACCTACCATGTTTATGGGGCTTGTGGTCAGAAGTTTAGTAGCTGAAGCCAGAATAATGGTTTATAAGTGGGGGTGGGGGGAGGTTACTCTATCTAGAGCAGGGATAGAGAATTACATAGCAGGAGGGCTTAGTGAGCAGGCATTGATGAGTACAAGCAGAAACCAGCTGAGCCAGTGCCATAATTAAGCATAACACTGGAACAGCAATTCCAAGAAGCCAGGCTTCCAGTGAAGTACAGATCAGCATATATCAACAGAATAGATCAACAGCCAATTTTTTGCCAGTGATTCAGTTCAGGCAAAGACCAGGCAGGATCCTCCACTGTAACTTCACTTAATGAACACATGGGTAAAAGCACTCAACATAAAAGTTGGAGACAGAAAATATATTTAGGCTTGGACGGATAATATTTTTATCAGTAAATGTGGATAAGCTTCAGTTTCACAATACACACACTAACTGCCAAAAATATATTTCCATCAATAATAATAGAAATATACAGATAGGGAAAGAAATAAAAATGCTGCTTGAGAACGTATTATAGTTTGATTTAAGGATAGTTACATTTGACGTGATGTTTACAATTTGTTTTTAATAATTACAAAGCTTTACCTTTTTGAATCTCAACATCTACTGTCATTAAATAATTGTCTAACTTCCACATAATTTCTCACAACCATGAAAATGTAAATCAATAAATATAAAAAATGTTTCTAATCCAGAATTTTGTGCAACTGCGAAAAATTAAATAAATTGATAATAATTGAAAAATGCTTAAGAATAAACTTCAATATTATCTGTCAAAATTATAAAAAAAAATGACTTTTGCCAACCTACACATACTTATTGTATGAGTAAGTAACTCTCTGTTAGGTAAGTATCTGACAATTAGAGTACATGTTCTATTTCATTGTTAAAACAGGCTACAGTTTGGGCATGTTAACAGTATAAGTTTCTATGATGGCTGCTATATAGTGATAGTTCTTTATGAATGTTGGTTTTAATTTTCTTCCTCCAGTGGTCATTATTTGTTAACACTCTCTTGTATATTCAGTTTCATCATTGCTTATCAGGTATCTCAAACTATTTCATCAAATCCACATGTATCAGGTTAGTGCTATTCCTGGGTAAAATCCTGCTTCTCTCAAAGGGTAGAGAAAGGAACCGAGTGAACTAAATGTGGTAGAGAAGTATCTAACATTCGTCACCCAGAAACTAACAGTCCAGGGACCTTTGACTACATACCATACAGGAGATATTACAAAACTCCTGCCATGGCTGGGCCTTACATCGTTTTTTTAGCTGAGGAGAAAAACTGAAATTTATGCACAGGAATCTTTTTCTTGGTTTGTAGTAAAGATGAGCCAACAAGACTAGTATTAAGCTTGGGAAGAAAAAGGGGTCAGCTTCAAAGCAAAATTGTATGGGTGAATTAGAACCTAGGAATTTGTGGAAAAGTATAATAAATTTGCTGACATTCTTATCTCTAAATCTTTCTTTTGTAATTGTGATGGAGTCCTCAGTGGGGTTAGGTGTCCTAGTGGTTAGCACATCTAGTGCCATCTCCCCGTGGTCAGGTCTTGCAATCCTGACCTTCTTTTAATCAGAGGTGCAGTGAGAAGGGTAGGAGTAGGGGAGCTCGTGCCTGCTCACTCCTCTGGACCAGAGCTCTAGGAGGGTCAACAATGTCTGACCCCCAAAGATACTCTCCAACTTACCCTCCCTGGGTCACTTCCTACTACCTGCTGTTCTCCCTGAACTTCCTGTCCAAATATAAGGTGAAAAGCAAAAGAAAAGGCAATCAAATCATCAGCCCCAAGTGGGCTCAGCATAGTCTTAGTCCCTCAGGGAGGCTTCTCCGGCACACTTATCAGGAGCCTAATGTCTGTCCTCCTCTCCAGCCTCCCCCTTTCTGAGCTAGCTGGGTTGCTCCCTTTTCAACCCTTTCTCCAGTTGGACCATGCTCTGCAGGGCTAGAGGGGTGGGGCTCCCGGGGCACAGCACAATCCTTTAACCCCTTCCAACCCAGTGTGGGGTTTGTATACCCCATCACAGTACTTAAAATACTTCTTTTTTTGGCATGGGTCTTATTAACAACCATATATACAGATCATGAAGTATTTTGACATTGCCTGTATGTAAAATGAGAGTATTAAAAATGTAGCATAGTTGTATACCAAAATGCATGCAGCTGGAAATACATATGGAAATACATGGATATGTAAGGCAGGCAGAGGACTGCAAAAACCATAGTATCAATCACAGTAATGTCTCTTTTAACTTTAATAAACTGCTAAATAAATATCACTGTTCTAGTAGAGGGTCAGCCTAATGGGACGACAGCAGCATGCTGACATGTTAAAACAACCAGTTCAAAAGTGACTAAGTGTATGATAGAGGTGATTTGTTGCTAGGACTCATGGGACAGAATGTTGAATGTATCCCAATGGGAGTTCCCCTCTGATTGATTAACAGGGGTGGCATTACCTATGTCCTTGGAAGAGATGGTACATTCTGCCTGCTAAGGACAAGGGGGAATTCTGCAGATATAATTTGATGGGGTGACAGTGCTGTGATGTGTGCAAATAGCAAGAAGAGAATAACATTAATAATAAAAATATAATATGTTTAGTAAAGTACATGATGGAACAGGGTAGATGCATGGACACTACAGTAATTATACAATTCACGCTTCAGAACAGATTTAGCTTTAAAATACTTAATAATTGGTCCTTGCTAGCTATACAGAAACACATGCTATGATTGTCTGTATGCTTCTAGACTTTGATATAAAAATCTAAATACACTATAAACAAATACTGGAATGTATACTGTAATTTGTTTAAAACCTATAAAATGTTCTCTCTCACTATACAGAGGGTGCATAATCTTATTTTCTTTTTCAATACCCAGTTTATAAATCATATTTTTAAAGAATTACACAGAATGAGGGCCACTTATCACAGCTTTGTTGCTGTTGGTCCAAACATGCAAAAAGAGAAGATCAGCCAACCATCATCATCAACAGACATTCTTCTTAATTTGCAAAATTATACAGTATATTTGGTTTTTTTTCGTTCCTTTCCTGAGCACCATCTGCAGTACTTCAACCATGTAAAATAGCTTTTTTAGTGCCACAGGGAGCCTTATATAATTTGCATTAAGTTTCCGTCAGAGTGGTCCAAATGGTTTGTTAAGACATATTTGATCAAGTTAATTCTTATTAACTTGTAGGACCAGCAATGAAAAGACCTATGAGGTACAAAATGCTGTATCTATTTGTCCTCGCTTAAAACACTCAGAAATCTCCTAGAATGACTTAGCATAACTACAGGTTGCTGGTTGGAGAAAGGCTAAACTTCTGACTTTTATAGGTGATATTTGGACTAATGTCTCCCCCAAAGGGCTCTACTCCAAAGTTCTGATTTAGTCTCCATGTGATTTTTGATGATTTCTGAGCCCAAGTGTTCCCAAAGAATCTCCATTTACTTCCTGCAAACCTTAAACCTGTGGATTTAACGCCCCAGGACTATCACAGCAGCAGGACCACTCAGAGCAAGGGAGAAGGAAGAGGCAGTTTTCCCCAAGCCCCATGTTTGAGAGGGTCCCCAAACCATATGGCATTGCAACCTGGCATGCAGGGTCACAAGGTCACTAGGTTTGGCTTGGCTGCACCTCTGTCATGGAGGGGTGACTGAGCGAAACCTGGTACTGTGACCTCAGGGTTGCAATTCCCGGAGCTAGTCCGAGTGGGATAGGAGCTGCCATGATGGGGTCAGTGTGGGATGGGATCTCTCCACAACCCCTCCCAACCACAGCCTCCTCTCAGTAGTAATTTTTGGAGGTGTGGGGGGCCTGTTTCAAATTTCGCCCTGGGCCCCCAAAAATCTCTGTGCAGCCCTGCATAGCAGGTCATGAAATCATGCCCTACTTGGACAATAGGTCATCATATTTCTTCCTGTTGACATACAGAAATGTACATCATATGTCTGACATATAGATTAAAATGAGCTTGTCCAAAGATTACAATTACGAATACTAATTGTAGGAAAGGGTTCTCAATACAGGATGGCACTATCCATTAAATCAATTCACTTAAAGAGAAACACAGGTGTTTTATTTTTGCCTCAGGACTGTGCTAATGGGCATGTCAAAATTCTGGCTCATGCTTGTAGAACCAAGATTAAATAGCAAATGTTCATTCAATGCTTTAAACATATACAGCATTATGTAAGTGCCAAGTAGTGCCTGGTGCTAAAAGTGGTAATAGCTCTGTTAATTTATGACAGGTTTTGATTTTGAAACGTATGATCTTTGACTATATCCCATGGAGGTAAGGAGAACTTCAGTGCAGAACAAAAATATGCACCCTTTTTATTTTTGTTATTGTGCTCTCCTCATCAATAAGTAGTGCACACCCTGTTGTAGGCCACTAGCTTGGACATTCACTACTTTTGTTATGGCATTGTCAGAATTGGTCTTACGTGATTAAATTTGTCCCCGCTTCCAGGTCTCATTATAGAATATGTTAACCATCCATAGCAACCTAGTTGTCAGTAAGGAAGTACAATATGCAGGAATGCTAGAAAATCAATGGCCCTGGAATTTTCTGGCTTTACTAGGTATATTCTAGGATAGTATATTAGGGTTGTGTTTTAGCAGGGTGTAACCTGGTCAGAGGAGGTAAAAAAAAAAAAAAAAAAAGATAAAAAAGAGGGGAGGGGTGAAGTAAGTAGAGGGGAAAGAAACACTGACTTTTTCAGCATCATGACTTTTCTAATATATGTCACAAGACAATCAAAAACCTTAATAAGATCATTCAAATGAGAAACTTTGTTGCATTTCTCCACATCTTTGTTGTTGTTTTGTTTTTTCTATATCACCAGCAATGTCATAACTATTGGAGGAAAGGCAGTTCTCACTGGAAGTCCATATATGAATTAATTCAGACATGCTCGGGAAATATAGCATACAGGTAAAGCTAAAATAACTCACTATGGCAAGTGAAATTGTTTACAACTGCCAAAAAACTGCAATGCCTTCCCTCTATGTCTGTTATTCCATTCTTGTTGATTGTAGCTCAGAGAAAAGTTGAGCTGATCATAGGTACTGATGAAATTGTCAAAAGGTGAGACCGGTTGTAGTGAAAGTAAATCAGTGCTCCCAGAACTATAAAGATATTGGAATTGGCCTTCATGCCGACCACCTGTTTCATATATTGTTACATTCCTAAAATTCTTCTTGTTTTTTCAAGGTTTGTTTCGAAATAAACCTTTTTTTGTGAAGTTGAGAGTGGATGGGTGTCCACCACAGGACATTGCATGAACTTTTCCAGCAATGCAATTTTCTTTGCCTAGTTTTAAATGACATCCTGTCCAGTTCAGGGCTGGATTAATTTAAAATTATTGACATTTTGGTAGCATCCACAATGTGCTAGGCACTTTCCAAACATAAAAGAAAGCACGATCTCTATCTCAAAGAGCTTATAAAATATTAATTAAATAGCTCTCATCAGAGTTTGGGGCCTGTTTGAATGAGGACAGGAGCCATTTAAGAGTTGATCAATTTTCAGTCACTAGATGTGGTTTCCTGGGCAGGGGGTGAGAAAAAGTCTAAAAGAGCCTGTTCCCAGGAGGCTGCCATGGAAAATGTTTGATCACACATCCAAATTTCTGTGTCCTTCCCTAGGCTAACACATCCAATGACTAGGGGATATAACATGTTGGAATAAAGTCCTAAGTAAAGCTAAACACCGACAGAATAAGCTTGTAGTTTCTTTACTTGCCTTAAGTAATTGCTTTTCTGTTTATCTCAGACAGTTTTCATTCTCACCCATATTCTATCATTGTTACTGCTAGTGCACAGGATTTCCATCACACTAGCTCACAGGATACAAGTTTTCTGATAAAAAACATATATCTATCTTATAACCAGAAGAAGATAGTGAGTTACATTTATATATTAAATTAAAATTTCTTTCTGCCTACATTACACCAGCTATATATCGTGATTCAGTCACTCACAAGTTTTGCTTTTTACCTTGTTGATTTATTTATTTAAAATCAGAGCTGTCTAAAATGTCCATTTCAGGGCAAATGGTTGCCTCAGCCCTAATTTAAGATTCACCAACTGCCCTGACCCTAATCCGACCCTATCTCAGGGGCACTAAACATCCTCAACCCTAACTCTAGCCAGGGGAGACAAAAGATGAAGAGAAGGTCACAGCCATCAGAAGAGATTGAGGAAAAGGTGTCATAATATATGTTTGATATTTTGAGTGAGTGGCAAAGATGTATGCATATGCTAGGGATACTTTATCGCTGTTATGGGAGCTTCCATTTTGACTTTGTAGTTGGGCCCATCCCACCTTTGTTATACCTTGTGAGTGCTTTACTGTTAAGAATATGAAAATGTCAATATCACTTACCACAGTAAAACTAGTTTTGGGGGAAAAACAAACAAAACAATGTTGTACAAAATCTTCAAACTTGTGGTGTGCCATTGCTCCTTGCTTCAGTTTAATTTGTGTGGCATGAATTAAGTGCAAATATTTCCCTGAAATACTAAAAGAGAAATATGAGAAGCTGGAAGTGCTATTAACTTATTCACCTTGTTCACTTGCTTGAGGAAACACCTTCTTTATAAAGTGGTGCTATCCACTAACCATTCAGTTCTGCATTTGTAATGTAAGCAAAACTCCTATTGAGATTTGTCTTTATAAGTAGTACAGGATCAGGCCTCAATAGTACCACTGCTGCTTTCCACCACAAGTGAGTGCTAGCACACTTGGATTTTTTTCCAATAACATCTTGCCCTATGATTATATAAGGGATGCCACTATGACAGTGCGATACATTTTGCGGGCTTATCCATAAGGCAAAGAATGAGGAAACGGGGGCAGAGGAGAGGGGGAATTACACAAGAAACTTAACAAATAATGTTAGGGAAAAAACCTTATGCTTCTCAGTGGTCCAAATCTTGACAACCTCTTGCCTCCTTTCTCTGCCAGGAAAGGGCCAGAGTCTACAGGATGTGTTTCTATTCAGGTTTTTTTGTCCTAGGATCCGGAAGGTGAGGTGGGGAAGATTACTCTAGCTATCACTCAGTAGGCTGAAGTAGTAGTTATAGAATAACATACTATTTGAAAGGGATAATTTCTCTCCCTTTTGCCTGCACACACTTTCCCAGCACCCATCTCCATCCAATGTTGCTCATTTTGAAGGACATCACTCATTTTAGTTCCAAAATTATCTGTGTTCCATACAAATTTGATAACCCCTCACTTTTTTTTGTTGAAATTTACTTACATCAGAAATCAAAATTCATGGGTCTAATATTCTAGAAAGGCTTTTTTATGTATTTTTGTGTTCCTTATTTTGGGCCTCTGTCACACATTGTGTTTCACATTTGGGGCCTTTGCAAGTTGAGAGGTTTGTTGAGTTACAGATCCAAATTGCTGTATCCATCCTATGTAAGCAAATTTAATATAATTATCCTTTTAGCAATATTTAACTGAGTTGAACAGTGTGACTCTTAAGACATGATTTTCAAGTATCTTTCTAAATCTATGCTCACTAAAATAAATCGAGTTGTATTCTCTTAATAGAGCTCATATGGTTGCTCTGAAAACTCTACTCATAAATGACATGAAACTCAGAAGTAAAGAAAGGCCCAACCAGAACCTCAAACTCTGATGGGGATTGAAGATCAAAATCCAAAACAAAACCAGATCAGAGGCTGGAATCTTAGGCACATCACAGCTAAATATAATGTGACTATCTCTGTATACAATATTGGATGATGAAGGACAGTAATGCACTTCTCTGAACAAGAATTGGAATAATTATCTCTAATAGGTCTGCAGCTCTTTTATTAAACTACAGTTCTTTAATAAGGTGGTCTTTTCCTCTCACTTGCTAATAGAATGTGTGAGTGTCCATCCCCCACCCCCACCATCCACCCGGCACTGTGTAATGCTCTTGTTTTAGAAACTTCATAATTATTTTGCCTTCATTGACTATGACTATTGGCTCACTAAACCAAGAGCAGGCAGGGCAACGTAGAAGGGCAGAATAAGGAACTCTACAGGACTGGCCAGCATTGGGAAGGACCCTAAGGCATCATAGCACTCAGATACCAGGGTAATAAGCGTAGTATGGAAACATAACCTAGATAGGTAAAAGGTGGATCTGCTGATATGAATGGGGGTTCAGAGGAAATATGGTTTCTGGGATTGGTTAGCTGGCAGTAAATGGTCCCTGAGTTGTGGGGCTACTGCTTTTGTGGTCTGAAACAATAAGTATGGGGATGAAGGTATTGTGTTCTGAAGAGTTCACTGCCCAGTTTGTTCAGGCTACCTAATACCTTCAGAAATGCTAGATTCAATCTCTGACCAAAAGTATCTGGCATATACATTCTATGGATAGGTGTCAAGTTAATACATAAGTGATTATGCAAATGAGATGTGTAATGGTAATATGGAAGTAACTATGTTTTTAATCACTGAGCATGCCCAGAGTCTACTGGGTGTTTCCAAATCTGAGCACAGAAACTGATACCAGTGCTTGTGCAGTTAATAAACACTGCTGTGCCTTTGCTCTTGCCAAATCTGACCTCCCAGTCCTGAGTGCTCATTAAACGTTATATGTTATAAATTATATTGAACCAAAGGATGCAGCAATTGCTACTTCCAAGTCTACCAAATTTGCAAGGAGTTTGAAATTGTTCTCGTCACCAGACATATTGCACAGAATGCTCGCAAAAGCAAAAGCAATGATGTTTTCTGAAATGGCAAGCCAAGATGTGTTAAACACGCTCTACACCGGAGAGGTAGGAAGATAAAAAGAATGTAACACAGATTACGTAGGAATTTGTGACTCATGTAATATACCTTCGGAAAAACTGAAGTTGGGGTAACATAACGTGTTCGGCACCTTCCAGGAGATAAAAAAGTAGCTCACAGGATTGAGCACTATTGTTAGCACATTCCCAAACTTAAAACATTTTTTAGCTACTGTGAAGCATGGCTTCTAACTTTATTTGCTTTTTTCATCACATCATCTTTTTTTTAGTACTGAACCTTCAAATTTCCACAGACATTGCAATTACCAAAAAAATAGATGAATTCATAAAGGACTGAGTGACCATATGAAATTCATATTTCATGCTGCCATGTCACAAAAAGCTGTTCCACATGTAAGTGAGAAATCATCTTACCAGGGCAATAAATAAGAGAGAAGGAAGCCTGTGTGAATAATATCTCAACACATTGAATGGAATTATTTAATAAGACAAGGTTTTGCTAATTATAGTTTAGCTGCTGAGAAAGTGTTTGTCGCATGGTTATGCAATCTTTCTCTCTCTCTCTGAAAAACAGGGTTACTTACCAGTAACTGTTGTTCTTCGAGATGTGTTGCTCATATCCATTCCAATATAGGTGTGTGCGCGCCCCGTGCACAGATTCCCGGAACTTTTTTCCCTTAGCTGTCACCGTAGGGTCGGGTCAGGCGCCCCCTGGAGTACCGCGCTCATGCCGCGGCACATAGGGCGCCGCCGACCCTGCGGCCCCTCAGTCCCTTCTTTCTCCCGACTCCGACAGTGGGGACGGAGGGTGGGTGTGGAATGGATATGAGCAACACATCTCGAAGAACAACAGTTACTGGTAAGTAACCCTGTTTTCTCTCTTCGAGTCATTGCTCATATCCATTCCAATATAGGTGATTAAATAGCCATACCTTGGAGGTGGGTAGGAGTCATTGGTGCGTTGCTCTCATCAGGACGGCCCTGCCGAATCCCGCGTCCTCTCTCGCCTGCTGCACGATGGCGTAGTGGGACGTGAAGGTGTGGATTGACGACCAGGTCGCTGCTCTGCAGATGTCCTGCAGGGGCACACCTCCTAGGAAGGCCGCAGATGAGGCCTGGGCTCTGGTTGAGTGCGCTGTCACAGCTCCTGGAAGCAGCACCTTTGCCCGCTCGTTGCAGGTCCTGTATAGTTGGTGATCCAGGTGGAGATGCACTGGGTGGAGACAGGTGAGCCTTTCATCCAGTCAGCCACTGCCACGAACAGCTGCGTAGACTTCCGGAACGGCCTGGTCCGCTCGATGTAATGGGCCAGGGCTCGTCTGACATTCAGGGAGTGCCATCTCCGCTCCTCCTCCGAACCGTGCGGTTTGGGGAAAAACACGGGGAGGAAGATATCCTGGTTATAATGAAACTAGGACACCACCATAGGCAGGAATGCCGGCTGGGGTCTCAGTCGAACCTTATCTTTGTAGAAGACCATGTAGGGGGGCTCCGAGGTCAAAGCTCTTATCTCGGAGACCCTCCTAGCCGATGTAACAGCCACCAGGAAGGCTACCTTCCAAGAGAGGACAAGCAGCGGGCATGTAGCCATGGGCTCGAAGGGGGGTCCTGTCAACATGGCGAGGACCATGTTTAGATCCCAGGGAGGCACCGGGTCACGGACCTGGGGATACAGCCTCTCCACCCCCTTGAGGAACCTGACTGACATGGGGTGGGAGAACAGGGTACGCCCTTCCATCGGCTGGTGAAAAGCCGAGATAGCTGCCAGGTGCACCTTTAGGGAAGCCAGTGCTAAACCCTGGAGCTTCAGGTGGAGCAGGTACTCCAAGATTGCCTGTATGGGCGAGCCGGACAGTGGGATACCCTGGGACTCTGCCGAACAGGAAACGCTTCCACTTGGCCCGATACACAACCTGAGTGGAAGGTTTTCTGCTGCCCAGCAAAATCTGTTGGACCTGCGTCGAGCAGGCTCCGTCAGCCACAGAGTCTCCATGCTGTCAGGTGGAGGGAGTCCAAGTCCGGGTGCAGCAGGCAACCCTGGTCCTGGGAGAACAAGTCGTGATGTCTCAGGAGCGGGATCGGCATGTCGATGGAAAGGTCAAGCAGCATAGTGTACCAGTGCTGCCGCGGCCAGGCTGGTGCAATCAATATCATGTCCACCCTGTCCCTCTTTATTTTCAAAACTACCCTGGGCAGGAGCGGAATGGGGGGGAACACATAGCGAAGGGGCCTCTTCCAGTCTATGAGGAACGCATCGGAGAGGGAGCCCGGCTCACAACCCCGGAGTGAGCAGAACCTCAGGCACTTCCTGTTCCAGGACTACGTGAACAGGTCCAGTTGGGGAACCCCCCACTTCCGGAAGATTGAAGCCACTACCTCCGGATGTAGTGACCAGTTGTGGCGGGGTAGGAACGACCTGCTGAGGTGGTCCGCCTCGTCGTTCCTGACCTCCAGGAGGTGAGAGGCAGACATATGAAAATCGTGCCTCACTGCAAGATCCCAAACAAGAGTAGCTTCCTGGCAAAGAGCCGAAGAGCATGCCCCCCTCCCCCCCCCCCCCCCCCGGTCTGTTTATGTAAAACATGGCCGCTGTGTTGTCCGTAAGTACCTGGACCAAGCTGCCTTTCAGAAATTTGATGAACACCTTGCAGGCCAAGCGGACTGCCCTGAGCTCTCTGACATTGATATGGAGAGCCCTCTCATCTGGTGACCATCGCCCCTGGGTGCTCAGGTCCTTGCTGATGTGGGCCCCCCAACCCTCATCCGAAGCATCTGTTATCAGGGTCACTGAGGGGGCCAAGTCTCTGAAAGGAACACCCCTCAGAACCTCCCCGGGGTCCCTCCACCAGTTCAGTGAGGATAGCACCTGGGTGGGGACCATGACCACCTTGTTTGGTTGATGTCTGGCCGGTGCATAGACTGACGCCAGCCACCCTTGGAGAGGCCTGAGCTTTAGTCGAGCTAGCCTCACCACATAAGTACATGCCGCCATATGTCCCAACAGCTGAAGGCAGTGCCTGGCTGTCGTCGTGGGGGACTTGTGTAGATTGTTGATTATGGCGGCCATTGTCTCGAACCGAGTCTGAGGGAGGAAAGCTCTGGCCTGAGTGGCATCCAATGTGGCCCCTATGAACTCTATGAGCTGCACCGGGGTAAGAGTAGATTTCGAGGTCTGGGGGGTGTATAGCCCTAAGGACCTCAGGGTAGCCCTCGAGTCCTTCAGGGCGTTGAGCTTCTCGTCCATCCTCTCTGAGAAAAGGCCGGTGCAATCAAAGGGGAGGTCCTGTATTGATTGTTGGACCTCCTGGGACAGACCGGAAACTTGCAACCAGGAGCAGCGGCGCATGGCGATAGCTGAAGCGACCGCCCTGCTAGCAGCATCCGCTGCATCACTAGCTGCCTGAAGTGCTGCCTTAGCCACCGCCACCACCAACCCCTCCTGCAACACCGTGGCAAAGTCAGCAGCCTGGTCCGGGGGTAACCCCGAGGAGAACCTTTTTAAAGAGGACCAAAGGTTTAGATTGTACTTTCCCATGAGGACCTGATGGTTTGCGACCCTCAGCTGTAGGGCCACAGTGGAGTACATTTTACGCCCGAAAAGGTCCAGCTTTTTGCTGTCCTTTTCTTTCGGGGTGCTTCCCTGGCCCCCCTGGCGATCCCGCTGGTTCACTGCATCCACAACAAGGGAACCTGGGGCGGGGTGCGTATATAGAAACTCAAAGTCCTTTTTAGGCACAAAATACTTGCGCTCAATGCCTTTCGAAATGGGGGCCACGGAGGAGGGATTCTGCCAGAGGGCCTTGGCTATCTTCATAACCCTCTCGTGGACAGGAAGAGCCAGCCGCGATGGGCCTGCTGCTTCAGAAACCCCAAAGAGGGGGTCCTCCTCCTCCGACAGTTCCTTAATCTCAAGCCTGAGATTGTCCGCCACTCTCCGCAGGAGTTCCTGGTGGGCCCGAAGGTCAAAGACGGGGGCCCTGTGGTCCCTGGCCGCCACGTCATCTGGAGAGGAGGAGGAGGATTGAGGCAGGGCCCCTGTAGAGGGTCCTTCCTCTGAGTCAGACCCCTCCTCCGAGGGGTGGCCCTCCTGTGGACCGGTCGGTGGGGGTGCTGGTTGGACCATCAAGGAGTGAATAGAGGCAGTCCCCTGACCCATCTGTGTCCCCCAGGCTCCCAATATGGCCATTGCCAGGGCCCCTGGGGCCATGTGGAAGGCGCAGTGGAATCTGCTGGGTCGATTCCAGGAGGCCCCTCTTAGAGCCCGAGCCGCTTGACCTACGCTTATGGGTAGAGTGCGAGCAGCTTCGGGACGATGAAGATCGCCGGTGCCGGCGAGGAGAGGGGCTGCTGGAGGAGCTGTAGCTGGAACAGTCCCTCCTCCTGGAAGACTTGCGGCGACACTTCCCAGATCTCGAATGGGAGCGGTGCCGCCTATGTTGTCGCAACCCTGACCTAGAGCGCGACCTGCCACGTGGTGGTGAGGCTCTCGGTGCTGAGATGGTCGGTGCCAAGAGAGGTGGCATTGGGGAATGTCGCGCTGGGCTCCGCACCGAGGTACTAGAGTCCACGCTATGGTTTCCACTCGAAGCGGAACTATGGCGCCTTCGCCTCGAGCGTTTACCCCTGGACCGCCCTCGGTGCTGCGGTGCCGGGGAGCTCAACGACCCGGAGTCGGAGCTAGGAGGGGAGCCCGCACTCTCTACCCTCCTCGACCGTCTGCGGGGAGACCTCGACTCCCGTCTCCTCCACCCACCGGAGCAACCCAACGCGGGTTTACCCCAAGACACCGGTCCCAGAACCCTCAGCCGAGGGGTGGACGGAGGCGTAGGCAGGGCCATGAGGGCGCGTGCCGCAGCGAAAGCCTCCGGTGTCAACGGCCCTTGCAGAGGCGCTCCGCCACCCCCAGGAGTCAGGGGAGGCTCTCTGCGAGGAGATGCCGGTGCCGGAGGAACCTACACAGCACGTGTCTGGGGCATCTCCTGCTTCACCCCCTGCTTTCCTGGTAGCAGGGGGGAGTCCACAGGGGTGGCTTCCCGACGCTTCTTCTTTTTCGGTGCCAGTGCCGATGTCGATGTCGGTGCCAGTGGAGCGCTCCGCACTGATGATAGACTTGGTGCTGCTGGAGAGCGCGATGGCTCGGAGTCCGGGCGAAGCGCGGACTCCATGAGGATCGCTTTCAGCCTAGCATCCCTCTCCTTCTGGGTCCTCGGCTTAAAGGACCTACAGATTTTACATTTCTCCTTTCTGTGTTGCTCCCCGGGGCATCGGAGGCAACGATCGTGAGGGTCACTCACCGGGAAGGATTTTGCACACACGGTGCAGGTTTTAAAGCCAGTGGAGCCAGGCATGGATCAGCTCTAGCCCCTAAAGGCACTAACTTTTAAAACTTAACTATCTACTAATCGCTATCTACTAGAATAACAATGAACAAAAAACTGAATAACAAAGCTATATGCACTAAGGGAAGCTACTTGCGGTATGCAAGAGGCAGACGTTCCAGTAACCGTCACAGGCGGAAAGAAGGAACTGAGCACGGTACTCCAGGGGGCGCCTGACCCAACCCTACTGTGACAGCTAAGGGAAAAAAGTTCCGGGAATCTGTGCACAGGGCGCGCACACACCTATATTGGAATGGATATGAGCAATCACTCGAAGAGAGAACTTAAAACTCCACCTCTATCCTACAATAGGGGAATAACTTTTTTTGAGTAACTCAATGTTATTCAATGGCATGTATCTTACAAAGCAGGACAAGTGGAATGTTAAGACTCCAGGACTCTGTGTATGTTTGTCTGCAGTATAAATTTATATCACTGCACCACTAGAAAAGTGAAGAATTAATTATGGCCATTTTCTTCTGGGGCACACAAGATTAGCTTCTAGCCCTGGAAAATCTTAATAGTTCCATTAGCTTCTAGCCTTGGAAAATCTTAATAGATCCATTTTAATTTCTGGGGAAAATAATGGAAGTTTTTGTGGGTTTTAATATGCATTCCTTACATTTTCCTTCTCTCTTCAAAGCCTGAAATTGGACTCCTCATGCTAATAAGGGATCATGGCTTTACATCTAGAATGGACACAAAAGAGGTTGTTATGTGATGTAAGCAACTGTCCACTAGTTTCTGGAATAAGATCACCAACTCTTTTCACATATAGGTAGCACATCTTACAATCATATTTTTGGTAACTATTAATATTGACTGGATGTAAAAGTGAGGTGGAGATGGAGGACTCAATCCTGTGACTAAATTCCCCAAACACCATAATTCAGTAACACAGAAGGGTTGTTTTGGGATAAACAGCCAGGAAAAAGAAGAACTTCATGTAAGTATTTCTATCTCCATTTCTTCCTGTCCCCCTTCTCACCCAGCTAACATGCATGTGCTAGGAATGTTTCTCATGTTGGCGGGGGCTAGGAGAACGACTAAAGTTTGCTCACGCTGCCTACAAAACAGGGAATGTGAGTGGTTGCACAAGCACATTCTCAACTTCCACCACTGATGCCGAGCAGCATGAGTGCTTCCCAGAAGTGGCTATTGAATCTATGCTCTTGTTTCTGTTTCCATTTTCTTTTGCTGGACAAGGTGAATGTTTCTTGGCGATAACAAAGAAAAGGATTTAAAAAAAAAAAAAGAATACACTAACTTTGGCCATCACTGGGAGCATGGCAGAAGGTACATGGAATATAAAATGGGGGGGGGGGGGGGGTTGTGTGTGCAATTTTCACATCCAGTTAAACCACAAAATCAAGCTATATAATTTCCAGTTGTGCATTAGAAACAAGTGCTAATCTTTTGATTTCAGCACTATGATTACTTAATCAAATATACACCTGGCATAGAGGACACAAGTTCCACTGCATATTCTCTCAGAGTTCACAAAGGGGAATGCTCTGAAAGTCTTCTACCTTCATGACTTTTCCTAGTAGGAGGGTAGTATGTTATCGTACTCTTCTAGCACTCTGCAAGCTGTATACACATCCAGTAACAAACTGCATCAATCTCCTCTTTTTATTACAATTCTCCTACAGTATTAGAGCCTTAATAATTCAGATTAAGTTTCTGGTTGTTCTGTAAAAAATAAGACGTGGCTAATATTTTTCTATTACATATGGTAGAGCTTGTTAAATGAAACAGATTAATAGCTGAGGTTTTATAAAAATCCTCACACTAGAATTTCAAGACTATAACAAATTTCTGAAAACTTGTGACTGATGTCTGTTAGGCTTAGCTTGTAATTAAATAGAACTATAAGTCTCTCCACAGGGCAACTACAATTCTATTTTAATCTTTTTACGATTTTTTAAACTAATCTCCACATCTGATAAAGTATGCATGGTGTGAAATACTTGTTAAACCAACCACACAGCTTTAACAATAGGATAAATATGAGATCATTGATTTCATAAGGCTCAGTACAGTGCCTATTGTATTTTCTAAGTGTATTGTTACTAGTTTTGGAAGCAATCTTTGCTTACATGTTTTTATAGAGGCATTTACCATTTCCACTGTTCTGTATTAAATGAATGCTCCTTACATAAATGTTATATTCCAGCAAATATAATATTAACCATATTGTTAAAATATTATACTCATGCACAAATAGAATCATATAAGTAGCGATAAGGCTGTGACATCAACCAAAGCCAAGAAATTCAAACTTTAAGAGTGAATAATATGCAAAGTTTGCTAAAAAAATTGAGAATATAAGGAAAATAAATCTTTAATCTTTTGTTTACACCTTTGCTAAACTAGGGAATCTAAAGAGAAGCTTTGTACTATATAAAATGTGTGGATGAATCTAATTTATAAAGTAAAGTACAAACAATGCTAGCCTTGCCAATGGAAGGAGACCCACTGAAATCAATGTGGAAATAAGATGAACAGACCTTGGATTACTGGCCCCAATTCTGCAATTAGTGTAACTAGTGTGGAACTCATTGCAGGAACAACAACTTAGATTGCAAGTTAGATTCATTTGTAACTGAAGCCATTGTTACTATCACTTATTTGTTTATATGTTATTTTAGCACCTGAAAAACAGAATCAGGATCTCATTGTGCAAGGCACAAAGTAACAAAGAAGACAGTCCATGCCCCTGAAGATCTTATGAACAAGGTATTGGACAGGATGCAAGAGGTAGAAGATCCAGACAAATGACACAAGATAGGTAATGATAAAATGAACACAATTTTAGCAGAAGAGCAGAAGGCACAGCTCACCACTTGGGCAAGCAACACCAGATAGGAGTGATTTGTAGGCATCATAGCAGAGGAAAGTGGGTGGATGTTCAAGAAGTGTAGATGTGATCTTTAAAAGACATAGTTATACATTTAGCTATGATGTCTCAGTGCTTGATTCCAATGTTCTCTGGTTCTTAACTTAATCAACACTGATGTCTAAGAGATGGCCACCAGAGATGCTGTTTCTTGTTAGAATAGGTGCCTTCTGCAACTGTTGCTGCTTTCCGTTGACAGTAGTGAGATCACATTCCTCCTCTTAAATTTTGACACTTGATGGGGATGGGGAAGACAACCATTAGCCCTCAGCACTGGATGGAAGGAGGAAGGAAAGAGTGCCACACACATGCTCATGAAAATCCTTGCAACATGTAAGAGTGTGTAGAGTGTGAAGTGTAGAGAGAGAGTGTAAGTGTGAACCTATAACTGGAACATTGGTGGGAGCAGTCAGTGGATGGACCATAGAATGATGAAAAGGAGGGAGAGAATGATGTTTGATGGGTTATGTGGGACAGGAACCTCAAGAAGTTCATATACAATAAAACTTTAAATATTCAGAGATATGCACATCACCCCAGTGCACATATTTGGGCGACAAAAGTAATAGAGCTTGATACATGTCCAAAGCTTAGTAATAATTACATATTTTTCCTTGACCAATATTTAAGTTTTGATCGTTTAATTTCCTTTCTGAGCCAAGGAAGGTCCACGTGTAATTTTAAGTCCCACCTTCATTTTAAGTGGAACATCACTTGAATATAAATCAAGCCTTTAAACTCTGTTTGAACTATCAAACACAACTGTTATGGCATAGACTGGAATGAAGATGAGTAATGAATATTTATGGAGAGATGGGTGGTGATAATGGAGATCATTTAATTCCTGTAATTTTTTAAAGACACTATACCTACTTCTCTAGGTAAATAAATACACAAATAAAATGCATCCAGATATATTTTTGTCTGAAAATTTCTTCACACAATAGTTCTTGTAGGTGAAAATATAGAAATGCAAAATCAGAAGCTACCTCTGATCACTGAAACTTTTTTCTGTTCTTTGTTTAAACAAATAATGATAGGGAAAAATTTCTCAGAGAACAGGCTTAGCCAACCTAATAGAGACAAATTTTAATACAAAGAGTCACTCAAGCTATCATGAAACGAAGCAGTTGGAGGAAATTTCTTACAGCATGCGAAACTCAGGTATTATATTTAAAATAGTGGAGAAACCTCTGATCATCCGTTAACACATGGCAAGTACCCGCAAGCCCTGAATACCAGTGTACCTCTTTAAATGCTTTTACAATCACGCAAGCCATATAAAACATTCATGAATTTTCATAGATATTTATAAACAGGTTATCTATTTTTTATAGTAATAAGCTAAACTAAAAAGGTAAAAATAACCTTTGTAATAATTTCTCCTTCTTCTGCAGCCTTTTCCAACTGAAAAGATGTTCAAAGCAAGACTTAAAGCTGCACTATCTACAGCTCACTGGTGTGCACTGAAAGGTAAAAGTGTGTTCTTGCGTAAAGACATTAAATTACTTATCTCTAGTGGACTATACTTTTTAACATACTCTTGACCTTACAGATGTCCAAGCTGACAAAATGTACAAAACACAACAGGAAGTAACTGGAGAGAGGGGAAAACCAAACAAACATATGTACGCAATGTAGCACTCTCCTGTAACTATGTACTCAATGTACCTATGTAGCACTCTCCTGTAACTAGTGCAGGCTCTTTTCTCTAGACCCCGCATGCTTCAGTAATATGCCTAAAATAATCAAGAAAGTAACAGTATTAAGCATTAGTCAGTATCTGCTCTTTTTATCTCCGCCCCCCGCCCCGCTCCCCAGGAAGTTATTATGACTCTTCTGGGCCCTTTGTTGTGACAGGCACTATTTCATTCACCTGTGAACAATAGTTACTATTGCAGTCCATTTCTAAGGTTGGATATCATTTTAAGCAGATGCTATTTAGTGCTGAGATGGCTATTAAAGTCAGCCATGCATGTAAGTGTTTCTGTTGATTGATTAGCCCCAGACAGCTCACTGTACTGATGATCCTTTGACCTTTGTTTCTAACATTTTTCTCTGTTGCATGGCAAGCTAGTGTTCTAACTGCTTTCTTGACAACAATCAGAGATTTTTGAAATCTACAATTAGCTGAACATGACCTGTTGTACTTCACCTTCATTATTGCTGTGATGCAGTCAAGCCCTTTAATACCTGCAGCAACATTTATAATTTTTGAAATGGTACATTTGCAGCTCAGTCTGCTAGGATTTATACATATAATTTTCATTAGTGTTAATTAAGGTTTGGCCTATAAATTGTTAACCATTGAACTAATTGTGTGTACAGTCAGTCATGACTCTCTTGTATTTATTATAGATTTTTTAAAAAAATGTTCTTAAGATTCCATAAAATTGCCTTTATAGCAGTATAACTGCAGTTATATTTTAACAGTTGAGCTGTAGCAGTGTGCTGTATTGTACTGTCTTTATAGCAACATAAGACCAGAATAATAGTATTTTTAGAATGAAAATTATGAAGAACCTAACAGGCACATTGAATAACAAAGTTGATTTTAAACATACCGATATTTTTGCCTTATATATTTTGGTTTTCGCATCTTTGTCTTTAACAAAACAACAGGGTGTTGGTTATGCAGCATAACCAGCTAATGCTTATTACATGTTTGAAAGGTGTGCCTTTCAGAAGTTATTTCTTATAAATACAAAGCAGAACAGAGAGCATATCATTTACATATTCTTAACTTTGATCTGCAAACTAAGGCCCCAATCCTATGAAGTGAGACTGCTAGCACAGCTCCTGATCCAGGGAATCCAATTGTAGAATTTGGTTACATTGTAATAGAAGTTAAATTAAGGCTTGCCTAATCCTTTGCATCAAAATTGCCACTGAAATCAGGGATGTTATGTAAGGAATGCAGAACTGGGTCCTTACTGTTCTCTGAATTCCAACTGTAAGAAGCCGGGAATCTCACGTACTCCTTATGTGGGAATCATGCTTTGTAAGCAGTTTTAGCCCCTAGCTGAATGCTGGTAATATGACAAAAAGGTTCATTTTTTCTGATTGCCTCATTTTACATCTCCAATACAAAACTCTGAATATTCAATGGAAAGAGATTAAAGTTGGCTTGAAAGAAATTTTTGTATAAGGTGTTGTGATATGTCACAGATAACATTAAATAGAATAATTCAGCCAGGGAAGCCAATTTGAAATGTAGGATATTCTTAAATAATATTTGAGATTTTTACTTTTTTGTGCTTTCATGTCTGGTCTTGTTTCAGCTATATATATATATAATGTGCATATTATCCCGTTTTAGCAGGGCTCTGTATTACTTTAATGACTTATACCAAGTAGATGAAAAAGAAAGCCAGAATGAAAACAAACCTTTCTAATGTTAGATATTTTTTTCCATAATACCATAGTTTAAGAACTCTATTTTCTGTGGACCTCTGTTAGGTCACTTCTAGACATTTTTCGGTGTGGCTCTCTCTCTCTCTCTCTCTCTTTTAAATTTGTTGTAAGATCTGAGGAAAGTTTTAAAATATGGTAACAGAAACCACAACAATATAGAACAGAAAATAAATTAAACTTCCACTGCCTGCCAGACACACTCGTCTCTATTGTGTTGGTAGTCTCCACTGATAGTTTCAAAATGTTTTGAAGGGATTTTTGGAGAGGGAAATGTTTTATGGGGGAGGAGGAGATGGCAATAATAAACATGTGATTCCAAAACATCAGGCATGAAATCTTCACCCCACTGAAATCAATGGAAAAATTTCCATTGACTTCAAAGAGGCAGAATTTCATGTCAGTGATTTTATTCCCTTTTAATCATTGTGTGTGCGCAAGCCTGCATAGGCACACACCATATATGTGGCAGTGATAGCCTTATGATAAACTGAACAGCCATAATTTTAAATGCACTTTCACCCGCTCTCTGCTCACTGATACATTTTCATTTGAGCAGCTTCAAATACCTGGCATTAAAAAAAGGTCAGGCATAAAATGTTTCTTTATTCTCTCTCCACATATTAAATCCTCCTTACTCCCTGCTCTCACAAATAAAGAAAGAAAGAAAGAAAGAAAAATTATACCATACATTTGCCCAAGGCCTAGGACAGCATATATCAGTCCTGTTCTGGTAACATGTTTCTATGCATAAAAAGTTATGTCACAGTTTTCAGTTTAATGTTGTGGGCCTTACAGATAAGAATTTTATACCACTAAAAAGGGGAGATTTCAACTTGCCAATAGTGCACACATCTTTTGCTCAGAGCCTTGAAAATACTCAGGCTAACAGTCTTAATGTGTGATGGATTTAATGTATAGAAGAACTATTTCAAGTCAACTTTAGAGGATATTGTGGTTCCTTCTGAGTCACGTAATGATGAATGCATGGTAACTAAAAAACCTGGATTTACAGGGAGATGAATAATTAAAGAAGTCAGAATAAAGCTTAACACATTTCTAAATTAGCTTGGTTTTTTGGTTTTTTTAAACATATGGCATATACCAGACTAAAATACATGACAGTGAAGTGTGTTGTAGTTTTTTTTTAAATCTATAATCCTTTGAAATGAACTGCGTAACTCACTTGTGGTTTCACAACCCCTGCACAGTGCATCCATCCTGAACTCCAAATCACCTTGCATCACTGCACAGGGACTAGTCAGAAGCCCAGTCCAAACACTTCTGACTAGCCACCCCAAGTGATCTGATAGAGAAGAGGCTGGATGTGAGACCGCTGCCATCAGAGTTAGACTAGCAGACTAGAAATGCAAATTATAGCTAATCCACTGTATGGACCATAATGGCCTCTGCTGCTACCTCAGTACTCTTGGAAATATAGTATCTCTGAGAGCTCCAGTTATGCTGGTGTGGGTCCACACTTTCCCCAACACAGGGTTGTGGCTTACATGCAGAAATCCAGCCCATTGGGTGTAACAACAAGTAACACATAAACATTTCCAATGAACGTGAGTTTGTAGGGCATTTACTTGATGCTACTCATCGAATCATAGAAGATTAGAGTTGGGAGGGACCTCAGAAGGTCATCTAGTCCAACCCCCTGCTCAAAGCAGGACCAACCCCAACTAAATCATCCTAGTCAGGGCTTTGTCAAGCCAGCCTTAAAAACCTCTAAGGATGGGGATTCCACCACCTCCCTAGGTAACCCATTCCAGTGCTTCACCACCCTCCTACTGAAAACATTTTTCCTAATATCCAACCAAGACCTCCCGCCCTGCAACTTGAGAGCATTGCTCCTAGTTCTGCCATCTACTACCACTAAGAACAGCTTAGTTCCATCCCCCTAGAACCTCCTTTCAGGTAGTTAAAGCCTGCTATCAAATCCCCCCTCATTCTTCTCTTCTACACGCTAAACAAGCCTAGTTCCCTCAGCCTGTCCTCATAAGTCATGTGCTCCAGCCCCCTAACCATTTTTCTTGCCCTCCGCTGGATTCTTCCCAATTTGTCCACATCCTTTCTGTAGTGGGGAGCCAAAACTGGACACATTACTGCAAATGAGACCTCACCAATGCTGAATAGAGGGGAAAATCACTTCCGTCAATCTGCTGGCAATGCTCCTACTAATGCAGCCCAATATGCCGTTAGCCTTCTGGGCAATAAGGGCACACTGTTGACTCATATCCAGCTTCTTGTCCACTGTAACCCCCAGGTCCTCTTCTGCTACTGCTAGCGAACGTAACAGGAAAGATGTTGGAAATTATGGCAATTAAGAAAAAATCATGAGCTTTTGTAAAAATGCTCTCAAAAGTTTTCCATCAAAATTCTTTAGCACTATCAGGGCCAGATTTCCAATTAGGCACAGTAGGCACATGCCTAGGGGCACAGGCATTCTAGGGGCAACTAAAGAGTGGTGGATTACTGCACAGGCCAATAAGACCTATGCCCAGCAGCCTCAGCCAATTTGGGGGGCCTGCATGAGCACTGGAACTCTAGCCCCGCCCCCTGGTGCTCCTGCTTCTCCTCCTCCCTGAGGCCCCACTGCCCTGTTCCTCCTTTTCCCCTGTTGCCCCGCCCCCTGGCCAGGCTGGAAGCAGCCCAGAGATGAGCATATTCCCTCCACCCAGAGCTGGCCAAGCTGGTCGCCCCAGGTCCTCTCACCCCCACACCGTGTGGAGCTGGCCCAGCCAGCCCTTCCCTCCCCCATCGCCCCCCGCACAGAAAACAGAAAAGTCAGCTGTAGGCAGGGAGAAGGTGTGCTGAAGATGTTGTGCCTAAGGTGTAAGGTGTAAATCTGGTCCTGAGCACAATCATTTATTGTGATAATTTTTCAGGTGTTTTCACTCCCCAAACATGATGTTGATAATAGAACATTATCCTCCAGACAGTATGTGCGAGGTAAATCCCTCTCACGTATTTCAACTCACAGCCTCCATTGTGCATATGTTTAGGTCAACCTTAACCCTGCACTTTATTTTTCCTCTCATATCTTTTAGTTTTTCCAAGGTGCATATCACTTCCTCTCTCACACTGTCCATGCACTTTACTACCTTGACTGCAACCTCTTCCAAATGGTCATCCACACACGAATCTGCTCTTGCCTTAACTATCACTGCTTCCCACTGCTCCCTTATACTTAGTCTCCTCAGATTTCATATCTCCAGACTCCAGAATATGTCTTCTCAAACACAGAAACAGATACAACTATGTCACCCTTCTCCTCAAATAACTGCATGGGGTGGCTGATTATTTAAGTATCTAGTTCATGATTTCTCTCTGTCTTGAAACCCTCCACAGACTTGCCTTTCTTTATTTCATTACATTTCTCCAACACTGGCCTCCCTTCACACAATCCCCCTGATGTTATTGTGAAAACCTTCTCCTCTGCAGTGCCTTGTAATTTGGAAGAGCCTTCCTGTATTTCTCTATCTATTAAACAGCACCTCTTTTTAAATCTCATCTGAAAATGTGTCTTTTCTCCCTCAGCTATACCTTTCAGTTCTTCTCCCCACTGCTAATATTCAATACCCTAAGCCTTGAGGGTTTACATACAGTTTGTATGTAAGAAGTTATATAAAACACAGTAGAAGTGAACACACATTTATCTTCACATCTCATATTGTATTTTTATTCCTCATTCCCAGTCCATCATGTTGCAGAAAAATGAAGTTTTAATGCCACTGCAAGAGTACTGGGAAATAAGTGAAAGATGAAAGACATGTATGAAGGCATAGTAAGTAAGGCATCATTTTTACTCTCCCAACGCTGACTCTCAACCTGCTGAGGCCCAAACAGGAAAACATTCTGGGATAACACAGCACTAAAAAGAAAGGGACTGAGGCTCCAGTCATTTACAGCAATGTAAATCAGAAGCAACTCCAATGAAATCAAAATAGTTACATTGGTGTTAAACTTGTCTAAAAGGAGAATCAGATGCTAGTTGTGCAGGAACCTTAACGTGATGCAAGATTAATATGAATATTTCCAATACTTTAATTTCTTCACTCAGAAACTCTAATGTAAATATGTATAGTGATCACTAATGTATATCGATCACTGAGGTAACTAATATATATTGAAGCTAGTAATAGTGACTAATACAATTCTTTTATATTAATAAGGTCACCTTGCGAGGCAAGTGAGGTAAATGGTCTGGTCACCTAGACTGCAGGGCAGGAAGAGTGAACCCCCAGAAACCACTTGTCTATAGCAGCCTTCTTTTGTTATAAAGCCATAGGATGACCAATGGCAATCTGCTTACCAATGATGAGATGGGTTCAGGATGGCAACCAATGTTCATCCATAAAGCACGGTGCTGGGCAAAAGCAGGCATTTTCCTGCATCATCCTCTGTACAATACACCTTTACTTACAAGCTCCTCCCCACCACCTGCCATTTTGCATTTGCAGCAGCACTAATTCTATAGCAGTGTTTTCATTTTACAGCCTTGCAGAGGGAGGGATGGGAACAGAATTCATTCCCCTCCAAAGAATTACAGACCACAGAATACTACATGAGGTTGAGCTGGCATCAGTTTGGCAGCAGGAATGCTACATGTTCTTTCCTTGGGTCCATGGATGACTTTGACTACACCCAGCAAGTTATGGCAGATCCCCTTGATCTATGAGTTCCAGCAACAGAACCCCCTAATACACATCCATTTTCCTCCTCCTCCTCCTTCTCCTCTTATGTTTTTCAGGACAGTGATTTGACTGTAGACAAAGGAACCAAAACATTCCTCTAAGCAGCTGGAGTGGGTTACACTGAGAAATCTGTTACACAGACCATATTGGTATGGGCGACCCACTACTAAAAATGTCTCTGAGAGGCATGCATAGATTGATGGCACTGATCAGGCTAGGAGGTCTTTTGCCTAGACAGCCAGAGCTCATAGAGTTTACATCATTTGCTCAAAAGATCATTATATTTCTCTCCATCCCTACAGGCCCTTTTGCAGTGTCCCTTGTAATATAGCAGTGCTTCCCCAACTGTTAACCATGGTTCATGGGGGAGCCAGGAGTTTTTGGAGAGGAAATTTAATCAATATGTCTGTTTTGTTTTTTCTAATTAAGAGACTATTCAACCATGCTTAAAAATCACCTGCATCTTATGTCCTTGGCGAACTTAAACGCAAAAAAGAAGCTTACAAGAAGTAGAAGCTTGGTCAGATGACTAGGGAGGATTATAAAAACACTGCTCGAACATGCAGGAATGAAATCAGGAAGGCCAAAGCACAATTGGAGTTGCAGCTAGCAAGGGACGTGAAGGGGAACAAGAAGGGTTTCTACAGGCATGTTGTCAACAAGAGGAAGATTAGGGAAAGTGTGGGCCCCTTAGAGAATGAGGGAGGCAACCTAGTGACGGAGGATGTGGAGAAAGCTGAGGTACTCAATGTTTTTTTTGCCTCTGTCTTCACAGACAAGATCAGCTCCCAGACTGCTGTACTGGGTGGCACGGAATGGGAAGGAGGCGAACATCCCGCAGTGCTGAAGAAACAGGTCCAAGACTATTTAGAAGGATTGGACATACACAAGTCCATGGGGCCGGATGCAATGCACCTGAGGGTGCTGAGGGAGTTGGCTGATGTGATTTCAGAGCCATTGGCTATTATCTTTGAAAGCTCATGGCAACAGGGGGAGGTCCCTGAGGACTGGAAAAAAGCAAATATAGTGCCCATCTTCAAAAAAGGGAGGAAAGAGGATCCAGGGAACTACAGACCGGTCAGCCTCACTTCAATCCCTGGAAAAATCATGGTGCAGGTCCTAAAGGAATCCATTTTAAGGCACTTGGAAGAGAGGAAGGTGATCAGGAACAGTCAACACGGATTCAGCAAGGGAAAGTCATGCCTGACCAACCTGATTGCTTTCTATGATGAGGTGACTGGCTCTGTGGATGTAGGGAAGGTGGTGGATACCTTGACTTTAGCAAAGCTTTTGATACTGTTTCTCACAATATTCTTATCAGCAAGTTAAAGAAGTATGGGTTGGATGAATGGACTATAAAATGGATAGAGTACTGGCTAGAGCATAGGGCTCAACGAGTAGTGATCAATGGCTCCATGTCTAGCTGGCAACTGGTCACAAGTGGAGTGCCCCAGGAGTTGGTCCTGGGGCTGGTTTTGTTCAACATCTTCATTAATGATCTGGAAGATGGGGTAGATTGCACCCTTGGCAAGTTTGCGGATGACACGAAGCTGTGGGGAGTGGTAGGGATAGGATACAGAAGGACCTAAACAAACTGGAGGATTGGGCCAAAAGAAATCTAATGAGGTTCAACAAAGAAAAGTGCAGAGTCCTCCACTTAGGAAGGAAGACTACCATGCAGAGCTATAGACTGGGGACCGACGAGCTAGGCAGCAGCTCTGCAGAAAAGGACCTGGGGGTAACAGTGGATAAAAAGCTGGATATGAATCAGCAGTGTGCCCTGGTTGTCAAGAAGGCTAATAGCATATTGGGCTGCATTAGGAGGGGCATTGCCAGCAGGTCACGGGAAATGATTATTCCCCTCTATTCGGCATTGGTGAGGCCGCATTTAGAGTATTGTGTCCAGTTTTGGGCCCCCCACTACAAAAAGGATGTGGACAAGTTGGAGAGAGTACAGCGGAGGGCAACAAAAATGATTAGGGGGCTGGAGCACAGGACTTATGAGGACAGGCTGAGGGAACTGGGCTTGTTTAGTCTGCAAAAGAGAAGAATGAGGGGGGATTTGATAGCGGCCTTTAACTACCTGAAAGGGGGGTCCAGGGAGAATGGGGCTAGGGTGTTCTCGGTGGTGGCAGATCACAGAACAAGGAGCAATGGTCTCAAGTTGCAGGGCGGGCGGTCTAGGTTGGACATTAGGAAAAAGTTTTTCACTAGGAGGGTGGTGAAGCACTGGAATGGGTTACCTAGGGAGGTGGTGGAATCCCCATCCTTAGAGGTTTTTAAGGCTGGCTTGACAAAGCCCTGACTAGGATGATTTAGTTGGGGTTGGTCCTGCTTTGAGCAGGGGGTTGGACTAGATGACCTTCTGAGGTCCCTCCCAACTCTAATCTTCTATGATTCTATTATTATGTATGGGTCTGTGTATGATGCTGCTGCTGCCAGGGCCAAGATTTCCCTGTGGGGGAAGCATTCAGCAGGAAGTGTCTCTGTTGAAAGCCTCCTACTGGAGCAGAGGGCAAAGAGAAGTTCCCAGTGCTGGAGGAAATAGCAGCACCAGCACTAGTAGTTAGGGGAAGGCGGCTGAGATAGGAGACAGGTGCATCTTAGCTATATAATGGAATGATTTTTACCAAGTACTAAGTCTACATGTAGCAAATGTTCGACTGAAGATGATGATTTTAATGAAGTTAAACAGAAAAGGCAGAAAAGTAGACAAGTCAATGATAGCTACATTATGTTTGGATTTTTGTGTCTTGATATTACTGCAGAAAGCCCACAGCCACAATGTGTCATTTGTTATAAAGTGTTAGTAAAATGAAAGTATGAGGCCAGGGAAACGACAGTGCCATTTCAAAACCAAACACCCGGATAATGGTAAACAAGAGCCACAATTTTTTCCTTTAGAAACAAGAAGAATTAAATCAGAGGTGGCGGGGAAGGCAAGTCTAAATAAGCAACTGGTCCTCAAAAAAAGCCTTAGAAGGATCTTAAATTCTGGTCATAAGAATTGCAAAATGCAAAGAAGCATATGCAATTGGTCAGACCCTTTACTTCCAGTAGCAATAGATGTGTAGAATTATGATTGGGGAACAAGAATTATGATTGGGAATGCAAATCATTCCTATGTCAAATACCACCATCTGTCAATGCATTGATGACCTTGCAGAAAATGTTCAGGAACAGTTGATGGAACCAGTTAAGAGGAGTTAATATTTTGCACTGCAGCGTGATGAATCCATAGACATAGCTAACATGGCTCAGCTTCTGTGTTACATGAGATTTGTCAGAGAAGGTACAATAGTTTAAGAACTTTTATTTTGTAAAGAAATCCCAATCTGAAAAATCAGTGACAGAATATTCAAGATCTTTGATAAATGCATAATGGATGAAGATGTTAACTGAACTGTGTGTGGGGACTGTGCACTGATAGGGCAGAAGCCATGGCCAGAAGGAACAATGGGTTCGCAAGACAAGTAAAGAAAGTGGCACCAGCTGCAATTTGGACAAACTGCATGATTCATTGCTAGCTTAGACATCAAAAAAGTTGCAACCTGAAAGATGCACATCCTTGTTATTAAAATTGTTAATTTGGTAAAATCCCAGGCAGTGCGCACACATTGCTTTAGCATGCTGTGCAAAGAGATGGGCTCTGACCACACCCAGCTTCTGTTTCATAGTGAAGTCAGGGGGTTATCATGTGGGAAAGTGTTACAACACGTTTTTGAATTGCATACTAAATTCAGAGTTTTCTCCTGGGGAAAACAGACCTTGTAGATTACATAAGTAATATGGATTTCTTGACTAAGATAGCTTACCTAGTGGACATATTTGGCAAACAGAACGCTATGAACTTAACACTTCATGTAAATATATTAGATCTGAAAGAGGAAAATCAGGGGATTTAGGAAGAATCTTTGCCCTATTGAGAAGGGAGTTTCCAAGATGTTTCCAGTTTTATCAGATTTTTAGAAGAATGGAGTGAAAGTGATCAAAATGCTACTGAAGACCAAATACTAACTTGTTTGTCAGAATTGTATTCCCATTTTGATTAATGATTTCCTAGAGTGGAACATGAATTTCCTGATATCAACTGGTTTCAAAACTTATTGTCACCAGTTGAGTCCATTCCAACCTGAAGTACACCAGTTCAAGAAAATCTGTTAGAATTGTCAAGTGATCACATGCTGAAGACCAAGTTTTCACATCTAGAAAACCAGGAAACTAGATATCAGTTAAAGGAGAGTATCAAGAACTCAGTAATGAAGCTATGAAAATGCTGCTTTCATTTGCTTCCAGTTATCTCAGAGTCAGGGTTTTCAGCAATGGTTTTTGTGAAAACGAAACAAAGAAATTGTTTAAACTTGGAAAATGACTTACATCTGGTGCTATCAGAGATTGAACCAAACACTGCACAACCATGCAGGTCAAAATAGGCCCGTTCTTCTGACTAAAACCATAATATGCATCTGAACATGCCAAAAAATCCATATTTTCAAATTAGCATTTTTAAAACCGAGATTTTATCGGATTATATAATTAAACAAATGATACGTAGTTGAATAAATTTGCAAAGCTCTCTAACTTTTGAATCTAATGTCCTGAGTCTGTAAAAAAGTGGTACTTGGTTGTGGGGAGCCACCAAGTTTTAAAGTTTTTGTAAGGAGCCACAGTATTAAAATGTTTGGGATCCATGGTGATATAGGACAATTCAAAAGCAAAGCCCACAAAACTTCCAGAACCAATGGCTATCATTCTGCTTTCACAATGGTTTTCACCAATATAATTCCATTAACTTCAAATGAGTTAATCCTGATATACATCAGCATAAGTGACAACAGAATCAGGCCCAAATTAAATGGAGGTTAAATAAAATATGAATCCTAACTTTTTGGTGGAAAAAAAACTATCTGAAAAAAAAATGTTTTTCAGGTATGTTTGGTAACAAACTTCTTCTTTTTTTTTTTTTTTAAATACACACCATCTAGTGACAGTATGTTACAGATGTGTGTTGGGCAAAATGTAACTCCAGTGCTTTCCAATACACCAGGCACATGATAGTGATGTTGCATTGTGAACTTCCCAGAACACCAGACTATCCCTGGCATGCTGCCCTGTATGCTGCAGTGGAGGATCACCAGAAAAGCAATTTATTACTTTATAAAGAAACTCCATTCTTCTAATCCTGAGTTCACAAGAAAAAAAAAGTGGGGGATGATTGAATATGAACTATTCTCTCCTCTGCACATGTGAGAGTCCCTATTGGGAAAGTGTCCAGCACTTGCCTCAAAGAAAAAGAACTTCCTATTTCAAACTGAATTGTAAATGCTAGCAGCTACTTGATTAAATCTGAGCTGATGAAATCCAAGAGAAAGGAAAAACTGAAAAATAGTTTTAATTTTTCTCAAGCAGATAATATAGTGCTGTAACTTCAAACTGTCAAGAAACAGCTGTATTTTCATTTAATTCAGGGGAAAATACTTAAGAAACTCTCAACCCATTGTCTTTGACTTCTAAGCAAACGGGAGAAAGCTCTTCATTCGACTTAATTACTCCACCTCCATGAAAGGCATTAGCTATGTCAGTGGAAGAGGTCCTGCATAAGTTAGTACAATTGACATAAGTTATAATGAAGTAAGTGGTAGTGTAGAGAAGCCTTTATGCACACACACACAGACAATTCTCAGTGGCTTCAACAGAAATTAGTTGTGGCAAAATTCTGCAGGACTTGGACCCTTAAAACTGGGATTTTTAAAGGAACCTAAAGAAGTTAGATGCGCCTTTCCCACTGAATTTTAGTTGGATTCGGGTATGACACCTAACTACATTAGGTCTGTTTAAAATTCCTAGCCTAAGAAGTTCTTCCATGGAATTATACAAAATTTTCCAGCAGTTTACTGAGCTCGTCAGAGCTTTTTCCAGAAGCAGTAGCAAAAGAAAGTTGAAAAATAATTTGCATTTCAGTTTTTTAAGATTCTTTTACATTATTGCAGGCTTCACCTTTAAATTTGTGTAATCCCATATACATGCCTTTTCACCGTATGAAAAATAACTAAAAAATTATGAGAGTTCACTAAACCAGTGATGAATGGGGTAGTTTTCTCTGTAATGGAATGCCTATCATGTGGTTGTATGACAAGAGAGTATAAGTAGTACTTTGCTCTTGAAATGAATGATGGAAATCTAAAAGGTCTGTTTGTCACATTTCATCTGCTGCAAACTAGATAGATAAAAGGCTTTAGGCCTAGTCATTTGTATACAAAGACAGATTCATTTTCCATCAAGATTTAAAAAAAAAAAATTGAATCACAGTTGTTGGTTTCTAAATTGAAGGGTGTTTTAGTGCTACCTAAAAGTAACAGCTGATGTGGAGGGCCTGTGATGTTTTGAATTGTGCATGCATAGGCAAAAGAAAGAAATGTATAATTTTCCAAAACCAATTTTTAGGGGCGGGAGAAGAGTCAAGAGAAGATGCTGTAAAAAGAAAATATACCATCTCAAATAAGGTTTTCATCTTAAGACAACTCCACCAGTAATATACTCTTTAATTGGGGCTACACTCCAGCAACTTGAAACTGGAACAGGCCCCTTGTGTTTACATTTTGATAACGTTTGTAGTTTAACTAGCATAACATCTGTGAAGAAGCTTAAAGTTGCCTTGTAGTGCTGAATAAAAGTGAAAGAGGTGCTTAGAAATAATTAGCAAAACAGGAAAGAAATACAAGGAAATATAGCTGTACACATTATTTTAGGTTATTTTAGAATGGGGGAAAAATCAAAACTGTGAGACAACATGAGAACTGAGTTCTGTCAGGTTGCACTGAAGCGAATTCCATTATAAAAAAAAAAAACCAAAATGACAATTTAAAACTATGTGATCAAAGATAATAACTTTATAATACTGAAATTCTAAGATTATAGCAATTTGATGATATCTTCAAATAAAACAGTATGCTATAAACCCAATGTTAGTTTTAAATTATTTAGAAACTACTGAATATGATCTTAATAATTTTTAAGGAATATATTAACTTCAGGTACATTTATTGTCACTGAGAAAGAAGTCTTCCAATGAATGTGCACAGATATTACACTAATGCTCTCTGTAATTCCTCATGAATAATCTTTAAAGCAGCAGAGCAGCATAAATCAGATAGCTAAAATTTCATCACAGAATCCCTATCTTGACACTTGATTGTTTTATTTCTGTTAAACAATGAACTAAAATACATTGAAGGTCATAACAGCTATTAAATTATTGCTATACAGTACAATATTTTATATACTTAAAACCAGAAGAGGCCATTGTATTAGGTTTTGATTAGACTGGCTTTTTGGCTTAAAAGATCAGAATTAGGGGAGAGGCTTATATATTTGCAATCATAGATTTTCCAAATGAAAATTATAATGCAGCTTCATTTTTCATTTTTTTAAAGGGGAAATAAAGACACTGAATTGACCTAACATATTAAATTTCATTAAGGGCAGATAGTCTGATCAAAATCTTTTAAATGTATAACTCTATAATAAAAGAAAAAAATGCCATTTTAATTTTTTTCCTACACAAGTAATTGAGAAAACAAACAAAACCACCATCCAGTAAGTAACTCTAGCTGTCTCTTTATCATCCGTTTCTATTATTATATATTCAAAATAAGGAAATTGGGTGTTAAATTGTCATCAGGTATTGAAAGTCTGAGATCTTCAAGTTGAATTGGTAAATTGTTAAAGTTTGATTTCCACAATTCAGCTTGAAACAAATGATAAAAAGTAATTTAGATCTGCACTGGGCCAAATGATGAACCAAATAACTTCTTTACAAGTGAGATGGTTTGAAACACACAGTTACAGAAGCACAATTTGCATCCACTAATTTTTTGGTATTTTGCTATTTGTGGCACTTTCTACATGAATGAAAATAATGTTGTGTGCTCCTGTCCATTATTCTGTTCAAAAAGGAGCAGATGGGTAGAAATTATATCCAGAAAGACTTGGTTTTGTGTAAGCTTGTCTATGGAGGCCCTAATGAGTAGACACACCGTGAGTATGCTTATAGGATCAGGTCCTGCAGGCAAGTTTGGAGGAGGAATTCTGATATTCCCTTGGTTCATGCATCACTCTAGGGTTTAAGCATCTGGATGCTAAGAGTGAGGCAGCAGTGGATACACACACAGGCAGAAACATGGGTAGGGAAATTTTACAGCAAAAAATGTTAGGCACCAATTGAGTTTAGGCATGTTCAGGGTGGCAGCAGCTGTGTAAGGGTTTTATGAATCCACTGGGGCCTGATTCTGGGATGTAGGTGCCTAAACTGTTTTAAGTCCTTTTGTGAATCTAGCGTGATGTGACTATCAGCCCATAGACTTAGACACGAAGGGACCAATATGATCATCTAATCTGACCTCCTGCATAATGCAGGCCACAGAACCTCACCCATCTCTCCTGTAATAAACCTCTAAACTATAACTAAGTTATTGAAGTCCTCAAATCGTGATTTAAAGACCTTAAGGTACAGAGAATCCACTAACAAGTGAGCCGTGCCCCATGCTACAGAGTGAAAACCCTCCAGAGTATTGCCAATCTGCCCTGGGAGAAAATTTCTTCCTGACCCCAAATATGGCGATCAGTTAAACCCTGAGCATGTGGGCAAAATTTACGAGCCAGACACCCAAGAGAGAATTATCTGTAATAACTCAGAACCCACCCCATCTAACATCCCTTCACAGGCCACTGGCATATCTACCAGCAGTAGTCAAAGATCAGTCAATTGCCAAACTAGGCTGTCCCATCATACCATCCCATCCATGCATTTATCAAGCTCAGTTTTGAAGCCAGTTAGGTTTTTTGTCCTCATTGCTCCCCTTGGAAGGCTATTCCAGAATTTCACTCCTCTGATGGTTAGAAACATGCATCTAATTTCAAGTCTAAACTTCCTGATGGCCAGTTTATATCCATTAGTTCTTGTGTACACATTGGCACTGAACTTAAATAATTCCTCTGCCTCCCTGTATTTATCCCTCTGATGTATTTAGAGAGAGCAATCATATCTCCCCTCAACCTTCTTTTGGTTAACAAGCCAACCTCTTTGAGTCTTCTCTCATAAGGCAGGTTTTCTATTCCACAGATCATTCTAGTAGCCCTTCTCTGCACCTGTTCCTGTTTGAATTTATCTTTCTTAAACATAGGGGACCAGAACTGCACACAGTATTCCGGATGAGGTCTCACCAGCGCCTTTTATAATGGTACTAACATCTCCCTATCTCTACTGGAAATACCTTGTCTGATAAATTAGATTTTTTCATGGCCACATCACACTGGCGGCTCATAGTCACCCTATGATCAACCAATGAGCCCAGCTCCTTTCTCCTTCTTTGTCACTTCCAACTCATGCATCCCCAGTTTATAGCAAAAATTCTTGTTATTAGTCCCTAAATGCATGACCTTTCACTTTCCACTATTAAATTTCAGCCTATTTCTATTACTTCAGTTTACAAGGTCATCCAGATCTTCCTGTATGATATCCCGATCCTTCTCTGGACTGGCAATACCTAAGTCACGCGATATATTTTCTGCTAACTAAATCTGCTATCAGATTTCAGAAAAACTACGGGAATACTTATGCAAATATACATTCACCAACATGTGGTTTTTTCCTATCTATGAACATTTTTTTTAGAACAAAAATTGGCTCCTGTGAATGTTTTCAGAAAGCAAATAAAAGTGGTTAAGTATATTTTCAATGTGAAATCATTAATTTTAGTCAAATGTTTGTAATTTTTTTTGTAGTACTCAGCTGAGGCCAAGTCTACTCTACAGACCTATATCGGTATAACTACGTTGCTCAAGGGTGTGGATTTTTCACACCCCTGAGCAATGTAGTTATACTGAACTAACCGTCCATGTAGACCACGCTATATGGAAGGGAGAGTGCTCCCATTGACATAGCTACCACCTCTCAGGGAGGTGGATTAACTACGCGGACACAAAGAACTATCCCATCACCATAGTAGCATCTTCACCAAAGCGCTACAGCGGCACAGTAGCACTGTATGTGAACATAAGCCCTGAAAAAAATAGTGATAGCTTTCCCTTACTAAATATACCAAGGTATATTTACTAGCATGCTAGAAGATGCTATCATAGATAATACAATGTAAACTACACTTGTCAAAAACAAACAAACAACATTTTGTAATCTAGAAGTCTTGTGCTTTACCTTTTTTGTTTACTTATTTGCAAAACTCTTTAATCCACAAGGGGTCTTCCAGTCATTAGTGTGAATTGGCAAAGTTCTGATGTCTTATATCTTCATATACCACAAGCAAATGATATCTAGTAATGCAAAGGCGCTCAGGTTGTATTTCCATGCACCTGTGTAACAGAGGCGTCTTGGCAAAGGATCCACTATTTTTTGCAAATAACTATCACCTCAGATCTAACAAATTCCACGTCTTACAGGATATTTATCCATAAAGTGTGACTGTAAAGTATCTACAGAAAGCTCATAATTTGTCAAGAGTCATAATCATTGTAAGATGAATGTTTGGGTAATATTTAAGGAATAATAAATACACTTATACTGAAAGTGTGTTTTATGGACTCAGAGTAAAAAACTGACAATAAGACCCAGTGATGGCCCATTCGGACAGGGGGAAGTTGTCACCTTAACCAGTTTAGCTGATGATGCAATGCAGGCTCAATTCTTTAGCCTGACACAATACCAAGACTTTAAATGAGAAACCATCAGAGGCAAATGCAAACAATCAAAACCACTTGAAGGTAAAAGAGAAATGTTACAACAAGACAGGGGCTCACCCTGTCTGTGAAGCGAAACAAAATGTTCTTTCCAATATAACACAGAGGAGGGAGAAGCAATCTGTATCTATTTACTGAGCAAACCCCTTGAGGAACAGAGATGTTATATGAATGTTTGGACCTGATTCTTGCAAAACTAGCCAGCTCTGCAACAGATTGAACTTTGGAAGGAAAGACTACTTTATTAAATAGGAAAGGTAACTATTAATAAGTGTAGACCCAGCTTCACGGTTTTTATTTTGTTGTGTATTGTAAACATTTATTTCCATCACTTCCTCTTATTTCCAGTTAAGTCTTTACTCTTTCTTAAATAAACCTACTTTTGTTATATGATAAGTGCTGTGTGATTTATGGAGAGATGCATTAAGATAAAACTAGTAAACTGGGGCACACTAAGCCTTTCAGGGTTGAGGATCTGGGATTTCTGTGAGGAACCAGTGGCGGGGCTGGATATCACAGGGGGACAATTCTGAGGGATTCGGACTGGGGTGCACCTATTGTAACCTGCAAGGCAGAGTCAGGGCTTTCATAATCCCAAGGAGAATGCTTGAGTGACTGAAAGGCTGGTGGTGTTAGGGACCTGACATCCAGGTAGGCACAGGCAAGACTCCCTCATGCTGTAAGCTAGAGGTAACAAGGTGAGTCACAGTCCTGGGTGCCATGAGAACTGTCACAACCTGTAAAAATCCCATTTACTTTGCAGGATCAAGACCAAAAGTAGCAAATATAGAAAAATAGAAATTTAGCACTGGAAAGGACCTCAAGAGGTCATCTAGTCCATCCACCTCATACTGAAGCAAAAGTAAATGTAGTAACATATTAGGACTACGTTGAAATATTTAAAAAAAATTTCATTTAATAGAAGGAAAGTGATTTAAAACACATTAAATATCACACTCAAACAAATTACATGGTGTATCACTTTGGAGAAGAGGGGTGAAATCCTGTCTCCACTGAAGTTAAGGGCAAAATTCTAATTGTTGCCAGGATTACATCCAAGAAATTAGCACTCTAAAAAGTATTCAGACTAGCTAATATTTGTCCACTACTTTAGTGTAAAGTAGAAATATAGTTACTGAGTATTATTTTCTTCTGTCCTCTAAATCTGATTTATTTCAAATATCCAAATATTATCTTCCACTTTATTTGACCCATACATAACTAGTGTGACATCTCCAGAACTTAATGGTCAGTCTCTATTCAATAGCAATGATAGCCTTTGAATAATTAAGAATAAAATTTGTATCATCCTCAACACTCAATGAGACAAAGACTAAAAAATTTAACCTTATGGTCTGTAGCTTATTCAAATGAACTTTCTGCTGCTTGACATACTACATGCAGTCACTGGAAACATCTGAACACTGGAGTTATCTGAACATAAAAAAAGAAGTTATTTACTTTTGTCCATTCTGTTCTGCTTTCTGATATCGATGATAAGAGTTGTATAGTTTCAGCAGGAAGCTAGTTGTGCACTGGTATTTCTTATATTTTTACTAATGTGATAAAACCAAATGTAACAACAACTGTGAGCAAAACAAAAAGTGATTATCCCTAGAACAAAATAATACAAAATACTACAAGCCAACTGCTTGTGTGAATGGTCTAAACAGGGGTATCTAGAAAGATAGTAAATGCATCTGAATTTACTCAAAAATACAATATTATAGTAGATCAAGCATGCATTATAATCCAGACAGGACTGTCTTTTTTTAATATTACAGGGTATTGAGGGAAATCAGCAGGGACACATTTCAGGTATTCTAGCTACTTCACAGTTTGTTATGAACAATTTAAAACTCACTCTTTTGTTAGGACCAGGTAAGAATTTTCCTTTAATTCTGAACCTAATTGTGATAAAGATCTTTGAAAGTCATTAGTTCAGAACTTGAAGGTGATGAAAATCCAACAATCCTTGACAAGAACTAGATAAATTCATGGAAGATGGGTCTATCAGTGGCTATTAGCCAGGATGGGCAGGGATTGCTGTTTGCCACAAACTGGGAATGGATGACAGGATGGATCACTTGATGATTAACTGTTCTTTACATTTCCTCTGAAGCACCTGGCATTGGCCACTTCGAAAGACAGGATACTGGGCTAGATGGACCATTGGTCTGACCCAGTATGGCTGTTCTTATGTTCTTATATGCTGTCCTGGTTTTAGGATTTCAAATTAGATCAAGGGTTTTTTTGTTTATTTCCTTTCCCACCCAAATTAAACCACTGATTTAAAAATCCATGCACATTTTAGCTCTAGGTATATAACAAGTTTGTTCTAGGCAAGGAAAACTCAATATTCTACTCTGGAAAGAAAAGCTATTTTTCTACTTGTTATTCACTAGTATAAAAACAAAAGTCAGGTACCAAACAGTAGTTTCCATAGGTTTCTCTGTATTGTGACAATTGTATTAAATTTTAAAAGTAGTGATTTCTTATTTAATTATGTTTTACAGTCTGAGGGTAATAATCTCTGTTATTTCCAGTTTCCTCTGGATGCATCAGAGAACTGGTTGCGGTTTCTGATTCTGAGACCAGTGTTGTAACAGCCCCTGCAAAGTTGTGAGCAACCCATGAGTTTCTCAAACTCTACCATCCGATAATATCACTGAAGAGACCATCTGCCAGCTGGGATTGCCAGAGTGCCACATGCCTTCCCCTTCCCCTGTTCTTAAAATGCCCCTTGAGCCAGGAGAGGTTGCACTCTGCCCACTCTAAGCTTGCTGAAATGCAGCCTTTTCCAGCACCTTGCACCACTAGAATGATACAAAAGTTTATACTTGTCTCCATGATGTTATTAGCTCAGTTATATTGCTTTATGTTACTAGTACGAAACAGGAAGGATATGCCATGTCAATGAGTTAACAGCAAAGGAAATTTGATTTCTATGAACTTGTAAATAACTCAGCCAGGGTTTCCCGTATTTCATCTTGACCACATGAGATGGATTATCATGCCTGGAAAGAGGATCTAGGTGCATAGTGTTCTTAAAACATTCAATAAAATTGTTCCTAAACATGAATTTTAAATATCCATTATTATTCTACTCATTCATATACCTTTTTGTAATTAACAGAATTAATTAATGGTAATTATTTAACAAGAATTAGAAATGGATCGTAAGCAATAGTTTACATACAGCATTATTTAACATTGGATATTATGCACTGTGGCCCCTGATCCAGGAAAACACATGCCTAAGTGCTTTCCTGGATTAGGTCTAGAGTGTTCAGAACTCTCCAGGGTTGAAGCCTTGGTACCATAGCTTTGAAGATTTTAAAAGTATACAAAATTAATCAATTTAAATTGTTGATAACTTTGAGGGTGTTTTCATCCTTTGTGATTACCTATTAAATGCTCTACTATTCTGATCTCAGTTAAACAGACCTGTTTTCACCACATATGTCATTTATCTTACTTTACTAGGATGATTGCAGTAGGGCTCTGCTCCTGAGAAGAAAATGCCCACAAGTGCCATTCAGTACTTTCCAGGACCAAGCCACATCTGATTCACATTGTACACAATACATAAAACTGTCTCTTTTCCTCACCCATCCAAAATTACCAAACACATTGTTTTGGGAGATGATTTGATTTTCCACTTCTAAAAGAAAGGACTCCAGGCTTATTCAGAAAAATTTTATTGTCATAATTTTGACCATACCATGCTAAATGGTGACATTTTATGCCATTTTGGGATCTTATTCTGAGTTGCTGAATGCACTCAAACACTGAAAATGCTTATCACCTCACAGAAGCAAGTTCCTGATGGACTGTCAATATTATCAGATAAATCCTCTTTCTAAATGTGAACAAATACGCATGTAATACAAAGAGGGAGGGAGGGGGGGAAACAGCAGCATGATGTTGCATTACATGAAATTCAAGATTAAGAGGATGTTGCAGTGATGTAACAGTTTTACAGGTTTCATTTTCCCTTGATTGAGGCTGGATTGGTTTGGAGGGAAGTGATGGGGGTGGTGGAAATCAAAATGTCTTTAAATGCTGGATTACATGCTAAAATCCTCATAACATCAACCTCAGCCATTTCTGGTTTTGCACAAGCTTCCCTTGTTTCAAGAGAAGAAAGAAAAGGGTATCTATCTTTCATATTTATTCAGTGGCATCTTTTGTGCTATGTGCAACAGTATCATTATATAGCCTGACAGTAAATAATCTTGTACACTGTTAGAACTAGTAATGCTAATAATCATTTTCAATTTCTTCCCAATGGGGGAGAGAATCAAATTAAACAGATGGCTCAATTACAATGCTTCTTATGATTTAAAGAAATTCTAATGGGCTGAATAACTGCAACTGCCTTGTTAGATACCACAATACATCACTGTTTGTGCAAAGAAAACAACCAATGGAATTAGGCAAATATGTAAATATTCACTCTCTTAAACCCTGTCTACACTACCACTTATGTCAGCAAAACATATGTCACTCAAGGCGGTAAAAAAAAGCACCCCACTGAATGACATAAATTTTACCGGCATAAGTGGTAGTGTGCACAATACCATGTTAGCGGGAGAGCTTCTGCCGACATGGTTACCACCACGCATGGAGGTGGCTTTATTTTGCAACTGGAGAGCTCTCTCCCATTGCAGTTACACAAGCAATCTTACAGCGACACAGCTGCATCAGTACAATTGTGCTGTTGTAAGCTCACTAGTGTAGACGTGGCCTTAATATGTTTCTGCGTTAGCCAAACAATACCAGAATCTATTGTTTATCAAGCATTCAGTGTCAAAGTTTCAGCTAATGCTTTATGGATGATTGAATCGGCTGGCCCTACACACCCCTCTAATCCTTCACTGGTTTCCTGCCTGCCCCTATATCCTCAAAGGAAACAATAGCATAACTGTAGTAAGAACAGGTAGAGTTTCTATCCTGATGCACAGAAAGAGTAAACATACACCTTTCTGGTAATTCAATCAACAAAAGAGATCTCAGCCTCAGTCTACTCTTCAGTGTTGGCTATTCCTAAGATCTTCCTGCACAGCCATCTCTGTCCCTGTGCCCAGATCCCTTTATTCCCAAGTGATGTCCTTTTATATCCTAGCTGAATCCACCTGCCAATATAACTGGGCAATAATACATCTGCATCTTCATGCAGGGATCAAGCACCTGATAACACGATGCCTCAACAGAGGAGTCCTGCATATCCTTATACAGGTGTGACACAGAGGCCCGTTAGTGCCAGCTGGCATAGGGTTCACTATGCTGCATCAGCAACTCCCAAATATTTGACAAGCTGACTATACCTAGCACACTACTTTCATAGTATTCATCCATACAGAATATCATCTGAGGTATCTAATTATATATGTATATACACACACACACAAACACACATACATATATATATTATATACATGGATGATAATTAAGCAGTTGCGTGTATGTACTCAAATTACATTTTTGAAACTGTGTCCCAGCTGAGCTGATAAACAGGTTTCTTCCAAACAGGAGATGGATGTGCCTAGCTCTGTCAAAATGTAGATGATGCATTTTAAACCAAAACAACGGAAGCCCCATTTAACATACAGGTCAATAGGTGGGTGAGAAGTCAACAGGAAGAGAAGAACAGCTGGAGGAAAAAGAGCTTGGTCTGGAAGTGCACTTGAAAGGTTTAATGGACTATAAGTGGGGTACAAATAAGACATTTTTTCATCCGAGCACAGAAGAAATCCCTTGAATGGTGTAGGGTGTATAGCAGCTATGTCAAAGACTAAATCTATGGGAGAAAATCTACTTTATTATATAGAAAAGGTATCCATTGAGAAGTAGACATAAAACTGCATTTTATGTTTTGCTTGATATGTGTAACCATTTCTATTTCCATTATTCTTACACACTCTCTCTTAAATCTTAATCTTTGATAATAAATTTATTATTGTTTCACTATAAACATATTTCAGTGCTATGATGTTATAAAAGACCTGATCCCGAGTTGTACCAGTAAAACTATGTGTACACAGTTCCTTCAGGGGACCCCTTTTTACAGTTACCTAAACTGGATGATCTGTTGCAGCCTGCTAAGACTGTTTGGACTACCACTGCTTCAGTCTATATTTAAGAAAGGTGACAAGTTTATCAGGAACCTCTTGAGGTATTTTCATATCTTCAGACTCACCCTCCTGCCAAATTCTCTGGTAGTTGCTACAGTCAATAATAGACTGAGGTCTGGTCAAGCAAGGAGACAGAGAAGGGAAGACAACTGATGCCCTTGGGAGAAAGGTTTTGCTTCCTCTTTTCTTAGAATTAGGGTAGCTAAGTAACTAGGTGGTGATGGCCTGTTACCAAACACCTTTTTTAGTTAATGTGACTTTGATGTGGCCTGTCTGCCTCAGTTTACCCCTAATAAGGTAATAAGGTCACTTTAGCAGCCCAGTCAAGGAGAAACCAAACGCTCTCCCTTAATGTCATTGTATCTCAATGTAATAAAGCATTCTGAAAGGAACACTTGAACAGTGGGCTAAAGGCTCTTCCCTCTCAGCCCAGGCAAAACTTAAAAGTACTCCAACAGTCTCTGAATCTGCTCAACTCTTCAGGGAAGTAGGCCAGGATTAGTCTTCCTTGCCAGTTGTGCACCTTCTTTAGCAGTTAGTCTCAGCTACCTCTAGCAGCAGCTTCCTCTCTTGTAAGGCCCCAAGCTTCTCTGCTGCCTGGATAGCTCTGTAATCTCTCCCTTGTTTGATCAGGATCTTCCTCGGGCCTCCCTGCCTGAAGAGTTTTGCACTTTCTCTTCAGCCAGCTAATGAAGTCCCACATTCCTCTCAGATGTGGCGGGCAGGCCAGTTAGCCAGAACTGGGCAGCTCTAGGTCTCTGGTCCTTTAAGGGGCAAGCTACCCCATTACAGTAACAACATCCTTTTCCTAGATGGAGCACTAAGAATGTCATATACCAGATATGGTGCTTCCTCCACAGCAAATGAAGGTAAGTTCATGGTGGAGGTCATATGATTTGCTTACTCATGGAACTGCAAAGCATCCTCAAGAGACAACGCAGAAGCAACACCCATCTGTTCATCAGGTGAACAATCAGGATCAAAGTCTGTATCTCTCTATGACCCTAAGAGCCGTTACTACCCACTGGAATAGGGTACACAGTCTCTCATCAGACCCAACCAACTCACTATACCCAACATTCTGTGTATGCACAAGATATTGTGAAGGTATCATATGAAAGCAAATAATATGCTGGTTATTAATATCACTGTAGAAGGTATGGGTTAATGTTATATGTAAAGTTATGAATTCCATCTGTATAATGTTACTAGAACATGTTTAAAATCAGATATCCCTGCCTAGGGAAAGATGATAAACTGGTCTGTCCTAGACAAAGGAATGTAGGTTTACCTCAATTGACAAATTAGCAGTAAACAAAGCTATCAAGCTAAACCAGGGGATTATCCTGATTCTGAACTCAAGAGACTGAGAATTAACATGGCTCCTGCACACTAGAGAGACACAAGAGACTGAATCCCCAAGAGGCCTTCCTGAGTTGTAAGACAAACACCAACCCTTTGGGGATATAAGGAAAACAGAGACTTCATCTGCATCCTCATCGTTAAGAGACAAAGGAATCAAGCAATGTGATCTTTGTGATGGATCCTGGCTAATAAATGATGGAAAGTAGACTGTGGGTGAGGGAAGCCATCTTGAATAAAGATTGTATCTTGCTAGATTAAGTTTTAGTCTTTTAGAGGCATGTTTTCACTTTTATTTGCTTGTAACAGTTTCTACCTTTATTTAGTATCACTTAGCCTATGACTTTTGTTTAATAAACTCATTTTACTTTTACTGTGAACCAATTCAGTGCTGTGTTTGAAGAAAAAGGCATATTTACCCCAGTTAAATAAACAACCTGTAGTTTACTAACTTTCTAACAGAGCAGTGAACATAATATCTACTGTGAATGCACAGTGATAGGTGCTGAGGAGCTCAGGACAGAAGGAAACTGATTGTTACCTGTTAGACAAAGTTTGGGCTAGGAGAACCTTGAGGAGTTTGCTGGTGAGGAAAACAGACTGGTGTGACAAAGAGCTGATACGCAGTCTAACCTCCATCAAAGCTCATTGTTGCTGAAGCAGAGAGGTAACACAGTGGCTCTGGTGCCTCAGCAGCATATTACACCGTCTGATCCTGTTCAGAAAGAGAGGCCATCTCCTAATCCTCATCTTCAAACAGATTATCAGGCACTACTGCCTGAGCTGCAGGCAAATTGGATCCATGGATTCCTCAATCTGGGTATGAAATGTCCAGCAAACTAAACACCCAGGAGAGTGGCCTTGCTCAAGGCACTCAGTCACCAACCTAAGGTGGTTGTTCATTACCAGGACAACAGTTGGACATGAAGCACTTCTTTTAAAGCCCAGCTGTTGCTGCATCTTCTGCAGTTCCACCATTACACAGAAACAAACCTACAACCTCAGCTAACTATCTAACTACCATAAGCTATGCTTTACACTAATACAAACTACCCAAAAGCACAGAGTAGGTGAAAGTCCTAGAGTGGTTCACTTCCATTTGGTGCAGCAGTTGGAAGGGACTGAGGTGGGTGGGGGATGAGGGGCCTTCATATATAGCCTTTCCTCAGAACATCTGAAGATATTGAGACAAGGGACAGGAGGGGACACAAGTGCACTCTAATGGGCACTGCTTGGAGAAGGTGCCACTGTTAAGCTGCACCGGACAGCACAAAATTCAAAGTGAAAATATGAAGAGCTACTCAAAAAAGAACTTTGTGCCATAGACACCTACAGAGGATGGATGGTTTTGCAGTTAAGCCATTGGACTGAGCTCTCAGAAGATACAACTTCAATTTCCCACTGCTGCAAAATCCCTGAATGACCTTGGGTAAGTCAGAGTCTCTTTGTGCACCAGTTCCCCATCTACAAAAGGGAAGATTAATAGGTCCTCTATCTTATTCTTTTTCTATATTGTCTATTTAAATTGTGAGTTCTGCAGGGTAGGGACTGTTTCTTACTATATGTTGGTACAGTGCCCAGGATAATGGCGACCAAATCTTGTTTAGGGGCTCTAGTCACTACCATAAATACAAATAAATATTAACAAATATAATGTAGTCTCCCACATTTTATAGAAAAAAAACCTTAAGTTAGGAAATAGTCTGGAGAATTGCTCTTAGTTCTATTTTTCAGATCCCCCTGCTGGTGAAACCAAGTTCCCTTGGGTAACCTAAAATCACTTTTTCAGAGTAATATCATTGTTTTACTGTCTGGTGTCTCAGGACATTCAGAATGAAAGTGCTATGTGTGAGATAGATAAGTCCTACTCTTGGATAAGAGATTTCAAAGCAACCACCTGAGAATGAGAGCATTTCTGAGCATTTTTTAAATTCTGCCATGCAAGATGGGTGCCTCTCTGTACTTCAGGTGTTATGAAGTACTCATCCCTCACACTGTGTCCAGATATAAAGCTGAGAGCCTCCCCTTTCTAAGAGCATAAAGCTTCTGTTTCTACAGCTTGTATTGACATTACATACAGCAATTATAAAAATGTAATTGGTATTACATACAGCAAGCTGTATTGACATTAAGCCTGTCACTAGTGCAAGACTGAAGAATGTCTGCCTTGTACCTCAGACAAACATTATTTTGGGAAAGAAATTTTGCAGTTGGTGGGGAGAAAAAAACATTTTTTGCTTGGCTTTTTTCAAAACAAACAATAGTGGCTGTTTAAAGCCATTGTCTTTGAGATTAGTGAGAAATGCCTATTGTTTCAATGCAAGAAGAATCAGGCCCTAAATGATCTTAGAACTATATGGTCATTAATATTTTGCTGTCCAGTGAATGCTAGGTATCCCTTTGTCATTGCCTGATTTCTTGTCAAACACCAAGTCTTAAATCTCATTCAACCATCAGAATACTACACCTGACATTTCAACCTATAAGTTTCTATTAAGTCTTTAAAAAAATGGATTTAAAGAGTGAGTGTACAAATCTAATAGATACATGAATAACTAAGGTCTGTTCAACATATCTAATTCATTGATTTTAAGAGGGCTTTTGATTCTTTGCAGTTCAGCTTTCTCTCTCATTTTACTTTTTATAGCCCTTCCCTAAAGTGCAACCCATGAAAATTTTCTTGTTACTTTCCATTACCTGAATGTTAGCCACTGCAGTATCCTGTATTATTACAATATTTATATGTTGCAGTATAGATAGAAATACATATGAAATCAGCATTGTAGCACAAAAGAAAACAGGATGTAGGTTTAGACCTCGTTCTCACATTTGTCATTTGTTAATGTGCGTTAGTAACAAAGAAAAATGGAAATAGCTGAACTGAATTGTAAGAACATATATATACACTGGACTTCAAGTTAATACATGCTTGATCCAGCTACAGTATTTCTGAATTTGTGGATCACAGATATGACCATATTATGATATGTACAAACCAATTGCTATTGTTTTTCCCCTATATTTTGATTTCTAAAATCTGTGGACACAACACTATTAAATAAATAAATATAATTATCATTATACTCTTGATGTCATCATTTTGATATCAAATAATCATTTGGGTATCTTAATATCTGTCTTTCTGTGCTCAGAAAATATACATATTCACTTTGGCCCAAAAACCTCTTTCCATTCTGCAGCTACAGAGGGCCTCCAACACTGGTGTGCTCCTGCTATTCAGGGAAAGGAGCGGGACGCCTGGAGCATGTGCAGAGAATCTGAGTGCTACAGATCCCAGGTACACAGAACTGGCTTCAACAGCTATTTAAGAACGGGTGGGACTGGTGAATCTGCAAAAATATGGATCTCTAGTCCTCCATTCCTACCAGAAGTATCAAGGCTATTCCAAATCCAAGGGTTCAGTAGCAGCTTTGAAATGGCTCCTCATACACTTCATGGTTTAGTGAGAGGATTCATTTCTCTGTAACCCCATAAAATACCTCAATACAAAGCTGACTTACTCGAAATAGATGCTGGGAGAAGAATTTGTGCCTTTCTGAGCAAAAAAGATGGTACTTTTCTTTACTGTAACTGTTGTTCTTCGACAGGTGGGTACAGATGTATTCCACTCACGTGCATACGCTGAATGCACCAAAGCCATAGAATTTGCCTAGCAGTACCCATAGGGGCAGTGCTCATGCCCTCTGGCCCCTTAACCCCTTCCTACATTATTTAAGAGTGGTGCTGCCCGGATCCCCTCAGCTCCTCTGCACCAAATGCCATGTATTGAGACCCCAATGCAGAGGGAACGGAGGGTGGGTTGTGGAATATATGTCTGCACCCACATCTTAAAAAACAAAAGATACATTAGAGGTAAGTAACTGTTTTTCCTTCTTTGAGTGGTTGCAAACATGTGTTCCATTCAAGTGCCTCCCAAGTGGTATCAGACAGAGGCTTGGCTCGGAGTCTACTTAAAGAGTGACTGAAACGGAGAAGAGGAAAATGTCTCCAAATTCATTCCTGACGAACCCTGGAAGTTGTCTGGTTGTAGTAGAGGAACCACCCCCCAATGAAGCAAGAAAATGACCAGCCTCATCCAAAAAATCAATGTGGAGATGGCATTGGTAACAAGGATGAACAAGCAGTTGGTAGAGCAGAGGTTGGTACTGATCCCGAAGATGAGGTCTGCCACAAAGATACTGTTGCTGCTGAAGACAGCGTCTGCACCGATGGGCTCCTCAGTACTGAAAGGGATGTTGACAAACTCTGAACTCTCAAACGTAACAATACAGTGCCAACAAACAACACAACTCTGTGACCAGACCAGATGGTGCCAATGATAAGGCAGAAGCAGCAACAGAAGCAGCCCTGATTGCTGAATGCTCCTGAATTACTGGGCAATCACGAAGAGAGAGATAGAACAAGTTTGACAATGTCTGGCATGCCAACAGTCTAGACTAGAGACAGTCTGTGCCAATGCCAACATCATCAGCACCAGAACTCAACTGATGCCCCATGGCCGATACCAGAGTCAACAGTACAATGTCCCACTGATCTCTGTACAGTACCAGGGAGCAGTTAGCTGGCCCAGCTCCATCCTCTCTACTGGAGAAATCACAGTACTGATCAGCATTCCTCTTAGAAGACAAAGAGGAATCTCTCTGAGCCCTAGAATGGTCTTGTTCCATCTAGTGAGACCTCTTCCTTGGAGGACCAGAGGAAGGAGAATGATCCCTTTTCCTCACAGAAGAAGCACAGACCTTGAGCTGGGAGCAACATCCTGCATCAACTAGAAAGGAGAGTGAAGGCAAGAGGATCTAGAGGTCCCTGATGCCAAAGCAGGCCTCATGGCCTGCTATAAAATGTGCTGCGTCAGATGCAAGTTCCTCACCACCTGTGTTGTCTTTTAAAATTACTTGCAGATGGAGAAGCTTTATTTAATGTGCCCCTCTCTCACGCACCACCACCATCATGTGTGAGGGTCACTATGGGGGACAGCCACTTTACACAATAGACAACATCTAAACCCTGGAGAGGGCATTACCCAGGGTAACTCTCTATCCTAACTAACTGCTACTACAAATTAAACACAAGGGTACTATTAAACTACCTATTAACTATATACAATAAAGCCCCATACGAACCAAGATTAACTATACTACACTGAATGTCCTTAGTCTAGCTCTGGGCAGTGAAAAGCAACTGAGGAGGTTGGGGCAGTGCCACCCTTAAATAAACTAGGGAAGAGCTAGGGACCAAAGGGTGCAAGTGCTACCTCTATGAGTATTGCTAGGCAAAGTTCTCCAGTTTTGGTGCACTTGGCATGTGACACATCTGAGTGGAATACACATCTGCAACCACTAGAAGAAGAAACTTTGCTAAGACATCCACACATAACTGTGCTGTATCAATATTCATAATCTCCACAATGACCAACATTTCTTAACTTTGTTGTCTACACGTTAGGCATTTAATTCCATATTTTGACACCTAAAACTATGGTCTGATTTTCAGAGTTTCTTAGCATCTACACTCACTCTGCTCCCCTGAAAAGCAGGTCACATTACTTAGGTGTGTAAATGTGGAGGTAAGTACCTAATTTGGTGCATCCAAGCTGGAAAACACGCTCCATTAGCTTCAAAATGGAGTATCAAATGTCAGATAAATCCACCCCATATATATATGTTTATGCAATACTTATTTCACGAAGTTCATTACAGTCCTAGATTACACACTGATTTGATCAAAACGAAATCTGTTCAGTAAATAAGTTAAGGAATGTGCATTTCATCCTCTAGGAAAATCAAACTAACCACACACAAAAAACAACATGGAACTTGCATGAGCATATAGTTATATTCTGGAATTCTACACATTTTTGTTTCCCAAGCTTAGAGTGCTCTAAATCCATTTTGCTGTGTTCACTATAGTTCATTACATTATATCTTAGATATACTAAAATATTCAGTGCTTGCATAAGTCATTAATTTAAAGAATCAACCCAGTGAAGCATATATTCTCATTGCTCTATTTAATATTAATTCAGAACAGTTCAACATATTTATGCCTCTTCTCTTTTGTCTGTAAATCTAGCATAAAGCCATACAGGGGTTTCCCAAGTTTTCCTTAGTGTGAACCACATTGTGAAGATTATGATCTTATTATGGGGAACTGGTCAGCCGTCAGTTTGACTGGCTCTTATTCCCTACCCCTGAACAAATCAAATTAAAAGAAAGGGAGTTAATATCAAATCACCATATTTGTCTAATTATTAAGTTGATTAAATCAAATGAACAAACAATTCTTTATAAAGTCCATGTAATAACAGGGGAAGGCAGCGATCTTGTTTAGCTATCAGCACCAGATTATCAGGGCATTATCCATCTCAATGCCAAATGATATATTTAGGTTCCAGTCAAAGAGTTGATACCGGGAGAGTCAAATCGCTCCCGGGATAGGTGAATTTATTCAGCTCTGATGCCAGTTAAGATAGCCTGCCCACATTATTGATGGTTAGAGGATAGTCAATCTCTTCTCTTTCACCCAAGATAGAGTTGCAATGAAATATTCCAGTACCATTCACAGCTTGTTACATTTAACATTCAAATAACAAATTTAGGTAAAAATATCATGATTTCTCAGGATTAACCATACAATTCCTAGCCTATGAAATATGTGTTTGTGATCTTTTAGATAACAAGGATGCTTAACCTAGCACTGTTATAGATATTTGAGAAACTGTTCTATAGGCATCATCCTAGGATAAATTCTGTGAATTTTAGCTATACAATCTCCTTCACACACACATGCTCACTACCACCTGCTGTGTTATGTCTTAACTGAGCAGGATATTCTGGAAGAAATCACATGGGCGCTGTATATCGTTTCAAATTACGATTCCACAAACCACTTGTTTAATTTTGCAGCTCACAAAACACTGCATGTACCTTCTCTAACCATAAATTAATTGAACACTCTAGTAAAAACCCAAAACCTGGAATGAACTCCCATAACCTGACTGCTATACTCAATATCTTGAAAAAAAAAATAACTGGCATGGATCACAGAATGAATTCTCCATTTACTCCACATGCTTGAGTTAAGAACAAGTGCAAGAATGCTGAGCTGGAAGTATCCCTCTACCAAAACCAAACCAACAAAGTTGATATTTATGCAGGACGGTTGCTGTGACTCTTGTGGTTTCATTCTGTTTCAGGAAGCTGGTACATGGTCAAAAAGATAAGCCAATTATCTTAATGACTCTGATGTTGAGTGTTGACCAACTTGATGGCTGGCTAAAGGTTACTTGCTTGTAGATGTCAAATCTCAGATATTACATGTTATGGAATCATACCTCCAGGTGACCAGACAGGAGAATGTAAGAAGCACGGGCCTTTTTGTCACACATAGTGGCATTGCCAGGCCACTGTGGCCAGGAACCAACATCTGCAGCTACAACCATTGCAGGCAAATAGGCCAGAAGCAAGTAAGACAGCAACAAGTCTTCTTCCTTTCATTCATTTTTTGAAGATGGTGGCTTAGCTGGTTCCTCATGTGTATGTTAAAGGGTAAAATTTTATCTCAATGATAGGCAAACTTATTCAGCTATGGCAAAAACTGATGCAAACCTTCACAGAAGCTTGAGATGAACTCAACTCCTTTTCGGAGGTTTGAAAAAAGTTCTATTAGCCAGACAAATTACATTTATATTGCTTTCCTGGAGTTCCTGGTTTTTCTTGGGACTTAAAGCAAAAGTGCTTAAATATGAGATAATTTACTTCTGTTTTATCTAACAGTCAAAACCATTAAGTACTGAAAATGCCCCAAGAACTTACAGCGGACAGAGAAGTTTGGATTCACCTTGGATAAGCATCCAACCTTTAATGTATATATTCACAAACTTTTACAGAATCACCCATCACTAATGCATACTGATCATAGCAAAGCAAAATTGTAGTCCTTATTCAGCCAAAATTCTCATTAACTTCCTTAGTAAGGACTGCATAGGACTTTAGGATTTGGTTTATATAATGTTAATATAGTGCTGCAGACAAAGTGGAACAAAGTGATCTGTGTACAATTATCTTAAACTTACAAAAATAAAATATATATTACATTTCCAACTGGTATGTTTTATATAAAGCATCTTATAAAAGAGAGGGCTGTCTGCATACAAACTACATTTATAAATTTAAGTCCATAGGTTTTACAAACTCATATATTCCATACTAATAAAGAGGTGAGACCTGTTTTGTGAGTCATTTTCTAACTCCTTGAACAATAAGCTCTTGCCCTCTATTTTTCTTTCAGAAATAAATAGCAGCACCAAAATGCAAAGTTCAGTTTCTGCTTTTGCAGACTTCAATAGTTTTCGATTGCTGATGCACATACACTGCTCATCATAAATTAGATAAGGCAGGCAGATTTCTACCTGAAGAGGCACGTCTGTCAAATATGTGGTTAGCATGGTGTTTTTCATAAAATTTTGTTATGGATGGCTAACATGCTGATTAATGGATTTTAATGAAGAGTTTGCAGTTTTGAATGAAAAATACTCTTTCTAATTTAACAACAACAACAACAACAGAAAATTGCCAAGATTTTCCCCCCACAAATGTATGCATATTTATTTAGGGCTGGTATATTAATAGATGACAATATCTACAGAAAGTAGTCTAGCATTAAATTAAATGTATTTCGTGACCCACTCACTCAAAATGCATTATCTTTTAATATATTATGTATGCAAACATAACAGTATGTCACTACCTCAATCACAATCTAAAAACACTGCAAAAATGCAACACAGTTTGCTTGGTGAGTAAAATACTACAGCATTTTAAAATTACTTATACAAAAAATCATTGTTTGGAAATAATATCAAAGTGTATAATCAGTCAACCACCTTAAAGGGTTAGTGAAACAACTGTTTTTACTTTGCCAGCCAGAAAACACCAGAAAAGAAAACATTAGAATAATTCTGTACAAGCTTTGAGCCCAATGATGTAGTCCTGATACAAGCAAAACTTACATAAGAATGGCCATAGTGGGTCAGACCAATGGATCACATAGCCCTCTATCCTTTCTTCCAACAGTGGCCAATGCCAGGTGCTTCAGAGGAAATGAAGAGAACAGGCAATCCATGTGATCCATCCCCTGTCGTCCACTCCCAGCTTCTAGCAAAGAAAGGCTAGAGACACTCAGAGCATGGTGTTGCATCCTGGCTAATAGCTATTGATGGACCTATCCTCCAGGAACTTATCTAGTTTTTTTTTTAACCCTGTTATAGTTTTGGTTTAGGTTTGTGAATATCAAGGTCGACACACCTCAAGGTGAGAACCAGAAGGTTTAACTTCCCCACAAAAAATAATCTGTTTAATCAATTGATTGCATGCTGTATTATTGTACTCTAAAAGTATGTCAGGTAAGGTCTTTTATGGAAGCCTGTAAAGTTCTGAACTTGTTGGTCATTATGTACACAGACTGCTTATGAATTTATTTTGGCACACACACTTCAAATACGTGCTAAACATACTCTAATGGATTCAGTAGTGAGGGAGTAAAGTGCAAGCTTTGGGTTCATTATTTTCTTTTGTTTATTTCAGGTTAATGGAAATACAACAAAAAAAAGGGGAAAATGAGCCAGTTAGTGTTCGTGGCCACAAAGGATTAAAAGCAGTTTGGAGGCGTATGTTTGAAATATTGTTTACCTCACAAGGGAAAACTCAGCAGAGGATATGAGAACCTTGCTCAGTGAATAGCAGGAGGAGGATGCAAAGAGAAATGAACATGGGATGGGAAAATAGCCAGATCTTAATGCCCTGCTGGAAATAGATGCTCAGGTAGAGCTCCATGGGGACAAGGAGGCACATGAGCACTACATATAGAAGGGGCAGCTGAAAATGTAGGAGAAGCCAGCCATCAAGGAAGCAGAGGAGTGGCCCCATCAGCAATTAATGGTGGCGATCAAAGCTGAAGAGAGAGCACACAAGGTACAAATGGAGGCAAAGGAAATGCATCTTAGAATATTGAAGAGGCAGAAAGGTATTCCCCAAGCCATGGGTAATCCTGCCCAGAACTCATCCAGTGGGGACAGAGTGTGCCCAATTTTTAAAGATTGTGTAGAAGACTATTTAACTGGTTTTTAAAGAATATGCCAGACCAATGGTGTCCCTAAGGACAAATGAATGTCTGTACTAGTCCTCAAAAGTTTCAGTAAAGCTTACCAGGTCCTTACTTGCATGGACCATGAGGAAGCCATGAACAATGATAAATATGGACGCTGTGTTACTAAAATTTCAAATTATGGCATTAACATACCACTTAAAATTTATAACCCTAAAGTAGCATTACAACATCAGTCATGAGGAACATCCACTGTAGAGGATAATAGGGGGAGGAGAATAGGATATTTAGGGAAACCCCAGTGAGCAAGAACAGGAGCCCAAGGGAACCCCACATACAGCTGCTACTGCCCAAAAAGCTCAGGGCAGCGTTACTGCACTTAGCCCAGGACTGTTCATTTAGGAGTAAAGAGTCTTCAGAAAAATTGTGCTGGCCTGGAATAAACCTACAAGTAGAGGAATACTCTATGTCCTGTGCCAAAAACTGGAAAAGGACTATAGGTCATTGCAAAGCTTTATTGTAACCATTACTGTAACTTGAGAATTATTCCATGGGCATTTATTGGTCAATTCCCGAAGTCATTTAAAAATGGGAAAAATAGATATATTGGTAGTAACTGACTTCACTAACAGATACAGAAGCAGTGGTCCTAGCTAATATACAGGCAGAAATTGTGGCAACTGCACTCCTTTCCATATTTAATAGTGTGGGTTTACCAAAAGAATATGTCAGATTGGGGGTCAAATTTTATGTCCCACATTCTCAGAATAATGGAAAAAGTGTGGGGTAAAACATTTAAAGTCTGCCCATATCCCTCAGAAACAAATGAGTAGTTGAATCCATGATAACAATTATGTAGACAGGAAGGCAAGAGACTGGGATGTGCTACTGCCTTCCCTATTGTTTCCTTACTGAGAAGTACTCAAGAGTCAACAGGGTTCAACCTCCTGTATGGAAGGAAGGTTAGAGGCCTCCTAGATCTGGTCAGAGATGCGTGGGAAGGAAACATTGACTCAGAAGGGGAACCAGTGACTGAATCTGTATCTAAGTTCAGGACTGAGCTAAAATCCATTATGGACTTAGTACAGAATAATCATGAAAAAAAGCCAAGCTGTACAAAAAAGGCTTGACAAAAAGGCATATGAAAGAGATTTGGCTCTGGGATTAGCCCCTGGAAAAAAGCATAAAATGCATAACTCATGGGAGCGTCCCTTTGAGATGATAGAGACACTCAATGAAGTCACTTAACATGTACAGAAACCCTCTGGTCAGGGCTTACCCCAAACTGTACATCTAACAGACTGAAAACTTGCCATAACAGGGAGATTATAGTAAATATGATATGCTATACACATGAGGACCATCAAGTATCACCTCTCCTAGACTTAATGTCTCAGAGTAAGGTGGAAACCCCTTTAAAAAGCATGAATTTAAGTGAAAGGCTAACCCCACCAAAAAGGAGAGAAATCATGACTGTTACATAGCCGAAAAAGGATGCTTGTTAACAACCTGGTCTGATTAATTTGAGAGAACATCACATTACTAGTGAGGCCACCCAGTAAGTAGTAGGGTTTACAGGACTACAAGGAAAATGAGGGAGGTGCAATGCATGCTAGACATATGAATCATAGCCACTCAACTTCCCCGGTTGTCCTAAATCCCAAAGAAAGACTGTAGAATAAGGTTTTGTGCAGATTACAGAAAATTTAATGCTGTTGTAGTCCCAGGTGCTTACCCTCTCGTGCATGATTTGCAAAATATACTTAGCAGAGCTAAATAATTGACTACGTTAGATTTAACTATGGGATACTGGAAAATTCCCTTAGAAACGCAGGCACAGAAAAAGGCTGCATTCATTACTATTTCGGACACCCTTGGATTAATTAATGCAAGAGCCACATTCCAGAGACCGGTTAATCAGGAATTGCATGAGTTCCAGGACTTTTCTCTTAGCTACATGGACCATATTGCTATATTTATTTAGCGACACCTGGGAGGAACACAAAACACATGTGGGCAAGGTACTGAAATGCCTAAAGGACGCAGGCCTCTCAGTCAAGATGTCAAAGTGTATGGTGGAGGCAGTGAATCACCTGGATCATTACGTGGGCAGAGGCCAAATGCACTTGAAAGTGGAAGATATTGTGAAATGGCCTGTTCCCAAACATAAAAATGGGTCCAATCTTTTATCTGTCTGGTTAAGTATTATTGAAAATTTTGTGGGAGGCTTCAGTGACATTGTTGCTCCTCTCACAAGCCCATGCTACAAAACACAGCCAAATAAAGTGGTTTAGTCTGACCATTGTCAAAATAATTTTGATACAGAGAAACAAATTTATCCAAGACCCCCATTTTGTCCATTCCATAGCCTAGAAAGGAAATTGCTGTGTACCAACATGGATCGTGGAACTGTACTGATGCAAAGTAGGGAAGATAAACACCCAGTTGAATTTCTGAGCAGAATACTGTCTCCCACTGAACACAATTAGTCTCCAACATAAAAGGAGTGTTATGCTATCATATGTGGCAGCTTTTGGACCTGCGCTGTAAAGCAACTCTGACCCTACCTATTCAATAGGCAGTTCAGAGTGTTAACAGAACTTTCACCACTAATATGGAACAAAAGAAACCAAATCCAGAATGCTACGATGGAGCAAAGCTTTACAGGAATATGATATGGAAATTAAACATATATGGTTAGAGAACAAAGGTTAGAGAACATATCCAGAAAAGAGGGAGCAGAGGTGAAGCTTATGACATGGCCAGTGGCCAAAACTCCAGCATCAAACTCATAAGGGGGGCATCACAAACAGGCTCCAGACACCCCACAAGGAGAACAGAATGTTTAACACCCCCTTTCAAAAAAATAAGAAGATAAACCAACTGATTTCATACAGTATTATTGTACTATAAAAGTGTATGAAGTACAGTCTTTTATGAAAGCCTGTAATGATCTGAACTTGATGGTCATTATGACATCTATATAGACTGCGGTTATGAATTTATGTATTTGTATATACAAAACTGCTCATAATTTGTGCTGAAACATTCAGCTACACCTCACACTGCCGGCAGCCATTGATGGGAGATATGCAAAATACGTAGTGTAGTTTGCATATCTCCTGTCAACTTACTAACATTCCCTTATTGTGGTGTCTCCACTGCTCTGACTCAATGGGAAACACTTTTCAGTTGACATAGCCTTAATCTTTTTGAGGGGATGGATTTATTGTGTTGACCAGAGAGCACTTCCGGAATCAATTGAGTGGGTCTCCACTGCCTGCTCAATCGATCCCGCTGCATTGATCCGTGCAGCCCTGGCACAGCTCCGGTAATGTAGACAATACCGTGAGGGTTGAAGCAGATTCTGTCCATTAAATGCTGAGTTCCCGCTGGATATTTTGGGAAACTGTTAAGAGGCAATAGGTAACTTGTATTAGTAAAGGAAATTTATCTAATTTGGAAGGGTAAAGCCTGAGGTTGCATCTTTATGTTTAATTTACCATGTATCTTGCATATCTGCTTTCCCTTTCTATTTCATCTTTGAATCTGTGTTTTTCTATTAAATAAACTTTTTGTTTATTTTTACCCCAAGCAGGTCTCAGTTTTACAAACCGTGTGGAGAGTGTGCCAAAATGAGCTGAAAACTGACGGGCTGGTTTCATGCCTTCGGGGGTGATGATCCAGAGGGGAATAGTCAGAGTGTCTGGTAGCTAAGAATTTGGGGTGGACGGAGACTTGGAATTTGAACTGCGGTTGGTGGTCTCCTTGCAAGGAGTAACTAGGCTGATGAGAGCCAGGATCAGACCTTGTACTTGTAGGCAAACTACTGGTGCCCGGGCTCTGAACCAAAGCTGCACAGCATTAAGGCACTGAAGGTTACAGGGCAGGTGGTAACAGAACCCCTTACTGGTCTGGGTCCCCAAAATGTCACAAGGTTGCCTGAATGAGACCCACATAACTGACTCCATTAACTATGTGCCCTATATTTTAATTGGTTGGGATACAGAAATATGAAGCAGTAAGCACCCCAACCCAGTGTGGCCTAGTGGCTAGAGCACAGCACTGAGATTCAGGAGATCTGTGTTCTATTCCCATTTTAAGCACTAGTCTGTCAAGTGACCCTAAGCCAGTCACTTCATCTATCTTTGCCTCATTTTCCTGCTCTGTATAACGGGGATAATGGCAGTGATGTCCTTTGCAAATCACTTTGAGATCTACTGGTGACAAGTGCTACATAAAAGTTATTATTATTATTATTGTTATTATTAATATACATGCAAGGAAAGCAAATTGGGATTTATTTTTGATTTATCCTTGGAAGTGAAAACCCCTCCTTCTACCTTTGGATTATTTACTTAATTTCACTGTCCTTTATACTGCTAAGAAATATAGTAATAATTCTAATAATAATGCACTGGATTAAGGTTGAAATCATGGCCCCACTGAAGTCAGTGGAAAACGCCAATTGACCTCGATAAAGCAAATATTAAGAGTGACTCCTTTGCCCTATCAATAAAAGAAGGAAATTCATAATTAGTCTTTATTAACCATTTATATGACAGCAACATATATTCTTTTTAAAGGGACAGTAGTAGGTCCAATTTGGCCCCAGATTTATATTTTGTTAAAATAAATTTTACAGGACCTATGACAACAAAAATGTATTTTTATCATTTAAAATAAAATTCCAAAAGGAATTGTTAAAAAAATAAAACTTTTCCTTCCCATGTTTGCAATCCAAACACTTCATCATTGTGCTAATGCACAGGAGCAAAATAAAATGACATTAACTACTGTTTACATTGCCCAAGATGAGAAATATGGATAATTCAAAAGCATATGTTTATTTTTAGAAAATTCCTTCACTTTTAATAATCTAAAGTGTTATTTGTAACATAGGTAAGGATATTTTTAATGCAAGATATTACCATAAAATGTTCCTGTAAATATATTGTGCATTATTTGTTGCTAATCTAAAAATGATGCTGTCTCAACTCAGTCAAACAAGAGTGTGATAAGTAAAATTATAAGTTTTTCCTTGCATTTTTTCACGAAGCCGAGGGGGGGAAAGGAAAGATTTTTGGCTGTATGTGAAATTTAAAAAAAAATAGTTCATAAACTTTCATTTTTGTCATTTTCCAGGGAGTTACTGTCAAATAAAACCCTAATGGAGAGTCAAAATTAACTTCTTAGATCATTTTGACAGGAGGCTGGAATACACCCTGCCCAAAGCAACGATACGTTTTCTAATACAGCAAGTCAACTTTATTGAGCTGGCATGCACCCATAATTCACAGCATGTAAAATAAAATCACTTAATGCCTTCTAAAGAGTTTAATAACAGTGAGTATAGAGAAAAGGGGCAAGATAAATGATCAGTTAATGCTTTGAGGTTACACCAATATATCTCCAATGTATACAGTATGTGGTGACCACAACTAATACAAGAATATCCCAGAGTAAATAAATCATGGTACATGTTGTTTTCAAATTAAAAATGAAAGCCAAAGCCTATGATATTCCTCTTGGGTAGTTCAATAACACCAGGCCAATTCTACTATTAAAATCTTACACTTCATAATGAAGTGACAGGGACCTTTGTTTACCATTAAGAGAACGTAATGTACAGCAGAACAGAGGTTCAGGTACGGAACATACCAGGGACATTACTATATATGCACACAACAAAGTCCTTATGGGCAATCTTTCTCATAAAACAAAACAAAACTGCCCTTCCAATTACTGTTTTGTTCTTCACCTAGTATTACAATAAAACCTTGTTAGAACTATATACTGAATTGTACCTGTGATGAGAGTCATTGTAAGTGTCAGCCTAGCTTGGGTGAAAAAGGGGGAGAGGCATTGTATGGGGAGATTTTGAATAGACCAGTAAAAGGGCCAAGGACCATGTGATAGTGTATCATACTTGTTGCTAACAGCAGCCAAAATTGAGAGGCCTTTCAGCAGGCCTGTGCAGCCTTGGCATGACTAAGCCAGGAGAGGAGGAGAGCCCCTTTATCAACCTTTGCCTGACCCTGCTCTCCCTCGCTGATGCTCTGGTGGAGGAGCTGGGATCTGTGTTTTAGGAAAAGACCAATAAGCTTATTTATGCATGCCCTGTGGGAGATGTTTCTCCAGGACTCAAGATATGCACATTCTGTCGGAACATACCTTGCTAATTAAGTACTCTGGTAACCTTAGGTCTAGCTTTTGAAGTTTTTTTTCCTTGACTTGTGATTGTCCACTAACAAGGATAAATGGGGGGAGGGGATCTCTGTTTGGAGGGAATGAGTGAGTGTGCTTTTTGGATCCTACAATGACAGCTGGAAGATCTGGCCAATCAGAAAGCCGCCCCAGACTTCAGTAATTATTAAGGGTTGAGGACTGGGATGTTTTACTAACCTGTTGCGGACGTGTTTAACTGATTGAGCCTAAGTAAAAGTATACCTTTAAAGTAAGAACCCTCTCGTCTTGTGGTTGAGCCTAAGCAAAGATATAGCTTTGTAGTAAGAACACACTCGTCTTGTGGTTGAGCCTAAGTAAAGCATAGCTTTGTAGTAAGAGCACTGTTGTGTTATACTGTTTCTACCAGTCCATCTATCAGCTGGATGGCCCTGCCTCCATTTGACTTATTTCCTGACACCACCTCACACAAAGTAAAGTTACCACGAGGTTTGGGTTGGCAGAACCCTGGGTAACAACCTTACCCAATAACAATAGGTAACAGCATGGACCAGCCACTGTTTGTAGAGAAGATATTTAAAATTGTATCTACAGCTCTGTGGAGTCAACTCATTTGTTAGTAGGTGGAAGTACTACCAAGTATAAGTATATTTTTATACTTACACTACTACCAAGTAGGCCAAGTATAAGCTTTAAGTTATACGTTATGTTCTCTCTCTTGTGTATAACAATACTGTTTTGTTAAACAAATTTAGAATTCTAGATCATACATGCCTCTCTATTGACCAGCCCTAAGAACCAGTCAGTACTAGAAAGAATAAAAAGTGCAAAGTATTATGTATTGATGAATATATTATCAAGGAAAAGGAATTGTAATACTCTGGGTGTGGTGGTAGTGGTGGTGCTGGGGCTACAACGTGAATTCTGTTCTAAAGGACACAGAGATGACAACCCTAAATAGGATATATTAAAATCTACCCAAACTTTAGATACCAACTTTGTTACCCACTGTAAACATTTACAAATCATGAATCACACCTCCCAAATTATGAGATTTTAAAATAAAAAAGAACCCAAACTTTATATTTGCCTCCAGAGCCTTTAGGGTTCACATTTTCAAGCTTCCCTCTGCAACTAGGGGGGCTAGAAACTTACTTACTTAAAAAAATCAAAACCAAAAAACTGAGATTCTCACATAATCACAGGACTCCAGTATTGGAACTTTGAGAACACCTCCAAATATTATAAAAGTCAACACTGGATGTTTAAAAAGAATTACATTCATATTGGGCCTTATTCAACACGCAGTAAAGTCATTGGGAGCCTCTCCAGTGACTTCACTGGGCTTAGACTCAGACACATTATGGTCAAAGAGAAATAATGCGTCCATGGAGGAAAACAATATTAGGCCATACCCATCCATGAAGTTACTTTTGATGGGTTTTGCAGTTAATTAAAAGTAAGCACATTCTTAGTGCTTTGTTTAATAGGAATGGACTTAAGCATATGATTAAGTGCTTTGCTGTAGCGGAGTCCTTTGTCCTTAAGAGGGGAGGGGTTAGACATAAGGATCATCAAAAAAGGAGAATTATTTTCTGTGTAAGTTTTCAAACAGAATTAAAATTTTTCTTTTGTTTAAAAAAGAAATCTAAGTTCCCATATTTTTATGAAATAACTAAAGAGAAAAATTTCATTTTGCTTAGAATCAAATGGAATTGAAAGGGGAAAACATTTTGAATGGATTTGAACTGAAATGTATCATTTTGAACCATACAACTGGAAGAAAAAAAATTGGGAAATTCTGACCATAGAAAAAGACTTTTTTGTGGAGAAAAAAATACTGATCAAATTTTTTAAGCCAGCTCTAGAAAGAAGAGCTCCTGCTTGGAGCCCTTTTTCCCCTTTCTCCTTCCACAGGGAGCAGAGAAAAGATCTTTGATGCACATAGACAGTCCCTAGTGGGGAGGGGAAGGGATGTCCTGATGGCATCAGAGAAACCTTCCATCATGCCAGTGCTATGTACCTGGATATCAAAAAGGAAAGAGAAGAAGTACCTTCAGAACACAAATTAGTGCTGGGGAGAGAAAGAAGGTAAAGAGGTCTGATGGATTCAGATAATGTTTGTTTTTGATGGTGGTCTGATTATTGTCTTAATCTCAGATTAATATCTTTGAGGAATCTTTTCTGAACAGAAAAGGGTGAATACATTGCTTCTTTTGCGAAAAGGAAGATCAGTAAAGGTGTCTTACATGAATCAGAACCATATCTTGTATGACAGCTTTGCAATCAGAAAGAAAACCTTTGAATAGATGAATTTCCGTAGAATTTTAAAAGGTATAGAATAATTACATAGAGTAGGCTAAAGGCATGCTTATTTATTGCCCATATGTTTTTCCAAATGAACATACATACAGTACTAGCATCAGACTTAGCTTCATTATGGTGATTTACAGATCAAGCTTTGTACGGTAATAAACATTATGACATACATGTTCCTCACATGTATAAAAAGATTATGACCCCTGGAATTTATTCTATAAAGATTCAGTTCTTGGAGTTTTGAGGGATCAGATCTTGGGTTTAATTCTCTGTCCAGTATAAATTGTTTTGAAATATACAAACAATTCCAATAACAATCTGTTTAACTCTTTTGGGACTGACAACTAGGTGAGAAATGGGGAATGAAGCATGTGGTCTCTAGTGGAGACGGAGACAACAAGCCTGCCAGCATGGATTACAACTCAATAGCTACTTGCAAAAATAAATAAAGGGAGAAAGAGGGCATAAAAGTGGTACAGAATACTGAAAGAAGCTTGGAAGACAAGACAACATATACACAAAATAAACAGAAAATGTATTAAACTACAGGATGAATCAAACAACAGGATGCAGCTGAGTGTGGATAAATGCCAGTAAGTATCACTGTCTTAAAAAGAGAGCAGAAATGTAGAAGACAACTGAAAATCTTGAGCTACTAGGAAAATGAGCCCTTGGTATAAGCGCCTCTAAGTGTACTGTGGACAGCAACTCACTGGACACCTGGAGGGTCATATCATTGAATGCCCCGGGCCCAAATTCATGTGGAAGGTACAAGAGGAAGAGGGAAAGAAGAACTTCTCCCTAAAACACACTCTTCCTGGCTTATTCTACTCATGCTAGTTCCCTTCCCTGTGTTTTTTACCCACCAACCAATTTCTTGAACCAATATAGGTTCAGGTGAGGGGTGGTGAAGATTTTAATACTGAGATTCCAGACCAGATACCTCTCTCGGTATTGGGGAAGGACAGAAGATCCCAAACCCTCGTGGAAGGAAATGACCAGCAGCAGGTAGACAGCGAAGAAGTATCTGGTCATTCAGCTATATTGTCTGAAATTTCCTTAATGACTGTGGCTGAACATTTGGCCTAATGTCAAATATCTGAATGCGAGAGAATGAAGAGAGAGAATGACATTTCTCACAAAAGAGGTATTATTTTATATACTCTTCTAGATCAATTATTTTTTATACAAAATTAAATATAGTTTGTTTTCTCTCTTTGGAAAAAATCAATTATTCAGAAGCAGCTTCTGAGTTTGTATATTTTCCAAATTTTGAACCAAGTTGCTAATTAGGTAGGAGCCAATTCACCAGATGTTGGATTTATGAAAGCTTAATTTCTATTTCTCAAAAGTAAAAATGTGGCCAAATATTTCTGACAGGTAAAATATGTTCAGCATGTCTGTACTACTGTAATTTAAGGAATTTCCAGTGAGTTGTACATATCAATAATCTAGTTCAGAGTAATAGAAGCAGCATTAGACTAACAAATCAAATGAAAGTGAATGGGCCATGGCAGTAGATGATGATGCTGGCGCCATTAAAGCCAGTGCTGTGCAAACAAGAGCAACTATTCACTTTGGAGCTCTTTCTTTTGGAAATATTTGTTCACTGGCAAGCACAGGCTGATTCAGCCTTGTTAGACACAGCCACCCAGTGAATTCATTAACATTTTTTCCTCCCACCCGCCTGCACCCTCGGCCACAGTTGGAAATTCAGAATATTTCTAGTATAGGCTTGATTTTTTTTTGTCTGTTATTAATCTATTTTTTCTTATGATTGTAGTCGTCCTTTGAGGCCCAAACCAGAGACCACAGGTACCCTTGTGCTGGGCAAAGTATACCTATTCAGTTAAAATAGGACAGTACCTGACCCAAAGAGTTTAAAATCTATTTGAAAATGTTTGAAATACTTCTTTAAATATTTGAATATATTAATGTAAAATAACATTTGAAGGGGAAAAAGTCAAAGAAAATCCCATTAAAATGATAAATCATAACCTCAGACATATCTTTTAATTGAATCATTCAATAAGCTGATCCAAAAGTTAGTTAACTTTGAGGTAGCATATTGGAATTCCCTTGATTAAGCAAAAGATCAAAGGAAAAATGCAACTGCACTAGCTTGGACCTCACTAAAAAAGCTGTTTTGACTAAAGTAATATTGAATTTAACGTGTTAGAGGCAGCACCCCACTGATAATAAAGCTCGGAGATATAGTTACCATGTCCTCCATAAGTTATAACTACATTTGCATACAGTTATGGACACAGATTAGCACTACTTTCAATTTATAAAAATCTTCCCTGGGAACTTGATTAGGAAGCAGAGCTTCATTCTTTTAAAGTAAAACTTAAACTAAATCCCAAGATTATAAGGTTGCTGACCACTTTAAAACAGAAAAAAACATAAAAAGGAAAGACACCCACTCACAACTAAAATTCATTTAGTAAGACAAAATGCCTATACCAAGATTCCACTAGCAGTATGACTGAAGTTCCCTTATAGGGTCCCAGAGCTTGGGCTCCAGCGTAAGCATCTACACCACAATTAAACAGCTGCTTAGCCTAAGATCCATGAGCTTGAATCAGCTGACACAGGCCAGTTGCGGGTGTCTAATTTCAGTACAAACATAACTTTAAGGTCCTGTTCTTCAAGGTGTTCAATGTCCTCAAATCTCACTGAAATTAATGGAGCAAAATCTATGCTGAGTCCAGGCACAGATCTGTGTCATAGCCGGGCCTTGTGCCTACAAAGCAGTAGATCAATTGTGATGAAGGCAGCAAGCAAACAGCAGTCATTCAGCTACTACCCAAGTCATTCCTCCATCCCCCTTTGGAGATGAAGTCTGAATCTTCCTCACTTTCCCACTGCCATCTAAAATAGTGGATAATCTAGTCTACTAGTCATGACTGGGGAGCAGCCACTTCACAATCCTTATTTCCTTGGCCTGACCAATCTCAAAAAACAATCTCAAAGCACCTCTCTGGGGATGCAGGAGGCTTTCTGTTTCCCTCAGGACCTGGCTCATATGGGAGTGGAGAATACACAAAACTACATGGGATTGGGCCTATATTTACCAAAAAACAGATTGCCTCATTCACAGTGAGTAGCATTTAACTCAGGCCTAGTCTATACTACGAATTTGAGTCGATGGAAGCCACCTTCCATTGACCATATAATTGCCCACTGTCACATACTCAAGCCCTGTGAAATTTTGAATCCTCATTTCCTGTTTGGTCAGTATGGAGAGAGGTTGCGAGCACAGCTGATCATGGTGACTGAATGCCCCAAATGCGCTCCCATCTTGAGTAGACCTGAGATGTTGGATCTCATCGGTTCTGTGGGGAAAAGAGTCTGTTCAGGCACAGCTCCGATCCAGCTGAAGAAACATCTATATCTACTAAAAGATATCATGGGGCATGTTGGAGAAGGGGCACAACAGGAACATGTAGCAGTGATGTGTTAAAATCAAAGAACTGAAGGCAGGCTTATCCAAAGACAAGGGAGGTGAACAGTTGTTCTGGTTCGTTACCAAAGATATGCTGCTTCCATGATGAGCTGCATGCAATTCTCAGCAGCAACACCACCACAGCTCCAAGATGTAGCATTGATACCTTGGGGGAATCCAAGTCCAGGGTCATTGATGATGAGACTATGGATGAGGAAGAGGAGGAAAAGAATGGGGGGCAGGTGCACAGGGTATCCATTCTCCCCGAGAATCAGGAGCTGTTTTTAAGAGACACTGGAAGTTTAAGACAGAATGGGACAGTGTTGGTATTAGAATTCATGCTCTTTAGGATGCCTCTTCTGGTGACTGGAAAATTACGTGTAAATATTTCTGAAAGGTTTGCTTTGTATTTGCATTTAAGGAAACTAGCCTCAATGGTGTTGCTGAAGGTTAAGATAACAGAGTAGATGGAATGCTTGGTTTTCTTTTCTTTATTGAAATCCCATGCTGTTTATTTTTCAGGTACTGTTTGGGGTTAGGAAACAGAAGGGAAGGAAATCCAACTTGGCTTAACAAAGAAGTCTTTGGTGAACTTAAACACAAAAAAGAAGCTTATAAGAAGTGGAAGCTTGGTCAGATGACTAGGGAGGATTATAAAAATACTGCTCGAACATGCAGGAATGAAATCAGGAAGGCCAAAGCACAATTGGAGTTGCAGCTAGCAAGGGACATGAAGGGGAACAAGAAGGGTTTCTACAGGCATGTTGCCAACAAGAGGAGGATTAGGGAAAATGTGAGCCCCTTAGAAAATGAGGGAGGCAACCTAGTGACAGAGGATGTGGAGAAAGCTGAGGTACTCAATGCCTTTTTTGCCTCTGTCTTCACAGACAAGATCAGCTCCCAGACTACTTCACTGGGTGGCACAGAATGGGAAGGAGGCGAACATCCGGCAGTGCTGAAGAAACAGGTCCAAGACTATTTAGAAGGATTGGACATACACAAGTCCATGGGACCTGATGCAATGCACCTGAGGGTGCTGAGGGAGTTGGCTGAGGTGATTTCAGAGCCATTGGCTATTATCTTTGAACGCTCATGGCAACAGGGGGAGGTCCCTGAGAACTGGAAAAAAGCAAATATAGTGCCCATCTTCAAAAAAGGGAGGAAAGAGGATCCAGGGAACTACAGACCGGTCAGCCTCACTTCAATCCCTGGAAAAATCATGGAGCAGGTCCTCAAGGAATCCATTTTAAGGCACTTGGAAGAGAGGAAGGTGATCAGGAACAGTCAACATGGATTCAGCAAGGGAAAGTCATGCCTGACAAACCTGATGGCTTTCTATGATGAGGTGACTGGCTCTGTGGATGTAGGGAAGGCGGTGGATGTGATATACCTTGACTTTAGCAAAGCTTTTGACACTGTCTCTCACAATATTCTTATCAGCAAGTTAAAGAAGTATGGGTTGGATGAATGGACTATAAAATGGATAGAAAACTGGCTAGAGCATAGGGCTCAACGAGTAGTGATCAATGGCTCCATGTCTAGCTGGCTACCGGTCACAAGCGGAGTGCCCCAGGGGTCGGTCCTGGGGCCAGTTTTGTTCAACATCTTCATTAATGATCTAGAGGATAGGGTAGATTGCACCCTCGGCAAGTTTGCGGATGACACGAAGCTGTGGGGAGTGGTAGATACCCTGGAAGTTAGGGATAGGATACAGAAGGACCTAAACAAACTGGAGGATTAGGCCAAAAGAAATCCAATGAGGTTCACCAAAGAAAAGTGCAGAGTCCTCCACTTAGGAAGGAAGAATCCCATGCACAGCTATAGACTGGGGACCGACGAGGTAGGCAGCAGTTCTGCAGAAAAGGACCTGGGGGTAACAGTGGATAAAAAGCTGGATATGAGTCAGCAGTGTCCCCTGGTTGTCAAGAAGGCGAATAGCATATTGGGCTGCATTAGGAGGAGCATTGCCAGCAGGTCACGGGAAGTGATTATTCCCCTCTATTTGGCATTGGTGAGGCCACATTTAGAATATTGTGTCCAATTTTGGGCCCCCAACTACAAAAAGGATGTAGACAAGTTGGAGAGAGTCCAGCGGAGGGCAACAAAAATAATCAGGGGGCTGGAGCACAGGACTTATGAGAAGAGGCTAAGGAAACTGGGCTTGTTTAGTCTGCAAAAGAGAAGAATGAGGGGAGATTTGATAGCAGCCTTTAACTACCTGAAAGGGGGTTCCAGGGAGGATGGGGCTAGGCTGTTCTCGGTGGTGGCAGATGACAGAACGAGGAGCAACAGTCTCAAGTTGCAGGGCGGGAGGTCTAGGTTGGACATTAGGAAAAAGTTTTTCACTAGGAGGGTGGTGAAGCACTGGAATGGGTTACCTAGGGAGGTGGTGGAATCTCCATCTTTAGAGGTTTTTAAGCTGAGGCTTGACAAAGCCCTGACTGGGATGATATAGCTGAGGTTAGTCCTGCTTTGAGCAGGGGGTTGGACTAGATGACCTCCTGAGGTCCCTTCCAACTCTAATATTCTATGATTCAAACACACATTTGGAAAGTAGAAAGTTCTTGCCTAAGACTAAATCTTTTGATTGACAAGGACGGTTTAGTTATTGAAGAATGAATTAATAATCATTCGTATTACAAATTTTAGTTCTATCCCTTCAATCCCCCATATTTAGTCTTTCCATCATTTTAACCTGTAATATAACATCAGCCCTTTTAAAATCCTCTTATTAACACAGCTAATTTTCCTTCTGAAGAGACTTATGGTGTTTCTAGTACATCCTATTAGAACTGAACTGTGCAAAGCTCTCATGTTGATGCACTATGTAGAGCACTCATGTTGATCAACGTGAAAAAAATGTTTACTTTAACTTTTTGGTGTCTCATAATTTTGATGTTGTTTTTAAACAAGCTAATTTATTTTCCAGAGCCTAAACAGACTTCACTTTAGCCTCTCCCATTTATATACTGACTGCTAAAAAAATAAGTGATCTTCTGCTTTAAAATTCCTGCTGTTTCATGAGCTCTGTTACAATTTGACATAATCTATTTCCCACTGAAGTTGGAAAACATAATAAGGTCACAGCATGGAGGCTTTAGCTTCATTAAAGAACATTATTATTAAAAAATAAAATGATCTAGGGTAAATTGTTTTTGTCCTTGTGGTACAGTTTGCACAGATCCACATTAATCTGAGCATAGAAAGCAACAGTACATTACAAATAAGACTCATCATTCATTTCACCATGGGAGCCTCTAGTGGCAGATGGGGATGTCAATAGCTCACATTCCAAGAGATGTCTACCTTTGGTAAATAAAAAGGTATTAAGGCTCCCTGAAGGGGCCAAAACTCAGTCAATAAAACTTTAACTTGTCCTGGAGATTTTGCTTGTACCTAGCAAATGTAGCTGCCACAATTATTTAAAACAAGTGAATGAGCAAGGAATTGAATTGAAATTTTGACCCACTCAGACTTCTATTTATCCTGGGAGCTCATAATAGAGGGAATGCACAGAAGGATTTAAGATACAGCAATCACTGATTCTCTATTAATCTAGTTTAACTGAGACTAAAATCTGACAGAGCAAATTACAAGTTGCAGGCTGTAAGGCTTATCAATTCATTACTACTTTCAAGGCCCTTCTCTTTTTCTTTGCCTTCAGCTGCTGGCAAAGGATGGGCTTTTACAGTTCAATTTTTCAGTTTATTTTTGACTGCTTTTAATTAAATTTGATGGCCTGCTTCTGCACCAGTGAAGTTATTGGAGTTGCAAAGCACTTTGCTGTTATAATGATGGCTCCCTTGATGTCTGTTCATTATTAACTGCTTTTCAAAAGTGCTGCTCTCAACTCTCATTTTATAAATATTTAAATAACTTTGAATTTCTATAACATAAATATCTGGGCACTAGAGATAGGGATGTGATTGCCTGTTTAATACGTTTTACAAAGTAATATGATTTTTTAAATAAAGTTATACATTATATTATTAATTGGGAAAGTGTTGTTCCTAAATCAAGTTACTCATAAGTGTCAGCACAAATTGTAGCAATATTTCAAAGTATCAGTAATCAATGAATTAGTCAGTAGTTTATGGCCTATTGCTTTTCTGAGTATATTTTTCACACATCTTAATTAATCATAGTAACAGACGAATAAATACATAAAATAAAACAAAACAATCTTTGCAATGAGAAGTCAGAACAATATTACTCAAATTAATTTCAGTGCCTTCAGGAGTCAACTTTCATCTTTTATACAGAAATTAAAGGAGCAAGAAGGGAGTTCTTGTGTTATGATTCACCTGTCTAATTACTAACAATTTTTTTAGTGTGTTAAGAGAGACCACTCAACAGTATAATGAGGGGGAAAAAATTAAGTTAACAATTCTAAAATCTTCCATCAGCCAGGCTTTTTTAGTGCTTAAAACAAAGGATTTTTCTGTGCTGTGTTATGGGATAGCTGCTTTGTCCCAGCTCCCTTTGATAATGATTGTTAGAGCAATATCATAGTCCTCTAAATGGAAAAGGCCAGATTCTGCCACCCTTACTCATGTTGAGTAGTACCTTACTTTGCAAAGAGTCCCACTGACTTCAGTGGAAGTACTCACAGGAGGAAGGTATTACTCCAGGTGAGTAAGAGTCGCATAACCTGGTACTAAATCATTCAGGAGAGAGGGACACTTTTGCTATCATCTGAAGGAAGCAGCACAGGAGGTATGTGGGCTACTACCCCGTTGAAAAAGGCATTTACCTATAAACTTGTCATCGCCTCGGTACAAGGCCTGTATCTTACTATCTGTTTTTGCAATATCTGGAACAAATGGGTCCCAGATTGTTGAAGAGGTTGTGACTCTACAGGTGGGTAGAGCCTCCCTTACATCTCTACACAGACTTCTTGGCCCTCATGTCCAGGTGCACAGAAGTAACTGGGCATCACATGCCTGCTTCATGCTCCACCATGGCACAGGTTGGTGTGCGGATAGTGAGTAAAGAGGGGTAGGGAATGGGTGGAGTTTGGTTTCTGATACACTTGAACGTGCCAGCCAGCCCAGTCTGTGTTGTGAATGTGACCCCATCAATGCCCACTAACAGAGGGCCCATTATACTGTAAATCATATCAGGCCTCGCACACTCACCACCTCCAACACACTGTCGTCCTAATATGTATCCAAAAGACACGTTGGGGTATCATATTACTCTGGGGACATGATGGTAAGGAATATAATTGTGTGATTTATTTAAAGGTAGTGTATAAAGAATTATGTATGTGTGCTGGAAAACTGTTTTGGGGTTAGTGCATAAATCAAGCCTGCTCTAGACAAAGAAAGGTAGCTTTCTGTGTCCTGCTTCATTACTGATAGAGAAAAATGAAATAGTGTCAACTTAAGATTTTGCCTGAATGGCTAACATTTAAAAATTAGTTTGCAAGTCTACAGTAATACTTACAGAAGTCCTGCAAATTAGCTATTATTTTCTCTCTCTCTCTACAGATGGGGAAAGAGATATAGCAAGGATGAGGCCAAAATTTTCAAATTTCGGTGCCCAAATTCAGTTCCTAAATGGATATTTAGGGAACATTTTTTTTAACATGATGAATTATCCGCTTGTGGAACTCACTACTACAAGACAGCACTAAATCAAGAATTTAGCAGGACTAGATATTTCCAGTGGGCACAGTTTAAAATGTAATTTCATTTTTAAAGGTGTTGCTGACTCTGTGGGTTTCCACAGTTTAAGTATTGGGAATATCACTGGAATCATTTATACCTCTAAAACCAGAATAAACATTATAAGTTAACCCTTTGTATTTAGATAATGACAACATCCACAAGTTACATTAGATAGGATAAAACACATAAGATAAAATACGTAGATACATACAATACAGGATAAAATCATAACACATTCATGCCTCGGGACATAAGCCAATCCCTAAATTAGGAAGAAACTTCTTTTGTGGGAAAGCTATTCCCTAATTGTCAATCACAGACAATTCCTCTGAAGCATCAGGTACTAGATACTGTTGGAGATGGGATACCATACCAGATGGATCATTGGTCTAATCTGGTATGGTTATTGCATTGTGATTCTATGTTGTGCGCATCTACTACTAGCCTGATTTTCCACAGTGCTTAAAGGCTACAGCTCCCTCCAATTTCTATGGGAGCTAAGGATATCTGGCATTAGGCACTGAAGTTTGTATGTAGATTTAAGAACCCAAAAGTGAAACTACAAACAGACTCTTGGCAGAGGCAGGAATAGAATTAAAACATCCTGGTCCCATTTCCCTTCTGTAACCTCTAAACTACTGTTCTAGAAAGCCAGTTTTCAGTCAGTTTGTAGACCATTTTTCAGATTTTATTGTAGAATTTGTTCTTGGGGTCTGGTTCTAACCACTAATGGTACCATTCCACATTCCATTCCTCCATGTCTGTATTTCATCAGATAACAAGAGTTTGTTTTCCTTGCCACTGTAGTGAATCATTCCCAAAACACTCTAAAATCCAAATGTCTCTTATAAGAAAACTAGTTTCTTAGAATATTGAGAACAGATCAAAATTAAATTAAAGGTAAACAGCACAAAAAAAAAACATACTTGTGTTTAGGACTCTCTTACTTCACTCAGTTGGGACTCAAACCCTCGACATCAAATAAACTAATAATGCTCACAGGAGCTAGCCTCTAACAATTCTACACTACAGCACCTCAGAATTCTGGACCCCAGTGTCAATGAACTTTCACATTTAACTCCTGTTGAAATTTGCTCTATGGGTCCATTTTTTAACACTTTGAAATTAGTATTTGCAAGCTCATATTACATATTACTGAGGGAGTCACAGGCATAGATACTGTAATGACACAAAGGCAGAGGCAACTTAGGATTTCACAAAGAAAGAGATGCTTTTTGCACAGATGAAATATCTTGGTCAGTACTTTTATTGTTGCTTGGGTCTACCAAGACCCAAATAAGAACATAATAATGGCCATACTGGATCAGACAAATGGTCCATCAAGCCCAATATCCTGTCTTTCGACAGTAGTCGGTGCCAGATACTTCAGATGGAGTGAACAGAACAGGACAATTCATTGAGTGTCCCCTGTAGTTCAGGCTCAGCTTCTGACAGTTGGAGGTTTAAGGACACCCAGAGCAGGAGGTTGCATCCCTGACCATATTGGCTAATAGCCATTGCTGGACTATCCTCCATGAACTTATTTAATTCTTTTTTGAATCCATTAATACTTTTGGCTTTCAGAACATCCTCTGGTAACAAGTTCTACGGGTTGACTGTATGCTGTGTGAAGTAGTGCTTCCTTGTGTTTGTATTAAACCTGCTGCCTATTCATTTCATTGGGTGGACCCCTAGTTCATGTGTTATGTGAAGGGGAAGATAACACTACCTTCTTCACACCATTCATGATTATATAGACCTGTGTCATATCCCCCATCATTCTTCTCTTTTCCAAGGTGAACAGTTCCAGACTTTTTAATCTCTCCTCATATGGAAGCTGTTCCAACCCCTTAATAATTTTTGTTGCCCTTCTTTGTACTTTTTCCAATTCTAACATATCTTTCAGATGGGGCAAACAGAACTGCATGCAGTATTCAATCTGTGGGCACACCATGTATTGACATAGTGGCATTATGATATTTTCTCTCTTATCTCTCTTTCCTAATGGTTCCTAAAAATTTTGTGAACTTTTTTTGATTGCCATGCACACTGAGCAGATGTTTTCAGAGTTATCATGATCTCTTTCTTGAGTGGTAACAGCTAATTTAGACCCCATTGTTTTGTATGTATAGTTGGGATTATGTTTTCCAATGTGCATTACTTTGTATTCATCAATATATTATATGCACTTATGTTTTCCTGAGCAGGTAGCTGACCAGCTCTCGTCTCTTCCCATATTAATTTCAAATGCTCCTTTGAATTACATATAGCATCAGCTGACTTTCATGCAAAAATAGCTTCCATCCCCAAAAAATCTGGGTTGATTCATTAACATGAAACCACTTTATTGAATATTGATACTTGAATTTGGATATTCCATTTCACAACATTATGCCCTCACCAAATGGGGTATTATGGGCCCAATCTCTGTCTCTCCTGTTGAGGCAATTCCACTTGTATATACACACAATTACATTTTCATTGGAGCAGGGACTTTAACTTGGGCCTCCCCTCCCAATATTCAAGTATCACAGGATTGTGGGTGAAATTTTCAACAAGTCAATATTCTCTTCCCCCATCACTTTTTCATATAACTCTGCATTTCCTGACTTACCTCTGAGACAAAAGATTAGTTTCCCTCTGTCATATCCTTAAAATCCCCATACATTTAATAATTCCATATTTCTAATAGTACTAATCTATAGCAACCAAGATTTCTCAACAGAAGGTACCCTATCTGTCACACTCAAGTGCTCTGCAAATCTCATGTTTCTTAAAGAAACCTGTCCATTATGGCCTGGTTGCCCTTCACCAGAGAAAAAGAGCCAACTTCATGTGTCAGCTGACTCTTCTCCTGCTGCCACCAGCTAATCGGAACATTTAAAAAAACCCAGACATATCAGTGACGTTCCTCTGCCGTTATATACTTTTAGCCCAGTGCCTAGGGCATTCAGTAAGGATGTGGGAGACTCAAGTTTAATTCCCTCCTCTGCCAGATGTGTAGAAAAAATTTGAACTCAGCTCCCCCACCTACCAAAAGAGTGCTGTAACCACTGATCTGTGGGGTATTCTGGGGTGAGTTTCTCTCAGTTTCTCTTAATGAAGCTGTTCCACTTTGTATAAAATTACTGAATAGTCAATGGGCCAGAGAGTGAGCACATATGAGACTGGATCTATAGACTAGTGTTTAGGTCACTCACCTGGGAAAGGGAGGCCTACGTTCAAGTCCCTGCTTCAATGCAAATTATTTATATAAGTGGGATAGCTTCAACAGGAGAGATAGAGATCTGACCTAAAATACACCATTGGTTAGGGCATGCTCTTGAGAGGTGGGAGATCCAAGTTCAAATCCCTGGTCTACATCAGGAAATAAACCCACATCTCTCACGTCCTGGGTGAGTGCCCTAACCATTAGGATGAAGTTGATGGGGAGGAATGGGAAAGTTACTACAATCTCCTTTTTTAACTGTTTGTGAACACTACCAAAGTCCCTTTATGAATCTAGTTCCCCAAGTTTTCTGGCTGAAACTATTTGGCAAATTAGTATCAAAACTCCATTTTTTGGCAAAAACTATTTGTCTGAAAAATTTTGCCCAGTTTTACTCATCACTGAAAGACAGTCAACCATGGAGGTGAATGATGCAGTGATGAAATTTATTAAAACAATACATGGCACTACTACCACACAACCCTTCATGAAATACAGTGTGAAACCAGGACATGCAGCTACACATGCTACTGCTATTACAGATGATAATGTGCCTACTTTATATTTAGGAGACAGATGATTTTAATGCTACCATTTAACTGAGAAATAAAACACTATGTCTATTTTACACACAGCTCTTCCTCCCCAGGCTTACTTTTGTCTGAAGACATTTTCTTGTTCTGGGTGTGTTACTTCTCTTAGCCAGGCAGAAATTCCCTCCAACTACCTCGTGGTAAAATGTCTGATTTGTATTACCTCATAAATGCCCTTATAGTGGGTGTGTGCATATGTGTATCCACCTATGTGTGCAGGCGCCAATTCAGGAAAACATTTAAACATGGGCTTAAATCCATTCCTATTAGAGAGCATTTAAGCACTTGCTTAAGTGATCTCCTGAGCAGGGCTAGATGTCTGAATTATGCTCTGCTTGATTAATTTCACTACAAAACAAAAACTCACCAAATTTTCTGGAAAATTCAAAGGTTTGCAAATCTTTTAGTGAAGCTAGGGAGAGATTTCAGTGAACCAAGGTTGAGTTGTGCTCAAACTAGGGCTGATTTAAAGTTTCATGTGGAAAATGTGAAACTCAGCAGTTCTAGACAGAGTTTCACTTTGATGTCTGGGTTGTTTGAAACCAGAATTCAAATTGAAACTCAGTAGGCACAAACTCAGCCAAAGCAAAATTGGAAACAAGTTTGTATTAATCATTTGATTACCCCATTGCATTACTGCTGAGTTTTTCACAACTCTAGTAAATGCGGTGCGTATAAAGGGGGATCAGGTGTTATATTTACTGATGATATCCTTTGAAGCAGTGAATGCTTAAACACACGATTTCTGCCTTTGTGAGCAATGACACATTTACGTGCTGCCTGCCATTCCCATTGTGACTGTCTGAAAATTAATGGTTTATTAGACTACAGTAAGTTATAATTAAGATGGCTCTTAAAATAAACACAACACTTACACAGATCATATTGAAAGGTTTGATGTTTGTTCTTAAATATAGATAGGGTCTTTCAGTTCTAAAATGCTGTCATCAGCATGTTTGATCTGGGACACTAAGCTACTTAGACAAGCACTTAAAATTTATGTCCTATGAATTACTGAAAACATACTTTATTAAAGAAAGATAATTAATCATTTCTAAAGAACTTTTTACCTGAAGACATACTGCTTGGAGATAGCGGATTTATTTATATTTACTAATTAGAGGCAATTGCAGTACGAAGGAAAAAAGCAACATAGCATCTTTAAGACTAACTAAAAGAGATAGACTAGTCCAAGTCAAATACAGTGATGTCATGATGATATATTTTAGTGATTTTAATTTTCAAGTCAAACAGAACCCTAAAGAAGGTAAGTGGCAGTGAGTAAAGTACTGCCTCTTATATTTTATTCCCAACAACTCAAGTCACTTTGTTTGTTTGTTTATTTCAAACACATTTATATAGAAGCTTTAAAGTTTATTTTTTTTTAAAAAGACAAATAGATGAATAAGTATTTCTGATTAAGTATGTGCCTCTGAAGTTGGATAAATAGGACTTCAGGAAATTAAGATGGAAAAACATATGTAAACCACAAAGGCTTGCAGTTAATGACAGTTTTCTACTTACTACACTTCAGCTTTTGAAATGTTAGCTCTGATCAAATAATTTCAGAAGCCAAAAAATACATAATTTTCTTTAAAAGCAAGTGGTGAAATTCAAAAAACTAACAAAACTATTTTGAATTAGAGTCAATATTTCTGTTTGTATTAGTACACGTTAATATTTTAAATGGTGTATGTATGCATGATACACCAAACCACTATATAAAACATTTAAGGATTCAAAGTCAAGAACTCAAAGGTTAAAAAAAATGCAAAAATTAAGGTTACCTGTGCAACCTTAATTTGGCCCCCCTTTTGCTTATACATTATGATACAGTCTTTAATTACATGACCACGTCTGCATATTTTTCCACAGAATTCCTGCCTCACTCAGTGCACAGGCTACACAATGCTCACTTAATGAGCAGCTATTCAGTATTTTGCTTTTTCCTCATTGTTCAATGTGTGGCCTAGGCCTTATTTACTACTACTATTGAAAGCCTGCTCTGTAGATAGGATGACCAGATGTTCTGATTTTATAGGGATGGTCCTGATATTCGGGGCTGTGTCTTATATAGCCACCTATTATCCCCTACTCCCTGTCCTGATTTTTCACACTTGCTAGCTGGTCACCCTATCTGTAGACAGAAATATTAGTTTCTTCAAAAGCTTTTCTTCGGCACTCATCACTACAATATCCTAGTGCTTCTCAAACACGAATTTCTTCCCAAAACCTCTTGCGAGGTGAAGTGGTGAAATTATTCCCATTTTACAGATGGCAGCGGAGGCACAGAATGATTAAAGTTAATAGTATCCACTAATTTTGGGTGCCCAATCTAAGACACCTGGGACCTGATTCTTCAGAATACTTAGCACTGTTTAGCAGTTTTTACGTTCAAAGAACAGTTTCTTTGACTTCAGTTGCAGCTGAGTGCTTAGCACTTTTACAAACCAAACCCCAGGATCTTGAGTCAGGCACCCAGGAAATTAGGAACACAGTCTGTAACCACCTGTGAACAGTTTGGTTTAAGTGTCTTCCCTAACATCACATAGTAAGTCTGGCACAGGCAGGTATAGAATCCAATTCCCCCAGACAGGAAAACTGAATGCAAACAATATGACCATCTCTTTGCCTCTTGCAATTCCCTACCTCATTCACTACATACTTTTTAACTTCTGCAATAAATGGGACAGAGTCATACAGATACCAGCTTTTTTTTAACTACACTACTATGACTCATCCCCAGAATACAGGAAGTTGCAGGATCAGGGTCTAATGCTGACTTAATTAAAAATATTAGGATGTTTCTCATACTATACCTATAAAATATGCATGATATGACATTATATAGATATAGTCAATCAAGTCATATAAATCTGTACTACCATATGGGATCAAATTCAACACTCTGTGCCCATTTCAATAGAAACATCTTTTCAAAGTGTTCTGTCTTTGTGTTATGCATAGTTGTGTATTTGATATAGAAAATATTTGCCTTCTGTATTGTTAGTGTATTATTCTAGTTTTGCTGAGATTACCGCTTCAAGACAGATGCATTCATTGTAAACACCATTTCAGTGTAAAGAGGGGGTGGGGAACATTTGCTAAGAATTGTCATGCCCCTCATTTCTGCTACTCTGCTCACTCAAGGACCTATTATGAAGAAACTTGTAAGACTAAGAAAAAGTATAATTAATTCCTTCATCCTCAATGTGCCTAATTTCTTTATCACAGATTTCATCAGAGGCATCACATTCTGTAGTAAATTTGGCAAATAGTCTGCCCAACTTGTTCCCTTCTAGAAAAACAAAAAGAACTACAACTTGCCATGGAGATGTAAGGCTAGTTTAAGACTGGTCATGAATACAAATAAAGAGGTGCATCTGGCTGCTGCTTATGCTCGTCTAGAGCAGGGTATAGTATCTATAACAAACTTAGTTCAAGGTCCTTCACATTCCATTCTCTCTTGTTGTCTCATGTTTTGATTTAGATTTGTAATTCTCTTTAAATTGAATTAAATCATACTTCTCAGGAAGGTTCTGGCTGTTGCCCAGTATGAAATGGGGTAATTTTTTTAAATTGGGAGGCATATCTAAATAATTTAGCATTGCTGTTCCTGAAATCTCATGAGAACTAGGTCTCTGAATTACCATGTGCTTATTCTCCTGAACTAGGGCTCCCTGACAGGTTATCAGGGAGGTGGGTTTCTTGGATAAAAGTATGTGTGCTCCAATACATATTCGGTCTTTTATTAGAGCAGAGAAGTGGGAAGTGTGACTCCTGGGTTCTACTTCTAAATCTGCCAATGTGACCTGAAGTACCTTCAGGGCTCCAGTTTACAAATCTAACAGACATATTACTCACCTACCGCACAGGAGTAATGTGGTTTGCTGTCGCTGAAAGCTGGACAATATTCTTAAAAGTTCAGAGATTCAGCATAGTTTCATAACACATAAGTGTAACTCTTGGATGACGGACAGACACTTTTCCACATATAATCCAAAGCGAGAAAAATTTAAACCAATTAAACATTTTTGAAAAGCCTTACTCCTTTACCTGTAGCTCTCTCTTTTCCAAACTCAATTAGGCGATACAAAGATTCTTCCCACCCCTGGCATTAGGATACCACCTCAGCTTGGCAGACAATGCAAGGGCGGTCTTGAGTGTTATGTCTGCAAAATTAAGGACTGTAGCCCTCAAGTTTGAGGTTGTCTGTATGCATACAGTTTTAAAGACCAGGGTATGGTCATCACTGACTTTCATTGATACCCAAGATGACTTTGCAGAGCATGTTATCTAACAATAAATATGTTACCAGAACAGAGAAAACATCCTTTAATAATATGTGATACCCTGGTACAGAAGTATGACTCCAACTTCATGGTGCAACTAATTAAAAGAAAAGACCAACCTTCAGAGTGTATACCAATACTATATAAAACATACCACTTCCAACTAAAATCCTCACAGGTAACAACCAAAATCTCTTTGTGCTACAAGTAACAGTCCTCATCTCTGCAGCTACTCTCATGACATTTGCTTAATAAAATATAAAATCCATTAATAATGGTGTTTTAGAATAGTTAGAAAATTGTTTAAAGAGAAATACTGTATAAAACCTCTTCGTCTTTTGTAGTGAAGTAGAGAAAATGGGCATATGAAGTAACTATCACATATCAGTTGTCAGACACTGGACTAGGAAGGCCCTCAAGGAAACTTTACAGCTCAAGCAGTGTAAAATCTTCATCGGGATCCAAGGAGGATGCACCTTTTTCTTTTAAAAAAACAAACAAACAAAAAACCAAACAAAAGATGAGAATAACACCTCCTTCCGCGATCAACCTTACTCTCCATTTGAGTCAAGAACAAACTGCATTAAGTTTCTTTCTCCTTTATGCACCACCAGACAAAAAAACCTCAGAGCAGAAAAACACATTTCCCTCCATGCATTTGAAACACTTTTAAGATCTTTTTTTTTTATTTACCATATAGCATACATAAGTATGAGTTAAAGTCAGTTTCCCTTGGCCAGTTGTGCAGCAAGAATGTAATGCACCACTTGAACTCTATCATCATGCTTAAAAGACAGGTGAAATAGGGCCAAGTTACAGGACAGCCAGGATTAAAAACAACCAGGGACTGCAATTCTTCTCCCTCTATTAGACTGATTACCTGCAAGCACTTCTGACAAGCAATATTTTCAAGAGCCTCCAAACAGTTAAGGATTAAAACATAATCTTTGAGTATGTTCTGATGAGTCTCAATGTAGTATGTTCACTGCTGAGATTCAATTATACTATTCATGTTTTCATACTTCACCCATCACTATGATATCTGACCGAACACCTTCTGACATTTCTTTTCTCTGTTCTTTTATCTAGTTGGAAAGTTTATCCATCAATACCCTTCAGCTTTTTAACAGCTACTCCAGCAATCTTTTAGGCATTTCATTGAGTTACACTGCCACAGGGATTTAGAGGCAGTGTTAAAAAACTGGAGAAACTACCCACCATTCCTTTGTCTAACCAGATTTTTCTCTTTCTATGAGCTCCTACTGGCTACAGACTGTCTTTGGACAATTTGGTGAAACGTACTGAACATTAAATACGTCAAATAGATAAGGTGGGCTGAAAGCAGTACTTAGTTTATGGTAATATTTAAAAATCTGGCAGTCCACCAATATCTTTAAGAAAATAAAGGAAAGGTTTGCGTTTTTTTCCCCCACCTTTCCCCATCTCCCATTTGTGACACTAAGCTAGAAGCCTGAACTTTCTCTTTCCTCTCAAATGAGGTCATTTTTGTATAGCAATACTTTTATTGTGCTGTTTTCTGTTTAGAGTACCCTGTAAATTTCATCAATTTTTCCCACAGTCTTTTTTCCCCCCAATGCACTAACATTGCTAGGAACATTAGTAACAATGTGCCCATTTCTGATAAGGCTGATATGTGGAGGCCTCATAACAGGATATCATTGGAGGCCTAAGTTGTCCCAGTGTCCTTTCCTCACTAATTCCCTCATTATGTCCCTCTCTTCCTTCCCTGAGAAATACATTTAAAAAGTAGGAGGTGCCACTGCTCCATTTTAATTTTAAGACTGTTTCACACTGGGGAGGCCCATGATTAAAATGAATCTTTTTGTAGATTCCAGATTTTGCAGATCCCAGAAGTTAGCTCTGTATTCTATGAATAACAATGTTCCTTAGCATTTTGGTGATATCACTTCAAAATGATAGAATTGGTTGATTTTCCCCCAATTTTTCAGCAAGATGTGGACTTCCATCAATAATAAAAATTTCTTTTAGAATCCATTTCCCAGGAAGTCACAAGATTTTTAAATTAGGGTGAAATTAAACTCCAAAATAAGTCGAGTGTCCATTTAGAACAAACACCACAAACAGGCATTTTGTATACCTATGTTTATCTTTCTTACAAACAGATTCTATTATATGCCTATGACATATTCATGGATCACCAGCAGATATGCTATACTATCCATACATGTTTATGTTTAAATGTTTCCATACTTTATTTTTAAAATAATTTGGCTCTTGTCTTAGCTGAGTACTTGTGTTTAGCGATCAGAAGGTGATGTCACTAATTTTCTGAAAAGAGGTTTATATAATGGTGCAAGTACTATTTGTTTCAAAGATATCCTTATGCAGTTTAAAGCCAAACCTCTGAATCCACAGCACAGATAAAGGCTTTTTCCATCACTGGATTATGAACTGCATTTTTAATTTTGTTTTGTTGTTAGAAGGCAGAAAACTTTGTAAATCAAGTTTTAAACGAACATCCAAATTTGTAAGATTTCACCTACCTGGAGTTGAGGCTGATCAATTCTTCCAGTGCTGGCACCAACATTCTGTCAGTCAAACACTTAACTAGATTATCAAGGGGCAGGAAAGCAGTTGCCTTTTATTCCACCTGGAAAAAAAAATTATGTCAATCACTTTTTTCATGGTCTTCCAAGCATAATAAGACATTCATTACGTTATCTTTGCCTGTCACATTGGGGGTTCATCAGAACAGACACACTGAGGGCTGTAGCATAAACTATTCGATTCTGTGACTTACTCCTAATGTTTAATACAGCATCTGTATAAGGGAATGGGGCCCATCTGTACTTAATATATTTAATAAGAAACCCATCAAATAAAATTAAGTATTATATTTATAACAGTTCAATTTAATTAAAGGATATAGGATTTAGGCATTTAAATAAAGCATATAGGCATTTAAGATAGGCATTTCTAAACAGTGGCATACCAGAACATCCAACAGTGGAAAATAAAATAATTTTAGAACAGTGATCCATTTGAAGCAGGAAACTCAGTTTAAAGTTCATTTGCATTACGTCTACACTACTGATCATTGTTTTTCCATTGCTCATCTTACTACTAACTAGTGGAGAATACAGGGTCTATAGAACTATGAACTGATCTATTGATGGGTTTTAAAACTGAAAGCGAATATTAGTTTATTGATGGATTTCGCTGATATGAAAAAACTAAGATACCACAACAATGGGTTCCAACATGTTTCTAAATGAATACTAGTATAATACAAGGTGAAATATAAAATGATGCATAGAATATTTCTTTTCTATTTTAAAAATCTATTTTGATTAAATAACCAGATAATCACAGCTTTTCACATCACTCTAAATGAGGAGGACTGGAGGGAAGGGAGGAAATATGTCAGTAAAGATAATCATTTGAAAAATGTATACCCCCTTCAGTAGATCTAAATATATTACAATGTAACAAATCATAGCAATTTCATTATATATTATTTCTTAAGAGATACCTCTCTGGTTTAAACAAGAAACAAAACAAAACCGTCTCACCACCCTATCATAGCCTAGCTCCCAATTCTATTAACACAGAGTGCACCATCTCTCACTATCTTGAAAGAACAGCTTTATAGTGAGATTGTAAGCTATGCTAATTATGAGCGCATGTAGCCAACGTTCAGAAAAATCACAGCTATCTTAAAAACATTCAGATATTTATCCATCAGTGTTCTGTGTTTCTAGGGTACATAGTTAATAAAAGATATTATATGTGGTAATAAGGCCAGATAAGCAGAGTGGTTAATGGTATACAGCTAGTCACGAAGACACAATAAAGAAATATTGGTCAGAGTCACTACAAGTCTGACAAGGCTGTGATCTTACAGCTACTGGGAACTAGCCGAGAGAATGATATTATGTTACATTCTAACAGTATTTTCTTAAAGAATGAAGCACATGTTTAATTCTAGACAAAATCCATGCTAAAGTGAAGTTAAGAATCAGAGTACATATCAATAATTTATGGCAAAATACATTACAGTGATGTTATGATTATCCCCAAACCAATCATCACAACCCTAGGAAATTCAGTGTTAAATGCAAATGTAAAATAAATACAAAGATGATAAAGTATGGAAATTCAGAGTTAGGGTACCCAAACAAACTTCATTCTCCTCTACTAAAATTATGCAATAACCATATGATTATGATTAAGGCATGTTAGTGTTTGTGGTTCCAGATTAGATTAAGCTGATTTCTTAGACGCATATTAGATTTGTCTTTTTCTTTTGCCTTCATAGTGTAAATTCTCATCAAATTCATTCTACACACAAGATTATAAGCTTAGGGAAGATATTAGCACCCCCCCCCAACCCCCCATATAGCCCTTCTAAGTGCAAAACTTAATTCAACCTTAAGTATGCAGCCACAACTCCATCATATATGGTCATTATTGACGAAAAGAAATAAGAAACTAATAGCTAATTAAACTAGTGATAACACCTACCCTTTGAAGAAAAAAAAATCACAAGATCAACAGTAAACACACCTCCTTAGAGGAGCTTTAGTTCATCTTAAGGGGGAATCTTATGATTAAAGATCCAGAGTATGTTAGAAAGCATGAGTTTGAATACAATTCTTAGAATTAAAGCTGAATTTGCTATCTGAATGTGCAAAAACTAAGTGCTCTGGAAGGAACCTGAGAATGAAATTTCCATGACATTTTTCCTGTCTAGCTTGCTGATCAATGGGTTCCTGAAAATATGACAGGCATTTAACATAATCCTGTAAAACTAACAAAGTAATTTCATAACACCTGAAAATCATGTTTCCATCCTAATGTATCTGGCTGAATATAAAGGGCCAAATTCTTCTCTTTGAATTCTTCAGAGTGAATTAATATGATTGTATGGAAAGCAAAGTCTAAATTCAAGAGGCATAGGACACCTGCATCTTCCATCAACTTGAAACTAAACTTGACTAGGCTTTAATGAAGCCATTCTATCTCCAAACCCCTTTTCCCTTTCTCATTTGAGATCTCAATAGGAGTTACAGATATGCAGCATTTCCAGGAATAACCTTAAGTGAAAAAAAATTTAGTTCAATAGTCTTGCAGCTTAGAACAGGAATCAGCATCTGAAATTCCCCAAAGAGAGAGAGACAGGAGCACAAGAGACTTCAACTTAATTGTGGCATCAAAGTATGTGCTGGCAGATAGATCCAAGACTGAGAAATACAAATGTGATGTGCTCTTTCACGGCTTCTGGTTTAGAGCTCAAAACAAGTATACAGATGTTCCACAATCCTCCTGGATGGCACAGCTGATGAGATTGCATATATATATACACTTCATAGATTTAATTAAGTTTCTCCATTCTCTCAGAACCTTTTTCCCCTTCTTTGATTCTTGTGTGTTCTCTCTCATTCACTCCCTCCTTCTCTTCTTTATGTTCTCTCTTCACTTCTCTTTCCTCATCTCTCCTAGAATTCATCCTCATTCCCTCTCCTCCACTCTTAATTTACTTTTCCTTCCTCCTTCAGCAGTGCCATGAAGATTCTCAACATCTGCCTGGCACTGAGCCAGTGATTTGTTTCTCCTCTTTTCTGAAAGGGACGCTGTTGGACCAAAAATACTTATGTCTGTACTTCACATTTGTCAGCTGGGAGCAGAAGGAAACATCACTTCTGATCCCAAGTGAAAGAGCTAAGAAGCATGAAGCTTTTGGATATCTGCTACTCAAGTGAGTGTCTTCTGACTTGCATGGTGAGGTGTTCCTGCCATGTTAGCTAAACCCCATTTTTATTTTCTCAGAAAAAAGGGCCCAAAATGCCAGATCCCCATAAAGTTAGTAGCACAAGTTGGGTTATGAACAGCTTAAGATTCAGCATGGAAGTTAATATTTGCACACATTCCACAGGACACTCTGTGGTTCAATACTCTCATGGACACTCTCACACACGCAGACACGAACAAGACACAAAGAAAGGGACAGAGAATACAGCTATGTTAGACTTCAGCAGCACCTATAGTGTGATTAATTTTTAAGTTATTTCTTGTCAGATAAATAATCTTAAATGCTGTCTCAGTCATCACTGAAACAATGCAACAGTGATCATTCTCTCTGAAGAAATGTTAACATGGCTTTCATAGGATTTTGAAGATGTACAAGTAGGTGTTCCTAGTAACACAGTTAAGGAGAAAAAAGATTTTTAATAGCAATAGGCAAGATCTTTGGCTACTATAAGTTGGCAAAGCAAGACCAACTTCAACATTATTAATGATTTGTGTTCTCCAAGTGCCCTGGAGCGCCAGTCACAGCCTAGGACCCCTTTGTACTAGGCACTGTACAAAAATGGAATAAAAACCTATTTCCTGTCCCAACAAGTTTACAGTTTAAGTAGAACTATATTGATTTACATGAGCTGAGAAATTGACCCTCTATGATTTAAGTTAACAGTGTTCCTATAATAAATGAAATGCTCTTCACCTTGTTCTCATGTAGCATATTGTTTGTTCATCTAACATGTGTCCAGATATTTGAGCATCTCTAAGATGGTCACCAAACAGCCACAGATGTTCAACTTCTTATGCCTGCAGAAATTTGTTAGTCTTTAAAGTGCTACAGGACTCTCGTTGTTTTTGCTGTTCTTTACTAACTTTCACACCAGCAATTCCAACTTTTAGACAGGGTTGACACTACAACTTTTATCCATGTTTTCAGCCTGTTAGTAAGATAGCTGGCTCTAAACAAACACAATGATTAAATACTCAGTTAATAACTCAAACCCTGTGAACATCTATCTAACTTTAGATTGTGGTGTTTCCTTTAGATTTCTTTGAAACCTTGTTTCCTATATGTAGCTGAAAGTAAAGTATCACATATCTTTGAAGCACCGCTTACAGTCAGTTAAAAATATGAGAATGTATTATTAAGCCTCTCTAATCTTTAAGCATTTTTCTAGTTTAGGCTTTTGAAGTTCTGTACCAATAATGTCATAAACCACTCCAAAGACAATCTGAATTAGTATATAATTACAAATGCAATAAAGTCTTTAAAATACATTTTACATGTGTGTCAAGCTTTCAGCACCATAAATGGAAAAAAGTTTCTAAATGTAAAGATGGGTACTGATTTTTTTTAATTGAAATATAGGTAAAAGAAATTAGGGAACTTCATGACATACATTTTATTTATCTGAATCTGTAAATATATAAAATTAAATCTTGAGTTTTCTTGTATGTTGTCTGCATAAGGTATTCACATTACAAAACAGGTTAATCTATGACAGGCTATTGACTATATCTATTACTTGTCACCATACTCTTCTACAAATTTATATTTCCCAGCAGAAAGGCATGTACCATACTATGATGCTACCATGAATATTTATGGGGGGGGGAATAATGAGTCTCCTGAGAGTAACTGGGGTTGTCCTCTCCTGAACTACATCTTCAGGAATGTGGGGAATGTCCCCTTTACAGTCCCCATTGCCTCCTGCTCTCCAGAAGCCTGATCCAATGGAAAAAGACCCTTTGACTTCAGAGGGTTTTGGATCAGGCTCCATATGTCCATTCCCACACTGGAGGAGCAGGGCTGCCTTCCTACAGACCTCAGGAGGGGGCTGGATAAAAGAAGGAGCTTGTAGCTGGGGTGATGAAGAGAGCAGAAACCACAGAGAACAACAGCCACATCATTGTATGTTTTGGAAGCTCATCAAGCTTTTCCTGTAAATCTTTGGATGGAAAAAAATACTTTTTCTCCTTCAGCAGTGCTAAGCTTCCCTAATGATCCCTTTACGTAGAATTATAGAACCATGAGGTTAGAAGGGACTATAAAGGTCATCTAGTTTAACATCTTGAACTTTGTTTAACCTTGGAAATAAAGGGCTCGATGGTTTTCTTTTTAAATGAAGGCTATGAGCCAAGCAGTCCCTAACATGCCATTCTAAGATCACTGGAGCGGACCTTCCCAGGCATAGTTCCTTACCCCTATGCCCATTAACTATTGATAGGTAACAGTTTACTGTTGAAAACCATGGTCAAAGTGCTAGATTTCGGCTGGTGAAGTGTTTGTCAAAATGTGGGGGGAAAAATAAAGAATTTTGAAACTGTTTTTATTTCTGGTAATTTTAGCAAGTCCTAATTTCAGAATCTTTTTAATTCACCTCAAATTTGGTTTAATATTTCTACCCCAGATATAACCTTATCAGATTTGAGGTCAGGTTCAATCAGACTTTTTTGCAGTGGTGATGAGTGAAACTGGGTATATAATGTAAATCAATACATTCTTAACTATGGAGTAACAGTCATAAGTCTTTCACACTCTTCCTTCCATTTTGTGATGAAAAGTACACTTCACACAGCAGTAAGGAAGAGAAAAACAAAACAAAACATTTTTTAAGAATAAGAAAATGTAACTAATCCCTTCTCCTTACCAAAAAACCAAACAAACAACTAAACAAAAATGTCAGGGTTAATCTGAGGTAGCCATTGTAACTCTGTTCTTGAAATTGGTTGGGTTTTATGTTTACATTGTCCCTTTAAATTATCATGTTTTTTCTCAGCTTCCCCTTTTGGCCCAGGTGGGCAGCCAATACCCAGAATCTTGTAGGTTGTTGTTTTTGTTAGGAGGAGAAAAGTGTGATGGTATCAGCTATTTCTTTGGTAAATTCCTGTTTTATTAACAAAGAATGTACATAAAACCCTGTGACCCTGAACACAAGCAGGCAGTTTCCTTGTTCAGAAATCTAAATGTGCCTTTCTAGTGAATCCTGTGCCCAAAGAAACTCTGTCTCTGATTTCCTCCCAGAGTCATGCTCGCCACCATGGCTTCTCTGGCTTTCTTTCCTATCTTTCTGGCTGTTTTCTGTAAACCAGGAGACTGATTTAAAGTGCTGTGAAGTAATGCTTTATATACCACGAGCGCCCCCTCTGTGGCTGATACATGCAGTTTTGAACACAGCGGTACTCATCTCCCACAGTCACCCCCTTTCTGGTTGGCTGTTCTTTCAGTTCTTACAATGGGGTGGCACCTGCCTCTTGCAAGCACCTCCCCCTGGCCGATGGTTCTTTCCATGGGTCTTCAGTGACTCAGTCTTCTGGCCAAATCTCACACACTGTGCCCCCACTTCCAGGGCATACAGTCTCTAGTTCTTTCTCATGGCCCTGGTATGGGGCCATAGCACCAAGGCTTTCTTCCTGGAGGCACTGCCTTCTTTAACTGCTAAACAGTGGCCCATCTCAGAACGCTCAGTTGGTGTCTTTTAGCAGCTCTTCCTAAGCTCAATATTCAATTAGATCAGCAGGACCCATCAGAGTACCCTCATTTGGTCTGGCTATGTTCTGGGATCAGCCTGTTCACACTGATCTGTATATGGTTCTGCTGCTCTTCCAGCCAGGCATCCAGTCCTCCCTCTTCAAGCTCCAGGCAGCAACTGACTGCTCTGCTTCTGCTGCTTCCTTTTATATGGCCTTTCTGGCCCCTGATTGGCTGCTCCAGCAGCCCCTCAAATTGGCTACTCCCCTGCAGCCACTGTAGGCTGCCTAAAGGACTTCTCCTCTGCTGTTTTCTGGGTCAGGGAGCCTCTGGACCTAGTCTGTCCCATCATACTGGTTAATAGAATAAAATAGTTGTATAAAGTTTTTCATTGTCAGGGAATACATGGAAACCACCACAACATAATCAATGTATTAGACATGTTTTTAAGAGACTCATTTTCTTATGAGTTTAAATGCAAGGCTTTTTAAAAAAATCATAACTGCTGTGATTTACATAGTATACTGGCCCCTGTTTAATAATAAAGATTGGTAGCAAGTTTAGGAAAGTGTCACCTTTGGGCCCCCTTACCTTTTATCTGTCCAATAAAATTTATAAGATCACAGTCTAAGTAGTCTCCTAAGAAGGAAAACTGAATCAATGCAAATAGAGCACACAAGAGCTTACAAAATGCTCTGGGTACCTTTCCCAAGACCTAAAGAAGAGCACTTTGTTTTTTTCAAAGTATTATCTACTGAAACTTGAATTCAGAAAATGTAGCTAATTATTTTTCCCTTTCAGTTACACATTTATCTTTGAACATCCAGCCAATATATGATTTAGTAACTTCCATGGTAAGTTCAAAAGAAATACAAGATATGTTCTATAATTCTACAGTTGTTTATGTCTGTTTTCTGTCCCTCCTCTCCACCCCCATGATTTCAGGTCTGATCCAAAGCCCACTGAAAACTCCGTTTCACTTCAGTTGGTTTTGTATCAGCACTTAAAACATGTGTAAATGGGAAGTTTTTTGGATATTCAAATAGTCTAGTTTTGCACTGTTTCTTTTGCTTACAAAAATTCAAACCTTGAGGAACTACAGTTTATCAAGAAAATAAAGACATGGGCCCCAATCCTGCAATGAGCTCTGTGTGGGTTCAGGGGTCCATGCGCAAAAAGTTAATTATAGAATTGGAACCTTGCTCTCTTAGCCTAACTAATGATGTTTAATTGTTACATATAATTCTGGCTACAATTTCTTATGGGGTTGTCCACTCATTCACTCATTGATTTAGCATGAAAAACTCTGAAATTATGGAAAACTATTAATGAATAGGCATTAGGAAGACTAGATGAAATCATACAGAATATTTTAAAGCTTATTCTATGTTCAGAATAAATACTTCATCTGTCATTTCCAGGGGAGAAAAAAAAATCTCTCTCCTGGAATCCCGTGCTTGGAGAATAATTTACTCATGTAAATTACATATTGGGTCCACAGTAATCCCCAAAATAAATCACCCCAATTTTAAACATGGAAACATGTACAATTTAATGCATATGGCAGGAAAATCACTGAAGACCCTGGAAACTGCTCAGACAGCTATTACTATAAAATGTAATTTTACTTCTTCTTGGAGTTGCACAGAATCTTTTTATTATACTCATAACCATGAGCAAATTGCTCATAATTGCTTATGAGGATAAGAAAGAAAAAAGCAAATCCAAGAAGTCCCTTAACAATCTTAGCCTGCAGTCCCAGGGCCAACTTCACAGTTTGTAAGCAATGAAGCCTGTCAAGGATAGAGTTGCTGAGACAGCCAAGTATATGCCAGATCCTCACAAATAGGACAGGAAAAAGGAAGAAAGAAAATTATAGCAGCATGTACAATTTCCACACAATGCGACGCATATATTTTATTCCCATTTGTGTAATATTGCTTGATTTTTTTAAAAAGTAGTCATTCTACATAAAGAAATATAACAGATGAGATGTGTTCATGTGGGGACAGAAGTAATGAGTATATAGCTGCAAGGGTTGGTTTACCTTACTTTTGTTATGATACCTTGTGATATATTATGGGATCTTCAGATACACAATTGAGGAGGTATCTTGGAATTATCTTGTATTTCTGCTGTATGTGAAGCTATCATTTATAGAAAACCTGGATGTGCGCTGTGTGGACCCCATGCAGGCAGATAAGGGATTAATCCAGGACTGGGGAGTGACAGAACATAGACCAGCTAGGCCTTGTTGCAGATACTGCTACTTAAAGGTTTGAGCTTTCAAAATGCAAGGAGTTCTCAGAGAAGAAGGGGCTTAGTATTTTAACTGAGGATTATAATTTAGTATTTTAACTGAGGATTATAACTGAGCCTGTTAGTGACTGCGGGGAAAATCCCTACCCACTGTCCAGGGTCACTTTTTAGTTTCAGCAGGCCAAAATGTTGCCGGAGCATGACTAGCAAACCACTCTCTTCTCCTGTTTCCTACAGCTGTAGTAATTCCAAGTAATTCCAAGATACCTTTTTACTTTGGTCTTGATTTATGGTACCTGGTAGGAGTTTATATGAGGTGAGTGAACCAGGAACCTCCTGAGAAAAGGGGAAATAAATCTGCCATGTGAACCACGGCACAAGGCTCAGTGTGTCTTCTTAAAGGCACTGGGACTGGGACCAACCCACATTCTTATAGTCAATCTGTTCACAATGCCAATGAGACAAGCATATGTTTTGAGGCTAAAAAAAAGGATCAGTTTGATGTATAAAATCCAAAACAGCATAAACAAACAGTCCTTTCTGAAACCTTAGCTAACTCCTGTAAGCCTTCTGAGGCACCCAGGCCTCCCTGAAGAGAAAATAATCTCTGCAGGATCACTGCTCCCAACTGGAGCTGATGTGGTGCACGCTCATTTAACTCCATGAGCTGAAGAATGTTTTGGAGTGGAACCTTTTGTGTATTTTGTGCCTGTCCTCTAAAAGAAAAGGCAAAGCATACATATATGCTTGTCATGCATGTGAAATGTTTGAACTGCACCTGATAGAACACTGCATAAATAGGATTGTACGGTGTATATGCTCACCTTCTTTTTACAGTCTTTCTCTGTTGTATGGTCTCTTTCCTCTTACTTTGCCTCAGTTTCAAAAACATCTCCAAGGAACTCAAGGTTGACATATGTAAGATCCTGTAGAAGTTTAATGGAAATCTGACTGCCTGTCATGGATTCCCATCCCTTAGCTGGCAGTTAGTGCCCCGACTCAACACAAGGTTCTTCATCAATGAGCTGGTTAAAATTTTCTGAAATTCAGTTTTATGAGAACTAATGCAATATGAGAACTAATGCAAAATACATTCCTCTTTTTTAAAAACCAGCTTTATTCACTAGTGTACAGAGAAGTGGGTTTCTCTATCATATATAATATCTGATAATCTCCCAAGACATAGTAGGTCAAGGAATCAGAAAACAATGCTATTAATTACAATAATGGTTATCTAAGTAAATCTACCTACCTGTATATTGCGCTTACATATATATATATATATGTTTGTGCATGCTTACATATATATTTTGCAAGCCCAAACTGAGACACTAAAAAGGGCTTGAATTTCAATGTACAGGTGCTCACCATTTTCTGAAAATCAGATCTCCTTCAGATGTCACTATTTAAAATTTTAGTTACATATATATAGAGACAGAGATGCTGATAATACATGTTATTTTCTTAAGATAATACATCTGAGTTATACCAATAATTCATAAAGACTTCTGTCCAAAGGTTTGATCCAATGTAAGTGCTTGATTTTAAGGAAGTTTATCTGATAAAGAAATCATAACTGGGGAAGGTGTTGGTGAGAAGACACTAGGTGCAAAGCAAACACATTGTTTGGCTATATGGGTGGTCACATACCATATAGACAGAGGAAAAATGAAATGCATTAAAACACTTTCATTGACAGAAAGGCTAATCTGCTGAGATGAATGAAGCTGTAGTAATAGTTAAGAGTATACTGGAAATTATATTCTTGCCCCCAGGTTATTTATACTACATGCCAACATTTGGAAAAGTTTTCAAATTCAATTCTGAAAGCACAAGTAAAATAATAAGGTTTAGATGTCTCTTTCCCAGCTAACTCTGCCTTTATTTCAATTGTACAGCCCTGGAGGTGCATAGTGGGGGTCTTGCAATAGCTTGATAATAGGGAAAAGAAGGCAATTGTATGCTAATTATGATTTATGATGAAAAAAATGAGCAAATCCTTTATTTATTGAGTATACAGTGGTTTGAGACTAAAGCCCTAAGGAATATTTGATTCTTTAGTTTTATGTAGTGAAGCAGATTTGAACTGTACTTAACAGGCAGAATTGCATTTAAATTGCTTTAGGAAAAAATCAGTTTTGATCTCTTTATTACTTGTAATTTAATTTGTTCAGAAGTGAAACATTTTAAGAACATAATGTTCAGCACAGAAGGCTGAATTTTGTATTGTATAAGACATAGGATTTATACATTGTGCTTAAGCCTGGAGGCAAGTGTACATTCTAAGATTTGATTTATTACAACACAGTGCAGGCTCCTTTCTTGAAAATCTGAGGGTAGTCATGACACTCTAGTTATTATTTGTTTTGTGATTATTTAAATAGAAAGAATCTGCAATATACAGACACTACCTAGGACTATTTGTGACATTCTGACTTGCACATTTTGGACTTTATCCTGATGCTCTGTACTTAGGAGGGAAAGTAAACGGATAATGTTATGATATGGTTATATACCTGGATCATAGGAAGTACCCTGCAATCATCCCTGCTATCAAGGAGAGCCATCCTTGATTTAGTTTCAGATTTCTGTTAATGTATTGTAAAGAAGTTGAAGAAGGAAAAATGCAGTCTGTCTTCAATAGTTTCTGTTGCAGCCTCTTAATTTGTTAGTGGAGTTGTTGGGCTATGTACAGTTTTCTGCTACTGGTTCAAATACAGAGCTAAAGGAAACTCCAAGGTCAAGCATACAGTGTGTGAGAGATAATGTAGCTACCATGCAAGTGATAACTGGATCATCTACAAAAGAGTCCTGAAAACTTATGTTTGATGCAAAAACAAGTGAATTTAAATGCACATACAACTAGTATAGCTAAACTTGAGTAAGTGCATGCAAACCTGTAAAGTCTCAAAACACAATTTTTTAACCAGATGTCTGGTTGCAAGCTAGATACTTTTCAGAAGTAGTTTCCTCCTGCATGCCATCCTTGTCCCTTATACCAAGGAAATAAGAAAGCACTGTAGTTAAAATCCTCAGGTACCTCTTCTTTCTTAAGTCACTTCGGACCCCGGCAATCTGTGCCTTCCCCTCTCCTACATATTTATGTGAGAAGAGGCCACAAAGACCCGGTAAAAGGGAGGAGTTTTCCACTCCCTCGCCTGTTATTATTCAAAAGTAATAGCTGAACTCCCTATTCAATTAAAAGGTTAAGTGCCTGCTCTCTGGCTTCTTAGTCAAACCAGTAAAACTTCTTGGCTGCTTCTGATGTGTACCCCTGAGCAGAGAGCCCTACGCAGTAGACCTAGACTCAGAAGTTAAATGGAAATTAATGGAGAAAGGCAGTGGCTCGCAAAAGAGAAACTACAAGGCATCATTAAAATCTCCACCTTTGGCATTCAGCAATGATTGAGGTACTAGGTAATTTTCTATTCTAATTATAGGAAGATGTCCTTCATGATGTGCAGGTACCTAGGTGGTGAATGGTGAGTTTTATAGTACCTGCTGGTACCAGCTCTACCTAGGCACGATCAGGATATTAAACTTTACACTTTAAAAAGGAATGAAACTAATGGTGCAGAAGATTGATAACTATTGTAGCCTGATGGCAGATAAAAGTAGAGAATTCAAGGGCGAGCCCTCTGTGTACATGTTTCTCTGACTCTCTTGATGTATATAAAGACATGTGTAAAAGGGCACCGTTTTATGGAGCATGGACAAAGTTGAGAAAAGAGACATAAAAGCAATCAGGAGGTTGGGGGGGACTGAAAAGAGTGATGGCTAAAAGTGTGAAGCAATGACTAAGCAGCGGGGCACAGGAAAAATTGACAGGTATTGGTAGGGTGTTAACAATGGAGAGGAATTGTTTGTAGCAGTGCACAGAAGTATTATCAGACACAGCAGGATGAAATCAAGAAACACAATGAAGGCTGAACATTAAGAAAAATATTAGGTTGCAGAACAGTCTTCTAGGGAAAGTGGTGGAAGCCCCACCACCTGCGACTGTTCCTTTTAAAACATTTTCAAATTGAGATAATGCAGAGCAACAACAACAAAAAACAGCAAGAACACTGGGGTAACAACTTCCTAGCAATCCACTTCCTAGCTGAAGACATAATGAGGCATTTGAATGCAGTCTATTACACCCATTATATTAGGGAAACCATCATGATAAAAATCATCTTTTCCTTTTGAATAGAAGGGAAGATGATGAATGGATGAATATGGCATCCAAGATGCATCACACTTGGATTCAACAGATAACTTCTGTGTGACATTGTCTTCCACCTTGAGCAAAAAGGAGACTACTTTTTGCAGGATACACAAGCAATATTTTTCTCTGACTCTTCAGCTGCATAAAGAAAACAGTAAAGTGACTTACTGATCTAAGGGGGGTGTCTTTTTCAGAGAGAAAGGCTGAACCCTGGAACTGTGAGAAATTCTTGCAATCCTCAGCAATTTTTTCAGTGAACCTGTGTTGCAGTTTGTAATGCCAAGATTACCTCATAATAAACAGTGTCTTCCATGGTGAAAAGTCCCAGGGGGTAGCCGTGTTAGTCTGTATACAGCAAAAACAACGAAAGTCCTGTAGCACCTTAAAGACTAACAAATTTCTGCGGGCATAAGCTTTCGTGGGTGTCTTGCATCTGACGAAGCGAGTTGCTGCCCACAAAAGCTTATGCCCGCAGAAATTTGTTAGTCTTTAAGGTGCTAGAGGACTCTTGTTGTTTTTTCATACTAAACACTTGCCCAAAACTACTGAATACCCATCAGTCACTCTCTGTTCATGCTCTCCAAACCTATAAACCCTGTTTACCTTTCTCCTCAGTGCACAAAGTATGTATATGGAATGTGCTTGTCAAATCTGACCAGATATTTCAGGTGTGTCCTAATTTTCCATTAATCTGAACAGACATTCCATTAAGCCTAGTTCTGAGGAAGAAGTTGGTGCATCAACAATGAAGGATGTAATAAGTGATAAATCTTGATTTTGTTTTAGGAATCTTTAACCATGCATACGTAAACCTTGCTTAAAGAAAAGTTGTGCTATTGGAACATTGATCTGCAGCCTTACATAAAAGTGGCATAAATCTTGTTTTTTTTTAAAAATCAGTAGTTCTAATTTTTAAAACCCATGCTCTTCTCAAACGTGCTTGAGCTCCAGCAGCAGCACCTACAGCTAAATGGAAGACCTGCATTTAAGAAGTTTAAGGCTCTCCTGAATTCCCTTTCATGGGAGGTAGCATTATTCCAAGGGCAAGGGATGGCTGGAAAATTCATAAGAGTTTAAAATATGTTTATGTTTAATGGACTCAGGATGCTTTGCATCATTCTGGTGTTATAAGCCCTCGTAGTGGCTTCTACAGCCTTGCCTTTCCAGTATCTGGTATTGGGGGTGAATATGAAAACCTTAAGAGGCTATTAGCAGGCTATACAACATAAAACAGCCCAGAAGTTGCTATACTTTATTCCAGGAGTCAGCCTGGCAGCTAGCTGGACTCAGGGTTGGGGGAAGGATGTGCATAAAGGTAATATAATGGCACCTTTCACCTATCCACAGATAAGCTGCACCAAGCATAGCTGTGAGTCAGGCCAAGATCTGGACTAACATCTTTACAAGCAAGTTTTCTTTACAGAACATCAACATCTTCTTCTTCTTCTTTTTCTTAAAAGAAGCATTCAAAGAAGGAAAAATATCTAGTTAGTGCATGCATGGCCATTGGCAACTGTGCCAAGTTAGCAGTTCCTAGTTACAATATCATAGCTGCACTATTATCTTAGAGAGACATTTTACCTCCTGAATTAAATGATACAACTTTTAAGATTATTTCACATTATGTAAACTGATGATTTATTCAAAAGAATGCTGCTCTAGTCTTTGCCCAAGACAGATTTTGATGTGAACAGATGGAGTTGTTCCTATTGCTAAGTATTCACTTTGGGCCAGGGGCCGTCTGGACTTATGGTTGTGTTTTCATTGTATTTGTGTTGTTTCGTATTTGTGAAAAACCTGGGGCTCTACTCATAGAGGCCCCCAAATGATCCCTTTTGCTAATTGAGGATTTGCCTCTGTCCAGATAAAAGTTCTGGTTTATATCTGAGTGCAGCATTTGTTTCTGGGATTAATTTCTGCCTCCTGAAAGGTTGCAAATGGGATCTATGAAGTTTGGGCTTAGTGGAAGGCAAGCAGGGTTCTCTCAGGCACATGGCTGGGAATCTAGGATCTACTTAATGAATCTGCAGTGCCCCCAATGCACAGTTTACAACAGATGGGAGAAACAGAGGGAAGCTTTCATTTATTCACAGTAAGCCCATAGCAGAGCCAGGAATAGAACTCAGGTTACCCACCTCCCATTCTTGTTTTGCAACCACTGGACCAATCCAGTTCTTACATGACACCCACATGTAGATTCTGATAATGTTATCCAGAAGTTGTGCAAGCCAATGAGAACATTTATAAAGGATATAAATGAAGAGGAATGGGCCAGTAAAAAAGCATTTTGAGATTCCTACAGGGAGCAGATGAGAGAAGGAGGTCCTAGCAGGAGAGCTGACAAAGGAATGACCAGATAAGGAGGAAGAAAATCCAGAGAGAATGTAATCACAAAAGCATAGCAAGGATAACATGTTGAATGAGGAATTAAGTGACAGTGTCAGAAGCTGAAAAAGTCCAATAAGATGATGCCAAAGTAGAGGTGCTGATATTTTTCCAGGAAGAAATCATTAGAGACTTGGATGAGAACAATTTCAGAGAAGCAGAAAGGCCAAAAGCCAGAGTGGAGGGGAACTAAAATTGAAATGGAGCATAGAAAAATGTGGCATAATTGTAAATAGTATTTGAGAAGCTGAAGGGAAGAAAAGTGATGGAACAGATATTAGAAGTAGGTAAGTAGAGGCTGTGTTTGTTTTTTAGGAATGGGGGAAGAAGAACATGGTAGCATGAGGAGAAGGTCAAGGGAGACATGGAGGCTGAGGAAGAGAAAAGTCAGGAAGGAGAAAGAAACAGGATCACTGGAACAGGCTGAGGAGTTGAAGACAGGCTGAGACACCTCCATTAATGAACAATAGAAAGGAAGAGAAGGTGATGAGGGAATAGGAGAAGTGAGAAAGGGAAATCACAGTGAATCTTTCTTTTTGAAAAATTTGTTGAGAATCTGCATGATGAGAGAGGAGGGAGCAGAAGGTGGGGTAAGCATTCTAGGAGGGAGTCAAAGGTTACAAATAAACACCTTGGATTATGAGCACAGGAGTCAATAAGTATATGGAGGTAATGCTGTTGGGTGTAGCCAATGATTTTAGTTTATTATTCATTTATTGTGTGATGTTAAGATTAGTTAACATTAGGGTTAATATACTGTGACAGGGCCAGACCTGATGGCTATAGGAAGGCGCTGGAAGGCATATATATCAGTCCTAGGCTTAACAAATCCCTGTTCCCTGGGTAATACAGCCAGGGTTACTCCAGATCAGTTGGGTCACCTGGAGCCAATTATGGAGCTTGCCACAGCAGGTAAAAGCCTCTGTTTCAGGCAGACAGGGAAGCTGAGACGGAGTTTGGTGAAGGAGTGGAGCTGCTACAAGGCTTGGAGCTAGTGTTATTGCTGCCACAGCACCAAGCCATGGGAGTTACGGAGAAGCCCGTCCAGGTAGGGCCGGGAGACACAGGCCCCAAAGGCCTGAAGGAGGACCAGAGCTGCTGAAACAACTGGACTTAGAGACTCAAGCGGAGAAGGGGGAAAACCCGCCTACCCAATTTCAGGAAGTGGACCGCAAGCAGGGGGGGCCACAGATAAGCAACCCAGGGAAGGTAGTAGCTCATGACCTAAGCCGTTTGAGGCTACTCCTCATAGGGTCCCTGAATCGGGGCCTGGGCCTCCCCACCGCTCCCACCTAGCCACACCACCAGCATAGCTGAAGGGAGCACAAACCCACGGGGCCGAATAGGCCTTCCTCGCCACAATATATAATCACTGTATGTTAATTAGAGTTAAATTGTGGGATTATAGAACTATAAAATTGATCAGTATTTAGAAGAAATAATCATGTAATAGATATCTAAGTAAGGAAGACTGGAGGAAAAAAAAAAAAGATCTGTAGGCTGAGACCTGGAAGACTTTAGCGTAGCTATTTTACGTCTTGGAGATAAGAAATGCGGACATAAGTAAGTGACTAAAGAAAAACCTGATGCCCTAAGATTATAGGAAAAGATGTAACAAGGGTTAATATTATGAAAAATTAGCCATAAAATTAATTTTAAATCACAAATATAAAACAGAGGCACATCTATCTCTAAGATGCATCTCAACCACAGGATACAGGTTATATGTCAGTGCTAATGAGAATAAAGAGAACCTACACAACCTATAGGAATCAGAGTAACTCAAGTTTTTGGGGACCCCAGACAAATAAGAAAAAAAGAGGGTTGACACTTTCATGTACATATTCGGAACGTAGGTTTAGGCAGAATCACATTATTAAAAAGTGAGTGCCCAGAATGGGAAAATTGAGCTTCCTATGGGAGAAATCCAGCAGGAACCATCCCTCTACTGATGATCACTCCATGAGAGACCCATCAGACCCTAATACTATCTAGAAGGATGTGAGTATCACTGTAACTGTCTCGATAGTAGACCTTGTTCTTGAGATTGTATTCGTACTTGCCTATGGTTTCATGTATTCCTATGAGCTCTAGATCTAAAACAGGCAGAGATAACTTTGTTGAACTTGAGATTAATCACCAGAGTCAAATCCACATAATATTAATAAATGTACTTAAAAAATATTGAAAAGCTACATGGGCAAGAAACAATACAAAACTGAAGGGGGAGGTGTGATGCAGCAGCCCAGGTGCTAGCTCATGCCAGTGCCCCTGGGCCTCACTGAACATTGACAAATGCATAGCTGGAATCAGTCTAGTTTGCCTGTGTGTTAGTAATATTAAAATAGATATTAGAGTTATAAAAATGTATTTCATGTTTAGAGTTTATGAAATACTTGTAGGATGGGGTAGATTGCACCCTCAGCAAGTTTGCAGATGACACCAAGCTAGGGGGAGTGGTAGATAGCCTGGAAGGTAGGGATAGGATACAGAGTGACCTAGACAAATTAGAGGATTGGGCCAAAAGAAATCTGATGGGGTTCAACAAGGACAAGTGCAGAGTCCTCCACTTAGGATGGAAGAATCCCATGCACAGCTACAGACTGGGGACCGACTGGCTAGGCAGCAGTTCTGCAGAAAAGGACCTGGGGGTTACAGTGGATAAGAAGCTGGATATGAGTCAGCAGTGTGCACTGGCTGCCAAGAAGGCTAATAGCATATTGTGCCGCATTAGTAAGAGCATTGCCAGCAGATCGAGGGAAGTGATTATTCCCCTCTTTTTGACATTGGTGAGGCCGCATTTGGATTATTGTGTCCAGTTTTGGGCCCCCACTACAAAAGGGATGGTGACAAGTTGGAGAAAGTCCAGCCAAGGGCAACAAAAATAACTAGGGGGCTGGAGCACAAGACTTATGAGGAGAGGCTGAGGGAGCTATGTCTGTTTAGTCTGCAAAAGAGAAGAATGAGGGGAGATTTGATAGCTGCCTTTAACTACCTGAAAGGGGGTTCCAGGGAGGATGGAGCTAGGCTGTTCTCAATGGTAGTAGATGGCAGAACGAGGAGCAATGGTCTCAAGTTGCAGTGGGGGAGGTCTAGGTTGGATATTCAGAAAAAGATTTTCACTAGGAGGGTAGTGAAGCACTGGAATGGGTTACAGAGGGAGGTGGTGGAATCTCCATCTTTAGAAGTTTTTAAGCTGCAGCTTGACAAAGCCCTGGCTGGGATGATATAGCTGATGTTAGTCCTGCTTTGAGCAGGGGGTTGGACTAGATGACCTCCTGAGGTCCTTTCCAACTCTAATCTCCTATGATTCTATGCTGAATGTATTAATTCTTACTTATACCAATGTCTCCTTATAAGATAATATTTAAGTGTTTGCTCTGTAACTATAGAAGTGTATGCTAAAACTGTAAAACCCCACAGTCAGAAGAGAGGCCTTACCAAGTGTGAAATGCTAACATACCACAAGAGATGTCCACTTCTCCCCAACAAAAGAAGGCCTGCAGACATCAGACAAGCCATTGGGGAATATGACTGGACAAAATATTTTGTTGATTGCTCCTCCCACACCAATAAAGTGATGTGCATAAACCTTTGTCCCATCAGCTTGAGTTCCCGGGGATAGGGATAAAGTTCCCTGTCAAGAAAAATAGTTATCACTATGCTGCTTGGAATTCAGAGAGGGCAAAATTTCCAAGCATAAGCAAAGTATCCTCAAGCTGCTTGGCTTAAGTTAGCTCTAAAGGACACACAGCACTTGAATATTATAGCAGCTACTGTTAGCTTTTGGAACCTAAGACTGTATCTGATTTGTGCATGTGTGTTTACCTGCTTTAACTTTATAAATAACTATCATATCTTTTTCTTACTTAACACATGTTTAGTTAGTATTATATGATTGGCTACAAGCATTGTCTTTGGTTTGAGATCAGAGGTATACTGACCTGGAGTAAATGAGTGGTCCTTTGGGACTGGGCATAACCTGAATAATATGATGATTTTTGGTGCAAGGGACCGTCTCACAAAGGCTGGTTTGCCTGGGTGGCAAGATAGAACAGAGTGCAAACTGTTAAGGCAGTTATCGTCCTTTAGGAGTTTACACTTGTTGTTTAGTTGGTGAAATCTAATTATAGAACATACAACCAGTATGGGGATTTGTGCCTTGACGGTCAGCTCTGAAGTTTGGCACTCACACTTTTGAGCCACTCCAGGCAGCTTGACAGAAGGAGAGTACAGTAGTGCAACAAAGCGATGCACTGAGCCCCAAATACTAAGCTTAGAGATAGATTTTGGGAAATCTACAAGAATAAACCTTGGAAATGGTGCTAACTATGGTAGAAGGGGCTTAAGCCCACCTGATTCTTGGATTGGTGCTTCCTTTTAATGTGTTTCAGTGCATTTTACTGATCACTTGGACAGCATGTAAATGGACAGATTCCAAGAGTGAGCATGGGTAGAACCAATTTCCTTAAAGAAAACCAGCATATTATTGCCTTTTTGTTTGTCCAATGTAGATTGAACTTGTTGTTTTAGTGAAAGCTTTGATGTTTTTTTTTTTTTAAATGACCAAACATGTTTTCATTTCTGAGAAACCAGCTGAAATCCAGTCATGAAGGAGATCAGGGAAAAAAACCAAAAACTTTGGTGTCATCACAGTACTCCAGAAAGATCTATAGAAGAAAAGGTTTTTGCATCCTAGCAAATATTATAAGATTTCATTTTTTTTTCCCCCATCCTGAATCGGGATAGGAAAAAAAAATATCAAGACCTCGTTCTTTTTTGTAAATCAAAAACCAGAAAAATAATCAATTCGCATCAACTGAAAATCTTTGATTCAACATTTTCAAAATGTTTTGTTTCAATTTTGACCTTTATTTATTTTGTTTACTAAGTAATTTAAATTTCCAAACAAAAAGTGTTTGATCTGGGAAAAAAAGGATTTCGACAATAAAACTATTTTTCTATAATTTTTTGAAAATGAGAAATTCATCAGAACTGACCCCTTCCCATGAACCGTTTTGGTTTTGACAAATCAATATTTTCAGATGGAAAAATGTTTTGTTGAAAAATTCCCAACCACCTCTAGTTCCAGAACCTACTTTTCTTGGGTAGTCCTCAAATGCTTGGTGAGGTAATGGAGAGGCGGTAGCATTCTTCCAGATTAGCAGAAGTGCCTGATGCAGAACAATATAATGTAAAATTCCAACCAGCAAGCAGTAACAGCTGGCTAAATGAATTCCCATTATTTAATTTGGGCTGACACTTAGGTGGTTTCTCCGGATGTGGAGAAAGAAATGGAAGGGTCAGGATTTTAATATTTTGGGGGAGAAAGAATTAAAACAATGTGTTTGCAAAATGTTGTCAAATTAAATTTCTATTTGCCTCAGTATTAGTCAGCTTGCAAGTAGAAGCAGAATAGTACACCCAACTGAGAGAGAGAGAGAGACAGAGCACAGAACAAAGAAGGCAGAAATACTAGTATGCATGTTTCTGTTTTTGGCAATGCCCTTAAGAGGACTATGCTGTGTTGCAGTGTTCCCTCCAGCTATACACAGTTGACTCAGTATGCCATCATCTGTGTGGGCTACCTTCCAGTTCACAGCATGTGGGAAAGCATGGCTTTCTAAGCTTTGTGCTAGTCAGGGAGTTTTGCCAAAACTCTGAGCCTGAGAACTGTGGGAGCACTGCCAACAAAATTTTGGCTTCTGATTTATGTTTAGATTCTTTAGGAACTGAGCCAAGGGATCTTCATAGGGCTCCTAGGCCAAAACCACTAAATAAAATGTGGTCTAAATAATACCCTCATTGAAATACTGAGATATGTTATGTGCCAGACCAATACTTACATTTGCAAAACTCCCACTGACTTTTATGGGAATTCTGTCTAAATAAAGACTGAAGACTAGGCCCCTAGTTGTTCACCTAAATAACGACACATAGGAAAAACCCTACCTTTAAGATTACTTGATGGGGTTTTTTTTAAAGAGGTTTTGAATTTTTTGTTGCTTCTTTACAGATTTACTTGAGTGATGCAAACATAGGCCAAAACAACGAGAGTTCTGTGGCACTTTAAAGACTAACAAATTTAATTTTTGTAGGCATAAGCTTTTGTGAGACTCAACTCACTTTGTCAGATGCAGAGGTAGAAGCTTATGCCTACAAAAATTAAATTTATTAGTCTTTAAAGTGCCACAGAACTCTCATTGTTTTTGCTGTATACAGACTAACACGACTACCCCTCTGGAACAGTTAAACATAGGCCAGATTCTTGATTGGTATAAAACTCCATGGCTCCACTGTCTAGCTCACAAGGCTTTAATCACCCCACACATTAGAATCACAGAACCATAGGATAACAAGGGACTGCAAGGGTCATCTAGTCTTAACTCCGTGCCAAGTTGCAAGATTTATTGCATTATTTAATCCATTTCCTCTGTAGCTCTATCTGGAATACTGTGATGACACTGAAGTGGTGTGTTTTTGTTTTTTTTGTTTTTGTTTTTTAAATTAACCAGCCTCCTTTTGAAAACCTCAAGTGAAGAAGCTTCCACAATCTCCAGAGGCAGTCTGTTCCATTGTCCTACTGTTCTTACAGTTAAGAAGTTTTTCCTGAGATTTAATCTAAATCTGCTATGTTGTCGTTTGAAATCATTGCCTCTTGTTCTGCCATCTGTGGCAAGACAGAGGAACTTTTCTCCATCTTTTTCATGGCAGCCTTTCAAATATTTGAAGACTGCTATCATGTCCCCCCTTAAGCTCCTATTTTTCAAACTAAACATAACCAGTTTCTTCAGCCTTTGCTCAGGTTACTTGCATTCCAATCTTTTGATCATCTTTGTCACTCACCTCTGGATCCTTTCCAATTTCTCTACATCCTTCCTATATATTGGTGACCAAAATTGGTCACAGTATTCCAGGTGAGGCCTAGCCAGTGCCGAGTAGAGTGGTAATATCACGTCCCGTGATTTGCATGCTATGCCTCCATTAATGCAAACTTAAATTGCATTTGCTTTTTTTGCAACGGCATCGAATTGCTGACTCATGTTGAGGTTGTGATACACCACAACTCTGAGAACTTTCTCATCAGTGCTGCTGCCAAGTCAGTTTTCCTCCATTCTGTATTTGTGCATTGGTTTTTCTTCCACCAGTATAGCACCTTACATTTGTCTTTGTTGAATTTCAATTTTTTGTCTATAACACAAGTCTCCAATTTATCAAGATCCCTCTGAATTTTAGTTCTATCCTCCAAATTATTGGCAATCCCCTCACCTTTGTGTCATCTGCAAACTTGATCAGTATGCTTTCTGTACCTACATCCCAGTCATTAATGAAGATATTAAACACCAGACCCAGAACAGATCCCCGTGGAACCCCACTCGAGACTTCCTTCCAATCTGACATAATTCCATTCACACTTCATTTCTCCAGTGTATTTATCAGGATGTCATGTGGCACTGTGTCAAAAGCCTTGCCCCAGTCCAGATATATTATGTCCACCACATTCCCCCATCCACTAAATCAATTACCCGGTTAAGAAGGAAATCAAGGTAGTTTGGTATGATTTGTCCTTGGTAAATCCATGCTGGCTGCTAGTGATTATCCCTTCATCCTCCAGGTATTCACAAACAATGTTTTATACATTACTCTGGAATTGTTCACACTTTAAAGATCATAACAGTAATATTTTTTTTTACTAAACAGTCACCTAGCCACAAAATGTACATGATTTAAAACTTAAGCATTAGCACTTTTAAATATTCATAACATATTTCAATTACATTAAGTTTTCAAACCAATATGTAAATTTGGATATCCACCAAACTATACCTCTACATGCAAAGAGTGGACCAGATTCTGGCCCCTGGAACAGTTCTGGTGTGCAAAGTATGCAGAATGTTAGCTTAGCTAGCTTGTAGAGGATTTCCTCTGGCATAGCGGGAACCCCAGGCAGCATAGCATGCTCTATGCCATCCCCCTCCAGCCCAGCAAAATGGCACATAATGGCATGGCTAGGGGATTAAGATAAAGCCGAAACATTACTGTGCTCTGGAATTTTCTGTTGGAGATTTTTGTAATTTACAGGAGGTCTGAAGCTGCTCTAAATTGTGGCAAGGATGTACCTGCTTCCAGCTGGGGCAGGATTGGATGGGAGTTTGTGAAGCCTCCTTATACAGCCTCCTTTACACTTCTCCTAGTGTCCTGTAATGAGCACAGTTTCGCCAGGCCCAAGGACTAGACTATTTCCTGTAAGTTCAGTATGGAAGCTTATAGGCAACTTTCAAACTTAGTCATTTGGCCAGAGAATAGCCTCTCTCCACAAGGGAGAAGATGCACGGAGATCCTTCCTCCTAATGTTCCTCCTAATGTTTCAGTGCGGAAGGCAACCAGGATTTGTCTGTGTTCCAGGAGCAGAAGGGAAGGAGACCATTCATTATTGCTGGAAGAACAAACTACTTGAGAAACGCATGTATATTTATTCCTTCTAATCTTGCCATAGCACAGTGGAGTAGACATGCTTTCCTCCTGGGCTTGCAACTGTGGGTCAGTCAATGCCTGAAGGAGATCTTCCAATATGATATTAAAATCAAATAAGGACTCCTTAGTTCTGAGTCAGTCATCACAAAAAATTCTTATCCATGGTGGCCTAGCCATCCTCCCTTTGGACCCTACAGAATATATCATCTTCCTGGTGGCCACATTGATCAACAGATCCAACAAGAGTTTTCCCATTGGTCCAAAGGTGCTGTAATAGCAGTAACTAGGGAAGCACCGTCTTCTTGATAACATATTCCAATGTCTGTCTTAAATCAGCCAGTTTCCTTTCCCCCAGGAGCACTAGTGACAGGTTTCCTTCATTCCTTTCAGTGCCACGGACTTAGTAGATCAAGAGCAATCTAGGTCATCAAGCTATCTTTCACTCTTTGCTAAATAGTATTTCATTCGTGATAAAAGCTCAGGCCTACTCAAAATGGGTGCAAGGATTATTTCTGGTGGCCCTATCTGTTGAGAACAGTTCTTTATTTTGGACTGGTTATTGGGGAGAGAGACACTCAAGAAGCACTTCTTTATCACATGGACTTGCTATTCATCTCACCATCTTCTGAATGGGTGGAGAAATCATCCAGCAGGGGCCTAATAAGCACTTCTATTCTCCAAGCTATAAAACTAAAACAAAAAAAGAAAATGCCCACATTCCATTGTGAAGAGCAAACACCATCCTAAAAATTGGATTGCCAGAAAGGGAATTAAAAATTACAGCCCATAAGCCTTTACCAAATCTGTGTCTGTAGCAAGGTGCTGTGGCCTTCCTCGGAGCCTGGGCCCGAGGAAGGGTTGCGATGCCCCTACTGAGCAGAACCAGGCCCTGCAGGCCAACCAACCCTGAAGCAGAGGAGTGGAGCCAGGGCAGGAAAGTATACAAGGCCGGACCATCAGCTCAGTCAGGGGAAGTTGCCACCCGAGGCAGACGTGTCTTCCCAGAGGCTGCAGTCTGGGCCTGACCCAGGCTCTGTGGCTGTTCAGAGCAACTGCCCCACCAACCGGAGCCTCCAAAGCCTGCCTGGACTGCTGGGCCCAAGTGACTGGAGAGGGCCACTTGGCCTGAGTGACTGGGAGAAGCTACCTGAGACCGTGGAGTGGGAAAAACACCCTGAGGCCAGCCCTGACTTGGAGGAGCTGCCCAATGTCGGGGACTCACTGAAGTGGATGGAGCCAGGTGTACCAGAGGACCCCCTGGGACCTGGAGGAGCTGCCCTCCCGCTGATGACCCTGAGGAGTTTCCGGACCTGCTGCCGGTCAACAGTGGGGGACTCCTGGGACTCCCACTCACCATCTACCCCAGCGATCCCAAGGGAGATGACTGGACACAGGTACCTGGAGACTGGGTGGGAGGAAGTTGCTCAGGGACAGCCGACGCTAGAGTGGCTGAATCTGGGGTTGAGCCAGTCAGTGTGTTGCGGCTGGATCACCGCTGACTCAGTGGCAGACCACTTTGCCACTGGTAGGGCCCTGGGCTGGGATGCAGTGGAGTCGGGTGGGCCTTCATCCCCCTCTTCCCTTCCCTAACCACCTGGGGAGTGCTCGGCTTCTTCTGAACTGCTGGCCAGAGGATACTGAGCTTTGCCAGTCCCGCGTGACTGTAAGGCTTGGGGCTATAGACCACTTCACTTTACTTGCCCTGCCCGCTTGAGGGCTGGGGGCTTCAGACTGCATGGCTAGCCCGCCCCGCCTAGGTCTGGGGGTAAGACTCATAATCCATGAGTTTATTGCCATACACCAAGGCGCTGTAGTCTTCCTGGGCCCAAGGAAGGGTTGCAATGCCCCGGCTGGACCATGCCACCAGCCTAAAATGCCATATACACTGCATTATCTTTACCAAGCCAGCATAACTTGAAATACAGAAGATGTGATAAACTGCCAAGTTGTTGGGGAAATTGTTTATGATTGTTTGTGTTGTAAATAGGTTTAAATAGTCCTTTGCTAACAAATAAGAGGGCGACCAGGCCAGATTCCATATTGGATCTCAAATCCAAAATGGAGTCAAATAACAGAAAAACCAAGACACTGATGCTTGGCAGGGTGCCAGCAAGACAGATCTGCCTGGAGACAGGGTAAAAAGGTGGGAAGCCTATAATGTAGAGTGCCATGTGCACAAGATTGGTGCCGTGTGCACCACCCAAGAAGGGGGAAAAGATCCCGGCCCGTGATTGGCTGATAAAAAAGCAAACCAAGCTGATTTAAGGCAGTCAGTACCACAATTCGGGGCTGTCCATCTGAATGACAGTGTGGCGAGGGTACGTTTGGTTTGCGCAGGCTTCGTGATTCATGGCCGAGAAGCAGACGACTGCGGACCTGGAGCCGAAGTAGACGAATAAGGCAGATCATGAACAGCGCTCCGTGGACTGAGTGAAGATCGATCGTAAATATCCAAAGACTGAGGGGACCCAGGGGTTGCGTTATTGGTATTTGGGCCTAGGGTTTACCCCCACTGTTGTTAACTTCAGTGGTTTTGTGTTATTGTGTTAAATTACCCTTTGATTGGATACCAGTGGTGTGCTTTGCAGTCTGTGCCCGGTGATAGATCCGGAAGCCAGGGTAAAGAACTTCCCCCCGTAACAAAGTTCAGTGCTAAATATAACCTTTTAAATCTTATTTCTACCATTCAGTGTCCTAATCCCCCTTTTACTTGGATGCCCACAAACAATAGCTCCAGGCAAACAAGCAGATATACAGAACCAGTAGCACTGGACACTTGAGGGCTCCAAAGCGATCTGCTCCCTGGGTAGTAATGGCAAATTTTCCCTTATGGAGAGCAAGGCAGCAGCACTAGTAATGAGAAATTCCCTAGGCGAAGGGTTCCAAATAGCAGTAGCAGCAGTGGGAAACCCTGGTAAATATTGTGATCACTTCACCCATCACTTCTATCTATATATATCTATAGATCTAGATATAGATATTTTGAGGTTACAAATCTTCAAGAGAGAAGACTAGAGCTCAAAGTTTACAACCATCTATGGAACCGAAAGTAAACACTTGTATCAGTATTGGTTAAGGAGGCAGAGGTAATATGGGAATCTACCTGTAAGGATTTATTTGATGTCAAACAAGACTCGCCAACAAATTTAACATGTCCCTTAGCTAGTTTGCTGAAGCAATATAGCTTGATGTGTAGTAGTGCATCCAAGGACACAATTCGCAGCAGTATTTACTGACAGTAAAAATGTGAGATGGAGCTGAATATCTGTGTATGTTGTTATATGTATCTGTTCTATATATGACCTCTGAATAACCTAAGTGTAACCGATTCAGCTTAAATATTTCCTTATCTTAGAGTACATCTAGTTTATTACAATGACAAACTTTGCAAAAGTCTAGATGTTCAAATAGAGTACTTTATGCAATGATTATTTGAGTGTGGGGAGCACCCAAGTTGTTCAAAGATAAGTTGAATACATAAATAAAAATAATATATTTTGCTCTTTTAAATTAGTTTTCCCATTTTACTGTAATACAAACATAAAAATACTATATTGTTTTAACAATCCACTTTGTATATACACTTTTGTTAATCTTTAACTTTTGGTTCCATCTTCCTTTTTAAGCTTTTGTTTTAATCTTCATGAAGGGCTTATCTAGCAGTACACTAATGCATGAAATGAATCTTATCTTCCACATAAGATTTTTCTTTAATATACTGATTACTAACTGGAAGAAGATAACTGATCCATTGAAACTCATTTTTCACATTTTCAGAGCAGAAATGTTATTTATTATAATAGGTAATGAAATCCTACAAGGCAGCTCTGGAGTAACATTAAACTGACAGATTTGCAGTAACAGCATTTTCATTATAGGAGTGTCAACACTTATTTCTTACAATAGATGTCAAACAAACTACAACAATCACCTGCTTTCACCAGCATCACGTGGAAATCTGCAAGTATCTCTTCTTACACTCTTTACATTTACTGTTCAGAGTATTACTATCCATATGATTGAATAGTTATTTCTGAAATTGTTTGATCTTTACAGTAGACTTCTAGAATAAAAAAATATGACTTTTGAGTTTGCATATTTAGAGAATGAATTATAGATCAGGTAACAATTCATGAGCAATAATATAAAACAACTTTGACACTGATCTACTTGCAACATTTTTAATGCAAATAAGTGTAATATTTTTGCCCCCCGTAACAGTCAGAGGAGGAGTCTAGGTAAGTATTGCTATTATACAGTCTAACTGAATAATCTTTATTAAATCAATAAGTTCAGAAATCACTGACCCCTCAAAGATGCAGGTCAAGCTGCAGTCCTCAGAACAGTTGATGAAAAGAATTCAGATATGTTAGATAAGAGTGTGCATTTTTAGAAGCACATTATATGGCAACGTAGAACATATTTCTAACAGTTAGAGTGCTATTTCTGAGCTGTCCAGTCATAAATATAGAATTGTTTGCCCTTATGTCTAAACAGCTTAATCTTTTCCTAATAAAATACTCTTAAATCAGTACAAGTAGAATCTAGAGATATAAGCACAAAGAAAGATAAGTAATAATAAAAAAGTAAAACAAGAATTTCAGGTTATTCAGCTTTACAAAATTTTGGCCTCATTACATCTTTATGCCTATTAAAAATCTGAAATAAGGCACTAATGGGATTGTTACATTTATGGATGCCCTTGCTGTACCTATTTACTGCCTCAAGCAGGAAAATTATAGAAGGGACATAAGTGTGAGATTACACTCTGAAAGACTGTCATAATTAACATGATGTAAATGTGAAACAATGTATTTTATAAATCATCATATCCAGGATGCATGAAATACAGCCACCTTTAGGGGACGCATAGTAACTGTTTAATAGAACAAAGCAATATAACACAACATTAAAGAACAGGAGTGAAAAGAACTTGACACTGATAGATACAATTTAATTAGCTTAGTGAGATTTATCAGAATGTTTGGGCTAAGCTGTCTGCTCTTGCAAAACTATCACAAAGACCCAGTGCTGTCTTTTCACACAATGCTTTCCATTCAAAAACTGACTACGTCTTCTCTTCTTAGCTTGTGCAGTCTGATGAGATCATAGCATATGCATGATCAAACATCTTAAAAGAGATTAAGAGAAATCAAAAAGCCTCCAAGGAATGGAAGATGGGATGGATCAGCAAGGAAAGCAACCTCTTGGAGGTCAAAAAGTGCAGGGAAAATGTGAGACCTGTCATAAACCAAGCCGAGTTGGACCTTGCAAAGGAAATTAAAACCGGTACTAAAAGGTTCTATAGCCATATAAATAAAAAGAAAACAAGGAAAGACAAAGAAGTGAGACTTCTAAGCACAGAGGATGAGGTAGAGACTAAAGATCATCTAGGCATGACCCAACTGCCAAACAATACTTTGCCTCAATTTTTAATAAGGGTAGTAGGAGTTAAAAGGTAGTGGAAGGTTGCTAATGGAAATGAAGACATGGAAGTAGAAATTACCACATCTGAGGTAGAAGTCAAACTCATACAGTTTAATGGGACTAAATCAGTGGGCCCGGATAATCTCCCTTGAATATTCTTGGAACTCGCACATGAAATTGCAAGCCAATGGAAAGGCCTTTTAATGAATCCATAAACTCAGGGGTCATACTGGAGGACTGCAAATATGGTACCTCTTTTTAAGAAAAGGAAAAATAGTGATCAAGTAAACCAGACCTGTTAGTTTGACCTCATATGTATGCAACCTAGGCTCTGTCTTCACTGATGGCGACAAATTTGCCGCTGTCAGATCAACTTATCTGGATCGACTGAGCGGTCAGTGAAGACCCATTCAGTCGATCCAGAAATCAACGTATTAAGACCACCTTCTCATGATGCAGTGCCGTGAAGACGGCACACAGAACAGAAGTTGATGGGAGTTACGCAAATTTTTTGCATAGTTTGCGTAACTCCGGTCGATTGCTGCCGAATCTCTGAGGTAAGTGAAAACAAGCTCCTAATCTATCTGGAATTCTTTAAGGCATTTGATACAGTTCTACACAGGAGATTACTAGTTATATTAGAGAACATGGGGAATAATATGAGAATTGAAAGGTGGATAAGGAACTGGTTAAAGGGGAGACTATAATGGGTCATACTGAAAGGTGAACTGTCAGGCTGGAGGGAGGTTACTAGTGGAGTTCCTCAGGGATTGGTCCTGGGATCAATCTTACTTAACATTTTCATTAATGGCCTTGGCATAAAAAGTAGTAGCGTGCTCATAAAATTTGCAGATGAGATAAAGTTGGGAGTTATTGCTAATATGGAAGCCAGGAAGTCATATAAGAAAAACTGGACAACCGTGAAAACTGGAGTAATAGAAATAGGATAAAATTTAATAGTGCAATGTGCAAGGTCATGCACTTAGTGACTAACAATAAGAATTTTTAGTGTAAGCTGTAGGCATATCACTTAGAAGCTAAAGAGAAGGAAAAACACCTGGCTGTAGTGGTTAATTACAGGTTGAGAATGAGCTGCCATTGTGATGTGGCTACGAAAATGGCTAATACAATCCTAGGATGCATCAGGTGAGGTATTTCCAGCAGAGATACAGAAGTGTTAGTACCATTATAGAAGGCACTGGTGAGACCTCATCTGGAACACTGTGCAATTCTGGCTTCCCATGTTTAAGAAAGATGAATTCAAACTGAAACAGGTGCAGAGAAGGGCTACTAGGATGATCAGAAGAATAGAAAATCTACTTTATGAAGAGGAGCTTGACTTGGTTAGCGTACTCAAATGAAGACTGAGGGGATTGCTCTCCATAAATACATCTGAGTGATAAATAACAGGGAGGGAGAGGATTATTTAAGTTAAGTAACAATGCTGATATAAGAACAAATGGATATAAAATGGCCATCAACAAGTTTAGGCTTGAAATTAGACACAGGTTTCTAACCAATAGAGAAGTGAAGTTCTGGAACAGCCTTCCAAGGGGAGCATGGAGGGCAAAAAACCTAACTGGTTTCAAGACTGAGCTTCACACGGCATGCTTTCTGACCTGCGTTATGTGTTAAGACTTTGTATTGATCATATTCAGTCAAAAGAAATGCTGTATGAACTCAAACAAATGCTGATTTTTAAAGAGCATTCAATGCTAGAGTAGAATGCTTGGACAACTCTCTTCACTACCTGTGAGGATTTGGTCACCAAGTTTTGAACCAAATCTTATTTGTAAGCAGATTGTAATTGTAGAGCACTGAGTTTGTATGCAGTGTTCATTGAAATCAACAAACTGGGAAATATTTCAAATATATTTCAAATATATTTTTTTATTATGAGCAATTCTAATAGGAAAATTAAAATATACATTAAATTTCATGCCACCTTTAAAACAGACTGTAGTTAGTAATACTTTAGCAATCTTAACCGAGATGTTTATAAAGGGTCACTTCTGCAATGCGGTTAAAAAATCAAAATCATTAACCTGTGTCCCTGAGGCATGAGTTAATTAAGACAGAAAGCAATGCAGGCACTTCCTCACCCATCAATAGTCTATCCACTACGCTGTTGGAAGCCACATGCCATTATTTAACTTATTTTTGTAATTTCTCTGTGTACTTGGATTTCATTTATCTCTTGCCTTTATTAACTAAAAAGAGGAAGTGCAATTAAGGCAGAAATTAGAGAAAATCAGAGTTTCTTGTAGCCCAAGGGTCTAATTTCTAGCTCTAACAGCAATCAAGAAAAGCTTACATGCATTGTTCAGGTATTTGTTTTTTAAGCTCATTTTAGCCTCAATCCTGCAAGGTGCTGAAATGTTGACAGCACATAGTTAAGCTTTATCCTATTTGTTTTTGTTTTTTTTTCTTTTTGAAGCCAAATCCATCACTTTTTTGAAAGGTTCTTTGTGGATACACAAGTATCCCAACACAGATTAGTGTGTACTTTACCAGTCACTGATATACTCTTTGTTTCTGATCTGAAAGACTTCCACTGACTTCAATGGACACCGAATTAGGCCCATAGCATATTGCAAATCAGCTTAATCATATGTAGGATTCAACAGAAGTTACAATTTATATACTTCTCCTTAAATATGACATGTTGCTTCGCTGTCCAAATAAAATTCAAATGATTTGGGGATAAATATTGTCTGACTGACTTATTATTTTGGATTGTTTGTTTATAATTTTTTTTTTAATTATTGTCTGCTGAATTGAGTTAATCAAAAAATAACGGTCTCCGAAAGAAATTCACAATGACATATTTCTTGCTGAATCTCTGTGATTATTGGAAAGTATGTTTACATATATAGTTTTAAATCAGTATATTAATAAAAACCTTGTCACATGCTTAAGTTGTAGTGATACTGTCTGTTTTTTTTTTTTGTTTTTTTTTTAAACATGCACACAAATTAGACTATTTTCATTTTGTTAAGATATTAAATAAGAACATTATATCACCAAACTACTTCAATCAATTACTCATTATTTCTTAGGCACAAAAGTCGTAAATTATGGAGCATGCCCTCTTTTGAAATAACCAAACAGGTTGTCCTGGGGTGGATTGGGGAGAAGTAACCATTTATTGCATCCTCGTTCCATCTCAACGCCACAAATGAGCAATGAGGGGGTTACTTTATAATCCTTTTATTCATAACAGTATGTAACTGTATATATTTTCAGCAACTCCCCATAGTTTATTTGGTTGCATTGACACCTATAAAATGAATATTAACAACTACATAATGAATACAATTATACTTGCCCCTGTTTGTTGTTTACAGGATTATTGCACAGAGAGCAGGCACCTTGAAACCTACTAACATTCTTTAAAGTATACAATATGCAAGGGAGGGAAATAAGATCATGCTGTTACCACCAAAGGCCTTGAGCAGGAGGGGTGATAGTTATTTTGTTAGCCTTATTCCTTGCACACATGACTAGGAAGGCAGGAAAAGAAAAAAAATAACAATCTCAAGTTAGAATTTACACCAATTAACAGAAACAAGGTTTGCCCATGCCATGACTGTTCCCTGTAGCTTAGGCCTGAACACTTGTCCAGATTTTAACTCTTTATTCTCCTACACCCTCCAATTTTAGAATCATAGAATATTAGAGTTGGAAGGGACCTCAGGAGGTCATCTAGTCCAACCCCCTGCTCAAAGCAGGACTAACCTCAGCTATATCATCCCAGCCAGGGCTTTGTCAAGCCTCAGCTTAAAAACCTCTAAAGATGGAGATTCCACCATGCCCTAGGTAACCCATTCCAGTGCTTCACCACCCTCCTAGTGAAAAACTTTTTCCTAATGTCCAACCTAGACCTCCCCAACTGTAACTTGAGACCGTTGCTCCTTGTTCTGTCATCTGCCACCACTGAGAACAGCCTAGCCCCATCCTCCCTGTATGTTAAAGGCTGCTATCAAATCCCCCCCATTCTTCTCTTTTGCAGACTAAACAAGCCCAGTTTCCTTAGCCTCTCTTCATAAGTCCTGTGCTCCAGCCCCCTAATCATTTTTGTTGCCCTCCGCTGGACTCTCTCCAACTTGTCTACATCCTTTTTGTAGTGGGGGCCCAAAACTGGACACAATACTGCAAATGCGGCCTCACCAATGCCGAATAGAGGGGAATAATCACTTCCCGTGACCTGCTGGCAATGCCCCTCCTAATGCAGCCCAATATGCTATTAGCCTTCTTGACAACCAGGGCACACTGCTGACTCATATCCAGCTTTTTATCCACTGTTAGCCCCAGGTCCTTTTCTGCAGAACTGCTGCCCAGCTCATCGGTCCCCAGTCTATAGCTGTGCATGGGATTCTTCCTTCCTAAGTGTAGGGCTCTGCTCTTTTCTTTGTTGAACCTCATTAGATTTCTTTTGGCCCAACCCTCCAGTTTTTTTAGGTCCTTCTGTATCCTATCCCTACCTTCCAGAGTATCTACCACTCCCCCCAGCTTCGTGTCATCCACAAACTTGCTGAGGGTGCAATCTACCCCATCTTCCAGATCATTAATGAAGATGTTGAACAAAACCAGCCCCAGGACCGACCCCTGGGGCACTCCGCTTGTGACTGGTTGCCAGCTAGACATGGAGCCATTGATCGCTACCCATTGAGACCTATGATGTAGCCAGTTCTCTATCCATTTTATAGTCCATTCATCCAACCCATACTTCTTTAACTTGCTGATAAGAATACTGTGGGAGACTGTATCAAAAGCTTTGCTAAAGTCACGGTATATCACATCCACAACTTTTCCCACATCCACAGAGCCAGTCACCTCTTCATAGAAAGCAATCAGGTTGGTCAGGCATGACTTTCCCTTGGTGAATCCGTGTTGACTGTTCCTGATCACCTTCCTCTCTTCCAAGTGCCTTAAAATGGATTCCTTAAGGACCTGCTCCATGATTTTTCACTCAATTACCTAATAAACTGGGATTTATGCAGCAATGTTAAGCAATTTTGAACATGATAGCTCTACTGGCACCTGCCTACTACATCAATGTGAATTCTGTCTGGGAATGTGCGAAGATACACTGACACTAGGGAAAAAGATGAAGGACTGCAAAAGGAGACAGATATTCTTGGCTTCTAGGCCCCATTGGAATGGAGCTCCACTCTTGTAAAGGCTTAAAGTGTAGCCGTGTTGAGTTGCTGGCAGCAGGGGCATACAGTGGCATAAAGGACAGAAGATGCTGAAATATTGTCTTGCAAGATGGCATGCAGGAAGAGGCAGCTGCCAGTCAGGAATTCAAAGCCATTCAGGAGCAAATCTCCATTCCTGTAGGCCATATGAGAACCTCCTGGCAGTTGCTCCCTCCATTTTTCCATTCCTAACCATACCTCCACACAATGTCTGGGCTGCACAGCTAGGAAAGGAGAGTCCTAAACTCTACAGGAGTGGAACCTCAGTCCTGTGCAGTTTAGAAGTAGCTGCCTTTTTTGAAAATTCCCCACAATGACACTTCACCTGTTTCTACCCACTACCACAGAGAAGATCTAATGCAGCAGGTCATTCTCTATTTACCTATACAGATTCCCTTATTATAGTATCTCAGAAATCTCTTATGATGGATCATAATCTCAGAATGATCTTCCTCTTGCTACCACCCATTTTTTCCTTCCCTGAATTCCCCTTTGTAATGAAAACACAGAAATACACGCAGAGTGGGGAGACAAAATGGCTAACTGACAAGCAAAGCAGATGGAAGTGACAGGGAAATGGCCATTTTACTGGATTTATGTAGCAAATTGGCAAAAACTGCAAATTATGTCACCTGCCAAGGTATACAATTGTACTAGACGTTCATGGTTATGACGTGTCTTACTGCCTCATTTTCATCATATATTGACACATTCACATGGGAAAAAAACATATTTCAATTACTTGCTCTTTTGGCTCCATTTTATCTCTTCTGTTGCCTTTCAATTTCCCATTCTGGCTTTTGGAAGCAAGTGGCAATATTTTCCCTCACCCCACCCCCCACTCTATACTATTACAAATGTTTGTTCTTCTGTATGACTGTGCATTTTCCCACTCCTCCTAGCTGTTTTCATGCGGAGGCAGCTCTCTCCTGTTCCTCCTCAATACTTCACTGCTAGAAGGATCTTGAAGATTTCTTTCCCTTCCTCCTGGACTTTACTGTGGATCTAGTAGGCACCACACCTGTGATTTATGTGGTCTTTGTCTGCCAAAAAGAGTAAACGAAGGACCACGTGCCTGTGGACTCTGCAAAGAGACACATGATGCTTGAGAACTGCTGTTTACTTGAGCACAGAATGTTGTGTTTCAGCATAAAGGATTACGGAGCTTTTGATGTTAAATCAACAGGTATATTAACTAATTATTATAGCTCCAGAAAGAAAATAATATTGGTAAAGTTCAAAAATCTTAAAATAACCTTTTTAATAAGCTTACTTTCCTATAGCAATATTTTCTGAAGCTGCCTGCTGAGCATTCAACAATTGTTTCTTGTCACAATAAAGTTTAGATCGTGTTGAAAAGTAGGTCAGCTTTCCTGCTCTGCTATTCTCCCATGACTGGGTCTAGCAACTGTATAAAAATGCTTTTCATTTTTAAAAAGATGTTATCTTAAATATTTAACTACCTTGTACTTAAATTGGCCCCAAATGTTAGATGATCTCATTCTTTCTGATGTAATCTGAAGAGCTAGTGATGTTACCTTAAACAACCTACTTTTATCCTCATTTGTATGAAGTGGTTCAGGCTTCACATAGCTGACAATACCATGATCAACAGTCCTACTGAATGCTTATATTATATAGTGTTACTATATTTATTTTAAGTGTGCAGTGCTAAGATTTAAAAACCATTTGAAAAGGTTCTCTTTAGTGTCTGTGGTAAATACAATTTTCAACCACGTTTCATACAATTTTTCCATGTCGTAGTTATTATGAATAATATGTACATGTCTATTTAAGACAGCTGTTTCTAATAAGAATCATTAGCCAAGTTTACAGTGTTCCAACTTTTGAAAGGTTCTGGTCCTGCAAGGGACAGAAGAGCAAAGGTGAACACAATAAACAAGCATGGAAAGAATTAACCAAGCTTTTGAAATGTGCAAAGAAACGTCAATTGTTGTTTTCAATGGAAGGTAAAGTCACATTCTTATTATATCTGTACTGGTTCTTTCATGCTTAATTATGATTATAAATGGACTCTGACTTTAACTTTGGATCTGGACCCAACCTTTCCCAAAGGTTTTTGGTGTTCTCATCTGATATTTTTGGTTCAGGCCCATCTCTAGTCAAGGACATACAGTGTTTAGTTTAAAATATTTATCATCTGGATTTAAAAAAATAATATTTCACCAATTTTTATTTCACCAATAAATAAATAAATGAGCCATCTTTTTCTTCCTCTTTTGTCATTCAGAACTTTACTCAGAAAATAGATACCTGCTTGTAATCACTTATGAAATTCTAGATGGCAAATCACAAACCAGGTAATGGCAGTTTTTAATCTGAAAGGTAAAGTATGCTGAGTCATTTTGCATCAAGATACATTTTCAAGTCCCATTATATCACACATTAGAACTGTGTAAATATGTTCTTTGGCATGATGTGACTCAATGAGATTCATCTGAAGTCACTTACCATGCAAGGTCTTTAGACTACATTAAGATTTAAACAACGACCCCATATGGTCAGCACTTGAGCTGGGTAAACAATAGTGAAAATTATTTGCAAACATGGTTGTGAATTATAAATTGCATTTATTTTTGTCCAGGTTTACACCCTTTTAGTTAATTTTTCCAAATTTGATTTACACAAGTATTTCATTCACACAAAAGTATTCCCATGAATAAAAGATCTACTCGTCCCTGAGATACATATTACATTGCCAAATAAATAATCTGTCCCCTAAAGATTGACTTTTCTCAACAGTAGCTTGCCCGAATCTGATTCTAGCAGAGTTTTTGGCTGCACGATGCAACTTGTTTGTAAGCATGTTAATACTATTTGGTCTTTTGCTCCAGGCCTCCATGGATGTTTTGACAGAGCTCTTTGACTTCAACAGGAGTTGTAGAAGCAACTTTTTTTCTTCTTATTTAGGTGCTTAATTTTAGTCACCAAAATTTAACATTGTGGCCTACTATGGTCAGTGAGTTAGATCAATAGTAATAGTGACAGACAATGGGAAATTCAATCAGTGCATTTGTTAGTATATACGATGGAAAGCTACATACAGAAGCTATTCAACCAACATTGAGAGCTCTGACACTACAGCAATTAATCAAAACGACAAAGATATATGTTCATAAACTTAATTTATCCTCATTCCATTCTTAAATTCAGTCTCTATATAAATACAGTTGCAACACTTCCAAGTGTCCCTTTTGAAAAATCTGCCTGGCCAGAAGTTTCCAAATATTAAAGCAACAGTAAACACAAAGAGTTACCACAAAAAATATATAATTTGATTAAGTCACCAATCACACAGCTTGAATAATGAATTCTAAATAGTGACTGAATAATCACAGTGAATGGAATGAGACCAATCACAGGCTTAAATTTGATCTCACAAAGCATTCAAGCAATTGCAAATAATTAATAATTTCATAAAAGCCATGTCATGTGTGTTAGAAATTAATGAACAGAAAATGGGGACTATATTTGGTGGACAAATTCACCCCAAGAAATAATTTGACAATCTTTAATCTGCACAAAGGGATTCTCATCTACTCAGACATGTTGGGCCAGATATACAGTACAGTAGATACTCCCTATTCCATCCTCCAAGTTTATCCTCTAAACCTAATTATCAAATCTGTGACCTGGGAGGGGAATATCCCTAGAATGTCTTCATAATCTGAGGTCACTCTACAGTAGAGAGTGCTTCACAATTTAGCAGTTTTACTTTGTACAAGTTTGCCCTCACTTGAGGGCTTGTCTTTACCAGTTCATTAGGTCATGTTAGGACATAATTTTGAGGAATCATGGTAAACGACACAATTTTAAACCCAATTCCTTACTCAGTGTAGACAGAGGCTATTGTTTAACATCAACTGGTCATGGTTAGACCTATGGTGAATCGTAGGATTTCTAAATCTTTCAGTAAACATGGACTGTTTTGAGAGAGTAATGTTTGAGGTTTCACTGAGAGCATTTTACACAGCTCTCGTCTATATCCCATTATTATATGAAGCAGATTCTATGAGCCAGTAGCCTCAGACCTTTTTGAGCTGCATCAAGTCTACCTTTATTTTTATTTTTCATTTTTTTGGATGATGAGAAAATTAAAGCAATGTTAATATTACTCAACAATCAGAATGTTTGGTCATCTTATTCCCTTGCTCTTTGTCTATACTTGTCCTTCTTTCTCCTGTCCTGGGCAATGACAAAAGGCCTTATCCAAAGGCCACTGAAGTAAATGGAAAGACTTCATGCAGTGGTACAATGACCCTCTCAACTATACGTAAGAGAAGAAATATTGCAGTGATACATACAATTTGTTTATTGTTTGTATGCTCACCTACAGCAGACTGTAAATAGTTCATAATTTCAGGGAAACAGTGCCTCCTCCTTTATTAAATCATCTTGAGCAACATTAAATTACTTTTTCAAACTCTTTTAATCTTTTTACTCAGATGTCCTTTGGGATACCAATTACTTTCAAAGATACTTGCTCTGCAACACAAACTCAATTTGAAGGCTAAAAATAAAGTAAGTAGTTAAAGAAACTATTTCTATAAAGTGATTTTTTTTTGGAGCACAGCAAAATAAAAACCAATTGTCAACATCAATAAACTTATGAAATTTTTTGTTAACCATTTTTAGTGCTATTAGCTATCAATAAAGTATTCTGAACCAAATTAACCTAACCATCATTTGAATTGTCAGATTCATACAATTTAATTTGCATCATTTTTTTCATTGTTGTACACTTGCTATAAAAAAACTACTAAGGCTATGATTGCAAACTCTTCCTCACCTCCTCAGACCTTGACTATGCTGCTGATGTTGTTCTTCTAGTACAGAGCACTGACAAGTTTCGCGAGACACTCCAGCAAATGGAGGAGTTGTCAGCTAAGGTTGGACTCCATGTTTTGTGTTCAAAGACAAAGCTGCAAAATCTAGGAAAAGGTCCACCTGTGACTACGACCTCTTTGAATAATGAATCTGTCAAAGCAGTCACCAGCTTTTGCTATTTGTGTTCTATAGTCACCAGTTCTTCCAACTCTCACACAGAGGCTCTCTACGAGAGTGGCATCACAGCATATGACATGAGTCATTTACAGAGAATATGGAATCAACACCATCTCATCACGACAACCAAGTTCAGGATCGACTGGAGCTGTATCCTCTCTATACCGTTGTACGGTTGCGAAACATGGACACTATGCTGCTTAGACTGGGCAAAACTGGAGGCTTTCCACACAAAATGCCAAATGACTTCATTTGTAATGCAGATGTTTACACTTGCTCTGGCCTACAGACTACTGGAGCCATTTCCCACAGACGACCTCCTATACTCTTCAGACATGATGAGAGAATGCCACAAGAAATTCTGGCGAACGCCATTCCCCAGGTGGCTTTTAACATCCGGGATAAAATTCCACCAACTGAGGGGTGGAGGTGGCCCAGAGGCAGATCCCATATTACATAGGATCATCAAGTCTGTTTCGATGTTGAACTGTAAGCCCATCAAGCCCTTGTGGCCACACAGGAATGGACCAAATGGCGAATGATTGCTACGGCCAACTGTTTAGCTAAGCATTGAGGAATAAGTAGTTTTGCTGAAGATGAGCAAAGCTCTCTAGAAATTGGGAGAGGTGCACCTGGGAAGGAGAGATCAATAGAGGAGAGGGGGAAGTATTTATGTCTATAACAACAGACTAATCAACGGTTTGAAAATTCAGATTAGAAGAGAGGAATTTAATCAATGCCTTCTGTTCATTCATGATAGTCAGCAACAAAGATGCAGCCTGCATCAGCGTGTAATTCAAACGAACGAGGTAATTTCATAGTACAGTGAGGAAAACTGCCTCGGCACAGTCTACTCATTGACACCCATGACCTCATGCTGTCACTTTTAATTCTCTAAAACTATTGTTTCCAACATCTACTGCTGTCAGAGCCAATTCACACTCTCTGAGCAATGGAGCACATTCTAGATCTTCACATGTCAAAAAGGAGAAAAATGTATCCGAATACCTAAAGGGACAGAAAATCATTAAGTAACAACGTCAGGTAGTCTAAGTCCATATTTAGGTTTTGTTAAATAAATTTTTCGAAGACCAATATAAATAGGAATGTGTTCATGAAATTTATATTTTACATATTCACTCAAAACATCTTTTTGTTGGATTTATCTGGATGTAAAACTGGCCCTATGACACACAGACACACACACACTTAATACTTGCCACTAGGATTGGTCAAAAATTTTCCATCAAAATTGTTTTTCTACAGAAAACTGGGTTTTCAACTAAACTACTCTTTTGTGAAAAGTGTCAGCTTTCCATGGAAAATGTTGAGTTTTTGTCAAAAACATTTTGGCTGAAAACTGAAAACTTTTGTTTTGTAATTAAAAGTCTAAATTTTCCACATTTAAAAAAGAATTCCAACCAGCTCTATTTGCAATGCAAATGTTATTGGTATTATGCTAGTTCGTGAGATCCAAAAGTGAAACTATAAACAGAAGTGAAAATGACATTTAATGATCCAAGTCAAATGAAATATAAAAAGCAAGCAAACAGCTTATGTAAAAAAAAGTAAATTAACTTTTAACATTCTTTCAATTTTAATAAGCTAAGGTGTTAATAGCAACACAAGAATATTTTTTTAAACAAAATTGGGTCTGATTCTCCAGCCCAACTCATCAGCTTTACATCCAGATAAATCCTTTGAAGTCAGCAGATCTACCTCAGCAAAGGACTAGTGCTGACAGAGTAGAGAATCAGGTCATTAGTTTCTCAAATGAAATTCCTTAATTGGTATCAAATGATCCAAACACTGTGGTTTATTTATTTATTTCTTACAGCTGTTCCTTCCCCTAGTCTCAATGGAAGTGCTCAAGTTCACTCTGAATCAAGCTTTAGTGATGAACCCCAGGTCTCCTTACAAATGGCCATATTGCTCCAAGATTTACACTGTCATAAATCCTGCTGTGTATAAGTGAGGCACATCAAACGCCACAGAACCTGGATGTGGTGGTGAAATGTGGCTGCAACCTCTTATCTGGGGGAGAGGTGGGGAGGGGAGCAGGGAATGCAGTGAATGGCGTAGGGGCCAGGCCAGGCCAGAAAGTGACGCATCCAAGGAATTTACTAATTCAGTGTCTCCTTATGGTAGAACTCCTATGGAACCTTGGCACAAATTAAGTGTGTCAAGGTTGCCCTTTTGTTGAGGTGAAGAAAATCTCTGGGGAAGAGGACTTGTACAAGGAGGTGAGATTGAGTCTTGGCAAAATGTACAGATCCCTTCCCCTCACTTTCTCTATAGAAATGTGGGTGTTGGTTGAAACCCCCATGTGATGCAAGGATCTTAGCTGGCAGACAGAGCTGTAAGTGACAGCTCTATATGTCATTATTTTTTAATCATACCAAAAGAACATTCTCCTATTTTGTAGATTGAACAAAGATAAAGACACACCTGAAGCAAAGTTAAAGGGAACACTAGATCTGGAAGAGAAAAGATAGTATAGTTTCTTGCTTTGAAAGACAGAATCCTTACTGCAGCATGAAGGAAACGGCTACTGCAAACTATTTAGATTCTTGTTCTTATTAACACTAGCTTCAAATATTTAGGGGAAGGCATATGAAATGTGAAAGCAACAAGCTTTGTCTGTGAAACAGAGTTTAGAAGAATGTAATAATTCCATGAAGTTTGGGACACAACATGTTGGAGGGGCACTATAAGAAACTGGGTCTGAATTAATTTCAGTGAAATGAATTGTTTGTATTTATGCAAGACAGATATGAAATGTGTCATGTTCTTCCAGCGATGAGGTAGTGCATATATTCTCTCTCTCTCACACACACACTCACTCACACACACACACACACAGAGGGAGAGAGAGAGAGAGAGAGGGAGAAATTTCAAAATCTCTTTAGCCCTTACCATATATTCTTGTGTCTAGGAATCTAGCCAATAATAATTATGAGGCAGTGGCCAACCAGTGGGAAAATACTGCAATCGACTTGAGAAAATTAACAGGGTCCCCATCTTGTGGCAAGAATCAAAATTTGCACACTACATCAATCAACTCATGAGCCAGGAACTCCTTCGTCTGAAGGCAATAGCATTCGATTGAATGGGAAAACAGGAGCTGTGCTAAGCATTTCTCAGTTGATGTTGCTTTTACAGTACAATGCATTAAAGGGGTTCTATTCTCTATGCACTGTACACTAAAAAATTCAACTCGCCATTATTTTTGTGCAATCAAGAATGTCATGTTGGAGATGGGCCTGCAGCTGTTCTATAAATATAAAACATTTCACATGCACTGTAAAGCTGTATTATATGTTGTTTCTTTTGTCCTAAAGACCACAGAATGACAAGACAAGACATCAAGAATGTGGTTTAACTAGGACACAACTTTAGTAATTTAACACATTTGTAAGAATCAACTTTTCTTCAATAATCTTTACAACCTGGGGAAAAGCTGCTCACAGATTGCCCCACCACCCAAAAAACTTTTAAGCTAGTCCCACCATGGTTGCTGGAAAACCACTGCTGTCCCCTTTCATGAGGGTTGAAGGTATGGAAAAAAGAAGGTGGCTGTACCAACCATTAGGAACCTCAATCCATCTCCCCTCACCTTCTTTAAGGGATGCCTTCTCCTAATCCTGAATCCAATGCAGTTTATCAGGGAACCAGACTGCTCGTACTGAATGCTGGCCAAACTGCTGTACTTTACACCTTAACCTATTCACAGGTCCCTAGGCTGCCATGCCTCCTGGACCAACTTGACAGTAAGGGGATAATTCCTTCCTGGCCCCCAAAAGGACAACTGGCATCTTACCACCAGCAAAGCCCAGAATCCTGGTTCTACTTCAGTCCTACAATGGAGTGAGGGAATCTCTTGTTCCAGGCACTGAAGAGCACCACAGGAAAAGATCAGGATTTATTATAAGCCCTTTCCTCAGGTGCATGGAGGACAAAAGGCTTGCATTGCATTGCCTCCTTCAATTCAGCCTATCAATTAGGCAGTCCCCATTCCCTACCCTTAATCTCCTCTCCCCAAGCTAATGAGTAGTTAGCAAGGAAAGGTGGAGGCAATCCTTTAAAGTTGCCCCAGAATTTTCTTTCCTGTCCCAGCCTCCTCACATTTGGGGCTGGGGTGACTGGGTGTGGGAGTGGGAGTGGGGAATGAGTGAAGGGTCTCATTGTTAACTTATTACTTCTATAACAATGTCAAAGTAAATAAGAGGCCACTTCGCAAAAATATTACACCACACTGATACCAAAGAGCTTTGGATGGTTGTGTACATGCAAATGGTGTATTCTGGTGTGTACATATTTTAGTTCCTCTTGTTAGCTGGGGCTCTGGCAACCCAAAGCTCCTGGTAACTTTTACTCTGTGCAAGGTGGTGTCAAGAAATAAATCAAATGGAGACACAGCCATCCAGCCGATAGATGGACTGGTAGAAACAGTATAACACAAGAGTGCTCTCACTTAAAAGCTATACTTTACTTAGTCTCAAGCACTTACACACGTCCACAATGAGTTAGTAAAACACACCCATCCCTCAATAATTACCGAAGTTTGGGTGGCTTTCCAATTGGCGAGTCTTCCAATTGCCATTGGGGGACCGCAAAACTGTGTCCAGGAAGAGATCCCAAGGAGTCCAAACCTCTCTTCCCTCCTTTATCCTTGTTAGTAGACAAAAACACATGAAGAAAAAGGCTCGTTGGGCAAGGAGTTTCAACAGCTAATCAAGAGTACTAATTAACTAGATGTGTTCCTGCAGAATCAGCATGTCTTGTGGCCCTGACAAACATCTCCCAGAGGGCATGCACAGATTAGCTTCTTGCTATTCTCGTAAAAGACAGATCCCAGCACATCCACCAGAGACTCCATGGGGAGGGAGAGTGCAGAATCAGATAAAGGCCTGCAGAAAAAACTACCAATTTTGGCTCCTGTTAGCAACAAGTAAGATAATCAATATTACACTATCAAGTGGTCTCTGGCCCTTTCACTGATCTATCAAAATCTTCCCGTAAACGCTAACATCCAATTCTGGACTGTAGAGGCCAGAAGGTGTGGCCTCCCGTGGAGATTGATGGCGAGGGAGGGCCAAAACCTTCTGGGGGACAGAACCTAGAAGTCCACCCCCACCTCACCAGAAGCAAAGAGGCAGGACAGGAAGTGTAAAAGGTGGGCCTTCCAGCTCAGTTGGGAGAAGGCAGCCATGGGAGAAGGATGTCTCTCCCTTGGTGCTCGGGCCTGAGCCTGACCGTTATCCTGAGAAGAGGCTGCCAGGGCTGCCAACTGGCTGGGGCCCTGAGGACCTGCCGGAGCTACCTGAGCCTTGTGAGCCAGAGGAGGGCCCTGAGCCTTATGACCTGGAGTTGCTACACAAGCTGACTACCCCCTGCAAAACCGAGGAGGCACCTGGCCCTGGTGACCTGGAGAGCTGCCCTCCGCGGACGGCTCCAAGGAGCTCCCAGACCTGCTACTGATCGATGAGGCCGAAGAGTTCTGAAACCTCCCCCTGGCAGAGGACCCCGAGGAGACTGAGCATGACTCAGGGAACAAGGTACTCCAGTGAAAGGGGGGAAGGAAGAAGCCCAGGGAAGGCAGACACCCATCCGACTTGTGTTATGGCCTATGGCCGAGTCAGTGCGTTTCGGCTGGAGCCCCACTGACTCAATGATGGGACAGCCTATCACTGCCAGGGCCCTGGGCTGGGATGCAGTGGAGTCGGGTGGGCTTGCATCCCCCTCCCCACTTTTTACTCCAATCTTGGGGTGATCGCCCCACCTAGTGCTAGAAACTCGTGGCTCTGCTTACCTGACCTGCCTGAGGGTTGGAGCTGTAAACTGTTTGTGTACCCTGCCAAGGGCTATAGACTACTGTCCTTGTCTGCCCGCCCTGCTTTAAGGCCGGGCTTTAGACTATTTGCTTGCCCTTCCTAGGGCTACCGCCCATTTACCCCATTGGGCCCCGACCCGCCGGAGAGCCTGGGCTGTGAATTGTTTGCTCATCCTACGGAGGGCTAGTGACTGCTCCCCTTTGCCTGCCACTCTTTATCTGAGGGCATGGGCCATGAATGGTTTGCTCACCCTATCAAGGGCTAGAGACTGCTCCTTTTTGCCTACCCCACCCTGTCTAAGGGCCTGGGGGGAGAGGTGTTTGCTCCCCCTGCAGAGAGCCAGAGACTACTGCACTTTACCAGCCTAGCCCTACCTAAGGGCCTGGGCTTTGAACTGTGTGCTTTCCTGGTTGAGGGTAAGAGACTGCTCCGCTTTGCCTGCCCGCACTGTCTGAGGGCCTGGGCTTTGAACTGTGTGCTCACCCTGCAGAGGGCTAGAAGCCTCCTACCCTGACTGTGGGTTCAGGCCCCAACCTACTGGATCTCCCTGCCTGAGGGTTTGCGGTGTGCCCAGGACAGTGGGATTGCCCAGCGGGGCTGAAGGGGCCCGGAACTGCCAACTCCCCCCAGGACACAAGGGCTGGGAAGTGTGGCCTTCCACAGAGATTGATGGCAGGGGATGGCCAACACCTCCCACCCACGTCAGGGAACATTTACACATGGTGGAGAATGCGGGCAGCGATTGCCCCTTGACGATGAGAAGGCTGCCACAAGGCCATTCCCTGCCTCAGCAAGCCATGATGGACCTCGAGAATCCGAAGCAGTGGTGGACCGAGACACAATAACAGCAAGCTGCCCAGCTTCAGCAGCAGCAGCAGCAGCAACTGGTACAGACCACAGGGGCCCAACAGGAACAGCTAATCTGGGAACAGATCTAATCTGGGACCATAGGGGCCCAACAGAAACAGCAACATCAGTGCATCCAGCAGCTGACCGCCCTGCAGCCCAGCTGCAGCAGCCCAACCGCTGGAGGAACCCTGGCCCCAGTCGGCCACCCAATGCCACGCCGCTTTACCAAGCTGGGGCCGGACGATGATGCCAAGGCATTCCTGATAACATTTCAACATGTCGCTTTGGCCACGGGCCGATCCCCTGTGCAGTGGGCCACCCTATTGCCCCCGCTACTTGACTGGGATTCCCCAGGCAGCCTATCGGGCCATCTCCGAAGAGCAGGCTCACGACGACAGCCCGTGAAGTCTGCGATCTTGGATGTCTTGGACATTAGTCCCGAAACCTCTCAGTATCAGTTCCAGGGAAAGAGGAACCTCCCGGGAGCCCAGCCCCCCTGTGGCGCTGAAGGACACATGTTGGCGATGGCTGCAACCTGAACAACGCTCGGCAATGGATCTCGCTGACCAGATTGCCATCAAGCAGCTCCTCCATATTCTGCCACCTAGGGGGAGGACATGGGTCACGCCCATGATGCCGTACACCTCATGGAGGATTTCTTAGTGGCCAGGACTCCACCATGACCAGGGGCCCCCATGGAGGCCTGGAACCCTTCAGCACCTGCACCTCCACCCTATCAGTGGAGTCCCGCCACTCCTGACTCACCCACTGGAGGTAACCATCTTCCTGCCTCCAGCCCCATTGACCCTCGCCACTCTCAGAGCTCCCATCGGGCATGGTTGAGAAAGGACACTGGCACCCTGGGATCCCTCAGACCATGCCCGCAAGACCAGAGCCCGAACTGGCCCTCCTGAGGTCAGCCCCTGCTTCACCTGTGGCCAATACAGCCACCTAGAAAGACAATGCCCGGCTATGGACTGCTCGTTCAGTCTGGTGTGCACCGGAGAAGGGCGAGCCCGGCAACATCGGACTGCAAAAGTGATGATCTCTATGGGGCTGCCTGGCCAGTAGGTACAGGTGTTAGTGGACTCGGGATGCGGACAGACACTGGTACACCGGGAGCTGGTCCCAACAGGCAGACGGATCCTAGGACAGGTCCACCACCGATGCATCCATGGGATATGAGGGAATACCCCACCTGCCCTGTCCCATTATCCATTGATGGGGTAACCCGAGTGGTGCCAGAAGGGGATAGCCGCTAGTCTGCTCTATCCAATTATCCTTGGCCGGGATTGGCCAGAGTTCCACTGAGTCCTGCAGGCCATCACCCTTCAAGAGCTTCCCAGGTGGGTGGCCGTAACCGCGGTGGCCTTTTTGGGAAAATTCCCCGACCAGAAGTCTGAGGCAACTCCAATGCCATCCGGCAACCAGGCGACCACTGAAAATGCCACACTGTGTCCGTTGGAGGAAGATGACCTGTCCCAGAGCATCCTGGGGGACTTTTGTCAAGACCAACAGGAAGACTCCACTCTGAGTCAGGTATACATGCAACTCGCATTCGTGGATGGGGTTGCTATCAGCCCAGATGGGCCCAACCAATTACCTCACTTTGAACTCCACGCTGACCATTTGTATCGCATCAAATGGGATCCCCGGACCCGGGAGCACTGGTCTCAGTTAGTGGTATCCTGAGTCCACCGATGAGCCATCCTGAAGTTGGCTCATGATATTCCCGCCGTTGGCCACCGGGGGCTAGAGAAGACTCTAGCCCGGGTCTTGACCCACTTTTACTGGCCAGGCATGTGCCAGGAGTTGAAGGACTATTGAGCATCATGCCCGGAGTGCCAAATGGCGGCACCACCTGGCCTACCAAGAGCCTCCCTGGTGCCTCTCCCACTGGTTGGAACCCCCTTTGAGAGAGTTGCGATGAATCTGGTGAGACCTCTTGCCAAAATCATGGCCGGCTTCCGCTACATTCTGGTGGTCATGGACTATGCCACCCGCTTTCCCGAGGCTGTCCCCCCTGAAGAAGGCTATGGCCTGAACCGTCGCCGCGGAGCTGATGAAATTCTTCATAGGGGTAGGCCTACCCCAGGAGATCCTCTCCAACCAGGGAACAAACTTTACGTCACGTCTACTCCGGAAGTGTGCATTATATTGGGGATTAAGAAGCTCAAAATGTCTGTATACCACCCACAAACAGACGGCCTCATGGAGCGATTCACTCATACTCTGAAGAGGATGCTCCGTAAATTCTCCCCCAAGGAGTTACGCCACTGGGACCAGTTAATCCCTCCCCTGCTCCTGGCCATCCACGAAGTGCCCCTGTCTTCGACTAATTTTTCTCCTTCTGAATTATTGTACAGGCGTCAGCCCTGTGGTATATTAGATCTCATGAAGGAGTAAATGGGAGCAGACCTACGCCCAGTCTCAAGGATTGCTCCAATATGTCCTTTCCCTGCAGGACTCGTTGGCCCAGGCTGGGGCGCTCGCTCGGGAGAATCTCCAAGACACCCAAGGGGCCCAAGTCTCAATGTACAACCGCAGAGTGCGCACGAGGACTTTCCAACCGGGACCAGGTCCTCGGGCTTCTCTGCTCTAAGGAGTCCAAGCTACTGGCCCAGTGGCAAGGCCTGTATGAAGTCATCCAACAGATGGGCCCCATCACCTATGAGATCCACCAAGCTGACCGCCAGAAAACCAGACAGACATACTATGTGAACCTACTGAAATCCTGGCGTGAATGGGAAGCACTGATGATCACACCATACCCCCTAAAAATGAAACTAGGACTGCGAGTCCCGGAACCAGATGACCTCCTGGAACCCCTGCTCGGTGACACCTTCAGTGAAGCAGGTCCAACACTTTCTGGAGTCCTTTTCCAAGACCTTCATCACGATGCCGGGCCAGACCACCCTAGTGTACCACCCGATCCAGACTAACCCAGAGGAGGTGGTCTGCATGCCAACCTGACTCCTCCCTGCGTCACCTGTAGGAGTCCATCGACCAAGAGGTTCAAACAATGCTGGACCTCACAGTGATTGAGCCCTCAATGAGTGAGTGGTGCAGCTCCGTGGTCCTGGTCCCCAAACCAGATGGGTCCCAGAGATTTTGTATTGATTTTCTGAAAGTCAACCTGATATCCAGGTTTGATGCTTATCCCATGCCCCAGGTCGACGAGCTCCTTGATCACTTCGGGGAGGCTCAATATATCTCGACCCTAGATTTAAAAAAGGGTTACTGGCAAATCCCAATGGAGCCGGGGTCAAAGGAGAAAACAGCATTTGTCACCCCCAAAGGGCTTTACCAATTTACTTGGATGCCCTTCGCTCTATACGGGGCCCCCACAACCTTCCAGCGGCTGATGGACCAGTTCCTGCAGCTCCTCGCTGAATGTGTGGCTGCATGTCTGGATGATATGGTCATTTACAGTCGTCCCTGGGAGGACCACCTCAGCCACATAGTGGCCGTACTGAGAGCCCTTCGGGAAGCTAGCCTGATGGTCAATCCTAAGAAGTGCCGCATTGGCTGGTGGGAGACCATGTGTCTCAGCTATACCTTAGGACAAGGAATGGTGAGTCCCTTCATCGGAAAGGTGCAGGTCATTCAGGAACAACCCTCCCTGACCACGAAATGGCAAGTCAGGCAATTGCTGGGGTTGGTGGGATATTATCGGCGGTTCATCCCCGACTTTGCCACCGTTGCTACCCGCTCCCAACAAATTTGATAACCAAAACCCAGCCGGTGTGCATACGGTGAACCTGAGTGCAAGAGGGCGTTTAGAGCCTTGAAGGATACACTCCGTTGGGAACCCATGCTGTACAGCCCCAACTTTGTCCATGTCTTCATTGTCCAGATGGATGCTTCAACCGTGGAACTAGGCACGGTCCTATCCCAGGACACTGACGGGGAGGAACACCCAGTACTTTACACCAGCCGTAAGTTATTCCCGATAGAGCAGAAATATTCGGTAATCAAGAAAGAGGCACTGGCCATGAAGTGGACGGTGGAAGCGCTTCGCTATTACCTCCTTAGAAGCCCCTTCATCATGGTGACCGACCATGTGCCCCTAAAATGGCTCCAACAGATGAGGGATACTAATGTGCCAGTATCTGGTATCACAACTGTTTGCCTTTACTGTGCGGCACCAAGCTGGTTGGCAGCATGTAAATGCCGATGCGCTGTCATGCCTCGGGGAAGGGGGCAGTCCAGCCCCAAAAACCAGGAGCTGGATTTGAAGGGGACTGTGTGCAGGGGCCGGAAGGTGTGGCCTCCCTTGGAGATTGATGGCGAGGGAAGGCCAAACCCCCTATGGATGGCAGAAGCTGGAAGTCCAACCCCACCTGACTGGAGGTGGAGAGGCAGGAGAGAAAGTATAAAGGGCAGGACTTCCAGCTCAGTTGGGAGAAGGCAGCCGAGGGAGAAGGATGTCTCTGCCTTGGTGTGCTCAGGCCTGGACCTGACTGTTATCCTGAGAAGAGGCTGCCAGGGCTGCAACTGGCTGGGGCCCTGAGAACCTGCCAGAGCTACATGAGCACTACGAGCCAGAGGAGGCCCAGGGGCCTTATGTCTTGGAGGAGCTGCCCACACCGTGTAAAGCCAAGGAGGTACCTGGTGCTTGTGACCTGGAGAAGCTGCCCTCTGCGGACAGTTCTGAGGAGCTTTCGGACCCACCACCGATCGATGAGGCCAAAGTGTTCTGGAACCTCCCCCTGGCAGAGGACCCCAAGGAAACGGAGGATGACTCAGGAAACAAGGTACTCCAGGGAAAGGGGGGAAGTAAATTGCCCAGGGAAGCCAGACACCAGTCCGGCTGTGTTATGGCCTATAGCCGAGTCAGTGTGTTTCAGCTGGAGCCCCACTGACTCAGTGACAGGACAGCCTATCACTGCCAGGGCCCTGGGCTGGTACGCAGTGGAGTTGGGTGGGCTTACATCCCTCTCCCCACTTTTTACCCCGATCTTGGGGTCATCGCCCCACCTAGTGCTAGAAGCTCGTGGCTCTGACTGCTCGCCCGGCCTGAGGGCTGGGGCTGTAAACTATTTGTGCGCCCTGCCATGGGCTATAGACTACTATCCTTGTCTGCCCACCCTGCCTAAGGGCTGGGCTTTAGACTATTTGTTTGCCCTTCTTAGGGCTACCGCCCATTTACCCCATCGGGCCCCGATCCACTGGAGAGCCTGGGCTGTGAACTGTTTGCTCAGCCTACCAAGGACTGGAAACTGCTCCCCTTTCCCTGCCCCGCCCTGCCTGAGGGCTTGGGCCGTGAACTGTTTGCTCGTCCTATCGAGGGCTAGAGACTGCTCCCTTTTGACTGTCCTGTCCTGTCTAAGGGCCTGGGCAGAGAGCTGTTTGCTCGCCCTAACAAGGGCTAGAGACTGCTCCGCTTTTCCTGCCCACCCCGCCTGGGGACCTGGGCTTTGAACTGTGTGCTCACCATGCAGAGGACTAGAAGTCTCCTACCTGGCATGCCTGGCCCCAACTCTGGGTTTGGGCCCCAACCTACTGGACTGCTCTGTCTGAGGGTTGGCGGGGTACCCAGTGGGGCCGAAGAGGCCTAGAACTGCTATCTTCCCCCCTTTTTGCTAGAATTCCCCAGAGGGCATATTCCCAGGGGCTGGGCGGTGTGGCCTCCTTCCGAGATTGACAGTGAGGGAGGGTCACCACACTCCACCCACGCCAGGGAATGTTTACACGGGCCCAATACTATTAAATACTGAATTGAAATGTTTCTATTTAAAAAACCACTCCAATCCACACATATTATCTTGCAAAATCCAACTAAGATGTGGTTGAAGTCAGAATAGGATGTTACAGGAGCTAAAATATGTGCACACGTGAATTGACAGTAGAGTTTCTGGTTTAATGCTTTAAGGGATTGGTTTACTTTGCTCATTCAAAGCCAATTCACTTCTTTTCTCTCCACTCTTTTGGAGCTGATTGCCTCATCACTATGTGCTGTTGCACGTGCACTGAGAAACTGAGTGATTTGAGAACATGCTTGTAAATATGTTTTCAAAAAATACTCATATGTACACTGTATTTAACAATGTTTAGATTTTTCAAGCCAAGAAAAGGGAGAGATTTTCTGTTTCGATTAATATTGCAGATCCCTAACATGTAATTCAAATTCCTATTACATATTCTTTACTTACTTACATGTTCTGCATGTACAATTCCTATTGAAAATGGGAGATAAATGTGCAGAATAAGAGAATATGAAAAAGGCATTCGCAGAATGCATTGTTTTTGTATTAGACATAAACCTTTCAATTCAATAACCAACGTTACTGAATAAAACTAATTATACAAATAACAAATGCTGTATAATGATTATGGACAGAATCCCCAAATGACTCAGCAATGAATAACTTTTTCAGTCTAACTTCAGTATGTTACCTAGGGAGGTGGTGGAATTTCCATCTTTAGAGGTTTTTAAACTGCGGCTTAAAAGCCCCAGGGTAGTATTCTTATTAACAAAAACTTCATAAAGCAGCGGTTCTCAAGATGGCTGGGTGGTACGCGTGCCGCCGAATCCGCCCTCCCACCCACCCTCATGATACTGTGCCGCCGAAAAGGGGAAACGGCAGAAGGGTTTCAGCGGAGGGCATTGTTCCCGCGATGGAGCCCGCGAAACCCCGCCGCCACCAAAAGCCCCTCCCCCCCTTTTTTTCCCGAGTGGTACTTGGGTCAGGTACAGTCAGGTGAAGTGGTACTTGACCTGACTGTACCTGACCCGAGTGGTACTCAGGAAAAAAAGGTTGAGAACCCCTGTCATAAAGAGTTCAAATAAACTTTCAGATAACGTCAATTGGTGATCAGAAGAAGAAAGTTAAGGAAGCATATGCTAAGGTGATGAGGTAGAGTGCATGTGAATTTTTATATATAAACATTTATGTGCTATAGTTGTGATTGAGTTTGAATGTTACACTGTTTGAAAACAAACTGTCCATAAAAGTAAATTAATATGTTGTCAGAACCTCTACTAATATAATATTAGAGGAAACAATACCGATTTGATTCTTTTTTTCATTTGTTTGTTTGTTTTGGAAGAGAAGACTAGCTGATCAGTGGCAGTGTTTCAAGCTGTTAGCTTTGATTTCACATCCTGAAGGCAGGAGATCACATCACCATAGAGGCATATAATTGCAAAGGAATGCTTGGTTGAGTTGAATACAGTTAGCTTGTTTCCAATTTTCTTGTCCTTGAGAGTGAAAGTAGTTGCCTGTTCCATGTAATAAAAGTCATGGTGAACTTTGCTCTTGCCAGTTTACCTGACTGAAATTATTTTACATAGGATAAAAACGTGTTTATATTGGCAAAAATATACCTCTGAAATGTACATATAATGATCACTCACATTAAGCAAGAAATAAAAGGATGAGAGGCACATGTATGTTCAAAATACAGTCAGTATAACAAATGTTTTTCATCTAATGGCACTGCATATCAAGAGCTCCTTATAGTTTCATAGAAAACCCCTAGCACACTGTCAGTGATTTTTCACACTGTATAGTCTCTAGAAAATAAGACAATTTTATATTCAGTATTTTCCGAAGGTCCTATTGCTCTCCCCATAGCGTACAGTTGAGGAGAGCCAAGGAGTAGAAATACCAAAGTAGATAATAGCAAGATTTGGGAGCAGAGCCTGCACCACGTTCTCTCTTTTCTCATTCAGAAGCACACAGGCAAAAAAATATGGCTTGTGGGAATGGGATGGCTGAGCCAGGTAGCAACTCTATGCTCTGCAGCAGCCACTAATCACAGAATCATAGAAATGGCAGACTGGAAGGGACCCTGAAGGATCATCAACTCCCACCCCCTGTGCTGAGACAAGACTAAGTAAACATAGACCATCCCTTACAGGTGTTTGGCCAACCTTCTCTTAAAAACTTCCAATGATGGGGATTCCAAAGCCTCCCTTGGAAGCCTATTCCAGAGCTTAATTTACAGTTAGAAATCTTTTCCTAAGATCTATCCTAAATATCCTTTGCTGCAGATTAAATCCATTACTTCTTGTCCTACCTTCAATGGACATGGAGAACAATTGATCACTCTTTATTATAGCCCCTAACATATTTGAAGACTATTATCAAGTCCCCTCTCAGACTTCTTTTCTCAAGACTAAACCTGCCAAGATTTTTTTTTAAACATTTCCTCATAGATCAGGTTTTCTAAACCTTTTATCATTTTTGTAGCTCTCCTCTAGAATTAGACACAGTACTCCAGCTGAGGCCTCACCAATCCCACTCTACTCGGTACAATTAACTCCTGTATCTTACTTACAACACTCCTGTTAATACACCTCACAATGATATCAGTCTTTTTTACTGTTCATATTCAATTTGTGATCCACTATAACTCGCAGATCCTTTCCAGCTGTGCTACCATCTAACTCATTATTCCCCAATTTGTTGTTGTGCATTTGATTTTTTCCTTCCTAAGTGAAGTACTTTGCACTTATCGTTATTGAATTTTATCTTGTTGATTTCAGACCAATTCTCCAATTTGTCAAAGTCATTTTCAATTCTAATCCTATCCTTCAAAGTGCTTACATCCCCTCTGTGCTTGGTGTCATCTGTAAATTTTATAAGCATATTCACACCACTCTATTATCCAAATCAGTCACGAAAATATTGAATAGTACCTGTCCAGGACTGAACCCTATGGGACCCCCACCAGGTATATCTTCCCAGTTTGACAGCAAACCTTTGATAATTTCTTTACATTCAGTCTTTCAACCAGTTGTGCTGCCACTTTTACAGTAATTTCTTATAGACCACATTTCCCTAATTTGCTTATGAGAATCTTATGTGGGCCTTATCAAAAACCTTACTAAAAATCAAGATATATTATATTTACTATTTCCTCTTATCCAGTAGGTCAGTAACCCTTCAAAGAAGGAAATTAGAATGGTTGGCATTTGTTTTTGACAAATCCATGCTGCCTATTCCTTATAATTCTATTATTGTCTAGGTGTTTAAAAGTTAATTGTTTAATAATTTGTTCTAGTATCAAAGTTAGGCTCTGGTCTGTAATTCCCTAGGACCTCTTTTTTTCCTCTTTTTATAGGTAGGTACTATAACCGCTCTCCTCCAGTCCCTGGAGAAGGTAGGAACTATGGAATCAAAGAAATAAGCATTACATTTATTAATAGAATGCTTGGCCTGAAACTGGTCATGGAAGGCCTGGCCTGAAGTTGTAGCCTGAAACTGAAATAGAAGCCCCAGGCTAAACCATTAACAGAAGGTCTCAACTGAAATTAGGATAAAGATGTTAAAGTCCCACAAGAGGTCTCTGAACCACACCCGAGAGGCAAGTTCTCTGTTGAGCCTTAAATCTTATTGAAGTCTGTGAACAGACTTCACCTGTTTGATAAGTACCAGTACTTGTCCCTTTGTCTTACCGGCCCCACAGAGACTCACACCATTGTATACTCAAGTGACTCATTGGGCGTCTCTGGGAGGGCGTCTGGTGTGCCCACTATGCATTGTGATTGTCTACCTTGTTAAGTATAAACTGTTAATCCAATCCCACTATGCGATCAACATGTTAATGAACCTAAGCAACCCCTATATAAGTCTTTTGTATCTGGTTGCCAGGTGAAGTACATTTTCCCAGCATCCAGACATGCTGCTTGACTTCCCTATAGCCACCTGGGTTTTCCCTATGGCTATAGTATTCCCCATAGCTATGGTTATGTGATTGTGTGTGTCACAATTAAAGCTGCACCCGATCCAACTCTAAAATGTAGCAGTGTGATTCTTTTCCACGACAGAACTCACCTGTTCTCCATGAATTCTCAAAGATAATTGCTAACTGTTCCAAGATTGTTTCAGCCAGTTCTTTAAGTACCCTAGGCCATGCTGACTTGAACACATCTAACGTATTAATATTTTTTAAACTGATCTTTCCCTATTTTGGCTTGTGTTCCTTCCATCTTGTTGTTAATATTAATTGTGTTGACCAGTTAAGCTGGTCACCATTAACCTTTTTAGTGAAGACTGAAGTAAAACAGGCATTAAACAGGTAGGCCTTCTGGATGCCATCTGTTATTAGCTCTCCTTCCCCGCTAAGTAGAGGGCCTGCAGTTTCCTTTGTCCTTCTCTTGATCCTAATGTACTTAAAGAACATCTTCTAATTGTCTTTTTTGTCACTTGCTAGGTGTAATTCATTTTGTGCCTTGGCCTTTCTGATTTTGTCCCTATGTGCTTGTGCTAATCTTTTGTATTTCTCCTTAGCAATTATCCAGAAACAATTCTTGTAGGATTTCTTTTTGATTTTCAGGTCATTAAACAGCTCCTGATGGAGTCATGTTGGACTCTTATTATTTTTGTATCTTTCCTTCATATAGGGATATTTTGCAGTTGTGCCTTTAATATTGTCTCCTAAAGAAAGTGCTGGCTCTCCTGAACAGCTTTTTTTCCTCACATGGGATTTTGTTCCCATGGGACCTTATCTATCACTTCTCTGAGTTTGTTAAAGACTGGTTTTTTGAAGTCCATTGTCCTTATTCTGCTGTCTCACCCCTTCCTTTCCTTAGACTCATGAAATCTATTATTTCATGATCACTTTCACCCAAATTGCCTTTCACCTAAAATTTGCAACCAATCTATCCATTGGTCAGAATCAAGTTTAAAATGTCTGTCCCACTATTTATTTCCTCCACTTTTTGAAACAAAAAGTTGTCTCCAATACATTTTAAGAACTTACTAAAAATTTTGTGAACTCCGAGCAGGGTGACCAAAGTATGTAATTGGGCTGCCTGCTGCTACTCTCTGCATTCAATTCTGTATGGTAAAAACTTGTAAGAGATAATAGAATGAAACAAATGACATCCTTCATTAGAAGCCATTGAATAATAAAACAACTAGATACATATATAAAAGAAAGACAAAGCATAATTAAGTTTTAACCTTCCAAGGTGGTGGCAGTAGGAAAAGTAAGTCATTGATTCTGACAGACATAATTAGTTCACACTTCAACAATCTCACTTTAGTCAGACAAGTTAAAAATTCCATATCTGCTTTGTATATCAATGAATGGTCTCTTGGGAGTACAATTAATTTCTTTGTGATTGTTCTATTACTATTCTCATTTTGTACAGATTCTGAGATGTCACAATTCAGTTAAGAATTCTCAATTTCCAAAGCATTTGAGATATGTTCATTAGCAAAATAGGAGCACTGCCCTTCCTTATGCATTCCTGGTTTGTTTTTGAAAATTTACACTTCAGCAATAATCTCTGTAATGCATGTTTATGGCACAGATAATTTTATCAGAGTGAAATCTCTAGATTTTTTTTTAGAATTTAGACATACTCAGCTCAATTTATCAGGTTTAATATCTGCCTGAACTAACTGTATCCAACTCTCAAACTTGTCTCATTTTGAGACAATTCATAGAATCATAGAATCATAGAATCATAGAATATTAGAGTTGGAAGGGACCTCAGGAGGTCATCTAGTCCAACCCCCTGCTCAAAGCAGGACTAACCTCAGCTATATCATCCCAACCAGGGCTTTGTCAAGCCTCAGCTTAAAAACCTGTAAGGATGGAGATTCCACCACCTCCCTAGGTAACCCATTCCAATGCTTCACCACCCTCCTAGTAAAAAACTTTTTCCTAATGTCCAACCTAGACCTCCCCCTGCAACTTGAGACCGTTGCTCCTTGTTCTGTCATCTGCCACCACCGAGAACAGCCTAGCCCCATCCTCCCTAGAACCCCCTTTCAGGTAGTTAAAAGCCGCTATCAAATCCCCCCTCACTCTTCTCTTTTGCAGACTAAACAAGCCCAGTTCCCTCAGCCTCTCCTCATAAGTCCTGTGCTCCAGCCCCCTAATCATTTTGGTTGCCCTCCGCTGCACTCTCTCCAAATTGTCCACATCTTTTTTGTAGTGGGGGGCCCAAAACTGGACACAGTATTCTAAATGCGGCCTCACCAATGCCGAATAGAGGGGAATAATCACTTCCCGTGACCTGCTGGCAATGCCCCTCCTAATGCAGCCCAATATTCCATTAGCCTTCTTGACAACCAGGGCACACTGCTGACTCATATCCAGCTTTTTATCCACCGTTACCCCCAGGTCCTTTTCTGCAGAGCTGCTGCCCAGCTCGTCGGTCCCCAGTCTATAGCTGTGCATGGGATTCTTCCTTCCTAAGTGGAGGACTCTGCACTTGTCCTTGTTGAACCTCATTAGATTTCTTTTGGCCCAATCCTCCAGTTTGTTTAGGTCACTCTGTATCCTATCCCTACCTTCCCACCCCCAGCATTCCAAACATTTATATCATGTCATATTTAATTACTTAAGCTATGAAAACAGAAGGGTCTTTTTCCACAGAGAATATAAAAAGGTATTCATCTTGGAGTTTTGTTATTAAACAATTTCCTTTTTACAACTGCATACACTTATTTAAAGCTGACAGTATAACAGAGTTAAATATAATATAATAAATTCATAAACAGAACTGCTGGAAAGTCTGAAAATAACAACACCTTATTTTCAATCTCCATCTCCAATGCTTAATGGATCCTTTCATCACATGATCTCCAAGTGCTTCACAAACACTAAGAGACCAATTCTTCCACTGTTACTCGTGTTGGCTTCACAGAGAGTACTTGTGGATTATGTTACTAGTCAAGACAAGGGTTGCAGAACTGGGGAAGCAATGCCATTGGAGGCAAAATGAATCTTTCCATTCACTTCAATGTGTTTTGGATCAGTCTCAGAAAGATTAGGGGCTTGTCTATACACAACTTGCACTAGTTTAACTAAAATCACCATAAAATTCAAATAATTTCCAATGATGTAAACTCCTGTATGGACACTCTTAAATCAATTTAACCTTTATAGCACAGTGCCTACACAGGACTTAACACCAGTTTAGCTAAATCAGTTTTCAAAACATACCTTTAGTCAAATTAGTACAACACTGTGTGTGTGTAGATCAGATCTAAGTGACTCAACTAAGTCCACACAGTGGGTCAGTGGCAGAGACAAAAGGACTAATGTGTGCAAATTCTCAGTCCTGAACAACATCAGCACTATTATCTTATTATCTGTGATTATGTTTCTCTCACCTAAATTAATTACAAAATAAAGAACAACTCACAGGCATTTAAATCTACAAAAGAAACAACTATACAAATTTGAGACTAGCAGGAGGGAAGAAACTCTCTTCACTCCAACAGGAAAGAGTTTCCAACATTGCATGAGAAGAATCAGTAGCTCTAAGGGCAAGCAACTTGATAAGTAAAAGGTTACTTGCAACTACAAATACTTTCAGACACTAGAAGAATGTTCAAGGATGAATAGGAAAATCCACACTGATCTGAGCCCTGACTTTCCCTTAAGAGCCTTGTAGAGCAGCAGGTGGGAGACACTAAACTAAGTAAATAGGAAGCAACATCAAACACAGTTACTCAGGATAAGAGCTAAAGCTGTATAAATATTCCTTTACAGATTTGTTATTTTGCTTGAAGTCAGGTTGTAATGTTGTTCCACATGATTTTATTTTTGTAGTACAAATGCACCCTCTGGTTTCCCTGTGTTTGGAGCTTAAAATTCTCAAGCAAATATCCAATCAGATAGTGGGTAAAAGATACTTTTTAAAAATGTAAGATAAATACATAATGAACAGAACAACAGATTCTTTTGTTCTACTGCTCCACTTTTTGTACAGCAAAGAACTGGACAGATTAAATAAGTGAAACAGTGAATGTTCCATAGGTCCTTGGAAGAGATTAGTTCTTATCCACCCTTCCTCTGAGTAGACTTCAATGATGAATACTTCACTGTTTATTTTAATAGACACTTTAAAATCACAAATAGAACTTGAGCCCCAATTGTTTATGTGAGCTAGTTTTGGTCAGAGTGGTAGAGCAGCCAAGGTACCTGCTCTGGAATAATCATACCACATGGTTAATTAATAATGATACAAAAGACAGGAAGACACTTAGTATTTTGACAATGTTATTTCTCTTTAATAGTACTTAATTTAAAAAAAGTCCCCAAATCATTAAAATCCATCAGAAATTGCTGGGTAAGTAAATCAAACCATTCACTGACAAGCCTGTCTGCAGCTCCTTCAGACATGGGATGTGTCAAAAAGTAAAACTAGGACAAGGCAGAATACAAGAGGGATATGGTATTACTTGTATAGGGATACTCAGTGAAACTGCTGAGGCACTACCATATTAAAGTTATATCTGATGGGCTAATTTTCAATGTTGTCTGGTACCTGAAGGCTGTTCTAACTTCCAGCAGCTTCTCCAGGGTTCTTTATGGGCTGCACAGCAGCAGAGAATGTCTGTAGCACGCACTGAAAACACCCCCTGCCCTGCCTCCAGCCTTGCTCACTATATATAGGGTCACATCCATCAGATTACACTGCTGCTGCATGTGGGGAAGTCTTTCCTGGCCAATTGCATCTCCTATACAAACTCTATATACTGCCGCAGTTGCCAAAGGCACTGGAGCAGGGACGCAAGTTGGCCTGGGAGTGTCTAAAGTGTAACTGACAGCTGTGCCGTTTTGGCAGGACCCAGGCCCATTTTCCCTAATGGGCAGCTGCCTTGAAGCACAGAGTGAGTGATAATTTAATTCAGTTAGGTGAATCATAAAATTATGAAAGTTACCATGAATTCACACTACTTCATTCATAAGATATGGCTATTTCAATTGTTACACGTAGATCTGCATAGCAACTTTCAGCCTAGGGTTAACATTTTTGGAAGTTAGTTAGAGCTTCCTAGAAAGAGAGATTTATACTGCAAATGATGCCAGAACCCTAACTCGGGCTATGCTGCAACGTGAACAACATTAGCAAAAATCATTTTGTGTGGGGGCTGAGCTTCAGGCTCTAGCATGCCCACAGACAATCAGGGCACTTTGTACCTGATAATTTACTTTTATGGGTTTTGGTTTCAAATGGATTTTACAGAGTTAATGGCTTGGGAAATTATTATGGGAAACAATAATTCAGAGCTGACCTTTTCTAAGCTACTTGTAATTTGATTGGTTTAGCTAGCAATACCTTTAATTGAATTTGTCAGCAACAAAGATATGTGTGCTAAGAGCTGCTGACTTACATTTTATAATTACTATAACTTCAGATAAATATTTAAGCAGTCAAGAAACAGTGGGAGTAAAACAGTAACCTACAGTAACACTAAGTCAATACATTCATGCAGAAGTCATTCTCAATCATATTAGTCATTATTCTGTCAGAAAGATACAAACCATTGATTGAACTTAACACACATTTGTCATTTAGTAAAGAAGTGGTGGGAGAGGTGAATATTTTTCCTCTTATATACCATATATTGGGGAGTAGTGAGCAAATCATAAATTATTATTTCCCTTTCTATAGCTCCATGACCAAGCCAGAGAGGAGATTTGCACATTGGATTTCCCACAAGCACCCTTGCACCTGCTCAGAGTTCCAGTTCAAACTATTAGGCTCCACAGGGATGTATAAGTGGCCTCCATGTGCAACACATTGTAGGATCAAGGTCTTAATTGTGGAATTTCCTTGACTCTAAAGCACACAAGATAAATTGTGTTGTTACTCAGCACACTTTTCTTACAAATTCTAGATGAAGCAGACCAAGCAGCAACAATGATGATGAAGATATGTAGAGCAATTAAAATCACTTCTGAGCAAGCTCAGTTTTCATCTACTAAGTGATTTAATAAAACTAATCACAGATTTGCCTCTCCCCCTCTCCCAGGAGATCACTGCAAATTTCTCCCTTTGCCCTTACTAAGAGGCAGAGTACATACAGGTGTTACTGTAGATAATAACTTCATATAGTAACCTCTGGAGTCTGAGCCCTACAATAGCTTGTGAAGTGCTTTGGGATCATTCAAGACAGGTACAATATTCATGTAAAGTATAATTATTGATATTCAGCTGTTCTTTTTCTTTTAGGATGAACATTGAAACTCTCATTGGCTTGTTAAGACAGAAAGCAATACTGCTAAAAATGTATATTATTTAGTTAGATTATAGCTATGAAAATACATGAGAGAAGAAAATTATCAGGAGGAGACTGAAAAACTGATCTGATAAAAATTCCAGACAGAACAGGAAACCTTCAACAAATACGAAAACAACTGTGATCCAATAATAATCAGCAGCAAACATAGGTTAAAAGGACACCTTCTATTTGAGAAACAAATTCCCATCTGAAAATGTCATAACTATTGATGTTGCAGTAAGGAACACTCTAAAGATTATTAAAAGAAAGATTTAAATGATCCATTTTTTCCTAGTTTGCTTTGTGTATTTGACAGCCCACTGCGTCTAGTTAGTTTCACTGTTTCCTTGAATGTCAGTTGCAGTTCCTATCTCCTACTCTAATATGAATGGTAGCTGTTTGCACAAAGAAGTCCCTTTCTTCCAGGAATGCCCCATTTGCCAGGGCAGCTGTATACCACCACCTTTTTCAGGCCCTGGCATATGAGGTGGTTCTTATTCAGGGGAAGTCCTGAGAAGGTGAATACTGGATCTATTGACTCCAGCTGCTTTATGCTGCCAGAAAGATGCATAGCAACTGAATTGTACATAAGAATAATGCCCGATGTTTCCAAAAGCCATTTAATGACATTGACATTTTAATTCATTATTAATATTTTTTACATCTACGTGCATATACCTTGATTTTCACTGCTCTTTCCAGAGTTACTAAAAAGATATTTTTTCTGAGATATGACATGATGCCACATAAAATGAAGGGATTTCAGTGAAGACATATTCTACTCTGTGAAAGGGCATGTATCATGATTTACATTTTAAATAAAATAGGCACAGCAGAAATATATAGCAAGTCTTTAATGAATTGACCCGAATCATCATCATCACTGCCTTGGGTTTACTAATCAGTTTTCCAACCCTTTCCCTTCTTACTTCCAGTCTTCATCCACCCGAGATAACGATTTTGAAAACTGTTACACAGTGACTGGATTTTATAATGAATCCTTTAATATAACTTATATCATAGAGCTACAATGGAATAAGTACCTTACATAAGACCTGAGTCTGCATTCTTTAACTGCCACTTAAAAATTTCTAATTAAACTTGAATGGAGGTGTTGCCTGAAAAAGAACTTCCATATAATGACCACAGTTAAAGTCTGAATATTATCTTTACCACTGATTACTAGGATTATATAATTGCCCATGGATATTCACAGGACCAAATTCTTGCTGACTTTAGAGTAACTGTTTCTAGTTTACACCAGTGTGAGAGGAGAATCAGGCTCATGGTGGTAAGGACCAAAGACACAGATAACCTGTCTAGGTTCTATGATCAGAATATGCTGTTTAAAGCTGCTCAGAGTCACTTTTAACACTGCACTTCTAACAGATTTACACTGCTTACTTTCAGAGACAAAAATACAGGTAACTTGATATTTAGGGAAAGTTGTTGCTCTTTTCATACATCTACCTACATTTCACAGACTCCAGAGTGAGTCTCCAGTTTTATGTACCTTAACTGACTCAACTGCATAATGTGAATCATTTAAATTAGGAGAAATCTTGGATATATGGAATAAGCAAGGCTGAAGATAGCCCTTAATTTATGTACCTGAAAGGTGGGATATACAAATTATTTTCATTTGAAATTCTTTAAACTGATTTATAATAAAGAAAAAAAAATGAAGCTTTGTATTTTTAAAATTGTATTTCAATCACAGAAACATACTCTAAACAACACAGAAATGAGTTTCTTCTTGAAAAACAATGGCAAAAAGGACTTTTCATTTCATATAATTCATTAATATAGAGTAGCACCATCATTAGATTACTTGCTTACGTAATTGGTCCTTTAAGATTTATTATGCCTCTGAGAAATCATACATTGCTTTAGCACACAGCAAACATCACACTATATCAATAGCATATATTACTATGACTTAACATCACAATGACTGGTTTTATAATAGTGTATCAAACTTCAAGATGAAAGCCCTCAACAAAAATAAAAATTTCTATCCTGAGAGTCAGTGGGCCTGATCCTACATCAACTTTGCATGTGAGTTATTCAAATCAATGTGAATTCCACATAGTGATTGTCTCCAAAGTATTTGACGAATATAGTCTCTTTCTTCATAAAAGATACAATTTTAATGTACAGTGAGAGCATATGTAAATAGTCTCTTTAAATGTTTAGCATGAATGCCAGGGAGGACAGACACTTTACACCAGAAGCAGAGGCAGAAAGAGAGAGAATTGTAGAGATAATAGTTTTCCTTATTAGAATAAAGACCCTTGCCCAGTATCAGAAGAAAGTGACACTTTCCGGGATTACCATTGTCACATGACCCAATTATGGTAATGCTCTGATTTCCACTCTCTGATAATGTCACCAGTTCCTAAATGAAAGAATAATCAATCAAGCTCTCTCTCTCTTTGTCTATACACACACACACACACACTTGCCAGGGCATTTGTCAAGTAAACTAGAAAGTGAAACAGTTCACCAAATTTATGACAGTCCATCTAATAGACTAGTACAAACAAACAGTACAAAGGAGTGTGAAACACAAAATTTCAACTCTACATATCTCGTTCTAACTTTAGAACTTTAAAATTGTAAACTAGAGCAACTTCAGCAAATGCATTAATGTTGAGGGTAGTTTTAATAGTTTTTCATCATTTTACTTTTGTGCAATGTACTTTTGTGTACATTTGAAACTGAACATGCATTTTTTTAAAAAATCCTTCCAAGTAAATACTCAGTGATGTTTGGCCTTGAGCCAGTGATCTCTCAGGATCTGAGAAGAGCAGGACCAATTGTGCAGGACCATCCATGCAGAAGAAACTGACTGCATAAAAACTCTAGCGCTGTATGAGATCATCTCCATCTCTCAGGATGGTATCAGAGAATCCTTAGCTCAGAGTTGCTCAACCCATGGGAGAGAAGGATCATCTAACACAATCAGGGGAATCATGAGGTATTAACATTTTGATCCAATCTAAAGCAAAGAAAATCTTATTCCCCCACTCCCTGCACACCTTTACCCTTCAGGATCAGGTATTCTCTGTCTAACTCTCTCTCTCTAAAAAACCATTAAAAAAAACACACACACACAAATTGTATAGGCTTATCATGGATACATTTAATATAGAAGTAAAATAAAATGTAAGGGGATCATGAAAATGTTTGAGTTTAAATAATAGGTCACCTACCTGATCAGATTGACTAGGACTATGGGCTAGCCAATAGTGGTCCATAAAGCCCACCTTTCTTCTATACCAGTGTGTTACCTTGATGGGGATGACTTTCTAATACTTCCTCAAGGCTGTCAACCCAACCTATCTCCAATGTCTTTCCCCATGAATGGATCCAGCACCTCTATGGCAACGGTTCCCAACCTGGGGGGCGGGACCCCCTTGGGGGGATGCCAAAGATTCTGGGCGGTCCATGAGGCTTCAGCAATACTGAGGTCATTTAGCCCTCCTAGCTCTGCGTCAGCCAGAGTGAGGAAGCAGCCCCCCAGAGATCCATGCTGGCCAAGTGCAGCTGCCACGAGCTCTGTGCCAGCCGGAGCGGAGGAGCAGCTTTGAGTCTGCACCAGCTAAAGTGGAGGAGTAGCCTCCCCCAGACCTGCACCGGCTGGGCACCCAGGCAGAAAGGCGGGAGCCTGGAGCAGCCCTGACCAATCTGCCAAGGCCCTCCTTCATTACCCTGAGTCCATGAGGGATGGGAGAGGGGGCCCACACTAGGCATGTGGTGGCAGCTGCACCAGGGAAGGCTTTGCTTCTTACTCAGGTAAGAGTAATTTAAGATTATGTAACAATGTTATTATTCTCATTATATGTGTTTATAGGGGTTATATGTGTTTATGGCCGGTGAGGGGGTGGGCCAGGGTGCGTGTTTTACTTAGTGTTAACTAGTGAGGCTTTCACTCAAAAAGGTTGGGAACCATAGAATTATGGGAAGAAAAGAGTAACCATTCAGAGGCAGCTACTCCTCACTCCTTTTCCATGCTGAAAAGATAGGATGCACATTCAGATAACAGGACAATTAATCGGGCCCAATTTATTAGAAAACCTCTCTTTGCTAAGCCATATATTTCAACTGTGCAACATTCTGTAACATCAAAAGGTCCTTTCAGTCACTAAAAAACTGGACGGGACTTTATAAAATAGCTTAGATCTGAAAAGCTCCGTATTCCATTACCAATCCCATATGACATCTACTAGTCACACAACACAACACAAAAAAAACAGATCCTACAAGGAATAAAATACATATTCATAGATTAAATATATAACACAAGTCAAAATGATAAAGTCAAAACAAAGAGCTTCAACCTTGTCAGAATAAAGCATTCCAATAATTTTTGTTGATTTTTTAATTAAATCAATGTTTCTATTAAATGTTTTGACTTTATCAAATCAGTATTTTGCAATGGAAGTCTGTTCAGTCAGAAAATGTTTGATCAGCTCTACACACAAAGCACATGTCATGATCCAGCTGAGGAGCAGTTCTCTGGGAATAATTTAGTAGTCCTCATTTAAAAAACTGAATGGTCTCAAAACAATATTTGCTCTAGAAAGCCAGTAAAAATCTTTAAAATGGCCATTATTAAATAGTTTATATTACATCAACTGATCAATGACATGCAGGAAAATTCACACATGCCTTTGCTTGTGTGTGTGTGCTTGCACACGTAACAATATGTCACCAGAAGTCACATGCACAGTGTAGAGGATATTGTCATCTGTAAACACTATAAATATTTAGCCTAACCTGTACTCAAGATCTTTTTCACAAAGATATTTTTATATTTGTGATAACAAAAGTATATAAGAAAGTATTAACCTACAGTGCACATGCTTATCTCAATGATATTTTAGTGAGACTGTCCTTGCTCCAGGAGGCCACAGTTAATGTGCCCTTAATACAGAGAAGCTGTGTCTTCATTAGCAAAGGAGAGACCATTTTTGCACTGGAACAGTATTAAAAAGGCCTGAGGGAATATTACATTTCAACATCTCCAAAAAAAAAAGTGAGGTGTGTTTCAGGTGACCACAGAAATATCTATAATCAATTTCAGCTGCAACTTCCAATTACTGGTAGGCCAGCAAGCAAATTGCCAAGCACGTTGGATGCAGTAATCAAATGTTACTCCAGAGGCTTGGACTGGTAAATCCAATACAAGCAGGAGCATTTTCTATCTGGTCTTATTCACTTGAGTCATCAACAAGAAGCTAGTTCAGTGTTCTTACAGAAGAGTAGTCCTGGAAGAGGAGAATACTTTTTGTAAGCATTTACATGGCTGTGGAGGCTTGGAAGCTGAATAAAAATCACTAATCATTGTAGCTACAGTATTTGAATGAAGGTATGGCTTTCCTAGACTCTGTAACACCCTCTCAAGAGATATGAGAAGGTACCTCATCACTTGGGAGATTCAAAATTAGGCTGGATAATATATATAAAATGTACTGTAATGAATACATTCAAAATGGCGGGAAGGGAGGATGGACTAGATTGGCGCTTCACAGCCTTTTCAGGCTGGAGCTGAGAAATTGACAAGAAAGCTGGGCAGCTAGAGCCCAGCTGCCTCCCTCCCCTTGAAGAGCTGAGTGGCTGGACGCCATTACAGTCTGGGATTGGGGTGAGAAGCCTGGGCACTGGACCCAGAAGTCTGGGCAGCTGCTGAGAGCAGGGCAAAAAGCCCCAGGGGGGTGGACACTACTCCCAGCAGAGAATGGGGAGGAGAGAAGCCCAGGTGGAGCCTAGGCAGGTTGTCCATTTTACCACTGGGCTGAAATTGACAAGGCTGCCTGACTCCCACGGGATTATATGAAACCAGGGCAGCTGGATCCCCCTCCCCAGGGGTGAGAAGCCCTGAGCGGCTTCCTTTGGCTTTCAGCTTGGAACAGAGAAGGGAAAAGACCCAGGCGGTTCCCCTGGCTCCCAATGGAGAATGGAGAGGGCAGCCTGCTGGAAGCCCAGGAGACTGTGTGGCAGCTTGGCTCCTGCCAGGGAGCTGCCAGCAGAGCTGAAAGACCAGGCTCTCAGCTCCCCACCCTGCCCTTCTTAGGTTGGTGGAGGTGCTCCTGGTGAGGACGCACTCCACCAACCCAAGGAGGGATCGTGTGGACATCAGCCACCACAGTAATTAATTCATTTATTCATGTCAAACTTTTTCCCCCAAGCTTTTTATCTCCAATGATTGCTCCAAGGAAATTTATTTTTGAATGATTAGGAGACACAATTAGAGGCATTTTCTCATAATCCCATAGCACAAATATAAGTAATAAGGTCTTCAGCATGCTGTGGAAAATATTACTCTGAGCAAAAAACTTAACACACAAACAGAGACCAGGTTTCTTTTTTATGTAAAATATAAGTATGCATATTTTTCTCATATTTATTTACTTAAGTTCCTTTAAAATCACTGGCTAAGTATTGCAACAGAGAATTTATTTTTTTTAAGAAACTACAGTCGTAGATAATTCTGCTTAAGGGCACACATTTGAATCTGGGATCATTCTTATTTGTCTTGGACAAAACACATTACTGAATGGAACCACTGGCTGTACATTTACAATAAGAGCACACAAAATGGATTGTATAATTTTATTACTTTTAATAAAATTTGCATTTATGCTAACTAAAATAATTATAAGGGTGATCAAATCACACAGTAAGCTGTTATTCACCTGCAAGAATCAGAAAGAAATTGTTCCTCCAGGTACAATTTGCACAATTGGCTGGATTGTTCACATCTTCCTCTGAAATATTAGACACTGACTCTGGGGAGTAGCTGATACTGTTTTTCAAAGGTGTGGCAGATGGCAGGATAGTTCAAAGGGTCACTCTTCACTTAGCAATGAGAGCCCTTCATGATCAGAGAAGAAAGCTGCCTGCTGCAACTTGGAGCGGGTTCTGGAACGTGTGATGCTTTTATAAATTATAGAATATATTCGCCTAATAAGCTCTCCTTGCATTATTATGAAGAACTGACCAGATCTGAAGGTAAGATATCACATGAGAGGAGCCAGTGGTCCTACATATACCACCAACATACATTTTTATTGACCAAGTATATTGCGTATATTCAAGTAAATAATGAGAGCAACAACAAGCAGTTATATGGTGTTTTGTGAGCATGACCCCACAACCCCTTAATGCATTGAATTTCCACTTACTTCATTTGGTGCTTCTTGCATGGAGGATTTTGCATGAATGGAGCCTGTATTTTACAGGGGGTTTGCTAGAATTAGCTAATTAATCCTTGCAACACCCATTTGAAGTAGCAAAGTACCATACAACTTTAATTATATGAATGTCATGGGGAATACTGAATGAGTTCAAAGGAAATTTTACAAGTAGTGGATGTTAGGCAGGACATAATCTTGTTTCAAACAAGAGGAGATTTAGATAAATGAGGGATATTATATTATTATCCCAGTTTTACAGATGGAATAACAGGCCCCAGAAAGGTTAAATGACTTAGTATAAACCACATAACTTATCATGGTTAGTATTCATGAGTTCCTGGACTCAAATACTACTATGATGTCCACTTTATTGCAAAAAGAACATTCAATATGTATCTTCTCACTAGGCGGATCTGAAGCACAGAACAGTTAAATGACTTGCCTGAAGTCATACAGTGAATCGGTAAACAGAGAAAGGAATAGAAACTAAGGCTCCTGACCCGCTCACCGGGCAGTGATCTATCCATTGGATCACAGCATTTCTCAAAATTCTTCTGAGAGTTATCTTGTTCTCCCAGCTGAGGGTCAAATTCAGCAAAAAGATTCTTATTAAAAACGTTGTATTCTTTTATGAAAAAAGATCCTTAGATAATAACTATTATTGGGAGAAAGGGATTTGCCAGATCCCCTCTGGAATCATGAGGACACCGTCAGTACTTCCTCCTAATTTAACTCGCTTACACATCTCAGCTATATAGAAACTATCTGTCAGCCAAAAATTGATTGAACAGGATGCAGCTACCACCCCTCAGACTTCTCCGGTAACCAGCTAGATTGTTGAGCGGAACAGGTAGAAAAGAGGCTGAGGGAAGGAAATACTTGAACATTTTGATTAAAAGTTTTGTTGAAATCTTGAAATAATAAATAATAAATACATAATAAATAATAATAATAATAAATTGCAACCAGCTCTTCTGCTGAGCAATATAAGTACATCCTTGAGGCTTCTGGAATTTAGTATGTTGAATCCACAACACTGCAGAGGATTATTGCACAGATTCCAAAGCCAGAAGCAACCGTTGTGATCATCTGGTCTGACCTCCTGTATAATACAGGCCATAAGAACTTTCCCAAAATAATTCCTAGGGCCTATCTTTTAGAAAAACATTCAATCTTTTCTAATTACCCTAATTGTCAAAATGTATGCTTTATTTCCAGTTTGAATTTGTCTAGCTGCAACTTCCAGCCATTGGATTGCGTTGAACCTTTCTTTCTCTGCTAGATTGAAGAGCCAAGTATTTATTTGTTCCCGATGCTCCCCCTTAATATTCTCTTTGTTAAACTAGATAGATTGAACTCTTTGAGTCTATCGATATAAGGGATGTTTTCTAATCCTTCAATCATTCTCATGGCTCCTCTTTGAACTATCTCCCATTTTTAAACATCCCTCTTGAATTGTGGGCACCAGAACTAGACAGTATTCAGCAGCAGTCACACAAGTGCCAAACACAAAGGTAAAGTAAGCTCTCTACTCCTATTTCAAAAGCCATATCACAAAATGACATTTCAACTGAATAAAGAAATAAACAAATTGATACAAACTTACCAATTCACCACAATATGCTCCCAAGGCAATCACTGACTGGAGGATTAAAAGTGTAAGACTCCTCAAGTTTTCCTCTGTAAAATTAAAAACAAAAAGTTGTGGGTTTTTTGGTTTTTGTGGGTTTTTTTAAACATTTTTATATTCACAAGAGCAAATCTTGATACCTTGTAAAAGGCAAATAGTAAGAGTGGTACATGGTAGGTGGAGAGCATCTACAAATTAACACTACTGAATAACAGTATAATACAATGGAATATATACAATATTTATTATGCAAAACAGTATAATATATAAAATATAAAATAAAGGTCACATGTACAAAATTTTATGATTCATAAGACATCTTATGATGAAAATGCTCATGCTACATCAATTGTGTAATTAACTATGATACCCATTTATAATCACCTTCCTGACATGCTATTCTGTTAAAAACAAATTATCTTTCAGTGGACTGGGTTTCTTTTTTAAATGAAAAAAAATCTGATATGAGAATCATAGGTACTTTATTAGCTCGTTAAATACCCAAGAGTTATTACCAATGCCCACAGTTCTTACACAGGCATGTTAATCATCCTGGCAAATTACCTTAATGGTTTGTGAAAACAGGATTGTAGTCTTGGTCTTAGTAAAGTTAATATCCATCAGCCCAGCTTATCCATACCAAATGTCAATCATTACCATACGGGGATGTATTTTATCTCCGTTTTTAACCCTTTCTACACTGACTGAAAAAACAAATGCTTTGGGAGGATGTTCAAAACTATATATGGGCCTAATCCTACATTCTCTGCACATGCCAAAGTCATTGAAGTCGACTGGAATTTGGGATACACCATCAATATAGAATCTGGTTCTTCAGTATACATCTGAAAATACAAGTATGAAGAAGGTGCAATTAAAAAACACCTTTACTTTTCTTTGTGCATATCTGTATAATTTACTTCAAGATGGATTTAATTATCTTCTAGTTCCATTTCACACAGCACTGATTGCATATTATTTGTAGCTTGGGAAAAAATGATAATTGTTTTTTCATGACAATAACATTTATATCACTCAAAAATATTGCTTTATAATCTAACTTCTTCTTCTTAGTCCCTTTCTCCTTCTCCCAATTCCTTCCATTTACAACCTCCTCCATCTGTTTTTGTGGCATAAATTGCTCTGATGACCCTTCTGGCAAGCATTCATTCCATATGTCAGTTGCCAGCTAATGCTAAATTATTTTAACTATTTATATGTACTCTTGAGAAATGACAATCTATCACAAGTTCTCCTTTTCTCCTAAAATGTGTAACTGCTTACAAAGAACTATATTCCTGTTTATTATTTTACCGAGATGGAAAATTTCAATTTCTTTGCAGTTCAGGGCCCACAAATGTGTGCTTTAAGAAATAAACAGTATTCTACAATAGTTTGTTGAATTCAATATCTTCCATACTGTAAATCTTCTAACATTTATCATTTTCTAGTAAGGTTTATCTTTTCTTTAACTTTCAATATAATTATTTTCCTTTATGAAAAAAGTTTGCTACAAATCTTATTAACTTGCATTTTACATTGCATTTAGGTGTTTTTCCCCCTTCCCAGTGCCTGCCTAAAGTTTAAACCTGCTTTCTGAAAAATGCTAACAAGCAACTAGAAGGTGAGGTTGACATATGCTCAATAAAATTATCAATATCAATAACAGATTTTTAAGGATAAAGTGAACATTTCAGAGAAAGATACAAGCATGAAATGACAGTCCCTGGAATATTCACTTTTGGCTTTGGATTTAGAAGATTGGACTTACAATTCTGCTTTTACCACATTATAGCAGAACACAGAACCACCATATGTGATACTTATAATTGGTACAGATTTTTTTCTCAGCTGGGTCACTTTTAAAAAAAAAAGTTTTTTAGCATTATACTATTCTTATAAAACTGTCATTAAATGAGCTACTGTCTGAACTTCCACAGAGAATTCAATGGGAATTGCACCTTTTGTCACTGAGACCAGAATTTGGCCCACAGAGTTTACCTCTATTCATAAAATTATTTAATACTCAAGGTCAGATCACACCCTCATACATAAAAACAAAAGTCACCACACAGGAAAGAAATCTCTGTTTGGAACCCATCATGGGCTTTGGACTGGACTCCATGTTAATAGTGTAATGAAGGGCTTTATACGTAGCATTAAAGTAGGCTTATATTTATGTAATTGTCTCAGAGAGGCACCCCCCCCCTTTGCAAATACAAATATATGTTTTGAAAGTTATCTCAGCCAGTTATGCTATAAATAGAGAAAATAAACAAAGTATAAAACATTAACTGAGACTAAAGGTAAAGTTATTCTGTGAGATCTGCACACTACTACTCAGCTTTGTCCCCCTTCCCCCACCCTGCAGTGATGTGTAAATCTCCCACGGTTATTAATGGAAGATGCATATGAAGTGAGAGCAGAATACAGAAACTGAAAACTACTTTATTGACTATGCTTGAAATGAGGATGTTGCCATTAGTTTTTTGACAGACATCCCACAGAGGTGTTTAGAAGGTTATTCAAGTTACCATAGTAAAAGCCCTGTTTCAGGATTACATTGGTGGGTTTAAATTAATAGTCATGAAACATGGAAATGAAGTGTAAGTGAGGCATACAGCAAAGTCGTTGTATACCATTACTATGGAAGTACTGGAACAGTGTATGAGTATACAAAACTAGGAAGATTGCTAGAGGGTGATAGAAGGATACAAATCCAGGGTTTCCAGGTTTTGGTTGGTTGTAGTCAGAGCAAGCCTGAATCAACAAGAGTCCAGTCTGCCTGGTCTATTACTAGCTTTCTTATAATTATTATTAATTATATCTACTAGGGTAGTACCAGAGGTCCTTATGAGTGACTGAGTCCCATTCTGCGAGGCACTGCCCACATATATGAAAAAAAACATAGCCCCTTCTCCAGAGAGCTGACAATCTAAATATAAAATGACAGACAACAAATGGACAGGGCGTAGTTGTAGCCGTGTCAATCCCAGGATATCAGAGACCATCTTTTATTGGGTCAATGTCTGCTGGTGAGAGACAAGCTTTCAAGCCACACAAACAGACAGGGGAAGCACAAGTTAAGAGTAAGACAGTAGGTCATGTACTTAGGGACTAACAATGAGATTTTTTGCTATAAGGTGGGGACTTATCAGTTGGAAGGGCAGAGGAGAAGAAAGACCTGCATGTATTGGTTGATCATAGGATGACTATAAGCCACCAGTGTGATGCAGACATGAAAAAGGCTAATGCAGTGCTAGAATGCATCAGGTGATGTATTTCCATTAGAGACACGGAAGTGTTATTGCCATTATACAAGGCACTAGTGAGACCTCATCTGGAATACTGTGTGCAATTCTGGTCTCCTGTGCTTAAGAAAGATGAATTCAAACTGGAAGAGGTGCAGAGAAGGGCTACTGGGATGACCAGAGGCATGGAAAACCTACCTTACAAGAGGAAGTTCAAGGAGCTTGACTTGTTTAGTCTAACCAGAAGAAGGGTGAAGGAAGATATGACTGCTCTCTATAAACACATCAGCGGGATAAATATCAGGGAGGGAGAGGAGTTATTTAAGTTAAGGGCCAATATGGACACAAGAACAAATGAATATAAACAGGCCATTGATAAGTTTAGGCTTCAAATTAGATGAAGGTTACTAACCATCTGAAGAGTGAAGCCATCCAAGGGGAATAGTTGGGGCAAAAAACCTAACCGGCTTGAAGACTGAGCGTGGTAAGTTTATGGAGGGGATGATATCATGAGATTGCCTGCAATGGCATGTGGCCCATCTGCAACTGATAACAGCAAAAGTCCCCAATGGCCAGATATGGGGGCACGGGATGGGGAGAGCTCTGAGTTACTACAGACCCCACGTGTCTAGCTGGTGGGTCTTACCAACATGCTCAGGGTCCAAATGATCACCATATTTGGGGTCAGGACGGTATTTTCCCCAAGGTCAGATTGGCAGAGACCCTGGGGATTTTTTTGCCTTCATCTGCAGCATACGGAATGATCTTGTAGGTTTAAATTAGTGTTAATAGTGGTTCTCTGTAACCTGAAGTCTTCAAACATGATTTGAGAACTGCAGTAACTCAGCAAGAGGTTAAGGGTCTATGACAGGAGTGGGTGAGAGAAGTTCTATGGCCTGAGATGTCCAGGAGGTCTGACTAGATAATCATTAAGGTCCCTTCTGGCCTTAAAGTCTATGAGTCTTTGAGGGGCACAGGTAATATTTTCGGTTATGGGACAAAGTAAATAATGATTTTTGCCAGCAAATTTTTACCTTTTCATAAAAACAAACAAACAAAAAACAATATATAAAAAATCCCCAAAACACAACCACATACATCTGCCTAGTTTCATTTAACTTACACTTTTGTTTGGTTCTATAACATTTGGTATGCATATGATAATAAGCTAATTATTATATGCTAATTAATAACTAAGATTTTTTTTTAAAATAGGAGTAATAATGTAACAAACCCCCTATTCAGCATCTGACAAACCTGAATAATTATTTGGGTGATTATTACTAAGGTCCTGCATGAAGAATACGAATACACACACACACACACACACTCTCTTATTTCTGTGCTGTTTTCTAACACAGACAGCATATATTCACCTTGGACAACCTTGCCATTTTGAATTCCCAATGCCTTTTAGGTCTGAAATAAATATAACAAAAAGCCATACAAAACTGACAGTCATTAAACTCACTCCACACCGTTTTCACACTGCATATATTCCATACATAAGCAGCATTAGACATTTCGGACACAGAAGCTCATTTATTAAGTTCCATAACAAGAGCCAGGATTTATTAAAGCTGTCATTAATGTATGCATGCTGTCAACTGATCTTCCCAATGCCCATTGGGATCACATCCATCCTGACATCTGAGACACCCAAATAGTAGCCTATTGACAATAGCAGCATAGCTGGAGTGCTGTCTATCTTGTTTAATTCCTTGATTCTTCAGACTGATAACACCAGATAAATAAGAATGCCCTGTCTTTCCTCTGAGCTTCACAATCTTTTATCAGCATTTAACCATTACCCAAGAGATAACATAGTCACTTTGAAATGTGATCTAACTGTTTGGATGTCAAATTGTAATACAGGATGAGACTATCTTTTGCTCCCAAAATTGTGCAAGACACGGTAAACTATCCTGAAGTACCACTTGAAATGTGCATTCTGTCTTATCAGTTCATATTTACTTCTATAATTAATTATGGTTTTTCCCCCAAAGGGACTGATTAGTATTACCTATTGCCCTTCTGTCTTCCAAGTTGGGTACTTTCTGGCCATTGCCTGTTCATGACTATTGCAGAAATTGATCTCTATGACAACTCAAACATAAGATACATGTTTAGTTACACCAATTGTCTCTCACAAGTGTGTGTGTGGGAGAACGTTCTGCATATTAGCATAAGATACAGCACTATCTGAACATCACTACCTGCCTCTTGGTGTTATAGCTAATGAAGTACCAGTAACTTCCAATCACTAAGAACAAACAATAATTCAAGATTTTGCATATGACTTCAGAAATATCCTCTTACCATTTAAATCAGCAGAGAACCTGCAAGATAGAACATTTTATATTGGGTGACTAGTTCACAATGATCAAATTAACATTCTAGTTATGGATATTTTTTGTTTATTCCACTGGTATTACCCAGGGATAAATAGTATATTTGCATTACCACTTAAAGCTGAAAGATTAAACTACATTGTTGCTTTAAAAAAAAAAATTCTTTGGCTAACTCTACAAGAGCGGTGGTCAAATTTGTGACTAATTATCCATCATTTTAAATATTCTACAACCAAGCATGTACAGTGATCTTATATATTGACTAAAAATAGGAAACCAAATTACTGACCCAGCCCCCAGTTCAGGAAAGCATTTAAGCCTGTGCTGAAATTTAAGCAGGGGCTTAAGTCCCAATGATTTCAATGGGTCTTAAGCATATGTCTATATGTTGTCTTGAATAGGGATGCTTTCCTGAATCAAGACTCTAATCAGTGCGCTTGTCTTTTATGAACCATCAGAGATCAATATAAGGGATTAGGTTATTTTCTCACTCTTACTACATTAGCACTATTGCACATTCTCTAGCAGCACTGCACTTGAACACAGGTAATTAAAGCAGGTTATCAAATCAGTTATTTGATCCTGGTTTTCTGTGGGATTTGTATATTAAATTAGATAAGAACAAAACCTTGTGTGACAATCTTATTTGAATGTCATAGAGGGAAGACCCTCAACTGCATGCTATCACAGGGCTGACCCTTTAAGGGAGTCAGATGCCTAGTCTACTTATAACAAGCTCCGTTGAAGGGGATGACCCACACTGGTGGAGCTGGGGATAGTTAGTCTAAGTAGCTGGAAGTCCCCTGAGTGTAATAAAAGACTTAGGAGAGCTCAGCTGGAGAAGCTCTTGAGAAGAAAAGAAGCTCTAGAAGAGGGGAGCTCCCAGAGCTCCTGAACTAGGCAAAAGCTCTCCAGGGTAGGGAGGGTTGGGACAGACCATGAGCAAACAGGGGCAAGAATGAAGAGCTCTCCAAGCAGTAGAGAAACCAGACGCCTTACAGCAGATGGAGCTGCTGCTGGAACCCAGAGAGACTTTTGTTTTGGGACTTTTAAATTTTATCTGGGCTCTGAGGTGACAGCCTTAAAGCCTCATTCTAGTGGTCCTTTCAGGAGGCTTTATTAAAAGGGAGATATGCTACTGTAGAGTGTTTGGCTTCTCTTTGACGGGGCTGTTTAAGTGACCTCACTACAACTTCATTTAGTGGGTGACACTAATGCAGGCCTCAACAGAAGCACATTCAGCTGCAAAGAGGGCACGGTTGACCCCTTTTACACCAGCCTATTTGAAATATATCTAACATTTTCCGTATGTGCTAATTCTAATTTAGGGTACCCATTACAGAGGTGGTTTTTTAAAAACAACCCCCCACCACCAATCCACTAAATAATTAGTCTAGAAATTCTATCAACCAAAACAATTACAAGCTGATTGGAAGACAGCAGGGGATATACAACACAATCACACTACAGAGTTATGTTCTGAAACCATCTATTATTATTGGGCCAGATCCCCAGCTGGTGTAAATTAGTAAATCTCCAAAGGAGTCAGTGAAGTTATGCTAATAATGTACAACAGCAGAGGAATAAGTCCATAAATGTTTTGTACTCTAGTGGCTAGGGTCCAACGGTTGTTATTCTAATAGCTGTTTGGTGACCTATACCAAATGAGTTAGTGATCGGAGTTCCAAATGTAATGGACAAGTATCCGCATTACAAAAAACACATGGAAGATCTAGTCTGTTGCATCATTGTCATCACATCTCCAGGATTGCCTCTGAAAATGCAGAATACTAGCCAGAGTTTAAAGCCATTGTCCCCTAATGGACTTCTGAGGGCTGCCAGCTGTGGTATTTATCACTAGAGCCCTGCAAATCCGCAGATAACCGTTTTATATCCACGGACCATTTTTTGCAGATGGTGGACTGGATGTGGATCTCAGAGGCGGGGAAGCAGCTGTCTGCAGCTCATAGTCTGATGCTGCTCCCCCGCCTCTGAGATCCAGGAGTGGGGGCTCCCCCTGCTGACCACCAAACAGATGTTCGGGGAGGGCTCCCCCTGCTGATCAGCTGTTCAGCAGCTGCCTGGAGGGGCTGGCCCCCCGAACAGCTGATCAGCAGCAGCAGCTGCAGCAGAGTTGGCTGCCAAACAGCTGAATTGGGAACAGGGGTAGAGCTGCGGGTGTGGATGACCTAGAAGACAGAGACTGTGGATGGCAGGTTGGATATCAATTGAGTTTGGTGGATGCGGATCAGATTCAGATCCACATGTGTGTGTCCATGGAGGGCTCTATCTAGCATGGTTTCAGGGTAAAAACACATGTAAAGACTGTAAATGATTTTTAGATGCTTCCTATACAGCCCGAAAAGAAATGAAGATAAGACTTACCAGACAAGAGATTGGTAATGCTGGGAGAGGAAGTACTCAAACTGTCCACAATAGTACATATCTTATTACTAGCTTATAGCTGGCAACACACTTGGGAATATGGGGGGGGGGGGGGGGGAAACGTTACAGAAGAACATTCTGAGGCAGATCTTGATGGACTTGGATACAAGGGACTTAGACTGGAATTGGAATCCAGGTCTCCTGCTGTTGTCAACAGGCCTCATGGCTAGTTGTCTTCTCTCCTCCCATAATAGACTCACACAACATACTTTTTTTTATTTTAGCGAATTTCTCCTTTCCAGATATGGAAATCCTTGTAAGGGTACTGGGCATTTGAGCTGGTCTGTGTGTAATACATAAGATCCCAAGAGAGGGAGAACTTGTCCAAAAGTTTGTAAAATCTTTTGATGTGTTGATTATTTCCAGGAACCTGAAGGGAAACTGAGGCATGATACTACAGTGGCAAAGGGCATGTTCAGAGACTGCATCCTTTCTACCATCATACCCCGCAAAAAAATCCCTTTTCAATGAAGGGCTTCATATCACTAAAGATCTGTACTGTAATCCGACCCTTCCAAGTGCCTCCTGAAAACCTTTATTAGTCAAACAGAAAAACACCATCTTTTTCAGTGAGGAGGCATCGTCATATAGCAGAATCTTGATTTTTTTTTTTAAATTTCAGCCTAATTATCTGATGAATTCCCCTCAACTCCACATATCCCCTCCATTAATAATTTTCCCCAGTAAGCTAGCTTCAAAAGAAAATGTGTTAGCCATTAAAAAAAATCCTGTTTTAGTTTCATTGCAAGGTTCTGTCTCTTTGGCAGTAAAGGTGAAAGGAACAACAAGAATCTATTTCTGTAGCCTCTTTCTATAAATTAGAATAAGGTCTATAACAAGAGAAGTGTCCCTCCCTTTCTCCCATAGGCAAATAAGTATTGGGATATGAATAATCAAAGGGTATGGTAGGATGCCATGTCTTTCAGAGTTCGGCCCAGACCTTCCCAAGAGAGATCTGCTTACTGGTATAGTAGGACTATCACTTTAAATTTGGTTTATGGCCTCATACTGGTGTGAAGTGTCTTCTGAATCCATGCTGAGTCAGGAAGGACATAGCTCTTTCTCCTATGGGATGAGTGTATTTGTAGTGGTGCAGTGCTCTCCAAAAGACAAGGAAATAGCAGGTCAAAGTGAAGAATTGCAGATATAGCATTTTGTAAGTCTTCCCATCTATTGTTCTCTTATTATAACTAAAAAACCCCACAAAACTGCTAGAGTCCTTATAGAGACAGAAAAGTAAACTGGAAAGGTCACAGCAAGAATCCTGAAACCTGCCAAACATTGCAAGAGGGTTGATTCCCTTTGATGCTGCCTCTTATTTGAGGAGGAGGAACCCATTGTCCTGAACTGGTGTCTGAGTTTGCAGAAATTCATTTCACTCACGTTACAACAGCAGAATTGTAAAGCAGTATAAACTGCAAGGGAAGTGTACCAGTCTGTTTGGAGTATTTATTTTATATGATCTTGCAATCCCCTTACGTCTGGTGGAACACTGTGTTGTACATGACAATAAGCTGAGTCAATCATTCTGCAATCAGCAGTACTTGGATATCCACTGTACTTTACACAGTCACATCTGAAGCAGAATGAGTAGGAGCAAGTCAATAATCTGTGTGCCCTGTAAACTGCATGCTGTCACCATTGGAAATTGAATGGCAGTATTCCAACCACAGACTTACATACCAGTTTCCCTCAGCTTTCAGCTGTCCCACTTCTATTTCAGGGCTATATCAGGATGTTGGAAAAAACCAACCATCACTCTCTTTTATGTACATATTGGCACCAGTTGATTCCTTGTGGCTTGACTTGTTTAATTAGGGCATCACCAGTTTATGCAGGATCTGATGAAATCACAAGAGTTAGCACATGAAGGATGCGGCACACATTTTTCCAAGCTGAAAATGGTCAATCAATCCATTCCATTATTAATGCAGGGTTCTTTCTGTACACTGGAAGTTCTGGTGTTTTGTAAATCTAGTTTTAAATGCAGCCAGTGAAAGGGATTCCACCACTTCCCATCTCTCAAGAAGTTTTCCTGATGTTCAGTATAAATTTTCCCTCTTAATTCCATCCCCTTTCTTCGAGTGATGTTCCACTGAACAACCCTAAAATAACTTCCATCCAAAGAAAGTAAAGCCAATGAAGCTGGAATACTGCAAACTTGTTTCAATATGCTGATTCTGGTGTTCAGCTCGTTTTATCACTACTTTACTCTAAGAGCAATAAACACCTTCAATAATTACAATTTATTAAATTAATGGTGGTTATTAACTGGTGAAGCCTATAACAGAGCAACAGAAAATCAAGAAAGAATAAACCATTAGAAAGTAGGAATAATAGGATGGAAAAGCCTTGGTAATATTTTTAAAGACATCTTTATAAGAGCTGAGCAAATTTTTTCCATATAAACCCTTTTTTCTCTTGATGAAATATAGATTTGGATTGATTGAAAGTTTTCATAAATTTATATTCAATTCACCAATTGTTTTGGTCCAAAAAACTTCTTTGGAAAAAATTAAAGTTTTGTTTCAACGTTTTTCTGTTCAAAACGACTTTTCATATTGAAGTGTCCTTCAATTTTATTTCTAAAAAGTAACTTTTTAGAGGTCTAAAATTTAAAAGAGGTCTAAATTTAAAACAAAATTTTTTTGGATAAAACAAAATATTTCATTCAATCCAACTTCATTTGGTTGGATCCAAAACAATAAAAAAAAAAATCCAGCTCTGCCAGCAAACTGAAAAATCACTTATTCACTCAGCTCTATTCCTATATTTAGGGCATCATCATCTTCATGTTCTTATTATAGTTATCTGTCTTTCAGATACTGACTTCCTCCTTTCATATTTCTATGTCTCTCTTTCTCTACCCGCTATTCCTACCTAGGCCTTTTTAATGACCTCATGATTAAAACTCACTTCTCATCTCTGCAACATTAATGATATCAGTATAGCTTTGAGTCCAGGGTTTGAGAGTCACAGATGATAGAAACTGGAAAATCTATGAGATCATCTTGTCCACCCATGTACCAGTGCAAGATTATTCTGCAGGTTGCACTGCCAGCCTGCTGTGCAGAAACAGTAAAACAAAATCTAACAGAACAGTGGATTTAAAACAAAACACCACCCAAACCACACCACCACAAAAATGGAAATCCAGAGGGTTTTCCCAACTCCAGGAAGAATGCACTATTTGAAAAGCTGCCATTCATATTTTTTTTGTAAAAAACAAACAACAGAAGAAAAATCTCAATTGATCTTTGAGTGCACAGGTACTATCGTGTGTCTCTCTTAAGTATGTGCATCATATGTAAGTAAGGGACTCTAAGGCTCCAAAAGCTTTTTTTTCTCTCCTAAACCTCCCAGTGTCATAAAATTTAGGGGATTTAGTGAGGGAGGACTGTCCAGTGGTTAGGATGCTAGTGTAAGACTTGGAGATTTGAGTTCAATACCCCCATTCTGTCACAAACTATCTGTGTGATGCTGGGCAAATCACTTAGGGTCAGATTTTTTAGAAAGTTATATAGCTGCCTAAAGACGCAACTAGGCACCAAGTGAGATTTTCAAAAGTGCTTAGGCACCTATCTGCATCTTTAGGAACCTAAATACCTTTAAAAATCTGACCACTAGTCTCTCTCTTCCCCAGCTGCAAAATTGGATTAATAGCTCTTCCATCCCTCACAGGAGTGGTGTGGATGAAAACATTAGAGACTGTTGTGGCAGTCTGGAAATCTGTTCATGTGAATTACAGTTTGATTTTATGAACTCTCTCTATATGTATACCCTCATGTCTGTCTTTCATTGTATTTTTGAATCATACTTCTTGTGTTAAGGAGAGGGACACTGGCACCTGGGTGTCTTCCTCTGAATGGAGCAGACAGACAGTAAGGATCATCAACAGTTGAATAACTTGGATTAGCAAGGCAATGCAGACTCCCTGGAAAAACTATTGATTTACTAATTATTGGCATCCGAGACAAATAGGCTGGCAAGACTGGGACATGAGGTCTCATGTTGAGACTCTTGAGCAAAACTTGCAGAAGGGCTGGTGTGAGTGCTCAAGCAGACCAATACGAAAAAAAAAAAAAAAAAAAAAGACTGAGCATGAGAAGAGGTGATGCAGAACAATTTTGGTCTACTTGGGGACTGAAAGGACACTCAGGAACATGAGGAAATTGAAGCAGAGTCTTGCATGCAATTGTTTATTTCTCTATAAATCTGTATATCTCTTGTGCTGTCTCCATGAATAAAGTGTGTGTGAGTTTAGACATTGCTTTGAAGAATGTGCAACTTTTTTATAGTCATATGTAATCCCCAAAAAAGGGAAACAGTACATCAGATGGCCCACAGCTGCGGTGGAACTCTGAGATCGTGCAGCAGATACTGGGGAGGCTTGGGAGAACCATCACTGATTTCAGGGCCTAACCAATTGGTTTGTGGGGTCCTCAGTGCCAGTAGGGGTATCAGAGCCACAGATATAGTGATTAAACTATGCTCAGACTCAGCAAGCCAAGAGCACATGGATCCAAGATTTGGGTCCAGTACAGGAGCCTGGTCCACCAGGGTTGGAGCAATTGAGAAGGCATCTACAGATGCCTAAGATAGATAGAAGATGGTGTTACAAGGCAGTTACACTGTTAAAATACATTAAAATGTTCTATTTCTGCTGTATTGTGGACCAATGCACGCAAAGATGTGTGGTTCAGCAAAGGTAAATGCTTGTTGATAACCTGCCAGTGACACAGCAGAGTCAATACTACTTCTGGGTGTAGTGAGATTTCCAATGTTAACCCCTTCAGTGCTTACCAGCACTGTTTCAAGTTTCTTATCTCTGCTTAAAAGTGCATATAACTTAAATCGCACACAAACATTTTATCTGAGCTTTGATGGTAGAAGAAAGAGACAATCGTAGCTCATCAAAAGTACTAGGGAGAAAACTGGAGGGGGCTATTTAGCAGTCAGGAAAAGTACAGCGTGTATCTCTTCATTTGTATGCAGAGAAAGCATGCACAGCTTGGGGCAGGATTCTGGAATTAGACAGACTATGACACCACCTGTGAAAGGAATTTAGGAAACTGGTAAGAATAGGGAAATTGGAAGAACAGGGCTTTTGTTGTGTCACAACTGATGCAAGAGAATTGGAAACTGAACCTTTTCCAAAATGAGATACTCAAATTTAAATAGTATGTAGATCATGAAGGATTAGCACTTCCATCTTCTTACTAGAAAGATGTGAAGATACTAACAGTGATAACACATTATTAACCTACAGAGATATCTGGAAGGTTTCACAGTGAAATCCTAATATTTTTCAGAGATATGAAAAAGATTAACCTTTATTATTTTGACAAAGAGATTGTACTGATAAAAGTTGCTTACTCATGGTGAATTTTCTCCCTACGAGTGACACAATATTATCTATTTATGATCTCTAATAAACATTTTGAAGATGGTTAGTTACAGAGATAGAAGGTGAACTCTATCTGAACAAAAGTTGATGAATTCCAAGGTAAAAGGATATCAAGATGTTTTCATTTGGAATTCAAAGAGCAATTAGTTATTGTACAAATAAAGTTTTAGTGCAGATGTGACCACTTGCTTTTAATTAACAAAGAACGCATGTTGGTCACCAGTAGCTGAATCTTGAATCTAGGAGGAAGAAAAATGTTTTAAAAATCATCCAAGTAGATACAAGGTATGTCTATCTTCTCAATTCTCTGGAAATCGACACTGTTAATCCATCCCCCACAAAAAGAGTATTGCTGCATTGACAGGAGCGCATTTCCTGTTGGCGCAGCATAGTGGGGACGACGCGGTAGGTAAAAGTTAGGAAGCCGACAGAAGATACTCAAGTTACTCTTCACAGCTTGCGTATCTCCCATCGACTACTGCCAAATTTTGCTGGCAGTGTAGACCAAGCCACAGTTAAATCAGAATACATCAGAGACAGACATTTTAATGAAGATCAAATTTGGGGCCTAACATAGCCAACAATGTTTTTAGAATGAAAATAATTGAAAACAGAGACTGCAAAAGAAAAGGACAGAGTTTCAGAGACACTAGATAAAGCCGTGAGAGGAAGAAGTCCTAGCCAGAAGAGACCAGAATTATAAGGAAAGTTGTGGGTAGAGGTGGGGTCAAATGTCACTTAACCAATCCATTGCAGGGAGCGTACCCCTAGGAATTAAGCTGCCACTGGAGAACAACTAACATTTCTTGCAGAAGGGGAAGAATATAATGAATGCAATACTAAGGTTATTACAATAAGCTATTAAAATAAATGGATTGTTTATTTTTTAACTTATAGTGCTCTTAATAAGTCTGAATTACACTTGTTATTAAGTATACTAATATATGAATATTTTACTGATCCAAAACATGCAAATTAAGAACTGATGGCAGTCATGTGGCTAAGAGGTTTATTTATATTTAGAGATATGGAGATATCTTAGCAATACTTTCTACCAGCATCTATTCCTTTGTAAACACATTTTCACCAACAGATTGCAATGCAACATCTCTCACAAGGTATGCCCCAAGCAAGCATTCTTTCTGGGAATGACTTTACAGCCCAAGTAAATCAGTGTTTCCAGTGCAGTAAAATCATTCTCAGAAGTATTGCTATTTAGAGGCAGCACGACAAAGGGTAATATCAAGGAACAAGGCATGCCCTCCCGGGATTGTAGTAGCATAGGAAGCAAAATACTGGGGTTTCAGTATGCTGTTTGCTAGAGATTTAAACTCTAACAAACAAGCCCCTGTGGGCAGATAAAGAAAAAGTGTGCTTACCCTCTCTTCACCTATTTTACCTGGAAGTTTACAAGGTTTACCTATTTCTACTCCTGGTTTGCATCAAACCCAAGCTATACAAATGCTCAAGGAACTCTCACTTCTCAGGAGAATGTATTGGAAGACATGGGGCAGGTGATGTAGTACGGAATGCCTTTGTATTAGGTGTTGCCTTCAAAATGAGAACTTCATTTAGATCACAGAGACTAGTTTAAATCTTCCCCTATCTATCTTTGCTATTTTTTCAGTGTGATGCCATCAGGGTAATTCTTCAAAGCAACAATTAAGCAAGAAGAGGGACAACAGTAGGTATTTAAAGACTGCTTTATGTATATTTTTATTAAAGTAAATTTCAGACCTGATGCACCCTATTCCCTGTTCATTTATACCAGAACAGACTGGGTGCAAAATGTTACTGTTGTCATTTCATAATAATTTATGACCACTTTGCCCTGGCATAAAATACACAAAATGCAGGGCAACAGTGGGTCATGCATCCAGAGTTTAGGAAGAGTGCCACGGTTGACACTACATAGAATGTAGCAGAGAAAGGGGGAAGTTTTCCCTCATTGAGAACCAAGTTTCAACTTCAGTAGGAAAAATTAATCCTCAGAGCAAATATGCAGTTAATTCTGTGTGGTCAGTGAGCCTTTGGACGTAATACCATCTTTAAGGAGTTGGATTGGTTAAATTCTCTGGATTAAAGTAGGACATTTTAAAGTTTAGAATAAAAGTTCAGCAACAAGCTATTAAATCTTGCATCAGCTACTGCAAAAACACACCTTCACTACATTGGTTTTAACTGGTGAATTATTTCTGATATTTTAAAATAATAGCATCAAATAACTTTAATTAAACTTTTCTCAGACTAACAAAATCATGCATTTTTTATACCACAAATGAGCCAAGATTTTAACCCTACAAAATTAGTTTCCTTACTGGCTTCTTAATTTCAAAACAAAACAGCTAGTGTTTTTATATTGTACAGCCACTTAGACTGTAAGCATTTTGTGGTAGGAACTGTCTTTTTTCTTATGTTTGTCTATGGTGCCTACCACAATGGGGGGGAGGGGGAGAGGGGGACTGCTGCAAAACAAACAATAAACAGCAACAGTAGTTCAGATAGAGGAATGTTAGTTTCTAAAGACAACTGATCTCCCTGAGTAAAATTTATGTTCTTAGCAAATGGGCCGACTTTCCACATGCACAGTGTGACTTCTAGTTCATGCATACCCCCAAAACATGCCCCCTACCAAGTTCTGACTTACACTAAGGGAATCAGATAATTTTGGTTGCTTTTTCTACTGCTCCTTTAGATATTCTCTCTCAAATAACTGATCCACTACAGTGAGCCATTTCAGTTGTTATGAAAACTCCATATTATCACATAAAATTATTCAGAATTTCCCATAACAATAAGCAAGCAAAAATTCCTCTACAAATTAGTCAGGTGACTGTTACCCAAATACCACAATACATATAAGTAGTAAACAAAAGTAAAAATAAATAATTCATTATGAGAGGGTTATAAAAATAACTAAAGGTTACACATGAATTTCCTTTGGGGATACAGCATGAGTCTTTTGATGTAACAGGAGTGGAAGATGGCAGCCTTCATGTGGCCCACTCTCTTAAATAATGCCATCAATCCAGCGACCAAACATCCATCAACGATCTCCCGGTCTTCAGAGTAACAACTCAATGGCCCTCTTCAGAGCCAAGTAACACACCAGATAGATTCTGGAACAAGGATCCTCCAACTTAACACTGAAAGACTTTACTGGGCAAAGTGTGAGTATCTCGCAAACATGTTGAAGGTGCATAACATCAATGTCCTTACGCTCCAAGAAACCTACATCTTGAATGACCAACAGGCTAGCCACTACCATATCCATGGTTACAACCTCACAACTAGTCACTACCATCTGAAATATGGCCTGGCCATATACGTGAAGAACACCATCACGGATTTTGACATCTTCCCCCCAACTGAAGAAGAAGCCACTTACACTACCACCATCAGGATAGGGGAGCTGCATGTTACCAACGTGTATAAAGCCCCTAAGTCAGTATGTCTGAAGCCAGCATTCTGAAGTGCACCGATCCCAGCCCTATACCTTAGTGACTTTAACAGCCACTACCCTATGTGGGGCTATGAAATAAATGAGGCTGATAGTGAAGACCTCATGGACTGGATGTCCGCAGATGATCTGAAACTGGTCTTCAATCCCAGTGAGCAATCCCTGTGAGCAACTTTCCATTCTGCTTGCTGGCAATGTGATTACAACCCAGATCTCATCATTTCCAAAGATCAAATCGGGAGTACGCTTCATGCATCTCACAAAATACTTCCCAATTTCCCCAACAGCCAACATAGCTCCATCAGCATTCACATCAGCATTGAAATCCCTGTAATTCTATCAAAACGAATCCCATGGTGGAACCTAGCCAAAGTTGACTGGGACTGCTATAGGGAAGCTGTTAAAAAATTAGTGACTGGAATTCCTGTAACAACAGAATGTTATCACCGGTTCGTTGACCTCCTTACTACCATTGCCAAGAAGAGTATTCCCTGTGGCTTCCAGGAAGAATACACTCCCTGCTGGACAAAGAGAGACCCCCACCAGCAGAACAACCATTTAGGCAGTCCACAGGCTGCGAAGGCCCTGTTAGAGTCTCTAATCTAGACTCAGCCAAATGTCAGTGGCAGATGGAGCGTGTTGAAAGACTAGTCACACAGTCTAATTGCCATGCCTGGGCCTTACTACAACATCTCAAAGCCACTAATCTGACAGAATACTAGATCTCAAAAGTCTGGCCCAACTCCATAGCTTCCAAACTGGTGGAGAGCACAGAAGGACCGCTTGACAAAAACACCAAGGGAGAGATCCAACTTCAACTACAGTGGACAACGACCTCAATTCCTCCACAAGACCCCATCACCATCAGTACAGATGAAGTGAAAGAGGGTTCAATGAAGAAAGGGAAGGCAGTCGACGGAGATGGTACCCCCTGGAATTTCATCATCAACTAGGTCGCAGAGGACTCCAATGGCTGGCAAAACTGTACACCAAAACCATGGAATCCAGATGCATCCCAAAAGCGTGGTGGGAGGTGATAGTCATTGCCATACTCAAACCAGGCAAGCCAACAGATGACCCCAGAAGTTATAGGCTGATATTACTCCTGTGCGCTACCTACAAACTCCTGGAACATATCATCCTCTGGAGAATCAGTCCTATTGTCGAGTCAGAGACTCCTGAAGAACAAGCAGGATTCCAGCCTAAATGCAGTTGTTGCAACAAGTTCTGGTTCTTGTAATGCACATACAGGCAGATCCCACAGGAAATACCAGACCGGCACAGCCTTTGTATATCTGTCATTGGTCTACAACAGGGTCTAGATTAAAGGCTTGATGCTGAAGCTTGCAAGGATTACACCTGACGCAAAACACCATGTCTGCTATGGACAATGCTGAGCAATAGGCAGCTACATGTCCACTTTGGAAATGAAGTCACTTTGCCTCAGTTCCTGAACAATGGACTGCAACAAGGCTCAGTACTCATGCTGATGCTTTCTAATGTTTACACAAGCGACGTGCCTCCAATTAAGTCGCACGAATTTTCATATGCGGATGATTTTGCCCTGGCAATGCAAGCAGTCATCGTCAGCAACATCAAGTCCACCTTGAATGGGGACCTAAAACACAATGGAGGATTATTTCTGGAAATGGAGACTCAAGCAAAATCCTCAAAAAACAACAGTAACTGCATTCCATCTTGATAACAGTAATGCTAAACACACCCTGAAAGTGACCTTCTGCAGCAACACTGTATGACATGACCCCACTTAGACCTACCTTGGAGTGAAGCTGTATTGCACGCTAACCTTCCATGACCATCTGAAGAAGGTAGCCACCAAGACCAAACAAAGGTCAATCTGGTCCAGAAACTGGCAAGCACAAGCTGGAGAGCATCAGCATCAGTGTTATGGACATCAGCGAGTACTGCGCACCAGTATGGACTAGAAGCAACCATACTCAACGTGTTGATGTCCAACTGAACACTGCAATGTGGTGCATCAAGTCAACCCCAACACCTTGGCTGCCAGTGCTGTTGCATATTGCTCCCCCATCAATTCGTCGTGATGCCACAACTATTTGGGTTTTCCAGAGGATTGTGGAAAACAAACATCTTCCCATGCACCAGGGCCTTAACAACATCCCTCACCACCCCTTGAAGTTGTGTAAGCTCTTTTGGACATATGCATTTAACCTTCAACAATGCAACTTCAACCCTGATGAAGCTTTGAAAGCCAAACCGGGTACAAGAAGTTACAAACACACACCTCGTAAAAGACCCAATGCAGAGGATCCCTGGCTTTGATCTCCCACAAAGCTCATGGGCAATCCTAAACCACGTCTGCACAAACCATGTCAGATGTGGATACTTGCTGCATAAATGGAAAATTAAAGACTCTCTATTGGTCACCCAGAACAGACCATGGAACATATAACAACTCAATGCCCTATTCACAAATACAAAGGAGACATCATAACAATACACTCTGCTACTCCAGACGCAATTATCTGATTTAAGAATCTGAATGTAAAATTATAGTTCTTGCTCTACATTTACATCAGCCATACAAAGGAGGAGGAGACAGGGAGCTAGAAGTGGGTTTGCAATTCATTTATTTGTGACATATTTTTTACTATTTCAATAAGTGAAGAGCTACAATTTAAGGTCATACATTTGAGTTGTCATAATAAATTTTTGACATGACAAGAAAGTTGTGTGTTGTAAGAAAACGTGGAGGATTTATTTGAGAGATATTTGTTGAAAGCCAACTTTTGTATTCACTGTCTGCACTAAATTTTCACAAATTCAAAATACAAATGTGAAGGAGTGTTAATATTCTTGGAGGAGCTGGAGGGAACCGTTATATTTAGCCTAACACTTTTCATTATAAAATATTCCTGCAAGCTTTTTTATATGCTTTAATACCTCCATTGTTTGCAGCAGGCCTTTGTAATTTGGCATGAAGTCCCTGGGCTAGAGATATGTCTTTTCTTTGTTCCATGAAATTTTGCTAAGATTTTGCTGAGATATGAACTGTTAAAATTGACATTTTCCTACTCTTGATTTCATTCTTCTGGAACATTGGGTGGAGGGTTGGTGTTGCCAAAATATCGACTTAACATGAATATTCTATCTAAGGTTGGACCCACACCGTCAGCAAAGCAGCAGCCCCACACACTGTACTAGTGTGATGATTTGGGGAATAACAAGGTTACTTACCAGTAACGGCTGCTCTTCGAAATGTGTTGCTCATGTCCATTCCATTATAGGTGTGTGAATGCCTACGTGCACAGTTACCGGAACTTTTTTCTCCTTAGCAGATCCTTTAGAGCCGGCTCCGGCACCCTCTGGAGCCTGGGGCACATGCCGCGGTATATGAGGCACTGCCGGCCCTATGCCCCTTCAGTCCCTTCTTTCTGCCAACTCTGGCTGTGGGGATGGGGGTGGCTTATGGAATGGACATGAGCAACACATCTCGAAAAACAGCAGTTACTGGTAAGTAACCTTGTTTTCTTCTTCGAGTGCTTGCTGATGTCCATTCCATTATAGGTGACTAACAAGCAATACCTTGGAGGTGGGTCAGAGTTACCAATGAGCTGCCCTCAGCACCTCTCTGCCAAATCCCACGTCCTCTCTCTGTACAATGGCATAGCGGGACGTGAAGGTATGCACCAATGACCAGGTGGCGGCTCTGCAGATGTCTTGCATGGTCACTCTATGCAGGAGGGCTGTAGACGAAACTTGAGCTCTGTTTGAGTGCTCTGTGATGGTTCCTGGAAGCAGCACCTTCAACTGCTTGTAGCAGAACTTGAATCACAATATTATTCATAAGGAGATACACTGGGTGGAGACAGGTGAGCCCTTCATCTGGTCGGCCACTGAGACGAAGAGCTATGTCGATCTCTGGAATGGCTTTGTGCACTCAACGTCGAAGGCCAGGGCCCATCTCACATTCAGCAAGTGCCACTTCCTCTCCTCCTCTGAACCATGAGGTTTGGGGAAAATCATGGGGAGAAAAATATCCTGATTACAATGAAATTGGGAAACCACCTTGGGAGAAAGGCTGGGTGCGGCCTCAACTGAACCTTATCTTTATAAAACACCGTATAAGGCGGATCTGAGGTCAGTTCTCTAATCTCAGAGACCCTCATTGCAGAGGTAATGGCCACCAGGAAGGCCACCTTCCAGGAAAGCAGCAGCAGAGGGCATGAAGCCATGGGTTCAAAGGGGAGTCCTGTGAATCGCTAAAGAACCAGGTTGAGATCCCAGGGAGGCACCAAGTCACAGACCTGTGGATAGAGCCTCTCCACCCCATTGTGGAACCTGACTGACATCCGGTGGGAGAACACCGATCTCCTCTCTAGCAGCTGATGGAAGGACAAAATAGCCGCTAGGAGAACCTTCAACAAGGCCACCGCCAGACCCTGGAGCTTTAGCAAATATTCCAGGATCACCTGTATAGGTGAGAGGCTAGGCAGGATACTACGGGACTCCACCCAACAGGTACGGTCTCCACTTAGCCCAATACACGACCTGCATAGGCGGCTTCCTGCTGCCAAGTAGGACTTGTTGGACCTGCATCGAGCAGGCTCACTCGCCTTCTGTCAGCCACGGAGCCTCCACGTCGTGAGGTGCAGGGAGTCCAGGTCCAGATGCAACAGGTGACCGTGGTCCTGGAACAGGAGATCGTGCAGTCTCAGGAGCTCCAGAGGGAGGGCGATCAACAGGTCCAGCAGCATGCTGAACCAGTGCTGTCGAGGCCAGGCTGGAGCGATCAAGATAACGTCTTCTCTGTCCCTCTTGATCTTTAGCAGGACGCTGAGCAGGAGGGGAATGGGTGGGAATGCTTACATGAGGCTCCACAACCATTCCAGGAGGAAGGCATTGGAGATCGACCCGGTCTCTCGACCACAGAGAGAGCAGAACTGTGGGCACTTCTTGTTCTAGGCCGACACGAACGGGTCCACCTGGGGAGAGGCCCACCTCTGGAAGATCATAAACACCACCTCTGCATGTAGTGGCCAGTTGTGGTGGGGTAGAAACGACCTGCTGAGGTGGTCCACCCCGTCGTTCCTCACTCCCAGGAGGTGAGAGGCTACCATGTGGAAATCATGCCTCATGGCAAAGTCCCACAGGTGGATAGCTTCTCTGCAGAGGGCTGACGAGTGGGCTCCCTCGTCTGTTGACGTAGTACATGGCTGCAGTGTACATGGCTGCATCTGTACCACCCCGCCCGCAAGGAAGCGGAGGAACCCTCTGCACTCTAGGCGAATGGCCCACAGCTCCTTCACATTGATGTGCAGGTGCCTCTCCTCTTTTGACCAGATCCCTTGAATGCCAACGTTGGCACTGATATGGACCCCCCCAACCCTATTTCCAAAGCATCCGATATTGGGTAATCGAGTGGACTAGTTTATCGAACAGAACTCCCTTCAGCATTGCCTGGGGGGGGTCCTCCACCAGTCTAGGAAGACTAGGATGGGCGGGGGAACTGTGACACACGATCCAGGGGGTGTGTGCTTGGAACATACACTGAGGCCAGCCATGCCTGAAGCGGTCTGACCTTCAGACGAGTGAGTGAGTCTCACCACATAGGTGCAGGCCGCCATGTGACCTAACAGTTGCAGGCAATGCCTGGCTGTTGTCATGAGGCATTGGGTCAGATGGGAGATAATGGAGACCATCGCCTCGAAGCATGGTTGGGGCAGCAAGGCTTCGGCCTGGGAAGCATCCAGCACCAAAGAACTCTATGTACTGCACTGGTTTTAACATGGACTTCTGTTCACTTATCAACAGGCCAGCCTGTGGCAAGTGGAGCAAGTGAGGGTCACACTGCTCTGCACTTGGACCTGAACCTGCCCCTGATTAGCCCAGGTATGGGAAAATTTGTATACCCTTTCGTCTCAGGTGCACAGTCACTACTGCCATGCATTTGGTAAATACCCTCGGGGCTGAAGATAGACCAAAGGGTAAGACTGTGAACTGGTAGTCGGAGCCAGCCACCGTGAAACAGAGGAAGCACTTGTGGCTGGGGAGGATAGATATATGAAAATATGCATCCTTGAGATCAAGGATGGCATACCAGCCTCCTGAATCCAGGTAAGGGATTATGGAAGCTAGGGAGACCATGCAAAACTTGCATCTCTTGATATATTTGTTGAGATGATGCAGGTCTCATATGAGCCTTAGACCCCCTCTCGCCTTGGGAAAGAGGAAGTACCTCCAGTAGAACCCTTTCTTTGCAATGCCCGGAGGGACCTTTTCCACTGCTCCCAGGCTGAGGAGGGTCTCCACTTCCTGTATGAGGAGTTGCTTATGAGAGGGGTCCCTGAAGAGGGATGGTGGGGGGAGTGTTGCGGGGAAACGAGGCAAACTGGAGGGCATAGCCCAAAACTATACCAAGGACCCAGCAGTCCGAAGTAATTTTGGCCCACTCAGAGTGGAAGGGCACTAGGCAGTTCAAAAAGGGGCGGGATGGATCCAGGAATACGGTTGGGGCGCCACCATCGGATGCACCATCAAAAGTGCCTCCTTTGGTTGCCTGACCACCTGGAGGACCCCTCCTGAGGGGCTGAGGAGGAACTTGGGGGCGGATTGCGTCTCCTAGACCCCCTATTTCTGTTTATAGGTCAGGAATGGCCGAGGTTGGAACCTTTGCTACTGCTGTGTCTGGGGATGTGACTGACGCCTAGAAGACTGTGGCGTGTAAAGGCCCAAGGAGCGAAGCATGGCCCTCAAGTCCTTCAGACCTTGCAACTTAGCATCAGTCTGGTCGGAAAACAAGGCTGACCCATCAAAGGGAAGGTCCTGGATGGACTGCTGAACCTCTTGGGACAGCCGAGAGGATTGGAGCCACGAGCATCTGTGCATGCAGATGATGGAGGCTATAGCCCTGCCCGCCGAGTCAGCCGCATCCAAAGATGCTTGGAGCGCTGCTCTAGCTACTGTGGTATCGTCTTCCATGATTCTATTAAAGTCCAGGGCCTGGGCCTGGGGTAGGGCCTCAGCAAAGCGTTTCAGCAAGTCCCACAGGTTAAAATTATACCTGCCAAGGAGAGCCTCCTGGTTGGCAATGCTAAACTGTAGGCTTGCCATAGAATAGATTTTTCTCCGGAACAAGTACAGTTTCTTGTTGTCCTTGTTTTTTGGGAGTAGACCCCGGCTGCCCTTACCTATCCCTCTGGATGGCAGTGTCCACCACCGGGGTCCCAGCGGAGGGGTGGGTAAACAGATACTCAAACCCCTTGGCCGGGACGTATTATTTCTTCTTGGCCACCTTAGACATTGGGGTCACCGAAGAAGGGGTTTGCCACAGGGCCTTCACTATTTTGAAGACCCCTTCATGGATGGGGAGAGCTATTCGAGCTGGGACAGCTGCCGTCAGCACATCAAAAAGACTGTCCCATAGCCTCTTTTAGTTCCTCTACCCCCAGTCCCAAGTTGGTGGCAATGCTTTTGAGCAGCTCCTGGTGCGCCCTTAAATCATCCAGTAGCACTGAGTGGCCTTCGGAGACTGCTTTGTCCGGTGAGAAGGAGGAGGAGGATTGAAGGGTGCAGCCAGAGGTGGCGCCCCTTCCCATCGATGAACGGTACACACAGAGGTCCCCTGCTGTGGGTCCGAATCATCATCCGAAGGCGGGTGATGGACCTTCCCCGGTACCGGGGGCATCAACTGTACCCCCAAGGACTTAACAGAAACCAATATGGGTTTCCCCTGCAACACCAGCCCCTTCTCCCTCCAGGAGAGGGCAGGGCGGAGGCAAGGCCAACAAGGCTCTTGCCGCCTGAAAGGCCTTCAGTGTCAATGGCGCCAGCAGGGACAGTGGGGCTCTCCCACTCCCAGGAGTCATGGGAGGCTCCTTGACTGGTGACGCTGGCTCCAGAGAGATGGTCTCCATTGGCCAACCTTGGTGCAGCTCGGTGCTCGACCCCGCCCGTTTCAACGGCGCAGTGGACTGTCTGCATTCCCCATGCTGCTGCTGCTTCTTCTGCACTGGGGAAGCGGCGCAGTGCTGGTGCCTGCAGCGTACTCTGTACCAACCCCATGCTCAGTACCAAGATGGAGCAGCTCGGCTCAGAGGCTGGGTGAAGCGCTGTCTCCATAAGCAAGGTTTTTAAATGGATTTCTCTGTCTTTCTGAGTCCTTGGTTTGAAAGCCTTGCAGATCTTACACTTGTCCTTACAGTGGGCTTCCCCCGAACACTTCAGGCAGCTGTCGTGGGGGTTGCTGAGCGGGAAAGCCTTCCCGCAGGAGGCACATGGTTTGAAGTCCTCTGACTGGGACATACCCTGCTCTTGGCTAAGTCTCAGCTGGGATGACCTTAAGTCTCTAACTACCACTGTTAACAACTACTAACCTAAGCTATCTAAGAATACAGTAACAGAAAATCCAAAGTCCAGAACAAAGGGAATTAGCACTTGCAAAGCAAGCAAGGATAGTTCCAGCAACCGTCACGGGCGGAAAGAAGGAACTGAGCGGGCGTAGGGCCAGCAGCACCTCAAATACCGATGGGATCTGCTAGGGGGAAAAACGTTCCAATAGCCGTGCACGGAGACGTGCACACACCTATAATGGAATGGACATGAGCAAGCACTCAAAGAAGAACTGTCGGTTTCCAAAATTCCCAAACAAGACAAAAAGACAGATGTTACAAAGCAGGTGTTTACAAAGCACTCACGGCAGGTAGTGGGTGAGGGGCTGAGACTGAGACAGCTGTTTGGAAAGTCTTAGACCAGACTGAACAAAATTAGTTGGGGGGAGATTCGCTCCGTTTGTTATTTAGTTTAGTTTGTGTATTTCACAGCACTATGCATAAGCAGCTAGGTCCTGATCCTGCAAATATTTAACATTATTCACATGAGAAGTCCATTGTAAAGGGAGTACTTACATATGAAATTTAAACACATGTATTAGCATTTGCAGGACTGGGACTTAAGTCATTTTCTCCCTTGATGATTATACAACTTTTATCAACAATATGGGAGCAGAAAAATCCCTTACAAAACAATTTTTAAAAGGAGTTTCTAAAAACAAAGTCAGGACACACTATTTAATGGCGGTGAATCAGAAACTGGACTTTAGGGTGTGGCTTTTATTTACTTATTTTTACTAGTTCTTTTTAAAATCTTCAGGTTGATAGTATCTCTTTAACAGAAAGAGACTGTGATCTTCTGTAAATTGAGCAGAATATTTAAATAACAAGATCCTCAGAGAGGTTGCATGAATGCTGTCCCGTACACATCATGCAGTAAGTGTGTGAAGTGAGCAGTGCAGTTAGGGACTTCCTTGCAGCGTACTTGTTATGTAGAGGCTGGGTAACCCAGCTATGCTAACTACAGCAGCAGCAAAGTTAAATTAAGCACTGGGGCCAAATGTCAGAATTACAACTTCTATCCCTTTACTTTGTGGAAATCTTTAATTAAGAAAACTATTTATGAAGTAACAGATCAATTTTTCTAGTTGTGTAAATTTTGACTGATTTTGGTGGTTCTTGGTTTGGCCACCCAGGTTGGCTTTCTTGTTCTTTTTGACTTAGCTGTAGAAAAATAACTTCAGTCAGCCACCATCTGGCAAAGAAGCCTTGTTAACAGGAGTTTCTCCTGAGTGTGGTTTTCCATTACTATTGGGGTAGATGGAGGCTTACTGCCATCTGGTGGAGGTATTTACTTTCCAGATTCAGCTTTAAAATAAATGCAATGTAAACATTATTTTTAATTGGGTGAAAAGAAGGACTAAGTCTCCCTGAGAAGCCGAGAGATTGAGGGGTGGGCAAAGGAGGTAAGCCACCATGAGGAGTAGAGAGGAGTTGGATGGTGGGCATAACCCTCACTGAGGAGTGGAGTGCCCAACTTGATAGCCTATGATCTAACTTCAGAAGTGCTGAACACTCACAGCTTCAAATGAAGTCAATGGCAACTGTGTTTTGAACATACAAAGAGCTATATAATGCTAAGATCTCTGAGAAAATCAAGTGTCTCAAATTGGGCACCCAAAATCAGTGGAAACTTTTGACCCTGTATGAAAAATGATGATGGGTGTTATGATCAATTCATTAATGTTTGTGAAGCACTCAAATACTACAGGGCTTTTCTATGATGCTCAGCACATCAGGAAATTAATAATTCTATCTTCATAACAGGGTTTGAACAGCTTGCAGTAAATAAGGCCTGGGGCTGAACATTGAACAATGAGGAGAAAACAAAATATTGAATACCATTCATCCTGTACAATGAATGAGGCAGAGATCCAGTGGAAAGTAATTACATGTGATCATGTAATTAACAGCTGTATCATAATGAACATGCAGAAGGGGAAGAATTAAGGTTACATGGGCGACTTGAATCTTGACTTTTTAACTGTAGGAATGTTCTTTTAATATGTTTTGTGTATGTCTAATTATTATCTATATGGCTTAATCAAGGAAATATGGGTCTCCCAGTGCACCTTGTCCTACCTATGTCTATCGTCCATACCGTAAGCTCTCTGTTGCAGGGATTCTCTTTATTTGTGCCTTGTTCAGTGCCAATCACACTGGTTCTGCTTAAAAAGTACACAAATAAACATAATGCACTTGGAGTTTCATCATGTTCTTGTTCATCTCTATAAAGGTGCAAATGTGCAGAGAATAAGGCAGGAGCAGTAAAGCTGTTCTTCACTGCACTATCCACCCCGCATGTCAACAATTTTAGCTAATCCTGACTCTCTCGCAGTATGTCTACACTGCGATCAGAGGTGTGACCACAGTTTACATAGGCATATCCATACTAACTCTTAAACTTGCTAGCACAGATAAAAATAGCAGTGAAGATGCTGTGACATGGACCCTGGCAGAGGCAGACAACATGAGTACATACTCAGGGTTCAGGATGAACTGGTACAACCCACACTGAAATCCCTGCCACCACATATGCACTGCTATTTTTAGCCATGTTAACTAGATTAAACCCAATGCAGGTGGGCCTACCTGAGCTGCAACCACACTTCTGACTGCAGTGTAGGCACACCCTTAAAAGGACGTAATTCTATAGCATCAGTCAATGGTCACACAGAAAGCCTGGTCCCAAGACTATCACTGCTGATATGCTTGCACTACAAGACAAACCTCAGATTATTATTCGTAATTCCAAACCACAGGGCCAGTTTATTTTCTGACATGTTTGTGGGTTACTTAAAAGCCACTTGTCTCCTTTGAATATTCTATGCTGGCTAGTTTTAAGTCTTGATGGTTGGCATTCAGTAGATCTCTGACTGAAACACATCTCAGTGATTATATACGAACCCCCTGATAGAACAATATTTGCTCTCATCATTCTGATGAACCATATCTTTTGGTAACCGGCCCTTTTCCTCAGCCTGACCTACTTTCCTGGCAGGCAGTCTTTTCCAGTTGCCTTTTCCTCCACACAGTTGACAATTTTTCTGTGAAATCCAGCCCACTTGGTGGTTGCTAAAATTCTTAGTGGGCCAATGGATATGGCTACTGTAATTGAATCTTGGGTAACTGGTTGGAAATCTCTGCTTATCTTTATATTCAACAGAAGTTGTCAGCTCCCAGGAATGGCCATTGAGGCTACTTTCACAGTGTCTAGTGAAAAGCATAACCTCAGAGGTTTAGCACTTGGCATATCCTAATGTTTCGACACATACTCAAAGCTTATCAGAAACTCTTATCTGGAAATCTCACATGATCAGGTTGCAAAATTTTAGTAATTTTAGGTTTTTGTCTGGTCCAGAAATAACACAAGAATATCCTCTCTCTCAGTATTTCTTTGCTTTTGGTACGCACCAAAGCTAGCAGATGCAGCATATTAAAAATTAACCAGATTTAGTGGGTATGATTCAATTTGAACTTGGTGAGGTTTATCTCTGTAATGCTTTGCAAAATTCTTTGCCCATTTCTAGTGCTTGGGCCCTCTGTGTTTTCCTGCTACTCACTTACTCTACTGTTTTGGCAGGATTTTATTTTTGATAAGCCATGTCACAGGGAGAAGGTATGTCGTCAAGTTCAATAATTTTTCCCAAAGGTCAGACATCATGTGAATGGCATCCCTGAAGATGGTACCCAGTTGTTTGGATTCCCAGTCCTTTCCTTAAACTGCAAATGTGGCTCTCCAAAAAATGTCTGTAAGTTCACTTGCTCCTTAAAGCATTCCAAGTGAGCGTGTACCATATGGTGTTTGTTCTGCATTGTATTGTTCCCACTCAGGCTTTTAGACTAGACATTTTCTATGGAAAGGATGTGATTATTTGTTAGGTTCAATTTATCTATGGTATAGAAAAATGTGCACTTCTGATGTAGTAATAACAGACCACATTCATAGCATCTAAAGATTAAAAAAGACCTTTTAGGTGATCATGACCATCTCTCTGCCAATGCAATACTGTTCATTCAGAAATTCACATCCACTTGATACATTAATATGTACTCATTTTGTGAGACCTATTTGAAGGATTATGGTACATAAAGGGCATAAATATCTTTAAACTTATAGCCTGAATCATGAGTAAAGCCCTGGGTCAAGTTAAGGAGCTGAAAATGTTATATACCAAGTGGAATTTTAGTATTACAGATTTGTATTACAGTAGCATCTAGAAGCCCCACCTAAGCCCCACTGTAAAAATACGGTGCCAATCACTGTCCCAAAAAGTTTACAAGTTAAGCAGACAAAGAGAGTAAGGGGAAATAGAGGCACAGAGACTTTAGGTGACTTGCCCAACATCATATGGTAGATCAGTGGCAGAGTGGGGAATAGACCCCACAATAGAACCTGAGGTCTCCTCACTGGACCATGTGAGTTCCCAATATTTGATTGCTTTGGACACTGGGAATACAAATATTCTTCAGATAGAGCTGATGCCTTAGAGAGGAAAATTTTTCAGTGTCTGAAACTAGTCTTTATGCTGCTGAGACCTCGAAATATATTCCTGTTTACCCAGAAGATTCTAAATAACATGTGAATTTAAGCATATTTGAGAAAAGACTTAGGGTCATTTTAATTGATATGCATATCTATAAAGCCTGACAAACAAATGTATCATTTAATTGAGAAGGATCTATATCGCAAAATATATATTCTGAATTTATGTTATGAAATAAAATGGTGAATCTGTGACTCACTTTTACAAGTGACCCTGATACTCTCTTAGAACTGCTTGTGGGTCAAGCCATTCCACTTAATGAATGCACCAGGCAGATTCAATCTATTATTGCATAAATAATACATAATTTCATATTGCCCTGTAACAATGCATTTTTGTTTAGTTGCTATGTCCAATCTGTTCTGCAGGGTGTTCATACTTGTCAGAAGTATTATATGAATACATTTATAACAATGATAATTAAATAGCATGATTGTCTGTTAACAAGAAAAATCAAAATATATTTTTTCAAAGGAACTGTCTTGTGCAATTTTCTTTTTAGAGCAAAAGAAAAATGTCATTAAGTTTTACTGTAATAAATCCATGTACTGTACACACAACCATCATTGGAAAGTATTCATTTATTGTAATGTTTCTTAATACAACCAAGTGCTTGCAAATGAACAATATTTTATTGCACAATTTATTTGCCAATAGAAAAAACCACTTCTCCCACATCCAGTATATACTCCTAAAGATGTTTTAGCTAACCTTTCTTTAGCTTTTAAATATGATAGTCAACCTTTCTCTAGCCTTTCAATATGGTATCTATTAGAACAAGGCATATACTTAATACAGTAGCAGAGCCACTAGTCTGTGCTGTTGTACAAGAAATATATATATTACCATTAAAATGGTTTCTAAATGTATCTGTATTCATTTTATAGGCATGTTTGCATTATAGAATTACACACACTAAATATTTTTGCAATGTTTTAACTTTTTGCTTTGTTCCTAACAGGTGCTGCAACATTCATGAGACTTTTTTCAGAAAATGTATCCAACTGATAAGACTTGAAATTCTGTAGTTATGCTTTCATATTTTAGCAAAGATAAAGCTTTTATTATCTTTAAGTGAAGTATTAAATCTTCAAGCTTTTAAGACTTATCTACTCTTTTGACAGTTACAACATGTATTGGAAGAATACATTCTTCTCATACAGAAGTTAATGTGGAAAAAAGGGTGCAACAGCTGGATTTAGCAAATGGAACAACTAATTTGTATTTGTATGTCACAGGCATACCATACTTAGGTAGCTTTTTAGATTGCATATTAATGATTATGGATAAAAGATTATGCTAAAGGCTCAAAAGGGAGTTTAAGCAGTATGGACACTATCCTCTGTTGAAATACAGTTATTTTCTGAACAGAATATTTGCTTAGTATTTTCTTAGGGGAACAGATCTTTCACACAGATAAGGTATCTTACTACAGGTATAGTTTTCAATAGCATGTCAATACAAGCTCATTTTTGTTTTAGGGTCTGATTGATTTTCAGGGACTTGGAATTGATCCCTATGATACTTAAGAACAGAGCTACCATTAAGACTTTGTAGCTTAACCACTACTATGGCATAGATATTACTCTATCCTTCCCCCCCCCCCCACCTCCCCCTCGTCAGTGTGGGGATATGTTTCACAGCTATTTGAGAATAAAAAGAGATATCCATAAAGATTGTTGAAAATTCAAGGTAAAGATGTTATCCTCCAAATTCAAAGCTACATCTTACACGGGTCAAAAGGGAAAGTCTTTCTTCAAAGATGCTTTTAAGAAGTTCAAAGGGGATGACCTGCAGGTATTAATATCCAGGGAGCCCCACCTCAATCGGTAGATACAAATGCTTCTTTATTGTTTCTATGGATTTGGTGTTTCTAAGCTTATGCTCGCCTAACCTCCTACCATTTATCCTTTCCTATGACAATTATAACTAGAAGATGGATGACCTTTATTTAGGATTTTTATTTTTAAAGACAAACAAAAACATTAATATAATTATTATACTATAGCAAACGTGGTATTATGAACATGATCAAATGCGTGGCAAGTTAGCAGGACAATTAGACATTTCTATCACATTAATGAAAATATTAATGTCATAATAATAAAATATTAGATACAGTCTACAATCCTGTACTTTCTGCCTACCCTGTTAAATTTGATACACTGAACAATCCCTGTATTTTTCCAGAAACACCACTATAACTGTCATGCAAAACCTTGCCTCGAGCACTTTAATAAATTCAAATTACAGGCATCCAATCTGGAATATTTTGCAGGTAATAAGCAGATCAAATATTCATGAAAATGGGTAATTCAACTTTAAATATCCATGGACAGTTTGTTTCCATGGATGTTTTACTACTCATACATGGCTAGATGTATCTGAGCCAGAGAAGTGTTTAATCACTGAGTGACAGCGATATCATTTTGAGAATGTATCAATGCCAACACATTCTCCTTACCATTGGGAAAGTGTCACCTTCTTAGCAGCCTTACCTAATTCTACACAAATAGGAAACATATTTCAATAGAGAAACTAAAATTAAAGGCTCTAAAGCTTTCTAATACTGCACCTCTGTACCTCTTCTATAGCGAAGAACTGTAGCTATTTTTCTTTCGCAAGATGTGTTTTATACATATGTCAGAAAAACAAGGTTTGCAGGCTTCAATAGTTTGAGTGATGGTGACAGTCTAATCCTGATTCGGAAGGCAAAAATATCCCCAAACCTCTCCCATCTCCTATCCCTATGTGGATCCTACAGACAGGCCCTCCCACAATTACTGTATATTCTATTTCCAGTTGAGGACATCAAGGAGAAATTTTAATGTGTAGGGAGATTTAGCTACATGACTCCATTAACTTTGATGTGTCGTGCTGGAAATCTTCCTCTACCCACTCTGGATTCATATTTATATGCTCCATTCACACCCATGTGAAAGGCTTAACTTCTGAATTTTGAAAGCAGTACACACAGTCGTTTATCCCCACAACTTCTATTGGCATTAACTGGATTTATGAAACTAAATCCCAGCACACTGATCTGAAAGTGTGCACGTTAATGCTTACAACAAAGTCTAAACATTTTTGTCCCTTTAAATTTGAGTTACAAAAAGGAAGAGTTGGTAGAGTTGAAATGGAAGGGAAAAAAGTTGGTTAAATGCATTTAATCCATATTTTGGCTGGATTAACTTGGACTCCCTCAGAATTCAGACATGGTTTATAGGGGGCTGACAAGTTAAAAAGTCACTCCTTGAGCCCCAGCATGTATGGGGCTACAAGCAAACTCCAGATTTCCTGCCTATCCTATGGGTGATCTGGAACAGGACTATAAAAATAAAATGGAAGCTGCTGAAGTGGAGGCTACCTAGAAAGAAGGATGTACCTCTTCTCCAAATTTGCTAAAGCTAGGAAATATTGTGGTAGTTGGGACCATATGTTCCAAGTTGCTTTGCTCATGTTTAAAAAAAAACCAAAACCAAAAACAGCTTTTGTGTTAATACCGTGAAGAAACAGACTCATACCAAACTATAATTTGGGGCTTTATTTTACCTCCCCCTGATGACAGACCTAACCATGGCTTAAAGTGGAATATTCTTCAGCCATAGCAAAAAAGCAGAAAGCTTGCTGATGGATTGGAGAGAGTCATCTGCTGAGTGAATTCTCTGAGAAATTCCCATTAACTTCAAGGCGTTTATTCTGTTATGTTACTCCCTCAATCTACACATAGGGCCAAGACTTTTAGAGGAATGCCTGCTCATTTCATTTTATATGTCTTAATTGATCAAGGTACTCATCAGATGTGCAGAGTACAAGCACTAAGGACCCAGCCTTTGAGATCTGAGCACCCTAAAGTTCCTTTGAAGTAAATGAAACTTTAGGGGTCTCAATTCCGTGCTAGATCAGGTCCTACAACAGCTAATATGAGCACTGTAACTGAACAGGAATTGAGAACTCTAGATTTATTTACCTTACTGTAAGCAATACCAAGCAACATTGCTAAAAACATGTATTTTAAGTAACTTATTTTATTATAATAGTGGTAAAGTATGCAAAATGTTAGCCAACTTTTATATAATATTATACATATGCTACATACTGAAGTCCTCTTGTTAGTTTAAGCATGGAATGCATATGGTCCTGCTCATGTAGTATAAAACATGCATTTAATATAATATACCTAGCTCTAAACAAGACTCACATCTGAAGGGGAGATTAAGATTTCCCCTCTAACCCTGCAGAGCATAGCATGTGGTGATTATAGAATGCAATACAATGTAACAGAGAAGAAAAAAAGAACACATATATTAATTCTTACATAATTTTTTCTGCAGTATGACACATTAGTTCTTTGCACATGGATCAAAGAGAAGGCCCAACACAGGCTGCAAATGTTCTTACCACTCAAAGGGGTTCACTCACTACAGGACCGTCTCCTAGTGGCCATGTGTGGCACAGCAGCCGTCTTTCACTCTGGCACCCAAAGTCAATACTTGTTCTGTCATTGCTCACAACTGGCCAGGACACACACTTTAGTTTGCACCTTCTGGGATAACAGAGTCCAGCCAAACTATAGTCCAATGATCTTAGAGCAGGTATTCTGTCTTTCTCTGGTCCTTACACTGCTTACCTCAGGGGGTTTCACCCCACCTTCCTTGGTGACTGGTAGGGGAACCCAGGCCTTCCCTCTACTTTGGGTTCCAGCCTGGGGACCTTGTAGCTGGCAGCCATAATCTATTCCCTCAGACTCCTTGCTGCCTCCCTGAACCAATTCCTACCTCATCTATCACCCTCAGGAGGTCGGTCTCTCCCTGCTGACTCTTTCTGGTACAAACTTTCTAGCTCTGTAATCATCATCCAACTCCTCCCCAGCTGAGCTTCATCATCAGTTAAGCCTGGCTTTCCCTTCCAAGCACTGACAGGTATGTTAATTGGCCTCACAAGCCCATGTTAACCCCTTCAAGGACTTCACAACCCATTATACACCATTATATCTAATAATCATTTTCCCAGTTAGACATCACATGTCATATGGTAAAGATCATAACCTCATTTGTAAACATTGGACAGTCATTCCCACTACATTCTGACTTATGATGTTATGCATAGCTCATAACTGGAACATAGAAATCATCGAAACCACATTGCAGAGACAATGTGATGGCCACATACTATATAGACCAGTTTATTCTCGACTGACTTTTGTTTGAGTTGTTGTCTGTGTGGTTATTTCCAATCTGACACTAAATGGTTATTTTTCTAGGTATCACATCTTGATATAACTAAACTGCTCTTTTTGAATCAGGTATATTACAGCAGGTCCACACACACTTGTGCCTTTACAAATCTATCACCCACACTCCAGAGCATTACAGAAATGTTCCCTAATGTTTAGTAAACTTCTACATCAGCCCCTACCGCCCTCTGACACAAACTATGCTGTAGAGTTAGCCATCCGAGAAGTCTAACAATCTAGAGAGAGTCTTTGGTTTCCTGAGACATGCTTTGTGCTGGGGCAGAAACAAAGAAACCCAAGTCAGGTAAGTCACAGGCTGCAGATATGCAGAGTAATGGGAAGTTTTTTACCTCATTGCTGTACATAGTTCCTGTTCATAATAAAGAGTTTATCTTGACACAAGTCTTCTGGTCAGTAAGATACTACACTAACAGCAGAGGATAGGAAGACAAGCTTTCAGGGGCATTTGAAGCAAGAACAGCATGAGGATCAGCATGCATATTCTACTGAAAGAGTTCCTTTCCCAAACCCCATTAGGAAATCCCTTCTCCACTAAGTTTTGCTTTTATTTGTGGCGCAAAGTCCACAAACCATTTAAGGTTGGAACAAATCCCTTGTTTGGTTACAAAGAGCATGAGGAGGGGAAATCTGAAAGACACACATCCATGAGAAAGGCATTAAAAATCGCTTCTGTAGCAGAATAGATTTATATAGGGTTTTACAAATGAATAGTAAGAGAGAACACCAATTATTTCATAACTGATTATGATAGAGTCACATTAACAGACAGACAGGCACACAGGTTAGAGGAAGGAAAACAACAATAGGCAATTTACATAGAAGTCAACTCCAATTCACTGTAAACAGCATGGCAGAAGTGGTGGTGAAATTATAGCCTCATTTAAGTCAATTGGAAAATTCACATTGACCTGAGTGGAACCAAGATTTTAACCAGGGTCTTTAAGAGGAACTTAAATATAGACAGGGAAGGGGTCTTGTGCATGAGCACAGGGAAGTCATACCATGCAAGGTGGCTGCACAGAAACCTACGTTCTCCAAGGAGCTCTGATACAGTGTATAGGGGCCCCCAACTACACTACAAGGGAGCTGCACTAGTCACAAGGTTACATGATACAGCAAAGAGTTTCTAATAGCATTTGGTCCAGTGATGGTTCAGAATGTCCACATTAACCAGTCCAGCTTCTGTAAATCTGTACAGCACATCCAAACACACAACTCCCTAGACTTGTACAACGAAGCAGTTGTTCCCTACGCAGCTCCCCCAGAGCAGGTGCAAAGCAGCAAGTGGATATTTAGCAGCAATACAGTGCAGACATCTAATTTTTTATTTTATGCAGCATAATAAAGGTTAATATTATATTATGTTTGGTTAGGGGAGAAGCATGCTGTCATTTTTCTGTTGAAGTTATATAAAATTAGAACATAAGGGGCCATTTCCTCAGCAGGTATAAATTGGTGTAGCTTTGCTCATGTCATTGGAGTTACTCCAGGTGACACCTGTTGAGTATCTGGCGGATGCAGCATGTGATTTTCTAATGAATATGCAATGTGTCCTTTATAAATGCATTAGTCTGTTTTAAGTTTTAGCTACATGCATTCTATGGACCTAATTCAGCACGGCATCCCTTAGGTTGTATGTCATTGTACACTGGCATAAAACTGGAGTAATGCAGTAGAGAAACAGGTCTTATGTGCCCATTTTAAACAAACCATAATAAAAGTAGTTATTGATTGCTGTTTTACTGGTGTGCATTTTTTCCCCAGTGTATAAAACTGTGGCTCTCAACATTTTCCATATCAGGCCTCCATTCCTGTAGCCAAGATCTCTCTCCTTTGTCAATATGGAAAGGTGGTTGAACCCTCTAATAACAGTTTGTGACCTGCCCCCTCAGCTTGAGAAATAGAAGCAAATTACAGCCCAGCTATTCTGAATAATTTTTAAAACATAGTTGTTTCTTTTGGAGGGGAGGAGTAACTATGATTATAACTTCAAAATTATAGTTGAGCACTATTGCCCTCTGAGTACTAGAAATTATTTTTCCCACTGCAATCCTTCTTCTATGAGGGTACATCTCAATCTTTCTTCTGCTACATTAGGAACATTTTAATCTTTCTTCCACTACATCAGTGACACTGCAATCTTTCTTGTCCTGCATCTAGGGACATTGCTTTGCATCTCCTACGTCAGAGACTCTAGAATCCTTCTCTTCGTGTCAAATCATAGTAATCTTTTCTCGCTTATGTTATCTGTACTATCTTTTCCTCTCATACACTTCATATGTTAGAAATTGTCCTTTACTACTATACAACAGGTATACAAATACTTTTTCAGCCTCCCGCAACTCCCAAATAATTGCCACAGTCACCACTTAGTTTACATTGTTAATTATTTATGATACCACTAGAAATTACACAGTAATGTAATCTTGGTGCACTGTTGTGTTATACTACTCAATATGGTGATCAAAATCAATAGCTTCCTCTGGTGTCCTCGAGAAAGTGGAGTGAAAAAGGGAAACATCACTTAACACAGCTAAAGATCCAGTAAAAGCATTGTATAAGGCTCTTGTCTTCCGTTGTAGACTCTATGAGATGTTCTGGAGCTACCTTATCATCTACCTTAAATCAATCCACAGAGAGCAGAAATAGAGTCGATGACTACATTTCACACAAACCAAATATAATTATGCTAAGAAATGATTGCATCAAAACTGCAGCCAAAAACTTTCACTACTTTGAACGTAGCATTTCCCCCAGAGAGTATACCACGGCTTGAGCAGTTCTAAATTCTATAAAAGTATAAAAGCCAGCACTGTATCCAGGCTACTGCACAATGATAACACTAGTCTCTCTGGTATCATCCTTGATTTTGAACACTGAAAGATGTATTTTTGAAGTGTAACACATACGAAGTCTAATACTGAATGGGAGTATAACGCATCAGCATTAGATATCAATAGCTCTCCTGCTCTCTCTAAGAAATTCATTGTAAGATAACTTTATTATTGTGCATATTTCCCTGACGTTAGCTTCCACCTGCACATTTTATCAGTGTTCCCCTACATGAACATACAGGTTTAAATACTATCGCAAGCTCTAGGATCAAGAATGGAGTTCATTCAACCTTCTGCTAAAGACATTTAAATGGGGGAAATGTCACCCCTTTGCACTGCCATGGTGTGGCACACACCTTTGCCTTGGGATATTTGTATTGTTCTTATCACTGGGGATGTCAGATCCAAAGCATCCCCCATTAGTTACACCAACACACTGTTCAGATGTCAGAAATGATCTCTCAAAAGTCAGTTTGTTGAGGTTAGATTCGCCATAAAAAATATTCTCAAGTGGAGACATGTGAGTGAATTCTCATGGAACACTGGGTAAGATCTCTGTGCATAACAATACTGTCAGGAATAGCCACATGATCACACCTCTGCTCTATTTCACAGGGCTGAGACCAGAAAGTTCTGACCGCCTGTATATCAGAGGCCATTACATTTCACCCAGATAACCCTATATTAAACCCAAAGGTTTTAATTAGACTAAAGCATTTTAACCACAGGGAGACTAAACTGTCTGTTACAGACAGAGAATTGGAGACAGCAAGGTGCCACGGACGTACCTTCAATGGCAGAAAATCAACAACATGCTCTCAGGAGGCAAAGGCGAATGTACATTTGTTGAAAATGCCTCAAATATGAATCAGAGAAGAGTCTAGTATTTAAAATACATTTCCTCATTTTATTAAATCACTCCCCCTTAGATATTATTTGGCAGTTATTTATTTAGTAGTTAGTTTTTAATTTTACATCCCCAAATCTTTGGTATAAACAAACATCCAACAATAAAATTGCTCCCAGCAGTACATGTCAAAACATTTCTTTAGCCTTATAACTATGCTTCACTTAGGCTCCTGGAGTCAGTGCGTGCATGGAATTCTAGTGAATAGTGAAGGGCTATTTTTAGATTGTCTAGCTGTTCTAAGGATGTAGGTGTACAGAGCCTCAGGAAAATAAAACAGGTAGCTATTGAAATCAAAAAAAGTTAGTGACTATGACCTTGATCCCGTAACAGGTCCTGATTTCTGTGGGACTCTATGCAAGTGTAAAAGTCTGTCCATACGGATCCCATTTCAGAATATATTAAAGAACCATTAATGATCCCAATCATTCAGTCCTCATTCAAACAAAACTCCCAATGAAGTTGACTGCAGCATATGCCTTTAGGTTTCTGTCATTTTTGAATAACATGCTTTTTTAGCTTGAGACAAAAAACAACACAGTTCTGGCTGATAAAATATGCTACAAGGCAGAACCATTTAAAAGTACAGTAGTTAAAAACACATGTTATATTTTGGTCTTTTGGGTTTCAGAGGAAGTAGGAAAAGCGTCCTTTGCCATTAAAGTTTTATGAATCTTTGCAATGTGAAAAAGGCATATTTCACCAGAAATAGAACTGCAAAATAAGTAACTGCAATAATTCATGAAATGCATATTAGTCTTGTAATATGAGAGGAAGACATGGCAAGAATGTTTGTAACATGCTGAGGATTTAACAAAGTGTTCACAAAGTGACATTCAGAATTTCACAGCACAGTAAAACACTGCTTAAGACCAAATTGTGCCACTTTGTTGATCCACTCTCATAGGTGTGAAGTTTTTGCATATGTCTTTAGAGTACAAGGGCAGTAAAAATGACATGGTAAGCTGTTCTTGCTTTTCAAAAGATATCTAAAAGTGTTCATAGATTTGCTTGTGGGTGCAATCCCTATTTTGATACATTCTGCAACCCACAACAAATCTGACAGTTATTTAAAATTATTCCATTATTTCTCTACTGATTTGAGGTTTGTGACTGCTGTCTTTTTTTTTTTTTTTTTTGGCACATTCTATCCTTCAATATAGAAAAACTGGGTTTCCTCTAATTTACTTATTTGCAGTAGCACCAGTACTTGAAATGGGGGAAGAGCAGAAATGATTGTAGATACATCTCACCAACTTTCTCTTCAAAAAATTGTGTGTCCCAACTTTCTCAGATTTGTTTTCCTTCTTCAGTTGCTGTCTGTGAGAAGCAAGGTTATGGCATAACCTGCAAATTAACCATCTCACTAAAATATGAATATCTTTAGCCCAAGAATAAACCGTGTCATACCAACATCCATACCAAACAAACAGCTACCATGAAGAACAGACACTAAAGGGAAAATCCATCTGGAGAAGGATGTGAATACCCAATCAGACACCATTCTCATACTTCAGCAGCTTCATCTTGGGGTCTACTGCGCTTATCTTTAAAGACCTGAGGTCTAAAATCTGAAGCCCTTACCATCTTTGTAAACCTAAGACATGGGGAACAGGCCAAGTGACTTAATCTCACCCAACCAGCCTGTCAGCCTCTTTCAAAGAATCATTAAATCCTGAGATCTAAGAGGTTGAGTGGTGTGGTTGATACCCTAAGGAGCAATACTAGAAGTTTCCTTAAACGCATATTTTTAAATGGGCTCTGCCTTCTTTTAATGGCCCAGAAAATCTTTTTTTTATTTATTAATTTGTTTTATTAACATCAGTAGTTTATAGCTCAGTGTAATTTCTGCTACCATTTAAAACAGAGTCCTCATTCCCAGCAATGTTATCCATCTGGTGAACATACTATAAGTCTTTTGGCATGGCATCCTGTGAAGTACCTTTTCTTCAGTGGGGGGGGAGGGGTGAACCAACAACCACACCAATGTCTTCGGTATCACTGTAATTAACCCTTTTCTATAACTCAACAGTCCATAGTATCTATTCCAGTACATGCAATATATGCCTTATTTACAGCCACAGCTGGTTTAATCTATCTGAATCTGAAAGTCACAGTATGAAGCCTATTAGCTATAGTTAATATTTTCAAGCCTGAGTGGGAAGGGTTAAAAACCTACATTCATATTTAGGCACCTACTGTTAGTAAGTGGCCTGATTCTCAGAGGTGCTGAGCATTGCAACTCCCACTGAAATCAGTCTATAATTTTCTCAATAATGTCACTTAACCCTTGCTGCTGCTTTACAGACATTAACTAGTTAACACTCATAACACCAATGAGAGGTATTATTATCTCCACAGTATAAATAGGTCAATGGAGCCATAAAAATGTTAACCAGTTTGCCTGGGTCATTCAACCAGTCAGTCCAGCAGAAGTGGAATTAGAACTCAAGCAATCCCTAGCTTCTCACCCCAGGCTGAGTCCATTAGAGCATGCTCCCATCTCAATCCCAGCAGACATATATTTGCTCCCTGCTTGGCTACTTGCACTTGATCTATTGCAAAATAAGCCACCTTATCTATTATTACCATTAGTACTACTTGCCCTACTAGTTTTCAAGTTACACACAATAATCATGAGTAGCACCTACCTCTTTTCTATTCTATGCTCTTATCACAGCATAAATTGAAAGCAGAGTGGGTCAAATGTGATCAATAGTACCAGGAAACATCATTGGCAAAATCCCCAGGTAGAAGAGTTTCCAAATGAGATACTTGTTCTGCTCATGGCACCACTGGAATGTGGTTCCTTTTAAAAACCTCAGCCACTCAATTTAATTTCCATTCATCTGTTATCTGGACACCAAATGCTTCCTGATCTTGAAACAACTGGAATAGCACATTCTCCCCAGCAAGTGACTGAACAGATGAAAGCTTTACACATTGAAGGGCTGCCTATTTCTCTATCTCATGTCCCAAGAAAAGGAGTCTGCTGACCAATAAATTGCTTAAAGAGTCCAATGGCAATTTCACCAGGTGTAGGCATAGCTGCTTAATTCCCCCCCGATTTGTCATTAGTAAGCGGAAGAGACCCATCTTCTGCTACCATTTGTTACTCAGATTGCAGCACACAGAAATACATTTCAACTTGTCTTTATTGCAGATTACAGCACTCAGCGTTCTTAGCACATACACACACACACACACATACAGTACTTCCTATTTATATTCACCTAATACTCAATTAACATCCTGTTAAGATGCACACCTGAAGTGGCTTTATCTCCAGAATGCTGCATTAAAGCTTTCAACCCTCTACTATGCTTACTACATATTAGGTCATTTCTGCTCATCTTCTGCCAATCCATGACTGTATCCTACAATATGCTTTTCATTTAATTTGTCCAAATTCATATTAAATGACTGAAGTCAATATATTGTCCTTAATCCTTTGCAATACATACTTTTTTTCAGATGCTTTTCTTCCAAACTCAGGATGTTAATTAGGAAGGTGTGTGGCATAACAATATTTTTCCATTTTTAAAAATAGCTTTAATGATTGCAGAGAAAAATTTGAAAATGTGGAATGAGTGTAACTGATGCAGGATAGTATGCCTGCGTTTGCAGAAAGCCTGAAACAAAAGCACTCAAAAGCCCATAACAAAGCACTCAAATCAATGGATGTTTACCTACTAACAATTTAAATGTAAACATTATTAACTATTTCACTGTTCATGGAAGAATGGATCAGAATTATCATGTTATGAAGTTCTATAGAACCTACCCTGCATGACAGCTCATTCTGATGGTACAAGTGGGCTTGGGAGAGTACTACTAATTATTTTTTCCTCTTGTCAAGGAGCCAAGCTCAAGAGACCCAGTGGAGCTTCTGGGCCTCATTTGGAAAGGGTGGAGGGAAGAGGAAGAGACCAGAGCCATGAGCCTAATGGGTCACTCAGAAAACAATTGTCATAATTTTAACTGAGAAGGGACATCTCATTTTGATGTCCCAAGTGGATAGAAGTTATTTTGTGGCACAACTCAGAAGAACATCAGTAATTCCTCCCACCTCCTGATAAACCCCTGCTTTAACCAAACCACAGTCAGTGAAAACACATGGTATGACTATTTACACTATTGAAAACCAAGAGTAATTTCTCTGATGTCCAATGGGCCTGATTTTCCACTGTCTTGCTCCTTGTGTAGCCGCCTACACCTGAGCAAAATGGGCACAATACTGTAATGAGCCTACTGGCTCAATATTGAGCATGATGCTATCTCTGCAACTTCTCTTTCAACATCTAGGCAGTGGAGGAGCCTAAAATATCTCCAATACAGAAAAAGTAATAATATCATGAGGTCAAAGGGAACCAGGCTCAGGAGGGAGCCAGTAGATAGCTGTGAGCATGAGCAGGGGCAGCAACATGGAGACAGCAATCATGGAATTGATTGCAGAGGAAGGGTTAGGAAGTAAAATGGCCAAGCTCTCTGATTACAGGCTGAGAACACTTGGGGGAATGCCTAATCTGGGAATCCCACTGGAGTTTAGGCATGAGTTTGGCGCCGAGGTGCTCAGCAGAGTCAGGATTTAGGTGGCTCCGAACATATCCAGCAGCAGAAATGTAGGTGCCTGGGCAACTTCACTGGTGGAAACTTAGGCACCTACAAGGTTAGGCAGCAGCTGAGCAGTGGTTTAGTGATGCCTAAGTGGTTGACTTACATGCCTGAATCTCCCTTATGATTCTAGCCCATGGAGCTTGTCTGCAAGCAAGCTTGCTGACCATAGAAAAGTAACTTCTGAAATCTTTAAACACTGCTTGAAAGAGCCTCCTAACCCTGGCTCTCTGACATATTCAGTGCTTCTAAGATCTGTATTAGCAGATATACTCTCTGTAACATGTATATATACAGGATTTCAAGAAGCACCAGTCCTCATTAATTACATGAGAATAAACCAAATATCAAGTTGCCAGACCAAGCCACATGTAACATTAAAAATGGAGGAAAAATTTACAAATGTGATTTTCTATTGATTTTCAAATGCATTCCTCATGAACTCCCTACCAAATTACCCCAAACATTTTTTTAAAAATTGTGCCCCTCTGAAAGAAGCCAATTCATAGTACTTTTCAGGCATAATTATTTGGTTTTGACTAAATCAGAGGGGGAAGTGGGTTGAAATAAGATGATAATGGAAAGGTAGTTACAATGCTAACTATGGAATCTTTGCTGTGACTCTATTTCATACAATGGGATTTGATTCATAACCATGTGCACAGAAGAGTAGCTATTTGTATTCTGCTTCTTCAGTAAAATGTGCAGTGGTAGAAATGCTAGCAAGAGACAAATGTACAGCTATGCTTTTTTGCAAATGAAATATCAGACTACAAGAAAGCCACGAGGCATGCAATAGTAATACCAAGAGATACAGCCTTGAGTTTCCAATATAGTTTAAAATTAAGTGATAAATACTTTCAATTTCACATGAAGTTTGAAGCTCTGCAGAACTGTCACCAAAAAATGTCACTCTTGATATAACACTGAAAAATCATGATTTTATAACATTTGCAGAGGTACACTCTTTGAAGTAATACTGTTGTAAGGGAAGGTTTAGTCCTAGTATCCATATGCATGTGGAATGACTCAACAAAGATGTTCAAACCTCCTGACACATAGTCGTATCCTATCTTTTTCCCTAGTGCAGCAGTAACCTGGACCTAATTTTACAGTCCTTACTCAAATGAGTAAGGTTCATTTGAAGTCAATAAGGATTTATAGTGTGAAAAAGATCTACAGCAATAGATCCTGTTCAATGAAAAATATGTCCCTGAGATTAAATGGATATCCAAACTGGATAATAAAGTATTAATACTTTCATTCCTAAGCCTATCCAAAACAAGATACATAAACGGTTCCAACTGTGTATTTATCATATGAAACTGGAACTCTGTTCTTATTGTGTGCTGTTCTTCTTTTCTTTTTCAATCTACTGGTAAACATGAGGAGATCCAAAAGCACAACCAAGTGGCAATCTTTTGGACAAAAGCTAAGCAAACCCCTTTCACGCAGGTGCTTTTTCCAGCCTATATTAAAACAAAGTCCATATAGTCTATGAAGTCAAACACTCACCTCCTTCCTGGGGGTTTGTTTAATTTACAAAGAAATTATACTAAAATGATCAAGTTCAGCTCAAGTCTTGTCCCTGGTGTGGCTGCTCCTAGGGTTCCTCCCTCAAGACTGCTTAGTCCTCAACCTAGATTCTCCTCTCTCTAAAGAGTTACTGCTAGCTGACTTAAATTTGGGTGCTAAGCCCATCTGCCACAGTGAGCAAGTAGAACCCATTTAATTATTTCTCAGCAGAATCCATATCTTTACAAGGTGAAGTGTTTCAGGTAAACCAGATAGCTACAACCCTTATTGCGCAAGTTAACATCAATGGAAGTTTTGTCTGAATAAATAGTAAAAACTGACAGACGATCTCAGGATATGACCCAATATAGAGTAATTTGATTATTGATATGTACCATTAATATAAAGAACGCAACAAAAGACATAGTAAGTCTGTTTCTTCATATGGGTTAATGTTTAAATGTTATCCTGGTACTCAGAGTTTTCTCTGTAGACTCCATAGTCTAACACATAACAATAGAAGATATATCACCATGCCTAATATTAAGTTACAGGGTTTATCAGAAAGGAAGCCAAAATTAAATATAAAAATGACTACTTTATTACTTAATGCCTGCTATTCTCCTCCAGCAGATGGATCAATAAGTAGCATCCATAACCAGACAAAAGCATACATATGCAAAGGGTACTAATCCCCAGAAATGCATTTAACTGTTTTATATTTTTAAGTGGTGTAGGTTACTGTCAGCATCATAGAGAATAATTCTACCAAGGCACCACCAGACCATCTAGTCTGACCTCCTGTATATCAGAGGCCACGAAACCCCACCCAGATAACCCTGTAGTGATCCCAATAACTTGGATTAGACTAAAGAATTACCCTCTCAGGGACTAAACTACTGTGTGTCACAGACAGAGGGTAGGAGGGACTGAGGTGCACCAATGACTGAGGCCCGGGCAGTGGCAGGGAATTTATTTGGTGAGATGATCGTAGCAAGTGACCAGCACTCCCTGTTGCAAAGAAAGGCAAAACAAACTAAAAAACCCAAAGTTCCCTGCAGATCTGTCCTGAGGAAAAATTCCTTCCTGACCCAGGAATATGACACAGGGCATGTGAGCAAGACGAACCAGTCTATACTGCCTTCCAGCGCTGACCCACTTTGTCCAATGTTCCACCTTCTGTTGGGAGAGCTCAGAGTCAGAAGTCAAAGCCTAAACCAAAGGATAAGTTGGAATAATAGTCAGAAGCCAAAGCCAGAGCTGAAGAGTTAACTGGACAGAAGCCAGGACAGAATTGGGTGCTGGGTCTGGACAGGTTTGCACCAGGATTGAGGTTATTACTGGTACTGGTGCAGGTGGAGGCTTCCAGTACCCCAGCCATGACCATTCTTGGACTGCACAGTTTCTGCCTGTTCTAGAGAATCCAATTTGAACTAGTACATGGTGCCCCTCAGAAGAAGATACAACCTGGGTGAATTTGCCTAATCAACCCACATTGTTCTTAGTTCCTGAAGGGCTGTGATTTCTCATTGCCATGGAATTGCATACAATCCCTAGCCCACAGTGACACATAAGTTTAATACAAGAAGATCTCCCAAAGATATTGCAGGAATTTACCATATCTGTCATATGTGCAAAATAAGTTGTGAGAATATTTTGGAAGTTGTAGACTTTAACGCTTATTTTTACAAGTGCACAATTAGAAGACATGGCTGACGTCTGCTGAAAGTGTGACCTTAATGTTCTCTCTTTTTTTGCAATTTAAATGTTTCATATGAAACGGTAATTGTTTCAAATAAGGCAGTTTTCACTTTAACTCACTAGCCATGCTATTAGAATACCGTAGAGTTAAAACAATGTTTAGACTGATTCAGCAAATACAAAAATGCTTGAACTCCAAAGGAAGATACTGATTAATGTCTCAAATGACAGTAAAGCTAGAACTTTTGATGTCTTCCTTGCATTATATAGCTACTTTGCTCTTATTCTTTAATGTTGTCAGTGATTAATCACAGAAGTCAAGTCAGCTAAATAAAATCTGCAATTATATCAAATACTGAGGTCCCTAAAATACTGTTGACTTTTCCTTATTCTTTTCTGTTCTCTTTTCAGTCAATCAGAATGAGTGAGTTTTTGATGTGGGCATCATTACTACTTAAAATGCATAAGATAAGAAAGATTGAAAGCAGAGTTTAAAATAAGTACTATGTTTCGAACAGGAATGGCATGTTATGTCAGGTTGACAGCTTTCATCCTTGGAATTCCCCCCCACACCCATCCCTGCAGGGCATCGGAAGGAAGAGATGGGGAGAAGAGAGAACGCGGGGCTTAACTAAACCATCAGGAAGAATAAAGATTCCATGAGATGCTGGCCAGATGACAAGGTGGGGAAGGGAAAAGGTGTTAGGACAGCACTGACTCCATTCTTAAAATAGCTTTAAAAAGGTACAGCCTGCCACTTAACCCCACACAGTACTTGCTGTATCTTTCTTCACCTGTGTGTCCAGACAATAAGCTTATTACTGCAGCTGAGACTAAACCTGAAATCTTTGTAAAATTCAGTCCGTTTCATTACCAAAAAGTCTCTTTTGAACTAACCAATAGTGTTATCCTTGCTTTTGTTGGAAGTCTCTCGTTTCCTAAGTTGAATAGGGTCCTCTACGACACGGCAGGAAGGATTGGTGGCAGTGATATGAGGCTTTTACTTGTATTTGTATGTGAATATTTGTGTCTGCAGTTGGAGTATGGTTGTTAAAGAAAAAACAGGGAGAGTCAAGAGGGCCTCTATCATGAAAAAATCTTGAAATGCCTTATTGGGTTCTCACTTCCATTTTTTTTTTTTTTTTTACACCTATGTAACTCTGTTGATTTTAATGGAGTTCATTGGCATTGGTCTCAATGAAATCAAGATATGATCAAACTTGGTTCTGTGTCACTTGATTAATGCACTGGAGCCCTGAAGTGAAATCATTTTTAAAAAGCAGAATTTCAACCTCCAGTAAAATATTACTGGGAAGTGTAAAGAAAACATGGAGAGAATTAACATGAAAATTTAGAGTTAGTTCCTTCCACTTTTTTTGTTCTCCTCAATTCACCTTGGACATGAAAAACTTCCTTCTGCTGTCCCTTTGTTTGATACACACCAAATCACTGAAGAAAAATTCTGATACATAATTTAAATGTGTGAGCCATTTGATGACACTTTTGGAATTAAATTGTTTAAAGCTCTGAGGTATGTGAGACCTATTGCAAGTGAGATCAGAATAGAGTGCTCATTTAAAAATAGCATCATTTTCCCCATTTATATAACCACTTCAAGAGTCAGCTTTGCAAATTTCTCATGCACTGTGCAACAGCATACCCATTTCAGTTGTTTTACACTAATTCATGCAAGAGTCAGAAACAAACAAAACCATATAGAATGAATGACTGCCTTCTGTGATAGGTTGAATGTCCACAGAAATATTCCATCTTATTTCCAGTTTCTGACATTAATCACTCTTGTCACGTTATGAGACATACTATATCTATAATCATATTTGGTTTATGTAAAACAAGAGCTTGCATAGCTTGATTTCTCAACAGGAACTGCAGTAAGAAATTAAAATAATGGGTCTTATGGCAGCAGGCTGCTGTGATGATAGTAAGCTAATTTTCAAGGCCTGAGAATTTCAAAAATGTTTTGACAACCAGCAGTGAAAAGCTTTCATCCCTGTTTCACTCTCGGAAAAAGCGCCAGTGTTTTGTGGGTTTTTGAAATGCGCTTGTAATCATGGACTTCTTCAGAGGAAGGTGAATTAGCATTACTGATTTGTTTTTCATAGTAAAGAATCAACATGTTTTAAAGTCCTGTGCATGAGTTTTAGATTCACTACATGCAAACCAAAATAAGAGATCACACCCAAATGTGCCTTAGTTTAAATAATAAGAGGGATGATAAAATTCTTGGGAACTTGGACAGGCTTTGTTTAATAAATAAAGAGGAATAAATGTTCACATCACACACCTCAGCTGAACTATTCAAATACTTTTAGTGTAATTTCAGGCAAACTTTCAATTAATAAAATAAGAATTATATTGTTTTCTTTTAAGGGCCATGCCTCTTGCTGGTTTCTTGATGTATGTAGTTCTTCCTTTGGATGTCATTATCACTGTAGACCGAGGAGGCTGTGGAGTAAACTTAAGCATTTTATCTATGCTAAACTTTTCAATAGTTAAAACTCTAAGTATTTTCTTATCTTCCATCTATTAATCTATTACAGGTGTCACTTATTGTTTATATGAAATAGTATAAATAACATAACAGCGAGACTTCTGTGGCACCTTAAAGATTAACAAATTTATTTGGGCATAATCTTTCATGGGCAGAAAACCACTTTGTCAGATTATAAATAACGTATTTTTTAAAATAAGAACTTTTATTTAGAAAATTGAAAATATCTACTAGAGCATCAGATCTACAATACTGATTCCGAAGATGCTGGAAGTGGCTGGTGATATTATTTTACTAATTAAGTACACTGATCTCTCTCAATTTTAACTGTTGTGAAATATTAATTAATTGCAAATGCTGTGCAAACAGTTATGGATTTTGAAATCTGCTTTTGTGAAGGTAGCAAGTAGATTGGAAAATTGTACTAGCATTTTAGCATGAGCAAAAACTGTGACTTGGCTGCAAGTATAAATGATTGGGGATCTCAGCTTTGGGTTGTTTTAGATGATTTAAAAATGGCCCTGATCCCTCTTATAATGTGGAACTATTTAGGAGGATGGGGGGGGGGGGGGGGGAGATACAAGCAGCTAAATATTTGAATAGCAAATGGTATAAGCACATTCTTGCTCTCCACACATATGTTTTCCATTAAACTTTTGGGTAGAGTAAGACACTTGGATGCTGTGATGAATTGTATGCGTGGTACAGAATATGTGCTTAGATGAATAAACTATAGCTGTAACTTGGGACTATTTTTGGAAGGTTTAAACATCTAACTTCTACATAATAGATTTATTTCCTGAAGATCCAAAAGCTTGGATTTTTAGCTTTAAGTTGCTTTTATGAAAGAAAAAAAGAAAAAAGAAATTCAAACATTCGAACCTGTAAATGGCCAGTCAAGTGAAAATCTAGACTTCTGTTCACTTCTCAAAATAGCTGGATAAAGGGCTCTTTGTAGTTAAAAGCTGCTAAAAGAGTTCAGACCTGTGGTCTTCATTAATACAAGAAGAGGTTAGTAAAATCTAATGGATGTCAGTTGGAAGGAACAAAAGACAGCATATCATTACGTCCATGGCATATACCCTACCATTCTGAGCTGGCAGGAGCTCCTCCTATCTGAGAGTACAGATTTGGATATCCATTAGCGATGCAGGAAGTACAAATGATCCCAAAGGATATTGTCCCTGCACAAGCAGAGAAGCCAGTGGTAACGGCTTCAGAGCAAGCTATGCTGCCAGAAAGGGCTGGGGAGTAAGGAACCACTGTCTTGCAGCTTGCTTTCAATCACAGATCAATAAAATCTCCAGGGCTAAGAGGTCTTGCCCTTCCTTCTCTACAGCCTGCTAACACCTCTTTAAAAGGGAAACATTCAAAGAAAACGTGATGAGTTTTCTGTGCTGTTCGTACAGATGTTACTGAAAAAAGGAGAGGATATGGCCCTGATAGCTTTAGAAATGTACTACAGACTATGGCTATGTCTACACTGCGGGACTTCTACACTGTGGGAAGTCGACTTTGTTTAATTCGGCTTTCAGCAGGCACTCTTTAGAAATCGCAGCAGAGTGTACACACTACAGTGTTTGCGCTGGTCTCTTGCGTTCACACTGACCAGCCTTAATTTGAATTAGAAAGCACTGCAAGGTGGATAGCTATTCTATGGTGCAACTAGCCACGGTGGCTGTTGGCACGAGTGTGTTCATCCCAGGATGCAGCGCTGCTTCCCCCACCCTTTCCTGCCCCCCAAACAAACAGGAGAAGTTTTTTCACGCTGTTTTTTTACTCCCCGTGATCGCCATTGCTGCAGAGACATGGAGCCAGCTCAAATGTGCATTGTAATTGTGAGCATGACAAATACATTGTGGCTTATCATCGATTACTTTCGAAATAGAGCAAGAAGCAGAAGCAGAGACAACACCAATGCCACTGAGGCTGCTGTGCTAAAAGACATCGAGTGGAACAATTCCCGGTTGCTGCAGGCTGTAAAGAGTCATCTGCAGTCCGTGGAGCGCAGGTTCTGGTGCAGGGAAACAAGCACAGACTGGTGGGACCGCCTCGTTATGCAGCTGTGGGATGATGATCAGTGGCTGCAAAACTTTCATATGCCAAAGACAACTTTCCTCGAACTGTGCTCAGAGCTGGCCCCATCCCTGAAGTGCATGAACACTTGCTTAAGACAAGCTAGGACGGTGGAGAAGAGAGACGCCATCGCTCTCTGGAAGCTGGCAACCCCTGACTGTTACCGCTCGGTTGGGAATCAATTCGGAGTCAGTAAATCTACAGTGGGCATAGCCGTGAATCAAGTGTGCAGTGCCATAAATAGACTTCTGCTACGAAGGCTAGTGACTTTGGGAAATGTGCAGGACATAGTGGAGGGGTTTGCCACGATGGACTTCCCAAACTGCAGGGGGGCAACTGATGGGATGCACATCCCTATCTTAGTGCCTGCCCACCTAGCAACTGAGTGCGTAAACCACAAGGGTTACTTTTCCATGGTCCTACAGGGGCTTGTGGATCACAGGGGTCATTTCACAGACATCAATATGGGGTGGTCTGGGAAGGTGCATGACGCTTGTATATTTTGTAACTCAGGGCTTTTTTCTAAGATGCAGGCAGGAACTTTCTTCCCCGACCAAAAAATTCAGATTGGGGGTGTGGAAATGCCCATAGTGATCCTGGGGGATCCTGCTTACCCCTTGCTCCTTTGGCTAATGAAGCTGTACACTGGTCACCTTGACAGTGACAATGAGTGTTTTAATAAGAGATTAAGCAGTTGCAGAATGATTGTAGAATGTGCCTTTGGGCGTTTAAAAGGTAGATGGAGGAGTCTTCTCACTAGGCTGGACATAAGTGATATCTGTGCTATGCTTAAAACACATGAAGCAATGATGCTGGCTACCTTCATTGCAGAGAAGACTCCTACCGTGGAGGGAGGAACAAGGCAGCCCTCCCCTCAAAAGTTTTTCTAGGCATAACAGATTACATACATTACATTTTCCATGAGATATCAACTGATGATAAACGTAGCATTTCTCATCACATACATTTTTTTCCCCTAGGTAACCACCCAGTACAGTCAATGAAATGCCTGAGATCCCCTTTGTGTCCCCCTTCCCCAATGTACAGGGACAGAAATGCTAATAAAGAAAACTCACCAGATGTGCCTTCCCCTGGATCATTTGTGCTGTCCTGTGTGCTGCTGGACTGCTTGGGGGTCAGGAATAAGTCCTGACTTTCTGGGAGAACGGACACCCCACTCTCCTGCACCCTACTCTCCTCAGCTTCCTCATCGTCCTCGTCCACGGATTTCTCATTGTTGATCATGGACTGTGACCTACCGGAGGTATCGATGCTGCGGGGAGCACTGTGGTGGGATCCCCACTGAGAATTGCATCCACCTCATCATAGAACCTGCATTTTTTGGGCAAGGAGCCAGAGTGGCTGTTAGCTTCCCTGGCTTTCTGATAAGACTGGCGCAGCTCCTTAATCTTCCTGCAGCACTGCTGAGCATCCCTCTGGTGTCCCTTTTCCAGCATGCCCTGGTATATCTTTCCATAAATGTCCATATTCTTTTTGATGGCTCTGACCTGGGCCAGAACGGACTCCTCGCCCCACAGCCCGATGAGGTCTAAGACCTCTGGTTGACTCCATGCTGGACCACGTTTGAGGTTTGCAGTAGCCATGCAGAGAACAGTGACAATGCTCTCTCTACGCTAGCAGCACAGGAAATGAAAATTCAAATCCTCCCGAAGCTTGAGGGGAGGGGACTTTTCCTGCTAGCGTGACCACTGAGCAGCACAGCGCGACTGTCCAGAGAGGTCAAAACGGGGCATTGGGGGACACATTCCGGAGGTCAATTAATTCAAATTAAGTTCTGTTGCATCTACACTGACACTAAATCGACTTAACAAATTTGAATTAGGCACTATGCCTCTTGCGGAGGTGGTCTTATTAAATCGATTTTACAGGCACCTTAATTTGAATTAACAGTGGTGCCAGTGTAGACGTGGGTGTATTAAATCGACTTAAGTGACTTTAAGTCAACTTAAGTCTCCCGTGTAGACCATGCCTAAGTTACATAACAGGGTGAGTATGTTGCTGTTCAGTCATAAGAAAATGGTTGTAGTAATCAGAGGGGAGCATAGCTAGAAACATCAACTAAACATAGCTAGAAACATCAGAAAAAAATATGGATACTGTGTTGGGAAATATAAAGAGCACTCAACTGTGTTCATAGATAGCAGAAAGGGCCCTGGTGTTTGGAAAAGTAAAACCCATTCTTCCCAAAGTTTCTTGCAGTTTGAGATGAACCTCCTTTCTTCTTCCCAGTTCAGGTAGCCACTGAAATCTTCTATTGAGTCACACTCAAATACACACCTTTTCTGAGGAAAAGCTAATGCTGTTCAAAGAGACTCTGATTCAAGCAAGGTACTGAAGTATGTACCTGTAAGCCTATGAATTGTTCAACGGACTTCAAGTTATACATATGTCTAAATACCTTGCTGAATTGGGCCAGAATTCTTAAAGGCTTGATTCTACAATGTGTGGAATACTCTGGCCTAACATACAAAGCACTTACACACATATTTAACTCTAAGCAGCTGAGTAGTGGAACGCGTGAGTTTAAATTTTAAAATATGCTTAGTGCTTCGCTGGAGTGAGCAGAGTGCTCAGAACATTGCAGCACTGGGCCTAATTTACCATCTGTTTTCTGCAGTAATTTATATTATGTTTCCAGGGTATTATAGCTTGGTCATGGACTCCTCCCACATTTCTTAAGGACACACCCACATTTTAGCATATGTAATCTCTGGCTGAATTTCTGATAGTCCATTTTTATGTCATCTTATTTCATCTTATTTAGTAAGGCTTTAGAGCTTGCATAAAACCTTACTAACTAAGTCATTACCATGACGACTATGTTAACAAGGCCAACAGACAATGCTCCGGCACTACTGACTATAAAGAAAGCAAAGAAAACCCCATCCCACAATTTACCCTGGAATTTAAGGATACCATCAAATCCTTCCCCAAACAACACCAAGAGAAAATCTACAAACCCGCCTCAGGGACCTTCTACATCCTTTCCACAATACATAAACAAAGGAAGGTAGGGAGACCCATCATATCTGGACACAATATTCTTACTGAAGGAATATTGTGACTCATAGAAAATATCCTCAAACCATGCACCACACGAAAGGCCAGCTATCTCCAGGACACAGCTGACTTCCTCCACAAACTTTGCAACATTAACAACCTCCCTCAGAATACCATTCTTGCCACCATTGATTTCACATCCCTATACAATACCTCACAGCAATGGCCTAACTGCCTACCTCAAATATTTACAAGACAATGGACAACCCTGAGAGATCCACCCCAAACTCATCCATTTCATCCTCATTCATAACAATTTTATATTCAACAACAAACACTGTCTAAATCATGAGAATAGCCCCTGGTTCTAGGATGGCTCTCCAATATACCAACCTCTTCATTGGCAGCTTGAAGAAGAATTTCTGGACAAATGCACAACAAAACTAATGATATACCTGAGATACACTGATGATATTTTCATCCTCTCGACAGATGAAAAACTCCCTCATAGACTTCCTCCACAACTTCCACTACCTGTCCACTAACCTCTCTCTAGAGCACTCCCACACTAGCATCAACTTCCCAGACATCACAATCATCTTCAACAGTCCCCACAACACACCTTTCAAGAACCGTACAGACAATTATATATAAGAAACCCATGAATCACTACATCTACCTTCATAGATCCAGTGACCACCCCAAACACACCAAAAATCTGTTATCTACAGCTGGACACTAGATACCACTAGATACTACGAGGAGAAAGTCCAGGATATTCACCTTAACACACTCAAAATCTCCTTCATCAAACAAGGAAATTCCTCCAGAGAAGCAGATCACATTATAGAACAGGCCACCCAATTATCCCAAGAAAAACTGCTTCAATACAGATATAAAACCACCTCTGACCACACACCCCTATTTGTCACCAGACTGGAATACATAAAAGGTATTGTGACAAAGCTTGCTGGGTCCAGCGCTTGCCTCTAGTGGTAGGTCAGGGAACTGCTTCACCCCTTAGTGTTCTTCCACCCTCTAGTTGTGGGGGAGGGGAATATAGCCTCTAAGATGTCCACTCCCTGCTGGGTCCCAGTCTTGTCCCTGGTTCTCAAAGGCCCTTGCCTCTTCGCTGGGGCTCTTGCCCTTCCGTGAATGGCTGGGGAGAGGGTGGGAAGCCACACTGGACCCAGGACCCAACCCAGGGACCCTACAAGTAGCAACCTCATGTTGTGGCTTCAGGAAAGCTGCTAGCTTCCCTGGGTTACTTCCCCATGCCCTTTGACTTAATGTCCATATCCTGCTCAGACAGGGGCCCTTCCTGGCCTCCATGCCAGGGGAGGCTCTTGATCTCTGACAGCCCCACTGGGCGTGGTAGTGCTGAACCAAATGTCCAGTTCAATCTTTTCCTTCTGGCAGGGTCTCTTCCCTTAGGCTCCCAGGCCTGGGAAAGGTCCTTTGCCTTCTTCAGGCAGGGTATTCCCTCCCCCAATCTTTATACCACAGGGTTCTCTTCTACTAGCGTTCTGCTCCTTCTCCTAAACCCTCCTGGTTTCTGACAGTGTCTTGCCTGCTCACACACTCTCTGGTAGCTCACCTCACTCTCATAACTCTAGCCACATCCTCTCTCTGGAGAGGAGGCTTTTAACAAATTCTGGGTGGGGTCTTGATTGGCTCCAGGTGTGTTAATTAAACTGGAGTAACCCCTGCTCAGCTAACAGGGGAAAAGGGACTTGCTGAGCCTTCTAGCACTCTCCGGTAGCCATCTGGTCTGACCCTGTCACAGTATCATCAAACAATTACAACCCACACTTGATGGGGACACCATCCTGAAAAAAATCTTTCCTGAACCCCCTTGTCTGGCCTTGAAATCCCGACCCCCACCTATCCAAGCTCATCATCAGAAGCAAGCTCCCCACACACCAAGACACAGCAACTCAAATCAGCACCAGATCTGCCAGAACAAATGCAAAACCTGCAGACATATCAACACCCCTCCACCCACACACCTTTCAAGATCCATGGGTCCTACACATGCCTATCACAACATGTCGTGTACCTCATCCAGTACACTAAGTGCCTCAATAACAATGATGTGGGTGAAACCAGTCACTGCACTCTACAATGAACTCACACAGGAAATGATAAGAGACAAAAACACCCTATTACAGGGTGAGCACTTTTCACAAAGTGATCACTCTATATCTGACCTATCAGTCCTACTCCTCAAGGGAAATCTGCATAACACTTTCAACAGACGAGCCTGGGAGCTTAAATTTATAACTTTGCAAGATGCTAAAAGTTATGGTCTTAGTAAAGACACTGGATTTATGGTTTATTATAACTATCTGTAACCTACTAACCCCCCTTTTTTCGCTATGACTAGAAAGTTGTTAACAGGATGCTTCACCTTGAATGGTCCTTTAGAATACATGCTAAATACTTACGTTAAACTGTTTGACCTTGTATTTAGCTATGACACTCTTAGTACCTTTTCCCAGACCTGAAGCAGAGCTCTGTGTAGCTTGAAAGCTTGTCCCTCTTATCAACAGAAGTTGGTCCAATAAAAGATATTACCTCACCCACTTTGACTCTCTAAAGATACTTTTGTTGTCATCCTGAAGAAAGTGATATTGCAATCTTCATATGCACCGTGAAAATGATGTATGTGAATGCAACATGTTTAAAACAGGCTTTAAAGTTCTATGAATCAAAGTTGTGTGTGTTTATAAACAACACCATAATATAAAATGGTAGCAAATCCATATAGTGATACAAGACATTTAAAACTTAATTGTCTGAAACTATAATATACTGAACAGATACTATACATTACATTTTTGTAGGATTTATTTAAACAATTGAGTTATCTTTCCCAAATTATTTGATGGGGTTTTTCTTTTCTCTAAGAAAAAAGAATGATACATCACCCTTCTCTTTTCATTTCTTTCAGCAAAGCTCATTATTTTCTGCAATCCACACTGAATCAAGCTATTTCATCTGAAAATTTGCTACAGATCCTTCAATACATTCGGGAGCCTGAGGTGTTGCATTTGATGAAATTTTCCCCGTGAGTGGAAAACAAAAACAAACTGTAAACAAAAATGAGTTTCAGAAGGCTTCTGTACCAATAGGAGAGGTGGGTGAATGTATTATTAAGGAATAACTTGGAAGTAGTATTAGTATCAGAAGTATTACACTTGAATTAGAAAAAAGTCACTCTGTTGACTCTTTGTGGTAGGATTTGCTGAAAAGCGGTTGAAATGGAATATTTATGAACTTCAAGAATGCAACTCTTACTGATTTCAGTCCTTAATGTCAAAGTCAGTTGGGCAGTCTGGAACAATATCAAAACCAACTGGAGGAATAAAATATGGTAACTAACATGAAGTTCATTTAATCTCCAGGTTTTGTTTCTAGAATATGCTTTCCCATGAATATACTATAGAAAATATTTTCTATAGGTAATAGATAATAGATTCTAGACATTCCAATCTTTGGAATTAATCAGAAAATAATTTTCAGAAACAACTAAATCCTACCTTAAATTAAAGGGCACAATTATCAACGTGTTTTGTTTTTGTCATGAGTAATCAAAATATACTTCTGCTTTAGGATAGATTACCTAATTAATACATCAGGGTGATTTTAGTTTAAAACAAACAACAGTTATCATTTATTCTATGCTTTATCCCATAGTTGTTTAAATTAATAAAACATTAACAATTATTACTAGTAGTAAAAACAACTGCATTATTATTTTTACAATTATGCCTGTACATTATATTTCATATTCAATTTTAATGTTAAGCACTGCTGGTAAAAATGTTTAGTTCCATGTATTTACACAGAACATAAATACCATATGATACAGCAGTTTCTTTTCAGAAGCAAAGCACTAGGCAACCTGGAGTGTAAAAACCTACCTGTCACTGTCCAAACATAACTATCACAGAATTGAACTATTAGAAACTTGACTTAATGAAAGCAAATTGCTCAGAATAGCCAGAAAGTCTATTTGTAATGCAGGCTTCTTTTTATCTTATGCACTGTGTTGAAGCATAATTGAAGATGACAAAACTGAACGAATTTGGAACAAGAGAGTTAGTCAATGGGAAATGTATGAGATTTGCTATACATGATTCTGCTGCATTCCATATTTTTTCCCTCCATAAACTCTTAAAAATGTTTATTTCAAAACAGTCCAAAAGTTGAATAATCTCAACTAGAAAATATTGGACACTGGCTTGCTAGAAACAGTTCTATATGTTCAGTTATTGTATTTATAAGAGATCTTTATAAAATTATATTTTTAAAAAGGAATATTTTAAATAATTTATTACTCTTAAATGAGTCAGTTTTGCTAAATCATCAGGAGTATTTGCAGGTTAAGGCAATGCTCAATAGAGTTGGAACATTTTTGATTAAATGAAATTTCCTCAAAGACAGAATATTTCATGAAGAAGGTGTTCGAAGTCCAGGGCTCACTGATCATTTGAGAGAGACACTAAGTTTCCCACTATAGGTGGTTGATTAGGGCATTAGAGGGAGACTAATTGTTCTTAGTCAGAGAGAACAGAGACTTGAACCTGGGTTTCCCACATCCTAGGCCATATAACTTAACAGAGCTTTTCAGGTCAATCACAATGAGGCAGACTAGGAAAGTGAGCTTCCCTACATTCCACGCCAGTGCCCTAACCTTTAGGCCTATCGTGTGAAAAGTTAGTCTCACTCCTACTCCCTCAAAGTGAGCAGACAGTCCTAGGCACAAAAAGTCCAGAATTGAGCAGCTCAGGTTTCAATAAAAAAACCGCCGATATTCCAACACAATTCCATGTTGTGAAAATGTTTCCAAGGTTTTCTTTTAATTCCAATGCAGAACGAAAACAAATTTTGAAAGTTGCTGCAAAACTGAATTGTCATACTTGGGACAGCTTTGCTACTCAGCATGAGCGAGGGTCATAGAATCAGACACAAGAAACAAATTCCACATATTTTAAAGACTCCTGCAACCTATCCAACCTTTAAAAACAGTGCTAATTTACCTCTACAGCATTACATTTTAATAATGACTTTCTATGTTAAATGTGCATCTATTTGAAAAGGTACGCTGAGGCTCATATATTGCTCACCTTATGTGACTACTTCCATTAATCCCATGACACTACTTGCATGAGTAAAGTGAGCAGGACTCTAATTGCCATACAGAAATGCAGAGTACTATTTATTTTTGTAAACTGGAATTGGTTTAAGATTACCTTCTCTTAAAAGAAGCAATAGTTATCCACTATCCAGTCTCTTTTCAGGTAATTTTCAGCAATTTCTACACAATTACATTTTACAAGCAGAAAGGAACACTACCTTGAATGTCTATATTACTTTATTTTTAAAAATAGGAGCTGACTTTGGTTTCTATCTGTCTAGGACCATACTTCATTGAATAAAACTTCAAAGTCTAATCATTCACAGCCTGTCTTTTGGCCTGTGGCAAGGACAAGGCTTAGGTCAAACTCTTACATTATCAATGCTTTTGCCTATTAGTTATAGAAGCATCAAAAACATATGGTTTAAAAAAATAAGGTAAGAAGCAGACCGGCCAATATGCAAATCAGATATCCCCAAATGTGGTTTATACACATGTGTATGGGTACTGTGCATACTCATGATAAGCAAAGGAAGCATGACTGTGATATTTCCCTGGATGATCATATTTAAATGTCCTATTTGACAGTTCATGTGAATTCAAATGCTTTCCTATGTACATAATAGAAAGAGAAAATAATCTTTCTTTGTCTTGCATACTAATCTTTCATTGATTTGTTATTCTTCATATAATTATTGTGGTCTGCTTTTAGTTACAGTATATCTTCTTAAGGCTAGCTTGTAAACTCAAATTACTCAGATTTCAGGGATGGGGGGATCTTTGAACCTGAAAGTAGTTAAACTACACAGAACCTGATTTTATACAGTTAGTAGTCACTCTAGACCAGTGTTTCTCAATTAAATTTGGCCACGGAACCCTTTTGAACTCCATAAATAATTGCGGAACCCCCCAAACTCTTAGCAGTCTTCAAATGTCGAAATAAGCAAAGGTCAGCATTTCTCACTTAAATTACACTTACACTGGATACCCTCTGCCAGAAAATCTGAGACATCTTCCCTTTCTCGGAGGCGCGGAGAACAGATGCTCTCGGCGGCGTGGAGAACAGCTGCTCGCAGAACCCTAACAGTGTTCCCGCGGAACCCCAGGGTTCCACGGAACACCAATTGAGAAACACTGTTCTAGACAAAGAAATCCCATTGAAGTCAAAGGATATTCCATGCAAAAACTGGCTACAGAACACTGGAAATATGATGTGAGAGGTGGCACAAATTAAGATGACCAACTAGAATGGAGCTACAGGTGAATTGTGCAACTTTCTTAGGCATTGATCCAAAACCTGTTGAATGTGGCATTAGATGGATTTGTTTGTTCCAAAATACATAATAGATTAAACTAGAAAGAGAGCAGTCATGCTAATTATTGAATGACACAGAGTGGACATATAAGTGGGAATGTAGGAATACAATATCTAAAGAACCATAACTACTACAAAGTTAGGTCTGAAATTCTCAATAAGGGTAAAAAGAGGACAAACAAAGGTTAATGTTAGCAGAGAAAATCAAATGAAATAAAGTCATATATCGAGTAAGCAAAGACAGACAACAGAATCTATTTGCCCAAGAGCTACTCATGGCACATAGCAATAAATTCACTAGGATTTTAAAAAATAGGCCAAAGTACATAAACAAAGAAGAACAAAAAAACCAAACAAACAAACAAAAAAGATTATCAAAATACGAGAGAAGCATAAAGGAGCTCTACAACATGAGCCCAAATCAGCTGGAAAAGATTACTTCTCCTGTCTTCGCCAGTCTTATTGGATTTTCTTTAAGAAAAAGGAGCCATGATCCCCCCTTCACATCACCTCCATACCCATTTGTTTGTCAGGAGAGTATCAAATAAGTGACCCTTATTCAGGGTTTCTGAGGTAATTTATGATCTCTAAAATTACACCCACATTGCTCACCTTGCAATATAGCTCCACCTTCCTCCTTGGAGTGGCAGAAGCCCCCCTGCCAGGAGTAGCTGCATGAGCCCCCTCCCTTCAGGAGGACCGGTTACCCCAGACAAAGAAGCAGAGATGGCTGCAGGGCCCCCAGTATTTACTCCAGTTGGACTATCTCTGTTAAGGACGCTAGTTGGGCTGGGATTGCTGTATTCTTCTCCTGCCACAAATACAGTCTTCTACAAAGGAGACATTGGCATGGTTCAGCAGAACAATGGTTTTGAAGTCAATTCCCTATCAAGATAACTGGGACAGTTCATTTTTCTCAGAGCTATAGTTTTAGGCTGTGTGCAGACTCAGGCAGACATTACTACGTCAGTTGTACTTGGTTCTTGTTTTCAAGCTTTTTCTTACAAACATGAGGGCTAGAAATGTACTTTTAAAAAAAAAATTAAACCTGAGGTTCTGAGTTAATCACATAATTCCTATACCAGAGGCCCTATACATAGTCCTACAGTGTCTATCCATAAACCTGTCCCTGCTCCTACTCTCTTTCCCTGACACTCAAGTTGCAATCAGAGTAGACCCTATATAGCAGTGTTTCTCAATTGGTGTTCCGCGGGAACACTGTTGGGGTTCCGCGAGCAGCTGTTCGCCGCCGCCACCGCCGAGAGCAGCTGTTCGCTGCCGTCGCCGAGAGCAGCTGTTTGCCGCCGCCGCCGAAAAAGAGAAGATGTCCCGGATTTCTCAGCGGAGGGTATCTAGTGCAAGTGTAATTTAAGTGAAATTTAATTGAGAAATGCTGAAGTTTGGTGTTAAGAGTTTGGGGTGTTCTGCAATTATTTATGGAGTTCAAAAGGGTTCCGTGGCCAAATTTAATTGAGAAACACTGCTATATAGAACACAGGGGAGTTGCATGGGGCCTGAATTGCTATTACTCCTCTGTGTGGCCACACAGAACCAAATCACAACCTTGCCTTTTGTGGTCATGCTATAGAATATGGTATATGACAAAAGCCTGGGTATACAACAGCATGAGGGGAAAAAAAACTTTTAAATGCTTCAGAGCAGTAAGACAGTGCAACAAATCAGTGGGACTTAAATAGTTACTGAATATAAATCAGAAGGAAACATTTCAACACCAGAGAAGGGGCTGGTAAAGTCACATTCAGCATACTCTTCACAGTGCTGGTAACCTTATAAAAGATAATGGAAACGGATATAGTACTTCACAGCACAAATGTTTTAAAAAAATGTGGTTTCCAAAGCAGTTGCTGGCTGTCTTCAGAGAACTTTCTGGTCACCTGATCTCCAGGTTTCTAGCTGCTAAATTTAATTAAAGGACAGCAAATCATACAATTGAAACTATGTAATGTTATTCCTCCCTGTCAGCAATAGTCGATGTTGCCAGTAGGGATGTAAAAATTAGTTTAATTAATAATCCATTTAAACATTCTAAAAATAGAATGTTTAAACGGTTAAACATTTGGGGGGAGGAGCCGTGCTGGGCTCAGCTCCTCACTGCCAAGGCAGAGTTGCCTAGCTGCGGTTCTCCCCCTTCATGTGTCTAAAGCCGTAGCTGGGTAGCTCTCACTTGCGGGGAGCTGAGCTGAGCCCATTGGTGGCTTCCTCCCCATCCCCCCATGCTGGGCTCCACGCCTCCCCATGAGTAAGAGCTGTCCAGCTACTCTTGCTCGCAGGGAGCCAAGCCCAGCTGTGGCTCCCTTCCCCCCCAGTTTAAACAGTAATCAGCTGTTTAAAACATTTAAACAACTGATTACTGTTTAAACGTTTAGGCTTTAATATCCCTAGTTGCCACGGGGCTTTTATAAAATGCAAGTAGAAGAGGTGATGGTATGAATGATCACCAATCAGAATGGAGGCATTCACAAGCCAAGCTCTCTAATAAAATGTGGTCCATGCTATGAGAAAGTTTGAGAACCCATAAAATAGGAAGTCCAGGAGCAAGGTCACTGATATATATAAATACATAAAAATGCATAAGAGTATGCACAGGCTTTCTACTTTCCCTCTCCCCCCTCCAAAAAAAATAAATAAATTGAGAGAAACTAGGTCTGTATTCTTTAGAAACAAGAAGATTAAGGGAAGATCTAAGATATGCACAATTCAGAAGGGAAAAGAAAGAATACATATTCCAAGGTTGCTTGACCTAGTATCAAGTACAAGATCCAAAAAGGTATGAATGGAAGTTATGGAATAAATTATGAAGGATAGTAATATGTGCAATTGGAATAATAATAATAATAGTAAATTAATTAATTAATCATTAAAAACTAACCTATTTAAAATGGGGGTAGATAAACTCTTAGTAGAGGAGAAAAAATATGGGATACAAGTGTTTACTCAACATAATAGATAAAAGAAGTTGGCTTTCATGGTCATTTTCTCATGACCACAATCCATGGGGGTAAAGAAGTCCTCATCCTCAAAGTCAATGCCTTCAGTCTCACCCAGCATCGTAATGGTTGCTCAATCTTATTATTTTTTTTTTTTTTTAGTCTTCATTTATTTTCTACATCTGAAAATCTCATTCTAGGATATTAACTATTTAAAAAAAAACCTCAGCTATGTATCTTGAAACTCTCCTTTTATGTTGCTTATTGCTGAAGTATCAGCCTCTAATTCACTCCTTATTTATTCTAACTAATAATTGTGTGCACTTTTAAACTTCTTAAGCAATGCCATGGAAATTGCCGTTGTGGATACACTTCTTGATACACTTCTTGTGGTGAAAAAAATAAGTTCCTGTCAAGTTGATGTTTTAGATTTTGTCTTGGCACTTTCTCATTGTCATCCTTAATGCCAAAGGGACTGCAAATGACATAAAACTGGTAAATATATGGACTAAAAGCTTTTTTTTTTTTTTTTTTAAATCAAAACTCTAAACCAGAAAACAGATTTTTTTAAAACACACAATGACCTTGTTGTACCTGTCTGTTCTAACTATGCTATACCAAAAGACTGCATGCAAATTCTAGTTTTACTATAACAAGTCAGATATGAGGAAAATCTTTATACATTTTGAAATAGATGCTTTCCTGATTCCTGCCAACATGCCTGGGGTCAGATTATCTACTGTGTCTACTTGCCCAAGATGGAAAGAAAGGCTATAATTGGGCAGCAAATGCCCAGCACAGAATTGCCCTGATGGAGAAGAATTCCCTGCTGGTGCACATGTGCTGCAGCCAGGTGATAGGTCCTGCATGTTTGGTCTTCACCACTACAGGAATCAGGGGTGTGTTGAGGCAGGAGTGTGTGGGTGGGAAGAGGGAATGACAAAATGGAGCAGAGCTACACAAACAGTGGCTCAATTTAGAGGGGCCTAGCAGCTGTTGTTCATTAGGTGAGGCTGGGCGTTAGCCCTGACAATCAGATAGCTTCAACCAGCCCCCTGATAACCCTTTTCTCATACTGTCTTCCCACTTCCCAGATCTATATGATGATCTGGTGCACTAGAGAATCTAGGCCAGTGAGTCTACTTAAGGTTATTTCGTGCGGGAGGGTAGTAAAGTGAGGGTTAGAAATGTATTAGATGCAACATTCAGACTATTTTGAAAAAATACCATACAGTTCTAGGAATGATATAAAAAATATCTCAACAATTCAGCAGCCATCAAAGAATGGCCAGGTCCAATTTGTGATCATCACGTAAGTAATTGTACTGACTTCAAGGGGATTACTTGGGTGAATAAGGCAGTCAAAATTTGGCCCTTAATAAGTAGAAAAATATCACTGAACCCATGTTTCTCCCACCTTTTTCCAAATCTGTTCAAGGCATGTTTGCAATTAGCCAGTGACATTTTTAATATGATCCTATTATCTCATTCTGGATACAAATAACCCTACTGACTTCAAAGAGTTGTGCACATATTCTGTGGTGGAAGAGTAGGACCCTTTCAATAATCCATGCATCAATAATGAGAGATACAGATTTTTCACATATTGTATCTAATGATTTTATTATCATAGTTGTTTAGGATACTACCCAATACTGGGGTATACATACAATATCATGATGACCTACACAGCACCACACCGGCTTACAGTAGCTGAGGATCAGGTCCTATTTTGCTAATTGTATTGTTTTAAAAAAATGTACTGAACTGCCACTGCACCTAACAAGACTTACCCAGTTCAAAACAAAATATCTATGTTATGCAAAACCTACTGGTGTTGTACATAGTTTGCTTATAAAATGTAAAGTTTTCTTTCCTGAGTCTCCAAATGATTTTTTTTCTAAAACTTAATAAATGTTCATTAATGAATATAAAATTAAAATGGAATTCCTGTGAACACATTATATCTACACTAATGCCAAATGATTTTATCAGGAATAATATTATAACAACTACCATAAGAATAATGATTAGCCACTTAATGTAAAGTGTTGCCAACTTTTCATTTAATATTAGCAAATTGCATTGTTATTTTTGCAATGTAAAACTTTTATCATATTATTAAATTCTTGAATTAGATTAGAGACATGAATGCTGTGAAGATGTTGATATGCATTCCTTACACAGCCACTTGGCACTCAGCGAGCAAGCAGCAAGGTCATTGATAAGGTCACTCTTGTACAGTATTGTACACTGTTGTTCTACCAAATCAAGAAAAAGGGAGCAATCACTGTACCTTCAAAACAGTCTACTGTGGATCAGGCCAAGCTGAAGGGGACAGTTTGTAAGTGTTTTGGCCTATGGGAAACAACCCTATAGACTAGAGCTTAATTAATGTATATGTCATCTGCCACCTTCCTACATAGGAGTGAATTCTAATCAATAAGAATTATGGGATCTAAAGTGCATGAATCTGACAGCAGAAATCAGGTCCTTAATTTCATTTATATTTTCTTATTAGGATTCTGGGGCTTGATTAATCCCTCTGGGTGCAAGGTGGCTGTATTGTGCCAGTGGAGGCATTCACCTCTAGATGATAGCAAACATTCTTTTCAGCCAGGTTGAGGGCAGCTTTAATTTGCAGCCAAGACTCCACGGAATGAGCAGAGACCATAGTCACACCTACCCAGCCAGCACAACCAAAAATGTAGATCCTAGCGTGAATCAAGTTCACTTCTTTCTGAACTGGTATCAACACCACAAGGGTGTAGGTGGCACCCTTAGCAGTTGTCTCCTCAGCTTCTGTGCTGAGTGAATGAGTGAAGAAAGTTAACTACCCACTCAACACTTAGAAGTCACTAAGGTTTTATGTGCACTGGTAAGGCAATGTGAGAAAGCTCTCTCTGCTTTTGTCCATGCTGTACCTGTTGTTCATAAATGGCATAGTCAACTGCATGACCACCTTATGAAATATACTCAAGAAACCAAATAACCAATATCAGTCAGACTGCCATGAGCCAATAATAATAATGTAGTAAGGAAAAAGATTCAATACGATACCAGTCTCCAGGAAGCCATTTCATGCAACGTTGTTACAGTCACCTTACACAGAAGATGTGCTCCCAAAATTACATCTTTACAAAGCCATCTTTTTATACCCAACCTGTTTACGAACACAAGGTACTGTGTACATCATCTGAAACTACATTTAATTAATCAGCTTTCTACCTTATTTTTCTGGTACTATGGTGTACCACTTATCTCTTTGTTCTAAACACATGCATTCCAAGTAACAAAGGGCATGAAGTCATCTCCTACGTCTGCACTAGGGTGGAACAATGTATGTCTTTTCCTCTTCCTTTGGGACTTACTGGTACGAGCCTGTGAAAGTATCTCCCTTTCTATTACTTTAGTAAAATAATCATATGTCCTGACGCTGACAGCTTTTCTATCTACTTAAGCCAAACCTTATTTCAAGCTAATGCAGGGTGTTATGGGATATTTAGCATAAATGTAGAGGATTATTGTAAAAGTATAGGCCAGTTTACACTATATAACTGTTACAATATTTGTGCATAATGGTGTGGATAATACACATTATTAATATGATAGTCAGCATATATTGATCAACACTGTTCTGTGGATAGAGAGAGAAATTGATCTCACAGTGCCTTTAACACACCACCATTCACCACCACTAAATTCACACATACAGAGAGCCACAGACTAAGGATTAAATCCTGGTCCTGTTGAAGTCACTGGGAGTTTTGCCATTGATCTCAATGGGGCCTGGATTTCATCCTAGAAGCATAGGTTCTCTAAATGTGGAAGAGTACAACCAGCTAAATTAAATAAAGTATTATTTATTTAAATAATGTATATACTGTGCTTATCTTTAGTCTAAGTGCATCATGCGATTTTACAGAAGATACACTTCATAAATAAAATAATAAAATCGGGACCCCAAACAAGGCAATGCCTGTAGAAGAAGAAAGAAAAATAAAACTTTCTTGCTATTGCCTCTTTCTAACCCAAACCACCCAGCTGATCCTCCTTCACCCTCTTGATTATTTCCATATATCCCATCCATCAATCTCCCTTTTCCGCCTCTAGAAAAAACTGGAAAAACAACTGGGTTTCAGAGCACATCTTGAAGATTAGCCAATCACTGCCACAATAACTCAAAGGAAATAATTGCTTAGATTCCTACAGCTTTTCTACTCATGTATGAGTAAAATGAATTTTTGAACTAAACTTCGGACTGCTCTGAATTGTGCAATCTGCCCACAATTGAATATGTCCACTGCTCTAGGACATAGGATTTGCTGTAATGGTTCTGCACTAAGGTTTCCCCTGTGCATGGATTTTCTGGCTTCAGAGGGCTGGTGCAAAGTTGACACTGTTTCCTTTATATAGTTCTGAGCATTCTACTAGCATTCAACAAATAATGAGCTGTTGAAGGAGATGCAAGGATAGAGGGAGTGTTCAATTTATTGTCTGGATGTGTCCATTTTTAGGGAGATTAAAAAATGTTTGGATATGAATTACCAAAGTTACTGAATGATGTTAAAAAGACCTAATGGTGAAAAGAATTTTGTAGGCAAAAAGTAAATTAAGGCCAGCAGAAGACAGTAACCAACCCAAAAGCAAACAAATACAAAAAATCCCAAACCTCACCTCACAAAGAGTGCCATGAACAAGATGATACAGGTATAATGGAACTTTAGAAACCACAGAGTAATGTTCATACAACAAATCAACACTGTAGCTGTGGATTGTGTAAAGAGATAGATAGTAACCTACCTAGACAGGAAGCCTAGTAAGGCCCTATAGTGGCATAGCTAATACCTTGGTCTTGTGAATATCAGTCTAGCTCTTCCACAGACAATCTAGTCAGCCAGCTCTATCAGGATAAGCTGGCAGCCAGCAGAGTGATGAAGCTGGGCAGAATGTGACAAGACTTAACAGATTTATTTTTTACACGATAGAGTCCTGTTGCTCTTTAAAAAAAAAAAAAAGCCACTGTTACAGCCAGTAATGAAAAAACTGACATGTAAAACACCAAATGGAGAGTTATTTTGCACTTAGGCCACATTTCACCCAGTTTTCTGAAAAAATTCCCTGGCTAGAAAGCTGGTCAACCTAGAAAATGTTTTTCTCTATTAATGTTGTTTCTTTTGATGTAATAACTATGTCATGAAGCCTAAATGTGAATCCTACTGTAAAACAGAAAGAAAAAGACGTGACTCCCCTATCCAATAAATGTCTTAGCAATAAAGATGGTATTTGCCCGTTTTCATATGTAAATAAACAAAACATTGAAGACTGGTGGAGTGAATACTCAGCCTATGTGGCCCTGTACAAATAACTGGGAATCTACCAGGTAGCTGAAAAATACATTTACAGTCTGAACAACGAGAGTCCTGTAGTACTTTAAAGCTTATGCCTGCAGAAATTAAATTTGTTAGTCTTTAAAGTGCTACAGGAGTCTCATTGCTTTTGCTGTAGACAGACTAACACGGCTACCCCTCTGGAACTTTTTACAGTCTCAGATTTTCAAAGCCATCTAAGGGATTGTAATGGCAATTGGATAACCAACCACTTAGGCAGTTTTGAAATCTTAGGCCTCGTATTTTCCAATTGATGTTTGATTTTGCTGTATTTTTCCACAAAAATGATATGGCTTCTGGGCTTTAGATTAAACAGTGTGTCCTCAGCATTTAGCACCATTGACACTGAAGGCCTGATCGATAGCCCACTGAAATCAATAGGAAAAAATAACTGACTTCAATGGGCTAAGATTCAGGCCTTGTATACAAGAAATACCCTCACAGAAACATAGAAAGGAAAGGAAATAAATACAATTGATGTTTGATTTTGCTGTATTTTTCAACAAAAATGATATGGCTTCTTAGAGCTGCTGCGGCATCTTAAAACTGCTATAGTCTATTACGTGCCATGAGGTCTTAAAGCTGGGGTCTCCACTCAAGGAACCACATCCATTCACAGTTAAGCAACACACTAGGTGTTCTGCACTGCAGACAGATCAGCAGCCACACAGACATAACTGTTCATAAGTTGAATATTTTCTAAATGCTATGTTCCGTATATGCTGTGTAGCCAGAAATGAGCTGTGTGAATGACAGGGAAAGGATATATTCATCCACAGTTGACTCACAGAAAGAGAAAGAGAGCTTAGAGCACACACTGAATACCTGGCCATCGATGTCTTATGAGGTATAAACAGAGCCTCACATATACCACTGGACCTCAGACAACTTTTTGGAATGGTTCTCCCCTTTATTTTACATTGTTGCATAAATCTCAACTTGCCACAGATTTTAGCAGTAACTGCATTTTAATAGTTGTCATTCAGTGGAGCAGTGGCATTTGCAGTGTTTTTCATGGTTTTCATCATTTCCAAGTGGGAAGCGAAGAAGCAGTTCCTCTCTCTACCTTACCTCATCTTCTCCCTCTTCATGGGAAATGTGTGCCTTCTTTTTCCCCACCAGATGGGAATCCAGTAGCTCCAACATCGCCAATTTCATCTGCTCAGTGATTTCCTTACTCTGCTTATTTGAGCAGGGAGTGCTACTAGGAGCGGTGCTCAGCTGTTTTCTGGGGATCTTGATGAAGAAGGGAAATTTTGAGCATCATGTAATGCATGAGGGACGTGTGTGTATGTGCGTGTGTGTGAATGTGCGTGCGCCTGTGTAAATCCATGTTTCCCATGGTCACAACACCTCTAAAAGCACCTGTATTTTCTGTATGCTGAGTAGTTATTTTTCATTTCTTGCATCATTTCAGAATCCAAGATGTACATTCTAAAGTACAACACAGAAAATGAATGCTGAGTACATTCTGCATGGCGGACAGATCAGAACAGTGATTTTAACTGAACTGACCAAGGTCAACTTCTTAGATCCCAAAACATTTAAGGATCTTACGCTTTACTACATTCATTTTGGAGAAAATTTTCTTTCAATGATATTATTGCAAATCAAACTTGCTTGGATTGTGCTATTTCTCCATGGGCTATTGAAAAAGTGCCCAACCCATCATCATACTCACAAGCAGCATCCAAAAATAAGGCTGCTGTGAGTCTCCCGATGAGAAATAGTTTCCTAAATTTCTTCTGAAGTCTGAGATGAAATTGTGCATATGCTTTTTTCAAACTAGACAGGCAACTAAGTCATGTACCCTTAACTCAAAGAAATAAAAAGTATTTTATTTTTCTTTTCATGTAAGCTACTGAGTTAGAGGAGGATAAAGAGATGCTGAAGTAGGATGATGACACCTCCAAAAGCACAGCTAAGAAGGCACAAAGTGGTTGAAGAGGGATGAAGGGACGGTTACAGAGCAAGTGATATTAGGCATGTCTGCCATAATGTGGTAATATCATTTAGATTTGAATGAATTTTTATGCCTTTTGGTAGGAGATGCAAAAAAGACTGTCAGACCCCCTTATAGGAGCATTTATAATTTCTCAGATCTAAGTTAAGGGTCTGAGATATTATTTGGAAATTCATGGTCTAATCTGTGAGTTACAGAATTACCAGTACTGCTAATTCTTACTGCATTGCAAATCCATGTCTCTGGACACTTAGATAATATATGCTCTTTGCCCTTAAGAGATTATAATATAAATAACACAAACCTAAACACAAGTAAGACGTGAGACAATGGTAAATCCTTAAGGAAGTCAAGCAGTACCAGCTCTAATAGCTAACGAATGTGCATCCTGGGCCTGGTACATTGATGTCTCATTTCTTTAGTACTTGGGAATTAGACAATTTAGTGTATGCAACCTTTTGAAAGGAGGGATCTTTGAAGGAGGAAACAGAGTGTGTCTGACAGATGAAGACTGAAAGGACACCATGACAGAAGGCACAAAACCAAGGTTAACAAAGATAACAGTAAGGTCAGGAAATGAAGAGAGTGGGGAGAGTATTGGGAGCAGAAGTAGGGGATAGTATAAATTTGTAGCTATTTCTTTCCTGTCAATGCAGCAGCAATTAAGTTAAATGAACTAATCTGCAATCAGGTTTTTAGAGAGTATTGACTATTTGCTAGTCTTTAAAAGATTCCCCCTTAACAAAACACAGACTAACAGCAGCAGCAGCAGAGAATCATCATAATTGGCACTCTCTAGTGGAGACAAATGTGCCAGCTGAACAATCATCCTGGTTATCAAGGCTCATACGACATTGTGCTGTGAAATATTTACTCTTATGCAGAACTGCTCCTAAAAAAAGTCATGCTACAAATAATTAAAATGTTTACAGAATTATGTTAAGCAAAGATTGACTCAGGAGCAAACTGAGGTGAACTAGGAGCTTCACAGCATGAAATTTATGCCACCAATACCATTTTACCTCTGTTAACTAGGTATGCTGTTTAATGGATGAGTAAGTGCACTGACTAAGCAGTGCATAAATGACAATATGTTGTAATTAAATATGTTCCTAGAAAATCATCTCAGTTAAGCAGAAGTGCCATTTTTCAGCAGTTATATGGATTCTATTGTAGCAGCATGTTCTTCGAAGTCAGAGAAAACCATGAAGCACTGTATTGGGTAGAACAGGGAGAGTCCTGTGGCACCTTAAAGACTAACACATTTATTTGGGCATAAGCTTTCGTGGGCAGAAACCCACTTCGTCGGATGCATGTACTGAGTAGGCATCTTTGTGGAGGCTACAGGAATCCAGCCAAGAAAACATTTTATTCTTCTCCCTTCCTCAAGTAAACACATACCTCCTTTCCAACAGCCGGCTTGTCTCATATTAACAGACTGAAATTTTGTCTTGCATTCACAGACTTACCTGGCTTGTTTTATATTCACAAACTAAAAAATCTTCTAGCTATGTCAGTAAATCATAGAGAGACCAAGTGAACCAGGAACGGGATTAAAGGCTTGCACAAAAAAGGCTTCCTTAACTATATAGCAGGCTGGCAATAATACACCCATCCTACAAGTCAATTCACAAAGCACTTCAAAATGAAGCAGCTACCAAAATTAACCAAACCTATTCAGTCCATCTAAAATAGTCTGCCTAAACACACATACATATTTTGTTAGCTTTGAGTTAAGTTGCTAGATTGAATATCCTGCCAACACAAACAATAAAAAAGCATATCAAATTAAATGAGCACAGATACACTGAATGCCTCTGGAATATTGACACACACAACGTATATTTCACCTCCTTCAATTTAATCAAGATCCACTTCTTCCTTGCTGCCTGCAAGAAACAGACCAACTAATAACTGGGTGAGGGACAGACAGGTATACTTAATGTGTCTTAATTTAATTAAAAGCAGTAAATATATTGCTTTTTTTTTTAAATGGTTGTTTCTTGTTTTTTTGATGATGCAATGTAGCCTGATAAATTATTGCTTTTGCTATTACTGTTCTAAGCTGTCCTGCCTGTATATCAACTATCTTCTGTTTAGATGCACTGTGCAACAGAGCATGTTCTCAGTTTTCTTTCTTTATATTACTGTATATTTTTCATAACACTTTATCATACACTGGCATGCCTGAAATTTCATGAACATCACCACATTTTTCAGTTTTGCAATCCAAAATTTCATAAAAGTAAAACGTCATTAATTTCACTCTCTTGTAATCATGACACCTCCCTAACCAAGGTGTACCAGCTGTAACATCATCCTGTATTTTTCCTTGGCAAACAGAGGTCTTATTCCTTCTGTATCTGGGAATGTGCGGAGATTTAGGGCTTGTGTTTTAAACTTATGATTTAGATTTTAACAATATTTTTCTGAAGTGGGGCCTTAGTCATACAGCTAATGGCTTCATTATGACAACTTTCCTTACAATATTTGTTGGTAAACACTAGATTAATCAAAGTTTGTTTTAAAACAGCTGTGGATCACTCCAGGCTAATCCCATTTCTTGTCAAAGTCATGTTTTCATTTGACAAGAGTGATTTCCAAAGCACATTACCTTACTCTTATCCGATCAGCGATGTACTACATCATGAATTTTACCCATCATGGGACCACTTCTTAGCAGCTTTCCAAATAGCTGTCTCATTCTGCTTTCACAAGGGAATAGGGAAGGTAAAGAACACAAATGGAAATACAAGTAAATGACCCATCTTCAAGTTTAGCACCAGCTTTAAGGAATGGAAATTCCCCTTCTTTCAGCTGCTGAGGGAATGAGTTTAGATTCAGATCAGTGTACTGAGGATATAAATAAGTTAATTTGCATATAATCCTCATAAATGAATGTGTGACTATCCTTTTGCCTTGCTTTTTATTGAGATATTGAAAGATTAATGCCCTAAATGAACATATAAACCCAAATGCTTTTCAATTAAATTTGGTAATACTTTATTACTAACTACTAAATAATCAAAAACCACTAGAATTTATAAATTCATTAAACAAACAGACAACAGATGGTAATACTTGTTACAGGGTGGCAGTTCTCTCTAGGGTTTACAAAGCTGCTATGAGTTTTTTACAGATGTTTTTAATTTTATCTTCATCTTCCTCTAGCTGCTGGATTTCTTTTAAATGTAAAATGTTATTGATTTTATAAAATAAAGATTAAAAAAAACCTACATTATATATGTATAATATGTTGCAGGGGAATACAAATTCATAATTATAAAATACTAAGCTAGGTAATTAATTGTTATAGATTTTTAATTAAAGAAATTATTTTCTGGACTCCAGATGCTCAGAAAATGCTTCATTTAGTACACTAAAATTTGTAAATCAAGAGGTTGGAATGTATCCTGTAATTAGCATTTAAAGAAGGTGGATCTTTTCAGTCCTGGAGAATAGTTTTCATGGCTTTAAAAAAAAAAATCATTAGTTCCTTTAGACTAACCAGTGCAATATTAACCCCTTCAGTTTGATGTGAAATATAGTGGCCCATCAGCAACCCTCAGCAATCCAAGTTAGCAGCATGAATGGGGCTTAACCCAATTTACACTGAATTCAGTGTGTGCATCTTTCCTATCCTTCCTCTGTTGGTTAGCCCCTCTCTGGTAGGCTAGGCAGCATGCTGTTCAACCTCATCTCCCTCATGCCTCTGCTACATATGTGCCATAGGGAAAATTGAACTGTATATAGAAAAAATAACAACTAGCTCTTACATACCATTGTCATCAGTAGATCTCAAATGACATTACAAAAAACATGGAACTATATGATTTTTTTCCACACAGAAAACGATACTAAGAGAACAATGTATGGTCAGGCACTCAAAAGTAAAAAAAAAAAAAATGACAATGCTAAGGTGCAGCATCCAACCTTAACTCTGCATCCTGGTGAGTATTACCATACAGCCTCTAATCCAACAGTCACAAATAGCCAGATTCTGATCCCCTTACTCACATGAGATTTGCACTGAGTGATACCTTACTCCAGGAGTGAGTATGAGGATTACTTCTGAAGTAAGGTAGCACACTCAATGTGAGTAGGGGAATCAGCATCTGAAGCTGTGTGTTAAATGCTGAAAATGTGTTGAGTGTTACACAGAACATGGAGGAGACAAGGCACTTGGCTCCAAGGAACATAGTCTTGTCATTCTGATGAGGATTTTTAATCTTTATATAGGACCAAAGTACATGTGTTACACTACATTTAGCCTTGATAAAGGAACCTCTCTCTCAATATTGCTCTGCATATTGATTGGGTGATGCATTCACCCATTTTCTCTTTGATGGCAGTTCTTTCCTGGTGTTGTGTGAATTCTTTTTCATAAGAATACTGGAAGTGAAAAACCCTGCTACAGCATCAGATTAATTAATTATTTTATTAATTCAGCTAGTCATCAGGTATAATTCATCAACTGTGCATACCTTTGTGTTCTAGTTTTTTTGCTAAATGCATCTTCTCTGGATTTTAAATTATGACAAAAAAGTGGCTGACTAATCTGAATTTCTCAATTTATTCATGTTCAATAAAAAGCTATTCATCAGCTTAAACTCTGCTGTGAGTTCAAATCAAATTTAAGCCACCTGGGAGTAAACAAAATTGCTCCTCTTCCCCAGCACATCGGCTGTAGATAAAAATAACAAACACATTTCCAAGGAGCTCAGGATACTGAAACCTCAGTTTTTCACAAACAGATTTTACTGAAATGATTTAAAGCTTGGAAAGAGACTCCCTGTATGCACTTTGAATTCTACATTTTGGTTCTCTGTTTAGCTAACAGAAATTTGAAAAATAGAGTGGTAGGTAAAATTGCATACAGAGGTTGTAAATTTGATTCTATTTTGATAAATATCAGTACTTAGATTAAACATGCATTGCCAGGAAGTTACAAGTAATACTGTCACACCTGCTTATCTATTATTTAGCATCTTCTCCACCTGATACCGTACTACTTCTTTCCCTCCTACCCCCTCCTACCATACAGAATCTCTCTACAATTTTAAAAAGAAATGGAGGATGAGGTCTTTACATTTAAAATTATTTTAAAGGACACTGCCATATTAGATGCTGACTATGGCACAGGACCACATGAACAGCCTTGTCTACAAAATGCATAATGTTAGAAAACATGTTAATTAACATGTTCTAACTAACTTGATGTTAAACACAATTTTACCCTTAGTGTGAGCAAGGGCACATTAGCTGGTCATGGTTAACTCTTAGGACCCTAGGGTTAAACACAACCAGCTAGTACGTTTCATGATCTGTCCCCTTCTACACTAGATAATAAGTCATGTTTGACATCATGTTAGTTAATCATGTTAACTCACATGTTTTCAAATCTTATACATTTCTTCAGCATGCACAAGGCCCGAGAATGCAGGCAACACCATGGTTGTTGGTTTGAAATCTGTAGTGTATACTACATGCCCTTAATTTCCCATTAATGAGGTCTGAGTCACATTGCTTAATTCATTAGTAGAAGGTGATCAGATGTCACAGCGATAGGTGTGGTGTAAATACCTGAATAGACCAGAAGATATTTACTGCAGTATTACTGCAGTGTTCAGAATAGAATAATCCATGACTTGGTTAATGTACTCACCTGAGATATGTATGACAGCACAACCATGGAAATATTTCTAAATGTCTTTTAAAGGCTTGATTTTACAATATATAAGCTTTATTAAAATGTCCCAGTGTGAAAAAAGTAACAAGGCTGATAGATCCTGGGGAGGATCCTTGAATAACAAAGTAAAAGAAATCTAGCAAAAATATTCAGACTAAAGAGGTCATTAGCTCCAGTGAGGAAATTAAAAATACATCCTTTTATTTATTTATTTATTTATTTAAAATCAAGCCTCTGTAATCATCCTGCTCACCAGTCACAGAAGGGGACACTTTATTTCTAAACTCAAGTTTCCCAAGTTGAATAAGAAGAATATGGAATTTGGAACAAAAAAAATAGTTACAGGACAAGAATTTACTGAACCTGTTTGAACCTCATCAAGTCCCTCCAGCAGGGCATCTGAAACTCAGATTCCCACAGAGTCCTCTAAAAATGCTTAAAGTGAAATGTTCTGCTTTTAAAATTTGATCTTGATCCCATTAAAGTAAAGTGTAAAACTCCCATTGACTTCAGTGGTGCAGGATCAAGGTCATTCTCCCTTGGGTATTCAACATCACAAAAAGAAACTTTACCAGATGCCAACATCAACCACGTTCCCAGTGATGGAACAGCTGAAGATGGATGAATAAGCTATAGGCTTGGTTGTGATGTATTTTGTTAGTTTGTTTAAACTTAACTCTGATTTAGAGTCAGTTGCAAAGGTCTGGCCCTTGACTGGACATCATGATTATTCCCTGCTGCATGCAGAACAGTTGAGCTTCATTGTAGGGGGCTTTTCAATGACAATGTCCATGTCCTTCACTCTATCTGATCATCTACTGATCCCCATGTGTTTTTAATCACTTGATTCTGAAAAGGCTTTTGCTCTAGTCAAGTGGCAATATCTATTCTAAGGTTTTTAGTTAATTTCCCAATGTAGGTCACCTCTAGTCATGCCTCCCCATTCTGATCTATGGTAGATCTACTCATTTTTTTCTAGAGCTACCTGAAACTTTGGGGACCATATTGGTATAGAGAACTGATGTTTGACAGGTCATTAGCAATTATTTTTTCTAAATCCAAGAGTAGAAAGGAAAGGCAGTAAGAATGGAAATTCTCTACACATGCCTATGTATCTCTGAAATCATGTTTTCACTAATAACATTTTATGTAAAAAAAGTGAGCTAACTTTATATCATGACACTAAAAAACAAGGAAACATTTTGAACGTATGATTAATACATGTAGACCATTTGAAGATAACATTTCTGAACATGTGAAATTTATCCACCCATAATTCAAAGACACACACACCAAAATGACACTCAGACATATATATTGTACTATTTATTTTAGACAGCACCTACACCAGTAGATGGTGCTACATCCTTATTGTAGTGTTATATTTTTGTCCTATATATTATTATGTTATCGATCTGCCCTGAGGGTTTCAGGAAGTTCCGTCCTGCCTGTATGAATTGGAGTTGGCATTTTGAGTGCCCCAATAAATCTCTTTGTGATTCTATAAGCAAGTATTACAACCGGTGGCAATGGCATCAAGATAGCAAAAGCACTTTTGCCTGAGAAGAAATGTACTGGTCATGCAGATGAGACATGAACTCATGACCACTTGACAAACTTTGATCTGTTACTGTCTGCGAATGAGTGCACTGATGAAAAAGCAACACAATATAGCAGTCTTTTTGGATGGTGATACCAAAGCCTTTTACTAGCAGCTTCCCAGTGCAGATCATGTATCTTATAGAAAGATACGTAAATACATACATGACCAATATAAAGGGGATTGACCCTTTTGAAATTCCAGGAGGAATGGCAAGCCAGGAGTAGGCAGGAAAGGGCATAGCTATTTGTGTACATTAAGGAGACTGTTCAATATCACTTTCCCTGTGCCATTTTGTTCAGGAGATGGCAGGAATGAAGCAGAACCAGCTTGTAATAGGCTATATAAACCCCACGGTAGCATGAAAGGGGTCAAGGAGCTGCTTTAGGCAGGAGTGGCCCTGTCCTGCTGTACCTGCAAATCATGCCAGGTGTAGAGGAGAAGTTAACAAGAGAGACCACCACTCAAAAGGGGTTACCTCTGGGAAGGGAACATACTACTGAGCTTGTCCAGCCCTAGAGAGAGGACTGACAGCCCACAGAACCCATTTCCTGACAGAAGGAGGGTGCAGCAGAACCTCTCAGTTGAAGGGAAAAGAACTGAGGCTTGCACTGGAGTCCAATGAACTCTGAAGGGGACTTTGATACTCCCAGGGTTCTTCTGAAATAAGAGAGGCCCATATCTGGAAGGGAGCTGATTACAGGTGTTTCTTTACCTTTAACCACTTTTGCTGACTACAGGCTGTTCAGTGGCATCACTGGGAATGCAGAGAGGGGACAAGACAGTTGAGATGCCCTGGCTGAAAGGGGAATGCCAGACTACTAAAAAGATGCCCCGCAGCACCTGCTTGGGTGGGGGTGGAGTATCTGGACTCATGTGAGTACACACCCCATGTAGCTTAAAGGGGGCACCCTACCTCAGACAGATATGTGAAACTGCAGCACTGAATCGAACTGACAATGCAGGTAGGTCATATACCCTGTGGCAAGCCATGAGAGAATCATGTGTGAAAAGTCTGGTTATAAATGAGTAATTAGGGGAAGCTCAGATCCTGCCGGTGAAGGGGAATAACATACTGGATAAACCTATACACCAAATTTTATGTAGTGTTCTTAGAAGATGAAAAAAAAAGTGGTGTTTCCTTAAAGGTATCAGCTGTTAAGTCCTAGCTTCAGGGTGACATCTTAATATCAGATGCAGCACTTCAAGAAATGATTGCTAGTGATATAACTAAAAAAAAATTGCAAGAGGCCCAAGTGCAAGCTATTCATAGGCGCCCCATGGGTCAGATGATAGCAACTGTTTCCTGAGTGGGTCCTAGGTCAGATGACATTTGCAGGCAATGTGGAGGCAAAGGCCACTGGAGAAGTAATTGCCCAAAGCAAGGGAAGCCACATCAGATAAATGGAAAGTTTCTGATGCTGTAGGGCCACCACCAAAAACCATGATCATAACCATGCGAAGGGCGTTCCAGATACCTGTAACTGTGTGTCTGGAGACATTGATGGCTGGAAAAACACATTGAAGGGTTCTGAAATAAGTCTGTCCCATGGTGAACACCCCATGCTGAAAGGAAAGAACAATTTGTACTGCAGGAGTTAAACTGGTGACTATTAATCATTAGCCATTGTAGACAAAAGGAGAAATACAGCTCCCTCTGAACGTGAGGTCTCTGCATACTAAATAGACTCTTTTGTGGTGACTAATATTTCTAGTGGTGGTGTATTGGGAATGAAGTTCATCTGAGGGCAACACAAGAACTCCTGGGAGATTAAAAGAACACCTGTGTACCTGAAGAATATTCAGACTCCCCCACAGGATGTGAATATGAAGAAGTGTGCACTCTGGGAAGCAACTTTTGGGACATGACAGATGCCTCTATCATGCCTACAGTTTGACAAAGAAGAACTGCTCCTTATATTGGCTTGGAATAAAGTTGTGGTGAAGCCAGGTCATCATGCAGTAATACCCCTAAAAATAACAGACTGCCTGAAGTGAACCTGTAGGAGTGTTTGAAGCTACCAATATTCAGTCAGGATTGTTGTTTAGCAGAACTCTGCTTCAAAGTGGACCAACTGGGAAATTCCGGGTAAGAAGAATTAATATGACTAACCAGGAAGTGCATCTAGTGAAAATTCAGACCATGGGTACAGTGTTCAATATAGCTGGTGTCTCAAAGCCTCTCCCAGGGCAGAGGTCATGAGCCATGAAGCAGCCCAGTCAGTGAAAAAGTGAGGGACTGATTTGACAGAAGCAGCCAATGAAGACAATGAAAGGAAGCAACTAAGACAGCTGCTTTTACAATATACTAGTGTGTTCTCAAGGAATAATGAAGAATCAGGTCACACTGAAAGACTAGCTAAATCACGTGCTGGAAGATGGCCTGACTGAACAATCTGCATTGCCTTGGGCATCCTCAATTGTGATTGTGAAAAAGCCCAATGGAAATGTGAGGACATGTGTTGACTACAGAAGTCTTAATTCACGGACAGTTCAAAATAGCTACTTAATTCCCCACATGTCAGACACAGTGGACAAATTGCCAGGAGCGAAAAAAATTACTAGTTTTGATTTGGTATCTGAATTCCATTAGATTAAAGCGGCACCTGAGAATCAAGAGAAAACTACCTTTGTGACAACCTGTGGACTGTTTCAATTCCACAGAAAATCTTTTGGACTCACGAATGCACCAGGTACGTTTCAGAGGATTGTAAGTGACCTAACCCAAATTCTGAAAACGGAAGACATCCTCACATAGTTAGATGACTTCATATGTTTGCATAAAACATGAGAGAAATATCTGGTGGGAGTGGAAAGTATTCTAAATGTTTTTAAGGAGTCAGGGTTCAAATTTGCAGGAAATAAACACAGTTTAGGACACACAGTTAGTGAGAATGGGTTGGAGCCCCAACACCAGAAACTGAAACTTATAAGGGACTGGAAACTTCCTACAAGTCTGGAAGTGATCCAGCAGTTTGCAGGCCTCTGTGGATTCTGCAGGAGATTTTAAAAAAGTTTTGCAGAGCTGGCACCACCACAATACCAGTTAACTAAAAGAAACTTTGTCTGAAAGGAGAACATGAAAAAACATTTGAATCACTGCAGGAAGGACTTCTAAACCATGTTCTGCTTAAATTCCTAGATCCATCCTGTCCATTCTTGGTAACCGTGATGCATGAAAGTTTGCTGTTAGATTTGCATTTGAACAAATTGATGAGATTGGTCGGCACAGGAGGCTTCTGGAGGTCACAAGTTAAAATGAGAGAGAAACCAATATTCAGCTGTAGAACTTGAGTATCTGGCTATTTGGAGGCCCTCATGGCCTATCATCTCTATTTACTATGTATGGAATTCATGCTGTACACAAACCTGAGTGCCCTTCAATGACTCCTTATGAAGCACAACCCAAAAGGATGTCTATGGAGATGGATTCACAAACTGTCTAAATATACATTCACTGTTCATCATAAACCTGGAAAGCAAAAGGTGGTGACATATGCTCTTAGTTACGCGAGGGCAGTGAGAATAGACTCAACCTGATCTTGTGAGGACATCTGGCAAGAACAGTCAAAGGATCCTGAGTTCTGTTCACTGCACTAATGGATCTACTAAAGGAGACCCAGACTGGGGTGGTTCTTTGCTTTTAAAATCTGCTTTTAAATATCTACAAGCAAAGGGCTTAGGCCAAATTTGCTCCATCCATACTGTTTAGAAATCATTGACCCCATAGGAAGAAGAGCCCTTCTTGGTGTAAACTAAGAAGGAGACCCAGACTGGGGTGCAGTTCTGGAACAATTATCCAACTTTCTGGTTTATGAAGGTAACAGGATTGTCTTGCTAGAAAGCTAACCGTGAATCATACTGGAGTATCTTCATGATAACAAAGGGGCAGCCCACCTGGGGTATGAAAAACCTCTTAGCTGAGTACCCAACAGATTTTTTTTGGCTGGACGTGACTGTAGATGTTAAGGACTGGGTACTTTCCTGTCTTATCAAGATAGGGAGGCATGAGGAAGAAGAATCAGAACTACTTTAGCGGAAATGCCCCTACCTTGTAAACCCTGGGAGTTCATACAGATTGATTTGAAAGGCCCACTAGCAAAACAAATCAGTAATTGCTGGTAATGTATAAGACCTCTGAAAGACAAACAATATGAGACAGTTATGGAGGCACTGATGAAACATGGAGTGTGGCAGTTCAGCTGCCCAAACTGTATCTGCAGTGATCAGGGAAGGAATTTGAATCACGGTTGTTACATAAGGTTTGACAATAACTCCAGCTAGCCGAGGTGAGGACTAACGTTGCCCATCCTGCAAATAATCAGGAGTGGAGAGAGTAAACTGCACCATTGGTTCTATTCTTAGAGTTTTAGTCAGTGAAGACCAACAAGACTGAAATACAAAGTCACCTTTTGTTGTCTTTGTATTTAACAAGAGCCTGCACTCAATTATCCATTATTCTCTTTATGAGATTATTTTTGGACTCCACAAACCCATGCTTCCCTATGACTTGTTGTTCAGAAAGTAAAAACTGGCAAGGCCCTTTGCACCTACGGAGGTGGGTGACATGGAGATGTCTTACATCAGTGACCTGAGGACAACCTTCCAGAAGATGGAGGGACAGATGAGCCAGAAGTGAACATGCCAGGCACAAGATGCCAGGAAAAAGGAAAGTTATATGCCCGTCCAGGAAGGAGAGAAGTTGTTGCTATGCAACTGGAAAAAGCAACCTGGAAAGAATCCCAAACTTACTCCTTTTTGGAGGGAACCTTACACAGTGATTACGAAACAAAACAACTTATCCTTGCCAATACAAAAAGCAAGAGTTTGCCTCTTTGTAGTACATCTTGAACTACCTATATAAATCTATCTATATATCTAGCTTCCTACAAAGCCCCCATTCCTGTGGAATTTGATAGCCTCTTTGTGAAGAGCTCTTATGCTTGCAAGCAGCATGATTTAGTGACTAGGGTAGAGGACTGAGACTCAAGAGCCCTGACTCTGTCATTGACCTGCTATGACACACTGGGCAAGTCACTTCATGCTTTCTCTATCCCCTTCCCCTCGCAACTTTGGCTGTCTTGTCTATGCAGACTGTATGCTCTTTGGGGCAGGGACTGCCTTGCACTGTGTGCTTGTCTCAATGTGTGTGCTTGTAAAGTGCTTAGAGGCACTTCTTCTAGGCACTGGAATACACATAACAACAGCTATGACTACTAATCATCTCCTTTCTGAATAGTTGCTCATACAACAGCTTCTATTCCCAGAATTTGTAAGCAGGAGTATTTTAAAAGATGTGAGATAAAGCAAGCCTCTCCCATATACCTTTTACACACTCTTCTTGGTTGTTTCTGCTGATCAAACCAAGTATGGAGTGGTGATCAAACCTGGCCCTCCCACCCCAGCAAGTAGCTTACCCTGTCTTACACTCACAGCCACTTACACAAATGTAATGTATGACCTCATTAATATAATCTTTCCATTTGGTTCACAGTGTACAAATATTGCCAAGCTCTTCAGTACACAGTTAGAAGAACAGATCTGTCAATCACCAATGCAAATGTCCAAGTTTATAATTCAGAAGTTACAAATATTTAATACTGGGTCAAAGTTCAGTAACAAAACGAACAAGGAAAAAGGAAATACAATGAGAAATTGTCAGTTTTACGCAAAGGAAGAGACATAGTGATTATATCTACTGAATTTACACCTTAGAAATATTCATTTATATTAAACCAGGACAGCAGTGACTGAAAATCATTACTTCTATGGCTCAGGTATCTATAAATATACTGTGCTCTTGAATAAGAAAGCAAATATTTTCCCCTCAAATCCATTGTGCCTTAATGTACTATACAGTCATGATGCCAGTTATTATTTGTCTAGGTCAGAACATAATGCTGTAGTTATATTGTGTCCACCAAATGGTCACTCTTGGATGAACAGAGATTTAGAATAACGATGTGGTGTCCAGATACCACAAAACACAATAAATAAATTCTTAGAGATGTGCAAATAGTCATATAATGGAGATTTTAAGTGTGTGCAAGTAACAAAATCATTGCACACCATTTTGGATAATTCAGTGATATCACCAGCTCTCACTGATAAGAGTATTAATATAAAATATCAAGGAAGACAACACACTGTACCTACCCAGTAGACCAATAAATAACCATGTAACTATCAATCAGACTTGGTGAAAATATTCATAGCAAATGTGGAGGATTTTTGGAAGAGGGGGGTGTTTTTGTTTTTTAAATCACTGAAATATATATATTTACAAATCATGAGCCAACAGGCAATTTTAAAAACAAATAAACAAATTCCTTAGTGAACAATACATGGAAATGTTCCTGCGTGAAAATTTATGACAAAGTTTCATGATATCGAATTTCTAGTTGGGTTGTTTGGTTTTCATGGATCACATCCGTGGCATGGTTTTGGTTCTGGCTCCTTTATACATGGAGTCAAGAGGAACAGCCAAGCCATTTAGACTCATTTTCTCAAATGGAGGAGCTGCATTGTTAGATCCTCCTTCTGAACCAATTACATTAAATAAATTGGGACACACGGAATGGTTCTTTTCTGTTCACAGATGCAGTGAGAGGGTCACTTATCCCCATAAACCTCCCAGAGCACCTTCTAGGAATTATGGGAGTAGTGTCCTGCTGGCAATCCCCAAAAGAACCAAGATACCAATTTTTCCACACATACCATCTGTGGTAGCAATATCTGGAGGGTTTAGAGGGATATTGTGTGGAGAAAAAAGGGTCAAGTGACCTGAAGAGGTTCACCAACTGATTCAGACAGTTGGAATAAACTTCCAAACAGAACCCTTGAAGGAAAGACATTTATATTTCTTTACATGTATATTGGCTATAAAAGTGTTTATGTTGGGGTTAGCATGTTTTAAATTTAATTACCCTTTTATTCAAAGGGCTAGCTATGATCTGCTCTCTGTGTACAATTTTAACCTGACCGATCTATTTAATAATACAAAAAAGAGAGGAGATTTTACAGCTGTAAATAAATGATTTGTTAACAAATACTTATTGGACTGGTATTATACCCAGACAAGCAGGAAGCTATTTTTAAAGATAGAGGTTGGGATTTTTTCAGTGACAGTTGTGTGGCTAAATCCCCTAGTTGGTGTGAAAATCTCAGCCAAAATGTTTGTATTCTGGAGCAATAATTACTGTAATAACCTGTTGGAAAAAGTTACTCAGGAAGTGGCCGTAGTGATTTGGAAAACTTTTTTACTACAATTTTCTCCTGTATGCTTCATATTATAGTTTCAGTATTGGTACTGCAGTGTATTGTTCAAAATGTAGCCATTTTCTTGGCAATCCATTGACTGCATCGATCTATCTCTGTTTATTTATCCGTACTCTTTAGGCCAGATTCATTCTTGGTATAAGTGAGTTCAACTCCCATGGCTTCAATAATTATAATTCTATGAGCCAGAAATAGCAATACAAGCAAGATTTCCATCATTCTGAAAAAGGTGGTATGGAGTGGTGATTGTTGGATTTTTATTTTTGTTTGTTTGTGTTTGTTTTGTTTTGCTGTTTTTTCTTTTTAGCAGTGTTGAGATGACTGCATTTTTCCTTTTGAGTATCAATGCTTCATGAAATTATGCACTATGCTTAGACAACTTTTTTTTTAATTTTTGGGGGGCCAGAGTTAAAACATAATTAATAGCTGTTGAATGTTGCTTTACTCAGTAGTTTTGTACCATGACTAAATTTGTCCACTTTTAATAAATTGAGATAAATGAGCTCCTTTTCCATACTCAATTTTTCCTTTATTTATTAATGCAATTCATGAATTCTGGAGGGCTAGAGACTACCGAGAACCCCAGTTGTCTATATGCAATTTATAGCCCAACTGAATATACTGGTATTCTTTGGGATCACGTCTGCACCACAAGCAGTGAGCAAACACTGAAGAAGGATGAAGAACATATTACAGCTCTTACTAGCCATCAACAACATGATGAACTCATTTGACCCTTAATCATATCCAGAGGTGCTTAACAACATATTTACTGGACTGCATGTAATATCAGATACATAAGAGTCTCTACTGAAAATAACAGATGTTGGTAAACAACAAATGGAGAAATTTGTGAGATGTGCACTTGATTCTGACGGGACACAGAGCTTCTTCAGTACAGTCAAGAAATCTGGCATCATAACATTTGCAGATGCAGCCAAGAAGACTAAATTTAAGTCTGCCAAGGGACGAACAATCACAGCAACTATCACTCCAGAAATTTTTTCCACAAAGCACTGTCCTTAGCAAGATGCAGAGATGATGTTTCAATGGCAATTGTTCTTGGTCACCTAATAGGACTCTGACTGTGTCCCTCTACTGTGCTGATGGAACAATCAGAAGAACAGACAAAGCAAAATTATGGAATCAGATGGAACCTCAGGCTGAAAGAATCCATGAGTTAACAGCATGCAACGAAAGAAACAACAGTGTACATCAGAGATGCTATGACCATCCTACAAATGATGGCTGGGGACAAATTCCACACATTCAATGAATTGGCTCCAGAGTACTTCAGGCAGGTCCCAAAAGCTAACTCCGTAATCAAAGTCTTTGACAGATATGACAACAGTTACTCTGTGAAAACTGCACAAAGACAGCACCAGAAAGGATCTAAGGTTGGACACAAGAAATACTAGGTGATTGATGGGTGTCCTGTGCCTCCATAGAAGAAGTTTCTAAATGTGGCATTCAACAAGCAGTCACTTGTGGAGAGAACTCCAAAAATGATTCTGAGAACATATGGTCTCAAAAGAAAATGCATCTTACCTGAAAGGGGGTTCTAGGGAGGAGTAGGCTGTTCTCGGTGGTGGCAGATGACAACAGAAACATTCCTGGACTTTGCTGGAGGTTACCTAGGGAGGTTTTCCATCCAATGGTTGGGATGATATAGCAGAGGTTAGTGGACTAGAGACCTCCTGAGGTCCCTTCCAACTCTAATATTCTATGAATGATTGTAAGCAGTCACTTGTAAAACTCCTCTGAGAACATATGGTTCAAAATGCATCTTAGAGGGTAGAAGTACATGCAACAGAAACATTCCTCTTTGCTGGAGGTTTTTCCAATGGTGAAGTAGCAATGATTGTCACCAACAGACGTTCTGAAGAAGTCCAAGACTTGTATAGTACTCAAGAGGAAGTGGATGCAAGGATACATCTGCATGCTGTATGTGCCAATATGGCTCTTGGATCTCCTGGTGTCAAAGGAAGCATAGTAATTAGGTCATGGAACACACAGAGAACACGTGGATTGAAACAGATATTATCACCAGCACAACTCACAATCATCGCTTCATTCCTGTGCATGCAGTTTGTGACACACTCATTCCTGACTTCTGCAATATGCTTCCTGCTATACACGCATAAGCAGGATGTGACTCTGTCTCATCCCTATTTGGTACTGGAAAAAAACCTATATTTAAAGTTTTTTAAACAAAGGCAGCCTACTGGAGAGAGCGATGACAAGCCCTAATTTCTGCAGCAAGGTAGCATTTGGTAGCAGTCCTTCATGATCAGAGCAATAAAGAAAAGGAGAATTATAGAGACCTGAACTGCTTGTCCCTTAATCTAGCCATCAAAAAGGACAAGTCTCTGGCCAAACTCCCACCATTGAGGACAGTTTTGAAGCACATATCAAAAGAACATCTTGGCCAACAAAGATTCGGATGTCTTTGCACATAGGTAAATGAGGTACTGTTATTACCAATGCAACACAGATGAAAAAATGTGCATGATGAACTATTTCCTGAATTCTTCAAGAGCCCAATGGCAACTGAGCTTCCAGTAGGGTTGCTACACAGCCAACTATGTCTGTAGTCAGAACAATCTTTCCTGCACAGAAGTGTGTACATGCCAAGTCAATGAAGACTGTGGTAACCCACATACTATCAGAAGAGATCATAATGATGAACCAGATGATGATAATGATGTTGACCAGAATTGTCACCAGCACTATTACATACTTATAAGTGAGTTCTTAATTGCATTGATTAATAATCTAAATAGTTCCCAATTTGGGTTGTTTCATATATTGGGTTTTAATGTATTTCACATTTTCTGTTTACTTAATAGAACTGATCAGTAAACATGCTATTTTCTGTCTGGAAGTGAAGGTGATGGAGCCTAGCAGAGTTTAAAGGGACTGTGGACAAATACTGTATCTCACAGACTGTTCTAAACAGCTTCATTCAGAAGAAAAATTGAAATAAATGTACACATGAAAAAAAAAATTCTGTGCAGTAATGTAAAACATAAAGGGCACATTATTTTTAATAGCACTTTACAATGCCTTTTTATGCTGTTGGCTGCAAAATCTGTCAAAAGTACCCATAAAACTCAACTACAAACTCCTTGGTATTGTTCCAACTATTTTTTGGAAATGAAATTTGTTGCCAATAGTATTTGTAGGGGCCATTTTCCTTTATTTGGTGGAAAATGGCATTAAAAGCAAGAATTCTTGCTCTGCGGATAACTAATTGCACTATTACTTTAAATGTATGTCTTTTCCCATATATAATGGCTCCTATAATTCTTTCTCCAGAGTGTATACATGCATGTGCGCGCACGCACACTGTGGCAAGGTTCCTCCTGCATCTCAGTGGTGAGGGCCAGGAGTAAGTCAGCCACCCTCTGAATGGTGTTAACTCTCCCACTTGAGGGGGAGGGTGTTATATCCCAATATTTTTTAGGCAGGCCTCACAGCAGGCCCAAGGAGTGCCCTTCCAGCAAACAAACAAAACAAAACAAAACAAAAACAAAAGAAACCAATTCCAACACAAACCAAAGGGGAATATATTTCCCTACCCTGACTCTGAGGGTGGGGGAGCCTGGTTATTGCCCCTAGAGTGCCAGTCCTTCCCCTAGACAGGCAGTCTGTTATATAGCTTCCCTTATAGAAGTTGTAGGGGGTAAGCAACCCTCCCCATCTTGAAGCCTTTCTCCCTGCAGCAACTTGTCTCTCCTCACTTCTCTCACTGGAGGAGGGTTTTTCAGAGGTCTTAGGCAGCCCTTAATTGGACTCAGGTGTCCCTAATTAACCTGAGATAACCTCTTTTCAGTTTATAAGAATAAGGGCCTTTATCATTCTAGAGCTGCGTTCCACCCTCTTGCAACTGTGTTTCACTCTGTGTTCCACCCTCTTCCAGCCTTATTTTACCACAATATACATATATGCAACACACATGGCAAGATTTTTAAAAGTGACTTGTAATTTTGGGTGCCTAATCTGAAAGGTGCTGATTATCAGAAGGTGAATGTTCAGCACATTCTGAAAATCAGCTCCCTTTAAAGTGTCTTAAGATGGCCATACAAAAATGGAGGCAACCAAAATTACTAGTCACTTTTGAAATTCATAATAATTATATAGATGTGTGTGTGTGTGTCCGTGTTTATATATAGAGAGAGACAGATACAAATCATTCAAAATAAACATCAGAAATATCTTTATATCTCACCAAGTATCAGCTATTCTACATGTAATCTTCATATATTATCTATGGTACAGAAAACTTTCTCACTAGTTCTGGAAGTTTTTTAAATTGGGATTTTATTTAGTTCCCTGTACTTGTCATGCCAGGTGACTGTTACCAAGTACAACTATACAAGGTTGACAAACAACCATTAAAAGCTTTAAAAATAATCAAATATAGCTTTGTGATAAATAACAGTATCATGATTTTAAGCTCCCGTATCACAAGCCCTTCCAGGAAAGTGACTGCTTGATCCTAATGGTAAGCTGGATATCCTCCCTTTATCAATTCGATAAAGCTTCTGAGATGATATCCTCAGGTGGTATATATCAGTATATTGTACTGAAATCAAGAGAGCTACTCTTATGTATTCCAACTGAGAATGGATCTTGCCCCATTCTAGCCCTGTAGGGCTGAAAGGGATGATATTTTTATATCTAGAAAACCTGTTACTGATTAAGGACTCAAAGCTGCCCAGCCTAGGCCTTGGTATGGTGTGGTGGTTTTTTGAGGGGACAAGGAGTGAAATGACCTATATCTCTGCTAGAAGCTGGCATTTTAACTTTTAGTTCTGACATTTTCAGATGTACAATTCAGTATGGACAGCATCAAACCAGGTTACAGGAGGATTCTGGGGCCAACAGACACACAGGTGACCCCTGGAACCATTTTTTAAAGTGGTGTAAGTGTGAGAAAGAATTCACTGAAACATTGTGGATAAGCTCCACCCCTATGAATTTTAACAATAGTGGAGATGGTAGGATTTTGACTATCAGTTCTTCAAAGTGACACCAAATTCCTGGTTCCACCAAAATGACTCAGATTCCAACTGACAAGAGATTTTCTCTTTTTGCAGTTATTTTCCCCATTGTTACTCTGCAATAAATACATCAGGGAGCAGGAGTTTAGGAATCACAACAACTGATTTCTGTCTTTAAATATACTATACCATTCTTTTAATTGCAGAAAACTTTTTCTCAGTATTGGGGACTTTGTTTGGGCGAAGTATATTGTGACTGAACTGGGGCACCTTGGAGCTGTAGTCAGAACCAAAAGGTTACATATGAGTGGCTGAGATCCCTTTCCTTGAGTTAGTTGATATATTTTTATATGAATGGCAAAAAAACCCAGAAAGCTGTACAGCTACCATTTAGTGAGTTTCAATCAGATTTTTGTTGTGTGATTGTACATTAGGATATTTGTGTGTGTCATTTAGGCTTACATCACATCAGGATAGACTACTGTAATTTTCTCCTGACTGGGCTTCCCTTGATTCTGATCTGGAAGTTGCAGTTGTTTTAGAATGCTGACTGCTTCTTGGTGTAAAAGTGGAGTAAATCTGAAATGGTTGTCCTACGCTCTCTCTGCCAGCTGCTACTAAGAGAACTGATTCAATTCAAACCTTTACTATAGTATGTGAGGCTCTTAATCTGGGCTAAAGGTATTTGAGTGTTTGTTCACGTAGGGCTGCTAAGGTCAGTCCTCCTCCTGCTTCCCCCAAACTGTCCCACTTTTTTTTTAAAACTTGGATCAGTCTCGATTGGCCTTCATGTATTCTGTCTATAGAATGCCTTTTCTAAGTATGTCTGCCACATACTTCTCTAATTGTCTTGGTGTAAAGTCTTTCCATTCAGCTCAGTTCATCTTTTACCATTTCCCTTTTCTTTTCACCAGCTCTTGCTTTTTGAAATTTCCTTGTACTTCTCTAGACAGAGTGGTAGCATGTCTCTGGGTCACAGAGCCCATTTCTGCACAGTAATCAGCCTTTTATCTGCTATGTCCCAGCCCCTTTTTTCAGTATTCAGTAAGGGATAATTGTACGGTCAATTAGATTTGAACATCAAGATTTTCATTAGACCAAGTAAAAAATACATAAGCAATACAAACACTTACGCTTGACCTCCAAAAATTAGGAAGAAGCTTCCCCTATGTGCATAATATTCCATAATTATGTAGGGTTTTTTCACCTTTTTAAGCGACTGGTACTGGCCACTATTGGAGACAGAATCCTGGACCAATGGTTTGATCAGGTAAGGCAATTCCTATGGAAGAATGGGTCCATGCCAGTTTTGTTTGTCGTGAAGGAAAATTAAAATCTCAGAAAATTCATCATCTCAGAAACAAATAATTAGGGACTGACTCTCATTTACACTAAGGCCACTTTACATTGCTCTGACATTTTAACCAGTGTCAGATGGCCTTAGTGTAAATGTGAATCAGGCCCTTTCTGTTTAAAATATGAGAAAAATATCACTGGTGCATCCTGTGTTGTAAAAAGTACAAAAATACAAAACTAAATCTCTCTCTCTCTTTCTTCCCCTCACTCACTCACTCACTCACTCACTCACTCACACAAACTTTTTGCCAATGTAATTGTGAAATATGTTCTTTTTGTATTCATAATCAGGGAAGAACAGATGGGTATGGCATAGTTTTAAAATACCATTTAAATACCATACAGTAGCTTATGAGGTTTTTTTAATTTTACTTTTAAACTTTATTTAGGAAAAGAAAATTATTGGAGATACAGTAACAAAAAGCCAACTGCAAAAAAATATATTCAACATACTGGAAGGATGAAAGCAACAGTAAGTGCCTGCAACAGAATAGACAAGATGGTGATATAATCACCTTACTGGTAGTATTGACCTGATGTGTTCCTAACTGCAATTTGATGGGTGTGAGCAATTTAAGGGGATTGGCTGATTCAGCAATAGAAAATGGTAGTCTTTCATTCACCAAGTTTTCCTCCTCAAGGTTTCATTTCTAGAGTGCATTCTTTAGAACAGAGCATTATCTACACTGAAGCTTGGACTATACACAGTTCTAATATCAATACAATTATTTCAATTAGGTGGTGAGATTTTTAACAAAGCAGTTATACTGGTAAAACCCTAGTGTGGATGCAGTTATATCACTAGAAGAGTGCCTTATACTGTTAGAGCATATTCCCCTTCCCCTGTGTGATATGACTAAGTCCTCACAATAGGAGGGGTACCACTGTAATTATCCTGGCATAGTTAAAGCAGTACAACTTTTGTATGCAGGCAAGCCTTAAAAATCTAGCCATTCCTAACAATTGATTGGCTACTTATCCAGCTGAACCAGTGTTGAAAATACTTTAAATGCAACTGTAGACAAGACCAGACTGCACCGGCACCATCAGCCATGGCTTCTAAAATGAGTCTGAACACAGTTTGGTCCTGTCTACACTGGCAATCATGCCAGCACCTGTTGCTCACAGCTATTGTCTGCCATTGTAAAAGTATCTAGAGTAACAAGTTCAAGAGAAACAATAATGATCTAGAAAAGAAACATGAAGACAGACAGACAGACAAACAGGGGTAAAAACAGCTCTATAACACTGTGGCACAGAGTTCTGCCTTCTCACAGGTGGCAATTTTCACAGAGTTTGTGAATTAATTCTGAAGACCTAATTTCACTTCCACTCCTGAGTCATACATCATTACCCTCTCCTCTACATATGTGAGAGGTCTAAGCAGGAAGTTATTCCCTGATTGCTGGAAAACAAGCAAGGTCTCTACCATAGTTACCAATGAGCACTAAAAGATAAATATAGAGTCAGCACAGGAGAGAAAGAATGAGAAGCAGAGGCAGAAGTGGAGAAGCAGAGGTATGAATGTCTGTGGAGAGAGCAGAAGTAGACAACATGGGGTAGCAGAGATTTATAAGCTAAAGAAACATATCTTGTAAAAGCTCCCAGCAGAAAAAGAATTCAGTCAGGTTATATCTTGAAAGAGCAGTATTTTCCATGATGAGTGTTGAGGATATCTCATGCTTCCATATTGAGGATATTCTCATGCTTCTTCTGCCTTATCGTTTTGCAATATGGAAAATGATAGCCACAGTAAAACTTATCGTTTTAATATGTATGAAGTAACTTCATTTTTCATTTTGTAATGCACAGTTAGAAAACAAATACATTTTACATGCTACATTGCTCTTCATTTACAAATCACAAACCAGATTCTGATACTCTTACTCACATTGAGTAGAAATTGAGTAAAGGCTACACAGCAAGAGTAAGGGGATCACAATATAGTTTTGTGGAATTTTTTTCTCTCTTCCTTGGCTTCAGTTGCCTAGCCCAATTTTCATTCTTCATAGTCTTAATAAAATGGAAAAAAAAAAAAACACATCTAAGTAATCCCAGAAAGTATTTTATCAGATTACTGTAATACTTGTAATTTGGTTGAACAAGAAGTAGACCAGGTAATATATTAATGGGTCAGGCAATGCATTTATCTTGTATATTTTTCTGTAATCTCTAGTTGTGAATAAAATATTGGGAATATTTTATTCACATCTTGTTTTTTCTAGAAATACAGTTTTTCAGTTCACAAACAACATCTTAATTCAAAATCACTAAGTGCTATAATAAAAGCACTAACAGCAACTGTTGAAGTGTTAAATCATTAACTACACTAAACAAAAATGTGATTTCAATAGGTATAAATCATTTGTCTTTCTGACAATACACTGAATATTGCCACAAGATACACAGGACTGATTTATCAGACAAATCTGATTTCTGGGAAAAGTGATTGCTGCAGAAAACAATTAAATGTTAAGAAGGCATTAATTAATGCAATTAGATAATTATCCTAACAGCCACTAAATGTACAAGTCACACATATCAATGTCCCAACGAAGGCTAATAAATGTCTTTTTGGGAGATGTAAAATGAGCAAATAATCTACCTTCACAACTGATGGTGATGGTAAAAGTCCTAAAGGTCATCTGGTCCAGTATGGATAACGTTCCCTTTTTCCCTGTGGCATGTTCAGATGTAATGCTCAGGGTTGTTTTGTTTTAATTCTGCAACATTACCGAACTGCCTGCCAGAGTTTACCCAGGTAATACGTAGACCCATTCCACATCGCTCTTAGAATCACTATAAAACCCCAAAGAATATTTGTTTAATTTTCATGCAATCATTGCGGGACAAAACAGAAACACTTCCTTGGGTGGAAGGAACACCTTCCTCTGGCTTTGAAGGGATCCCTTTTTAAAACCTTATAAAAATCTCAGATACTCACAAAAATTATGTGATCCCAATGTACATCTGAACGTATTACATCAGTAGGTGTAATTGAGTTTATTTCTAGATACTGTCCTTATTTTCAGAGGTTCTGCACACCCACAATTCCCATTGTCTTCAAGAGAAGTGTGAAAGGGCTGAGTCCTCACACCATTGTAGCACTGAACACACACACACATGCTCATGCAAACACAGAGTATGATAGCACCTAAATTCACCCACTCTTCCTAAGGCTGAACTTTCACTGGCTCAGAACACATGAGAGTAGGTTAGCACCCAATTTCCCCCTCCCCCACTACTTCTTGAGACTGATCTTTCACTGGCAGCTAAGTAACAACATACAGCTGTTTCTCCTGTATGCTAGAATTCCCTGCACTACCTCTCTGTCCCAAACACAGTTCCCCTAAGCCCAGAGAGCACCTCCAAGCTTCCTTATATCCAGGTTGGGGGGAGGGGAGGGGTGTCAACAAGCCACACCGACTAGCGTGAATCAGCAGCAATCAGTCAGCATTTTCATTCCATTGGGTTCCAGTGTCTACAACACTGTGGATCACAACAAGGCCCTGATACGGGATATTATGGGGTTTTGAACCTTTGAAAATCAGACCATATGCTTATAAAAGGAAACTCTAAGTGGCCCACTGAAAGATGTGTTCTTGAATGCCAATGCACTTGACCTTCAAGAGCCCATGGACTGTATCTGTAGAGGATTCCAGTTACATAGACAGATAACCCAGCTGACAGGAAGAGGCAGTTTTGGGTTGTGTGATTCTGTGTAAATAAGACAAGTGCCAAGTTGTTCAATTCAAGAGTTAGCAATTGCAAAAATGAGATGGATGGGGAATCAAATTGTCCAAAAGCTGTGCAAATCACTCTCATCTCCTTCAGATAAACAAATTCTCTAAAAGGAAACAATTTTACATTCTTTCAGTAGGACACTAACAGTTCAGGTAATTGTGCTCTTGCTGTCCAGGATTCTCAGAAAATAGCCAAGAGATTTATGCATTAGCTTAGTGAAAAATATCCTATTACCTTTAGCACTAAAATTTCCTTCAAATATAAAATCTCCTGTGCTCTGCCTTCAGAATGATTTTTAAAATATTCTTTCTCCTCCATAATGTTTCTTGTTTCAGTTTAGTTACTATACAGTATGTGAGCATTATATGCCATACACACACACACACACACAACTGGCATGTTAAATTCACTGTAGACCTTTTGGAAAGAAAATTCCACATTTGGGAGAAAGAAGGATGCACTATCCCGCTATCCAAAAGGAGAACAGGAGACATATGAGATGGTTTTAATCAAGCCGCAACTTTATTATTAGATGTCTGGGACTACTCGGCAGATAAAAGTGTACAGTGTAGGTAATCCCATGTTTATTCAATAATTCCCTGGGGGGCTTCTGCCAGCTCCCCCTCTTTTTCCATCCAGGTCCCCCAGCCAATCCATTGCTGGACTTTACCATCCACCTCCCCTACCCCTTGTAGGACAGCTAAGGCATAGCAGGCCCAACCCCCTGCCCCTGTTCTGTTCCTTTAATAAATACCTCCTATTAAAATCCTTTTCCAAGCCATTTATCCGGTCATTACATACCTTTCCACTGGACATCTGCCCCACACTTTTATAATGAGTTGAAACATATAGCTTATCTCCCTTCATGCCATGCATGAACAAAGCCCTCCCTGAACCAGCTGTGGGGAAGGTGAAAAAACCCCAACTCCACCTAGGCCAATCTGGTGGTAAGGGAAAAATTCCTTCCCAGCCCCTCTAAAAAAGGGACGCAATGCCCACAGCAGCTCTTCACCAAATCTGGTATTTCACCACCTTAAGTGGAGGGAAAGAAGGAGGGTGGCTGCTGCCTCCGCCTGCTCAGCGTAAAAGGGGCTTCAGACACAGGGCTCTCCCTTTTAAACTCTTCTGCCCATCTGGTTCCCAAGGGAGAAGTCAGTGTTGCCACGCTGGCCCCTTGTCCCATTTTGCAGTAATTTGACCTCTCTTCTCTCTCCTACCCACCTAGCCATAAAGCGCTGTTCCCTTCATTCAGCCATCCAGAAAAATTCTCCCCACCTTAAAGATGTGGTGTGGTCATTTTTCTAGTAGGTTGTATTAAATAATGCTGGTCATAAATTTGGAATACTAGAAAGTTCCAGGAGAGAGACAAAGTACAGAGGATATAGTCAGAGATACTTGATAATTACAGTTTAGCACATGGGACTGTGACTTATTACACATACACACACACACCAATTGCATGTGTGGGGCATATAATATGCACATAGTGCACGTTATATATACATATTAATGACTCTTATCCCCTTTCTCTTTTTTCTTCCCTTTTTATTCATTTTGCTAATCAATTATGACTTCTCAATTGAAGATGCATTTCCCCTTTATAATATTTGTGTCTTAATTAAACTGATAACATGTTTATTAAAAGATTGTGGCTTTATTTTACTTTAAAAATATACCATGGCTTCTGACTGACTTTTATTTGCTAATTATTGAATGTATGGTGATTATTTGTATGAAATAAGTGATTGACATCAGTTGGTAAGGATTATGTGATTGTTTATTTCCTGCTTATGAACGGAAGCATTAATATAAGGGAGGCTTTCTTCCGTGAGGGAATGGATATTTTGGCTCTGAGGAAGACACTTATGCTGAAATGCTAGCTACATCTTTTATATTGTGAGTATTCTAGTTGCAAACTGCTTATCTAATAAAATATTATTTACTATTAATTGTAAAGTATTGACTACTTTGAAGCAGAATTCAAAATCCTTTTCTTTTGCAACTTGGTCATTTGATGCTGGAGATGTGTTTTCTGGGCACCCGCATGCATGTCTGAAATATTGTTCTAGAATATCATGTGTGTGATTCCATATATATCATTTTGAAGGTAAACGATGGGCAACATTCAGTTCTTGAACAATGACATGTTTCAGGACTGATACTCCTGAGACCAATCATATCAGGAAGGAAAATTCCAATTTCCAGGTACAGGAAAAAAATACTGCTTGCCCTGGGATGTCCTGAAATATAAGAACTTAACATTACAATATTATGTATGTATGTATGTATGTATTAGGCACTTTTTAGAGTCTCTAAAATGTATTATAAAAATGTTCCTCTTTCTCCAAGGCCAGTGCAGCTGGACTACAAAGCAGTAAGGAGAAGTACAAAATATAGTACCAATAATTTTTCTATAAACTACCTATGTTTATAGAATTGTTTTCCCCCTATAAAATATGTGGTATATACAAACTATATGATGGTAGGTGTGGTCCAAATGCTTTACTGGCATTCAGTGGGAATAAAATGCATAACTCATTTGTGGTTTTATCCTTCCAGGATAACAAGTCAGCCATTCCAAACTCATGCTGACAAAATTGTATACCTCACCATCACCACACATATACCACAGGAATAGCTGCTATAATAAAACCATACACATACACACTTCCAGATTACTATTTTCTGTGTGTGCAATATGTCCAAACATGTTGAATAAGATTATAAATATTATGATGGTCCTGATTCTGAGGACACTTATGCACATGCTTAAGTATTGTATCATTTGGAGCTACTTGCAGTAGTGAAGTTAATTGTGTGTGTGTTGTGTATGATTGGGGCTGTAGAGAGGTGCTCTGGTCACTTTATGAACACCATGCCCAAAGGGTTGAACGGCTTTTAATGATATCAGTGATTGCAGTAACTCTGCTAACGTACCTGACTGAGGATGTGCCATGTCAAGTGATATATGGTAGGAAATATGAACACAGGGACATCAGCTCATTAGGACCAGTGACCCACTCACTCCACAAACACAATTCTGTCTGAAGGAGTTTGAAGGCTACAAGTGGCAGTGGGTGGGAAATTCATGGTGATGCTGGTGGGGGATGGGAAGAACAATTCCCTGATCTGGGAAAATGGAAAAGAAGCAAGTTTGACTTAGGAAATGGATGCAAAGGCAGGCAGCAATTAGAGGCAACTGGAAAGAATATGGTATGGGACTGAGGAAGGGGGTGAAGACATAGAGAAGGAAGCTCTCTGGGAACTGCCCACAATATTAATGGGAGCACTGAAAAGAGCCAGACCCATATATATATATATATACATATATAATAGATGAGCTCTGTTCTCAACTCATTGTTCATAAGGGGCCAGCATTCTGGAACAAATAGTGATTTTATTAGCTTGATGCTATAGTTTTTGTTGAGGTAGCATTTATATTTTAAGATCTTATAATATATATCATATAAATTAAAAAAAAAGAAAAAAGAAAGAAACCTGTTGTGCATCCTCTTGGAAGCCCTTTCCCTCCTGATAAGGCTGAGAGAGTTGGGACCAGGACCTAAACTTCTGCTCACCCCCACACTTCTGGTCACAAACATAAAAATCAAAGAGGGTTGAGAACATGGGCATTATTTTGAATATATAATCACTACCCACTGTGGTGTTCAGTGATCGATCAATCAGTGCCTCAGGTGCTTGCAAGAGCTGTGCTTTATTCTGAATGCCCTGACCATACTCTCAGTCTGGGAAGTTCAGTCTTCAAAGGCAGATGATAATTCAATGATATACATACAATATAATGAATGTCTCTTTAATTTTCTTTGTTCTAGTCTAATCTAATAAAAAGAACTGTAAATAATTAAACAAGTGTATTATTGAGTGACATAATAGTATCTGGGTTACTTAAAGACAAATTTATGAGGGCCAGCATGTGGTGTGGTTGGTGAAGATGCATTGGTAAAGAGGTTGGTGAAGAATTACATTCTTAGCACAATCTAAATTTACTAAATTAGCTTTTCCACAAGCAACAATCTTTCATTGTAGGGTCAGACATCTTGGGACGTTTCAAGGCTAGAAACAGGTTTTGTAGTTCTCATGAGGAAATTAGAAAAATCTTCCCTTTTCAATAGCACGAAAGCCCTGTTTCTCCCCCTGGTGGGTCACAAATGATCAGATTTTTAACCTGTCTCTAATCCAGGACTGTTACCTGCCCTGATCTTCAAAATAGTGTAAAATAAGGGGAAATTCAATTAGTGGGGGAAATTGTTTGTTTGCATGAAGCTGTTCAGAGGTCAGAAGTAGTTTGGGTGGAGCTGAACTAGCAGGTGGAGTTCAGGGGAGACATTCAAAGGTTCATTTCTATTGTAAACATGTATTCATGATAAAATGGGATTATCTTGATCCAGTGAGTAACTTTTAATTCAGTAATTTTCAATTCTATATTGTTAGAGTTTTAGGTTTATTCAACTTGAATTTCTTAAGGCAAACATCTTAGAAGTGAACCCCAAATCCATCCAGAAGAAAGAAAACAGCATTTTGAAATACCCGACACATGTGCTGCATCTTTCAATTACAATTACATTTGTTTCTCTTTTCCCATTCAGTTCCTTTAACAATGTAAGGCCCAATCCTGAAAACACTTGCTCACACAAGTGATCCCATTAAAGTTAAATGGATTACTTAGTGAAAAATGATTTTCAAGAAAGGCTCCTTACTTGTTTACATAAAAGATGGTGAATATCCGAATGTCAAATTTCTTGTTGTTTATTTAAAAAATACCAATGGCAGGAGTAGAAGAGAAAGGAGAGAAGAATGTGAACTTTTCATCACAGGGGTGCGTGTGTGTGCACGCACGCGTGCTTTAGCAATTTCCTCTTTCCTAGCCTCTACCTTTCTCCACAGATTTAAATTATAGTCCATAAAGGATTCACTCCATTTTACGACAAAAGCTGTGAAAATTGGATTGGGCCACATTTCAGCTAATCAAATACTATATTTAATTAAAACTCTCTTTTTGTTAATTGGCTTTAACAAAAATCACATGGATTCTACTTTAAACTCATAAATCATCAATTAAATTTTGTGACACCATCGTCTACTCTAACATTTTAATCATACATACTTTTAAACAGGAATCTGACAATTGAAACTTTGAAAGGTAGAAATTATGTGAGGTGAAACATGGAGAGGGAAAAATATGGATCACAAATAGACCTCACAGAGAAGATTTTATTGTGGCCATCGCTTAGGAAAAGTTAAGAAAAGGCCATTAGAAAAGGTAACTGGATCGGCATATATATTAAAGGAACGTATTATATTCTATGGTTAAAAAGAAATAAATACATAGTTAATGATTGACAATGCCTGAGAGGTAGACAGAGCGGAGGCAACAAAAGAGCACAAGATTGAAAAATATAAGCAGCTAAAGAGGGAGTAAAGTAATAGAGATTGCAAGGAGTGATGATTGCCTGAAGAGGTGGGTTAAAAAGGATTCTCTGAACAACTGATGCCTAAAGGGATTAGTATTACAAGCATCACAGAAAGAAGAGCAGCATGATGCCATTAGAGAAATATTAGAGAGAAGGATAAAGGTGACTATACTTAGGAAGTAATGAAATTCAAGCAAATTGACAGTAGTAAAAGCAAAACTTCAGAAGCAAATAAATAAACCTGTCTAATGGTTGTTTAACAAGATAACTATTTCCAAATAACACTAATGGCCCTTTTCAGTCCTTTTGGAGGGGTACTGTACATTTCTCCAAGGCTGGTAAGAGATGTAAGTTGATTATTACAATTGATCTGTTTTCTTTCACCACTTAGGAGCTGTGCACCAATGTAAAATTGATTTGGACATTTGGAAATGCAAGTGTAATGTACAAGAGTTGGAATCACTAAAGACTGACACACTAGTTGCAACAGTAATAATTGTTAATATACTGCTAATGAAAGGGTAGAACCTAGAGAATTGGTTATGCAATTGTCTTCCATGACTGCACCAATACTGACAAAGGACACTGACTGCTCCAAATAGAGCCAAGATTGTCTCACCTTAAGCTTCCAGGAATCATTCCCTTAAATAATTAGGGCCAGGTGCTAATTGGCAACAATACCGATATGAAAGAGAGGGTTTCTTGAATAAGGGGTCTAACAGTCATCTGATTAAAAGATGTTGGCATCTTGTCTTTCAAAAAGGAAGCTGTGATAGTCTACTCCATTAGTGGCTCTGTTGCCCCTCCACAAGATTTCACCAACAAAATTTCAGATTGTAGCCTGAAGTCCCTTGGCAACTCAAGACCCCAGTGAATTGAACTGACCTAAACTTAAATAGATATCTCCTCACTTTTGTTCCCTCCCAACATGAGGGTTAACATGTCTCCCTACCACAGACACGACCATCCTGGCCTAAAACCAGGCAATCCTGTCAATAAAATATATTGAAAAACAGTCCTTGAGTAGAGACAGGCTGGATTCACCAGGTCACCTGACATCCTTGGACAGCTCCTAATCAACGCTCCACCACCATGAGATAAAGAACACCACCTCCTGTGATTCAATTTAAAAATTGATATTTCTTAGTCGGTGAGAATCAATTGTGATTTTCATTTCTAGTGCTCTATCCTCCCTTCTTAACAATTAATCTGTACCAGACAAACTTTATAGCAACATGACATGAGGATGGCACAAAGCGAAGGAGCATTTAGGAGCCAGCAGATCTGTGGTTGAAGTTAAAATATAATCAGAGTATCTCACCAAGCTATCAATAATGAAGTTCATCACTGGACAGTGTTCTTCCATGAATAACTATGGTTTATTTAATGTATTTAAAGAACAGACTAACATTGTTCTACTACCAGTACGGGACCCCACAAACTTTAAAAGAGCAGTCAGGGGAAATAATCATGCTAACTACCAATATATTTAATGAAGTGGGAATTGAAGTGAGACAACCAAACTTCTACATGAATAAAAAAATCTTTAGAAAATAAAAAGCTTTCTGAATATAATATGCCCACAGAAAAAAAATCATGAGCCTGTGTACTGTGCTTCCACACAAGCCAATGTTATTGGATCACGCTACAACACAACAATCAACCACAAGGCATTTGCATTTGTTTGTTCTTTTGATTTCTTAAGGGGGTATAGATATTTGGACAAATTGCTGAGACCCTGAAATAGTGTATCAAAGTTGGGTATTCTGCTTCTGAGACTGTTCTTTTCTGATCACCTTTATTTTGCCTTCAGTAGGATAAATCATGTTTTTCTCGTCAAAGACTTTAATCCAAAAATGGTATAGTTTTAATCTATGTTGGAGCCTAGTAAAATTATAAATACAAATTTTCTACCAAAAGAGTTTTGTGTAGGGACTCTAAAAAGGCTCAAGTTCTTTGAAGTACTCCATCCCCTATGTGCCATTCTAGCAGCACAACACAACCCTAAAGCTGGCAGATCTGAACACCTGAGGGTTCCCCGTTTTAGTGATTTTGGTGATGGATACAGAACAGACAAAATAATACAGGAAAGGAGGTGGAGCGCACTATGTAGAGAAATAAACAGGTCATAAGGGATGGAAGACAGGAGAAGGATAAGAGGTAACAGATACTGAAATACAATGTAGAAAGAGAAGTATCTATTGTATGAAAAAATGAGAAAATGCAGACTGAAATCTTGAAAGGAGAGATAATAGAATAAAAATGAGACACTTAATAAGTTACATAACGAAAAGAAAAAAGTGGATTGACATATTACAATTAACTACATTTCGCAACCATTTTATTCTATTAAATTCCAGGTGGTATGATTCCCAGGGCTGACAGAATATTAGCACACTGCTATTTTTCACCTTGGATTGTAGGTTTAGTCCTTGGACCAATAGCAGTTATTGGGTATATTTTTCATGACTTGCAAATATTTGTGGATCTGACTAATGGGCTATTTGTGTATTACCAATAACTCTGGCATCTGGCATGACTAGCTTTCTCTCACCAGTCATCCCTGTATAAATATGAGTTTTAAATTTCAACATCAGCCAAATACTGTTTGAAAACTCCAGTACAGTTAGCATCCTAATACAGTGTAAGCCTCCAACCTCATGGCTGAAGTTCATCACATTTAGCAAAAGTTAAGTAGGTCCTCCTAGGGCTGATGGTAACTGAGGCATTACTTGTAGCTGAGTTAATATGTTTTATGTACCCATAAGACACAGTAGTAAAGTGCCTTTTAAGAAATGACTGCCTACAGTCTGAAATTGTTAGCCAACAAGAAGTTACACACATGACTGAATTCACTCAGGTACTCCATTACTTTTCATAAGATTATAAATTCATCCTGATGTGGAGTGGTTCACATACAGTGCCGAGCACAAAAGTCCTGGTACAAGACTAGGGCTCCTAAGCGTTTCAGTAATACAAATAAGAAATGCTACAGGGTTAAGTAGACAAAGAGCCTTGTGGATTTCACCCACTTAATGGCTGAGGAAAGTGTAATCAGAATGGAAATAAAACATATTTTCACCATGTCTGAAAACTACTTGCTACAGAAATGTTGACCTCTTTCCTGGGCATGATGCACAGCAATTACCCTATGTACCTTAAGATAACATAAATAGAACCCCCTTGTTATTGTAGCCTTCTGACAAATCTGCTTGCTATTCAGCTGTTGTTTGATTTGCAGTTCTTTGATTTGCTGGCCTGCAATCTGGTTCATAGTTCATCCACAGTCTCCATAACCTGCCAACAAATAGTTATACTTAACAGCATAGATCGTTGGAAAACAAAAACAAAAACATTGCCCCAAACTGTCCTTTTGTTTTCATAGACATTTTTGTCAATATATGTATGACCATCTCCATTTAGCATGATTCTTTCTCAGTTAAAATTAGCCTGTGTTCATTATGGGCTATTATAACTATTATAACTTTGGTAATTCACAAATGGACAAATTTTGTATCATTCTGAAGTTTCTGTTGGCAAATGGACTGCTCACTAAGGGTTAGTACTTAGTGAGACAGAAAATATGACATCTTTGAATGGAGCATGGTTGGAAAGGTTTAGCTGATTTCTCCAATCTGTGCTCTGGTATCAGCATGGATTCCATAAAAGGGCAATTAATTTTCTTTTGCCTCGAATTTTCTCAATTGTTTAGTATAAACAAGCAGACAAGTATTCCTCTTGTACCATCCTCCTGGTGTGAACCAGAATGGAAGGCCTTTTTCTTTTTTAGCAGGCAGTTCAGGCCATCTTAAAGCTGTTGTTCCAATACCATGACCAGATATAAACAAATAAATCTACTTACCAATGCTGCAAGAACAATTTATGCATCAGAACATAGTTTAGTTTGTAGGGCTCTCTACAGAATGGCAAGACAAAAAGGCAGTTGAATTCATGGTAGTAATTGCCATACAAGCCACAGTTCACAATTGAAAATGTAGGGGAAATGTATTTTTGTAATAAAAATAAGAGTGATCTTTTCTCCATTGGCCAGACATAATCTATTATTATTTTTCTTAAAGAAAACAAAATAAATTAATGTAATGCTTGTTAAAAGTGCTGAAATAAGAGCCATGAAGGCTGAAGTCCTCTCCACCGGAGAGGTACAGTAGGAACATAAAAAATGTCAGCTTCCCAGTATCATCTGACCAATGTTTCTGAAAGCTGACCTGGAGGGATAATGTCTATCAAGAGAAGATAGGTCAGCTTCCATATCTACTCAGTTCGTGCCCTCATTGCAGACTGCTAAAAGAGGTGTCAACCATGGGAGTGTTTTTTGTGAGATAACATTGTCCACAAGGCTGGAACTCCTAACATCTTTCACAGTAGCCATGAAGCAGCATTCAGATGGTAGTGATTTTCAATTACTGACTGACCTGGGACAGATTTTAACAAGGCGATATAAAGGTGAAAAGATTCCCTTTACCATTACTCATCTACGGATCTATTCATCCCTCACCCCACTTATGTCTTTTTTTTTTTTTAACTAAGTGTATTCATTACAGGGGGGGGGGGGGTATGAAAATATATTAACATTATTTTTTTGTTCCTCCCCTCCCCCCCAGGTCTCCTCTGCAAACGTACAAGTAAACTTAAATTATATTTCTCTGTGTGACCTTCTCTTAAACCTTGAACATAAAATATGAGCAAAGCTTTTATATTCAAACTTTCAGCTCTCCTGACAACTTATGTTGCTCTGCACATCTCTTTTAAACTATTATTCTCTTTTTGCTGCAACATAAACAGGGTGCATTTGACAACTGTTGGATCAGGGATGCCATGCTCTGAAATATCTTCCTAGAAATGGCAAAAGAGATGGATCCGGTGTTACATAACATTTTCATTCTCTTGAGCTTCTAGTTTAGTATCTATGCTTGGCGTCTGCAAATGTGTTTAAAGAGGAGGAGCAGTTCGGCAGCAGATTAAATGTGTGGCATTCTTAAAAACATTTTTCTGTGACTAAGATTATGATGAAAACTTTCATTTGTTGTGTTTCTGAAAATTAATTTGTCTATTAAAGATCAGCATAGAAAACACTATTTTTATTCCACTCTGTTCTTAGGGGAACATAAAACTTGTTTTATAGGAACATTCATTTAAGGCCTTACTTAACTTGTGATACCATAGAAATTGCGGATCCTGCAATATTAGGCTTCCACAGCAAGTTTGACGGCAGGAGCCCCCACTTTTAGCCCTGAGTGGCTGAAGGCAGGATCCCCAGCTCTGTGCCCGGGGCTCCCACTGTGAACCGTTTTCCAAATTACCACAAATAACAAGGTCCATTATTACTTTTCTGTGATTTTCTATGGCTTGTCCACAACTCAGCCGCAATTTTTTGACAATCATCCTGCAATTCAAGTAGGGCCTTATTTATAGTAGTTTTATGTTACATGTTTGACTTTTTCATGTCTACGGCACGACAAGGAAGATTTTCCCCCATCCTTGCTCCAAATGTCACAGATATGAAATGTTATATGGCTGATTCAAGAAGAAAAAAATGTGGTAAATTTATTAAGGTCAAGTTTGCTAACAACATCAGGTATAAATACAGTCGTTTTTTAAAATGTCAAAATACTGCATTTTCCAACCTTTCGTAGTCTAGGATGGAAGTCTAGGTCAATAGAATATTCTATTAATGGAAAAATCTTAAATATCACAAATTATAAGATTAATTTATCTCACTTCCAGAGCAACAGAACACAAGAAATAAATTGTGATATTTTTGTTATTGAGCATCATAAGATTGGCAACCTTGATTTATATTTAAGCTAATGACTGAGAGCTATCAAGACCGAATTTGTGCTGGAATGTGTTGTGTGCGTGGAGGGGGTGGGGGAGCATGGAAGGGTGCAATCTATAAGGAATCCATATGGAGCAAACATTAGTAATAAGGAGATTTCAACACATGTAATGAGGAAAAAATATACTGATAAAAAGAGGTGAAGGCTCACACATATATCTGTATAATCACCAATATTCTAAAGTGAGGACATTGGGTACCAACCTGTTTCCTTGGTAAATGTTATATTATTATTATCCTTTCCGTGTACCCACACATATGCAGTATATACCAGCATAAATATAACCTTAATAGTTGCCAGGCATTAGCTTTAATATAGATCAGTGCTGTTAGGTTTCACACTTCTCAATAAACAAAACTCAGAAGATATATGTGTCATATTCCTTGCTTCTGAAGAGCAATTAAACAGCTTGTAACATGTTATCTTATAATTTATGACGGAAACATTTTTCGGGTAATAAAATAGCCAATTATTTTTTCACCTGACATTAATCTGCAGTCAAATATTTTCTAAAACTATATAAGCTTTTGTTGGCAAGCCTGAACTTTCTATACATTCAAATCATGTCTTTTACTTCGTGAAACTTTATTGGAGTTTATATTTCAATTTATTTTTACTTTTCATGTTCACAATATTAATCTCTAGAATGAGGGGGGAACATCTCATCAAACATAGCTATTTTATTTGTATCTTGTGTAAATACAAGAATGAAACAGATGCTTATTAATTAAGTGTAGGCAGGTGATGACAAGGCACAATGGCACATTGCACCAGCTGTGAAAACTGCAGACAGCTTTTTTCCCCTACCAGTCCATTTTCATATTATTCAACAGACGCTGCATGTGGCAGAAAAGGTGTCAAAACAAAATGATAGTGAGAACTAAGAAATCATCTTTGCTAAAACTTTGGAAAGTTTTACCTGCCTTCGACAATCATACTTTCATGTATGAGTATTCAGAAGTTTTATAGCTGTTCCAGTTAGCTTGTATCAGTCCGAGTTTTTCAGACACTGAAAGACTAAAATATTATTTATGAACTAGTGTTGCAAACAATATGCCAACATGATAGACAGCACTGTTCTAAGCATAGAGCACACACACGCTTGCACTTGCACAGAGACCAAAATGAAAGTGTGTCTTCTGAATAACGCTTAAGATTCAGACAAAGTGGAAACAGAAAATGAAAAACCAACATCAAGAGTGGTTTTTTGAGTTTCATCTCTCATCCATATGAACTGTATATGCAGTACAGTCAATCCCTACTATTGTATACTGTAATTTAATGAAACAATGAAAGTAGAAAGGACCTAAAAGTAACAATAGAGAAAACATATTTTAGAGATACATTCAAAAACTCTCTCCAAAACTCCAGTACAGCAAATGATAGAATGAGATATACAGTTACAGCCACCATTCCTAAATAAAGAAGTAAAGAATAAGTGTTGCAAATACGCAAATCTTCACAAAAAATATTTTGGTATTTGCAGTACCACTATGCCCAGTTATGATCATCATTCTATCCATCATCATCATCAGTGAAATCGAAGCAAAGAAGACAAAAAAGTAATCTACACATATCATTGGAGTACTGTGATTACAAAGTGTTTTAGAAGTATTTTCCTTACATCCTCTGAAATTATGCATCCAATATCCTGACAGACACTGTACTACTCAGCACTCAGTAACATCTCTCTCTTTTTTTTTCCTTCAAATTAATATTGAAAGATTGGAAAATTTCTGAGGTGAATGCACCTCATCAGGAAGTTGGTCCTATATAAATATGGACACCAACTATAGTTAAAATTAAGTTTCCATAATAGGACTAAAACTAGATAATTTGTTCTGGAAATACTGTTTGCAACTAGCAGCATCTTAATATAGTATACTAAGTAAATAAGAAAAAGTAACTTTTAATACAAGTACATAAATAATATCCAACCATATTTTATGTAATATTACCTAATTTGCATTTAGCTCAGTTATAAAGCCATTTTTTCCAGGAATTTTAAATGACTTGTTAAGATAGCTTTATATAATTTTATTGGCTTTGGGCATTTAAAAAAATGAACTTCAATTCCATTTCATATTGTGATAAACTCAGGCCAGAGGGCCTCAAAGGGGCATACCAGGGCCAGAGTGTGAGCCCTAGAAGGCCAAAAACCCTTTTTCCTGCAAGCAGGGGAGAGATGATTTCAGGACAATTAGAGACACCTGGACCCAATGAAGGGCTAGTCCAGGTATACTTAAACTCTGCCTTCCCTAAAGGGAGGGGGAGAAGCACAGGAGGAAGCTGCCAGAAGGCTGGTAGCAGCTGGAGGAGACCCCCCTCGAGACAGTGCTTCTCTGCAGCTAGAGAAGGAGAAAACCCCTGGCCCCAGACAGCAGAAGGAAGCTGGAGCAAGGCACCTCCAAGGGGAGACAGGGTTACTGGGGACTCCCTGACCCACTACAAGGGGTTGAAGCATGAGACCCACTAGGGAGAAGCTGGCGGTTTGCCACAATATGCACAAATGAATTCTCTTAACTGGCACTCTCCAGTGGAAATAAAACTTCCGATTCAGCGATCATCCTGATTCCCACAGACTCATAAGAATACATAACGTGCTGGTAAATAGTCGATATTTTATGTAACTCTTTAAAAATAAGCCTAGTGCATAATAAGAATTAAGGGTCATATTTTGCCTACATCCATGTGCAGGGAGGCACCTCTATAATGCAAAGTGTGGAGAGTTATGTCACTAAACATGCTTCCCCCATTTCCTACTTTGGGCTTTGCAGGCCAGTGATTGAGCTCAGCTATTCAGGATTCGTGCCACACCAAAAGGTGTGGTCATAACCAGTTGAACATAATACAGCCTCAAGTTTCTCCTTCATGCTGTGGAATCTGCTTTTAGCAGGAAGTTTGAGGAAACAAACCTGCGTCAAGAAGTACCTGGAAATGCCATGTTCTCAAACCGGAATTAGCGGGACTGGGCATTAGAGGGGAGTCAAGGAGCAAATAAATAGATTAATATCTGTTACTACAGTATTGGGGAATCTGTGGGTTAAGGGAACAAACTTCAGGCTTCATCCATTGAGGGAAGGGGAAAAATCCTCAATGGATGAATTGTTAGGCAACTCAGTGAGTTGAAACTCAATTTTAAGGCAATTTAAGTGTGACATAAATTGCCATAATCTCCCCGAAATATTCTAGAATTTTTCTGTTGAGAGAAGGAAGGTAGAATTTTATCAGCTGCCCTTGCCAGACATTCCTTTACAGCTTTACCTATAGCCTACTTTTTTGTTTTGTTTTGCTTTTTTCTTCCCCACAAAGTTTGAATGATTGCATGTCTGAGATTATTACAGCATACTAGCAGATGTGTATGACAAAGCTATTTATCTCACACTGCTCTCACAGGAACACAATAAAGTTACACTGAAATTTCAAACAAAATGTAAGCTTCCCAAAACCTTTTCTAATAACTACTCTCTATAATACTGTTTTGAAAGATCCTGATAAATAAAGTGTTTTGCAGTGAAAGAAATATTTGCTGAGTAGTCAGTGATATTAAAGATAAGCATTTAGTACTTTTGGGAAAAAAAACTACTTGCTTTATATGCCTGGTAAATTCTGTATATCAGAACTGGAAAAAAAAGAAAAAAAGTTCTCTTTTCTCCTTTCTCATTTTGTTTTTGTTTATGCTAGATGGCACTAATAAAATAATGCTAAATTAATTAATCATCTTGAAGAGATTTCCTATTCTTTCTAAATATTATGTGAAACCTAAACAAATGCTATAAAATATCAAAATCTGTCTCTGAAAAGTAAAAAGTGCAGGGGAAGGGAAGTCATTTAAGAGCACTTTCCAACCTATGATATTTTCTGAGCTTGCCAGCCTTTGAAGGCTAATTCCAATTTTTAGGGTTAGTTCAACCACAACAACTGATAAATACATCATCATTTAGAGATTTAACATTACCACTTCCCAAAATCTGTGGGCTAGATTTATACAGGCTAGCAGAAGAATGTGAAAACAGCATTTTTTTGTACCAGCAGTGCCTGTTGAGTTCTCAGGAGGGAATTCACACCAAGGAGAGTAGTCAGTGTTTTCAATGCCATTCCTCCCAGATGGGCACCTCAATGAAGAGCAACTGTAGCATAGTTGGGGTATACATGGGAACCCGGATATTATGAGATGCTATAGGGACTATTCTATTCATGATTACTGTAAGCTCTTTAGCATAGGGATCCTTTCTTATATGTATATCAAGCGTGCCATATATTGTACCTTGGGCACTATGGTTCCAATATTGCAAGCACTAGTACATGTATTTACCATGAGTAATTCCACTGGTTTCAGTTGGACTACACGCAGCAGTCAAATTAAACATGTGCATAAATGTTTGGAGGATCAGCGCATATGTATAAATAACAGTTCTAACTTTTGTGGTAAGGAAAATTAAATATCTTGCAATGTACTTTACAGCAAACTGTAGTAATGCTTTCTTTATCTATCCCTATTTTATATACTATATATTATATATATTTTATAGTTACAAAAAATTACCATGGGTTGAAATGTGCTGTGAGCCCTAATTTTTAAGAAAAGAAACCTAAAAGCAAAAACTTCTAAAGTCTGCTATTTCCAAAAGCACAATGTTTTTGCACTCAACATTTTAACTTTAATAATGGACCCAATTTAAAAGACTAAATTTGGCCTGAGTGAGGCTCTGATGTGTCTAATAGCTTTTGTTTAATTAAAATAAGAAAAAAATCAACTGAGTTGTAATTTTAAACAGTGACAAAAATTACCACTTTTAGAGAAAGCAGCTCTTCCTTTACATGTACAGTATATATTCCTGAGTCTATTACACTCATAATGGTTGCAGATTTCACTTGAAGTATTGAAATATCATTTAAGAAGCTAATTTATATTTTTTGAAATTATCTAATATCAGGTGTGGCAAAGTGTTAGACAAATTAAACTAATAACCCTATTAAAATATCTGATCTAGACTCTTCAATGGCTAAACCTAACTCAGAACTTGTGTAGTAGTATGCTCTTACATTTACATAGATTATTAAAACCTATTCCTTTTCATACCACATGTGGTAGGAAATTGTGAGTAACCCCTTTGCCTCACTGAAGAAACCCAGAACAGGCAAATATTACTGGATATTAGTTTTGTGGTCAGCTGGCCAAAAGGTATTGAAGAAGAGGACAAGCATAAAATGGCTTTTTAAGAAAGTCACAGCACAGCACTTACAGCCTGTGTACAAATGTTCCTGCTGGAGAAAGAGAAGTAGTTTTTGATATGGGAACTTGAATTCAGAACTGCATATTAGTTGCAGATTTAATGGTGGAAGTATATCTACATCTATGAATTGTAAGTACTGCTTCTGCCATTAAGGTACCTTATTCAGAAGTGTAAATACTTGTGAAGAAAATGCTATAGACTAGGAAACAACATGTCCTCATTTCTCTACTAACAAAGCTTTGAAAAGACATAGTTAAGACTGCAACGTGCCTTATCTTGCCAACTGTGCTTAGACAGTATGGAACGGAGGTGTGGGAGACTTTTCAAAGCTTTGGTGTGGGTTAAGAAAAGTGTTTGTCTTCATTTTGAATTTTCTGGCCCTTGCTTTTTAAGCCATACACTTAGTATTACTTTATCATGGCTTGTCATATGTTTGAATATATAGAACAGTATGTTTCTCAGATCAAATGCTGTATTCTAAGGAGGTTTTTGGTACAATGGGTTAGTTCTCTTGATTTTCACCTCTGGAGACCTGAGTTCATTAAAGTCTTGGCTAAGGTCACAAGAAAAAATAAATCTCATGCTCTCATTCTAATCCACACCAAAATACTACCAGATGATTGGCAGTCCCTGCTCTAAAGAGGCACAGAAAAGGAATGGTAGAAAAAGATGCGTATAGATATTCTTTCTGGAGAATTTACTGCATTTTGCTAATTACACCTGGGTTGCAAAGCACCTACGGATCGTTTGCATCGTTTACATGCAGCCCTTTGAAAGAGGTAGTGAAGAACTGGACCTTTTATGGTAATTTTTTATTTAATGCTAAGAGACCCTGCTCCCAGAATTCTTTAGCAAATTCAGACTTACCAAGCTTTACCAGACTCATGTCAACCATAGTAGTTTATAATAATTCAGCACCATTCCAACAGGTGGTGTGGTGTGGCACTGCCACACCAGAACACTAGGAGAGAGTGCCCCAGGAGAGAGAATTGCTCCCAGAGTTCTCTATCAGGCAGGGGCACTATGCATTCTGTGTTCATTTGGTTCAGTAGCCCTGCTGTTTAGCCTCACAAAGACCCCTATTATGATCAGCGCCTGAACAGACCAACGAGGGGAATTGGGAAGGGGTGATTCTTGCATGCACATGCTTTGTACTTCTCTACGCGGATCATTCTCAATCTGACCCCTAATATTTTTTGCTCTCATCCATGATTGACTGACAGGAACCAATGATCTCTCCCAGAGCTCAAAAATTTTGGCATCTTCAGGAGCATCCCTTGCATATATGGAATTTCCCTAGGTGATAATATTCCAAACTTGAACAACCTCAGTACACAAAGATACAGAACTAAAATCCCAACTTGAAATAACAATATTTTCTAAAATGAATGGTTAACTTGGCTGAAACTGATTATGAACTACTGAAAACAATTTTACAGATAGGGGAATGGGGAAAATATCCCAGGATCATTTTTATTCCTTTTCTCAGGATTTATTCTCTTTTCAAATTAGAATATTAAAATACAGTATTCTTCTTATTCTGTTAATCGTCTCTTTTTATTCTTCACCCCAACACCCCAGGAGTTCACTCAGAACTCCTGCCACCCTCAGGGTCCAGCTGGCTTAGCGTTTGGTCTCACTGCCCATACTGTACTGTAAATTAAGTAAGGAGTGAGAAAGGACTGGAAAAAAAAATCAAGCCACTCTTTCCCATCCAGAACCTTGAACTTTGCTGACATTTCACTCAACAGCACAGGAACAAAACCATCAGTCCTGTATACATTTCAGCTGGGAGCAGACATCAGACTACTCAGCTGGAAGTGTAGAAAATGCAGTCATCAGGAATATTTTTCTGCATAACTCATGCATGAATCAGTGCATGCCACTTTGTCTTGTCATACTTATAGCCTATTTTAGAGACAAAGGTAGGCACCAACTACAGAGTGGTGGCATTGGGATGTAGCATGGATGGCCAGGACAGACTAACTATAGAATAACAATAATACTTAGTATATATGCTATATAATATTTCACATCTATAAAGTGCCTATTGAACATCAACTAATTAATACTCACAGTATGTAATGCAGGTAGGTGCTCTAAGTATTATCATCATACCCATTTTACAGATGAGAAAATGAGAATTTGAATAATATTTCCAAGGCTACAAAGTGACTCTGTGTCAGAACTGGGGCTACAACTAAAACTCAACCCACAAAATGACCTTTTTCTATCAAATTTTGAATTCTACTGTTTTTTCTGTGGATGGACCCTTTTCATTTCCATGGTTATTGTGGCCCCTAATATTGGCACCTTAGCCTACAGATCATTCAGAAAATGCCAGTAGCTAGTGCCTACTCTGATAAGATGCCACTGTATCAAAAGCATAACAAACAAGCGTTCTCGTAGCTGCTCTTTGTATACCACCAATACTGTAAAGACTCAGTGTTCTGTGCTCAGTGCTCTGATGCCAAGTCTGTAATTAACTGTCTGTGAGAAAAAGGGCAGTTTCACCCAAATTTGGGATGTTTCAGTTGTGGAAGGTCAACCCAAAATCCCTAGGGCTCTATTGTTCAGAGGAGACAGGAGAGAGCTCCCCCATCAGCATACAGCATTTTCACCAGACACAAGTAGTGCTTGTAGCGTAGAACTGCTCTCTGTAACTTGAAGTCTTTAAATCATGATTTGAGGATTTCATAAGTCAGCCAGAGATTATGGGTTTATTACAGGAGTGGTATCTGTGGCCTATGATTTACAGGAGATCAGACTATATGATCACAATTGTCCTTTCTGATCTTAAAATCTCTGAGTTGATTTGAATTTGATATCTGAGATCACAGGAGATAAGCTTTTACGGTCAAAGTGGAAACACAAATACCATTACACTAGAGTGTCAACACATCCTGGGTCACTTTGGAAAGTATGAATATTCAAAGACATACTTATCTTACATTGTCTTTGAGGAAAACGCCTGGTTTTCTATATTTTAAATAATTTAAAATTAGGGGCATTCACTCATAATAACTCCTATTTTAGTATTCCTTAACCAGCACTTCGAAGCACTTTGTTAAATAATAACAATTACCATATCTGCTACATGTTTTGTTAATTCACAGTATTTACTAGCTTCCCAACACAACTCAGCACCACTCTGTATTGAATTCCAGTGCAGTACGTAATTCTGCATTTTTCATAAAAATGTATTTAATTATTCATTCTCCTTCTTGTCCATTTGTTTCTTAGTTTGTCATAACTTGACATTTTATTTACTAATTATTCTTCATTGCTAGTTTACTGCTCTATGTAATTTACTTCCTTGTATGCCATTGTATTGTGGCACTGCTCACATGTTGTGAGGGGGAAAAAAGATGCTGAAACATAAAATAACCCAAGGAAATAAAAGGTAAAAAACTGTATTTAACGTTAGCATTAACAGACGTCAAGAATTTTAAAGATAAAATTGCTGCATTGTCAAGCATAATATTAGATTTCAACTTCATGGAAAAAACTTAATTTTAAATTAGTTTTTACTATTTAAATGTACACTCATACTGGGAAGAATCACCACTAGTGGTCTTTTAAGACAAGTATAACATTTAATGTAACAATTTAAATACTTTGAATACAGATGGGCCAAAACTGGATCTTTCATCCAGCCCTCCTGGAACTTTAAATGAATAAAAACCTGTCTCTGGTATTTCTAATATTCCTATAACACTGACATTTAAGTGCCAGTCACAACCAATCTCTTTGCCAGACATAGTATAGATATTTACAAAACTAACACCTGACTACAGGGGTTTATAAAATCAATTCCAAAATCACCTTGGTTTGTCCACCAGAAATCTGAGAGACGACCACTCAGAACACCCCAAAACTTGGAACTGATAATGGATCTAAGCCTCCCATAGTGTACATAGCTTAGCTACTGAGGATTTGAAAAACAAAAATACAGGTTGTAGGAAGGTGCAGTGGCCTTCCTCAAAGCCTGGGCCCGAGGAAGGGTGGCAACGACCAGAGCAGACGGTGAAAGGGCCGGAAGTCCAGCCTGCCTGGCAACAGAGGGGCGGAGCGTCCGCCGCAGCAGGGAGTACAAAAGGCAGGCCCCACAGCTCAGTGGGAGACAGGCGGTCGCCAGAGGCAGATGTGCCATCCCACCGGCTGCAGTGTAGACCTGATCCCAGTCGGGCCGCTGCCCCGAGCAAGCACTTCCTGGAGCAGAGGCGCCGGGAACAGCCCAGCCGACCGACCCCTGAGGACTGGATAGACCCCCCCCCAGGGCCCTGTGACTAGACCGGGCCACCAAGCCTCAAAGAATGGACAGAGCCCCTGAGCCCTAGCGACTGGACCAAGGCTCCTGAGCCTGAGGGCTGGGAGATACCCTCGGAGGTCGGCCCTGACTTGGAGGAGCTGCCTCACGCTGAAACCCCAGAGGCCCTGTGACCTGGAGGAACCCCAGGAACCCTGTGACCTAGAGGAGCTGCCCTCCGCAGAGGAGCTCCCCACCTTGTCACCGGTGGACGAAGAGGGACTGGTGAGCTTGCCGCGGGCCGTGTATCCCAGCGACCCTGAGGGCCTGGAAGAGACAGGTACCTGGGGATACGGGGAGGAAGTGGTCCAGGGACAGCCATAGCCAGTGGCTGAGACAGGGGCAAGACCCTGTCGGCGTGTTGCGGTGGGAGCCCTGCCGACACAGTGACAATGCCCTTGCCATTGCTAGGGCTCTGGGCTGGGATGCAGTCGAGTCGGGTGGGCCTGCGTCCCCCTTCCCCCCACCTTGTCCTCACCACCCAGGGAGTGCTTACTGTCCCCTGCTCTACTGACCAGAGGACACTGCTTGCTTGCCCACCCTGCCAAGGGCCGGGCCAATAGACTGCTTGCTTGACCGCCCTGCCTGGGGGTCATGCAAAAGACTGCTTGCTTGCCCACCCTGCCTGAGGGGCCGAGATAACAGACTGCTTGCTTGGCCACCCCACCTCAGGGCCGGGGCAATAGACTGCTAATGGTCTCGCCCTGCCTAAGGGCCTGAGGTTACAAACTGCTTGCTGATCTCACCCTGTCTGGGCGGGCTGGAGACCCCTGGACTGCTTGCTCGCCTGCCTCAGGGCCCAAGGCGGCAGACTACTTGGCAGTCCACCCTGCCGGAGGGCCAGGACTAAGACTCAGACAGAGACGCTAATGTTCCCCTTTTAGGAAGGTGCAGTGGCCTTCCTCAGAGCCTGGGCCTGAGAAAGGGCCGCATCGACTGGACTGGACCGGACCCGGGCTACAAGGTATGATGTTGAAAGCCATAAAATATGGATAATTGGTAAGAGCAAAACAAAGCAAAGTTTCCAAAAGTTTTTTCCAGTTAGCTGTCCATAAGAGTCCTTGAAAGACAACTGGTCAAACTACAAGCATGATCTTTAACTTCTCCTTTCTGTGGCTGGCTACAATGAAGTAATTTTCTCATGTTAAGATATGGAATGATTGCTGAAGTTGTCACATTGTATCTGATATTTTATCTCTCAGTAGAAACATGTTATGACCTTTTCACTGACCCCCTGAGTTGACCATGGTCAGCTTGAGAAGACATTCTGTTGCTATAAGAGACTGTAACTACAAGAGAGTCATGATAAGGTGTTTTATATTTTAAATAAGAAATTTTGCTTAGTGAACATAATTAACATTTAATTAATTGATGCATCAATGGTATCTATGTCTAACCAGGAACAGATGAAACATTTAATGTATACATTGACAGGTCAATGCAAAATGAAAGTCTTCTTCAAAGTAAAACCAATCAAACTGTGTCAATTGCCACAAAGACTTGTCAGCTGCTTGATTAGAAGTATATAAAGGAGATGAAGCCAGTGTATCAGTCGGAATAATAAACAGGCACTGATATAGAGGTTAAAATGCTCTTTTACTATATACTTATTTCATGCTGCTGGTACTAAACAAACAGAGTATTGGAGAAGAGATTACTCAAATTATTATATCTCTGTGCAAAAGACTAATTTAATAAGTTTACAAATGCATTAAAATGGGTAAGCTTTGCAAAATGACAAGAAAACTTCAAAATGGACTTTGCAAAGGAAACATACGATATAACAAGAATGTAGCAGGAAGAGAAAGTGAGAATGTTAGCACAGGATGTTATACTACTGAACAGAAGGGCCTGGAGTAACCAGATAGCAAATGTGAAAAATCAGGACGGGGTGGAAGGTAATAGGTACCTATATAAGAAAATGTCACACATATCCAAACAGACCCTATAAAATCAGAATATCTGATCACCCTACAAAGGCCACACGGAACCTATGCAAAAACTGGGTGAGTAGTGAAAAAATCTCAGATCAGATAGTCATCTGTCAGTAAAACTGCTGAAAATCTAAAAACAGAATCGGGAGGTTCTAAAATCATTTGCATGGGAAGATTTATGAACCTTGGAAACAAAATTCACAGCAAGAGTGTGCAATTACAAATATGAAATTACATTTGATAGATTCTATTTCATAGAATTGTGAAAATACAACACTTGAAGCACAACTTATATTCCTATATAGTTCACAAAATCTTTTCAACACTAAAGAAAAAAACCAGGACAAGATGAAAAATTGAGAACTACATTTTTCAGTTGACCAGTGAAGACTTTTTCAATAATAGCAACTAAAACTTATCACAGGGACATAAAAGAGAATATTGGAAAGATGTTTATCTAGGAGGAGACCACAGTAATATCATTACAAGACTACAGCTATAATATCATTATAAAGCCACTTCCTCAAACTGAAGTATCTACCTACCAGTCATTATGACTGTCACACTGAACTGAAGAATTAATCTACATGCTGCTTTCTCTTGACGTGTAATGAAGATGTATTTCCCATGTGAAGATTTGGATATACCAAAATTAAATACTTCTCAAAGAGCATGTATCTGTGTTGTAAAAGCCTGTAAATGACTTAAATATATAATACATACTTCTCTTTTTCTAACATATTTAGCTGTTGAGAAATAATTTTCAGTCACTAAATAGTTAAGAAAGATGAAAGTGGTACCTTTTGTTAAGTTTAGTACAACTCTGCTTCAGAAGGAAACTTTGTTTATATACAATGAAGAGAAAGTATGCATGCCAAGAGCACTAGAGTCACGAGTTTTTTCAAATGATAAATGATTTGTGATGTCACAAAATTGAGAGCTTCTCAGACAAGAGACAGGAGCTTGAATAAATAATGAGTTATGAATTATAAGGTGAGGGGTACCTTTCTCAAAAGTGCCTAAGTGAGTTAGAAGCCTAAGTCCCATTTTCAAAAGAGACTTAGGCACTTAGGACTAGATTTTTAAAGGTATTTAAGTCATCTATCTAAACATGCAGATAGGCACCTAATTGGATTGTCAAAAGATCCTCACCACCTAATCTGACTGATCTTTAAAACATTTAACTGAACAGTTTACATGTTTAAATATTTGGTTAAAGCAATATAGTAAACCAAAATTTCACTTAACAGATTAGCTGTGTTTACAGTTACTGGTGATTATAAAGAGAAATTAGAAATTGCTTTGACTCATTAAGAGCATACTTCGGGTTGTTGTGTGAACAGAAAAGAGTTGCCTATGAATTATTATTTGGGAAGGGGCAATTTAAATAATATTAACATTTCAGTAGATAAGTAATAGTTTAAATTTTTAAATTTCAAACTTTAGAATTATTTTTGGTTGAACTGTCATTGACATTGTCATGCTTTAATTAATAAAGCTTAATTCACTCATTAATATGAACCTATATTAAGGATCCATAGCTCATATTGGTAAAAATATCATTTTTCTAGAATACTTCAGCAGAAATTTAACATTATGTGAAACAACTTGGGTTTACTTTGATTTAATTTTTTTTACTTTTTGGTATATTTTAAGATTCTGTGATTAAATTCACTCTTACTTTGTAGTTTCTTATTTAACTTTAAATAGCATTTTGATTAATAAAATTATAAATTCGTAAGAGTGTATGTTTTAGTTTAAGCAATTGGAAATTTCAATGTATTTGTGAGAAACCTTGCATGGATAACTGGTTAATTAAATTTGCTTAACCAATGTGTTTTCTATACTGTATCTATCTACCCTAATATTCTCACACACACCCTTCCTCAGCACTTCTTTCATGTTAAACCACCTTAATTTTAAAACCACATGATAGTAAGGATTTTATTCTACCTTTAAAAGAAGAGTCATGCTGCTTTGCTTTGGCAAGAAGTCATTTAGTTTGGAATAACAAGAATACTAAATTAGAGAGGTCATCAGCTTAAATTGTTGCTCACTACAAGAGACTTGTCATTTACAACTGGGACTGAAACTGTGAGAAGAAAATGCCCACTAACTTTCAGGTTAGAGAGTTGTAAATTGCTTGCCCTCACACTACATGAATCAGAAAATTTGAGAAGACATTTTATTTTTGTATCTATGATTAACTGTAATAAAATCCTTTAAGAGTGCCAACAAGAGCTGAGGGAGGAAATCCTAGGATAAAACAGTGGTTTCTCTTTTTTCAATCCATGTTATTCACATTTTCTCCCTAAACCCCAAAAGTTAGGTCAAACCAGGAATATTTTAAAACTTTATTTATATTCTTTTTCAGATTTTTGAGTTACACCCGTATCAGAAGTGACTTGCTCACTAATTCTCTTGGCTGGTGGACTTAGCACAGTGGTCTAAACAAAACACCATGTTGGGAAAAAAATGTGAAATCAATAGGTTCTAATGCTCTCACAGTCCTGTATCTTTCAAAAATTAGTTAAGTTTATTTTGTTCCTGAATTTAATGTCCATGTGTAGCATGCTGCAACCAAGAGACAGATTATTAATCATTATTATTATTACTACTTTAGTGGCTAGAAGCCCCAGGGACGGATTTCAGTGGAGCTATGGCAATTTACACCAATTGACAATCTGGGCCTAGATATACCACAGTTAATTTCATAAAAGTAGGTGGTGGTTCTTGATCATTTTTTTTTCTTAAAGCCCTACTGGTTTGCACTGTGCTATTGGTTTGTTCATCATCCTTGAACCAAGAAGTTGCTGCAATATACACTGCATCTGCATATTACAGGGAGAGCACTTTGGGACTATAGCACTATATAAATGTAAAATGTACTGTTGTTCTTGAAATATTAGTAGCTACCAAAAGATGACCACAACAGGAAAGTAAATATGTAGACATGAAAGTAAATATGTACTGCCTGTTATATTTTCACTATCTATTTATTGAGGCAAAGATTCCTGGGGAGTGGAGATGTTTCATTTATGCTATTTATACTAGAACATCTAGCATAGTTCAGCCTAGTAACTTCCACACTGAGTTACCAATACAGCAACAGGCCATATTAAACCAAGTTAGATAAATTCCACCCGAACAATGAACTCCATCATCCAACTACTGCATATATTTAAACATTTTCAACATTTTGAGTATTCAAATCTTTTGTAATTTGAGCTCTCACACAGACTCTGCTCATTTGACAGCTGCAAAATATTTTATTTTAAAATATCTGAGGAAATAACAGGTAATATATTATCTGAACATAAGATTAACCTGAAGGAATTCTAATATACTTCTATATCCCAGTTTAAGTAAAAGTATCTGCCAATGTCAATTAAGGAAAATCAGGTACTTTATCTGTGAGGATGACATTGTACAGTATAATCTTGTTGAACACATCACCATGCAAGCATATTCATCAGTTCCCTTCACACTGTAAAAGGTTTTTCAGTTTGAATGGGATAGTTAACATATTTTTCCTTCCCTCATCTTTCAACATCTGAATTTGAGACAAAGAGGGATTTCTGTCTCTGAAAGTAAATATTAAAAAGTAAAAACATCAGAAGGTATTTAGTTCTCTTTCAGAAGGATTTTCTTGCACGCGCGTGTGTGTGTGTGTGTGTGTGTGTCTGTCCATCTGCCTGTCCTTCTGTCCCTATTTCCTAGGTTCTTTTTTCCTGATTAGGTTAAATGCTAATCATGCATTATATTTAATAATTACACACAAAAAACTACAGGATGGCTATGTCTACATTATGAGCTGAGGGTGAGAGTCCCCTGCTCATCACCTCTCATCGAGCTAGCATGAGTATAAATAGCAGCATAGCCACGGTAGCATGAGTAGTGGCAGAGGAGGCACAGCTGAGCCATGCTCATGAAACCTACCAAGTTTCATGTGGGTTTGTACTTAGTACAGCTAAGCCATGCCTCTGCTACAGTTGCCTATGGTACGATTCTACACTGCTTTTCATACTAGCACTAGCTCAATAAGAGCTAGTACATGTATGTGAGCAGGGGAAATCATACCTATAGCTCATAGTGTAGACGTAGCCTAGTGGAACATTATTAACATTGTAAAGCCACACACTCAAAAGTTAGGCAAGACCAGAATTAAGATACCTACTGCAACCTTAATTCAGCCTCTCTGTGAATATGCCTTAATTATACAGTATTTAATAACATGCTGACATACTATTTTCCATAGTATTCCTGTCTCATTCAACGCACTGGCCAGATGCATTTTTATGCATATTGCTCAATTAATGTGCAATATTTTTTCTCCTTGTTGTTCAAAGTGTGGCCACAGATTGTATGTACTGCACACTATTCAAACCTTGCTCTGATGACAGAATTATTAATTTACTCATGTAAGTTATCTGAGTGCTTCAGAAACAAAAACATTATTTTCAAAACACCCCTGTGAGATGATGTGGTAGTATAATCCCTATATTTCAGATGACTGCAAGGGTAAAAAATATCCACTAACATTGGATGCCTAATCTGAGATGACTAGGACCTAATTTTTCAGCGTACTCAGTATTTTATAACCAGTTCCTGGAACTGTTTAAAATCATATGTAGTTGTGGGGGGTGGGGGAACTCATCAGGTGAAGAGGACGAGTTATGTGTGGTAGGTGGTCTTTCTTGCTCTACAGTTATGTCCTGTTCGTCGGCAGGGCCAGTTAGTTCAGGTTCTGTCTGAGTAGGTCTAATAGGTGACCTGTCTCCGTAGTGGTATGAAGTTGAGGGTCTACTATGTGGTGGAGAGTAAGTAGAGCAGGTGTCCCAGACAGGCCAGTGCATATGGTATCACAGGTCAAACCAAGGAGGTGGAAACCATGGATATGGTTGTTGTCTATGATGTCTCCGACATCTGGGTGGGTGAGCTGTGGGTGATAATAGGTGGGGAGAGAAGATAGGGTGTTCATCTACATCCTCTTTATCACTGGAAAAAGGGATGGGAGACATCCCTAGGGCTGCTCCTAGGTAAAGTGCACTGGAGACATGTTGGTGCTGTAGAGAGGTGATGATGGGGAAGATGTTAGAAATTCCTCCTCCTCATCATGGTGTTTGGTTTTCTGAGCATGTTTTCGCAGAGTGGGAGTGATGGGCTCCGTTGTGAGTGACTGTGCCAAGGTGCACTCCGTATCGTTTCCCGGTACGGACATGTTTGTTGACACCATTGGTACCCTTGGGGCTGTCTGCCCAGGCTGTTTTGGTGCCATTGTGGATGGAGTAGAATGCCTTTTTCTGATATTTTTTGTGGGGAGACATTAGTCTGCCCAGGGTCTGAGGCAGGTCTCAACAAGTGCTCCATAAGAATTAGTTTCAGGCAGAGGTTCCTGTCACATCTGGCTCTGGCTTTGAGGTTTGTGCAATGGCCGCATTTCTGAGCAACATATCCTTCACCCAGGCATCTGATGCACTCAGCATGTCCATCTGAAATGGGCATAGTGTCTCTGCATGAGGTGCAGCATTTGAAGCCGGGGGAACCTGGCATAATGTTATCTATAACTAAAGGGTAAATCTGAGGGATTTTTTTGTTTGTGGGGAAGGATTAAGGGAAGGTACACTAAACTACAAGTAAACTGAGTAACTTTAGAAAAATAGAAAGAAAAGATTTATCGAAGATTTCTAGCGGGCTATGAAGAACTGCTGGGAGCTCTGTCTTGGACTGCGGAAGGTTGAGAAGGAATGAGGGGTCCATGTCGCACACACCAAAAAGGGCGCCAACGGTGCCGCGAGACAAGGACAGCACATGCATGACCCGGATGGGCACTGCTGGCAAAATCTCCAATCGAGGACACGAGTTCGCGCCAACACCTGGAGTGGAGCACCACAGGGACACTACTCAAAGAAGAACATACAGATAATGATCAAGTTTGTAAAGTGTGTTTTAAGTGACTTGTCCAGTATCACACAGGAACTCTGGCATTTCCTAACTGCTGAGTGTGTGATGTACAACCTTAATAATGCTATTTTAATATAGTTTTTGTGTGTAGTTTTCTAGGTTTTTAAAAAAGGTAAACTTAAAAAAAAAATCCATTATGAGACATCATATTGACACCCATATGGTTCATCAGCAGGTTTGAAAACTTTAGATCCACAGACCTCTGCAACTCGAGGTAACAGACTAACTGACAACAGGAGTAAGTTGTGTGGATCAGTACTAAAGGGAGATGGGACATTCTGCCAGTGGATTTCACAGATATTTGCTGACAGGAAGGGAAAGGTGAGATGCAAGAATCATAAGTTCCATTCCAGGCTCTGGAGGGGAATGTGCTCAAGTGGACATGGACTCTTCTCCCTATTTCCCTCAAATGTGACTCCTCCTTCCCCATCCCATCCAACCTGTCGTTGTCCCACTCCTGTATTTTCCCAATCCCTAGAGCCTCATCCCAGTCCCATTCTTTATTCCTCAGGCTTTGCATCACAGTCCCAGTCTCGCTGCCTAGCCAGTCCTAGTTTCACCTCTCTGGATTCCCCAACCAAGTAGTGTTCCACCTACTCCCAGTCCCAGTTTCCTTACCTGTTGACCTGTTGGCTCCTTGCCTAGCCAGCCTCCTTGGCTAGCCAGTTTCAATTCTCTTCAGCTTTCCCTCTCACCCTTTGCATTTGAATAAGGCAACTTACTCCTCCTCACTGCTTGGCCTCAGCAGTGGGGTGACTGAAAGCACCATGACAGATACTCTCTCTGCTCTCAGTTCATGTGCAGAAACCTGGATCTGAAATGGCCAGCAGCATTCCAGAGCTGCAATTACAGTGAAAGCCTTGCTCACGTCTGTGCTGGGGCATACCCAGTGAGGATGGAATCTTCAGGGAATTAAGCTACTGAAATCTGTATGAGCATATGCAAACTGTGATTTTTCAAAAGTTTATAATTTGGCCAAGTTTAGACAGATTTTCACGGGGATGGCAAAAAGAAACATCCCAAACATAAAGGCCACCACCTGCCAAATTTCAAGTTCCTGCTTTAAGGTATGGGGAGGCTAAAGCTTTTCAAAAACAGGTCACTAGAATTTTAACAGCACGAGCAAAACAATATATTTTTCACTATTTCCATTCTCAAAAACAGCTCAAAAACAGCAGAACCATTTTAGCTAAAAATTTCCTGGGGAAGAAAAATAAACAAAAAACCCAATGATCAGCCTGTGGCAGACACCTGATATGAAAAATTTCAGGCCAAACCATTTAATTTTGGCAAAGCTATAAGCAACTGAAAACAGTCTTGTAATGAGAAGTGTCAGACAACCTTGGTAACAGGTGGTACTATGAGTCCCTCTAATAAAATAATAATGTAAAGCAGAAGTTAATTGTACTTCATAAATGGGTAAGGCTTCTTCATGTACATATGCAACTTCTGTAAATGAAACAAAAGGAAAACATTATACCCATGAACATAAGTGCCTACTATGCTTAATTAATTTAATGATGAATCAATTCAAAAGCAAAAATGTCTTATTTGTATTGTTGCCTTTATCAGTACTTCATTGCTTTGTTTCTTCTCTGAACAATTTTAAAAAATCCTAATAGCCCATTAATCAGTGTATGATTTAGGATACGTCTACATTTCCACTATGTAAAATATCCAAGTAGCAGCCGATACAGGCAACATCAGAAACGTGTGATGGGATCAAGAAAGCCTTGGGTCCAACTTCAAAGAAAACAGCCTAACTGAAATCAACAATGGGGGAACAATTAATGACCGCATCAAGTAGATGGATCACTGGGTAGAACTCTATTCTGAGCTTGTTCTTGTGAAAATATTGGTACAGATGCAGCCATCAATGCCATTGAAACCTTGCCAGTTTGAACCAACTCGACGAAGCTTGAGGAGCTTAGCCTTGCCATAGATGACCTTCCCAATGGAAAGGCCCCCTGAAAAGACTGAATACCATCAGAGGTCATAAAATGCAGAAAACCTATCCTACTGCAACACCTTTACGAGTTGCTCACTGTACTGGAAAGAAGGCAAAGTGCCACATGAAATGAGATGCCATCATCATCACTTTCTATAAAACAAGGGCGACAGGAGCGACTGTAGCAACTATCATGACATTTCCCTTCTTAGCATCATGGGAAAAGCTTTTACCTGAGTTGTCTTGAATAGACTTCAGATCCTGGCAAACAGAATTTACCCTGAATCACAGTGCAGCTTCAGAGATGAAAGGTCTACTATTCGCATGATGATCTTATTGAGACAGCTACAAGAGAAATGCAGAGAACAACAACAAAAAAGTCTCTTTACATAGCTTTAATTGATCTCACAAAGACTTTTGACCTTGTCAGTAGAAGCAGACTATTTGTGCTTCTAGAAAAGATTGGATGTCTCCCCAAGCTTTTAAGCATGATTCAGTCCTTCCACAAAAACATGCATGGCACAGTCCAATACGACCGCTCTATTTCCACAGCTTTTCAGATTTGTAGCAGGGTTAAGCAAAGCTGTGTACTTGCCCCAACTTTGTTAAGGATATTCTCCTTGCTACTGAAACAAGCTTTTGGTTCCTCAAGTGAGGGAATCTACTTGCATGCAAGATCCGACGGAAAGCTGTTCAATTTTGCAAGACTAAGATCTAAAACCATGACTCCAGAGGCCATTATTCAACCTCTCCTTTTTTGCTGATCACACAGCAGTGACAACCCATGCAGAAGCCCATCTCCAAAACCTCATGGACAGTTTTTCCAAAGCCTGCTAAGACTTCAGGCTTACTTATCCTAAAAAAGACTAATCTAATGTGCCAAGGAGTTGAAGAAGCACCCTCCATCAACATCAATAATTAGGAAGTGGTGAACGAATTCACATATTTGGGATCTACTATCGCATTCAACCTTTCACTTGAAAAGAAACTCAATATCCACACTGGAAAAGCTGCCACAACAATATCTAGACTAGAGTATGGCAAAACAACAAATTGACAGAACAGACAAAGAAAGACTTGAAAGATAGAATAAGGCTGTCTTAATCACTATAACGCTACCCAGACATTCTTTAGATGGAAAATTATTATATAGGTCATCCTGGACATACATTACAATTAAACCTAAGCCAAAGTAAATATTTCTTCTCTTGTAGCAAGAAGGTAATGAAATAACTGCTAGCAACAACTGATATCTGTTGTCAAATATCTCAGAAGAAGGCTTATTTTTCCCTTTACACCAAAACAGAATCTTCCTATTGTCACAGTCACAATATGAAGGGTAGGAAAGGAAGGGTACATAAGGGATTCTGCAATTTGTTTTCGTCATTTTGTGAATAAGGCTTAGTTTTTATCAAAATCAGCTTATTTGACACTCCCATACTTCTTTTCAGGACACAAATGTGTCTTGTTAGCAAATCTATTTATACAGTTTCAATGGCAAATAAATAGCATACACGTTAAACATTAATCTCTGTAGTTTGACAAAGTTAAAAAGAATGCAGGTGTCAGGCTTCTTAAGTTAAAAAAGCTTCCATCATATTCTCTGGTTTATAATTTTTTAATAAGAAAATGACATACTGAGGTATTACAATCATCATTGTTCTATTAGGATTGATGCATACTGACATGATATCTAGGACCTTTCATAAAAAGATGTGGTCATAAGTAGACATTTATGTTGGCTGTAAAGCTATTAAAAACTGAAAAGTGAAGAAAGAAGTCAAATAAATGATGCCATGAAAATTACCCATGCAAAGCTGTTGATCAAATATTCTCCTGACAGGGGTGACTGAAATCATTGTAAAACTCTTGTTTACTTTATCCCTCTCCTATAAAACAGCTGAGTTTGAAACAACAGATGTTGCTAACTATTAGACAACAGAAAGAGGAGTTTTATTACCTGTAACTGGAGGTTCTTCGAGATGTGTGACCCCTATCAGTATTCCACAAGTAGGTGTGCATGTGCACAATGTGCTTGAATTTTGAATTGTTTCTTAGCAGTGTCCATTGACCCCACATGTGCATAGTGCATCTCCTCATGTTCCCAGATGAGGGTAAAATAGATAATGTGGGTCGACGCCTCTCCAGTCACCCTTTTACCGTTTTGGAGTCCAGTCTGAAGCAGAGGAGATAGAGGGCAGGTAATGGAGTACAGATAGGGACAACATATCTCAAAGAACCCCCAGTTACAGGTAAGTAACCACTTCTTCTTCAAGTGATGGTCCACACATAGATAGTCCACACATGGGTTATTTGCAAGCCATGATCAGTGTGGAGATGGATGCGAGGATGCCAATGAAAGTGCAGTCTGCACTATGGCCTGGCTTACCGCAGCATCAGTAGTTACCACTTGTGCAATGGCATAGTGTGTCGTGAATAAGTGGACAGAATGCTAGGCTGCTGCATGACAGATGTCTTGCCAGGACACATCCTCCTGTGAGGTCAGTGTGGTGGCTTGCATTCACGGAGAGTGTGCCGTGATGTTATCAGATGGGAGTATGTTGGATTTTCTCTTGCATTCGCGGATACACCCCAGACCCATTTAGAGATTCACTGGGACGAGAGGGCTTGAACTTGGGCCGTTTGTCATTGGCCACAAATAGCTTCAGTGATGTATGAAAGGATCAAGTAATGTGTAAGTAGAATGCCAGTGCATGGCAGACATCAAGGAAGTGTAAGGCCTCCAGGGGAGGCATGTGGTTTGGGGTGGAAAACTGGCAGGTGGACACACTGATTTAGGTGGAACTCTGACACTACCTTTGGGAGAAATTTAGCATGTAGGCATAAGGATACCTTGTCCTTGTAAAATATTGTGGGGGGAGAAGGAGCCACTAGTTCACTGACCCATCTGGCTGAAGTAATGGCTTTCATTGAGGTGGGAGAGGATGCATGTTGCCAGTGGCTCAAAGGGTGGCTTTGTGAGGGTGGAGAGAACGAGATTAAAGTCCCACAAGTGTGTGGGCTTCAGTACTAGTGAAAAGGTGTTGAGTAGATTTTTTGTGAAGCGGATGGTGGGGGGATTACTCCTGGAGGAATTCTGCACCGCTGCTCAATGCACAATCTGCAAAGAATTAATGTTTCCTGCAGAATTTGTGATTTCCAGAAAAATGCTTCCTTTTGGTGGAAAGCATACATTTCAGCCCCGCACGTGGTGGGGCAGTGGGACTCCCTCTGGCAGCCCTGCACATGATAGATAGTGGCAGCCCCAGCTGAGTGACATTTCCTGATTTTTTTTTTTTTTGTCTGTATAGTTACAGACACGCTTCCTAGCAGATATTTTGAAATAAATTACCAACAAAAAAAAAGTAGCAGGCTCTGATGGATTCTCTCCTGCTCTGTGTAAGAATTTGTCATGGAGCATACCTGGTCTATTTTTGACCCCCATCCAAAAACCAGGCCGTGAGGTGAAAAGGGCCCCAGTGGGGATGCCGAATCCTCTACCAATCTTGTGTGAGTAGAGGGGTGTGTGGAGGTGGAGTGATATGCGGGCAGAGTCTGAGGAGTCCATGAACCAGAACTGATGCAGCCAGAACAGTGCTATGAGTATCATGGTGGCCCCGTCTGGCACCCCATGGGGCAGAAGCCCCAAGCCATGGTGAAGTTGGAGCGGGAGGCACAAAGGGGTGCTGGTGGGTGGAGGCTGGCAGAGCCCTTGGGGATCAGTGACCACAGGGGAGGCGACCCCTGGAACAAAGTCCCTAAGTTACCTCTCTCCCTGCACCCTGAGCTACCCCCGCTACTCCTCTCTCTGCACCCTGAGCTACACCCTTCACTGCACACAGCTACTAGCTACCCCCTGCCTGCATCGTTAATGGTTTTCAAACTTTTTGAGCTAATCGCCCCCTCTGTGAGTTGTAAGTTTTGGTTGTGCCCCTCCCTCTCAACCAAGACTGACTGAGTGGCCTGCTGAGCTAAGTCAGGAGTTGGAGGTGGTGCTCCCTCCCCGGCCCTGCCATGCGGAGATGACTCGAGCCCTGCAAGGCCCTGCTCCCCAAAACAGAAGTCAAACTATATCTCTGGGACCATACACCCCCCAGCGCCCCATGGGGTAGAAGCCTTGAGCCCCAGCAGCCCGTAGGGCTAAAGCTGAGAGCTCCTTCCACCCGGCAGCTGAAACTCGGGGTGCTGGGCCCTGGAATTTTTTTTAGCATGTTCAAGGGCTTCCAAAAGAAAAGTTGAGATTCCCTAGTCTAGGAGATATAGAAAACAGTTTAGTCCTATCTAGCTGGAAGGCTAACACGCTACGGACATCTACAATATGGAAGTGGTCTTCGGTTTGGAATTATGTAGTTCTGAAAAAAAATCTGTTAGGTAAATGATCTCATTCAGATGACACTCAGAAGACACTTTAGGAAGAAACCTGGGGTGTGCTTGTAGGAAAAGTTTGTCCTTGTAGAATATTATGAAAGGAGAGTCTGCCATTAAGAACCCAATCTCTCCAACTCTGCAGGCTGATGTAATAGCTACTAAAAAGGCTCTTTTCATGGACAAATTCAGTAAGACGCAGATCACCATTGGTTCAAAAAGGAGATTTCATGAGACTTTTAAGTACCAAATTACAGTCCCAAAGTAGGGTGGGGACTTTTACCTGTGGGAAGAGATTACCCAGACTTTTCATGACCTTTACAGTTGTAGGGTGAGCAAACCATCAATAGTGCTATGAAAAGCTGTTAAGGCATCCAAATGAACCTTGAGAGAATTAAGTGATAGTTCCAATTTCTTTATTTGCAGCAGGTATTCCAGAACAACCAGAAGAAAGGCAAATTCAGGGACAGCATTCTGGAATTCAGTGATTAAATCTTCTCTAATTTTGAAGGTAAGTACTTGTTGTAAAATCTTTTCTACTATCTAATAACATCTGTTGTGCCTCTGTGGAACAGACAATGACTCTAACCCTGCAAACTATGAGGAGCCACACCTTGAGGCAGAGAATACTCAGACTCGGATGCAGCAGTCAACCAGCACCCTAGAAGAGACAAAGAGCTAGACAAAACAGATAAGGAAATGACACCTGCCTCAACCACGTCAGGGCTTGTTCTGTCTGATTTTGTACATCACTTTGAGAATCAGAGGCACTGAGGGAAACACATAAAACAGCTTCTTCATCCAGGTGAGGAGGAAAGTGTTTCTCCCAAGGAATTGTGACCTAACCCTCCCGCCTCGCCCCAAACAGAATAGATGGCATTTTTTGTTTGTACCTCTGGAAAGAGGCCCACTTCTGGAAATCCCTAAGTCTGTAATATGCCGACAAGAACCTGGGAATCCAATTTCCATTATCTCCATATGTAGGATCTATATTTTGGACACGAGGCATATGGAAAAATGATGTGACGCATGTAATAATATCACAACAAAGCATAAATATATAACAGGTTTTCTGGAATTATCGCTTATCTTGGTCACAGTGTAGATTAGAGGAATGCTACTTGCACAAAAAACTATTTCAGATCATCACACTTATGTTCATTCTTAAGCAAACCAAGGAAACCATCTCCAGGGTTACATGATTGGCTCAGGACTTTGTCTCATATTGCCTGCCTTATAAACACCGGTTTATATTTTTATTCTGAGTGTGTTTAATGAAACCGTCACACTCTTAGCTATAACTCATATTTTTGACTCTCCCCTCCAGCCTGGCAACATCCCATTTATATTACTGTTGATATGCCACGACCACAACCCTTTCCTCCTTCCAGAATTGTCTCTCTCTCTCTTCCTCATTTCTCCACCTTCACAATTCCAGCCCCACATCTTTCTCCCGTAGGTTGCCACCTCATATTTTTTCTGTCACTTCTCCTGTCTCCTTTCCTGGATGCATCCTTCTCCTCACTCTTCGGGCAGGCCAGTCTCCCTTTCAAACTGTTTGCTGCACAACATGATGAGCTCCACAACATGTCTCTCCTTAAGGGTGCTTAGGTGTCTCTCACTCTCTTTCTCTATCTGTTGTATTGACTGGACCCCATCACAATAAAACAGCCCTCTCCAAATCTGCTATAAACAGTATGCTAGTCCAGCTCAAAGTACATATATGGCTATCTGGTTCATTTCAAGCCCTGCACGAATGCATTTCATAACTGCTTGCCCAGACAAATTATTCCCATAAAATATACAAGCATGGAAGAGATAAAGTGTCTGCTGGGATAAGCATTTCTATTAATCAGCAATAAGATGCCCTCTAGTCTGAGGGTCCCTTATCAGATGGATTTTTATTTCAGACAGCCAAACAAACTCTGTAAAAGTAACACAGCAACAGAAATCAAAGAGGACTATACATTAACCTTTACATTGATGATGTGAACTTACTTTATTATAATTAAATATTACAAGTAGCTACATTTCTTAAAAGAAAATGTTTTGAGAAAAAAATCTATACAGAACTTTGCAAGAACAGTCTATAAATTATAGGATTAACTGCTTGCCTTATTTAGCAATTATTGCAAGTAATGTCTAAGATTTATGGCAACACGCACTTCGGCATAAATCAGGAATTAGGCAGTTTACTTTAATTTACAGCTGTAAAATAAGCTCCGTAAATGTAGAAGAGAACTTAGATGTCTAAAGAGCATATACTTTCAGACTATTGAGATGGGCACAAGGCCATGAAATCCATGGCTTTCTATGGTATTTTATTTTTAGGAATACAATATGGTTCCCACTATGCCTTGACCTCTTACAACAGAAAATAGAAAACTTCACTGGGTATCCTGATCTCACTGGGGCAGGGAAGACTATCTCCTGAAGATAGAGAGCAGGCACAATTAAAACAGATGTGGCACTGACTATTTGTCAGCAGTGGAATACCATGTCAGAATCTTGGCCACATCAACTAATACATGTTAGATTTCTAGAGTAGGAAAAACGAATATGGTGGCTAAATCTTACATCCTACTTTGCACAAGAGGGTAATGACCTCTTTGAAAATCCCTTGAAACAGAGTCAGTGTTAACAATACATATCTGGACCACATATTGGTCAGACAGCAAGTAAAGTTCAATGTGCCTTAAAAGCTTGTGCTGGTGTGTTAACAACTGAAAAGGTTTTATCGGATCTTTGAACAGCAGAAAGGATATATAAAATAAAGATTTTGTCAAGTAGGGACAAATTGTCTTCTCAACTATAGAGCATGGGATACATTTTTGAAGACAAATGTTCAGTCACCTTTTTTTCAAAGTGCTTTCTTCCCACATTCCAGCTTTTTTTAAAAAAAGACATTTATATTGAATCAGTTTGAGATTTATAAAAGAGCTGTGAGTCTATTAAAAATACACCATTAAAATCTCCAACTGTGAATTCTTCTACTTAGAGCTTATGTAACATTTAAAACATTTCTGAACAACAGTTGTATCATACAGAATTATAAATGTTCTAAAATTTGTTTAACTATTATTTGAGTAAATAGTAGATCAAATTACTTTCAATTTACTTCTTGGATCAAGATCAGGTCTAGTGGAGAGTGGAATTATACTAATGGTTTCTCTCTCAGCAATTACAAGAGTCAAGCTGAAATACATTTCAACAGCCTCTGCAGATTTCCTAACGCAGTTTGCATGATCAAATAATTCCCATTAACAAATTGAAAGTCTAATTATGCATAGACCCTGGTGCCTTTTTTAGATTTTAAAAAAATGAAGTCTTTTAATTCTTCTGTTTAGATAAGTTTAAAAAAAAATACATTCCTTTATATTTGCAACCATCCTCCACCTGAAATTAGTTACTAATACAGTATGCATGTATATTCCATGAAATATACTTAATACAAAACCAAATGAGGTCAGGTTTATTTTACAAGTACCAAATCACACTAGCTCTGGTTTGACCAGTTACACACACTATTGAATTAAAGATAAAGCAAGGGAGGTGAGCTGCAATTTACCAGTGCTGTTTCCCTATGGGAGTCAAACTGTAATGAATGGACCCGGCTCAGAAAAACAGCTCCCATGTTACATATATGAATACTGCGATTTCATACACAACTAAAATTTAAAAAATATATATCCCTCTGCAAAGAAATTGAACAGGTATAGATGCTGAAGTACATAAAACTTACCATTATATTTGCAGCTGAATTTATATATCACATTTAGTGAAATAGCCTTGGTCTATGACGGAATTTTCACTCTACAGCAAACAGTGACAGCAAACAACACTGCAAGAGGAAACAGCTTACAGATGTTCTACTAGTCTACACTCTTGCATTTTTGTAAATGAGCAAGTTTATAGATTTTAGGAAAGTACTGGTCATGCATGTTGTTAACACAGAGCTTGAATCTACACCAGTGAATTCAACAGAAGCTCAGACAGCCAAGCTTTAATATGCTATATTACTAACTGTTCCTCACACACTTGTGTGTATATGATGTTTGCTAGACTCTCAGTTATCTGTCTACATTAGGCCTGATCCCATTGACCTCAGTGGTTCTTTGATCAGGCCCACTGAGACACGTTTCAGGACTACTTCCCAAGTTGGTGTTCTTACAGTTTCACAAAAGTAGTTTGAATGAAAAAGGCATGTAACTCAGATAAATCAATAATTATTAAATGAAAACATCTGCCAAAATATCACTGTTCAAGAAAAGCCTTCACATAAAATCACAACAAATGCAATTGGCTTTCATTTGAATTGAGACGGAAGTACAAAATGTCCAGGATGGTGAAATAAGATCTCTGGAAGCAGAAGAAAGTTTGGTGGGAGTTTGCAAAACTTCAGTGCCTTCCCCCAGGATATTTCCTAATATTAGCTTTCAATAGCCTTCTATCAAAATTAAAAACCTAAACAAGTTCTTCAGGTCAAATGAAACGTATTACATGTCGTTTCTAAACAATACTTTTGAAACAAAATATTGATAGAAATGAAAAGTTAAAACAGATGTATTGAAAATGTCAAAATGAGATGTTTCAACATTTTTTAAAAAATTCAGACAATACTATTTGCCAAATTCAATCTGAATTTGTAAATAGTTTTGGCACCATGAAAAATACTTTTTTCATTGAATTTATTATTTGCAAAAAAAAAAAATGAAAATAAAAATCATCTAGCTCTAATTCTGATGCCTTTATTTCTCCATGCTTTATGTGGATCATGCACATTTCCTTTTGAAAATGAGTTCAGAATTTCTATTATAGAACATAACAGAGGTATGATACCAAAAAAGCAAAGTTTGGTTTTAAATAGCACAAAATTAATTACTATTTGGTGAAGTGCTGAACTACTATGTTGATAAATGCTATAGAAAACCTATAAATAGACACAATAATAAATAAATGTGTTTGCAAATGAATGATATGAATCTCCAAATATTTGAGCAAGTTTTAGGAACTGTATAATTTTATTTTATTGTCCAGTAAACAAAACAATAAAATAAATAATAGTGATGATATACTTTCAACTTATATAACAACTTTCATCAGAGGATCTCAAAGCACTTACAAAAGTGGGAAATTAATTGCTGAGCAACATTCCAGGCTTTAGTGAATAAACAGCAGAATATTGGAAAGAACACCTTATTACTGAAACTCACTGTTGTCTGGATCATACCATTAATTGAGTTTGAATGTTGACTTTGGGACTAACATTGTTACTTGTAAGCTACAAAAAAATGTATGCGGAAGCTCATGTACTTAAGGTCCCAGTGGTCATTCTGCCTACTGGCAATATTGATGGACGATACAAAGACTTTAAATAATTAGGTATCTTCCCTGCTCATTTATACCATATAATTTGCAATAATTTTGTTTGTCTAGTTTAGGAGAGGAAGATCTGAACATTACACCGTCTTCTAGACAAACAGATAGAGCTTATCTTTCTGGGAAAGAAAAAAAAAAAAAAAAAAGCAAATTCCCAAGATGGGATCAGAAACAGTAAAACTTTTAATGCCATCTCATTTTCCACTACAGCCTCTAGGATTATTTTTCTTTTTAACCACACATGAATGTCCCCAGACAAACTTACTTTGTTTTCTTTAAAGAGAACAAAAGAATTAGGAAACAAAATAGAAGATGAAACATTTTAAATATTTCTCTCATTTTACCAATTAATGTTTAAGGCTTTATGAAAATTATTTGTCTCCTTCTTCAGCTTTTTCTACCCTTTGCTCTAATGCACCAGATCTGCACTTGATGTAAATCAAAACAACTGCATTGCTTATACTACAAGAGAATCTCCCACTATTTTCATGTTCAGGCCATGTATTGTAGAGTTCAGGCCATGTTATGTGCAAGGTTTCGAGGCACTACATATTGCATTTAGCATTCATTGTGAAAGATGAAATATGTCAGTATTAACACAAAAAACATAGCAAATAATTCACAATGAACAATTTATCTGACAAACCCAGCTTTACTTTCTTTTTTGTTTCATGGTACGGTTTATGCATTATTCTGAATTACTTCTTGGATGGGAAATCACCAATAGTTTGACTGAACAATTCAGTATTCAAAATCCAAGCAGTGTTGGTTACTTATAACTGGTCACACTAAGTTATACAGTATTGTTTCTGTTCATTTATTAGCTGAGTCTAAGTCTTGATGGACAATAGATGGAGGGCTTGAGAAAGCCACTGGGGCTTTGGCTTTCGTAAGGATATGAAGAAATACAGAAAGAGGCACCAGATACACAGGATTAGGGAATTTTAGAAAATGTTCTAGGTTTTTCTTTGCAGACCATCTAGGCCTTGCCGGAGGTATCAACATTCCTAGAAACATTATTCCGATGCTGGGGACACGGGGGCAGGAGAGGGCAAGGGGATGCTGGTGAGGGATTTTGGGAAGACTGTCCCCTGCAGTTTTAATATGCAGTGTTTCATCCCATATAATAAACACCAATTGCATTATTTCATTTACTGGTCTGTACTTTTCTAAGAGGTTACATTCCTACGATGGATGCATCCTTAAAACCCATTAGAAAAAATATATCAGACTGCACATTCCAGAGAACAAGAATGGCACTAAGGGCCATTAAACTTGCCATAAAGGAGCTGATGGGACTACCATCATCATAGAGGAATTCTTAGCAGGTATAAAGTTGGCACAGGAATAGGAGGGATAAGGATAGGGCCAGAGCTGGCAAGTCTTCAGCTAATCCTTGATGGGTGACACAGGACTGCTGAAGCTCTTAAACTGTTGAAAATTATGGCCAGAGGCATGTCGGGAGTGAAAAGATGGCTTGGAGTTATGTTTGGTGAAGCTGAGGATGTTGCTCACAACATATATTTAAAAAGACTCTTTGAAATGGAGATTTCAGATGCTGAAACAACTACTTCTGAGTGCTATGGGGAAGAATTAGAGCTTGTCAATCTAAGGGTGTAGAAATGAAGCGTATGTGGTATATTCTTCCCTTGTTCCACACTGGGAATTGCTGTTGGCATTAATTGAAGCTCTGCTCACAGATGAGAGCGAGAATAGACCCTATGATAAAAGATAACAAAATGTTCAGACATGCTGAGGACATTAAGGAGGGAATCCCATCTAATAACATTAGGAGTTCCTCATCACAAATTGGAAATTACAAATCACCTCTTTTTAAATTGTTTTTAAAAAGTTTTAGTAGAGCCACTGCAGTCACATTAAGCCAGGATACAAATTACAAAAGGTTACTACTTCTCATGTTTCAGGACATGACCTGAATACTAGTGGGGTTAAAAAGAATACATCTACACAGTCCAGAGGCCACGACACAATATTCAGATAGGTCTCTAAAGCACAAATTCCAAGTAATTCCTCCTCATCTCCAGCCCCCGAGGTACCTCCTCCCCTCTGTATTTGTTCCCTGCTCCACTCTTATTACTTCCCCCTCCCCAGTCCCTAATTCCTCTGTTTTTCTCATTGCTTGCCACCTGTCTCTAGGTCCCGGATGACTTTGCCATATCTTTACCTGCTTTCCAAGTTCCTGGAAGCTCTGCCACCATTGTCCAATCCCCATGTCCCCTATTGCGCTTTTGTTTCTCTGTGCTGACTCCTCCACCTCCCATTGTCTCAGTGCCCCTGCCCACTTGCACTAGCAAGACAGCCTGCCAAGCATGATCTGTTACTACTTGAGTGGGTAACTGCCTTCCCATATGTGCCACTATGGCCACTGTGGGAGCTGGTGTGATGGGGAGCAGCAAGTATAAAGATATACAGGTAGGCAAGTATAAAAGGATCTGCCAGCTGCTTTCTTGACAGAAGCAGTTGGAGCTATGGTGTTAATGTAGATAGAATAAATGGACCCAAAGAGTGAAAGGTTTTAACATAACCCAGATACTCTCCAACATTAGACTGTTTTGAACAAGTTTGGGGTTTGCTATACAGAGACCTCAACCTACTTAGTACCGTGGCAAACACACCATTAAAACTCTTATAAGATTTTATTAAAAATACAGAAAAGATGGAAAATGAGTTACAGTATTTGAAATATAAATGATTAAATATGGCTTTCATTTTAACAACATTCCTTTTTCCCTTTTTCCTTTTAGCTGGAGGGAATTTTTAGAAAGAAAAAAACCCACTTTGTTTGACAGTCTTTTAGATTAAAGATGGTAATAATTTCTGGGGAAAAGAGACGAAATTATTTGAGGTGGGCTTGAGCCATTGTTGTTGCTGTTGAAGTCTGATTCTGTTTTCTAGAAAATAAAACAAGGCAAAACACATGATGGGAGCAAAAAGAACAGCAAAGACAGAAAATGGAGATTCTGTGTTTGGTGTTGATTATCACTTGCAACCTCACTGCTAAAAAAAAAACACAGACACAAGACATGGTCTCATCGGCAACTCTGAAGCTTGGAAAGTGTATATTGGCATGGGGCTGTTTAGGGAATTGCTTTTAGTTGCCTCTTTCTGGTCACAGGCTTACAGCAGTGTTGCAAAACTACATTCTCAGTTGTCTAAGACAGACTCTTATTAGACTTAAGGCAAAAAAAAGATGGATAGGGAAGAGAAAAAATAAGGCAGGGAAGGAAAAGAATACATAAGAGAAGGGGAGGATGACAAAGTCTCACATTCCAGGTAGTATTTGTGATTCAGCTGGAGCCAGTGCAGGTGGCAATGTCACCTGTCTCCCTCTCTCTGGCCTGGTCTGGTCAGGACATCTCTCAGGATTAGGATGAAGAAGGCTCAGGGCCGCAGGAGACAGTAGGTGGTGGCAGCCATGATGGCAAAGCACACTCCAATAGTCAATTTTTCTTTTAAAGTCTCTTTCTTGAAGGACCCCAAAAAGGAGTGATGTGTAGAAAAACACAGCCTTTTATTATTTTGTCCTCCAATTACAACTAGTGTTCAACACACCAATTTTTGTTCACTGATTTCTGGTCCCACACTTTTCTTCTTTACTGGGCATGATTTTAACACAATCCTTGAGTTATATCAGTAGGCTTTTTTGTTTGAACTAATTGAATTTTTTTGTCTTGTTTTTCCACCTTTATCCATCCACATTTGCTGTTATAGCTTATTGTGACGTTTTATGAACTTACACTCACTTTTTACACTTGAGTTCATTCAGGGTAAATTTGTGTGCAACATTAGCACAATAAAGCTTCTTGCAATGCGAGTAGGAATTTGGCAGCTTTCCTTACCCTTACTGGATCTCTAAGCTTCCATTCAGGACCCCTTGATGCTTCTGCTCATCCCTTACACGATAAGTTATTCAGAGGCAGTAGGAATAAGCAGTCCTTCAAGCCTGACCCTTCTGTTGGTTTTTTTGTGTCCTGTCTAGCTTGCCGTAGTTGACAGAGCTAGACTATTATGGGATAGCTCAGCCAGTTGTGTCTGGTCTTAGAGTAGGAGAATAAACTCAGTTTGTGTGTGTTTACATCTCCCTGTGTTCCTGTCTGCTGGTTTCTCTCTGAGTGCAAGTAACTTCCGAGTATCCGAAAATAGCAAAGTGGCGACGAGGACGACGGACCTATGTCTGCACTAACCACCATCGAGAAGCAAAAGTATAACATAAGGAAAACCTTTTGCCATTCTGTGTGGCTGTGCTGCTCTTCGTGCTGACGGCAGAAACTGAAAGGAAAGCAGACAGATTGAGAAGTGGGAAGAAGTAAGCAGTGCTAGTTAAAGAAAATTACTAGTAACTGTGTGTGAACAACCCCCAATGCACATGAATAAAAGAAAAGAAAAGAAAAAGGCAGCAATGGCTATATTCTCTGGGCCCCTGGGACATTTTGATGAAACTGTGGAGCAATGGAGCTCATATCCTGAGCATTTGGGAGTTTTTTGTTGTTGCAAATGGAATTGGAGATAAGAAGGTGGCAACTTTCTTAAGTGTTGTGGGAGCTAAAACATTTAGTTTGCTGCACAGCTTAGTGAAACCTGATAAGCCAGGCACAAAATCTTCCAGTGACATTGAGAAAATCCTGGAGCCACATTTTTCCCCAAAACCACTGGTAATTGCAGAGAGATTTAGGTTCCACAAAAGAATCAAGAAGAAGGTGAAACAATTACCCAATATGTAGCAGCTCTAAGAAGCTTGCTGAACACTGTGATTTTAATGATCTGTTAAATGACACCCTGCATGATAGGTTAGTCTGTGATCTGCCCAGTGAAGCAATACAGAAGCGCTTACTGACAGAGACCCAGCTCACCTTGCAGAAGGCCATTGAAATTGCAGTTTCCATGGAACTGGCAGCAAAGGAAGCACAACAACTAAGTGCATCAACCAGAGTGCATAAGGTGTCACAAGAATCTAGCAACTCAACAGTGGGGAGCCAGAAATGTTACTGCTGTGGAAAGCCTGGTCGCCAGGCATCGGAATGCTGGTGTAAAGACCTAGTGTGTCAACAATGTGGCAAAAAGGGACACACTGAGTGTGCCTGAAAACATGAGAAAGATGAGTCAAACAGAACAAGCAAGCAGGAGAAAAAGAAGCCTGCTGTCTGGCAGACCAAAAAGAAAAATCTGCATGCGATAGAACAGGCTCAGGATGATCAAAGTGACACCCAGTCTGCAGAAGAAGTGCCACTCCACATCTTGTCCATGGCAATTGGCTCACATGAACACTGGGTGCTGTTGGAAGGTAAACCTGTATGCATGGAACTGGACACAAGAGCAGCAGTTTCGCTGATCTCAGACTTTGTGTATAAGGAGAAGCTAAAGCATCTTCTGCTTAAGCCGACAAAAATTGTTCTGAAGATGCACACTGGAGAAGCTGTACCTACGCTGGGTACTACTGATGTTAAAGTGGAGCTCAATAGACAGACTGCTAAATTACCACTGTTTGTGGAGGAAGGCAATTATCCTTCCTTAATTTGAAGGTCATGGCTTAAGAAGATCTGGCTGAATTGGGCAGAAGTACACATGATGGCTAAGGGAGAAACAGGTCTGGCGGCTGTATTAAAGAAATATGCTGCTATTTTTGAAGAGGACCTGGGAAGTATGAAAGGAATCACTGTGAAATTGAACATTAAGCCTGACAACCAGTCAAAGTGTCTGAAAGTCAGAACTGTGCATTATGCCATCAGGCCAAAAGTTGAAGCAGACTTGGAGCATCTGATCAAGAATGGAGTCCTAGTACCTGCTACTCACAGCCCATGGGCAGCACCAATCATTCCAGTATTGAAGAAAGATGGCTCCATTCAGATTTGTGGAGATTTTAAGGTTACTGTTAACCCGGTGTTATGTGTAGAGAATACCCTCTTCCCCACATTGATGACCTCTTCGTTGGCTTGGCTGGTGGACAAAAGTTCAGCAAAATTGATCTGCATCAGGCATATTTACAGATGTATGTTGATGAGAAGTCCCAAGAGCTGTTGACTATCGTGATGCATAAAGGGCTGTACTGATACTCTCACTTACCCTTTGGAATGACATCTGCTTCAGCTTTGTTCCAGAGGGCTACGGACCAGATTTTGAGTAGCTTGCTAGGAGTCCAGTGCTATCTTGACGACATCCTGGTCACTGGCAAGAATGAGGAGGATCACCTTAAGAACTTGGATGTGGCCCTGCAAAGACTGGAAGAATATGACCTACGAGTCTGCAAAGACAAATGTGATTCTTCCAGCCCTCTGTTGAATATTTGGGACATGTCATTGAGGCTACTGGCCTTCGTAAGGCTCCTGCAAAAGTCAAGGCTATTGTGGAAACTCCACCTCCTAAAAATGTGAGCCAACTTTGCTCTTTTTTAGGGCTATTGAACTATTATGGAAAATTTATTCCACAGTTAGCAACACTACTAAAACCACTACATGAACTCCTCTGCCAAAACAAGATCTGGAAGTGGACTGAAGCCTGTGATGCTGCATTTAACAAGGCTAAATGCGCGTTGCTAAATTCAGAGGTTTTGATGCATTTTGACCCATCCTTACTTCTACAGTTGGCCTGCAATACTTCTCCTTATGGTGCGGGAGGGGTCGTGTCATACATTATGCCTTCTGGAGAGGAGAGACCCACTGCTTTTGCATCACACACCTTAAGCAAGGCAGAAACTAACTATGCCCAAATTGAACATGAAGCACTGGGAATTGTTTTCAGAATTCAGAAATTTCACTACCACCTGTTCTGATGGAAGTTCACACTTCTCATCAACCATCGACCTCTAACATCAATTTTTGGACCATGCACAGGCATTCCACCATTGGCTGCTGGTCATATGCAATGGTAGGCATTATTGCTTTCCGCACACATGAGATCAAATATCGGAGATCCACTCTGCACTACAACGCAGAGGGTCTTTCAAGACTGTCTTTACTGGTTAAACATCAAGATATTGGCCAGAAAGAAATCTTCTACTTTGAACAGACAGAGAACACACCCATCACTGCTACTCAAGTACAGAAGGCAACTCGTGTTGACCCAGTACTATCCCAAGTTATGGACCTAGTGATGCCTGGAATGTCTCTATGGGATTCTCAGGTCTCACCCGACCTTCGTCCCTACATGTCCAGGAGAATGGAGTTATCAATCCATTTTGGTTGCTTGTAATGAGGGATGCACCTCATTATTTCACCACTACTGGGACTGCAGATGTTAGAACAGCTACATTCAGGTCACTGTGAAACAGTGCACATGAAAGAAATTGCTCAAAGCTACTTTTGGTGGCCTGGCCTGGACAGTGCCATTGAAGAGAAGGCAAGAGCTTGTACTTCATGTCAGAGTGTGAGGAACACGCCTCAGCTGGTGCCCCTACAACCATGGGACTGGCCTGAAAACCTGTGGCAGTGTATTCACGTTGATTTTGCCAATCCATTTGAAGGAAGCATGTTCCTGGTTGTTGTCGACGCCCACTCCAAATGGCCAGAAATCTCTGTAATGCAATTTGCTACCGTTGAAAGTAGTATCCAGAGACTGAATTAAATCTTTAGTCGTTTCAGTCTGCCAGAACAACTTGTGAGAAACAATGGACCACAGTTCATCTCTCAGGATTTTGAAAATTTTACGAAAGCAAATGGGATACATCACATCACTTCAGCACCTTATCAACCATCCACCAATGAATTAAGCAGAAAGATTTGTGAAGACAATGAAACAAGCTTTAAAATCTGCACAGGGACATGTGTCCATTCAAAAGCGTCTGGACACCTTCTTGCTATCCTACAGAAACACACCTCATGCTATGACCAAAGCATCTCTGGCCTTCCTAATGATTGGGTGACAGCTACACACTTGCTTTGATCTGCCGAAATCCTCCAAAGCACGACAAGTTGTGCAACATCAACAGCACTACCAAGTCATCAGACGTGTACAGAGCAAAAGACCAAACCTTTAGTCCTGGACAGCCTGTTCTAGCTCAAAACTATGCTTCTGGAGATAAATGGGTCCCTGCTACAGTCATCGCCCAGACAAGACCTGTTTCCTACACTGTCCAGACTGCAAATGATCTCACGTGCTGGTGATATGTAGATCAGTTGTTGCCAGGTCATACAGGTCCCAAGGACGCATCTCCAGTTGAATTGCCAGACCTCACCATTGCAGGCGAGATATCCTCGAGCCAAGAGTCACCTATTTCTGACTCCACTCACCTCCACCCACCTCTGCAGCAAATACAGCACCCTCACCTGTTCGAACTATGAGTGTGAGTCCATTGTTAGACCCACACCATGATCCACCTAGAGAGAGAAGGCCTCCTCAACAGTTGAATCTTTAGCTAGGGGAAACCCATGCTTACAGGGCAGAATAATCCCCAGGGTTTAGCCGGGAAATGACGCAGTCTCTCATTCCCTTGTTTAGTTATTGTTCTGGTAAATGAATGTTTTCATTAAGGGGGAAAGAATATGTTGTGTATTTTGTGTCCTGCCTAGCTTGCCGAAGCTAACAGAGCTAGACTTTTACGGGATAGCTCAGCCAGTTCTGTCTGTTCTTAGAGCAGGAGAATAAACTCTGTCTGTGTGTGTTTACATCTCCCTGTGTTCCTGTCTGCTGGTTTCTCTCTGAGTGTAAGTAACCTCTAAGTATCCAAACATAACACCTTCCCATGTCCAATTCGGATAGTGTTGCCAAATCTGTATCCACAGAGGACTCCAGAACAGTGGACAATCAACCCCAACAGGGACTAATTGAAATGTGTTCCAGTGCCCTGTGATATGGTGTGCAACTTCAAGCTACTTTCTGCTGACAAAAGTTGTGTGCTGATAAAAGTTTGAGCCCTCCTCAGGAATCTAGATGTTTTTTTCCTCTTTCCCATGGTCCTGTCAGGCACACCACAGGTTTTCTATCCATTCAAAAAGATACCTCTATCCTGTATTTCCTAATACTCACAGGAACTCTAAACTCTTTAATAACTCTTTAGTATTCTTTTTTACCTTCTGTGGGTAAAATCTACTCAGCAAAGAGCAGAGCAGTTGGTGGCATAAAGGATGGAGAGCACATCACACACAGATTCAGCCAGGTTATAAGCAATGGGGCCCAAACAGACATCTTTGAAAGGGGTCCCAGATTTGCTTGAATTGGCCTGAATCTTCCCGCACATGAGTAGCAGCTCCCCTAGGATCCACAAAACTCATGGGCCCCTAAGTACCGAGAGCTACTAGGGCAGGATTTACTTCCATTGCTAAAATTCACAGGGATTATAGTATTGTTTTTTGGGATATACACTTTCCTCTCGAATCTGGCAGTAATCTGTGATGAGGACTATAGACTAGAGGGGTAACTATTTATGTGTGGCTGTAAGGCAATTCCTACAGCATGTTCATGAATTTGTTCTCTTCTGTATAGATTTGATAAAAGGCCATCAAGGAGACATCTAATTTTTTCAACACTAATTATGCCTCCTATTAAAAAGGACATGTAAATCAATTTGCCACAATCTATTTGGGAATATTTTCATGCTAATGCAGTGAATGAAGAGTGCCTGGAGTTCACTCCTTTTGTTTTATATGAAAAGATTATGGATACCAATGGAGTTGTAACTCCAGATTGCCTAAAATTGAGGGATTTTTCTCCCTGGGAATTTGAATTTATCTGTGTAGTTTTTCTCTGGGAGCAGCATAAGGGCTATTAAATTTATTACCTTTTTAACCAACAAATACATGTAAGTAAATAAATGCTAATATTAACGTTAGTAATTCTAATACATCTTTGAGTTTGCAAATGACCTGTCCTGTTTTACTGCAACATTTATTACAGTTTTAAATTACAGTATCAGCACATACAGGATAAAATTTTTCTTAAAGGGCATTAAAAAAACCCTAGCTTTTCCATATAAATTCCTTTTTTCATTATGATGCATTCTTGGTGATAAAAATGTAGAAGAAATATCAAATTATAATCTGTCCCAAAATTCTGATGGTGTGAGAAAACAGTAATGTATATACAATGCACATAGTAAGGTAGTACATACACATAATACATAGGGGTGTTTCTCTATAGGTGATGAGAACATAAAGGAGGAGCCCCTTATTCTATTCACCCTTAAGATTCATTGTGGCCTTGTGATGCTCTTTTCCAGATAAGGCTGGACTGCTGTCAACCTTGTGAATGCAGACAAAACCTGGGGAACTTTAAGAACAGATTATAGGTTGATAGAGGAAGTCAACAAGAGGAGCTAAAAAGCAGGCTGGTGCACCAAGGAATTACTTTTCTTAGCTTTTGTTAGGGTGACCAGATTGCAAGTGTGAAATATCAGGACGGGGGAGGGGGTTTAGGCACCTATATAAGACAAAGCCCCGAATATAAAATTGGAACACATGGCCATCCTAACTTTTGAATTTAGGGAGTTATTTGCTCCCTCCCTACCCCAACAATACAGAGGAAGAAAAATGCTGAAGCTTGATCACTGTACAAATTCTGAAAAACTAGTTTCCAAGATGTGTCAGGACCCAAACCTGCTAGTATTCACATACGTGAACAACTATACACAAGAGCACACACATGGATTTCAACTGAACTATTCAAGTGCGTGTTTGCAGGATCAGACCTGTAAGCTGAAAAATGCTATTTTCACAATGCAAAATGATTTTTCCTGCATTTTTGATTGTTTTTTTACTTTCAGTATTTATCTCTTGTGGAACTTAAATCTTTTGTTAATTAGTACCATCTAGAAGACAGTGTATTAAAAAACAAACAAACAAACAAAAAAACCCCAAAAAACCCAAACCTTCTGAGAGGTTGGTTTGGGTAGTTGGCATAAAGTAAATTCTTAAAACTCTTTTTCTAACCCAGGGAATAGGAGTACTGAGTTTGTAACCAGTAGAGGACAAAAGTTCCCTTAACAAAAGGAACTGCCCAGGGAAGAGATCTGCCTCTCATGCAATTTCACAAGTACAAGGGGAGATCCACTTGTAAAACTTTATTGGTCAAATTTTCAGTTAGTTACCTCTCTGTAAACAGTGACCATTGTTTTAGTTCCTGTGCACTTTTGCATCCTAATACTATATTTTATATTTTAATGATGACCTTTGATGACCATGCACAAAATGTGTGCAACAGAGGTGTGCATATGTAAATTCTATCATTTCTACAATCAAATGATAGTAAAAATAATGCCTGTCAGCGTCTCTGTGAAAACTGGCACACAAAAACTGAGGCCAGGTTGAAGCCCCAATAGAAATTTAGCCCATCAAATTTGTTTTTACCCAGTAACAAATGCTTTTCAATAACACTAATAATTTCTACTACTGGGCACCTTCCATGCGACCATGTCAGAAGTGATTTATAAATATTAACAAATTAAGCCTTGCAACACTGTTGAGACACAAGAAAGTAATTTTTGTTATCCCCGTTTTATGTATGAATTTACTGAGGCACAGAAAGGATAAAGGATTTATCCTGTCTCCCAATCCTATTTCTTTAATCACTAGACATGGTTTTCTCCCTCAGGAGTGTGATGTCTGCATAATCCCTTTGTGTTTCATGATTCCTGTCTTGAAGGATATCTGGAATTTTAGATAGCATTGATGGTACAGGTAACTTGTTCTGGTTCTAACATATTTAGAACTAAATTGTGGCTGCTAGATATAGATGGGAGTAGGAAATACTGTGGAGTCTCCCTGAGCTTCCCAGTGCCTAGGGGGAGTTCATCATCCTCACTGGGCTGGTGCAGAGGAAAGCTTCACAGTGCTCCTCACAACCTTTAGTGTAGTAACGTGTGCCCTTAAAGTTGCATGGAGGGAGTCATCCTTCCTTCTGAAACTAAGTGACTCTGACCCTTGCATGGTGTGAGCAGCAGCAGAGGGAGCTCCTCCTGCATGCACATCTATGTAAGGGCCAGGGACTATCTAGTTATTAAAGGTATATCAACATGTTGCCCAGAAACATGATACCCTATGTTTTTCCACCCCATTTACACAGAGTTCTCAAATCTATTAGGCAGGGGAGAATACAATATAGGCCATAAAGCAAAAGCAAAACCTTTTTATTATTCCAGTCTAATCTGAGAAGATTGTCCTATTGGCAGTATTTAATAGCCTGTAAGGCTTACGGCTGCTTCCGATACGTTTTTGGACTTCCCGGCCTCATCCTGTGAAATGCTATTATCCTCAGTTCCCACTGCCTTCAGTGGGAATTCTTGATGTCTACGCCTCAAGACACACACACACGCATATGCACACACACACGATGGCTGGGCTTCAACTGTTGTGTGCTATTCATTTCCACCAGGAATGCTATAGTACATGTGAGAAGGGAAAAAACATCAAGTAACTAGAATGGCTTTTCCTGTTAGACCATTTGATTAGCATGGATGAAAGCACCTCTGGCTTTGTGAAACTCCTAGCAAGCCCTAACATGTCAATAAAATTCCAATTTGTTTAGTTAAAATATACAAATATTTGTATGATAAATAAAGCTACAGATATTTTAAACCTGTAAATGTTGTGTAGGCGAAGGGAGTTGTGGAGCCTGCCAGTGTTAATGTATAATATTTACACCTCCATATTACGTAATGTACAGTAGTGAGCCAGAGTTGAGTTATGGAGAATGATAGTCAGGAATAAAGAGTAGATACTCCATGCACCAAAATAGTCAACATGTATGAAATATGAACAAAGCAGTGGTTTCCTTAAAGAAAATTCTCTTCTGTTGAATTTTTCTGCTTGTAAACAGATTTTGTAAGATGCTTGTAAGATTTTATTTAGGACATAACCTCATGAAATACTGGAAGTTCATAATTATTTTGGATTCAAACATTAAAGTCAGGTACATACTGCACAGTACATAAGCACCAGGAAAATCAGCTCCATAAGAACTAAGAGAAAAAGAATGCAAGACACCTGGAAAATATTGTGATGATTATCCCAAATTTATTTTAGCATACCTATTTTAAAAACTGTGACATATTCCAATAGATCGCACATTCACTGAGAATTTTCACTTAAGGACGCATCTGTGATCAAAAGACACTGAATAAATCAAGAAACACTAATGAGTTAACATACCTCTAAATCTGGGGAGTTGACTCTCAGGACTAACAAAGTAATTAAACTCTTAAAAAGAATAAAAGTATGTTACCATGATAAACCTAGCTTTTCAAACCACAGAGACAGAGAGCTACACTGGTGTTTTCTACCAGGTAATATGATTTATTGCAGATGATGTGCTACTTCTGCATGGAGCTACTGCTCCTTATATATTTACCCTTGGGAGGAAATTCTTGAGTATGTGACTGCAATTCTTAATATATGAACATCTAAAAAGGCTACAGTGTACTGAATGACTCTTGTTATAACCTGTAAGCATCATGAGTTATGGTGCTTAAGAACTGTTGGTATAATATGGTTAATTTACTATAAATCCTGTGCAGATACATCTATATTTTACCCAAATGTCAGTTCGGTACCGAAGTAATATCTTTTTCACTTTCTCCATTTCTCTACAAGTTTAAAAGACATGTTGGTCTTTTCAGAACTACCATCAAGGGCTATGCAAAACAAGTGGTAAAGCACCATGCATGTTAACTTAAAAGTTTTATTTAATTAAGACAAAAGTGGAGTATTTTGTTGCAGCAAAGAAGCTGACAGTCTCAGATGCTCAGTTCTGCACTGATTAAACTGAGAAGAAAATCTTGTCCTTTTCCTAGCGCCAAAATAAAAGTCTGAATGAGAGGTTTGGAGGATCAGGAACAAAGTTTTTTGTAATTCATGTTACTGCATCTTAGTAACAAGAAAACCCACATGATGTACTTAGATTTCTTCAAACAACTGAGCTCTGAATCCAACAGAAATGCTTTGTACCAATGGGAGCCCAGTAGATAGGGTTGTCAGCTTTCTAATGTCTGAAAACCGGACCCCCTGGCCTCCATCTTCAGCCCTGTCCCTTCACGTCCTCTTCCCTCCCCCCCTCCATTGCTCGCTGCTCTTCCCCTTCAACTCCAGCATAAGCAGCCCCAAAGGACTTTCAAATCCCAGCTCAAGCAGGCTGCCTGGGAGTGCAGGTCCGAAGAGAACTGCGGTATCATAGGAACAGCCAGGCGGCCCTACTGGCAAGCTAGGATGCGGTCCTCCTGCATGGCAGCCTCCCGCCTTCCTCTGTGCAGCTTCCCCATTAGCCCCCTTCCCTGCCCACTTGAGCCTTCCCTGTCCCAGAGCTGCCTGAGAGAACGGACAGGGGAAGCACTGTCTGGTAGGGCAGCTAATGTTCCTTTCCTCCCAGAAAACGTTCCATGCCCTGATTTTTGGTGTCCAGTCAGTACATTTGACTGGACACTGCCAGGTCTACTTTGCGACCAGACTTTCCAGTCGTGAACCAGACACCTGGCAACCCTACCAATAAGGAGAAAAAGACTTGGAAAAATAGGTTCTTTTTAAAGTTTCTGCTCTTTAACAAAGGCTTCCGTATCAGACTGGCAATATCATGGACAAACCTTATGGAATCAAGATAAACTTTATTGAATTAAGTCAAACCTTATTTAATTAGTTTTAATACCTTTGGGGTCCATTGTATTACAAATGCAATTGTGTATGTGTTATAGAATTGTATGCAATTCCTGTAAAAAGAGAGGGATGCTAATGTAATTCCTCCAATTATCAGCCCCTTTGAAGCCCCCTCCCGCAATGAGAATTACACATATACTTGTTCAGACCTGATTCTCCAGGGACCAACAAATAAAGAAAGGCTTTTTGGATCAATAGCCTGTTTTTTCACAGGCTCAGGGCCTTCCTTCTGATCCAGCAAATGTACAAGGACCACAGTCCACGAAGGGCTCAATCCTTATGGAAGGGTTGGAAGGACATGTCTTTCTATACCTTTTGGAGAAATAGAGAAAAAGCTTTTTCTTTCAAGAAACCCAGAGGCCAAAACACAAAACTCAGCCTTCTTCTTGGATGTGGTGTAGAGTTCCATTCGAGCATTCATTCAGCAATTGTACGTGGCTGGCCTCAGCGACTCCAGTAGGTTGTCGGTCAGGAGGTTGAGGGAAACCCATCCTCCTTTGAGGGTGTGGATGGGGCATACCTCCACAAGATGGTCTGCTGTTCGTATTTCTCCACACCTGAAGGCTGCAGTATCACAAAGGTTCCAGCTGTGCATGCAGGAGTTAAGCGCCTGACACTAGACCTTAGGTGGTTTAAGCAGGTCCACTCCTTTTGTGGCAGGCTGCAGCCTATGGGTGAGGTAGAGATGGGGGGCAGTTGTTGTCATCTGCCAGAGCATTGTTCCTTCCTCCACTGGCTCATGACCTACTCACTCCGGCTTTGGCCATTATCTGCCTGAATGAAGGCCTGAGCCACTCTTATGAAAGGCCTGTAGCTCCTGAGGCATTGAGCCAGTAGAGGTGGGAAGATCCTTTCATGAAGGGGGTGGAGCAGGCTGTTAGCAGCTTTGAATGCTGCCTGCCTGGTTGCAGACAGCCATCTCAGGTGGTCGGGTAGAACACCAGAATGGGCAATTTGTAAGATGGTGTGGGGCTAGGCATCCGCTGATAATGAGTAGGGCAGCACTGAGATGTGTGTCCAGCTTAGATGTATGTGTATTCCTGCCCCAAGCAGACAAAGTATTCTGCTGGGGTGTACACAAGTGCCAAAACAGCAGAACACAGGGTTGCAAAATCCACACCCCAGTCATAACTGCACAGCCTCCACAGCAGGTTGATCAGGGCTGCCACTTTCATTACCACTCCATTGATACAATGGCGGAAAGAAAGAGTTCTGTCTAGCCTTACCCCTAAATAAGTTGGTGTGCTCAAGAATGGCAGGGACGATCCGTTGAGTCGGATGATGAGTTCTTTATTTGCCTCCCTGTTGTTCAGATGGAAGGCTGAGCAGGTTGTAAACATAGGCCAAAACACAAAACTCAGCCTGATATCCAGTAATAAATACACAAGCACAGAAACTGTGATCTTCCTTAAAAGGACCAGACTAGTAGATATTTTACAGTATGAACAAACATGTAATCTCTTTTATATGTAAATCCTTGTCTAGTTCTGATGTATTTATAACATCAGAAAGAGAAAATAATGTGCACTGTTTAAAATATCAGCTGTCCATTGTAGTGTGTTAAGAAGAGAAACCAGTAAGAATGTTATCAAGTAATTTCTAGTGTGTTTGAATTCTTGAAAACAGCATCTACTAAGATGCAGTGAAGGTCACTGGACATGTTAACTCTCTGTAGCAAATATGAATCATTTTTAGACTGCTGTGTAAAGTCTTTCAAAGATTCCAGCCTTTCAGACCAAGTCCCTCCAAGCCTGCAAGCCCATAGACATTCTAATATTTGGTTTTAGAGGGACCTTAAAACCAAACCATGTGTCCAGAATATAGTATATTTCCAAGCTCAAGGACAATGGGCCTGTTCAATGTAAAACATAGCAATGATAAAAAATATGTTATGATACCTGTATGTGTGTGAGCATATATTCATGAAATAATGAGCATCTCTGCATGCACACTGGGACTTGAATGCTAGAAGAGACGTGTGGAATGAACTTCCAACAGTGTTCAAAGTGTTTGATTTCCTGTGTATAGATTATATTCTAAAAGAAACATGCCCATCCTTTGGTAACAAAATGCAAGCATGCATAGGATGTCCCCCACTCTGACCCCTCAAAGACCTCCACACCACAAAAATGCAGAACTCTAGAACATAAACTCCAGATGCTTAATTCATCCTCCTCTTCCTGAGAAGTCTGGAGGAACAAGAGGCCTTGTAGAATAGCATGAAGGTTAGCAAAATTAGGGTCTGGAGAAATAATGTAAGAAGCAAGTTCCACAGCTGAGTACACTGCACCAAGAGCAACCTGCCTCCAACCACATATTAAACCAGCACACAGGATCATCAGCTGATCCGAACTGCTGCAGTGGCCATGGGGTAGAGGCAGCTGAAGCTGCCCTTACGGGAATCTGTATTTTTACTATTGTGATGCCCTGTCTCTTTAAATGGTTAGGCATTCTGCGCTCACTAAGGCACAGACTCACTTTAGTGTTAGTTTCAATTTTGCTTCGAGAATAATAAAGCTACTACCACAGTAGACAGCTGTGTTTGTATCAACTCCCTCTGTCTCTATCTCCTTCTCTGCTGGCTCCAAATGTAAAAGTTATACCTAACGTAAATCAATGATGAGTATATAAAACACTGTGGGAGAAAACATAAATTATCTGTCCCTCCCGGCAGATCTCCCCAAGATCTCAAATTTTTTATTTATTTATTAAAAGGCAAGATAGATTATGCGGTTTTCTCTCAATTTTTACAGCCCTAATCTCATCACACTGTCTTCCTGCTGTTTCTGCAGACACTGCAGGAATACAACACAATCATTTCTTGAGGAATATGCTATATATCTAGAAGTAATCTAGAGCAGTGGTCCTCAACCAGGGGTACATATACCCCGGGGGGTATGCGGAGGTCTTCCAGCGGGTACATCATCTCTTTTAGATATTTGCCTTGTTTTACAACAGGCTATATAAAAAGCACTAGTGAAGTCAGTATAAACTAAAATTTCATACAGACAATGACTTATTTATACTTGTTTATATACTATACACTGAAATGTAAATACAATATTTGTATTTCAATTGGTTTATTTTATAATTATGTTTAATTGTGAAAGTAAGCAATTTTTCAGTAATAATGTGCTGTGACACTGTATTTTTATGTCTGATTTTGTAAGCAAGTAGTTTTTAAGTGAGGTAAAACTTGGGGTACACAAGACAAATCAGACTCCTGAAAGGGGTATAGTAGTCTGGAAAGTTGGAGTGCCACTGATATAGAGTGGCAGAAGCGCCATTTCAGTACATCTCCAATTTTGATTCTGTATGACACTGAATAATATTAATGTTGGATTAACATAACAGTGGCAAACTTTTCTTCAAAACAACATATGTAGAGAAAATGATCTTATCTGCTTAAAAATTACTAATGTCCAGGTAAAATGTTTCCGTAATAAGAGAGTATATACAATAATATGTTGAGGTGTATGAACCCCCTGATCCAGTAGTTGCAATGGACAGCATTTAAAAACTCTATTTTTTAATGAAGAAACTGAAAACAGCAGCATATGCTCATACCAAAGGGACAGCCATGGAATGCAATCCTCAAACAGTATACTGAAGAAACGGGTTCCGGTTAACTGCTCCATTAGAAAGGGGAACCTGGGCCACTATAGGGAACTTCTTGTGGATATGGCTGCTCTGAGTTTATACCAGCTTGAAGGCTTGCGTTACCCTGGGGTAAAGGAAACAGAGTTTGTGTGAAATTTCTGTACTCTAACTTCAGGATGTCTGTTTCCTTTGCCATTTGAAATCTAGCTGCAGGCAGCCTTATTCTTCTTGTAGGACAATTTGGCTTCAGAGAGCCTTTACTCTGTTGATTGATCAGAAAATAAATGCCTGCTGCCTGAACTGAAAGATGAAAAATAAAAATTCTGTTTGACTCAGCTGTCTTCTGCTCTGACCACCCCAAGACAAGGGATGTCATAGGATAAGTTAATGTCTATAACAAGATTTTAAAAAAGCAACACCCTTCACAGCTGCTCTAAGCCATGGTCTCCAAATGAAGTAATGGTTCCTTGTACTGGACCTCGTTTTGAGATCCCTCAAAAAGGTATGAGAAATTTTTTGACAGGCATAACATTCATCAGCCATGTACATGTTTAAAATAAGCTATAAGCTTGGGGCTAAGTGAATGTTTGTCGATAGAATGGCTACAACAGTGCAAACACAGGAGTGGGGGGAAAAAATCCAAAAAAAAGTGTGCTTATAGAAATCACAGGTTACTAACTGTAAGACCAGTTTTCTCCTGAAATACATAAGTTTAAAAACCAATCTGCAATCTCAGGCTTACATTTTCTAGAGAAATCCCAATATGGAATCTCACAAGTCACATAAGCGTCTGACATGCCAGGAACCATCAGATCTAAACTCAAATTTGGCCTTAACCTAATCTGGATCTGAACACAGTCCCCCTCGTCCCTTTCCTATCATAACATATTACTGTTATGAAAAATACACCATAAAAGATATAGGGTATTCATTAGTACCTGATATCCACATTCCTGAATAAGGGTGGTGTAAAGCAATATCCCCATCTCCCCCATAGAATCCAGAGGGCTGTAGCTGAGGAAGGCACGCTCTCAGTCAGAATTTCCCAGAGTTCATGGGAGCACTCCTGCCTCTCTGTTCCACTCCGCTGTGCATCCTGCTAGTGCAGGGATGCTCTTGTAAGTGATCACGGTGTGGAGCATAAATACAGTGACATTCTTCCCCCCTTATGCATCCAAAATGAAGCCAAACAGAGCACGGCACAGGATGTGCAGTGATGATGAACTAAGGTTGCTGTCTGATGCTATTTTTACTTTGATTTTTTCAAATCACTCATTCATTTACCAAGCGGACCCATCCCATGCTCTGGGCATGCTTTCCAATACTTAAAACAACACAATATTCAAACATTTGCACCAAACTGCTAGTGCTCCCTCCTGATCACAGTTATAATTCATTCCCATCACATAACTCCATTAGGCAATAATTAAACACTTGATCCAATCCTCATCCTCTCTGCATCTCAAATACATTAGCAAATCCATATTCTAATGGACCACAAGAACAGTAAAGCACATTCTTGAGCTGAGGGATGGGTCCTCACAGCAAATGCTCTGCTAGCAGCTCCCTATATTTTGAAAGAACTGCAATTTGGGCATCTCTATTGATGGTAACTGTAGTAATGTGACACTGGAAGAGAAGTAAATTCTCCAGGAGGAAGGTTCTAGGCTATTAAAGGCTATATAGCTGAAAATCAACACCTTGTATTCCCAACACACAGACAGTTTGGCCTATTAAGCAACAGTGTTGTGTATTTCCAATGAAAAGTAGATGGATAAACTTCATCTTTGATTGGTCTCAAGATCTAGACCCAACCAGAGTGCATTACAATAGCCAGATCTCACAGTGACAAAGGAATGGACAAGCACAGTCAAGTTCTTGTCCAAAACAAAAAAAAAAGTCTCACTTGCCTTAGAGACACAGATGGAAAAATGCTCTCTGCACCATGGCTGCCAATCTGAGCATCTTGTAGCAAGCAGCCGAGGCTCTAATAGGTCCTCTAAATTGTAAATCTGATTAATGGCCATCCCCCATCATTTCACAGTAATTGGCCAAGTGAAGCAAGTCTAACACTCAAGTTCATGCAATAACCTTGGAACGCCATATCCAATCATTGTCAAAAATTGCCAGGAATGAGTTAAGCATCAATGGACACAACCTTCTATTGAGTTTGTTGCAAATCAGGACATTGGAAAAGCCTGAGTCACAGGAAAATCAGGGTCCCCAGACTTCCTGGTGCTGCAGGCAGAGGAATCCCTCAGCTGCCACATACACATACATAATTCCCTGCATTGCCCACTTTATGTTTGGTGAAGCAGCCACAGGCAGCTCTATACAGATCAGCTGGCAATCATTCTCCAAGGAGGCATGCACTCATCGAGCATAGTTCGAGAGGAGCATACCACAGACACTCCTCCTCCATACACCACCTACCTCTGATATACCCCATGCAGAAGAAACTGCAGAGTGGATGTATAGGAGTCATCTCTGCTCTCTCTACACCCCCTGGGGACACTTCACAAAAAGAAAATCCCCAGTTAGAGGGATGTGAACATGCTCCACACACGTTGCACTGCTTCAGTGGTGCAAAGGGAGTGGAGAACTCAGAATCTATTTTGCGCCATTACGTCTGTTTTATCTGGAGTATGTCTCAGCTGACTACCCCTCAAACATGCCACACCTGCTAGCAGGGTTGTTTATTCCAGTAGGATCTGCTATAAAAGAGACAGGCAAAGGTGTATTTCTGGTTATAATGATTTTAGTTTTGTAATTTTAATGTTGCATTAACAGACTTTTTTGTATCTTTGCATTTAATTGAAGTAACTAGGATGTGTGCCATTTATCTTACTTGGGATTAATACACTTTGGAATGTTTAAAGAGTTGTAAAAATTGATTAAACATCTAGCAGAAAAATATCTATAGAAAGACATATGATACAAAGTACAAATGAGAATTAATTTGTATCAGTATAATCATTATCAAACAGTCAGTAAAATTCTTATAACAACTCATTTTAAATCATGTAATCTTCTATTATGTATTGTGTTAAAAATCTATGTGCTTAAAACAGAAATAAGAAAGAATACTTTAACTATACCACCAGTGTTTGTTTGCTAAAAATGTTACTGTTACCATTTTACTGATTTTGTTTTCTTAAATTATAAATGTTGCTCACATTGAAATTTGCAAGACCATCATTTTTAATAGCTCTTTCTTATTTCCTGAAGTCCCAAGATGATAGGGAGCATTTACTTCTCTGGATTTTCATGGTCTTGCACTTGGTGTATATTCTGCATTTCCTCTATCTGCGCATAAATGGCTAATTCCCTATTGTCACTGAGGGAAATGTAGGCCAAATGTGAAATTGAGTCAGCTTAAAACAAAAATCCTTTTTGGCACAAAAGCAGGAATGATGTTTCTTAAAGAATGACTATAAGATGCTGGAAAATATATGAAGTTCAACTGTAATTTTTACATAAACTATTTAATGACCCAATTCTGCAGCCTTTCCTGAAGTCAATGGGAGTTCTGACAGATCAGGCCCAAAGTGGGTATTATATCATGCAGTGAAAGAGTACATTTTTAACTGAAGTGATAGGCATAAGGGAGGATGGGGGAATAAAGACTCTATCTCAAATTATTTTAACAATTAATCTGGCCTAAATTAAGAGTTTACCTACATGGGGAATTTGGTGCAGAAGAAATTCAGATCCTATTTTAAAGTACAATAGCTATTCCACACTAACTCCCCATGTGGACATTCTCACTCTGCTCTGAAAATGCCTTTGTGTAGTTCAATTTTGTGCACTTTAAAGTGGATTAAGCTAAACCAAACAAAGGCACCTTCTGTGTGGAATAAGAATGTCCACATGAACAGCTGGCAAGGAAAAGCTATTGCACTTTAAATTCACACCCTATCTTATTTTGCACTAACTTCCCCATGTACAAAAGCCCTAAAATTAATTCTGCACAAATCTGGATTATATCAATTTACTCCAGGGTAAATGGATCAGAATTTGCTCAAATGAATTCTACCCACAAATGTATTGGTTCCCATTATCAACTTTACAACTGCCAATTACAAGTGTTCAATTTTGCCACACTGTTCCCTATGCTAAGTTTAGGAAACACCACCAATGCTACAGTCACACTGACTGAAAAAAGGACAAAACTAAGAAGATTTTAATGTCTACCAATATTCATTCATGAGATCAATGGGAATCAGCTGTGCATATCTGAGAATAAAATTAGGCCTTACTTTCGCATATCATATTAAATTCAAACGTAAGTACTTCTTGTAAATACCCCGTGGTTGTCTGAATACTTGTAAATTATGAACAACATAATTTTATGAATAATAGTTAACTGAATTTGGTGCTTTTTTCATTAAAATATTCATTAAGGAGAAATTATTGACTGCCTTGAGGAGCTGCACAAGGTCTGCACAGACTCTGGATACCTTAGGATATAAGTGGAACCAAACGGTGAACAGGCCTTGAAGTATTCCTCTGCACAAGGGTGAATTCTATCTCTGTTCTTTACTTCAAAATATTAGACCAACTATGTTCACAACTACATGCAAACCAAATGGGTTTCTGCAGGTTCAGCTAGTTTTCTACATTCACACACCTCTCTACACGTCCAGGTTCTATTTGGAAACACAATCACAGGTGCTGGAAATCTTCTGAGAAAGTTTATTTTTACAAGATTTCCAGAACAATTTAACAGACTCAAGGGGTTGGAAAATTTAGAACATGTCCAAGCTTTTGGATGCTTGTTAAAGTGGAATCTGAACTCTGAATCTTTTGATGCTCCCCGTTCTCTCTTCCAGTGTTAATGTCTGAAAAGAGGAACATTCCTAAAAATTTAAAAGCAACTATATTCTCACTCCCACAAACAACCTCGTCTTTTTTCAGCTTTGAGAACTGCAACGTATCTTTAATAAAAAACACCAACGCAACCCTGTGTCAACACCTATATTCACACCCTGATAGCTTGTTTTAGATCAGTGAAGTTAGCAGACAGTAGATTAAGGTACATTTCTGCATTCTTTGACAACTGCTGACACGATACATGGTGTAGATGTATAGGTATAAAGAAAAACTTTTTAACAAATTTTGCCCTATAGTATATTTAGGGCAATATACAGTACTACTCTCACATAGTGAGAGTTCTGCTGCAGATTGGGAGATTCGTGTGGCTTTGGAAATGAATGCACCTTATATATGACATATGACCAGAAAAGTCCAAAGGCAAAAGGAAAAGATAATAGACAGGAATTTGTTTTTCATTTTTCCAGTCAAGAATCAACCTTAAAAGAATTAGCTGTCTACTAATGCAAAGAAGAATGATAAGGTAAGTTACAACTGCCAATACTAGGCAAGTAAAGACCATAGAAACCCTGTAAAGTGAACAGCTGTCTGTCACCTTGGGGTTTAAGAAATAGATGGGAGCTTTTAAATTTATACTCCTACAGCTGAAAGTTCTTTAAAAGCTGAGAGCTCTTTACAAGGTAATCCTACAAATTTCACAGTGGGCAACAAACAGTATGCTCATGGCTATTTTCCCACTCTGATTGCTACTTTTACAAAAGGAAAGCCAGTAGTTAGAACAAATGTATGTGTAAATTCTACCTAGTTCTGATGACACCAGTATAAAATATAAAGCAGCAAGCAGCTAGACCTAATTAAATACATATTTACAAATTATGCATATTTGCTACGTATTAGACACAAAAAAACTACATTTAAAGAACATTAAGGTTGCAAAGTCAACCACTCAGAAGTTAGGAAATACCAGACCAAAGGTTACCTGTGCAACCATAATTCGGCCTCCTTGTGCATATGCATTTTTACACAGTCTTGAATTACATGATCACATAACATTTTCCATAGGCTTACTGCCTCGTTCAATGCACAGGATGAATGGTGATCAGTTAATGAGCAGCTATTCAATAGAGATGGATGAAATTTTCTGCAAACAGTGGTATTACTATGTCCATTTTACAAATGGAAAAATGAGGTACAGAGTTATTAATGTCCAAAGTGTACACCAATTTTGGGTGTCCAATTTGAGATGGTCTGATTTTTCAGAGTACTTAGCATTTTATAACTCCTATATGTTCAAAGCACAGTCTTCATTGATTTCGCATGCAACTGTTAGTGCTCAGCACTGCTGCAAATCAGACCCCAAGTGTCCCAAGTTGGGCACCCAAAGAATGAGGAAACACACAATGTGAAAAGTTTGGTTTAAGTGTCATGCCTCGCAACGCATAGGAACTCTGTGGCATAGGCAAAGATACAGTCCAATTCTCCAGGGCACCATTCAATTTCCTTAACTATCAGACCACCCCTTCTCTTCCAGCAATGGTCTCTGCCTCATTCATTACACATTCCAACTTCTGCCACCGGTGAATTAGGAGTGCTACAGAAAAGAGCCTTATTAAAGGCTTGACCCTGCCCCACAATAGTCAATGGTAGTTTCTCCTTTGATTTAAATGGGAGCAGAATTAGATTTTTATTAGTCCACCTTGATTCATTTCCTGTGCACTGTTCATCCTGTGCAATGACTGAAGCAGAGGTACTGTTGAAAAAAAAATGTGATCATATATTTAAAGATGGTTTCATAATGCAAACATCAAGAGGGACAAAATTACACTGACAATCTTAATACTGGAATTTCCTAATTCGTGACTGCTTGACATAGCAACTTGTATGTTAATGTAGTTTTTGTATGTATTTTCCTAAGTTAAAAAAACAAAAAAAAAACAAAATGTTGAAAAAACAGAAATTCTATCATGTGGAACCAGACTGCCTCCACATGGTTAATCAGCAGAGTTCAAACCTTTAGATTCTCAGCACAGACCTTTGCTACTTGAGATAGACTACCTGACAACAGTAGTTAGTTGTCATTGTCTATGTGGAAGGGAGATGAAGCACACTTTTGTCAGTAGGTTTCACAGATATTTGCCATTAACAGAGGAATGGTGAGACTCAGGAGTCCTGGGTACCATCCAAGTTCTGAAGGAAGTATATTCTACTTATTAGAAACTCTTGTGTCTTGTGCCCTCCAGCCAGTCTCAGTTTTCCCCACACCCATGATTCCTCATCCCAGTCCCCCAATCCCCTCAGTGCCAAGTTCCAGCATCCCCTGCCCTTCCCTTTGGCCCCTTGTATTCTTCTCAGTTCTTCACTGCTACTCATCCCAGTTGCCTTACTTGCCCACCATGGAAAATGTCAGGTCAATCATTGAAGTTTGCAAGTTTTCAGCAACTTAAACTAAGGTCTTTTAATTTCCCATTGGAAGTGTCAGGAAAAATAGGCCGGTGAAGGCATTAGCAAGTCTATTTGTTTGGGGTTCATTGTCAGGTTTTTCTTTTCTATTTCAAAGGAAGTACCATAGTCTCACATAAATATCATACTGCTTCTAGTTGGCTATTTCCTGACAGCTCTAAAAGGCCATCAGGTAACGGAACAAGTTGCATTTACAGGAATTGTTTTAAAACAATTCTTGTGCATCACTGAAAGATTTCAGCTGAAAGCATAACACAACATTCATTACAAAGAAAACCTCACACTCTGCAGAAAAGAACTTTCAACAGTTTTCCCCCCATGAAACTTTGTACAATGTATTAAGAAACAGCCTTATATACTCCAATAGACGCACTGATATACACTTTGCCTGATAGCCCAGTTTTACACATCTCCTGATATTTTCTTGTCTTCTTTTGTTCTCTCCTTTCTGCTGTCTTTGCTATTATGATTTTCATTTTATTTAATTAACTAATAAAACTGAAACTTCATGATGCATGAATCAGAATATCAGAAGGAGAACAATGTATACATGATACAAAACAAATGGGAATTCATGGGAACTAAATAAGAAGACAAGTTCTTGAAGAGCTTTTTAATCTAGCTCCCATGTTCAACATAAATGGTAAAAGGTAGCCATGTGTTCAGATATTTCTCATAGGAAGCATCCTTAAGGCTAATTACTTTTTCCATGGCTAAGACTTCCCAGATATCTGAAAGCCATCTGTTAACTGAGGGAGCACTGTGTTTCCAGTCTATTGCAGTAGTAATCCTAGCAGTTGATAACAAGAGATTAATTAATACAATTTATGGAATGGAGGAACAATTCTCGGCACCTAACATTAAAATAAGGAGTAATATGATTATTTATATTGTACTAGTGCCCAAAATGTGGTAGGCAATGCAAACTTATACAGGAAAACACTGTCTGTGTTCCGTACGGCCTGCAATCTGAAACATTGCTCATCTTGTTCCCTTCTTTCCACTCTCTTTCAATTATTTTCTGCTAATTTAATTTGCTTATTTAATTTTTTTTAATACAAAGAGTTGCATATGTTTTGTTACTGAATGTTTTACTTTCACATAACAGTTTATTTTTTATAGGACAGAAAAGACAAGAAAAATAGTGTTTCTTAGAGATAAGAGATTTCTTAGACAAAGGGAATGCAGTGGATCTAATTTACCTAGATTTCAGTAAGGCATTTGATACAGTTCCACATGGAGAATTATTAGTTAAATTGGAAAAGCTGGGGATTAATATGAAAACTGAAAGGTAAATAAGGAACTGGTTAAAGGGGAGATTATAATGGGTCATACTGAAAGGTGAACTGTCAGGCTGGAGGGAGGTTACTAGAGGAGTTCCTCAGGGATCAGTTTTGGGACCAATCTTATTTAACCTTTTTATTACTGACCTTGGCACAAAAAGTGGGAGTGTGCTAATAAACTTTGGGGGTGACACAAAGTTGGGAGTTATTGCTAATACAAAGAAGGACCAGGATATCATACAAGAAGATCTGGATGACCTTGTAAACTGGAGTAATAGAAATAGGATGAAATTGAATAGTGGAAAGTGCAAGGTCATGCATTTATGGACTAATAACAAGAATTTTTGCTATAAGCTGGGCACGCATCAGTTGGAAATGATGGAGGAGGACAAGGACCTGGAGTATTGGTTAATCACAGGATGAGATGTGGCCGTGAAAAAAGCGAATGTGATCCTTGGATGCATAAGATGAGGTATTTCCAGTAGAGATAGGGAGGTGTTAGTACAGTTATACAAGGCACCGGTGAGACCTCATATGGAATACTGTGTGCAGTTCTGGTCTCCCATGTGTGAGAAAGATTAATTCAAACTGGAACAGGTGCAGAGAAGGGCTACTAAGACAAACTGAGGAATGGAAAACCTGTTTTATTACAGAAGATTCAAGGAGTGGCTTGTTTAGCCTAACCAAAAGAAGGTTGAGGGAAGATATGATTGCTCTCTATATATTCATCAGAGGGATAATACCTGGGATGACTCATGCTGTCTAGAAACCTACACAGTGACTACACCTGTTGAAGTCAATGGAACTGCTCAGGGAGTAAGGATCTAGTCAACATGAGTAATGCTGACAGAATCTGGTCCAGATTGGGACCTTCAGAATTTGTCCATACAGTTCAATATATAGTGAAAACCTATATTCACATACAACACTCCTTGCTTTCATCTGATTTAAAATAAATATTAATATGTATTGTTATTCCATAAAATAAGGAATGAAATATAATAAACACAATATGAGACCGTGTAAACTATTGAAAACATTATCATAAATAGCATACATCTTTATAACATCTCTATATGCAGCTCAGCAACAATAAGTAAATACAGAATCAGTATTAACATATCACATATAGAGACAATAAATAAAACCTAACAATTATATTGCAAAGGTGAATTTCCTACAAATAAATTAATCTGAATTCCTTTGTTACAAATAAACAGATCCCACTTCCTACACAACCTAGAATGCATTGTTTATATCTTGTATATTTAGCAGTGTGGTGATTTACTACTTTATAACCAGTAAGATATGTATTGCTTAGTGTCTCAAATCTGTTTTCAAGAGAATTTAATAATTGTTAGAGTGGCAGATTCTCATTAGGATTTGAGTGAGACTACTCTGTTATAATAAGTGCAGTAGGGGCTCCTTACTGAGTCACTTCTCTAGGACAGTCTATGAATTGTAAGAATGTGTGCACATGCCTGGATATGTGCTTGTGAAAGGGAAGTTCAAATTTGTAACCCTGTAAAGCAAATAACTGAGGGACCTATGAGCATGACTTGTTTTCTTGACAGGTAATTGTATGGGGTCTGTTTGAATATATCAAGAAATTGTACATGTATTTTAAAGGAGCTGTAAAAGATGTCCAGAGCAGAAGGTGGTCACCTATAGATATTAGTATATTTAAAAAAAAAAAAAAAAAAAGAAATAAGGAACTCCTTCAAGTTAACAAGCCAAGTAATAGCTCTTATGTAGGAAATTTACCTCAATCCACAGCCCAGTATAGCCTGTATGCCACTTAAATAGTACACAGGGGGGGGGGGGGGCATTAATGGGGTGAATTTCATTCCTTATGAGGAGGCTCCATGGATTTTTTATAACAATAATAATAAAATGTTCAATTATCTATTTATTTATATAAACATGTTCACAATATTTGCTCGTTTTTCTGATAAGCACTTATGAAATGATTGTATATTTTAAATAGTTTTTATGAAGTTTTTTTTTTTAATTACTTAGTTAAATGAGTGAGTCTTTTCCCTTTTTTATGGCATTTGCACTATCCTTCATAGCAAAGCCAAAGACCTTTCTCTAAAACAAGACTGATTATATTGAAATATCATAGTTTAAAGACAGGAGACAGAAATAGATCACATTACATAAAATATTTTAAAGGCAGAATGGGAGCAACGTGATATATTTTAGGTTATGAGTACCAGTTCAAGTGAGGCAAATACAATTCCTAAGATTACATTTTAAACAGAATTTTAATGAGAACCAAATGAACCTTGTTCTATATATTTTTCATTTAGTTCAGTTTTGCCAGACTATTTTTATCTGTCAGTGAAGGCAGCAATGCTCACTGGGGCAACTTATTTAAATATGATGCAAAATGAAGAACTTCCATCTGAAAATTGAATGAGGGTATAATACACTTCCCACATTAGACACACTGTATCATTTGATCCTCAGTTCCTTGGAAAACATCTTAGCCTAAATAATCATAGCTTTCCTGAAATGAAGGGCTTTGGATCTAAAAACAATTCTGTTATTTCTTCAAGACAAACTTATCTGGCTCAGCAAATATATTTTCTGATAAAGTATAGAGGAAAAAATAGGCAATAGCAGAATCTAGCTTTTCTTTCAGAAGTATATAATACAAAATATAGACAGCACTGATTATTTTCAAACTTCTTCCACCCAGAAGGGACAGAAATCCATAAATTTCACCAAAATCTGACTTTCAAAATCCATAAATTTTACCAAAAATACCTATTTCTCATTTTTCGCAACAGTTTTCACAACATTTTAATTTAAATTTTTATCAGAAATGTCATAAAAAACTGTTATCAATATTTTTGATTGACAAAAAAGTTCAAGTTTTTCGTAAAGCTTTTTTTTTTAAAAATGACCATTTTTGGGTGAATAAAACTGACCATCTTTATGCCTTGTATTATTGACTTCTGAAAAAAATAACCATGAAACATTTTGGAATTTTTTTTTAAATAATTGACATTTCAGAGTTGTTTCCATTTTGCAGAGTTTGAAAAGGACCCTTTGTTTGTTTGTTTAAAGTCAACCGTAACTATCGTTGTAGGAAGGGAATTATTGACCTGATCTGTGAAGACCAGGTCCTCAACTAGAAAGCTGTGCTTAAACAGGAGATGAAGGTTCCCCCTGACAAAAGGGATTCCTCAGCATAGAGCTAACATAGCTGGCTCAATGTCACCTGCTCCTCACCCTCCATGTGAGAGAATCTGGAGAAAGGAAAGGTGCCAGAGATGGGAAAGGGCAGAGTGCAATGAATGACACATTGTCTGATCTTCAACCAATTCAGTGCTCCCTAGTATACTGCTGCAACCAGCCTAAATGGAGCAGCCCTATAAAAACTCTCCCACTAAGTCCACTCCTCACAAAGGCATAGCAAGATTATGGAGGAACTGCCACCAAGTTGGCGGGTAGGAAGGAATCTTGCCACATTTGGTCAATATTTGCATGAACTTGTGCTCCTGTGAACCCTAACAGTAGAGGGAAGCACAGATTCTTTCATACATAGCAACTGAAAAGATATTTACTCTAGAGTGAATTTTTAATACATTTTTACAAGTCTCACCCCAAGATAGAAAATCTATTTTTTACATATGTTGTTCTAAAGAGTTAGTAATAAGCCTACATCAGAGTTAGGTCTTCAAAGCTGCAGATTCCAAAACTATGTTTTGTGTATAAGATAGAACTTTTAAAGTTGATTAAATATCTACAAAACAAAAAGTAGCAAAAGTAACTATCCAATAAATGGAAATGTACCAGATTCATGAAAAAACTTGCACAGATACAAACAGACATCATCTTCCTTTCCAGGTGAAAACAAATGGACATTATACCAAATGGACTGAAGGTGAAAAATCCACAATGATCAACATACTACACAGACCATAGTGAAAGATTATGTCACACATTCTCAAAAAAACTACTGATCAGCATCCTGTACAGCAAACGGAAGATGATCAAGAAAGAGCTCTCAATAGTGGAGACTCTCATAAAAAAACAAATCTCCACATAAACTTCCAGATGGCTTATCTTTACTAAGATAAGACAGACCATTTACAACACACACTTTGCTTCTCTACAGCAGAAAAGGACACTAACCTATCTAAACTCCTACATGCTACAAGGGACCACAACAGTGATACTTTTAACTCACCCAACAATATTGTAAATCTATCCAGCTACACACTTAACCCGAGAGAAGAGTCTGTTATATCTCGGGGACTCTTTTTCTGCCCCACCATCCCCACACTCATGATACAATTCTGTGGTGACCTGGAAGCCTACTTTTGCCGTTTCCGACTGAAGGAATATTTCCACCACACCATTGAACAGCACACTAATCCTCAGATACCTTCCCACCAATGCTACGAGAAGAAGAACTCTGCATGGACTCCTCCTGATGGTCAAAACCACAGACTAGAATTTTACATAGAATGCATCCGCTGACGTGCACAACCTGAAATTGTAGACAAGCAGCATCACTTGCCCTATAACCTCAGCCGTGCAGAATGCAACACCATCCACAGCCTCAAAAACAACTCTGACATTATAATCAAAGAGGCTGACAAAGTAGGTGCGACAGTCATCATGAATAGGTTGGATTACGAACAGGAAGCCACTAGACAACTCTCCAACACCACATTCTACAGGCCACTGTCCTCTGATCCCACTCAGGAATACCAAAAGAAACTACAGCATCTGCTCATGAAACTCCCTGAAAAAGTACAGGAACAAATCTACACAGATACACCCCTAGAGCCCTGACCAGGGATATTCTATCTGCTACCCAAAATCCACAAACCCAAGAATCCTGGCCACGCCATTAGCTCGGGCATTGGCACTCTTACAGCAGGATTATCAGGCTATGTGGACTCTCTCCTCAGGCCCTATGCTACTAGTACTCCCAGCTATCTTCAGGATACCATCGACTTCCTGAGAAAACTACAATCCATTGGTGATCTTCCAGAAAACACCATTCTAGCCACTATGGATGTAGAAGCTCTCTACACCAATTTCACACAAAGATGGACTACTAGCAATTAGGAACAGTAAGTCACACAAACACAAACAGTAAGTCACACAAACAGTAAGTCACACAAACAGTAAGTCACACAAAGATGGACTACTAGCAGTCTACAAACAGTCTACAAATAGTCACACAAAGATGGACTACTAGGAATTAGGAACAGTATCTCCGATAATGACACAGCACACCTGATAGCTGAACTTTGTGACTTTGTCCTCACCCACAACCATTTCAGATTTGAAGATGATTTATACCTTCAAGTCAGCAGCACGGCTATGGATATCCGCATGGCCCCACAGTATGCAAACATTTTCATGGCTGACTTAGAACAACGCTTCCTCAACTCTCATCCCAAAGTGCTCCCCCTCTACCTACACTATATTGATAACATTTTCATCATCTGGACCCATGGAAAAGACTCCCTCAAAGAATTCCACTGGGATTTCAACAATTTTCACCCCACCATCAACCTTAGTCTGGACCAATCCACACAAGAAATCCACTTCCTGGACATTACAGTGCAAATAAGTGATGGCCACATAAACACCACCTTATACCGAAAACCCACCGTCTGCTATATGTACCTACATGTCTCCAGCTTTCACCCAGGACACACCACACAATCCATTGTCTACAGCCAAGCCCTAAGATACAACCGCATTTGCTCCAATCCCTTAGACAGAGACAAACACTTACAGGATCTCTATCAAGCATTCTTAAAACTACAATATCCACCTAGGGAAGTGAAGAAACAGATTGACAGGGCCATACGGGTACCAGAAATCACCTACTACAGGACAGACCCAACAAGGAAAACGACAGAACCACCACTGGCCATCACCTACAGCCTCCAGCTAAAACCTCTCCAACACATCAAGGATCTACAACCTATCCTGGAAGACAATCCCTCACTCTCACAAACCCTGGGAAGCAGGCCAGTCCTCGCTTACAGACAGCCCCGCAATCTGAAGCAAATACTCACCAGCAGCTGCACACCATACAATAGAAACATTAAACCAGGAATGTATCCTTGCAACAAAACCCATTGCCAACTCTGCCTGCATATCTACTCAAGTGACACCATCACAGGTCCTAACCACATCAGCCACACCATAAGGAGCTCATTCACCTGCACATCTACTAATATAATATATGCCATCATATGCCAACAATGCCCCTCTGCCATGTACATTGGACAAACCAGACTGTCTCTATGCAAAGAATAAATTGACACAAATCAGACATCAGGAATGGTAACATTCAAAAAACAGTAGGAGAGCACTTCAATCTCCCTGGACATTCAGTAACAGACTTGAAAGTTGCCATACTTCAACAAAAAACTTCAGAAGCAAATTCCAGTGTGAAACTGCAGAGCTGGAACTCATGAGCAAACTTAACACTATCAGACTAGGTCTGAATATAGACGGAGTGGCTAGCCCACTACAAAAAATAATATGCCCTTTTTTGACATTCACACCTTCTCATCAACTGTTGTGAATGGCCTCATCCACCCTGATTGAATTTACCTCTTTAACACTCACCCTCCTCACTGTGATGTAACTCACCCATCCTTGCATGTGTATATATACCTACCAAACGGAAGTTTCCACTTCATGCATCCGACGAAGTGGGTTTCTGCCCACAAAAGCTTATGCCCAAATAAATTTGTTCGTCTTTAAGGTGCCACAGGACTCTCTCTGTTTTATCCAGTAAATGCAAAGTATAAAATAATATTTTTAAAGCCTACAGAAAGCCAAGTAACAATAATAAATCACACAAGCTTTTCCTTTAGTAAAAAAAAAATTCTCTGTGATTTTTTAGATAGATCTTAGCTAATCATTTTGTAGGAAGAGAAAGAGAAGGGACAAGGAAGAAATAAAAGAAAGGGAATACTGTGAAGACTGTATCCTATTATAACAAAATTTTGTAAAAATAAACGAGACAGTCCCCAGTTCCACAAAGGAATCTCCATAGGCAGACACTCGTATCTACATGGAGTCCTACTGAAGTCAGCCAACCTCTACCTGGGCACAAGAGTCCATCCTTATGGATATGATTGCAGGATGGACCCCGTTATATTTACACCCAGTTTAGGGTCCCTTCACACTGCCAAAGTAGCATTAGGTTATGTCTACACAGCAGTTTAGAAGCGTCAGAATTCCTAGTTCAGGCAGTGGTACATGCACTAACTCTGCTCAAACTAGTGCCTAAAAATAGCAGTGTGACTGCAGTGGCACAGGCAGTGGCTTAGACTAGCTACCCAAGTACATTCCCGGAGGGATGAGCAGGATTGCATTCAGGCATCTAGTCCAAGCTGCTGCTTTTGCCACTGCATTCACACACTGCTATTTTTAGGTGCTAGCTTAAGCGGAGCTAGTGTGTGTTTATTTATCCAAACTAGATGTTACACTACCCAGATGCTGCATGGACATATCCTTTTAGTGCAAATGAGAATCAGGCTTACCTGTGCTCAGAGAGAGGATTTTTTGCTAGAATCTGATTTTTACCCCTACAATGTTTCTTTCACAACATTTCAGTTTCCATTTAACAGTTAAAAAAGCTGAAAACATTTTTTTTCGGTCAAGGTTGTGTGTTTTATTCCTGTGACATTTGGAAGAATTAATTGCTGATGACAGCTCTCTCCTCTCAGTGTAATAAACCACATCAAGATAGAGCGTTCCAACTCACAAAAACGGTAATTTTAGCAAGAACAAAAAAAAAAAAAAAAAAAAAGCTAGACTTGGTTTTAAAACGTAGACATATAATAGACTTGGATTTATAGATTGGTTACTGAAATACGCTTAAGTCCATTCCTACATCTTTAGCAAACAGAAAGTAGTTTTTCATCTGACAGCTGGATAATAACAAAGGCTGACAATTACATTCTAAATGTGAATTCTCTTATCTCTGAATACTAATCTTCGGGAAATTTCACTTAGCTATGTGGGTTGAACAACAGATTATATTTTGTAAAGATATTCACAAATCAGATTTCTGTTTCTGTTTGGTGGAAGTGACTAGAGTCATATTACTTGCTACAAAACATATACTTTAGCACAAATTTGATGAGTAAACCTACAGTTTAAAAAAGAAAAAAAAATCCTTCTGCACCAAAAAACCGATCACTGGCATCTTTTCTAGAGTTTATACCTTGTATAGAAGCCCATGTCAGTCACAAATGATCTGCTCAGAAACACAAATCTATGCAGAATGCCAACTGCAACTCTCACTGAGGAATTACAACATATAAGGGAGCTTCGGCGGCCCCTTTTTGCTCCAAGAAACAACAAATACTTAAACCAAAGGTTTTCCCCCAGGTTCGCAGTACTGAAAAATACAGACTGTGTGTTGTGAAGATAAAAATTAACAACTATATGAAAAAGTGCTTACAAGTGCTGCTTTTTACCAAGGCTGAATATATCCATTGCTTTGAAAAGGCAGCTACATAAAAATGATTATTAACAACTACTTATGTTTAACATGATCAGAGGAAGACAATGCATGTGTAAATTTGTTTTACCTGTATAAGTCTTGGATTTTATTTCCTAAATTTTAAAGTAAACTAATTATGCAAAGAGAGTAAGTAAAATATTATAGGCTGATTGCACTAAAAATATACAAACTATAATACAGAACAACGCAAAGGCAGAATGCTATATTTGTCACTTTTACTTCCTCTGCCATCAGCCCCCAAGATAGAGTCCAGACAAATGCCACATATAACAAGGCAAGAAAGAGCCAATTTTCTCAAGAGGAAATGGAACGATTGGTGGAAATGACTGAATTTTAGCAGATTGAAGTACAATGAAAGCTCAGTGAAAAGAAAACTTTGGTAAATTAAGACAAGGTCTTTCAGCTTCCCATTAAAATAATTACACAACACTCTCTTGATTAAGAAATGCATGTAAATGTACATAATTTTCAAACCTGATGTGAAGCTTATCTACTGTTAAAAAAAATACTTCACAATAAGTTTTTTAAAGCTAAAGCCATATTCACATGTGAATGATAATTGGGAGTTATTTAAGAACACCTTACTAGATGCCCGAAAAGCCCCAATCACACCCCTGAGGAAAAAGGCTGAGCTGGTATTAGAAAAACAAAACCAGACCAGGTTTAGAAGGAAAATGAAAGCAGCTAGGGAAAAAATGATATATGACAAATAGAGTAAAGATAAATCAGAATTTAGGAATTGTAAAAAATTGATAAGAGAAGCAAAAGGGCATAAGGAGAAATATCTGGATGCTATGAAGGCCAAAAATATAACTGGGTTAAAAAAAAAATTAGATAAATTCAAAGTCCATCAATGGCTATTTGCCAAGATGGTCAGGGATGCAATACCATGCCCTAGGTGTGTCTAACCCTCCAGCTGTCAGAAGCTGGGACTAGATGATGGGATGGATCACTCAGAATTGCCCTGTTCTGTTCATTGTCTCTGAGACATCTGACAATGGCCACTGTCGGTGCCAGGATACTGGGCTAGATGGAACATTGGTCTGATCCAGTATGGCTGTACTTATGTTATGTTCTTATGTTCAATAGATATTTCTGTTCTCTATTGGGAGGAAAAACAGATGATGTAATCTCATCATATGGTGATAACACTCTTTCCATTCCACTAGTATTGCTGATGTATGTTAAACAGAAGCTACTAATGCCCAGATATTTTTAAATCAGCAGGTGCAGATAATTTGCATCCAAGAGTTTTAAGAGAGCTGACTGAGTAGCTCCCTGGACCCTTAATATTGATTTTTCAATAAGTCTTAGATCACTGGGAAAGGTTCAGAAGACTGGAAGAAAGCTAGTGTTGTAACAATTTTTAAAAAGGGTAAATAGGATGACCCAGGTAATTATAAGCCTGGAAGTCTGATATCAATCTTGGGCAACATAATAGAGTGTCAGATACAGGACTCAATTAAAAAAAAATTAAAGGAGAGTAATATAATTAATGCAAATCAGCATGGGTTTATGGAAAATACATTCTGTCAAACCAACTGGATATTTTTTGATGAAACTACAAGTTTGACTGATAAAGTGTTGATGTAATATACTTAGACTTCTGTAAGGCATTTAACTTAGTACCTCATAACATTTTGATTAAAAACTAGAATATATAATTAACATGGCACACTTTAAAAACTGGCTAAGTGGTAGGTCTCAAAACATAATTTTTGTAATGGAGAATCGTCATTCTAGTGGGATCTCACAAGGATTGGTTCTTGGCCCTACGCTATTTAACATACTTATCAATGACCTGGAAGAAAATAAAATCATCACTGATAAAGTTTGCAGGTGACATAAAAACTGGGAGAGTGATAAATAATGAAAAAAGACAGTTCACTAATTCAGAGCGATCTTCATCACTTAGTAAACTGGGTGCAAGCAAACTGTGTGTGTTTTAATATGGTTGAGTGTAAATGTAAACATTTAGGAACAAAGAGTATACTACATACATACAGGATGGGGGACTCCATTCTGGGAACCAGTGACTCTGAAAACGATTTGAGCGTTGTGATGGATAATCAGCTGAACATGAGCTCCCAGTGTGATACTGTAATCAAAACAGCTTATGTGATCCTGGGATGCATAAACAGGAGCATCTCGAGTAATTGTAGCAACGTGTTTTTGCTTCTATATTTGGCACTGGTGTGACTGCTGTTGGAATGCTGTGTCCAGTTCTGGGGCCCACAATTCAAGAAGGATGTTGATAAAATGGAGAGAGTTAAGAGAAGAGCCACAAGAATAATTAAAGGATTAGAAAATATGCCTTACAGTGAGATCCCCAAAAAGTTCGATCTATTTTGCTTAATGAAGAGAAGGTTAAAGGGTGACTTGATTACAATCTCGAAGCACCTACATGGTGAACAAATATTTAATAATGGGGTCTTCAGTCTAGCAAACAAAGGTATAATACAATTCAATGGCTGCAAGTTGATGCTAGACAAATTCAGACTGAAAATAAGGTGTAAATTTTTGACAGTGAGGATAATTAACCATTGGAACACTTTACCAAGTGTCGTGGTGGTTTCTCTATCACTGACAATTTTAAAATCAAGATTGTACATTATTTTGGGGAAATTCTATGAAAAATGTTAGACAGGACTTCAGACTAGATGACCACAATAGTCCCATCTGGCCTTGGAATCTATGAATCTGTGAATATTTGACAACTATTTTAAACGTTGAACACACAAAAAGGATTTAAATGAAACTTTGAAATCTGATGCTCTCAGCCCATAAGAAGAAAATAGCATTTGTAAGTGTGACCTATGAATGCAAATACACTACCAATTGAGTCCAATCATAAGGTCCAATCTTATAGGGGTTATATTACTGAGTATTCAAATCAATGGGACTCCTCGTGCAAATAATTACTATGTAAAAACTTCACAGGGCTGAGCCACTAGATTGTAAGTTTTTGGAGGAGGAACTGTTCACATTTATGGTGCTGTAAAAATAACACAGTTGTCCTCACAATCATCAGAAGTTACTCTAACATATGTTGAAATTTCACATAGAGTGAGAGATGAGTCACAAAACATTTGGAGATAAAATACAGCATCCAGAAGTTTGACTGTTTAATCAAACCTCTTTGTCCTGGTAATCAGAATGGGAATTTGGTAATGTCATGTTTTCTCGTAAAATAATTGGTGCTGCATGGTTTCAGCAAGGACAGAAATAGTGGAAGAAGAGCTCTACTTGTGATGTTTTGGTAATTTGGCTTCTGGTCCCGGACACAAGTACAAAGGCCTGCAAAAATGTAGGAGGGGGAAAAAGACAAAAATTTTTGAAAAGTTCTCAGATTTGTGTTGGGTTTTGTATAATTTCTTCTTTTAATCTGATGGGTTCACTCAGACCTCATCAAATGCGGCAATGTTTGCTTTTGTATATCTTAATGCAGCAGACCAAACTGTATACCTTGACTTTAGCAAAGCTTTTGATACAGTCTTCCACAGTATTCTTATCAGCAAGTTAAAGAAGTATAGGTTGAATGAATGGACTATAAAATGGATAGAGAGCTGGCTAGATCATTGGGCTCAACAGGTAGTGATCAATGGCTCCATGTCTAGCTGGCAGCCGGTCACTAGCGGAGTGCCCCAGGGGTCAGTTTTGTTCAACATCTTCATTAATGATCTGGAGGATGGGATAGATTGCACCCTCAGCGAGTTTGAAGATGACACTAAGCTAGAGGGAGTGGTAGATACCCTGGAAGGTAGGGATAGGATACAGAGTGACCTAGACAAATTGGGCCAAAAGAAATCTGATGAGGTTCAACAAAGACAAGTGCAGAATCCACCACTTAGGATGGAAGAATCCCATGCACAGCTACAGACTGGGGACCGATGAGCTAGGCAGCAGTTCAGTATGGGCTCCCAGCTTTAGGCATGATTATTTTAACAAAAATATATTTTCACTGTTGTATACTGTTTTCCTCTTGGTCCTGCATTTTTTCAATGTGTTGCCTCCCATTTGAAAGACAGCGAATTGCAAGTGGAAGAGTTAGTTTTGAAATTGGAAACCATTAGCATAAATTCACTGGTGATGCTTTTTACATTTGTTGCTATTTTTTTCGATTTGTAGTGAGTGGATTATTTACACTGCACAGTATAAACAAAAATGCACATAAATATTTTTGTATATGTATTAACCTAATCTGAACAACATTTATATGTTTTCTGGAAAACAAAAACTATATTTATTCTAAATTATTCACTATTTATGTGCAGACAAATTCACATTTTAGAAACTAAAAAATTGAACTAAAGAGATTGATTTTTATTTGCTAAAGTTTTCTGCACTGGGATGAGTGTGGTACTTGTATATAGCTATCAATCTCCTTGAAGGATTTTCATATAGGCTTACACAATATTTAAATACTCAGAAGTGGTTAGGTGAATGCTAAAACAGCGTGAATAGTCTGCACATTGTTTAATTTCTTCAACAGGCAACCTACTGCATTATGTGGTCAATATCAAATCCATTGTTTTCAACAGGACTGAATTTCTGTTGTGTGTTTAATTTAATGAATGGCCTTAAAAGAAGAATGGAGTTATTTTCCTACTTCGTACACTTGATGGATTATATTTGAGGCAACTGAGCACTCCAGATGTGGTTTACTTTGTCATGATTGATAAATGTTACCTCAGATCCCATAGATTAGTTATTGTAAGCACAGCTAAAATGTAGGCCACTACAAGAAAAAATAGTTGAAAAGGGGAGGGAGGAGATGACAAGTTTTTTTAAAACAAGGGTTCATTGTGTATTTCTCTTCTCTTACAAGAGTTGAAGGGTAAATGTGATGTAATCTCAACTGTATTTTAGACTTCACAAATTGACAAAATTTAGACTGAGCTATTCATAAGCCATACATATGCAACAAGCTTTGCTTTTTATATTTTCATTATTCTGTCCTTTCATGACATTGTGCATTGAAACGACTGCAGCTGTCACAGAAAAACCACGCTCCTTTAAATCTTGAACAAACCAGTTCAGTGGTAGATGAAAAACTAATGACAATTTAAAAGAATATTCAGATAGAAAACTCTAATGAATAGGGGTTTTTTTTCATAAAATGATGAATGGCTTAAATTTTACAGGAAAGAAAAATGGAGTTGGAATATCCTGGCCTGTATTTTCATGTGGTGGCCATTCCATGGTCTTTCATAGAACAACAAAAAAAAGGGGGGGGAGATAAGGGGGGGAAGACCTATTAGATCTTTTCATCCCCCTGCTAATGCAGAATTGTTCCCTACAGTATCTTCCCAAAGGTTTTGTCAAGGCTAGTATTCAAATGAATCAAGTAAAAGGATTTCCATTATTTATCTAAGGAGACTTTCCACACTCTGATAGACCTCTCTATTAGGTTGGGGGTTTTGGGGGGCACAATTTCATCCCATTACTCCTAAATATAACACTCAGGTGACCAGAAGAAAATTTTCCTTCTTGAGGTTTGCACTTATCAAGTACTTGAATACTGGCATCATGCCTCTTCTTACTGGTCATCCAGCTAAACTACACATACTTTCACACACACAATCTTTCCTTTAAGTCCTTTTTTTAAGTTCCTTAATTATTTCTGTTGATGTTTTCTGGATTCCCTGAACTATGTTGACATCTTTTTGGTACTTGGGTGTTTAAAATGATACACATTGATTCACTTTAAGGTAATTTGTATTTAAGTGCATTTTCAGCTTTTATAATTTCTTCACTTTTTTTAGTCATCTCCCACAGGACACTCAGTAATATGAGCTCAATAATGCAGAAGTATATTCATCTAAGACTATTTTCATCATATACACTTCCCATATAAAACTGCCTGAGAATTTTATTAACCCTTCTAACTGCTGAGGTTTAAATGGAAATATAATTAATTAGTCATATGGCTAACATTCATAATAAACCACCTTTAGAAGATCCCTTACCAGCATTTCTATTCAGCTGAGACATAATATTAACCAGCAGCAAAACTCTATTCTTGCTTTTATTCTACTCTCGTATTTATTTTACATGCTATTATGTAAGTACAGTAATGTACATTTTCGCCCTTTGTAACTATTCTTGTCCATTTCCCTTGGCCTCTATTTAGGAAGGGGAATCAGAAAATACATTGAAAGCAGAGGAAATACCTTCCCATAAAAAAAAAAAAAATGGAAAACAGACTCAGTGAATAAACTTATTTTACATTTATTTCCAACTAATGAAAACAAGTAAAAGAGAACCCTATAAAAGTGAAATTGCTGGAGTATCAGAAGATGCAGAATCCTTTACAAGATTTTTCCATCTCTCTCCTCTGATGATTTGTGAATCTGTCTATACAAACTGAGAATATGTCTTCACTGACACCGGCAAATTTGCCACCGTCAGATTGATCTATCCAGATTGACTGAACAGTCAGTGAAGACCCACTCAATCGATCCAGAAGTTGACTTGGTAAAACTACCCCCTCAAGTAGCGCAGCACAGTGAAGACGCCACGTACAACAGAAGTTAAGAAGTCGATGGGAGTTACGCAAGCTACCCTGTGTAGCTTGAGTAACTCCTGTCAACTGCCACCAAATTTTAAGGTAAGTGTAGACCAGTCCTTTGGAATTCTGGTTGACACTGACATTATGAGGTTTACTACGAAAATTGCTGTACCACGAATGCTGCGATGTATTACCAGTCTGAAAAAGCATGTCTTCCTCAGACTGAGGACAATGGGAAGGTACTTAATGTTAATGACAGTGCTTTGAATGAACCATATAGATACTTTGCTCAAGATGAGAAAGCAGAACCAGTGAAAATTTATCAGAAACAGAACAAATGAAGTCAGATGTTGAAAGGGATTCATATAAATTAGAGAGTCACACAGAAAGAGGAAGAATTGGGCAGGAGAAAGCAAGGTCACAGGAGCTGGGGAAGAAGAATCCATGAGGGAGAAACCATTCAGTATGTAACAACATCCATGAGGCAGAGGAAATTCTACCTGCTTTTCTTCCTTCCTGGATACTGATGGTCCCCAAAGACTCCCAAGGAAAGGGTGAGCTAGTAAGGGGAACTATGCTTAGGACATTCACTGTTTTCTAAATGTATACCCTCTGGTGCTTTATAGGATTAAATAAAAGAGCATAAGTGAAAAAGCAATGGGGTTGGACTCTGGGCAAAGAGAGAGAGAGAGAGAGATGTTTCACAACTACTGTGTGCCTCCAGAGAGAAACTGTAAACCAGAAGTTTCACACTCTGAGGTGGTGTTCTGAGAAAAGATGTGTTTAACTACAGAGGCATCCATGAGGGTCAGCACTGAACTCAAAGAGGTTACACAGCTGGACAGTGGACTCCAGTTCTTAGAATGGAGTGTTAGTCATAAGGTCTGTGCTCTGAGAGCATGCACAGAGACCCCAAGATTGGGTAGAGACTGGGTGACATTCAGGCCCTAGGGGTTTAAAACTTCTAGGAATCCAGAGGCTTGCATCCCCATCACAAGCAGTTCAGTGGGTGGCCATCAACAGGACACCTGTCAGCATGTGTGCCTGATACCACTTCATCTTTTTCTCACTTCAGTTAATAGATTAGTTACTCAGTAAATTCCAAATAGTGGAGGATGGGTGATAGAAATGTAGAGCTGGAAGGGACCTATGATTCTGTGATACCATGATAGTCAAGTAACTGCTTCTTAATCAAGATCATAGCAGGAGAGCTATATACATGGGAATCAGATGATTTAGAGAATGTGGAGACCCCCTTCCCAAATCCCACTCACTGTAGCGGTCCACCTTGCCTGGCCCTCTGCTTTCCCCCAGGTTCTGCTCCCCTGGTGTTCAGGACTCCACAAAAGACTCACCACAGCATTGTGTTTGCAGTCACCCATGCTTGTTTATTTACAGTGCTCACAGTTAAGTCCCCACTCCTGCCCCAGATATCCTAGGGGCTCTGAGGCTCAGGGCCCTGCTTCCCACCAGGCAGTCTGACAAACAGCCTCCTCCTGCCCTGCTTGACCACGCCTCTCCCCCTTGTTTCCTGCCCTGGCCTATACATCCCTCTGACCAGGTCACCAGCTGTTCCAGTTCACCTATTTACTCCTGGCTCTGACTCAGCCTAATCAGTCCTGCACCTGCTCCAGCCCCTTGGGCCATGGCCAACAGAGACAACTGAGGGGTTTATCCCCTCTACTCTGTCACACCCACCTAGCAAGTATCTGGAGATCTCCAAGCTGCAGAGATACTCTTACAACACTTCTGTACCACAAGAAAATCTTTGCAAGCCATAAGAGAGAAGGAATGCACCTCACCATGAAGATCACTGGGGGCCAACATTCCACTCCCATGTCTGTGACTGCATACACACATACACACACATACCCCACCCACATATAAAATAATCCGAATCAGAATAATAAAATCAGATCAGTGACATCTGAGATACAAGCCTCCTTAGAACTCTCCATCTTCATGCAAAACCTTCCTTCCCTGTCCTGTCTTCACGTTCCCCAGGTTCACAACCTTACAAGCCATACTTGATTCTTCGCTTTTATTTACTCCCTACATATAGGTTTTTGTTAAATCCTACAACTTCTTCCGTCACATTTCCAAAATATATCTTTCTTTCCACCACTCCTCCCAAAAACCTTTGACAATCTGCCACGTTAGTTACTACAGCCTCTTTTTGCTCTTTAGTCTTTATAATGCTTGCCTCGCTCCTTCCTGTTAATCTGTCCAAAATGATTGCCAAATTCACCTTCCTTGACTGTTATTCTGACCAGATCTCACACACACCCCTCCCTTTACAAGTCCCTTCTCTGGACCTGGATCCTACTATGCATCAATTTCAACTTTCTCATTCTTATTTACCAAGTTCTGCCCAGCTCTGATCCCTACCTACATCTAATCATGGGATTCCTCTTTGGGTCATTCAATCAGCCACTTATGCACCTGTCTCTATACTCCTATATTACCCTTCTCCCATAAGCACCTCCCTTCCTTTCTCCCATCATCCTCTTCATCTCCTTGATCCTGCAGTCTCATCAACCTCTCTTGATGTTTTCAAATGCCTCCTCAAAACTCACTTTTCCCCAGTTCCTCAAACAAAGATCCTCTGATTCCCTTTAAACAATAAAACACTTAAAATAATTTGCTAAAAGAAAAATCTATGAACTCATATGATTCTTACTATAACAGAGCAACCCCATAAGCTTATATTCCTTTATCTCTTTCTATACCACTATTGGCTTGTATGCCACTCAATGTCTTGTGTAAATATGATTAATTTAGAGTGTAAGCTCTCCAGGACTGACTCTGAGTTTGGCTTTGGAAAATGCATCACACCCTTAAGTGCTATGTTAAATAGTAATAGTAAACATTAAGAAAATTATATAGAGTTTTCTATGTTTTGGTCCAGAAAACAGTAGATTGTTAACATCTAATAGCTATTCTGGCTTCCTCACATGAAAAATAAAGCATCAGATTTTTGAAGTTTTAGCCTGACTGTCATGGGTTTGCCTAAGCCAGGGGATGTCTTGTAAAAGTAAGATTCCCTTCATTTTACAGCAATAAACTGAAATTTAACTAAAAATGACCACCTGAAGGTTTTTCAATTCTGTAACAAACAGCAGCCATTTGCTGATCCAGCCTAGAAGTGTAGTCAGAACTAGGCCACTGAGCAGGCCAAGTTTCTTGAGTTAAGATGTGGAAATACTTCCTCCCTTGTTCTAGCTGCACTCAGAACTGCCCCTTAGAAGAAAAAGCTACCTTTTTGTATCTTGCCTGCTGGGCCCTAACTGGTTTCTGCCTCCTCCAAGCCCTTCTAGCTGCTGGAGGGCCAATTATTGTTGCTTCTGGGAGCAGATGATACTGGGTGGCCTCTCTTGATTGATACTGGAGGTCTGCTCTTGCTGCCATTTTTCTCCAAAAAGACACTTTCAGTTGGGGTGCACCAAGGTGGTGGAGCGTCCAGCAGGGGGCAGCAAATGTCTGGTAGACATCACACCAAGATAAAGAGATCTATAAGGAATGAGCTCTTAACCTATATTTGGGTTTGTTTGTTCCAGCCTGTGTAAAGATAAAGGCAATAGACATTTCAATCCTTGCATACTTTCATTATTTATGAAACATAACATAACTATTTAATAAAATACTACATTTTGAAATTTACTAAACTTGAGATTGTGAATACTTCAAATGATAACAGAAAATTACTGCAGAGCACAAGCAAACAGAAGACTAGTTCACTTGAAGAGAGCTTGTTAAAAGCATTATAAAACTATATCTGTGGTATAAAAACTGGATACTAGTGAAAAATACTTCTAATTACAATGTAGTTTTGTTAAAGAAGTAAATCAATAACACTCAAAAACCTAGGCCATCTAGCTCCTTGACTGCAAATGTGTTGATTCAATCACTATGAAATCAAACAGTTTTCTCTTTCAATCATATTATCACTTAAAAGATCTTTTACCTTGATAGGGAGATCTGATTTAATGGATGCTAAGACCTAAATCAGATTTCTCCTCCTGAAAAGTACAATTTAAGTTAATAGTCCAGACTCCAGAAGAGACAGACTGTGAAAGAACCATTACTCAGTAAGGAAGTTTATTTGCCTTTTTACAGTTCTGTTGGTTCTAATGATAGCACAGATACTACCTTTGCTGAACCACTGCATTCAGTTTTTAGTGGTGATGAGGGAACACACTGGAGTATTTTTGTAAATTTATTCAAACTACCATGTGCAGCTTTTGAAATGTACCTTAATGTCTGGAATAAGTGAATCCTTTTTGTATTTTTGAGGGGATCAGAGCTTTAGATACTGCTACAATATACAATACAATACAATAGGTACAATACAGACTAATCAACACAGCTGAAAACAATCCAAATTGTGTACTGAGTGCAGAAGAAGTGATTTTCCATGGGGAGTGGTGTAAAAATGGAAATGCAGGATGGGTAAGTGGCAATAAGAAGTGCTTTGAGATCTGGGCTGGTAGGAGAAGGCCACTAAGAGTAAATCTACTCTGTAGCTGGGAACGTGTTTCCCAGCACAGGCAGACACATGCTAGCTCTGTTTGAGCTAGCATATTAAAAATAGCTGTGTGGCCACTGCTACAGGGGAGTGACTTGGGCTAGCAACCCAACCCCCAGGGTATATACTCAAGCAGCTACCCTATGTTGCTATGGCCACACTGCTATTTTTAGTGCACTACCTCAAGCAGAACTAGTGTGTTTCTGTGTACCTGCTCTGGGAAAGATGCTGTGAGCTGCAGTGTAGACATACCCGAAAAAGTAAGACGGGCCTAGAATAAGGACTGGAGCTATAGAAAAAGGAGAAGAGAAAAACAAAGAAGCCATGGACGGAGGAGGAGTGGAACCTTAGGGGAAAATTTTAAGCCCAAATAGCTAATCTGAGTACTGGGTAGATATGAAGGGATGGGCAGGGAGTGAATGAGGCTGTAGAGGAACTCTGTGAAAGTTATTTTAGCCCCATGACTGAAGTATTCTTATAGATGCCCAATATGATCCTAAAACAGGGAGGTCTGGATGATCTGTATGGTGATGGTGGTGACTGATCTGGTTCTTCCCCTGCCCTTTGCTCAACCCAGTGTGCCTCTCCACTATCTGCCTCTTGTATACTTCCAGACAAAGAGACTCCACAGTTGTAGATGCCGCCACCCATGCCACCCTCCTCTGCCCCTAAAATCCAACTCCCTCACTTGCTTAGCAGAACTAAGTAGGTTCTGCTGGAAGGGGGATTCCGTAGCCAAAGAAGCAGGGTTTAGATTTACTCCACAAAGAGCAGAAAGAACCTGACAGAAATATAGTCCCTGTTACAGGGAAAGAGAATAAGAGAGAGATCAAGGAGAATATCTGAAAGGACAATAGGAGTCTCTGGAGCAGACAAGCCGCACAGAGGGAGAAGAAAGGAAAAAGACAATTGAGAATCTCAGATATCTGTTCTGGACTATTTGTGAAACTAAGGTGCCTGGATCTATTCAAGTTTGACACTGATTTTCCCTCTACACTGGAGCAGAATAAGTGCAAAATAAGAAATTGCGTTTGTGGGCTACCCTTGTTCTAAACCATAAATTTCACTATTGTCTAAGATGAGATCCTGCCTTGATGACTTAGATTCTCTACTACCATAGTCACTGACCCAGACAGAAACATTGCAATGGGAAAGAAATCTGACATTTTCTACATTCCTATAAATAAATGACCTTTGGACACAGCATACACAACTCTAAGGCCCACCGATGCCTGAGATAGAATATCACCAACAGTTTAGATCAGTGGTTCCCAACTTGTGGGCTGCGGGGTCTTTCAAAGTGGCCCGCCGCTCCCCTCCCACTGGTTGCAGAAGGGCGCTTCTGCCTAAGGACCTCGGAGAAGCACGTTGCCACAGGGCTACAAGAGTTGCTGCAGCCAAAGGGACGGGAGATCAGCAGTGGCATACTGTGGATCTATGGGAGCCAAGCCTACATTTATGCCCTCCTGCACGGGGCAGGAGGGGTTCCAGCGTTGCCCCCCAACTGCCCTGTGGAGAGGGAATCTGTACCTGCAGTGGGGGTGGGCGGGACTTGAGGGTGGGCGCAAATGAAGGCCTTGCTCTGTTGCCCACGCCCCCCAACTTACCTGCCATGTGGCGCCCACCTCTCCCGCTCCATCTCCGCAGCCCGGTGCCTGCTCATCTGGGGGAGGCCTCACCCCCTGGCCTGGAGGGGCCAGGCTGGCCCTTCATGATACGCAGGCACGGGGGCGCCCCTCAGCCTCCTTCCCCCCATGAACGGCCAGCCTGGCACCCTGCACTTACCCACCGCTCCAGCCCCACAGCGCAGCCACCAGCTCGGACTGGGTGGCCTCACCCCCCAGCCTGGGAAAGGCCGGCCCAGTGCCCCCACACAGGCTGGCACTCGGGAGCCGGGTCCGTTCCCCCCCGTCCCATTCTTGGTATGCCACTGGAGATCAGTGCTCTCCTCCCCCTGGCTGTAGCAGGGAGTATAGCAAAACACTCCGCCTGGGTCCCTAGGCATTTGGGTCCCTGCTGGAGCCAGAGGGAGCAGGGAACACTGATCTTCCATCCCTCTGGTTGCAGAAGGGAGCCACTGCCTAGGGATCTAGGTGGAGCACATGGGGCTACAGGACACATGTGGTTTCCCTGCTGCAGCCAGAAGGTAGCCTCCTTGCTGAACTCCTTCTGTCTGGCTGCCGTTGGGGGATGTGTGTTGCTGGCGTAGACCAGGGGCCTTTCAGGGTTGTAAAAATGATATCTGTGGCCCTCGAGCCAAAAATGTTGAGAACCACTCGTTTAGATCATATGTCCCACATTTACTAAACAGACAGCTAGAATCATGTAGAATCATGTTTTGTTCTCAGTTCAAATACATTTATATGAAGCTACTTCAGGAGTAGCACAGATCAGCAAATAAATCTCTTGCAAGCCCTTAACCCAACTCTGAATATCACCAAAGGTGAAGATTAGAAAAAATAATAATGTCCCTGGACACAGAAAGGTAGAGTCAGCCATGACAAAAAAAATGAATAATCTTTCCTCGCACCAATAATTCCATTTCTGAAGAGTTTGCTCAAACTCATTGCTAAAGCAGCTATTTGATTTACAGTTAGACTGTCACAACATTTGTGAATTTTAATTTCTCTCTGTTCTTTTTAAATGTATCTTAGATACCCACAGAGATAACTGGGCAGTTAATCATTCTATTAGATAAGCACTTTGTGATGGCTTTAGCTCTTGCCATGTTTATCTGACTGAGCAATAAAGCATGACAAGAAACATGCTGTTGTGACAAAATCAGATTATTTGGGCATTCAAGACTTAAGGTTAAATGTCAAGTGCCTTCAGACAAGCAAGTTCTCAATTTGCCAATGAGGTTTATGATGCCATTAACTGATAATGAATGACTCGTCACAAATCCAAAACAATGTTAAGTATTTAAGTTTGAACACAAAACTTATTTTAAAGGTATTTTTATGTTAGCTCAAACTACCCAATTAAATGCATTTCAGGTAATTAATTTTAGGAATAAAGGAAGGTCTGATCAAAAGTACTAGCTATGTGTACTGCTGCAAAATACTTACATTTCCCTTGGTATATAAAACCCATCCTAGTGATGCAGATGGAATATTTTCCATTCTGGCAAGATAGCTACAGCTCTAATAGCAATAAAATAATTTCCCACATGAATCAATGGGTAAAAATATCAACTGAAAGGGACAACTTTTTTTTTAATTTTTCAATTAGAGACCCCAAAACTAGTTCTCCAAGTGCTTCCTTGAACATATCTATTTACGGATGTAAAACAAACACTCAAAACCCACCAAATATAATCTCCTTTTTTTGTAGGGATCCATATTACCTTACTAATATAGTCTGAAAAATCTAATTCCACAATGTGGAATGTGAAACACAATGAGTTTCTTTCCCTGGTGAGATCATACAACAATTTTACATACTGAGCTAATCCTAAAAAGGTAGGTGATAAAAGACATCCTGGTTTCTTTCAAAACCAAACAAGCAAAACACAGTTGCTAATATTATCTATGGCCAAATAATTTAATCAGTTAATTAGAATTCTTTACTTATGTTACTATTCAAAAACCAAGTGTGAAAGACATCATGCTTACAACACCAGCTTGACATAAACTGCACACGATGGAGCACTTATGTTGATGCAAGAGCTTCATTTATGAAAGAGCTTCACTTACATCTTTTATAGAATTAATACTATATATTAGTACATATTGGAAAGAATAGCTGTCATTTCAAAAGATGCATCAGTGATTTATTTGTGAAATTCTTAGAAGAGGAATGCTCCAGAAATGGTTAGTTATAGGCTGAAGTAGAACATTATGCTGTAACATTATATTAAAAAACTACATTAAAAATACGTTAAGGTTGCAAACTCAAGCACTCAGAAGTTAGGAAATGCCTGAATTAATTCAGACCTCTTGTTCATATGCATTTGAAACAGTTTAATTAGATCATTACATAAGAAACATATTATACTTAAGAATTTTAAGAATTAAACTTAATTATATCATTACATAAGACCCCCAACAAGCTCTACCACTTTAAGGTATATGTCTACACTGCAAAGAAAAACCTGCAACACCAAGCCTTGATTAACTGACTCAAGCTCACGGGGCTTGGGCTGCAGGGCTAAAAAAATAGCAGTATAGACATTTGGGCTGAGGCTGGGACCTGAGCTCTGAAACCTGACAAGAGGGGATGGTCTTGGAATGTCTGCACTGTGGGAATGGGAATGTCTGCACTGTCAATTGACTGGGGCTTTGAGACTTTGTGCTGTGGGTTCTTCTTTGCAATGTAGCCATATCCTCAGCTAACAGAGCAACCAACTGCAGTAGTCTGTTTTCATCCTCTATGTTGGTCTCTGCTCCTCCCTATTCCTTGATTTCTGTAATCCCTACTCCTCACCAATTTCTCAGCCCTCTGCCTTCTCATGCCCGGGTGATACCGGGTGGAGCTTTGAGAGCACAGTCTCCCTGCTCTTAGTTCTTGTGCCAGGAGCCACAGCAGTCCCTGGTTCAAGGAAGATGCAATTCAATTCAAAGGAAATTCTTGCTTTTTCCCCCACAGCCCTCGGCTGGAGCATTCTCAGTTATTGGAATCTTCAGAGAATTTAGTTGTCAAATTCTAAGTTTCTACTGACTGTGTGAACTGAATTTTTCAGAGGCTCATAATTGGGTCTCATTTCAGTAGATTTTTACAGGGACAGTAAAAGGCACTTCCCTGACACCAAGGTGACTCCTGTCAAATTAAGTCCCTGGTCCAAGACTTCAAGGTGTCACAATATTTCCGCATGGGCAAAACAACATATTTTTCCCTAACCTTGTCCTGAAAAATGGATTAATTATTTTTTCTAAGAACAATTCAGTCAATGGCAGACACCCAGCATGGAAAATTTCAGCTGAAAAAGTTAAGATTTCGGCAAAATTATAAGGAACTGAAAAAAAAGGTATTTTAATGGAAAGCATCGGGCAGCCAATGATACCTATAAGAGCTAATAAGTGATAATATGAGGCATGGAGAAGACAAATGTATATTTTGGAAGCGCAATTATTGAATCTTTAGAAATACGAAAAAATGTAGAATGGGAAATTTTTGCTATTTCTCCCCCTACTTCCCACTAAATAAATAATTGAATATCAATATAATCAATAACAAGAAGATATCAGTTTTTAATCATGTAAATGCTTCGACAGTTCACTAATTCTCCTGCTCCTCATGATGCCACTAAATAGCTGCAAGTAACTACCCCCACCTTTATTAATCTTTTGTTTTATAGTTCTAATACCATTTGTGTAACAGGAATAATAGCATTTCTTTTTTCACAGGGATGTTATGAAGCTTAGATCATTAATGGCTGCAAAGTGCCTTGAGATCATCTGATGGAAGGAGACCTAAAAAGTACAAAGTGTTATTATTTGGAAAGCATTACAGGCTTCCTGGGAAGTGTCCATTTGCATGTTCAGTTTAAGTGCCCAGTTTTGAAAATTGGCCCATAGGTGCTACTAGAAAACTATTCACACCAATTATGATTCAGCAATATTAGCAGGGGGCCAAACCAACCTAAATTTAATATGCTATTAAATACAGCCCTGAAACTGTACTAAAACATTTGATACAGTTTCTTCAGTCCTGTAAATATTGTAGCCACACTCTCAGAGATCTCCCATACTCACTCTGCATTGCTCATTTCTCATTTCACGTGTTATAGACATTCCCACCATGCTTTAGCCTGGTACAAAAGTCCAGTTTCAGTGCCACTGTAATGTTTGCTATGCATTCCTGTGAGTCAAATGCAATTTCATAGTACTCAGACTTCAGGGATGAAGTGGGTCAAATTCAGATGTGATTCTAAATTGCTGTACATTAAACCTTCTACCAGTCCCTTGAGTGTGTAAATTACACTAATTTAGGCTCAAATTCTGTTATTCTCCTAAACTCGTACTCACTGACTGATCTGTAACTTACACTTAGGGTTGGTACCTCTGAGGTAAAAAAAATTGGGACATACAGGATGGTCCTGAGCTCATAAAACAAGACAGCTAGCAGTCAGTGTGTAGTGAGCACCCTTGCAGATTTCCCAGAACAGCTACCTCAAAAAAGGAACAATCATGGGAAATCTTCAATAGATGGCAACTCTATTTACATCCCTTTACACATCACATCTGAATTTGTCACAGTGAGGATAAGAATCTAAACTGGTGCAAAGTGGAATGCTAAGGGACCATGACAGTTATGCAACAAGAAAAGCAATTAAAAGGAGGAGCAAGTAGGTACATTTTTAAATAGGCTATCCGCTATGATCTTGTGTACACCAGGAAAATGAGTGTCTGTTTTTCTGCAATGGTGCAGCTGCACTGAAACTATCCATGGTGTAAGGGCCAGTGTAGATAAAGCTTAGGTGCTTTTATCATTGGGTCATGAAAACTCACTTCTCAGAGGGCAATGAGGGAGAGAGTAGTAAAAACATGTGACAGCCCTCTTTCCACTAGTAATTATATCACTGGCAGCAATGGTTCAGCTACACTGCTTTAACTTCCAACTGAGTTTGTAAGCAGTGTGGCAGATAGCTGGCTTCACCCTAGTGGGTCTCACACTTTTGTCTCTCGTAGTGGGTCAGGATGTCACCAGTTACCCCATCTCCTCAGGGAGGGGAGTATGGACGCAGGCCCACCTTCTCCTCCGGGTCCCAGCCCAGGAGCCCTATGAGTGGCAGCTTTGTGCTATTGGCACCATATTCAGAGCTGCAGTCTTTCCCCTGGGCTAATTTCCCCCCTCTGTCCTTCTAGCTCCTCAGGCCCTGCTCCCTGGCTGCCTGGGGCTGGGCTTCCTTACCCAGCCCTCCGTGCCTGGGGCAGTATCAGTGTCCTGCTTGGGCAAACTTCTCCCTCCTGGGCCCAGTACCTTTCTCTGTACTCCTCTCTGCTCCTCCACACAACTCTGCGCTCCTCCACATAGGATGGCACACTTCCACCTCACACCCTGTCTGTCTGGAGCAGAGGGTTTTTATCAGGCACCTGACAGGGCCTTAATTGGCCTCAGCTGGTCCTAACTGCCCTCTAATTACTCTGGCTAATCTGCGGGGAACAGAGCCCTGAGCATTCTGAGGCTTACATACCTCCCCAGCAGCAGCGTGACCAGCGCCATGGGTAAGTGCCGTGGGCTTCACACCGTGAGAAAGCTTCGCAGCCACCGTCGTGATCAGAAATGGAATGACAAGCAATACAAGGCGGCCCACTTGGGTACTGCCCTGAAAGCCAACCCCTTTGGAGGAGCTTCCCATGCCAAGGGAATTGTTCTGGAAAAAGTTGGTGTAGAGGCTAAACAGCCCAGTTCTGCCATCAGGAAATGTGTCAGAGTTCAGCTGATCAAGAACGGCAAGAAAATAAAAGCCTTTGTTCCTAATGACGGTTGTTTGAACTTCATTGAGGAAAACGATGAAGTTCTAGTCGCTGGCTTTGGTCGGAAAGGTCACGCTGTTGGTAACATTCCTGGTGTTCGCTTCAAAGTTGTCAAAGTAGCCAATGTTTCCCTCTTAGCCTTGTACAAAGGCAAGAAAGAGAGACCGCAATCATAAATTCCTGCTATGCCATCTAGGGTACTAATAAACCACTCTCCTACTGCTTTCCGCCCTTGCTATATCACACCAGTTAGTGACAAAGTTGGCTCCAAATATGATTTTCCTAGTGTACACAAGACTATAGGGGATGACTTACTTTAAAATGCACCTACTTGCATACTTTAATTAATATACTGTTAATAACTGTGGCAGCTAACGCTGCATGTCCTCTGAGCATTTGATCCCTTCCAGAGGCAAGATAGGATAACTGCCCTGATATTCCCATTATGTGCCACAGCCAGTTTGGTTAGGCAGCATGATAGATGTGGCTGAACAAACACTGTTGACACTTGTTTATGTTGCAAATTAGCTAGGTGCAGACACAGTTCATTTGTTTGTTGTGACTGGGTAGATAAGGAGGTCACCCTCTAATTACCTAGTTATTTTACATAAAACAGTATTTACAGCATACATGGGGCCCTAGAGTCCCTCATTGGGAATCCTACTTGGAGTAGGAGACACAGAGGCAGGACGCTCAAGTAGGGCTGTTTGAAAAAATGCCATCTAACCTTTTTTTTTTTGAAGAAAAATTAAATTATGAGCAAAATGAATGTTTTTGTGGAAAGTATTTGTTCTCTTCCAAAATTTGGATTTATCATTAAAAAAAAAAAAAAAAAACACAAACACTGAAAATTATCAGCCAAAATCTAGTCAAAATTTTCTTCAGGAGAAAGAAAAAGAAAGACCGACACACATGATTTTCTTAATCATTTTACTCTTGAGTTTTATTCCCAGGATATGTGCATGCTACAGTGTCTACAGCAGCATAGCTACGGAACTGCAGCTGTGTCACTGTAGCGGCGTAGTGTAGACGTTTCCTACATCAATGGAAGGGGGTTTTCTGCCTAATCCTCCTCTCTGAGAGGTGTTAGGTAGTTGCCGAAAGAACTCTTCCGTAGATCAAGCTGATTCTACAGTGTGAGTTAGGTAGACCTAACTAGGTTGCATAGCTCACCACATTTTTCACAGCCTTTGGTGATGTAACTAGCTTGATCTAATTTTTAGGTGTAGACCAGATTCTAGTTTTAACACTGCTTTTTTTGTGATACGTTGGCAATCACTTAACATCTCTGTCTCCATTCACTCGTTTTTCAAATGCATATACTAATATTTGTGACGTGAAGCTTATTGTTTTTAAAGCATTTTAACAGCTACCAATGAAGGAGACTATCTATTATTAATATACAATAATTATAATATCTTTGTATATTACCAACTGTCAGATTTTTTTTTACTTCTTTTAGCTGTATTTTTTTCTTTAAAAGATGTAAAATGTGTTCAGCATGCTAGATGGCCACCATTTTATGCCATTATAAATCAAAACAAAGAAACAGGTAAAGTCACCATGGAGTGCTGAATTTTCTAAATCATACTATAGGATATTCTAGTCCATGTAAAAGGGAATTCAATTATATATTTTTTCACCTCTTAAATAAGGTAATGCCATGTCATTTTAGCTAGCAGTTTGGTCTTCAGAGCGGTTTTCTTCATTTTCTCATTTGCAAATATTTGGGCAACAGATCAAGTTATACAATATCTTTGTGGCACAATTGGATCCAGGAGGGGTCAAGATCATGTTTAATAAGCATTAAAAAAATCCCAACCTCTTGAATCTATTCGAGGACAGTGGTAAGTGTGGAAAAAGAGAGAGAGAGAGAGTCATCCCATTCTCCATAAACATCTGCAAATCTATGCACTGCTTCACAGTGTATAGTAATTGTGGAACCAATTACACCATGCATTCTGCAGCTGCATAGTCTTTGGTACCTTAAGATGATGATGTTGGAAAGAACATCGCTAGCCTCACTCTTAGCTACATCATTTTCCCTGTTTCACAAGAGCCTTTTCAAAATATTGCATCTGCCACTGGCTAAACGCCATTTATATTCCAGGAATCTGTCTCTTGGTGTTGCATATTTCTAGCACTGCAAGGCCATTTCTAATATGAGAGCCTTCTGGAAATGCCTCTCTATCTGGAGGTTAACAAGGGTAATACACTGTATTTGAAATGTTCCTGCATTTTTGCATGGTACACAAAGCTTCTCTATAAATCATAGCCTCTTAAATTTTCACCCTCATATCAAAGGAAGAAAGAAAACCACTTCATTTCAATGCAGCTATTTTAGCAGAAGTTATTTAAAATTCTAGCTCAATTATAAATAATAGTTATTGTTCTACATTTACATGACATTATGGTGAGATAGCATATGCATAAACCTCTCCTTAATATTGATAAATAGGTCTCGCTCGCAATTGCTGAATTCAGCAGCACCTCTTGCTGAAAAAATCAGCTGACTCTGTGCACTCTGTAAAACCCTGTCTTGTAAATATGCTTTATCTTGCTAATTTATTCATCAATTCTCCCTAGCTTTTTTCAAAAACTCTGCTAAATAACTAAGCACCAAAATACCATTTTTATGAAATACTAGTATCTGAAAATGTCGATATTTCCACTCTCAGCCACCAGCATTAATGGCTAAGTACAGCTGTGAAACAAAACTTTAACCCTTTTATTACTCTCTCAGGTTGATTGATCCAGAACTGGCCTCAGGTGAAAGAGCGTTTCAGGAAGAATTCCTTACACTACATAGCACATTTGGGGACTGCAGGATTATGACATCTGGGCACATCAAGAGGGTTCAATGAGCTAGAAATCTGGGCAGAAGGCAAAATGAGATGCAGTTCAATGTCACAATCATTTTCAAAGATTGTGGCTCCTGGTGGGCAATAGGGCCTGATGGCATATTGGAAGAGAGTGCTGACAAAGCAAGGCGTCCTAATGTGAGGATCTGTAGACCACATTTCTCCTTTAACCAAAGATTTTCTGATTATAGTGTGCTAGTACTTAACATGGTGATTACAATAGTGTGAAATATGCAATTCAAAATTGAATACATTCTGGACCCTCTGTTGCCATACACTTTGTGGAGTCCTTTTCATCAGGGCAAAGCGAATGTAAAATAGGTGTTAAGTGCTATAATTCTTGTTTGCTAACATTTTACACCTACTTTTCACTAGTGATATAGTACATATATATTTTACACATAAAAAGATGATTGAGCTTAGACAAAAATCAAAGAGTTGAACCTGTTTCTATGAAACAAGAAGAAATAACGACATTTATGTAGATTATTAACATGGGATAATGGAAAAGAATAGGAAAAATATGAAAAAATTGTAGAAACCAGTTTGTAAAAGGGTGGAAAGAGGAAGATGTATGTAATTAAATAGAAGCATGTGGCAACAAAGAAAAAAGAGTCTGGTATTTGTTGTAACATTCTGGGAATATAATTTGTTCTATTCCTAATATGTGAAGCTAGAAATGAATAAAAACATAGTATGTTGTCACAGCCCCTTGACTATTAGAACTTTGTCACAACCAGGAGTAGTTCAAACATAACCACTTGCACTTTTCTCAAATCACTACACGGTGATAGCAATGATGGGTGATTCTGCTAACAGAAATAAACTTTCCTTTTCCATTGAACTTGTACAACCTTGCCTATTGCTTTTCTGAGAGAATTTCTTGTATGCTTGCACTTTATCACCTTCTATTACACATTTATCAAATGCTGATGCTTTAGGTCAGTGCTTTTAGTGCTTTATACAGTTCCACAGGAAAAAACAGCAAGTCAACATCTTACCAAAGTACTGTGGGAAAGTAATAAATGCTTAAGGTCAATTTTTAAGGAGTTTTAAAGAGTTTCAAGTTTGTAGAAACAAAGGCTAACAATTAAGTGTGTTTAACTCCCTGGTTTGTGATTGCTAGCACAGATGCCCAAAGAATCTGAAGCTGTTTTTAAAAATCACCAGGAGATCCTCACTATACAAAACACTGTGTGTTCTGAATGAGATGGTGACAAAGCTTACATCAAAGAAGAGGCTATCCAAAGTGAAAAGCAAAGCTGGTTCAAATCATTATCAATTCATACATTATATATACTGCTTCTCTTTTAAGGGAAGAGCCCCTTCCAACTTAAATATAATATGTATGCTATCAAGTGCCCCCTTATTTCAATTTCAGTTAGAAACACCAAGCAGTAGTGAGCATGATCCTCCAGAAACTTTTTGACAGACCTTGGATAAGCACAAGAACAAAATAAATCCATTAGAATTGGAAATGAGGGGTAAATAAATCCATTAGAATTGGAAATGAGAAGTAAAAACAAAGCCTTTGCAACTGAATTTGGCAGAGAGGAAAAGTATCTTCATAGGACAAAGAGCTTGTCCTGAAACCACATATGAGAGAAATTTTGGTAGCAGTTTTGTGCATAAAGGGTGCTGTACTGAGCTGATCCTGCTATTTATATTCATTTCTGTTCAAAGCTATACTGGCAAGACCTATACATTGTGTAAATAAGAGTAGATTAGGCTATTTATTAATCCAGTGTCTGCTATCCAATAATTTTCTTTTCTGAAAGAAATAACCCACTTCTCAAGTCTAATGCTCTGCTGATTACCACATACAGATGTAACAGTAGCAAATATGGGTGGTTCTTCATTGATCCCTGTGGCTTTACAGGCTGTCTCAAGGTTCACTCAGCCTGGACAGTGAGACTGCAGTGTAACAGCTCAGCAATGCTCTTTTTGAGGAGCCGTTCCTGACATTCTCTGTCCTGGCAGCCAGTTCTCATTGCCTTTCAAAGCTCTAAGAATTATGGGTGAATGGCAACCTGTCTAATTGCTGGCCACACTGAACATAAATATGACTTCACATGATGATTGGACAATGTCTATTTCATTACTGGCTGGTTATTTCATTCTTTTCTTGGATAATTCTGCAATAAAAGAGTGATTCCTAGAAGCCACATCCAAACTTTGAGACTCACTAGTCTTGTATTGTAAGAAAAGGGCAAGCGTGATTACGCATGGTGATGGAATTCAACTGGAATTTACATGACTGGGCATCATGCCATGATAATCAATTTTACTCTTTAGTGAAAAGGGTTAGCTGGATTTTCTTCTTTTAGTATATTTAGGCTGTGCCAAGGAAAGTCTGAGTTGTGTTGCTTTCTGACACAACACACCTTTACAGATTAGACTAGTAACTCTCAAATTAATTAAATTCCCAAAAACGTTTTTAATGTTGAGTTAAGGTTGCCTGGCAGTGACTTATGCCCGGCCTGAAAATCCAGTTCCACTACATTCAAACCTATGAAAACCAGGAAACGAGGAGTTAAGGTAGACACCACCCCACAGCACCTTAACTCTGCTCCCTGGAGCTGGAAATAGCCACTGGGACAGATTCAGTAAGGGCGGGGCCATATAAGGCAGATATAAAGAACAACTAATAGGATGTGCCGTTGTTTGTGTTGTGTAGTATTCTATAGATTTGAATTCCAACATTTATCTGCATGCACTCCAGTTATATTCACTCTGCTACTTGTAGCTGTATTGAATGGTGGAGGGATTAGTGGAATAGGTTGCAAGAGTTGTCACTGTGATATGAGGAGAGATGCATGTGTACTTTAAAAGATCAAGTATGCCTTATTTCAGCAGACTTCTGTAGGTGGTTTCAGTAGTAGCAGCACATAGGAGTCTTATTGTCATACAGATTGTCGGGGTATGGTGATATCCATGAGAGCGGTCTCTGAGAATTCGTGAGGGGTAAGTGAAAGCATCGTCTCAGAATGACAAGGTGGTATAGTTAGCAAGTCTCAGTTTGTGTGGAATGGTCTCAGTGTTTGAGTGAAGGCGGATTCTATTCATTCTGCTGGCTCAAAACTAAGTTTTGCTTTAGCAAAGACAAGATGGAAGACTTTGTCCTATAGTGCTCATATGTTCTGTTCCCAGGGTATTCTGTAGCATCTGTGATGGTAAAGTGCTAGTATGTGTTTCATTGGTGTATTGGGGCATCACTCAAAGTGAGCAGAATCAAGGTTATAGTGTGGGATGGCGTGTACTTTAACTCATTTCCAAAAGCTTAAATTTGCACCTACCTTAAATTTAACCATAGCCTTAAGGGAGAAAGGTAAGCAAAGATTTGCAAAAGGACACAACCCCAGCCCTGCAGTGCTCCAACAATCATGGGATGGGAGTGGAGATATAGAGAGATAACTCTCTAGCCATGTGGTTAGAACACTCATGGAGGAGGTGGGAAACCTAAGATCCAGTCCCCCTCCTCCAATGACTTTTTAAAATGATTTATCCACAGTTTCAACAGGAGAGACTGAGGGAGCCCCACATCAGAATATCCCATATCCCAGTGGCTAGGGCACTGAGCTGAGAGGTGCCAAATCCCTTCACCCTCACAGGTGGACACGGGTCTTGAACTGGGGGTCTCTCACATGAGTATATTAACTACTGGGCTAACAGTTAACAGGTCTTCCTCTCCTTCCCCCAGCTGTTTTGTGGAGGAGCCTAATTCCATATGCAAGCTCTGAAGACACTTTCCAGCTCGAGCCCTGCAGGTAAGTCTTCTCCTGGATTGTGCATTGCTTTTGGGCTTATGCATTTAAAAGTCCAGCATGGGGCTCCAGTACACGTGTGAAGAGGCAGAAACATAGGTGCTGAGGGAAATTTTAATGCAAAAATGTAGATGCACAGAGAGTTTAGGCATCTACAGAATTGGGCAGCAGTTGAGCAGCGGTTTTGTGAATCCTATTGTGGACTGATTCTGGGATTTAGACACTTAGAGTAGCAGTGAGGTGCCTAAGTTATTTTGTTATTCTAGCCCTAAATGACTCTTAACCTTAATTATAACAGAGCTGCCACTCCACTATAATCCATCTTTTTCTATTCCCTTATTTCACGATTTCTAATTCAGAAGCATATCAGTTTCTTCAAATATAAATGTTATTCGAGCCAGATAAGATCAAGTGAAATACATTTAAGATATAGTGGAGAAAACACACAAAAGTAAAGGGTTTTTTAGTGACACAACTACTGTGTTTTCATAGCCTAGGAAGAGATTTGGGAGTTTTCCCGCCAAGAATGTCGCTTTAGGGTTGGTCTGCCCTAAGGCAAGGTTTTTTCTATATGGATGGGACTGAGTTCCTAGGGCCTGCAGAGTCTGTTTTTTCCCTCTCTATGAACAGCACTTTGGAGTTCTAGGTCTTCACCTCAGTAGGCATGGGAGTTTGCTCAGGGAATTCAGACAGGGAAAACTTAAATGAAGACAGAACTACCAGAAAATCCTTGGACTGAAGTTGTTAGATCTCCCAAGCACTATAAAAGTACTTTGAAAATTATACCCACCCACAATTATATTTTCCTTCAATATCCATATTTATACTCTTGGTAAGCTGCAAAAGTTTTCTTTTATGTTTTTGTAAGAGCCTCTTTTTTTCCTCTGAAGTACACTGAAATTCAAACATTAATGTTACAAGCTTTATATTAAGCAATAGTTATTATCAGAATTTGAAATAAGAAGTTGCAAAGACCACTACCGCCACACTGTACAACACTGATGGCATTATTTTTTTGTTTGAGACACAAGAAGAAACTAGGACAAAATTATTTATAGAATATTACATATTGTCCATTTCAGTGTATAGCTGAACTCTCTTTCACCATCAGCATGTTTTATGTTACTGTCTGAGGTATGTTTGTTGGTTACCGAAGCCACTGTCCTGTTATAGGCCAATTCTTCACTAGAGATGTGTATAAATACACAAAGAGCAGAAGGTCAACATCTCTTTTCCAGACAGAATGGTCTTAAAAAGTCAATTTTTCCAGACACCTCAGAATATCTATTTCCCTACTTTTTCCTGTGTACAGTAACTCAACAACTATTGTTAAAAACATCTATGTTGACATGTACTTATTTCACCTCAGTAACAATAATTATCACAATCCACACAAAAGTAAAAGTGTTCAGTTGACCAGTCATTCTGCATGATGGTTCAATTAGATGAGAAGCCATCAATACAAGTTAATTGCTTGAGTCTCCCTCTCTCCCTGCATCTACTAATTCCATGGAATCAATATATTTTAATTACTATCTCAACTTCTTTTGATGGCTTTGTTTATACTGCCATCCAAGTATTCAGGAAGTCTATTGTCTTCCCCTAATAACATGTATAACTTGGGAAGCTGGAGCATCTAACAGTCAAATATTTGGTGTCTCCTATTTCTGAGACATTGCTCCTCCAACTTCAGGTAGGACCTGGGTGTGGTAAACTTCCATTCTGAACAAGATAGATTAATAATTTTACTGTACTATAACAGATACTATTAAAATAGTATAATTATAGCTGAATCACTGAGGCCTTTTTTGTGAAATGGCGATGCCAAGAGATACACATTTATGCTATTTGCATATTGTCTGCCTCTTGCCCTTCCTCTGATGAACATGAAGGCATTTCTGTAGATCTGTTGGGTTATGCCACTTCCATCTGCCAAACCTTTTCTCTGTACCAGTACCAGTATTTTTACCTCTTGTCACTGTTTGTACATGGAGACACATAAGTCACTTGGGCTCCTAAATCACTTTTTCCCTCTTTTGAAAATTCCACCAAAGAAATATAAGCATCTAAGGAGATCACTGCTATGGAGAGGCGAGGCGAGGCGAGACAGAGCATAGGCAGCTTTCATAAGCAGCTGAGTCTGGTTCCATGAAAGTCCCTAAAGATCAGCACAGAATCTTAATTTAACCTAGTATTTCAAGAAGAGCTAATTCAATAAGCAGACTACCGACAAGTCTTGCGCTGGTGACCAGTGTTACTAAAGAGGTAAGCTGTCACATTCTGCACAAGTCATCTATTCATTCCTTGGTATAATGAGTTGCAATAATCCACCCTGGAAGTCATGAAAATGTGGATCATCTTGGCCAAGTCAGTGTCTAACACAGTGGCATGCAGTCTTCCAGTTAGCCACAGCTGGAAGAGGGCAGTGTTAATAGTTGTGGGTTACTTACGTATTTTGCAACAGTGAAGGATACAGAAGGTCACTGAGGTTGAGAACAAGCTTAATGATCAGTTCTGAGTGGAGACTCCCCCAACAGAGTACAAAGATGTGGTGGTGACTATTATAATTTATTTCTGGTATAGTAGATCTTCAAAATGTTTGTTCCTTCACACTAACACTACCTCCATCTTGCCTGGCTTAAGTCTCAGATGTCTGCCTTTCATTCCTATGCTAATCTCAGCCAACCACTGAGATACCGAGAAATGGTGTTATTAATGTTGTCAGGGTTGCCAACCTTGCATTTTAGTTTTTACTGACATGAAGACCTGAAGTTGATTTTTACTGACATGGTAAACTTTTTATTGACATCCCTAAAAATACTATTAACAATACAATAATGTCACAAAAGTGTGTACTTGCTCTCAATATTCTGTACACAGGAATTTGGAATTATGCAATTGTTTTCGTTGCAGTTAATTGATAAATTGGTTCTTTGGGCATGTGCAATAATAGAAAACAGGGAATTGATAAAGTCATAATTAGTGTAGCTTTATGCTACAAGAAGTGATTCTTAACAACGACAATGTCAAAATACAATATGTTTTATTTTTATTTCTACCCAATTTTACGGACATTTTCATTTATTTACGGATTTACTGACAGTGTTAAAATTGTACTAACTGTCCATAAATTTACAGACGGTTGGCAACTCTGTGTTGGATATAAAAATAAAGTTTAGAGCTGGTGTCAGCCACATATTGTTTACCAAATGAATATTTCTGACCTATCAATCAGACCAGGTACAAATTATGCATTCCAAAATTATTGTTCATTGTAAATTTTTTTGGCTTCTTTTATTAAATTATTGCCCTGGGTACAGCACAAATGGTCCAGATCCACCTCTCTAACTTCTACATTCTTAATTCTCTGGGAAAAAGAGATTTTTTTTCTTGATCTCAGGACAGTCTTTAACTATGGTACATCAATTGAGCAGAAAATTCATACTTTTTTGGGTTTGTATGTTTCAAAGACACTAATGCTCACAACCAACTCCCAACCACCTGGAAACTTAATGGAATAAACAAATGACTTTAAATGGGAGAGTTATTGCTAATATTATGTAAGCTTTTGGAATCCCCGATAACTATTATCCAGGGCAATTTAGAGATGAATATCATTTTTTTGGAAAAGAAAAACAACCTGGGTAATGACAAAAAATATCACCATAACCCACATGATGATGTCTTCCCAAATTCCCTCTTTTTGTGATCTATTAATTTTATTTTCCATTTGTTACTTGCAATGTATGAGAAACATAATGCTGCAAGAGCCACTGCAAAGAGGACAAAATCCACATAGTAGCTGTATGTTTTGTAATTTTTTTCCTGGCAGCTAATGTTCTGTTTCCTGCTGACACTGCATTTTAAAGGCCTTAATGATACAATTGGTCTTGAAAACTGCACAGAAATAGACACATCTAACACTTAATTGGTATATCTAATGAAGCAGGAGACTTATCTTGAACCTCTTTTTTCCTTTTTTTTGGAGGGGATGGGATTTGTTTCTATTAGGCAACATCTAAAGCTTGGTAGCTGGCAACATTTCATTCCAGCCTACTTAATTGTCTCTAATATACCTGACACCTACCTAGTATCCACTGTAGTCATTGCACAGTAGTTACTGTTGTTGTATCATCCAATTCTGCTTGCCCTGAGGGCAACTGCAGTTCTGTCATTATAGGAATTCTACACAATTTTCTGTTGAGTTTTCTCTTAGGTTCATTGCCATTCAAAATGAATCACAAAACAGAATACAATCCTTATCAAAGTATTTTCCTCCCTCTGCCAATTTTGTATTTTCCTGGCTGTTTGGTGCCTCATGAAAATGGTTATATAATTGCCTTCTGCAGCTGTGCACTCTGTTTGATACTTGCCACCTTTCTAAGGCTTCTTTAATAAATTTAATGAAAATAATCCCATTTGCATTACCAGTGTGTTACTATCTTCCCAGTCATCTACAATACATTATAGATGTATACATAACTATAGAATTAAATTTTCTCATTTTTTTCTCATCATATGAGTTTTACTAACATAACTGGATGTGATCTCTTAATATAATACTATTTTCTCCACTCAATATTTACAGAATAAAATATATATTTTCATATTTATCTATTATATATGATTTTCCTGAAGTTCTCATCTACTATATTTATTGTAATTTGTAATGATTGATAAGTGCCGACAATGTGCTCAGTACTGTAATTTTACCATCCTGTTATTAATGTCACCACTAAACATCACTGTTTGTTTTTAAACTAATTTAAGGCCCTGATCCTGCAATAGACTCACTTAGCTATTGATTTCACAGATGCATTGGGGTCTGCCTAAATTTCCAGTCTTTAAGGGAGCATAGAGGGGGCAAAATCTGCAGAAATAATATTTCTATCCTGATATAGGCCTTGATTTTGTGAAGTCTTAAGCAAATGCTTAACTTTAAGCACATAAATAGTCCTGATGAGTTCAGTTAAGAACAACCCTAAGTCTTGACAAAATTGGGGGCTTATTTTGTTTTCTGACATTACTTAAATTTAACACTATATTAATTTTAAAAACCAACACTTTTTTGGATAATTAACAGACTTCTAATTCTCAAAATGTTTGTTTCAGTAAACTTTTAAATACATACTTGCTTAGTAAAGTAGAACAACTTTTGTTTTACTTTGAAATATTGATTTTTTTAAAAAAGAAAATATATAAAATTAAGGAGTCTGGTTTTTTTTTGATGTTTTTAAAAAATACCGTTAAATGAAGAATATCTTGCATATCTTGCTGTCAAAATATCTACTTAACGATGACCAACCCAATTTATAATCTTCAAATTTTTATCATATGAGGCCAGACTTCTTTCTGCCTGAATACCATAGCTTTGGTAAAATGAACAGGAATACACCCTGGGGGAGAGATGTTAGAGACAATATATGCTTTTTTGATGGCAGCCATGACCTAGCAGGAAAGATTACTCTTCCAAGTTTTTATTTTATTATCCTTTTTATGGACTTAATAAAGAACAAAGTATTCCGTCCTGGGGAGCTATTGAATGGCTTCAGGAAATGTACCTGACACCTCCTTGGAATGAGGAAGATTCAGCAATGAGAAAAAAATAAAAGGATAGCCTAAAAAGAGACCAGGAGTTATTTCTAGGAGTAATGGAGAAGGTTTCAAGACAACTTTCTTGAAAATAAATAATGGAAAGTGTTGTACAACTGAACAGGCACCCAGTTCCCTGACCATTCTTTTGAAGAATGGGAATAGATATAGCTAGGATTGTTTTGTGTTGTGGGATTGGAGTTGGGGAATAGGGTGACATTCCAATGCACACAGCAGCCTAAAGATCCATGTGATTGTTTCACTATTCAGGAAATGAATTCTTTACACAACTTTTAAAATTTATATTTTCACTGTATTTCAAAGTCTTCCGATCATGGGGAAGTGTCTTACCAGGATCTTCCCTTTCTTTGGACACTTTCTCTTTACAAAAGTCCTATATTTTTAGCAATAGCTCAAAATTCAGTATGCTTTAAGGAAATGACAGCTTTTGGAAAAAGCACTTTATCACTATAGGGGGCTTTCCGAAGAGATCCTAACTTGTGAACTTCAGCTAAGCAATATCAGCTTTTATTGCAAAAGTAAAGGAGGATTTTCCTGTAAGCAATCCTGATTCACATTGATCAGCATCCAAGTCCCCAAAAAACAGAAGGGAAAATGCTTCCCCATCATCAGTAGGAAAAACTACAAATATAGCTCAGAAGAGTCTTGTGTTGTGGCCCTGTAGTCCTTTCATTGACTTCAATGTGTTTTGAATTGGTTGTCTTATGAATGGGAGGAATTGATCAGTTGAATAAAAGATAAGAGTTCAGAGGGATAGACGAGTACTTATCATTAATGGTTAATGAAAAATTTCCCATCTCCATAATGTCATCTAGTGCATCATAGGGAAAGCCTCACTGCAGAACCAGCACTCAAGATGTAGACCTGTTGCATGGCAAGCAGCTGAATGGGAAGAAGGAACATAGAGTGGCTCAGGAATTGATTGAATTGTCTGAGAGACTAAACTTTCATATAAACTCAATAACGGGGAAGTTTTACCACATTTAGGATTCTGATATGAAAGTTTGATGTATCTCACTTCCTAATATTTACCAAGATTGTTTTATCATTCACTGAGTATTGTAGCTAGGTATCTGTCTTCCAGGATTGGAAAAGAGTCTGTTTAGCAGTACATTACTTCCGCCACTGTGATTTTCTTTTGTACTATAATTTCATGCAGCTCACTAATACAATACAATACAATACTGGAACACAGACACAACTGCAAGGTGTAAGATTTTTTCCTCGATCTTACACATTGTCTCACCTTGTGATGTATAGCATCACAACCATTCTCTTCCTTACTTTTTTATCAGCACTTATATTTCATTTGACTACCACTGAATTAACATGATGCATTGCATCGAATTGAAATTTTATGTCACCTGTATAGACAAGGCAGTGGAAGCTGTGCATGTAAAAGAGACAGTTGTCTTGCCTTTAATATGAAAATAATGAAATATGCATTGCAAGTAGCAACATCTATCACACTGAAAATACTCTGATATTTGACTTTTTCACTGCAAGAGACATTTAAATATGGAATTTCAAATACATATTGTTGACTGCAGCATATTGAAAAGGTGAATATAAACCACTTTTTCAACATATTAACACCAAAGGGATCATATCTGAATATTTATCATGTTGAAATTGCTGAGAAAATAAATTCTGCCATATTTACCTATCTAGTCACTGCACTGTCAGTATCCGATTTATTGTTTGTAAAGCAATTTGGGATACCTTGAGCCTAAAAACACTAACACCAACTTCAATGCTATTCAGGGGAAACAATTAAGGATAACATTGAGGAACCCATTATATTACAGTACAACATCCACTATCTGGGTATCACTGTTATTCCTAACGTATTTAGTGCATGACCTTAAAAAGGAACAATTTATATAGAGAGAACCATTTAAACAACTCACTAATTTTGCTTCTCTGACATGAGAAGTCAGGCAATAGTAATATATCATAATATCTGAGTTTTTACTTGCTTAGAGATGCTTATTTTTTTTTTGAGCTCTTAGAGTCTGAGCTCAAGTAAGTAATATGGTTTTCATTTACACAATATGAACAAAATGGATGAAGAATTTACAGTACCATCACAAATTAAAATACTATAGTTGTGTCTCAGTGTAGTTCATTCATTGCTTCATGGACATTAAAGTCCTCAATGGCATAGCAAAATCCACTTAAATGTTCTTCAGTGTTCATGTTTTTCATTTGAATCTATGATTTCGCTGACAGATGATAAAGAACACATGTAGCAAGTCAACTCCTGTTGACAAAATGTCAGTGGATGTTGAAAAACAAACAATTCCAGCTAGGGTCAGCATTAATTTATACCAGAAAGGTTTCCTTTCAATCTCTGTTTTTCTAACAGTATAACAGTTCAGGTGTTTCCCTTTTGTTCTACAACCTGTTTTGGTAAGTTTCTCTCTCTTTTGGAGATTGCTCAACACAAATACAGGTGACATGTGGATCCTTTCAGCAGGAAAGCATCATACTAATGGAGCCAACATTTGGGGTAAAAGTTGCTTTCAGGCCCTTAAACCTATAACTATAGCTGATTGGGAAATGGAATTTCCATCCAGCACAAAATTGTTATATTTCATGGGCATCCTATAACCAGTGCATCACAGGAAATGTAGTGTCGCAAAGAAGCATGGCCCATATAGGACAATGGGTGCATGAGCATCTGAACTACGGCTCCCAAGAGGTCCTGCAGCAGTTCATGTGAATATAGAGATTAAAGTCAACCTGATCTGTAATGTTCTATTTCAATTTTCCCCACCAGAAAATTGAAAACATTTGGAAAAATCTACACAGGAAAATGTCAGATTTGCAGAAACCAAAATTTCCAACCAGCTCTATGAACAACATTGAATTCTGGAAAGCTGAAGTGCATATCTGATGGTGTTTTAAGGATCTTGGTTTACAAAAGACCTTACATTAAACTGCCAGTACAAAAATAAACATTTAAAACTCTCCTCTCCCTACAAAAACTCTCAATGATGGTTAGGCTGTTAGTGTACCTTTACCACACTCTCTCACACTGTTCATAATTAGCTCATTGTTTCCATGATTTTTCCTGTCACTTTGTGGTGTCCACCTGTTGTTTCTCATCTTATACTTAACTGTAAGATCTTAAGGGAAGGGACTGTGTATTGATTGTGTGTTTATCTGACCGTTACAGTTTTGTCTGAGAAAAAGAGCTATTTTTTTCATGGAGAAATATATCCTGTTGAACATGGGAGTATTTATGGTTTGTTGTTTTCTTTTAATACATGCTTCAGTAAAATGCCTTTGGCCATTATCTTTAAAAACTCATGGCAATTGGGGGAGATGATTGGAAAAAGGCAAATATAGGACAGAAGAATCTCATGCACTGCTACAGACTGGAGACCAACTGGCAAGGCAGCAGTTCTGCAGAAAAAGACCTGGGGGTTACAGTGGACAAGAAGCTGGATATGAATCAGCAGTGTGCCCTTACTGATAAGAAGGCTAACGGCATATTGGGCTGCATTAGTAAAAACATTGCCAGCAGATCGAGGAAAGTGATTATTCCCCTCTATTCGGCATTGACGAGGCCACATTTGGAGTATTGTGTCCAGTTTTGGGTTCCCCACTACAAAAAGGACGTGGACAAATTGGAGAGAGTCCAGTGGAGGGCAACAAAAATGATTGGGGGATGGAGCACATGACTTCTGAGGAGAGGGTGAGGAAACTAGGCTTGTTTAGCCTGCAGAAGAGAAGAGTGAGGTGGGATTTGATAGCAGCCTTTAACTACCTGAAAGGGAGTTCCAAGGAAGATAGAGCTAGGCTCTTCTCAGTGGTGGCAGATTACAGGACAAGGAGCAATAGTCTCAAGTTGCAGTGAGGGAGGTCTACGTTGGATATTAAGAAAAACTTTTTGACTAGGAGGGTGGTGAAGCACTGGAATGGGCTACCTAGGGAAGTAGTCGAATCTTCATCCTTAGAAGTTTTTAAAGCCTAGCTTGACAAAGCCCTGGCTGGAATGATTTAGTTGGTGTTAGATGAATCCTGCTTTGGGCAGGAGGTTGAACTAGATGACCTCCTGAGGTCCCTTCCAACCCTAATATTCTATGAAAATTTTGTTTACTGATGATGGAGAAAAGACTAAGAAGAACCGATGTCCATTTTCATTGCACTAGATAAGGTAGACAACTGACTAAAGAAATGGCACAGGAATGTCACTAACCATAAAATACTTTACATAAGAATGGCTAACTGGAAGCTCAAGGTTTGGAGTTAGACTGTTGGAAAGTTTGGGCTACTTCATGCTGAATCTGGGATCTGGTACTCTTCTGTGATTCCTATGCCCCATTTAAAAAGCTGAAGTTGGAGTAAAACTGCCTGTGCAGGGTCCTGACATAATACTGCCACTTTGAAATGTTTGGAACACTGTTTGAAATACTGTTTTTGCATTCTTTGGGATTTGAGGAGCCAGCATGTTAAACTAAAGGGGTATTTAGAGGTACAAGGTGGATAAGGTAATATCTTTTATTAGACCAACTTCTGTTGGTGAAAGAGAAAAGCTTCTGAGCTACACAGAACTCTTCTTGAGGGCTAAAGATGAAGCTGTCACACCAGGAACACATACATAAGCAGGACCTCAAATTCAATTTTCAAGTTGTGAAGCAAGTTCTAAATTCACTGTGTAGAACTGTGGGATCTCTGAGGGAGGATTGTCTGGAGTTTTTAAAAGGAGACAAGGAAGGAGGAGACTGGAAGATCAAGAGAGTATGCTTCAGAAGCAAACACCTCAACCGTCTTCTTAATTTTCAAAAGCTTCCTTCACCTTGAGAACTTATAATTAATAAATTGGTTACAAATCCTGTCTGGTATACAACATGTAATTTTCCAAAGGAGAAAAAAAATGGTGATGTACATGGTTTCATATGTTAGAACGAAATCCACATTTTTCCCTAATTTCTAGTGAAATATTAGAAATTTGAATGATAAAATAATGGATTTTTCATTGGTTACTCCTTCTATGTGTGTGCCTGGCAATTATATCACATCACGGCATCTCCATCAGTGAGAGGAATTCAGAGGAAAACGTTTCTGATTGTTTCTTAAAGAAAGAGTTAAGGAGGGACAGAGAATCTTCAGGAGAGCAGATACATCCTGCAGGGAGAGGTCCAGCTTACTCTCAGAACAAAACCGGAATAAATTTCTGGCACCTTTATTGAAGCAAAATTCTCATAGACTTCCCTGGAAGATTTGCTTGAGTAAGTACTGCAGGATTTGGTCCAATAAACTTTTGCATGCTGTTTTTCTGGCACAGAAAACAACATAAAAAAAGGGTGAAAAAATCCTAAGGGTCTTACTGATTTTATTGTGGTTTCTTAATCAAAGATTTTACAGGTCTGTGCTAATAAAAAAAATGTAAAATCCCTGTGAGCAGCCTATAACACATCAATTGTAGTGCTTTAATAGCTACTCCAACCCACAACAGCGTTAAAAGAGTAGGAATCCGTTCTCTCAATTTCTGGGACAGGAAGGAAAAGCCTTTTATGAATTCTTTATTGCTTAGAAAAAACAGAGTGAAGTGCTCACTGAGTTTTTGAAAAATAGTAAGAGAAGGCGACCAGAACTGCTCACCAACCCCCTGCCCTCTGCAAAAGATTTCAGCTTGTCATGGACCAAAGTAAAGTCATTCATCAGAATACATGGAACTAATACTGGATCTGAATGTTTTGATGAGAAGTACCACAATCCTTGGTAACGTGATGCTTGAGATAATTTTGTGGGAATGTATCAGGAGGGAACTGTGTGAATTCACCTCAATGTTACTTACAGATTACATTTCCCTTTTGTGTCACAAGAGCATATAGCTGTCCATGTGCCAGGAGTGTAGAATGCCAATAAGATGTATTCAGTTGTATTGCAATTTTGTTTGTATCTTTCAAGTCAATGCAGTATATTGGGATTCCAAATCTAAGCCAGACTTTTACTGGTCAGTAGGCAAAAGGAGAGGGATAGGAAAGAGAAGAAATAAAGTGGGGAAGGAGAGGTGTGGCCATCTCAGATGGCATTTGGGATTTAGCTGAAGCCAGAAGAAGTGATAAGGTTCCTTGGTCCCTCTCTCTGATCCAGGCTGGTTGCAATATTATACAGGATGATGACCTTCAGGGCCCAATACAATAACAATGAATCCCAGGGTCCCAGAAGACGATGTGGTGCCTGTCATCATGAAAAAGCTCACTTCTTCTGATATATCCATCTTTCAACCAGCAATGGTTGTTAGACAGCTTGCTGCTTTTCCCCAAAAAGGCTTTTCTTTTAAGGACTCCAAAAGGGAGGCAAAATAGCTTATCCCTGGACTGTTTTTGTTGGTTTTATTTTTTGTTTGTGTTTTTTTTTTTTTAACCAATTAGGCCTAATTTGTGACACACCAATTTTGCTTCATTGATTTCCAATCTCACACTATTCTTGTTAACCAGGCATGATTTTAGCATAGTCCTTGAATTATATCAGTAGGCCTCTTTATTTGGATTAATTCCATTTTGTCTGTCTCCATTTTTCAACTTTTCCCATCAATATTTATTGTTATAGATTGTTACTTGTCACATTTGAGGTTACAAGTAGGGTAAATCTGTAGGACCAATAATTATAACTACTTTCCTGGTCTCTTTCAGTGTGCCCCCTCTTAGCTGTCAAGCTGTCTCCTCTCTCAGAATGAATCTCCCACTCTCAAAGCAAGCCTTGGGCTGTAGCCCCAAGTACCAACCATGACTACCTCAACGGATTCCACTTAGATTCCATCATTGCAGTTCTATTCCCTTTGAGAGCTAAGACTAGTGGTACCAGATGACCAGACATCCTCCTTAAAGCAAAACCATGGCATTTCAGAGAAAAAGGTCTTAAAAGCAATAAACAGTCCATATGCATATGTGTGTTCCCTGAGGCTTATTGTACCTTGGAAGACTAGGGCAGCCCAAACTGCTTCAGACATTCCCACAGGACCTATCTATGTGTCCCTGGCAGTCTATTCTCACTAGGAAAAGCCCACTGAGAAGTCCCCACCCCTCTCTGTCCAGACAGTCCATTTAACCATTTAGTGCCCCTTTGATCTCTAGGCTCGCAGGCTTGGCAAGACAGCCTCATAACTATGGCTGGAGGCTGAAGAAATGTCTTCACCACTAATAAATCAGCCATTATTTTGTAATCCAAAGCGCAGACTGGGAGACTTGCTTATCTAGAGCTATTGTGCTGCCTTTCCCATTTCTTTTTTCCAAAAGGCCCTATTAACCTAAACCAATGCAATAATATAGGAAAGCCCAATAACCCAACACAAACACTCTCACTAACCTGTTCATATATAGTATTAATAAAATTATTACAAATAAGCAGTTTTAGATTATTACATAGCAAATCCATGAGCACCACAATCAAATACGAATAATTTGCAACTATCCAAATTATTTAATATGGTAATATTGGAGGTTGGGGGTTGAACTAGATGACCTCCTGAAGTCCCTTCCAACTCTAATCTTCTATGATTCTATCTATAATTTATATATTTTTACATAATGAGCATAAAATGTCACATACGGAGCCTCACGAAACTTGGTAGCTGTGAATGTTGGAAAGCCACCATACCTCAAACACAGCACTTCCTTCATTAGCCATCAGGCCAAAAGGGGACCAAAGAATCCTATATTCCCTTTGCTCTTCTTTCTGCTGCCCTCAGCCTAGTCCACCCTGACTTCAGAACCAGACTTAATTTTGGCTAGCATGCAGTTTACTTTCATCTTTTTACTTACTGTATTGCCAGAGCTCTCTGGCAACCATGAAGGTATGAATGGCAAATTTATGAACTCTTACAAAGCAAAAAGCCAGTTTTCTCATGAAAAAGTTGAAATGCTTATGGCAATGTTCATTCTCCTCCAAAGTTTCTCAATATTATGTGACGAAAGCTGAATGCACGCTGAATTTGCTAATACAACATACATACTGTCATATTGACTTAATTTATTCCCAGCACACGTCGTGAATTAAACTAATTCTAAAAATAAAACAAAATGTGGTATAAAGACTAATCTGCAGGACAGTACTCCTAAAACTAAACACCAAGAATGGATGCCGCAGATAAAGTTCACAGCTTTTCTAAATAAGACAATGTAACATTGAAACACTACAGAAGAATGACACCCTTAATCCATAATGACAAAATAGTGTAGTTTGCCTTAAACCTCCAGAGTAGAACATGAATTAAAAAAGAGTACACAAATTTATCACACACAGTGAGATATACAGCAACGGAAAACATTTCATTACTGCATGTTTTAGATCTTAAAATATGTAACAAGTATTCCTCATTATTCATTACTATCAACTATTAATCATTAGTAACTTAATGAAATGTTGAATTCTCTGAAAAATCTAATACCCAATCCTCTCTAGTTGGCAATTCATTACCACTCACTATTGTGTAAAAGAAATTTACTCTCCCGATGCAGTAACTGAGATTCTTAGAGTGTCCCTGTGGATGCTCCACTTAAATGATGGTGTATCCCTGATCCTTTGATTGGAGAATTTCAGCAGCAATGCTCATCCAGATCATGCACGTGCTGTCCCCGTCTCGTGCCGTCATCAGCACCTCACCCAGCTTGTGCGACCTGACCCTCCTCAGTTCCTTCTCTACTCTTGAATTCAGAAATTGAACTCCAAAGCAGAGGAGAGGGTGGGTAGTGGAGGGACACCTATTTCAAAGAACCTCAGAAACTGCACAGGGTGAGTAACATCTCTTTTTCTTCGAGGTGTGTCCCTGTGGGTGCTCCACTTCAGCTGACTGTAGAGCAGTGCCCCACATTGGATGGAAGGGGTTTCAGAGTTGCCTGCCTAAGTGATGATAACACTATTAGACTTAGCAATCTGTCTGATCTTGAGCTCTGCTCAATTGCATAGTTTTAGTAAACATATGTGCATAGACACAGGTGACTGCCCTACATGTGTCCATGATCAGGATGTTGTTTAGAAAGGCTACTGAAGTTGAAAGGGATCTCACAGAGTGGGTTCTGATCCACAATGGGGTTGTAGGTTCTTTAGTTTTTAGAATAGAGATGGATGCATACAAGAATCCATTTAGATAATCTCTTGTGCCAAAAAAGTGGCATCTTTAGAACTTTCTATAGTAGAAATGAATAGCCTTGGAGATTTTCTGAAAGGTTTAGTTCTATCAAGGTAGAATGCCAGGGCGCGTCTAACATCTAGAGTATGTAATACTGAGTTCTTATGTACTTCCATGTGGTTTGGGGAAGAATGAGGGAGGATGGATTGCTTGATTTATGTGGAAGGAGTAAGATACTTTTGGTAGACATTTTGGATGAGGTCATAGAGTGACCTCATCCTTGAAAAAGATGGTGTAAGATGGGCCATGAGTGCCCCAAATTCACCCACTTCATGGGCTATATGATAGCCCCTAAAAATGCTACTTTCATTTATAGGTGTGTCAGGGAACATGTTGCTAAGGAGTCAAACAGTGTCCAGAACGGGGGCTAGTTGATGGTATCAGCATTGATGGATGGGGGAGGTTGCTCAGAATCTCAACCAAACCCTCAAACTCTTGTTTGGCAGAGGATAATTGAGATGTTGCTGACTGAGGCAGAGGTGGTTGACGCTTCATAATGCCTCTATTGTTGGGCGTGTGGGGTGGATCTTGAGAACCGGTAGGGATTATTTCTGACTTGCTCTCTTTTGGTCACAGGTGTATATATTCCCAAGATGCGGAGAGTTGCCCGACAGTTCTTCAGGATATGGAGGACATAATCTGTCTTTGAGGAGAAGCGTTTCTGGCTGCCAAAAGGAAAGTCTTCCACAGTGGAATGTATTTCCCTGGTAAACCCGAACAAGCGTAGCCATGATGCTTGGCACATAAGAGCGGTGACCGTGGAGCATACTGCCATGTCTGCCACTTCTTGGGATGCCTGTATGGCAGTTCTGGCTAAGAGCTGACCCTCAGCTAGGAGAGATTTATATTGATCCCTTTACTATTCCGGGATGTCATTAATAAAGTCTGCAAGTTTGGAATAATTGACATGGTCGAATTTAGCCATTAGGGCTGCATAGCTGGCAACTCTAAATTGCAGCATTGCTGATGAGTAGGTCAAAAAAGTTCAGAGGTTTCCAGTCTTTGTCATATGGTGTGGACTGATATTGCTGTTTACCACATTGGTTGACCGCATCAATGACCAAAGAGTTCGGTGTGGGGTGGGGACAACAAAAATTCCATCACTTCTGTAGAGACATAAAACTTTTTATTGTCCCTTTTGCAGGTGGGTGGTATTGTCACCTGGGTCTGTCACATCTTTTTGGCTGGTTCCATGAGCACATCATTTATTATAAATGCTATTTTTCAAGCCAAGGAGGTTTGCAGAATGTCCAGCAACTTATGTTGGAATTCTGGGACCTCCTCCAGAGGAATCTCCACACAGTCTGCTACTCTTTTGAAGAGTTCCTGGAATTGTTTTATAATTGTCTTCAGGTGGTGGAAGCATTATGGCCTTATCAGGAGAAGAGGAGGAATTATTGGGAGATGGTGGTGTTTCATGTTCCAGGGTCTCCTCTTGTTCTCAGTGCTTTCCTCAGGTGGCTGTGATGGTGCAGCCACCGACGGTGGGGGTGGGGGTCTAAGCCTCTCCCTGTAGGGACAGGGAGGCCTACAGTATTGCCTCCAGTATGCAAACCAGAGGTCCCAATAAAGCCAGTGTGTGGAGAAAGGCACAGGTTGAGGCAACCACGGGTGACCGTACAAGGACTGAATGTCAGGCTCATGATGATGTCTTGACGGTATAGGTCCTACAGTTGTGGTTGGTTGGAGAAAGAGCAGTGGTGTAGTGAGAAAACACCCTCCTCTTCATTTTCTTCCCCTCACTGGAAAATGGAGGGCCATCAGTGAACCAGGTTGGTCTGGTACTGTGTGTACCGGGGACATGTCGGTACCAAAGAGCAGGGATTCCGGTGTTGAGGATATTCTTAAGTCTTTGTGTTGTAGAAAATGGCATGATGCTGATGGTTTCAGCGCCAAAGTGGTCAGTGCCAATGATGCCATTGTAGTTGTCTTCATCAGTGCCAACATATAGGTTGGAGCAAGGTGTTGGTGCCATAGCCTGTGGTGAGAGACTCAGTGCTGTGTTTTTAGGCGGTGCAGTTGGTGCTGCAGCAGAGGAGATAGGCTTTTGCTTGCCTCTCAACTCCGAGCCTTCTTGTTTGAGATTGGCAGATGCCACGGTGCAGGCAGTTCCAGTGGATTCCGGTGCCATGTATGTTCCTAGCCGTGGAGCGGTCAGTATTGAGGATAGACAGGTTTTTTTTCAGCTGTTTTTCAGGAGGAAAGTTTGCTGCTATTTTCTTCATTGCCTTTTTGGAGGAATAAGCCTTCCTCTGTGAAGAGAGTGAAGTCTCTGGAAATTGTTGTCCAGAATGGGTCTACAGGCCGGGATCAGATGTCAGTCACAGAGACTTCTCCAATAAGATAAGTTTGAGATGCAGGTCTCTGTCTTTCCTGGTGTGAGCTTTTAAAGTTGCTGCAGTGAGAGCACTTTTGTGGTATATGTGACTCATCTAAGCAGCGCACACATTGAGTGTGGCCGTCCAATACCAGGATCACCTCCCAGCATAAGAGGCAGCAGCACCTGAAGCCCAATGAACTGGGCATGGTTTGAACTATGGTGATTCATCCTGAGGGGAACACTAACTATTCTAAAGGATAAGAAAGGAAAAAGTTTTGGTGTTTTATGGTAAATGGGAAAGAAAACTACTAAAACCACTCAAACTATTTTAAACACTAAATAAGCTCACAGTTTTGACACTGCTGGCAGCTCCATCTCAGGATGAGGAGAGTTGAGAAGGAACTGAGAAGGGTCAGGTCATGCGCACTGGATGAGGGCACTGCTGCTGAAATTCTCCAAAGGCGCATGGACGCACCATCACCTGAAGTGGAGCACCCACAGGGACACTCCTCAAAGAAGAACTTGCCAGTACTGTAGCATAGTTCTTATTCCTAAAAGATGAAAGACTGAAAATCCTGATTAATTTTACATCTGCTTCTTGGGCTAACTGTTATGGGAATGTCTCAGTCATATTTATTTTATTATTTGTACTGTAAAATGGATTGTTTGTCGTAAAGTAAACCAAGATCATGTGTTAAAGTTAGACACTGCTACTATATTCAGAACATAAGAGCCGCTTTAATCGATCAGATAGTTGGCCCATGCAGTCTGTTATCTTATCTCTGGCAGTGGCTAATGTCATGTTATTTTCTCAGAAAAAGGTGAAAAAGTTCATAGTATCCAAAATCAATTATGCAATGCCGTAGGGTGGTATTAGCTCATTTCTCAATGCGTAGTATGTGCTATACGGAGTAAGTAGTTACAAGTGAATTGTAGTGTAGACAAGAAATCTCATTATAGGCTCAGGTTGTGCACCTCTCACTGACATATGGAGGTCACAGTGTCCCCCATATGTAGATCTCTCTTCCTCAATGCAGAAAGGAGCTTTGGGTGCCTCTACAGCACTGTTTCTTTCTGTGAACACCCAGGCCCTATGGAGGGCTCTCCATCATGTCTGCAGAAAGGAAGAGTTAAAGTCAGGAACAGTAGGGGGTAGACTAGGCGATGGTTGGGGGATGCACATGATTGACCATCCAGCGCTACAGAAGTTAAAAAGATATAAGTTAACGTTTCCCCAAACTCTATTAATATTTTTGTGTGTCACCATTCCTCCAAACATCCCAGAGTCACTCTGGACCCTGGCAGTGAGTGTGTCCTTGGTTGTGCAGCTCCAATGAAGCTGTGCTATGAGCAGAGTTGAGAAGGACGTGGCATTTAATTCTGCTGTGGGGTATCTAAGCTTCCATGGAGATAACACCCCACGAATACCAAGGGATCTCTCAGATTTGGAGGAAGCCCATCTGCAGGGCGCAAATGCCACCTTTGCGCAAGGTTGGATAAGTGGAAGTGTCTGCTAGGAAATGCTCATGGAAATTCACAAGTACGAAGTCCTCTCTCATGGTGTAGGAAGGTGCTGTGGCTTCCTCCAGAGACGGGATCCGAGGAAGGGCCGCAGCGACAGGGTTGGACAAGGGAGGACCCCGCAGAAGGCCAATCTACCTGGCAACACAAGAGCCGGGCCGTGAGAGGGCGGCCGGAGCTGCCCAATCAGCCAAGGCGGGGCGGAGCCTCCCCAGCAGCCCACAGTATAAGAGACAGGCCCAGGAGCTCAGTCTGGGGCAGACAGCCGCCGGAGGCAGACGTGCTGCCCCGCTGGCCGAGGACTAGGCCGGAGCCGAGACTCCAGCCAACACTGGGCCAAACCGGCCCTGGAGACTGGGTAGGGCCATCCCGTAGCTGGACCATACAACCTGGCCAGAGGGACTGAACCACGGGACTGGACCAGCACCCCTGAACCCCGGGACTGGACCGAGCCCCCGACACAACCTGGGTGGGTAACACCCCCTGAGGCTGGATGGGATCTGGAGGAACTGCCGGCCGCGGAGCCCCCGGAGTCAGGACCAGACCTGGACGAGTTGCCGGAGGATGCACCCTTTCCAGAACCCTGCAACTTGGAGGAGCTGCCCCTCGCCAAGGAGCTACCCACCCTATCGCCTGTGGACGAGGAGGGACTGGCGGGCCTAACCCAGACAGAATACCCCGGTGACCACAGAGACTCAGGTACCTGGGGGTACAGGGAGGAAGTAGCCCAGGGACAGCCATAGGCAGGGGCTGCATCTGGGGCAACCCTGTCGGCGCGTTGCGGCAGATGCCCCGCCGACCCAGTGGCGAACGCCCTTGCCACTACTAGGGCCCTGGGCTGGGACACAGTGGAGATGGGTGGGCCTGCGTCCCCCTCTCCCCCTTCCTAGCCCTGGGAGAGCCTCACCCTCCACACCGCTCCCAAGAGCGGAACCACTGCTCGCCTGCCCTGTCTAAGGGCCGGGCTATAGACTGTTTACTTGCTCACCCTGCCTAAGGGCCGGAGGAGCCCTTAACTGTTTACTCGCTCGCCCGCCTTGCTGAGGACGGGGCGATAGACTGCTCGCTCGCCCACCTTGCTGAGGCCAGGGCGAGCGATGGCTTGAGAGTGAACAATTCCCCTTTGCTTTACGGTGCTGTGGCCTCCTCCGGAGACAGGACCCGAGGGCAGCGACAGGGCTCATTTGGGGCGGCCCGCCAACACATGGTCTTTACAGCAGGAGAGGACAATCCGGACTATTATTCTTGTAATGTTTTATATGATCCTATTATTATTTCTTATTATTTCAATTGCACCATAGCATACCTGGTACTTTAGGAATAAATTAGAAAGAGATTTCCTTACCCCCTAGAGATTACTATTTAATGGCTCGATCCAGCAAACAGGTACTGCTGTGCATATTGTCACTTTTGCACATAGCCTCAATTACTTTAATAGGATTATACATGCAAAGAACATAACAGATGATAGTAACTGTTTGAAAAATCAGGCCCTGAGATAAAAAGACATCAAAGAATGACAAAGAAGGGGGTGAGGTGTAGACTGAGTTCCTTACGGTCAGAGTTATCCCCCTTCTTATGCTTGAAAACTACTTACCACATCATGGACACTAGAGTAAGCAAATAATAATAATAGGAGCTAGGACTGAAGCAGGTCACTATTTATTTCTATGGTATACAAGAACTTATCAGATGTTTATCTCTGGTGCTGAGTTTCGTTTTTATAATAATTTGTGTTTGAGAGTATAGTAGGCATTTTGTTTATTTTTAATGATGCAAAGTTATAGTTGGATCATGAGGGAGTAAAAACAGGCAAGAAGGAGGTCAGTGTTGGAAAAATACCTGAAAGAAATGTTCTCAAAGTGGAAAAAATATATTTTAGGGACAATGCACAGGTAAAGTTAATGCTGAGCTTCAGTGTAAATAAGTTTTCTGTATAATTTTAAAAGTATTTACTATGTATCTAATTCTTACAAAATAAAGAACAAATGATTGTTTTATTTTTGATGTCTAAAATATTAAAGATTTACTTTTAAACCCTAGTATTCGGCACAACAAAGTGTAAACTATCAAAAAAGTTACTCTCACAAGGTTACTTGGACCCAATATCCTGGCTATTTTTATTTAACTGCGGTTTTTTTTAGACCTAACTATGGCCAAGTCATTTTCATTAGGAAAGCTTTACAGACTATGAAATGTGGGAAATTACAGTTGCTTCACATTGTCTATCAATGCAGTTACAGAAGAAGTTTTTATAAAATAAGAGAATTTAAGTGTTATACAATGCTACTTATTTAAACAAATTAGTAATAGTGTGCTGTGTTCCTGCCACTCAATTTGCTGGGAAATATTAGATATTTTGTAACAACCTTACCATTAAATTTCCCGGGTCACCATCTTGCAGAATCAAGCTGTGATGGTAAGCTCTTTTTGAAAGAGGAGCTTGGGTAAGACTCTCAAAGTGGGTGTAAATCTGTTGTGGAGCAATGTATATTTATACCAACTGAGGATCTGACCACCTGTCCTTAAATCCCAATCTTACAAACACACACTCAAACCACTTCAATGGCATTATACATGTGCTTAAAATTAAGCATATGGGTACAACTTGAAGGACTGCAGATATTTTTTTTTTTTGCCAATGAAGTGTCATGCACATTCATTATATGCTATGTAATTAAATATTCATACATTATAATCATGATCTCTTCTCATTAAAACCATCACACAAGCATGAGACATCACATATTATATGTGATATATATGTATATATGTAATATTATATATATATATACACACACACACACACACACCCCTTGAGTCCTTTGTTGCCTCAAATGAATGATCAAAACAAAAGTCTAGAAATTGGGTACAACATACAAACGAAAAAAGGAAAGGTCATACGAATATTAGAAATCATATTCTCAAAACATTAGTGGGTCCTCTTTTATAGGAAGAATAAACTTGTGTGACCCCACCACGCAGAGACCCCAGGAACTAAGGTCCATGCAATTCTCACCCTCTCCCGAACAAAAGAGTCTCAGCAGCCATGTAGGGCACGAGTCCCACCACCACCAACACAGCCTTCCTGGGACAAAGCCACAAGCCCAGGAGGGAAAGGAAGAACACCAACTGCTATTGGAGAAGCAACAGCACAGCCACAAAGTCCTGTGAGCATCCCCATAACAAACTATTGTTAACACATTGTGAGCTACTCAGTTGGTGCTACAGACTCTAGTAAAAGAGACATCATGTGGAGGAAGGTTTTATGTTCTGTGCGTAGGAGTGATAAGGGAGTGAATGGTGGAAGAGAGATGCTGAATGGGGGAAATGTAGCAGTTTAATTTTCTAAAAAAGTGAATAATGTAAATAATGAAAAGCAATGGCTAAGCAACAATTTGCAGGTACAAATGATGAAATTATATGTAGTATGTATTTATACAGTAACACCACAAAAGATGTACATGCAGCAGTAGTGAGTAAGCACATTCCCACCGTAACCCTCATTCTTCTTTCCCTCCACCCCCTTCCCTCTTTGGTAATCGTGGTTCCTTGTCGTCACAGGACTGCAACTGAAGGGAACTATTCTTATGAATAAAGTTAATCACATACTTAAGTGTTTGCGTGATGGGTCCCTAAGACTGAAAACTCTTCAGAGCAGGGACGTTATTTATTTTATGTCTGTCAAGTGCTTACCTTGCTGTGGGCACTGAATAAATTAATAAACATTAATAATACAGTGACATACAATAGATTCTTGAAACTTTAATATTCTAGATTATTGAGACCTGGTAGCATGGTTATTGCCCCTAAGTAATAAAACAATAATAGCTTTCCTGTGACATAGTAGCTAATGCTGCAGCGAGTGTTCTAAAGTGTCTAATATTTTCTATTCTGTATTCTGTCCCACTTCTAGTACAATTTTGCATGTTGTTTTGCAAAGTATTCTAACATCTTGTTTATTATGAGCGTCATTGCCATTTTGTTATATGCTGTTCTTCTTTTGGGTTTGTTTGTTTTCCCTTGAGAAAACATAATTTTTCAACATTTGCATCAACTATTCTTCATGTTTCTTGAAGTGCTTATCAAGTAAAAATTATCAAATGCAAACCCATCCTCAAAAAAAATTGCATTCTCATTTTTCATGAATGTTTCACTGATGCATACTACTGCATAACATTCACTACTGAATAAAGGAGTCATGATGATATAGTATAAATATCCAGATGCAGATAATAAATAAATATGCACACCATTTTATAAATAATATCCTTAAAATATTCCTCATACTCAAGTCAGAAAAGTACACTACAATTTGCACTTTGTGCCATATCTACAAAAGAGCTAGTCAATTTTTTTTCTTTTTAATAGAACAGTTTTCCATTGAAAAATGGAGTTTCATCAGAACTGACATGTTTTGTGGAAACATCACATTTTTATGTGAAAAAGTTGAAACATTTCATTTGGATTTATTGCAATTAAATATTCATTTCAATAGATTATATTTAATATTATGCATCTATATTAAAATGATATTCTAATATAATACAAATAAATGAAATGTTGACGCTGTCCAAATTATATGTTTTGATGGTGCTGTATAGAAATTATTTGGAATTGTCATTTCACAGGAAATTTTGAAATGTCAGTTTTTTGTTCTCATTTGGAACAATTTTTTTTTTGGTTGAAATGTTGTAATTTCTTGTGCTACTGAAACTCCAGTTCATGAGCAGCTCTAATACAAAGTTCTGGAATCGCCCCTCTCCGTTTCCCCCCCCCCCCCCCCCCCAGTGATTTGTTTAGTACCATACTAGATCAAAGAATGATTGCACTATGTAAATGAGTCATATATATAATGAAAACTCCGGATATACTACAAAATTATCAGGTGGAGCAAAAACGGATCCAGAAGTTATGGGTCTAACCCTGCAGTCTTTCAAGCCTTTGGGTTAGAGACACTTATGGTAAACTTTCATTAAATATTATTTACATGTTAATGATTACTATAACATACCAGAATGGAGCTGTGAAGTCAAGTCTTAATTATCTTTTTATTCAGGTTTTCAAGGTCTGGACATACATTGTCTTGCACACATTGTAATACTGTAAATTTTTATTTTAAATCAAAGGTTTAGGCCTGGTCTACACTGGTGACGGAGGTCGACATAATGTCACTTATGTCGATCTCCTAAAGCCTGCGTCTACACTGGCACAGTAGTTTCATCGACTTAAAGCGCGGCAAAAGTCAACGTAACAAAACCACCTCCACAAGTGGCGTAACGCGTAATTCGAATTTCATGGGTCGATTTTGTGTCAGTGTAGACAGAGCGTAATGCAATTCAACGTTATTAGCTTTTGGGAGGTATCCCATAATGGCCAATTGTGACCTCTCTGGACATTCGCGTTCTGCTGTTACGTGGCCATGCAAACTGGAAATGGCCTGTCCCTTCATGCCCCAGGAAAATTTGAATTTTCATTTTCTGTGCAGCCAGCGTGGAGAGAGCTTTGTAGCTGAACATTTCATGGCTACTGCAAGACCCAAACGTGCTCCAGCATGGAGTCGACCAGAGGTCTTAGATCTCATTGGTATGTGGGGCGAGGAGTCCATTATGGCTCAGCTCAGAGCCAGCAAAAGAAATTTGGACATTTACGGGAAGATATCCCAGGGCATGTTGGAGAAGGGGCACAACAGGGACGCACAACAGTGCCGCGTGATCATCAAAGAGCTTTGGCAGTCATATAAAAAAGCCAGGGAAGCTAACAGCCATTCTGGCTCCTCACCCATAACATGCCGCTTCTATGAGGAGCTGCATGCAATTCTCGGTGGTGATCCCACCACGGTGCCCAACGTAACATCGATACTTCCACTGCATCCCAGTCCAGGAAGAATGATGGGACTCTGTGGATGAGGAGGGGGCTGAGGAGAGCAGGGTGCAGGAAAGCGGGGTCATGCATGCGTCATGCACCTTTCCAGACCACCCCACATAGATGTCGGTGAAACGACCCCTGTGATCCACAAGGGCCTGCAGCACCATGGAAAAGTACCCCTTGCGGTTTATGTACTCTGTTGCGAGGTGTGCAGGCGCTAAGATAGGCATGTGCGTGCCATCAATGCCCCCACCCTGCAGTTTGGGAACCCCATTGTGGCAAACCCATCCAGTATGTCCTGCATGTTTCCCAAAGTCACTAGCCTTCGTAGCAGAAGTCTATTAATGGCCTTCCACACTTGAATCACGGCAGCTCCCACTGTAAATTTACTGACTCCAAAGTGATTCCCAACTGAGCGGTAACAGTCAGGGGTTGCCAGCTTCCACAGAGCGATAGCCACTCACTTCTCCACCATCAGAGCTTGTCTCAAGCGAGTATTCACGCGCTTCAGGGAGGGGTACAGCTCTGCGCGAAGTTCAAGGAAAGTGGCCTTTTGCATACGAAAATTCTGCAGCCACTGCTCATCATCCCACAGCTGTATAACGATGCAGTCCCACCAGTCTGTGCTTGTTTCGCAGGACCAGAACCGGCACTCCACAGACTGCAGATGATGCGTTACGGCCTGATGCAATGAGGAATTGTTCCACTCTAAATTTTGTAGCAGGGCAGGGCAGCCTCGGTGACATCGCTGTTGTCTGTGCTTCGGGTTCTCACTCTCCTTTGAAAAAACTCAAGGACAAGCCACGATGTATTTGTGATGCTCACAATAATAGTGCAGAGTTGAGCTGGCTCCATGTCTCCGCAGCAATGTCTCCTGTTTCTTTGGGGCAAGAAGAGAGGGGGAAGAAACTTACCCCAACAGCCCCCACGGTGCAGTGCTTTGAATGTCGACAGAAGCGTGGCAAGTGTGGACGCACGAGCCTGGCACAAGGAGTGTGGTGTGGACACACTCTAGCGACTTCTAAAAATAGGCAGGTGAAAGTTGATTTTAAGTAAGTCAACTTCACTCTATAGTGTAGACATAGCCTCCACCTCATTTTTAATGAAACACAATGACCTTTTAAGAACATAAAATATTATCCCATTTTGAAGGACAGCAGAAGAAAATCCTAGTTCAAATTTGCAGATTTGTGCATGTGAACATACATGAAGGCATTTATGAAACCATTTCTGCAAATATGGCCACAAATCAATATGGAATAATACAATAGTTTTACAATACAACTAATTCATCCAGCAATGTTGGGAATATGCACATAGATAGTTATGGTAATGATGGGGCTGTGTTTGAACTATCCATTAAAGAATCCCAAAATTCCAGTCTACACTTAGCTTGTAGTGTTCTTCGTAGTTTCAAAGCTGTATAAAAGTATTATCCAAGAATTTAGTTTCCTGTCTACTTTTAGGCACCTAAATAAGTAGCTTTGTCTCTGAAGGCTCTGGAATCTATTAGCTCCCACTGACTTCAAACGGAACACTTTTAAAAACCAGGAAACTTATTTATGTGCCTAAATATGAACCTAGGAGATCAACTTCAGGCACCTATTTTTTTTTCAAAATCTTTGCTCTTTTTTATTTTAAAATCAGCAATACATGATGTATGTGTTATCAGGACATTAGACAGTCAAGTGACATTGGTTATACACACAAGTAATTAAGGGTTTAAATGTAATGATAAGTTTTAGAAGTCTGGCCCTTGATGCTTGATGATCTGAAGCCCTGATCCTGCACAAATTTATGCATGTAAGTAACTTTACTTGCACAAATAGCCTTTTTGACTTGAATGGTACTTGTTAGTGTAGAGTTACTCACATATGTAAGTATTCACAGGAGTGCATCCCTCAAAGATGCTCCAGCCAACCCAATGGATCCTGTTATTGTCAGACCATCACAGAGGAGAAAGGCTTCCTTCTTAAGATACTGTTCACATATCTCCTATAAAGCCCTATTTCTGCCACATTTCCCCAGTGACAGGAGATGTTATCAAAAAGGGAGGGTCTCAATTTTATAGATAATCAGGGAATAGAAAAGCTCCTCACTGAATTCAGAGACCCTGGCCAAGCTCTGTCTTGATTTGCACCCAATGAACAGCACTACAAATGACTGCTAAAAGAGAATTTTGGCTTGTATATAATTATTTGTGGAAACGGAATTTTAATTGTATGAGTATTTGCTTCAGAAGAGCTTGTATGCTCACTCAGGGAAGAGAATCAATACCTGGTGACTCTCTAACCAATCACGGTATAGAATATAATCATATAAATAAATATATATATATATATATATATATATATATATATATATATATATATATATATTCAATAATCATGATCAAGACGAAGAATAAAAAATATTCTTCAAGTAACAAATACATTTGAGAAATTCCATAGACTTGTCATGGATAATCCACAAATTGAAAATGGGCTATGTTCATAAAGTAACTTATTCAATGAGAATTATTCACTCAACCCTATTTGAAAATCACTGTAGAGAAACACCCGGTGCCTAGGAAGCTAACATACATAGCAGCAGTGAAATGCAGGCCTAGAATATATTTTTAGTTGTTTTTAGATCAAATAACTTGGCACCCTATATCCTGTCTTATTCACACTGGAACATTATAATTACAAATTTTCCAGCCCACATCCCTTATCTACCTTTGACTTTAGTGGGAGTTTTGCTGGCAGGAAGACAGCAGGACAGGGCGTTACATGAATGAACTGACAGTATTTACAATCCTACGCTGGCGAGGAGGTATATGAATGATATAATTGGCTTTTACTGTCCCTTATTTGTGAGTCTCTGATACCAAAAACAAAAAGAGCCTACTCAGGGGCCAACTGGTCCAGTGTGATTAGAATATTGAAAACATCCTTACCTGCCTAGTAAATAGCTTGTCGTTTTGCTTGGCTTGTTAAAAATGTTCAAGGTGCCCACCTGGTAAAAATACAGGTGATTTATCTATCAGGCTCTCTCTTCACCCTACCTCTTTGCTGCCATCAAGGATTACCTCCTCTTTGAACTATAAGTACCATGGCATCATTATGCCATCAATCACAATGTACAACATAAAGCATTCTCTAATCAATAGCATCCATGTGTATTGTTGACTGTCAACACTAGCGCTGGGCAAAAATTTTTGTCTAAAGATTCCCCCCCACCAAAAAAAAAAATGCGGATTCAGATCGACCAAAACATTTTGCAAATTTGTGTCGAATGGGCCAGATTGTTTTGGTAAAAAATGAAATGTTGGATTTCTTTTTTCCAATTTGAAATGACTGTTTCTAAATTTACTTCAGTTTTATTAAAAACATTGAAAATATGTAAGTAAAAGCTAGAAAATTAAACTAAATGTTTTGTTTTGGGTTGACAAACATTTCATTTGATCTAAAATGATTTTATTTTATTTTTTTTACCTTTCAGTTCACTGAAAAACGTTTTAAAAAAATTGATTTGGGCTGACCCGAAACAATTTTTTAAAAAGTTGGAACAGCCAGTGAACCCCCAAGAAATTGGTTATTCACATATTTTTAGTCAGCACATCAAGCTCTTGGTGCAGGGCCCTCTTTTCATATATTTGAACAGTGCCTCACATAATAGCTCCAAGTCAATGACAGGGCATTCTGAGTAGTATGGCAAAATAAATAATAAATAAAAGTAAAGAGCAAGTAGAAGAGAAACAAGCCAGGAGGGCGATGTGTGAGTTCGACACACTGACATAGGCTGGCCCACCTAGAGAAGAGAGCAGCAAACACTCATTGCTCACAACACGCTCAGTGTCCTTTAGTGTTATTACTATTTGTATTGTGGTAGCATTTAGAGGCCGCAATGAAATGGATTAGATGCTGTACACATAATATAATGAAAAGAGAGCCCCTGTCACAAAGAGCTTATCCACTGACACTGTCTTTATTGTCTTTATTCCAGGAGAAAGAAGGTGGGATGACTATCTGCTCTTGGGATGCAGATGGATGAGGGGCTGAAATGTGTGATCTACACTGGGAAGAAGGGTGAGACGTTGAGGCAAGAATCTGATGTATGTAGGAGACATGTTCACTTTGATCTGTGGAGTCAACATAACATATATATGATGAAATATTTGTGCAGAATTTTGAAAAACAGTATAGCACTAAGTACCATAAACATGGCAACCCAGCTTGTCTGCCCTGATAATACCCCATAATAATGGAGAAAGTGTTTTCTGTAAGATATTTTCATATTTAAATTGTAATATTTTGTTCTTGCTGGTCAGAAGTAAACTATTTACCTTCTAAAGACATGAAGTACACACAGTCCACCGTTAATGCCTAGAGTTTCACTGCTCAGCCTTACTCTATTTGTTGTAATTCAAAGGAAAAGAAAAGAGGCATAGATTAAAAAAAAAAGTGATAAAAATTATGTGCTTATGGTATATTTCTCGTACTGTAAAGTGGACACTTAAAAATGTTCAAATCCCTTATATTATTAAAAGTTTATAAAACCATATGAAATATATGGCAATTTTCAACTTTTATAACATGCTGCCACAGAAACAATCTGTTTTATTATTAACTTTAATTTATTTCTAAAATTTTGGTACAAAAAGCAGTAGGTATCAATTTAACCATTCTCAAATAAATCTTCAAAATCTCAGTTTTTATAATTAAAAATAATTAAGTGAACTCACTTCTGTAGTGTAATTAAACCTCTAACATAAATTAACTCTAACTAATTTGCATAAATTATGCTATTTAACAGTTTTAGTGTACACCAGGGGACACTGATTTTATCAATATACTCAGTATGTTCAAATAGAAAATTGTAAGACAAACTTAATATATCAGTATTATGTTGCAGACTGTGATATAATCTAGCCCAATGTGAATGAAGGTAGCTTTAAAATCTGCCCTGTGTCATGGGCACCAGGAGGCTGCAATGCTTTGGGAGCAGAATAGAGAATCAACTACAACTCAGAGTCACAAATCTTCCTCTGCTCCTCCTTTGCTGCGGGCAGGGAAAGAGTGAGTGAAAGATATTACTTCACTCTTTCCATGGAGCAGCTAACTTGCCCTTGCACATCAAGCCAGTCATTCTGCTATAGTGATGGAATCAAGGATCCTCCACTCCCTGCCCTCTGCATCCCTTCCCTACTCACATGATTGCGAGGGGAGGGCGGGGGCGGGAGGAGGACACTATTTAGCAAGTAACCTCCCACCCCACTCCTGGGTAGAGTTGCAATCTGAGCAGGGCTAAGCAGTGGAATAAGGTGCTGGGGCATGCTCCCCCATACAGCTGAGCAAGGACTGTGACAATCTAAATTATCACATTCTCACAGCAACATTTCTCCATGTTGTTACAACTTACAAATTTGGGGCCCAAGCTTCTGAATGCTGAGCACAGTTAGAGGTGCTTAAAGCCCTTGACTCCCCACTGAATGAAATGGGAATTGAGGGCACTAGGCATCTTGCAGAATCAGATCCTTATTCAAATGCAATATACCCACCAAGGCATGTATTTTCTCAGTAAAATAATCCCTGACATCTAGCCTGGTGCAAACAATGAATGTTCATGTACTTTTCCCAATACAAAAGAGAAGCAGGAGGGACTCTGCATACCTTGAAACACTCACAAGATTTCGGACTCATAGAGTGATGAGACTGAACTAGGGTAGGATGTCTCTCCACTAGGAAAGGAATAGATAAGAAGACAGAAGATATCATAATGCCACTGTATAAATCCACCAGATAGCTTGAATACTGCAGGCAGTTCTGGTCGCCCCATCTCAAAAAGATATTAGAGTTAGAAAAGATGCAGAGCAGGCTAATGTAAATGATTAGAGGGATGGAACAGCTTCCACATGAGGAGAGATTAAGAAATCTGGGACTGTTAATCTTAGAAAATAGACAACTAAGAAGGAATATGGTAAAGGTCTATAAAATCATGAATTGTATGGAGAAAATTAATAGGGACATGTTATTTACCCCTTCACATAAACTCAATAAAATAAGTAGATTTAAAATAAACAAAAGGAAGTACTTCTTCACACAATGCACAGTCAACCTGTGGAACTCATTGCAGTGGGATGTTGTGAAGGCCAAAAGTATAACAGAGATCAGAAAAGAATTAGGTAAGTTCATGGAGGATAGCTCCATCAGTGGCTTTTAGCCATGATAGTTAGGAATGCAACCCCATGCTGTAGGCGTCCCTAAACCTCCAAATGCCAGAAGCTGGGCAATGGACGACAGGACGGATCATTTGAAATTACACCCTGTTCTTCATTCCCTTTGAACCATCTGGCACTGTCCACGATCAGATCCAGGATATTGGACAGACCATTGGTTTGCCACAGTATAGCCGTTCCTACGTTCTTATGACTATCCAGAGAAGAACTGGGACAGATTGTAACAGGGCACTCAGCATATTGCAAAATGAGACCCTTTTCCAGATACAACATGCCTATCTGGACATGAGTTTTCTCAGTAAAATAACTCCTGACATCTATCTTGGAAAAAATCATAAATGTTTTGTATATTTGCCCAATACAAACACTTGCCTTTTTGCCCTTTCCAAAGTAAAAGCTCTTTAATTCTTAAAGAAATCACTATTTGTATCTCTAAATACAAGAATTTTATCATGACATCTCCCTGTGTACCATAGCAATAGTTACCTTTGTTTGTCATTGCATGTGCACTTAGATCTTTCTTCTTTCTTTAGGGATGATTTTGGTTTTTGCTTTCCAGCACAAATTCACAGATCACAATACAAGTATTTTTGGATGCTTCATCAGAGACTATTACATATAGGCTGGAATGATCCCTGACCGTTTTATTTGTCATTTTAATCTAAAGACAAGAGGCCTAGAAAACAAATTATTTGATGAACAAGTTACTTGTAGGCTATGGTCATGCATCATGTGTTTTGTGCCATGACTTAATAATGATTGAATAATAGAAGACGAATAAGGGTCCACGGGAGGAGGAGGAGGTATACAGAGAAGATCCTGTGAACCTCAACAAGAAGAGCTAGAAACAATTATTTCATTACAATGAACCATATTTTTGTCAAGCTCTTCATTCAGGTTTATTAGTTTCAAAAAAGAAAAGTTATTTTTTAAAAGGAAAAAATAGTTAATTAGCATAAGAACAAATGGAAGAAGATTATTACTGCATGCTAGGCTTGCAGGAACCTGCCTAGGATGAGGACACTAAGAGTTTATCAAAGACTGGATGTACAAAAAATAAATAAATAAATAAAATAAAATCTTTCTGTCAAAAATTGCCACCTGGGTGCTAAGCAGTGCAGAGGGATCCAAGAAATAGATTGCTGTCATTCAAACTGGAGCAACCACAAGCCATCTTTCAGATGGCTGCCTGAAACTAAGCTGGCTCCTCTTCTGATCACACAATGAGATGTGTGGCCAAAAGAAGGGACAAATGAATAGACTGAGGCAGCATGAACTAGGTAGGGGACTAACTGCAGGACTCTTGCATTCTAAATCCACCTCTGACTCTCTCTATGGATTTTATTTTTACCTTTCTTAGAGACGTTAACGTTTGTGAAATGCTACACAAGTCATAAATTTCACAAGAATGCAGACAAAACCATTGAAAGATGAGGACTTGCTGTCCCCCAGGTCCAGAGCTTATTTGGGTGATTTTAAAGTTTTAAAAAATATTGACAGCAATGCACTAACTCTAGAAGAGACAGCTGGGCAGCTCGCTTCTTTCAGAAGAATGTGAAAAGGCCCCATCGCCACATTTTATATAAATAAGACAGCTATATTTTGGTTTAAACCTAAAGAATTGTTTTCTAATCAGCTGCCAAAATCCTCAGGCCAGCTTTGTTCATAATGGTGTAAGTCATGGTGCCACAGGAGTCACCTATGAATGTGTCGATGTACGTAGGAGTGAGGGGTGCAGGGGATGGAGAGGAAGAAATTGGTCCAACAACATGTTTAACTATTATGCCCCAGCTGAAGGATCTTCAGTTTTGAAGGTAGAAGGTATATATATCTGACTTTACAAAATGCTTTTTTGGAGGATGGATCAAAAATACAGGACCACTGTTCTCTTCTCAAATACATAAATCACTCCAATTTTCATTTGTAGATCTGAGGGCAGAGTCCTGTTTAAAATGCTCTATCTTGTACACATTTTATTAAACCATATGAAGAGAATATTGTACTACTCATACATTCTGATCCCTGTTTATGCTTTTGCTTTTTCACAAGTCAGCTTATCTGTAGTAACCCCCTCTTTGCTGATGTTATCAGAATTTGTGAATGCTAATCACAGCTAAACTTGTAGCATAAGGAGCAAAATATATGGACAGTAGATCCTACAATACATCACCCTCATTTGCAAAGACACCATAACATGTTCAGATAGGCATCTTATAGAAATGGGCTTAGAGAAACCACATTTCAGAAACTAACACAAGATACATGGATACAAAAAAGCCTTTATTTTTTCCATTAATATTTCACATTAATCAGCCTTTGAATTAAAAATGAAGAATTGATTGCTGTTACATGTGCGTTACTTTTATTCTTATCAGCATGTAAGAAATGAACTTACTCTACTCTGATGATTTTTTAAAACAATTTGAAATAGTGTGGGCATAAAAGGCAGATTAAATTCTGAATAAAATGCAGCTTCTCAATGTAAATTATACAGTTATTAACGTGCAGTGATAGTACTTAAATACAGTCTTCCTCAGAATGATTTTTGATTAGACATTAATTTAGCTCTACTAAAAGATTTTAAAAACCATCATTATTCCAGATATGTCTAACCTTTGTACAGATGTCTGATCACTTTAATATACAGACCGTAAAGCCAGGCCAGGCATATTTTAGATATACTTTGAACTGATAATGAATAAAAGGACATATGGCACATCATGCTACAGAAATTTATTGATTTTTAGGCAGTCATTCAACATTAAGGCACCAAATTAAGTTAGTTATTTCCTTGAGCATAAAAAGATTAAGTAGCCAGGGGGTGTACTTAAGCAATGAGACACGATAGGCACTGGTTATCTCACCCCCTGGAGTCATTTTAGTGTTATTAGGCAAAGTATTTATTGTGAGAAAAATGTGTATTTTTATTGTACTTGGAGAAAATGAAATTGAGAATTTTAGAATGCTAAACAGCTGTTTCAGATGATCTGTGCAGTTTATATGGCTACAGCCACTGTACGGCTTTCAAAACTCACTAGCAAATCAGAATAGCTTCTTCACTAGCCGTTCTGCAGTTTGGCTTGTTAGGGGTTTATGTATATTTCATATGTAATATTATGTAAATAAATCCATATTATATGCTACCATGATACTGTGTACAGCATATCACAATCTCTGTTAAAAACCTACTTCTGCAAAGCCCAAACATATGTCAGTTCATGCTATCGCCAACTCAAAGATACAGTCACATACAGAGCCATTCAAGTTAACACCATCCTCTGGGTCTCTCAGGCATCTTTGATTTTATCTTTTACTGTGCTAACTCCTTGGAGCAGAGACCTTGTCTTTATGTACGTCTTATTCTGCTCAGGGAACACTGCAGATATGGAACATGTAAAAAATGATAATACATATTAGATTTTTACATAAACAGAAATTCAGTCAATAAAATCATCTTGCTCATTTGTATTTTTGAAAAATGAATTTCAAAAGCAGTCAGAGTTTTTAACATTATAGACTAGAGTCATCCTCTCCGGTGTCTTTATGTATATCTTATTCTGCTCAGGCAACACTGCAGATTCTGAACATGTAAAATGATAATACATATTTGGGTTTTTACATAAAAAGAAATTCTAGAAATTCAGTCAGTAAAATCATCTTGTTCATTTGTATTTCCGGAAAATGAATTTCAAAAGCATTCAGAGTTTTTAACATTATAGGCTGATGAGCATGAAATTTAATTCTAGCTAATCAGTTGGGAGCAGACTGCATACAAGAAGAAAATCTATGATTTGCACTGATTGTGGTACAATATCTTTGCACTATTTTGCTCAGCTATAATTGCAGTTATCACCATTTTAAAAATATCAACATTTACCAGGTGCTAACCACAGTATGGTACTTCATATATCACAGAATTTCCCTATTCTTAAACAGGAAATAAGTGCGATGTCTCAAATTATGTGGTTTGGTTTTGGTAAATATGAAGTTTTTTTAAGTGGTAACAATTATTATCATCATTTACATTGCAGTAATGCCCTAAAGACTCAAAGAGAATTTGACGTGCACAGTGGTAAATGCTGTACAGTTAGATATGAAGTTATGACCTCTGTACTGATGAGCTTACATAGTAGTATACACCACACTACTAATTTGACACAATGGAGCAAAAGCAAACGGATCTTGTACGCTCAAACATTTTGTAAGGAATCAATGATAATTCTGGAGATTAGAGTTCACTAATTCATGCTTATAAATCTCAAGTATACAAAGTTTTTATAAAGCAATATGCTACACAACAACATACCACCATTACTCTAGTTAAGTGAAAACGAAAATGCTAATAGTCATCAGGCACAGGAATATAAAATTCAAATCTGTGAAGTAATGTCCACTCTCTGTAGTTACAAGCCTTGACCAGATAATGGGGCCACAAGGCTTATGCTGAAATTAACCATAGACAGAGTTTACAAATAAATAATTTGTCCTCTTTTGCTGTTGAAAGTACTTCTGTACACCACTTAAATATTATTCTACACTAACAATAAAATTGATAAGAAAATGAAGATTAAAAGTGCTCACTTGCCTATTGTGGTACGGTGTATTGGTCACCGATGTTTATCAGTTAGGCTGCGAGCATGTGTCCCCGTGTAGATGGTGTCCCAGCTCTGATCAGGAAACTGAGACGGCTCTCACGATCGAATGAGTCGACACGACCACAGATTAGCTGAGCAACGAAGGCACCCAGGCCAAGTTTACTGCATGCAGCACAATGAGAAATGACTTACAAAGTATCTCTGGGTCAGTTTTGCATAGGCGGCGTTACAATGGCCTCGGCCCAATGGCGGGACTTTCCGTTATCCCCTAGACCGGACGCCGGTATTTCCTCTGACTCCCTCTTTTATACATTGTTACATACACTTTCGTTCTGCCCCCTTTGACGTAGGTAGTTGCCACCCTCTTGACGTAGTCTAATACCACCTTTTTCCATTGATTGGCTGATTTGGGCAACACAACTCCATGTATCACATTTTGTCATTTCTATCCATAAAAATGTCATTTTAGAGAGTTAGTATCTTGATACCTCCTATACCTGCTACATATTTTAGTACATATTGGCAATCTTGCAGTATCAGCACTTTCCTGTGCCAATTTCAGTTTACTTGAGTGACCTCTTATACTTCTGTTCACTCGGCTTTTTCCATTTAGGCCTTAGCCTGTTTTACAGGCCTTAAGTTCTCACTTCTTACTACACCTATGTGGCAGATCTATAGTTTAAATGATCACATTTTGAAAATAATTTGTAGAGAGCTATTTTAAAAACAAACTATTGTTATTGGGTGAGGTTGTTACCCAAGCTTCAGCCAACCCAAAGCTCATGGTAACTTTATTTTGTGCAAGGTGGTATCAGGAAATAAGTCAAATGGAGGCAGGGCCGTCCAGCCGATAGATGGACTGGTAGAAACAGTAGAACACAACAGTGCTCTTACTACAAAGCTATACCTTTACTTAGGCTCAAGCACCACATGAGCGTGCTCTTACTTTGAAGGTATTCTTTTATTTAGGCTCAAGCAAAACACGAGAGGTTTCTTACTTTAAAGGTTAACTTTTATTTAGGCTCAAGGACTTATACATGTCCACAACAGGTTAGTAAAACATCCCAACCCTCAACCCTTTATAATTACCGAAGTCTGGGGGGCTTTAGAGTGAGAACAGTGATGGATTTCTGATTGGCCAGATCTTCCAGCTGTCATTATAGGATCCAGAAAACACACTCACTCCCTTCAAACAGAGATCCCCTCCCCCCATTTATCCTTGTTAGTGGACAATCACAAGTCAAGGAACAAGAAAAAAAACTTCAAAACCTAGACCTAAGGTTACCAGAGTACTTAATTAGCAAGGTATGTTCAGACAGAATGTGCATATCTTGAGGCTGGGACAAACATCTCCCACAGGGCATGCATATATAAGCTTATTGGTCTTTTCCTGAAACACAGATCCCAGCAGATCCATCAGAGCAACAGGGAGGGAGAGCAGGGTCAGGCAAAGGCTGATAAAAGGGCTCCCCTCCCCTCCTCTCCTGGCTTAGTCATGCCAAGGCTGCACAGGCCTGCTGAAAGGCCTATCAATTTTGGCTGCTGTTAGCAACAAGTATGATACACTATCACGTGGTCCTTGGCCCTTTTACTGGTCTATTCAAAATCTCCCCGTACAAGGTGGGGAGCACTGACAAGCTCCCTCTTGATTGTCAAGCTACAAAGAGCTTTGTTAGGCTTGTCTGAATTGCTCTTTGCATATTGCAACAGGGCTCCCTTTCCTGTTGTCTATAGACACACACCACAAACCCAGAAGGCAAATGCTGTAAGCACTTCAAGTATTAAAGCCTCAAGGGTTCACCCAAGAATAATGAACACACAAAGGTCCAATCAAAAATAAAAAGAACTTTTCACTCGTGGCCAGTCAGAGATCCGGTGACAGAGATATGTTCACTAGCATGTAATTCAGATGAAAAAGAATTACCAAAAATAAACATTAAAACAGTTAAGCCAATCATAATGCAGATGTGATCAGTAACACCAATTGAAATCATTTACCATTCAAGAGCAGTTCAAAAATCCACTCACCAGATACACAAAGTCTACTATTGAAGGTAAACTGTTGAAGAGACACTGGGAGGTCCAGACCAGAAAGCCAGGAAGATGTTGACTAGTTGGTGGAGACATGCGACATGCTCAGAACACATAGAACGTTGAAATTTTAGGTAGAACTGGTGTGAAAATCATTATACATATACACACACACACCCAAATATATATATAAAATGGAATGGGGAAAATATTGTGATTACCCTCTCTCTCATTTTCCATTTAACCTCTGATCTTATTCACTAATTTTAAAGAGAGGTTCAGTGCTGCCTCAAATTTCACTCCCACAAGAAATTCTGGGTGGAATTTTGATATTACAAATAATTGTTGGCCCATTTTATAGTACCCACAAACATTTCTGGGCAGACTTGGAAGCTGCTTTTTTCAAAACTAGGCCATAATTCTGTCTTCAGTTACATCTATGAAATGTCATTGAAGGCAGTGGGGTTACATGATTGTAACCATAAGGACTAGATTCAATGTAAAGTGGTTCTATAGTGGAAGAAATTACACTTCCACTCAGAGCAGTGTAAAGAGACCTTAATGTAAATGAAAATCTGTGGTTACGCATTCAGGGCATCTCTCTTCTAGGCAGCGTCCCAGTGTCTCTACCCTTTTCAGCTGCAGACTTGGTCTTCTTCACAACTGTAAACTCACTCCCTGCCATCTAGCTATCCTAACACTAGTACAGCTCCCCAATTACCTCACACCCATATCTGGCTTCCCACTCTCTTATACTTCATCTTACCCATTGAGGTTGCTTTTCTTAGGCTGTTTCATTATTGTTGTTACTGAGTTTTTTTGCTAGCCTTCTCTCAAACAAAAAGGAGGCTTTTACAGGACTAAATTAGGGCTCTTCCCCTACAAGATGGATTTATGGAGCTTCTTGAATCTTCTCCATTTACCTTTCAGATAGAGAACTATCTGACACCATCTTTCCTTTCTCACGTTGCTTCCATCCTCCAACAGAGCTAGAATATTGGGCCTGTGGATATCTGCCCACAGCTCAACATTAAGGTGGAAAGCTGACTGTCCTACTCATCCCAAATTCTGATAGCTGCCTTAAGCAAACACTGAGCTAGAGACTCAACAAAATTAGAGTAATCAGTTACCCCAAGAAACTGAAAATCTTTTGGATAGTTTTCAAAAACCAGCAGAGGTTTTTCCTGGATTTGGCAATCCACACAAAGATATTAAGTCAGCTGTAGCACAATAGCTCTTCCAACAGCCACTCAGATATGTTCCCTCTCCCCAATCCCACTGGGTGTGAAAGAGATGCCAATCTCAGTGGAAATCCAGAGAGGCACCAAGTAATGTGAAGATGGTAGCTTTCTTCTTAGGCCCTGACCCTTGTTCCTTCTCACAATTGCAGGGAAAAAAGCATTACCAGCAAAGAGAATAAGGGCAAATGAATGAGAGTGAGGGTGAAAAGTGAGGTGAAGGTGAAACTGGAGGCTAAAAGCTAGGAAGGATGACATTATCCTCTGACAGTTTTGGGCCCACGTCTTTACCCCTCCCCCTTCTAAGGGGCAGTGAGAGATCTCTGGCAGGTAGCTAATGGGCATTTCTGAGTTAAGGGAGGGGTGGAGGGAGCTGACGGGGCCATTTTATTACATATCAAAGGGAAGGAAGGAGTGGAATTGGCCCTGAGCCATAGGCTGACAGGCTCCACTCTCTCCTCTCCCGTTTTCCCACATGTAAAAAATGTAACAGCCAGTCTGCTCCCTCTCAGCTCCTTCCTCCCCTTGAGGGGAAAAAAGGCATCTGTTTTCTAGTCAGCTAGGCTCCCTCTCATTGCTCCTTGCAGGGGAGGGAGAAAAGAGAATCAGGGGCAATAGTGAGGACCGCCTTAGAGGTAGCAGCCACAGATCCCAGAAGAAAAGTATGGCGGCCTTGAATGAACTGTGTTGGTACCAGTTCAGCAGTGGGGTCCTGTGTTAATTATCGAGCATGAACTATCCCTTGTTCCCCAAACTGCTCCCCCAATGGCACTCCACATAGTCCAGTCAGGGACCCTCATCACAAATTTCTGAGTCTCTCCTCAGTGGTAGGGATTCTGTCTCCATCTGGGATATACTACCAAACCAATAAGTTTAATGGTCACAATAAGAAAACATCCTTAGCAGAGCTTGTTGGGAATGGCAGTTAGTTTCCACAAACAATTCTGAAGGAAATGAATCAAGTTTTCTTTCATTTAAATTTTTTCATGGGATTTTAAGTAGAAAGAAAAAATATTATTTTCAATTACATTTTATTGGAACGAAAACAAAAGGTTTGGTTGGGTTCTCATTTTCTCCCACACACATCCCCTCTCTCCCTTTTCTTCTTCCCTCCTCCCCCGCCCCCACTGGAAAAAAGGGAGAGAGTGGAAATTGGAGTTGAATACAAAAAAATCTATCACAATGAAAAACAGAAAATGTTTGAATGATAGAAGTATTTGTCATCTAAATAAACTTTTGGATAAAAAACAAAAAACAAACCAAAAAACTTGGACCAGCTCTAATACTTAGAAATATGTTTTTTATAGTTAGAATCAAATAATCTGCTAATCATGGCATGATGTCAAGCAAACCCCTGGTGTGCCCTGTTTTGGTCACATGGTACACATTGATGGCCTATGCTGCACACTGGCAGATTTGATGGTACAGGGGTATGTTTGTCGGAGCCGAAAATCATTCTTTACACTTTCTTCCCCTCTTGGGGGCTGATCTCTTATTTCCCTATTATCACTCGCATCTACCAGTGCACAACAAATAGCTTCAATGATTAGCAGAACCTCAAATGGTAGCTGCACTGCTTTTTTATGTGCATCCCACAATTTACCACAGGTGAGAATTGAACAGGGACCATCATGTTGCATAGACAGCTGAGTTACCAGGTGAAGCAGTGGGAGTGAGTAGGAAGTAGATGATATGTTAAGCTTGTTTCAGCTGCAATCCAATCTTTGAACATCTTATTTGTGTCTCTGGTGAAGAGAAGGAGGTATTAAAAATACCAGGAATCTCTGGGCAGGGTCACACTTCCCACAAGTTCATAAAAATAAACTGCCTTTTCCAAAAGTTGCCATTACATTAACTATTTTTACTAAAGCCCACACTATGAAGAAAACTGAATATTTTTAATGTCTCGTGATTGAAACATCATTGAGATGATGCAGTACATCTATTATATCACATACTACATTAAACAATCTGAACTTTCTACAAATATGGGCACAACATTATTCTGATACATAAAGCCCAAGAAATTACACAAGGGATATATATTTTTAAAAAAGTTTTACAGCCAATGACAGTTTAACATCAGCTATAACCACACATAAAATATCTGTATGATTTACAAGAATGTTTCCTACCTTCTATAACTATTATAATAAATAATATAATAACTATTTTTTTCTCTTGCAAATTTGGATCTTGATGAAAAGCCTATTGAATTGAAGTCAATTGAAAGATTTCCACTGACTTCCCTCATCTTTGGATCAGACTCTTGGTAACTTCTTCACAGATTCTATAATATGATAGGTAAAAACAATTCCCTGTATCGGAAAGAAGCTGTCTTTTTCTCATGAATGGCAAGATATTTTTCAACCCTCTGTTTTGTCAACAGCTACTGGTAGATACTGTTTATGTCTTTCTGCACCAGCAGTTCTGTATTCCCGAATGGAGTCCTGATCCACGACGAGGGCTTCTCAGCATTACAATAATACAAATAATAATAAGTATTATTTGGACATGAGATTCCTCTTACTAATCTGTTCACATCTAAGGAATACTCCTCAATTCATTAACCAGGAACAGAAAATACCATGCCTGGCACTTCTCCCAGGGCAACAACACTCAGCCATCAACAGAAGCAGTCTGTTTAAGTTAGAATAACTTATGCTAATCAAATTGTTGCTAACCATTAAATGTTGGTGTGGTAGTATTTCTCTATAGGCAAGTATAGTATAAAACATACTTTTCATGTAAAGAACTTGATACCACATACATTAAGCATAGGTTATTTCCCTGTGCTAATATCAAAATCCACATTCAAAAGTATGTTTAAACATGCTACCTTGATGTCCATTATACCAACATATTATAGATACATAAATACATGTACCTATTATACTCACACAAGTGATAAATATCAAAACTATGGTTCTGAATATTAATGAATGATTTTCACTCTATCTAATGATGATTTTGTGTAACTTCCACAGAAATATTGCATAACTAGAACTGGTCAGAAAATCTTTAACAGAAGAATTTTCAGTTTACTGTTGAAATTAAAATGCTTTTGCAAAATTGTGTTGATTTTGCTGAAATTTCATTTCTGAGAAATAAAGGGGGGAAGTTCCAACAATGTTGAAATGCCCAGTTTTGATTTTTCAAAGTCTATTTTTATTTTCTACTATATTGCACAGTATAATATAGATAAAAGTGAAAATAAAAGAAAATGTTCCAATCAATCCAAAACAAAATGAATTTTCTTTTGCTAAGAATTTCAAAATTTTGTATCGGAACAAAAATAAATTTCTAGTGGCTTGTGTACTGTAGAAGTGTTGGCTCCGTGGGAGGCCATAGCGGCTTCCTACAGCCAGGGAATAGCTCGCACTTGGCAAGTAAGTAGTCCTAATAGTCCGCCCTTAGGCAGGGTGAGCAGAGGAGATCGCTCAGGCCCTCAGGCAGGGCAGGCGAACAAGGAGTCTATTGCTCCACCTTTAGGCAGGGTGAGCAGGCGGATTGCTCAGGCCCTAGTCTGGCTCCAACCCTTAGGCAGGATGAGCAGGCGGATGAGCCCTCAGGCAGGGCGAGCGAACAAGGAGTCTATGGCTCCAACCCTTAGGCAGGATGAGCAGGCGGATCGGCCCTCAGGCAGGGCGAGAACAAGGAGTCTATGGCTCCAGGATGAGCAGGCGGGTGGCCCTCAGGCAGGGCGAGCGAACAAGGAGTCTATGGCTCCAACCCTTAGGCAGGGTGAGCAGAGGAGGCAACAGCTTCAGGTGGGGTCAGGAGAGCAATTCTCCTGGGGTGGCTAGGGAAAAGGGGAAGGGGAGGGGGACGCAGGCCCACCCGTCTCCACTGCGTCCCAGCCCAGGGCCCTAGCAGTGGCAGAAGCGGCTGCCACTGTGCCGGCGGGGCTCCCGCCGCAACACACCGGCAATACGGCGGCTTCAGCCACAGGCCATGGCTGTCCTTGGGCTACTTCCTCCCCACTGACCCTAGTACCTGTTGCCTCCGTGTCCCAAGGATGGTCCACCTGGGGTAGCGTTATGAGTCCTTCCTCGTCGACCGGGGGCAAGGCAGGAAACTCCTCTTCAGGGGGCAGTTCCTCCAGGTCGTTGTAGGAGGGGAGCGGGTCGGCCTCGGGAAGCTCCTCCAAGTCCTGCCCCACTGCAGGGAGGGGCTCGGCGGCCAGCAGTTCCTCCAAATCTGGCCCGGCCTCCGGGGGTGCCCGCCACTCGGGCTGCTCTGGGGTCTCGGCCCAGTCTGGTGGTCCCAGAGCACGGCCCCGGGCTCGGGGTCGGGGTAACTCAGCCCAGTCGTCCTGGCCGGGTTGCCTGGTCCAGCTCCTCGAGGGCCCTATCCAATCCCCGGGCCCAGGTGGGGCCGGGGTTCGTCGGCGGCAGCTAGGCTCCAGCCTAGGCCTCGGCTGGCGGGGCAGCACGTCTGCCTCTGCCGGCAGTCTGCCCTCTACTGAGCTCAGGGGCTGGGCTTTTATATTTCCCCTTCCTGTTGGGGCTCCGCCCCGGGACTGCCAATTGGGCTGGCCGGGTGGCCCTATCACGCCCGGGTCCCCTGTTGCCGGGCAGACTCTGGGGCAGGGTGTGAGTGGGGCCAATCAGAGCTCTCGGGTCCTTCCCCAGGCTCTGGCTCCGTGGGAGGCCACAACGGCTTCCTACATGTACACAGTGAGATAATATGCACTACAGGTGCGTTACTTCTAAAGGGAACTGACATATTGCAAATTAATTGATCCATGGAGACCCTACTGATGCACAGTGAAGGTTTTGTAGTGCACTTTAACATAGTGCTGGGTTCTACATTTAAGCATACTAATGAACATTTATTGAGCAACTACAGGGTTTACATTGACCAATTAACGTGCAACATGTTAGTGCGCTTTAAAAGCCACACCCCCATAGTGCACATTACCCTACCATGTAGACAAGCCTCACATCTCAAAATCCTCAGCAAAATTGAATTTCTGTTCTCCACTCAGCTCTATGCTTAACACGTATTCCTGATTTTTCTCCACTCAGTAGAACATTTAGCTAGTATAGTCTGTACCCAAATTACATAAGCTTTAAAAAGGAGTAAAGAATAAAGAAAGAAAAGTTACACCAGCATTAATTGCAAGAATGGAAGGTTTTTGTTTTTTTTAAATGTTGATGGTCTAATATAATGCTAACCTAAAGCAACCTTAGGCCATGAGACCTCCACTGACACAAAATATAACCCTTAAAAACTCAGACACTACTGTTACTTACAGAAGTAATTAATTTCACAAAGATTTATTCTGAATCAGTTGCCCCAGTATATAAGATATAAAGAGGCTATTCTTCCATATCAAACATGAATGTCATCCTGTGGCTAGTTTCTTATTCTTAAGCAAGCATACTCAACCAAATTCATCCTCCACTGAAGGATACCTCTGCTGAAGTTAAGTTTAATTGTAACAGTTTCAACTTTCAATTCACATTTAACATTTAGACTAAAATGGAGTTACACCAGTAATGAATTTGGTCCATTTATTGTGACAAATTCTAAAAGCCAATTTCTCTAGTTTTTAAGAATTCACCCATAGAAAATTTTTATTTAAATCTGTTGCATGAAGTAATATTGGGGAATGTTCTAGACAGAAGCACTTCAGTGAAGCCAACGGAAAGGGAAAGAGAGAGAGAGAGAGAGAGAGAGAGAGGCAGAATAGATAATGTGGTTTTACTTACTGAACAAGGAACTCTACAACAGAATTAGAAGAAAGTAACCCTTTCTTGGGGTATTTGCCACTGTCACATGGCAATGGTGCCTTCTACTACAAATACAGAAGCTACAAAAGCCTCACAATCCCCTTTCTATTTACAGTACACATTTAAAAATTAACCTGTCTGTGACAGTATTCACAGTATTATTATTATTTGGATTACTGTATTGCCTAGGAGGCTGCCCCAGTCCTGGACCAGGATTCAGCTGTGCTAGGCATTACACAGACACAGAACAAAAAAACAGAAAAATAACTTGTTCCACACTTGAGCTTCCATCCTAGGGTTGCCAACTTCTAATGACTGTTAACTGGACTACTAAGGCTTTGCCTGTTCTCTGACTCTTCCCTACAGGTCAAAAAATCTGGACCTCAAGGCTTGTCAAATGGCACCAATTCACAAAAGCTGAAACCTGGACTGTCCAGGTGAAAACCGGATGGGTGGCAACCCTATTTCTCTTTCCTGCCCCCTATCCAGGATTTACCTTCCAGACTACATTGCCAAAGATCAAACAGTAATGTTCAGTGACCTTTTGTACCAGTGGTTCAGTGTTTTGGGCATTGAAATTGATTTTATTCATCTTGACATATAAAAATCCAGTGTGCCCTTTACCCCATGGCCTGAGAACTTGCAATGACACCAACAGCAGATGATGTGGAGGAAGAAGCTTTAAGGGGATCAGACATGGCAATTTCAGAATCATCAATAGAAGTACAGTATCTTAAGGCATTTTCATAACTCTAACTCATGAAAACAGCATATTCCTGTGTATCACTTGCTGCTAGAGACTTTAATTGCAGGCAGAACACCTTCCATCAAACTGTTCTCATGTCTTTATGTAGTCTAAAGAAGAGTTAATTATATTAGAAGTAAATAGTTGAATATAAAATCAGACAAACTCTGCCTATGAATTAGAATTCAGAAGCCTTAGGCCAAATTCTGTTCTTGTTGACAGTGTTAATCTGGGTCAAATTTGCTCTCATCTACACTTGTATAAATCTGAAGTAACTTTCAGTGTTAGTTGAACTCAATGATGTTGCATAGCTGTACATAAGAATAAAAATTTGGTCTACATTTGTAAACATTTTAGGATTGTTTAGGAAAAAAGACACTTGATAGATGGTAGATAATGGATAGAATTCAGCCCTTGCTTAACTAAAATGGAAGTCACTTGGGTCAAATCAGGGCAAGATAAAAACTAGTAAAAATGAAGATCTTGTAAAATCACCCCTTTTTCTTTATCCCTCCTCCTCCAATATACAATGACTTTTTGCACATCTAAACCAACCGCTATTGTTGATTTTTAAAATCTAATCTAATACCAATTAGCATGAATAGTTCTGGCACACACTCATTCATGAGACAAGAGAAAACATTTTGAAAAGCAAGAGCTTCATTGATTTCTTGTAAATATCTCTAATGCTAATTACCATGACATGACTTCCAGTATTAAAACCTGCCAACTCAGTTTTGTGTTGGAATAAGATTTCCATTAAATTTCAGTCTGATGTTTGACATGGGAGACTTATCATTAAGGCCTTAGTTAATTTGCAGAAATTGCAGATGCTGAAAAAATAGGCTTCCATTGCAAGTTTGATGCTGAATTCAGGTATATGTATGTTACATTTTAACAGTCAGTCCCAGGCGTGGGGGGGCCCTGGCCGACAGCCCTGAACAGCTAGCTTTTCCAAATTACCACAAATATTAAAGGTTTATTATTACTTTTCCGTGACTTTCCATGTCTTTCCCACAACTCAGCCGCAATTGTGTGACAATCATCCCGCAATTCAAGTAGGGCCTTACTTATCATGGAAATATGGAAAAACCATATGCAAGCACCTATATCAGGTGCAATGGCACAGGTGCAGCAAACAGCTGAAACAAGGGAGTCTGTGTGGAAGTTCTATTGGAGAAGGGAGGAACAAGCCCCTGGTCCTTAGGGGCAGTGAGTGAGTTTTTTGTGGGTGTTCTATGTTTTTTCCCTCTGTGTTGTGGTTTTTTTTTTTCCTTGATAGTAATTTAGGTGGGCAGGCTATAACAGGCACAAAGGAAGCCGAAGCCATGACCAAAGTGACCGAAGCCATGGAGGAGACAATGGAGATGATCAGATGTGGAAGCGGCAGGATTTACATAATCCTAGAGTGGATACCTGAAAAGAGCTTCATTTGTATGAAGTGCTGCTTGATACAGCTGATGGAAGAGAAGATCTGAGGCTTGGAGATGCAGGTGGAAACTCTGGTTGAGTTTCAAAGGGAGTTTGAGCAGATGATGGAGCAAAGGCAAGTGTAGACAGAAGGGAAAAGTCAAGAGTTGCAGACGCAAGGTGGACTAAAGAATCTACAAAGGAGATTGCTTGGTGAGGAAAGTGGTCCGTTGGAGCACGTGACTACAAGAACCAGGCAGAGAAAAAGACTGGATAGATAAGGAGAAATAGAGCGCAGGAACAGGTTTGCTAAGTTGGAAAACGGGGCAAAGCAAGCTGTAACTGAAGGAGGGAGGGCAAGGAAGATGAGAAGAGTGTCTAGTCCTGTAAGAAAAGGGGAAGAGCCAATGGAGATTCCCAGAGTTCAGAGTTCCATGAGGAAAGAGGATGATTTCCAGAAGACTGCAAGGGAGAATAAAAGACAAGAGGACTCACAACCAGAAAGAACAGGAGGAAGGCCAGGGAATCACACCATCACCAGGAAAAGGCAGATCTACATGACTGTGGACTCCCTATTAAGAAGAACAGACTGGCCTGTCACCAGAGCTGATCTGGAGAACAGAAGGGTGTGCTGTCTGCTGGGAGCTAAGGTATGCGATATGGACCTGAAGCTGAAGAGTATCCCAATAGGAGCAGGAAAGAATCCATTCATGTGGAAACAAATGATACAGCTAGATTCTCGCTGGAGCATTTCAAGGAAGTCTATGCCAGGCTGGGGAAGTCGCTTAAGGAAATGAAGGCTCAGGTGATCTTCAGTGGGATTCTGCCTGTCCCTAGAGAAGAAGAACGAAGGCAAGACAAGATTATGATGATCAACAGATGACTCAAGCAGTGGTACTATAAGGAGGGCTTTGGGATATTTTATCACTGAGAGGCATTCCTGGACAGAGGACAGTTCTATGGGATAGACTCCATCTGAGTAGGGCGAGAAATAGATTTTTGAGATGGAAGTTGGCACAATTCATTAAAAGAGCTTTAAAACGAGGAACTCGGGGAGACAATTGGGAGATGCTCGTGTAATCTCCATACCTGATTTTAACATTGAGAAGAAGGAAAATCAAGTAAGAAAGGCTACAGCAATGGAGAAAGAAACAGCAGTGGGTAGGAGAATAGACATTAAGAGGAAGGATAGTACTAATACCAGTGAGCAAGGTGATATTGGCAGTAGAAGGACTGTACCCAGTCATGCAAGGAATGTGGGTGAAGCCAAGCAGCAACAGTTAAGATGTTTGTACACCAATTCAAGGAGCCTGGGTAACAAAATGGAGGAACTAGAACTACTGGTGCAGAAAGTGAAACCAGATATTGTAGGGGTAACAGAAACATGGTGGAATAGTAGTCATGACTGGAGTACAGGTATTGTAGGGTATGTTCTGTTCAGGAAAGACAGAAATAAAGACAACAGTGATGGAGTTGCATTGTATTATTAATTATAAGATAGACTGTAAAGGAATTAGAAGTGATGGAATGGGTAAGAGTCTGTTTGGGCCAAAATCACTTTGGGGAAGCAAGCTACTAGAGGTTCCCATGATATAGTGCTTATGGTGGGTTACAGACCACTGGGATCCAATTTGGATATGGATAGAGACCTCTTTAATGTTTTCAATGAAGGAAATACTACTAGGAATTGTGTGATTATGGGAGACTAGCTTTCCAGATAGAGAATGGAGGACAAGTGCTACTAATAATAGTAGGGCCCAGATTTTCCTGGATGCGGTAGTTGACAGATTTCTTCACCAAATATTCACTGAACCAACAAGTGATACCATTTTAGATTTGGTACTGGTGAGCAGTGAAGACCTCATAGAAGAACTGGTTGTAGAGGACAACTTTGGTTTGAGTGATTATGAGTTCATTAAGCTTAAACTAAATAAAAGTATGAATAAAAATAGATCTGCAACATGGGTCCTTGATTTCAAAAGAACTAACTTAAAAAATTAAGGTAAATAAATAGGGAAGTGGACTGGACTGAAGAATTTAAGGATCTGAGTGTGGAGAAGTCCTGGAAATACTTTAAGTCAAAGTTGAAGAAGCCATCTGAAACCTGTTTCCCAAGCAAAAGGAAACAATTCAGAGGGAAGGGTTGCAGACCAAACTGGATGAGCAAGCATCTCAAAACAGATGATTAAGAAAGAGCAGAAAGCCTACAAGGAATGGAAGATGGGAAGGATCAGCACAGAAAGCTAACTCTTGAAGGTCAGACAATGTAAGGGTAAAGTGAAAACTGTCAAAAGCCAAGCAGTGTTGGATCTTGCAAAGGGAATTAAAACCAGTAGTAAAAGGTTCTATAGTCATATAAATAAGTAGAAAACATGGAAAGAATAAGTGGGACCACTAAGCACTAAGGATAAGGTGAATATTATCTAAGCATGGCCCAACACCTAAACAAATACTTTGCAGTCCTAGGATGCATCAGGAGCGGTATTTCCAGTTATTTAATTAAGCATCAAAGTGGACACAAGAACAAATGGAGATAAACTGACCAAGTTTAGGCTTGAAATCAGAGGAAGGTTTCTAATCATTAGAAGAGTGAAGTTCTGGAACAGCTTTCCAAGGGGAAAAGCGGGGGCACGAAACATAACTAGTTTCAAGACTGAGCTTCATAAGTTTATGGAGGGGATGGTATGACAAGACTGTTTACAATGGCACGTAGCTAGTCTGTGACTACCAGCAGCAAATATCTCCAATGGCCGGTGATGGGACACTGATGGAGAAGGCTCTCCATTACTCCAGAAAGGACTCTCCATTACTCCAACTCCATTAATACAGAGAATTCTTTCCCAGGTGTCTGGCTGGGGGATCTTGCCCACATGCTCAGGGTCTAACTAGTCACCATATTTGGAATTAGGAAAGAATTTTCCCCTGGGTCAGATTTGCAGAGACTTTAGGGTTTTTCACCTCCCTCTGCAGCATGGGGGCACGGGTCACTTGCAAGTTTAAACTAGTGTAAATGGTGGATTCTCTGTAACTTGAACTTTAAATCATGATTTGAGGATTTCAGTAACTCAGTCAGAGGTTATGAGTCTATTACAGGAGTGGGTGGGTGACGTTCTGTGACCTCAGTATGCAGGAGGTCTGACTAGGTTATCATGATGGTCTAGTCTTGTCTTAAAGTCTAGGAGTCTAAGAAGTATTCCAGTTTATAAACCACCACCAGGCCATCAGCATTTCAGTTGCCTGGGAAACGTAACAGGGTGTTGAAATTCAGCTGACCAACAAGCTCCCTTTGTTAGCCAGCTACAATTTTCAAACAGCCCTGAACTAGACAGTCAACCTTAGCTCACAATGTTTTCTTTTGATATCTAAATGGATCAAATTAACTTCCAAAGAGCTTCACTTAACACACAGAAATTCTTCTGGAATTGTGATCAGGTCTAATTTTTTTTTTTTTTTTTTGTGGAAGAAGTTTTGTGGGAAACAGGCATCTGTTTTAATTATTTTTAATCACCTGTATGGAGCTTTGTATGGCGTAACTATAGACACAAATAAGACAGGCACATCATGCCCTTTAAAAAGCATAAAATCCTTTGGGTCATTCACAAATGCATTTTCTGTAAGAAGGCGGATTATTTTGCACGTATGGACACTGTAAGATCTAATGTATCTAAGCTACAAGAGCTTTTAAGTATTCCTTCAAAGCCTGTAAATATGAATAAGAGCCCTTGGATATTAGAATTGGCATCTGGGAAAGAGCAAATCTCACTGGTTATTTTCTCCATACCAATAGGTCTCTTGCTCATTTGCTCTCTTCCAGAAAGAGTTACCTAGAGATTGTTTCTGGTTTCAAATGAGGGTGGGTCAATTACCTATAAGAGTTACTGTATAAGGGTGTCCAAGTCATCCAACAATAAGTGCTACTTTTTCCCCCCCCAATCCCTCTTCTGAATCTAGCAAGAAAATACTGAATTCATTCAGTTAAAAAATTTAAGGAACTAACCCATATCCTCTTGAAAGGTTATAACCTCTCCCTTCCTCACAAAGAGTTACATTTATAAGAGTTTACGAAAACTGAGGAGAAATGAAAGATAGCCAGAGACGTTAAATTAAATGTCATTATAGATAATATGCTCTAATTTTTCTACAATACATTTTATAATGAAATTTCTACTCACTAGAAACCACAAACATGTTTGTGACATGGTCTTAAATAAGTACAATGCTGTTAATTAAAACACACAATCATGCTGTCTTGCAGTCTGTGAATAGATTCTACTTCAAAAGTAGTAACGAAAAACACATGGCACTTCACAATTTATAACTTCAAAGAATATTATCAGCATCTCAGTTTATCAGCATCTCAGATTATCTACAGAAACGTATGATTATTTTTCCCTAGCAATATTTTATGAAATATCTATTGATATATAAAACACATATTTCATTATCCAGCATAATCCTTGCTAACAATTTTGAGATTATCTATATATTTCACATCAGAAAAAAACACTTCTTTTATTAATTCTTTTAAAAGTTTACTTTTGAGATACAGTATGAGGCCTAAACATGAATACTGAAGTTCATCACATAATGAATACAGCCTTTGAAAAATCAAGAACTGAGGAAAAGAAAGTTTATGTTGAATATTTTTATTGACACACAAATATAGATACACATCATCAGTTTTGCCACCAAAGTCACCAAGCATACATAGTCCACTGAAACCCATGAGCTTCCTCTTCCCATCTTCACTTTTACTGTATGTTTATGACCCTCCCATAGGGCTCCATGCTAAGCAACGGTACTCCATGAGAATTTTGCCACTTATTGTGTCAGATTAGAATTTAGATCCTGACAATGCAATCTGATCTCTGTGGAAAGATCCTTGTGTGTGATCCCACTAACGTCTGTGGGATTAAATGCAGGTGTGAAAGTCAGTTTGAGCAGATTAGACTGCAGGATTGGGGCTCAATAGTCTGATCCAACAAAGATGCTAAACTAAAATAAGCACATGCTTAGCTTTATGCACTATGAGTAGTCCCCATTGACCACTGTCTGCCCAGTTAGCCTGCTATGGAACAAAATTCCTCCATGTGGAGATATATGGGTCTGATCCAAAACCACAGGGAAAAAAAGACTCTCTTTGATTTCAGTGTGCTTTCAATCACAACCTATATTTCCAATATAGTAAAGTACAGCTTTCTGGTTTTAAAATGTTTTTATTGTAAAATAAAGGATATTTCCTGGATTTATGCGATAATTTTCCATAGCAAATAATCAAAATAATGTATTCCTTGACTTTTTAACACACCAAGAAACTCCAAGGTTTTTTGTACGCGTATGATAAAGCGTAGTTTAATTAATCTTTTTGCCATGACAAAAAACAAACAAACATCAAAAACACAACAAAAGTGTCATCTATGATTACTTTATCCCTTTAAAAGATTTCAGCCAGACCCCATCTATTCATCCTGACCACAGTAAAGCTATTTATGCTTGCAATTCCCCTATTTGCTCCATATGTTTACATCTGAGAAATGGAATATAGCTAATAGTTTATATATATTCTGTTCACTCTTTCCAGGTACATAAAATTAACTTAATGGCTAATGTAAGAAGCATGTTAACCAATTATTCGGTATAGTATTCTAGGCAGTTTGAAAAATTAATAATACATTTAAATGAGATTTATTACAGTTATTTTGTAAATACATGGAACAATGTAACAGCAGAGGTGTTTTGAAAATGGTGAGTACAGGATGTAGTCAGACAATATAATGGATTCATGTTGCCATTATCATCACTGTCCTGAGATGATCAAGCATATCAGGAAAACTCTGAGTGATGTACAGACTGCCCAATGTATTAGTAAGTATATCATTTATGCCATGGAGGGCAAGTGGACAGTTACATGTAGATTTGACAAAGTTTTAGAGCAAACATTTAATCCTTTTAGTGGGCTGAATATCATTTTCTGGAAGATGTGCAAGACCATTCCTGCAGGACTTCTGTGCATGAAACTTCCTGAAACCAATCATATGCTTGACAGAAGATAAAGTATGTATTAAATTATACCAAATACAGATAATGTTTTCAATTAATACAAGTGTGATACCATTCTGAAAAGTGACTTTTTAAAAATGGCACTTTCTTACCCAACAGACATGATCACTATGTATAATCAAAATCATATTTGCTAAATTTTAGGACAAAACAAATTTTAAATGCTTTTTTAATCCTGTCAGTGTGTTACAGTCAACACAGTTAAAGAAAGAGTAAAATTATTCTATTCCTTCTTGTGCATCAATGGAAGTGTTAACTAGGAGCTAGATTCACAAAAGGACTTAGGCACCTAACTGCCACTTTAGGCACCTAAATCCCAGAATCAGGCACTATTGGGATTCATAAAACGCCAGTCAGCTGCTCTGAATATTGTAGGCACTTAAAACTGCTCAGTGCCTAAACTGTTTGCAGTAAAAGGTTCCTAGGCACCTATGGTTCTGCCTCTGAATATTGGTGCTGTGGCCCCACAGTAGGCATCCTGACCCCTAAGCTCCAGTGCGATGCACACATAAGCATTCCTCTGACTAACTTTCCTGCAGGTCTTTGCTCTTGGAAGCATGCTCAGACCTTGCCTATAAGACTGGGCCCCTATAGGCAAGTATACATAAAATGGGCAACAAAGAGTTCCCTCATAACTTTTTATCCCAGTGGTTAGGGTAGTCACCTGGGATGTGGAAGACTCATGGTTCAAGTCCCTCTCTACCTCCAGGGTCTTAGCACACACCCTTGGCTTGGCATCTGTCACTGGCTACCTTAGGTGAGGAGCCATCTAGTTGGCTGGCTTTTGTAAATCCCATTCTAATTCTCTTCTCTCTCTCCAGTCATTATGTAAACAGCCTAGGCACCAAACTCAGGCTTTGTTAACCACAGTGATTTTCTAGATACCTAAAAAGTAGGTATGGAAATGCTCAGCGTCACCACATGTAAATTTCAATTTGAATTTAGCCCTCAGTTCCAGTCAAATACAGCTGTGTAGGCCCAGTGAAGGAAATGGGTTTGCAGAGTCACTGAGGACCTAATCTGGCCTGCAGAACTATTGTTACTACTGGTGATGATGCACAAGAAGGAAAAAATTTAACTTGACTTCAGATGCCAGGCAACATTTGCAGGGCTGGCTGTTAGAAAAGACATACTTACAGTTCGAAAGAGAGTTCATGAGATACGGAAACCACAGTGAGACAAACACTTCTCAGAGTCACTTCTCAGTGACTTCTCTGAGTCACTTCTCAGAGTAGAACTGCATTTAGATGTATTTGCATGGGATTCTATAAACAAAATTAATATATTAAATTATTTAATCTAGGTTAAGACCAACTTCTCGTTTTAACATTTTATTTCTGGATTTTTTAAAAACATTTTAATTATGAGAGAGGTGGATAAGCTATGAAATCAATATTTTTGTTATTTGAGAGAACTATTAGAAGTCTGGCCTGGCTCATTATTACGTTAGTTGTTTGACACATCTTACTCAAAGGTATGAGTTTTACGGTGACCAGACAGCAAGTGTGAAAAATCGAGATGGGAGGGGGGACAGAGGGCAATAGGCCCCTATATAAGACAAAGCCCCAAATATAGGACTGTCCCTATAAAATCGGGACATCTGGTCACCCTAGACAGTCTTGCGGTCAAAGACTTAGAAATAGGCTTAATTCCTGGCTCTGTAACAAAGTCCCTGTGTTATTTGGGCAAGTCATTTAATCTCAATTCCCTATCTGTCAAATGGGGAAAATAATAGGGTTTTTACTACTTGCAAGTAATTCAAACAATGAATTATTTAAATATTCCAATGTAGTGTTTTCAACATTGTACTAAGGACTGAAAACCAGAAAGTGAAATGGACTAGTCTATTTTCAGCCTTTAAAAAATGAATTAAATGCAAAAAATAAACAAACCAGCATAAATGATGACATGTAAATTCAGTTGTTACCATTCTTTCTGTTAATAACCTAGACATTATTGGTAACATCATAAGGACATTAGAATATTTACATAGGACCTGATTCTGATCTGGCAGAAGACAACTCCATGGACTGCAACAGAATTGCTCCTGATTTATATTGATGTGAGATCAACGATCTCATGATTTTTAACCTGACTCTCTCCTTTAAGATGAACATTTCAAGAGTTCTTTATTTTCTAGGCTTTCCCAGTAACACTTCAAAATATAAACATACTTAAAGATTTAGTCATTTAATTTTATTACTAATTTTATCATTTACAGCACATCTTCATAAAATTCAATTTGTACTTTACTCTTACACTTAGTTTTTCAATAACTATAATTACAAACTAAAGAGTCATCAAAACATATAATTAGAGAGAAGATATAAGTATTTCCATGAATATTTGCTGATTCGAAACGTGTGTAGGGGAGGTAATGCATATTGGTATCTATGCGTCTCTGAGTGCAAAGATGTACTGATGGAGGAAGGCACACTGATAGGATTAGGTTCAGCACATTGTTTAATGTGCTTTTACTTGCATGAAACTTAGTGCCATGTTTTCCTCCCACATAATTTTTAGAACTTTGAAATAATATTAATGAGTCAAGTTTGCAGAGCCACACATATGAAACACATGATCCAGAATAAGGATTTTAATAGAAGTCACTTATATAAACTACTATTCATACCTCAGTTAGATTTGTGTATGGGTTAGATATAAGTGGTTTATAATAAAGTGCCTCATTCTGGAGTCAAAATGGATAGACTTATTAGTAACATTGGCTATGATCATCCTGTGGAGTCTGTACATGCAGGGGGAACTCCTCCATTTGTAGCCCTCCTCTTGCCTGCATGGAGGAGGGTTTGACACCTGTATTGGTACCATTCTCTTGATCCTAGGAAGACCACTATAGGGCCTGAGATCCATGAGCAGAGAAAAAGGGCAGGAAGGGGCAGGTTGTTATTCATACATTGTCCCCTCTGCAATCCCACAGGGAACTCACTGCAAAGATAATATAGCATAAGGTTATATCATTACATTTCTGCTGAACCCCCTTCTGCGCTGTGAAGACCCATCCCACTTTGAGAGCAGGAGGTTGTTCAGAGGCAGTGCCAGCAAGGGAAACACCGGAAGTGTGACTCTACTGGAGTCGTGCTGCCAGAGATCTGAAGGCAGCAGAGAACAAGAAGCTGGTGGAGAAGTACATTGATGAAGTACAAGATGGTCTTGGCCTTCCATAGATTTTAAGGTACTCATGGATGCAGGAGTCCAACATCCTGCCCAAACTCAACCCCTTTCCCCTGCTTATTCCTACAAGTTTTCTTTCCGCACATACATATGTATGATTGGAGAATAGGAAGGGGGAATTTGATCCATTTGTAGTAGAAAACACTATTGTTCCTTTTAACTGGGAATATTATCATCTGAACCACATTATCCTTGTATTACATAATCTGGGCCCTAAATGGATAACACTTAAACAATGCTACTCTAGGGAAAAACATGGATAATATTCAGCAAAAGTATCACATAACAAACATGGGCCTGTGGTACATAATGAGAAGGCTATCTAAAGGAGCATACCAGTACTGTGAGAACAAGGGTGTGGGCTTAATAGTGGGCATCCTCTGACTTGGCCTCGGGAACAATTTAGTACTCTTTCCATGTTTACATCAGATAATTAGGATGCTTGCAGATTCTGAACTATAAACCCTGTACCAATACAGTATTCCACACTTGCAGTGGAGGACAGGGGTTGTAGCATTGCGAACATGTACCACGTGGTTCATAATGTCAGTGAACTAAGAGACATGTCTTACATCTTTTTATCTGTGACAATTCACCTCAGCTATGTCACAATCTCGTTGGTGTTTGATTATGCGGATATTGTATACACAAACAAGGAGTGTACCACAAATCACACCACAGACAAGCATGACATAGGAAAATTTTGTATAACTCCATATCACCTTTTGCTAAGTAATTTCCATTTTATTTTGTTCACTCTCATGTGGCTGGATCATAAAACAAAAGAGACTGCTTATCTTTGAATAACTATATTTTATAAGAAGATGCCAAACTAAGGTTATCATATTATATATTTCTGAGTTTATTGATGCTTAGTTGTACCTCTTTTCTTTTGAACTTTCTGATCTCTGCTCTGAGAAAAATAGTTATCTTACTTCTATACATAATGCAACCAATTTTGGTTCAAGATAGTCTGTCACACGTTATAAAATGGCAAATACTGAAGAGCAAAATTTTTTCTAACAAGGTCAATATTAAATTATGCTCAAAATTTTCCTTTTGGAACTGTTTTATTTTGATGAATTAATATAATTTACTATAATATATTTTATTATTTATTTATTTTATTATATATATCTATCTAAAATATAATGTACTATAGATTTAGGTTCATTCAATCCACTTTTGGGGCTCTTTCAAAACCAATGCGAAATGTTTTTGGTAGAAGTTAATGTGTGCAAGGACCTCTGGATAACATATATATAAGTAAAACCCACTTTCAGGAATCAGTAGTGCTAATTTCATGGCATCATATTACTATTGAGGATTATTTCTGGCTGTAACCATGGGCCTGTTTAGGGCCTCCTCACAGTTGAACATGTTCTCCCTGAGGACCACCTGCAAATGGCCCTCTATACCCTCAGAAGTCTGCCTCTCCTTATGACTCGGATCTCTGGCTAGTTCACACTTAAGTACAACCCAAAAATATCCCAGTACAAAATATCTTTCTGCCCCCTCTTGGGCTACTCCTCAGTCCATCCTTGAGCCCCCATCTTCAGACTCACACTAGAGTCAATAGACCTTATGCTGGACTTGAATGCCCCTTCCTTGGAGATGATAGGGGAACTCAGACCCACACACTGCTCTAGGTTCCAGCTCACAGACCCTGAATTAAGCAGCTAGGTTTGCTCCTTCAAGTGCACTGCTGTTTTCCTGGATAACTTCCTACATTCAAATGCTTTGTGCTGCTGTGCATAACACCCCTCTCCTCTGGTTCCCAGGCATGTGGTTTTTCTCTACACCTTTCCATATCCCTAATTCTTTGATGGAACACAGACAAATCAGGACTGCCTCTTTGTGCCCAACCCACTACAGGGATTATTTCCATCCCTGTGGTCTTCTTCAGTCTACCTTCCCCAAGCCCTTCCTATTGAGAATGATCACTTACCTCTTCTCTCCTGGATTTCTATGATTTGGGTTCCTCTCCTGGATTCCTTCTGAAGCTTTCACTTCCCCCTTTTATGAAGATAACCCAGATCCTCCCCAGCTGTGTCTAATAACAAAACAAACCTGACACACCCTCCACGTACAGCTAGGTGGGCTAATTAAACACTTAGATTCCAGTTAACCCTTTGTTCATCTGTTTGGGGTTATCACAGCCTGATGCTCCTCTCTACCTACAAGGGAGGGGGGAAAACAAAGATAGGTGGGCATGATGTAGGAAGCACAGAAAAGGGCACGCACCACTTCTGTTTCATGATCCTTTCCCCTGAAATTTCATATAAACATTTCTGCCCCCACTTTGATTTGGACTTCAAAGAATTCCGGGGGTTGGAAGAGGTCAGGAAATGTTGTCCACAGCATGCTCTCCTCAGAACAGCACATTTCCTACTGCATTTCTATGCAAGACTTCAAGGTGCTCCCAGCTCATTTACTCTCACTCTATGTCTGCATCTGAAGAGGGGCACTGCACTGGTGTAAACAAAGGAAGAAGTGGTTCCTCATGGACTAAGTAGGGTTGGCAGTAGCAAAGATGCAACCATTACATGTGGTCTGTGGTTTCTTTCCCAGCTGGTCTGTGGGATGTGGAGGCCATTCTCCCTGCCTCCTACATAGCCCCTGTTCCTTCCCCATGAAAAGAATTAATAACACTGAAAAAGGATGCTATGGACCTGAACTATTCGTATTTATAGAGTGTCAAAATAGCATAATGCTCTTAATGAAGCAATCATGTTACCATAGAATTGGAGGACTAAATGAGGAGGCAGTCTGATCCAGTGGACCTGGCACTGAACTAGGTTCTGTTCCTGACTTATGAGGCCATAGACAAGTCACTTCACCTTCTACTCCTCAGTCTCCCCATCTATAAACTGGGTATAATGATATTTATCTGCCTTTGTAAAGGGCTTTGAGATCTATGGATGGAAAACACTATATAAGAGGTAAGAACTATTGTTAATAATAAAGTTAAAAACCAAGTTCAAGGATTTTTTTGCAAATAAAGTGCAGCTGAAACAAATTCAATGTTTCTCAAACATTAAATATATAGGAACTATTAATGGAGACCCCAAAAGATCATGACCCTAAGTGAGTTCAGTCTCTTTAACATCCATGGATATAAGATAGGAGATGTGGGAATTTTATTATCAGAAGTGGAATAGAAACAGACATTTGACCAGAGTCTGAAGATCTCCACATGAGCAAGAAACTGCAGTTTTAAATTACATGCCAGTCATATCATGCAGACTGAATAGCTTACACACTGTATACTTAAAACAGTCCTCCCTGAAAAGTTTCAAGTGGGGTAATGAGTTATCTTTAATCTCTATTGATTTATAATGATGGAATTTGCAGTTGTGTTGACAGGGTGGAGGGGGAAGAAACATGGGCAGGGGGAGAGGCATAGGAAGAGTCAAGAAATGACAGCTGTGTCTTGTTACATTCATCAAGACAGATGAATATCTGGCTGGGACAGAGCCAGACCAGCCTCCTTTATCCTATGTTACAATTACATGTAACTAGAAATACCTTATAGCTAAAATTAAAGAAATGTACTGTGATGTACTATACTCATAAAAATGTTTTTAGTGTTATTCCCAGTGGCCAACAGGTATACAATCAATTTTGCTACTGAAAAGCTTGAATAGTATCCTCTGAGGTATTATGTAGAAAAGTAATTTTACTATTCAGCGGTAATGAGTTCTTATACCTTTTCAGTTTCTAATTTACCATAACTGAATCTACTGACCCTTCACATTCATTCATATAATTTACTAGTTCAGCAATAGTACATCTGTTACTCATATTACACATGAATTGTTAAAGTACCTGCTTATGTCAATCCTACTTTTCTCAGTGGACCTTGCATTTAAAATCTGGTTCTACTTTGAAAAGTGACTATTTAAATATAATGTCTTTCTACCCAACAGATTTACTCCATTTGTGCCTTTAGGTTAAGTCTTCACACTTTAGTGACAAAAATTAGTTTTGATAGCTTTTTGTTGCTGTTAGTTCTGGAGAGCCAGTACTGCTAAGAAAAGGTGCTGCTTCTTTTACTTCATCCATAGAATCGGTTAATAAGTCAGACCTGTGCAAACCCTACTGGTGGTCACCCAATAAATACAAAACAAATAAATGAAAACCAATTAAACATTTTTTACAAAATTAGCTTCTGGAACATATTACCAAAAAGCTATTAAAGCAAGAAGTTGAGTCTGATTTAGAGAACAACATTATACATTTACACAAATGATAATAACAGTTAGGATAAAAAATTATAAAAAGTTATCATCCCTCATGATCTAGCGCATAAGCCAACCACTAAGTGTCTGCCCAAACTTAGACAGCAAGGTGCTGACTCCTCCAAAGACTTGCCTGTTTTGAATATGGCAGACTTTCTCAAAGCCATCTACTGACTTTTCATTTGCTTTCATGGCAACTGCCCAGCTACATAAATACATGTATTTCTCAACAGTCTCCTTCCTATTCTTCTCAGAGAAGTAATCTGCTTTAGCTCTATCGTCTTTCCCACCAACATCTCTTTTTCAGCCAGTGAGACTATATGACTGGAAACCTAATGACCATCAATATGTGGTGGAGTGATTCTCCAATATCCTACTGAAATCTTGTGGTCAGCCTCTCTTCAGGAACCTCAGTAGTAAGATGATTTTCCTTTCTCCTTTTAGGTTCTTCACAAGTTTCTGTAGTAATCTGAACAGACTTCTTCTGACAGAACCTCCTGATACAGATCAGTTGAGTGACTATCTCTCAATTTCAAACTTATCTCCATCCCTTAATTCTTAACTCTGCAATTTCCATGTTATTTATTTTTTTCTCCTTTACCAGAAACTTTTACACTAGACAGAAGTCCCCAAAAATCTCTGGCCAAGTAAGTCCCATGATATTCCACAAGTACAAGACTGTCCAGCAAATAGTATCTAATCATTCAAATGTCCACATGTGTATTACTGGTATTCTCTTCCAAAGATAGTATTGTTTTGAAAATGTTCCTTAATAAATCATCATCAAACATAATTTCTCTTCAATATCAGAACATACTGGAGAGCTATCACTTAATGAAGGATAGACAGTGCTAAAATTAAACTGATATAGTACATGCAGAGTAAGTTCTGCTACAATAAGAGCTATGTAAATAGGCTTAACAACTGTTAACATGTCACGGTTAACTAACTTATCACATTGAGATGAGCTTCACTCTCCATTTGATTCATGGTCTTTCATTACACAATGTAGTTTACTTAATGCACACAGTGAAGGCAGGAGATTAAATGAATGCATTCACTGAAGGAGCTGAAAACTAGCTTTATAATGCTAAAATATGTAATAAAAAGGTACAGCAGAGCTGCAAACCTTGCAATAATGTAATGTTAATCTGCATACAATTTTTAAAAATCGCAGCAAAGGCAAAATGTTACACACGAAGTTTTTTGAGTTCCTAAGAAAGTACTACCAATAATCTACAAATTATTAGAGTTTGTTTTAAAAAATATGAAATAAAATCCAAGTTGTTTTTATTTCAAATAGTTTGAAATGGACCTTTTGCATTTTAAAAAAAATCTAATTCTTTGACCTTTTTTCCAAAATCATCATATACAATATTGAACTATTATCAAAATGTTTCATGTACCAAAAATCCATGTATATATGGGTATGTTTATATCCACATATAAATCTGCTAATATAAAAACCTAGCATTTAAAAGCAATAGGCCATATTCTCTGGCCTGACTCTGTTCCTGTGTCTGCCCAACTGGGTTATCTCCTGGAGTGTAGAAGCCGACATAGTCCATCCATAGGCTCCATTGTAAGAGGGCATGTCAGGGGCATGGCCAGAACAAGATTGACTACAGTACTCCCTAGGTAGCATGTAATCCTCTGGGGACTGTAGTCAGCTGCCATAAACTAGATCAGGCTTCTCTAATCTATGTTAAGGCTGACACAGATTGGCCCAGAGAATCAGCAAGCTATAACTAGTTTCCGGATGGCCCCTTTTCTCTCCAAGGAAAGAGCAGAACCTGGGTCATTATGTGAATTTGTTTAGCTCTAATGAAATTATTTAGCATTGTGGAACGGACCTAATCCTATTCTTACATCTTTACATGATTTTTCCAGCATGAGACTTGACTGAAGGTGAATGTGTCCTATTGGAGATTTAAGAAGCAAGAGGGTTTCCAAGCCACCCTAGAGAGGCACAACAGACAGACACAAAACCAGGGATGTTGAAACAAATCACTTTATATTAAAGATTAGACTCATCACAATACTGTTTTAAATCTTCCTTTTGTGGTAAAGTTTACTGAAGTATTGTATCAAGACAATTCTCATAGTATCTAGATGCCACAGATGTCCTTGCCCATCTGAGTATCAACATGGGTCAACTGGTCTTTTTGAGTGTTTGTCTTGTCTCCTATGAATGGGTGAAGGTAAGTAACCATGCTGGAATTATAACAGTCATTTTACAGTCATTGATCACAAGGTGTGGTTAAAGGGGGCCCTTTTGGACCACAGCAGGAGTTGGTTTTATACTCTGGTGGCCAAATGTAAGTTTTTATCAATGTTATCGGTAGCATGTTTTAGTGTCCATACAGAGTTTGGGGTGGTTGGGTTTGGGTTTTTTTTTTTTTTTTTAAATGAATTATGAATGTCAAGATCCTAAATTCAAAGAAACTGTTTAACAGTGACAAGGTGTCATCAGGCAATCTGAAATATGAGCATGTTACTATTTTCTCCCCCCGATTCACAAGAGAGAGGAAGTGAAACCATTCTTACTAAATTTCAGTTATTTTTAAATGAAAACTTCATACTAATATTTTGTTATGGAACACAGTTAGCTAGAAGGTACATCTGTTCTGTCTGTATTAGTTGTATACCTTACAGGTATATGCCCTCCTCACAAACAGAGACATGACACATATTCTTCTTGTGCTCTCAGAGCATATTCCCTTACATATTCCCTCACGAGAATTAATTTTTGAATATTGGACAATTACAGACATTAACATATAATAAACCAAATACACTGTTAGCTGTTATCTTCATACACCATGTTCCAGGAATATGGAGTGGTATACAGAGATACATACATTGAAATCACCTTCATAAAGTATGGCCATGGTGGCATCATTGGGAGCCACCTGAAACTAGAAAGTCTAAAGACACAGTCTCTTAAACTCCACATTCGCAGCTGGCTGGTGGAAAACATTGCAAACATAATTGACACCATTGAACTACAGTTCCACAAAGAAGAAATGAAGTCAAAGATTGCTGCAGATGTAAGTCATTAGCAAGAAGCTAGAACTGTGTATTAATCCCTTAGACCGCACTAAGTACCCAGGAGCAATAGTAAACATTGTCAGTGGTAGAGTGTGGCACTTCTTTCAGTCAATATAGACAATGCACTTACAAGTGGAATTTACCAATACAAGAATTTGAACACAGCTGGTTCACAGGGTTCTATGACACAATACCGAGAATAGCAGACACACTAGCAGCGACAAAAAGGCATGTACAAATTGGTCCAATGAAGGTATTTGACATTAACCTTATCCATTTGAGTGTAACAGGCCTACAAGCAAGTTCACAATAGTATTTTGTCACACGAGTTGGGTCTTCTACCAATACCAATATTCACTGACTTCGGTGACATGAGAATTCCCAAGGCTAATTCTAACCTAAATAAGCAGCTGCAGACAAAGGTGTCAGCTAGACATATATGAGAAGTCACCTGCACAATCACGGAGAGTTCTGCAATTTCCTGGGTAGTACAGTGTAAGCAAGTGCTTTCATCAAAGACTTGTGACCAGACTCTACACTGAGCACTATCTAGCGGCAGATGATGTGTATCTTGTCTTTGACAGATACAAAGACTTCCTCATGAGCGCACAAGATCTAGCAGAGTGCATCAGTTGAGTACAAGTTCATGGCTACCTCCGAAGAAAGTTGTCTTGACAGTTTGACTGACATCGTTTGTACAGAGCTCATTCAAGAAGTTTCACCATCACCAGACACTAAAGCAAAGCTAGTCATCATAGGCAGAGACAACACCCACATTGATATAAACCAGAGAGATGTGAAGATCAATAAAGACATGGCAACCTCTCACGAGGAAGCCAACAGCATCCTTGTACAACACATGGTATTGGTTGCAAAAAAGAAACCGGTGGGAATAGCAGTATCATCAGACGACAATGACCTATTTTTCTTACTCCATCATGACCTAACATCTGCAGTGATTATGGAATCCCTAGTCCAAGAGAGAACTGTAATAAACATCCAGGCTATTGCAGAACAACACTGGAACATTGTACCAGGACTGTTAAATATCCACGCACACTCAGGTTGTGATACAGTGGCTTCCTATTCTGGCTTCAGCAAAAGCACTGTGCTGAAGAGTTTGCAAGCTGGATACCCACTTCTCTTTGCTGGGTGACATCAATGCATAAAAACCTGATGTAATTGAAGTGATAACCAAACTGATGGCTGCACACTACAGACAACCAAACTGTGCCACCATGACAGAAGCACAGCAGGAATCATGGGCAGCGATAATTGGCAAAGGTGCCACATCAACATCAAAGCTTCGCTCCTTATCACCATCAACTGAAACATTTGTAGTAAATGTAAAATGAGCGCATCTTCATGAATGTGCATGGAAAAGTACTTTGGATCCAGAAACACTACCTCTTGACCCATTGCAGTATTTGGTTAAAATTATTATCATCATTTTGTTTAATACATATACTTATAATTTGTTAAATATTTTTCACATTAAAAAGAGTGGTCATGGTATCAAATGAAAATTCAGGTCTATAGGATAAGCCCGAGATCCCCACATCATATATACCTATTATTTAAATATGTTTCAGAATTATTGGTATTGCAAATGTTAAATACATGTATTTCATGTATTAGAACTCTTCTATCTTGATCATAGGGTCATAGCCTAGAGGACAGAGCAAGAGTCAAGCCTAGCTGCTGGATCTGGAGATCAGAACCGGGGACAACAGCTGAGACAAAGTCAAAGTCAGGAATCAGAGCTGAGGGTCGAATGAGGATACCTGGAGTCAGGAAAGGCAGGAGCAGGGCTAGTTCAGAGGTAGGAGCAAGGCTGGGACAGGACTGGAACAATGCTGGGTGCAGGGCAGAGTCTAGGCTGGAGAAGGGCAGAACCAAGGCAGGAGCAGGGCTAGCAATGAGGTGAGCACAGAAAGGCAGAGAATCCATAGCCATGTGTACTGAGCAGCTGGTTCTCTGCTGTTGCAACGGTATTATAAATCAGCCTGCTGATCCTGCAGCCAGTCAGGCACTATGATTAATCAGGCAGTTCCTGGGCAGTACAACTTAGCCTATTAGTTATCTAGCAATGAAGTTAGCAGGGGAGCAGAGCAGTAGCTGGTCTGACTCCTGACAGGTATTGATTTTAGTGGCTATGTTTTTATCTTTGAGGGAAATCCTAGAAGGTTACATTGAACAATTGCTCTTCCACACCAAGTGAACACTCTTATTCAATATGAATATGAAGCTATTGGAAGGGTTTTTGAAGATGTAGGAGCTCCAGTGTCTTCAACATGCTGATGACATACAGTTTTAATGCTTCTACCTCCTCTTACCCACTCAGAGCAGTTATATGCTTCTCCTCATGTCTGTTGAAAATGGCATGGATAAGACGGAGGCCTAATCTTGATAAAATAGTGGTACTTTGATGAGTCAAAGGAAGAATTCTTCCATCGACTTAGTTACCGCCTCTCAGAGAGGTGAATTTACTACAGCAACAGAAGAATCCTTATAAATCACTGTACTAAGAATCTAGAATGTAGCATTTCTAGTGGTGATGTACTCTGTGTGTCTCATTAGATTCCCAATTACCACTGAATGATCCTCTTTTAGAGATGGTCAAGATGTAATTTTATCATTTGCCAGATAAGAGGCAGCAACCTTTTTTTCCCCCAAAGTGAGCCTTACTAATGTAAGTATGGCCAAAATGTTAGAAAAATAGGGACCTGAAGTTTGGCTCCTAAATCCACAATGACACACCTGCTTGATTTTCAAAAAGGTTGAGGCACCTAGAAGCTCCCACTGAGATCCTAAATGGCATGGGACCTTCCTATGTGAGAGAATGCCATGCTGACACATAGATTCACTTGAGCTAGATCCCTGTCAGTGAAGACAGGACTGCTTTTTTTTTTTTTTTTTTTTTCCTTTTGGCATACACTCTCCCCACACTTGCTTTGATATAGTTTGAATTTGTTGAATATTTTACAATAACTACTGAGTAAGCACTTCCATCACCTGAGGGGTTATGGACCAGGGAAACATGGATTTTCTTTTGTCTTATTTGTCCTGCATGGCATTGAGTTATTTTATTCTATGGAGCTACAGAGCTTTCTGAATTTTGCACTATTGTTTAAATAGATTTTATTGTGCTTTTAATCAACTGTCAGAAGGCACCCACAATGTGAGACTGATACTTCGTGTCTTTGTAAAATAAAATGAAATACTGTGAACATGGTCTCCTCCGGCACAAGCAAAAACATCCTTCAGATGTTGCTTGCTTCAGTAGGGAGAATACTACAGGTAAATTTAGTTTGGAGAAGACATAAGGAGCTTGTTTGGAATTCCATAGCCAAACCAAGTATACACTAAACAAACAAACAAACAAACAACAAAACTTGCCTACTTAAATTTAGATACAGGGCTAACTATTGGCTGAACACTAACGTGTTTGAGCTGTGAGGATCTCAAACTGCTCCTGAAACCACATCTGCAATGCTCATGTGAAGGCCAAAGAAGATTTTAACTGCTACCCAATGTAGACATCTGCAGAGTAGCTGGAGAAATTTCAGCCTGCAGAGTCCAATCTTCTCTCACAGTGCATGTTCAATTTAACCAGCAGAAAGTCATAACCTAACTTTCACACATTGGCAGGGGCAGAGGGCAAGAGGAAAAAGGAGATTTATTTTTGTAGCAACCCAGCAGTTGGTGCCAATATCTGAAGTCTTCCCAGTGGCATGATGCAGGAAGACTCTCAATTTCTGAATCACACTCAGGCTTTGGGACAGGTGAATTGCTGAAGCCCACAGATGCTATTATAAAAAAATGTAGTTACACGTTAGCCAGCTTTAAAGCTCTACTGACTCCAAATTTCATGTTAGAAATTAAAACAGAGGTTTGGCTAGTACCTAAATGAAGGTATGACAGTCTATGCAAACTATGCTGGATGCTCGCAGGCTTGGACATGAGGAGCGCATGCCTTAAGATCCATCTGCTGAAGGTTGTGCCCTATGGCCAACTCAAGAACTACCCACAATGCAGAGGAAGGCCAAAGTTCCGATACAGCAACAAGGTCAAGCAGGGTCTCAAGAAATTCAACATTCCCACTGACAACAGGGAGAGCCCTGCCCACAACCACTCAGTCTGGAGAAGCTGGGTTAAGACTGGTTCAGTCACCGCGAAGAGACATCAGAGAGCCCAGGCTGAAGTGCGTAGGCAAGCCAGAAATGAGAGTCTGGCTCCAAACTCCATCTGGCGAGGGCACCTGTAGCCACCGTGAGAAGGTCTGCCGCTCACACATTGGGCTCTTCTCCCATACTACTGCCAAGCACCATTGCCTCACAGACTTCAACGTATTTCCTTTCATCTGTCAAGATGCTGGATGGTCATCCAACTGAAGGTAGGGCCCAATGACCTATGAAACTGTTTGACTCTATTTGAATGGTGTGAACCTGTTGAGGATAAATATGCTACTCACTCTCCCTACTTCAATGAAAGATGTTTCTGTATTTGACTCAACTTTATTTTGTTTTGTTTTGCTTTGTTTTTTTTACTTTAAAAATATAAAATCAAATCATATTAACAATAAAATAAAAATAATGGAGGAATCAAAGCCCAAATACCTTCAAGATATATAAAGAAAATGTCTATCCTGGATTTATTCACAAAAACATATTTCATCTATTACTGCATGAAGTAGATAGCTGTATTCCTAGATATTCTTGGCAGTTCAGTATATCATGAACTTCCTCAGAAGACAGAAATCTCATTCCGAAACAAAGCATGAACTAAATACTGTACATTTGTAGCATGTACAATGCCAATCAGTTATAGAAAGACAATGACATTTCAACTTGCCCTTTTCCACATTGTAAAATTCATGCAACTAGATATGAGCAGTATGTACAAGCCTTTCAGTGTGTGTGATAGATGTATCAATATTGCATAATATTATTTTCTGAGACAACAGAGAGAATTATTTACACGGATATATTAGCAAATACACTTTTCCCATTACCGTACCATTAATACCACTGGAGGCAGTTAAAAAGACTACATTTGCATTTTCTTTTGGAATGCCTGTCATGACTTATTTATTGAATCATCTTAAACACTAATTTATCCCATCTCATTTGAAGATTGTACTTTTTTTTTCTTATTCATTTGATTCTTCAGAGACCTGTGAAGACTATATTGTCTTAGCTGAACATTGCTTCTATTATTTTATAACTTAATTCATACAGTTGTCAAAGTACAAACTGATGGTTACATATTCTGTATTGTGCTTTACCAATAATAAATTTAAGACATTAATAAATATGTACAATTATATACTTATTAATGCCTGTAATGAATTAACAACAAAGATAGACGTAAACATGATAAGAAATGTATATGCCTCGTTAAAAAAAAGGTGGGGTGGGGAACAGCAGTAGCTGAGCATAAGAAATAAATGCTTTTTGGATTTAGAATTCAAAACTTGCTTTTATATAGAGTAATTCTCAATCCTAATGTTAAAATAACACAACTTCAGATTAACCCACACTGCACAACTCACTCACTAGAAGAATATGATAAACAGCACAGAACCACACTCCTAAAAGATATGAAGATTATACAAAGCTAAGAATAACAGCTAGAAGTGCAGCCTACATTCATTTAATCCTAATTATAACAGCACTTTCCACTCTGCTATTTGAATATTCAGAACTACTATTAGTTTGCCAGAAGCAGTTTTCATTTTCCACATATCTTCAGGACTCAATTAAATGTTTCTGGATAATTTTTTTTTTTTTAAGTTTTAAAACATTTACACTGTGAATATATCATTTTACTTATTCATGGAGTTTAAGAGATTAGTTAATGACATCTCCTAAAGCATAAAGAGAAAGATGATTAAGTAATGGGACTGTTTTCTACTAAAAGTACAAGAGATCGCAAATATACTGCATTATCCATTTTATAAAGCTTTTATACTATAATATATGTAAAAGGAACAGAAAAAGCATAACAACAGTATGGTTCTAAGCTTCCAAGTCTTTCAGTCACCTGAAGCATAACTAATAATGAAAGCTTGCATTCAGAAATGGATAATAAGTAGTGTTTATATCTTCAGAATGATGTATAATGATTAACTAATTAATCCTCATAATACCTGTGGATGAAGTGGACTCTAGTCCTGAAGCCCAGTACGAGGCCTATGCACCACTAAATCCCTATTTTGAGGATTTAAGTGGAGGCAAGTAGTGCAAAGCCCTTGTGCTGGCCCTCTGAACCAAAGTGAAATTCACCTTGTGTGAGGTAGCAATATTACCATTTTACAGATAGGAAAATGGAGACATCTTAAGAGACTTGCTCAAGGCCATATAAAGAAACAGCAATAATTAGAATTTGGGAGTTCTAGTGACTCCATCTCCTATGCACAGCTTCCCATGTCAACAGTGCCATTTCTCTACATATACTATAAACTCCAGTGCAACTTGCATAATTAATGGAATAAAAACCACTCTGTGGCCACAGAAGTAGTTCTTATATCTGAGTGTTCTCATTAGGGAATCGCAGAACCTGCTCTAATGAAATACTGAAATGACCATCAAAATGAATCTGAAACAATTTTTTTTTAAACTTAAGAATTCTTTTTCCAAATAGATTTGTTAATTTACAGAAGACCAGATTCAGGTAGTGAAATGGATATAGGTATATGGCACAAAATTATCTTCTTTTTTCACGCACTGTTGCTCTTTTGGAATAAAGACTAAATCCATGTGCTGTAATGTCATAAGAAAGAGTCTTCTTAAATACAGTTCATTCAGTGTGTGTGTAACGTGCTTTAGAAGCAAGCCATGGCTGGTGTTAATCTTGTAAAACGGAAAGGAATGTGTTCATTTAAGATTTGGTCCTGCAAAGTGCTACAATGACGCAAAACTCATGTGCTTTTGTACCAATTATATCAACAGATCAGCACATCTGACTACCGCACATTCCATGGATTTGGGAAATAGCATGCCTTAATACTCCTGAGATCACTGTAAAGGTTTTGCAGTTTTTAAGGTAAGGCCCCTCCATACTTTGTATTCTCTGTTTCCCTCTGCAGTTGTTTCAAAGTTTCCGCCCCAGTTTTCTTTCAACTCACAGTTTTTCCTCTCCCCACATGCCACATATTTTTCTCTTCTGCCACAGATTGTCCATTTCCATATCTTCACCCTCATGGAAAGTAAGCCACTAAGGTCCATGCACTGTTTCCCTCTCCAGAGCACATCTCTCTTTGCAATGCTTTCTATAAAGTATCACAGAAGATTCCTGAGGTTTGCATACTTCCTGCGATTCAATTACATTCTTTATTGAATAGTGGGATTGTGAAATACTTGAACCAAGACTTATGTTATAATCCTATTAGTTGAAATGCTATCAAAATTATTGCAATTGATAGTTGTAATGTCACATGCCTTTTGGAAATTGAGAGGCACTTTTTTTTCTCACTAGTTGGTACTGTTGGGTTTTTAACAGATTCACACATATAATAGTGAGCATAATTTCTACCTGATAAATCCTGTTGTTATCAGCAACTTCAGCAAGTTCATGACGTACACAATGTGAAAAATCACACATTACTTTTGCACCTTGTTCACAATAAACTTGTTATTCCAACTCTGTCTACATTTACAGCCTTATTAAGGCAGTATTTTAAAAAAATAGTACTCTGTTTAAAGCATTCTTTTGCCTGTTTCTTAGATTTGTTTTAAACAAACAAAACATACATTTATTCAAAATTTAATTAATTATACATAGAAGTTAAAATATTTATGATGTACATATGTTAAGAATACTTTCTGTATCGTTATTGCATGTAACATATTAGAAACCAATATATCTTAAATAATTTTGCTTAAGTATTCTCACAAGACTTACATTGAGAACACAAACAGGATGAAACAATTTAATCAAAATTGAACTTGGATGAAAAAGAAGGAAAATCATTAGTTGTTTCTCAAGTTTTCTGACCAGCTCTAGAAACAGTCATTAGGAAAGTTACTTAAATATATTTATATATCCAAGTAATTAGAAGTAATGTCTAAAATAAAAGTTTTTAAAAAAAAGTAATAATAGTATAAATAATTGTATCCCATACTGCTATCAGAATCTTTTTTTAAGCTTCTTCACATAAATCAGACTATTTCTCCCTGCCCTAACTAATTTAACCTAGGAGTACATAACTCATTTCCTAACCAACATGTCAAAATTACAGTTTTTACTCAAGTCCATGCTATTAATTTTACTTATTTCTCAAGTACTGTATAAAAGATATATAAAAAGTATTATTTCAAATATGTTTTATCTGACACTAAGAAAGGGATCAGTTACCAAACTTGACCCCTCATGTTGGGGTGACAAAGTCCACATTTGGGTTTTCCAACTGTAAAAACTAAAACCAAGTTATAGTATGGCAATGAAAATGCAAATAAAATGATACACTGCCAGGCTACAATTGTATTATGCTAATGCCCATGTCAAGACTCAGAATAACCACTTCCAGAAAGGTGCAAACTTACAGACTTATGTGAGAAGTCATGTAGCTTAAAAAAATATGCTACATATTTTGTCAACAGACCTGAGTTTTGATGTTGAGTACTTATTAAACATTACACAAACCAGCACTTAGGTCCCTAAATATCTTTTTCAACCTGGTATCCAAGTAACAATGTGAATACCTTATTGTGGAATTGGTCACTCAAAGTTAGGCACCAAAAATGAATATAATAAATGTAATTGAATATACATAGTACCAATTCACAGAATCATAGAAATGTAGTGCTGGAAGGGACATGGAGAGGTCATCAAGTCTATCCCCTTATGCTGAGGCAGGATCCAGTAAACCTAGGCCATCCCTGATAGGTATTTGTCCAAATTGTTCTTACAAACCCCCAATGTTGGAGATTCCACCACCTCCTTTGGAAGACTATTCCAGAGTTTAACTACCCTTATAGTTAGTTAGAATTTTTTTTCCTAATGTCTAACCTAAATTTCCCTTGGCACAGATTAAGCCCATTACTTCTTGTCCTACCTTCAGTGAACATGGAGAACAATTGATTACAGTTCTTTTTATAACAGCTCTTAACATATTTGAAGACTTACCAGGTCCCAGCTCAAACTTCTTTTCTCAAGACTGCTCAGTTGTTTTGTTTTGTTTTTTTTAACCTTTCCTCACAGGTCAGGTTTTCTAAACCTTTTATAATTTTTCCTAATCTCCTATAATCCCTCTCCATCTTTCCTTAAGTGTGATGCCCAGAATTGGGCACAGTACTCCAGCTGAGGCCTCTCACAGTGCTGAGTAGGGTGGGACAATTACCTCCCATGTCTTACAACACACTCCTGTTAGTACATCTGCCACGGGAGCTATACACCACATACCAGACCAGCAGCCAAAGACATAATGAAACAACTGCCTGCCTACTCAGCCCCACGGCATCTGTAAGGATAAAAGGGTGCAAAGCAGGACGGTGGGGCGAGTGCCAGAGAGGATTCCCCCCTCAGCGGAGGGGTGAGAAGTTGCCAGACAAACCAACACTCCAAAGAGGGAGAAGCAGGACAAGAGACTAGGGAAACCTACAAAAGCAGCAGCAAGGAACTGAGAAGGACTGGCTCTGGCTGTTCCAAACAAGAGCCCTGAGCTGCAACCCAGTAGAGTGTGTGGACCTGGGCTCCCCTACGTACTCCCACCAGGGGACTTTGGAGAAAGCAGTCTTTAAACCCATAAGAGTTAGAACCATGAAACTTGCTAGAACCACAGAATTCTGGCTCCCCACCATTCTGAAGGGGACAGAGTCTACTGAGGACCCAGACAGGAGGGCGTGGGTCATAACAAGGATTTGTAATCCCTGGCTGTGATGTCACTTCTGTGAATTTTTAGACCATTTCTGCAAGGACTTCTATGTGCTTTCTTTGACTGCTCATGTATTACAACTAATTAATCATTATTGGAACAGTAACTACAACCATAGCAGTTTTTAAAAGTTAGCCAATGTTTCGAGTGATGAATCTGAAACATAATATTTAGGCTCAACAGAATTAGATTTTTTTTCCTAATTTTTATAGATGTATTGATTTTTATGTTTCAACTATTTTCATTTGTACAGTTGTGGAAGGCAGAGCTGAGATAAGGGCAGTTCTGACAGCAGAGGTACAAGGGGATTCCTGTGCAACTAATGGGCCCAAGACATTGGCGGCAAGGTTGCAGGAGGGGCTTCAGTTGTCCTGGCTGGGCAGAGCAGAGACCTCTAGCCAGGGCTATAAGGAGGAGGACATGTCCACCCTACTTCTGAACAGTTCCTGCCCAGGGATAGATCCCACACTCCTGGCTGGTGATTGCATGAGCAGGGCTGTGACAGTTGAGCTGCAGAGGGCTCCCTGCGTGACTTGCAGGGCTGGTGACACCTGATCCCTACAGGCACAGAATGCAGGCAATGCTGGGGTCCTGGTGAGGCACAGCAGAGGCCCCTAGCCAGGGCCACAAAGAGGAGGAGAAATACCTGGCCGCAAGGGAGGCTATCCTCCTATTGAATGGCTCCTACCTGGGGATGGAGCCATTCAGCAGGGGGGTGGCCTCTTCCATTGCTGGGAATGATGACTCCTTCTTACAGTCCCAGCCAATGGGGTCTCTGCTCCACCAAGCCAGGACCACAACCTTCCTTGCACCTTGTGCATGCAGGGGTGTCACCAGCCCCACTCACTCACCAGCCAGGAGTGTAGGAGCCATCCCTGGGCAGTAGCTATCCAGCAGCGAGCAATTCTTCTTCACTCTTGTAGTCCAGGCTGGAGATCTCTGCTCTACTGGGCCAGGATGACTGCAGTGTCCCCCGCAGCTTGTGACTACAGGGCTCAGGTGTCACCCACCCACTCATTCCTATGACAGCAGAGCTTCAGAGGGCTCCCTGCACCACCACTGGAGACATTCAGCACTGGGGTGGCCTTCCCCATGGCTTGTCCTCTTCTTCCTTGAAGACTGGAAAAGGCATCTCTACTCTGCCCTGCCAGGATCACAGCCTCCCCCTCTTACCTGGTGCCTTCAGGAATCGGGAGTCACCAGCCCTGAGACAGGACAGGGAGCCCTCTCCAGTTCCGCTGTCACATATGTGCTTACTCGCACAGCCAGTGACCAACAGTTATCAATTAAAATCCGATCATGTCAAGCCTAATGATATTCAAGATTTTGGCTGGGCTTCCTGAATTTAGTGAGTTGACTGTGGAATACTGTGACCTTAACTATGGATTTACTATTGCTCCTTTGTAATTATTTAGCTGGCATTCAGGATAAAGTACGCCAAACCTACTAATATACACTGAGTAATAGGTTACCCAATTATTACTTATGAAGTGTCACTGCACATCACTGGTGCTATATAAATAATACCTTGGATGTCTTCATTAAGACTAATAACTTGGCTAGCTAAGTGTTAAGGCCTTCATTTGACTGCAGTACATAGAGTACCTCAGGCTATGCAGTCTGACCTTTTCTGATTAACTCTTTTGCATTGTCCTACTCTACATTTTGTAACACAAGGAAAGGCATAAATATAACTGTTACTACATGCTGTACCTATTATTTATTTTTATTAATATTAAATATTTATATTACAGTAGCACCCAGACCTAACTGGGATTGGGTTAACACTGTGATAGGTAGGCAATTTATGCACACATACACATGGTCCTAGGAAATCTTAAAATATTTTCATTGGGTGAAATTTACTCAAATCTGAAGAGTCCACACAAGCACTCATGCACCAGCTAAGAAGCCTGGAAGGTGCTTAAACAATATATAGGGCCTTGTGAAGGCTCACCACCATCAGATCGATTTTTTTGGATCGACTGAGCTGTCAGTGAAGATCCGTTCAGTCGATCCAGAAAACGACGTACTAAGACCACCTTCACAAGTGGCGCAGTGCAGTGAAGACGGCGCGCAGAAGAGGAGCAGAGAAGTCGACGGGAATTTCACACGTTTTTTGTGTACCTTGCGTAACTCCCGTCGACTGCCACCGAATCTCGGCGGTAAGTGTAGACAGGGTCTAACGCATTATCTTTTTGTTTCTGAATTGTAAATAATGAAAGTAGTTAACTTTTATTTACTTGCAGTATGTCAGAGGAACATTCTTTTTACCTTTAAATAAAAAATGTTATAATTAGCAAGCATTAAAAAGTTATTTCTATTGTATCTATTTCATTTTAAAGCCTACATTTCTTTATTGCAAAGAAGCAACTAGCATCAGAAGGTGCCCCCTTTTCCAAGTTTTCACATTAAGTATCAACAAATGATCGAAGGCTGTAAATGTTTTTCATTTATGCTGCCATTCTTGCTTGGCCATTTCCCTCACTTTTTATACAAACTTTATCCCCACCTTACCCCATGTAATCATTGTTGGCAGCACCATCCAGCTCCCACTAAATGATATTTATAGTGCCTACACATTTTCATGCTATGCAACTAGGACCAGTTGTGGAGCAGGTGTAGCTTTTAATAGGCTTGGGAGCAAGACCATTGAATTCACTCACTCCTCAGCTTAGGTAGCTCTAATAGCAGCTCAGTGTTACCAATTAAGACAACTCTCTTCCTCATTTTTTTCTGTTGCTCTTTCATTAGCGGTTCCTTATGAGAGTCTACCATGGTAGGAACTAAAACAGAAAAAATGAAATCTGCTAAACGCCCAGTATCTTGTCACTGGTGCTTGTAGCTTTGGACATTTTGGACATCTTCCCATCCTAAATACTGTCTTTGGTAGATAAGCACTGCTAAAATTGTCTTTTATTATCCATCTTTTAACAATAAACATCAGGAACATCCAAGGATACCACTGATAGTAAAAGTTCCCTTTGTTAACTATACAGCATGTGACACCGTTTGGTAATAAAATGAATCACATAATAACTGTTACTGTACTGTAGGAATATATTCAATGTTCACATAAAATCAATTTTTGAAATATATGGTTCATCTGTATGACTAAAGGACCAATCTGCAAGGTACTGGGCAACAGGAGTCGAGGGCATTCAGTGCCTTTCAGATTCAAGCTTTAACCATAATTGTGGTTGACTTGAGCACACACATATAAATCTGTCAGCTTAACAAAACAATTAATTATTAGCAGTATTCTCATCCATTAGGATGTGCAAGTGAATCAAGACAGACACTGGATTTAGTTGTGATGTGCAGGTTGGACTAGATGATCTGGTGGTCCCTTCTGGCCTTAAAATCTACGACACAGGGATAGATTTTAAGTAGCAGGCCATAACTTCATTCAACTTGACACAGGGGAGAGGAGAGGTACTGCCTATCCTATTACCCAGACTCTCACATATCGGACATTTTAAAGGATTCTAGTGCTGAAATGCCAGGTTTTTTACTTCTGGTAATTGACCTTCTGGCTTTTTAACCAGACTGGACACTGGCTGCCAGTTGTGATGATCCCTACTGAGCCCCACCATTAATTACTAAGTCCTATTCCTATGTAATGTAACTGTACCTCCAAGATGTTGTGAGAAAAGAAAAAAAAAACAAAAAACAAAAAACCATCAGGCCTCTGCCAATTTGGCCCCAATAGAAATAAAAATTTCTCTCTTAACCTCTAAAACAAGTAATCAGACAGACCCATAGCATCCACAAAATATAACAGCTTCTATCCTACAGTTATGAGGAGGAGGGAGGATGCAGCAGAAATAGAGCAAGAGGCTCCCAAGGACCCAGAAAAAGGTTTAAATTAATGAATGGGGAGAGCAAGAGACCAGTCCATTCCTCCCTCCTCCCCCCACCCCCAGCTGGCCAAGGTGTGAATGTAGGCCTAACTTGACATGAGTAACATGACATAAGACCTCATTTCTCAGTGGGCACAACTGGAAAGGTGAATGGAAAATTATGTTGTAAATAACAGTGTTAACAAGCATTATGATGGAGTCAGTCTAGCTAAGGTAAGAAGGATCATGCAAGTAACTAGGGACAATGGACAAGATAAACCTGGAATGTAGAGATCAGGTTATACATATGGAGCGAGCATGCTGTAGAGGAACTGGTTTGTTTAGCCAATCGTGAAGTGGGTGATGCAATGCATAGTCAGTAATAGCTAGTAAAGAAGTACATAAAGGAAAGTTTTGCTGTGCAATTCTGGATTTGTGATGTACCCTGCATCCACCCTGTGTTTGAGCCTGGTCCCGTAGCATTGCTGTATGCCAAATAAAGGTACCTGACCGACAAATTCCAGAGTTGAATTGAGTTTTTGGTAACTGAGTGGAGAGGTTCTCGGAGCATCCCAACAGCATATATAGCCTCAGAAGAGAAGGGATCACCCTCACATTCCCAGCATGTGCTCTCTCTCCCTTCCTTATGGGGATGTTCCAATCACAACCAGTCCTATCAAGTTTCCCATCCAGTGGGGCACACGGGCAGCAATAAACCTTGCAAAGTATCATCAGCAAGAACAAACCACACACACAGAGAGTTGAATGAATTAATGCAAAATCAGCTTCCCCTCTTCCTATAAATAGAGTTAGTTGCTGTAAAATGACAGTTTTAAGTTTCTATACAAGCCCAAGTAATATATATTGAATTACAATGTAGTTAAATAGCACTATTTACTTAATATTTATTCTAAATATGATCAGCAATTAATATAGGACCCAGTCCTGCCATTCTTATTCATTCAAAAGTTTCTCTAGTTTACAAAAAAATTAGGCATGAGCAGAAGTTGAAAGATTAGACTTAAACTAGTTACTGGTGGAAAATGATTTTCCCAACCTGTGTGTGTTTAAAATTTTAAAAAAATTCATGTCCTGAATTGGGACAAGAAAAGTTGAGAAAACAGTTTCATGAACTGATCATTCAAAAACATAATTCAGATTGAATCAACTAAAAATTTTTGTTCCAATAATTTAAAAATACTTCATTTAGATTTTGACCTTTATTTTTAAACATTGATTTTTAGTATAAATTAACTAAAATTTTGAAACGAAAGGCATTTTTGACCAAAATATTAAACATTTAATTTCCTACCATTTCAATTTTTTTTTTAATCAGAAGATTCATCAAAACTGACACTTTCCTGTGAACAGTTTCAGTTTTGACAAATTGGCATTTTTTGACAAAAACATTTTTCCAGAAAATTGCTGAGCTGCTCTACTCAAAACCAACCCAACTATAGGGGTACCTGTCCCATGCTGTGATATTTAAGGATCTTTTAGAGTTTCAGCAAAAGTTCCTGTTCATTTTGTACTGTTGATCACATGAATTGCCAAACCAAATGAGATGAATAATTCAAATAATCCAGTATCCTGTCTCTTACATTGGCCAGAATCAAATACTTGAGAAGAAGGTGACAATGATGGAAACTTCTTCGTAACCTCAAGCAGTTAAAAGTTGTCTTATGCTGTGGAATAGGAGGGTTTATATAGCCTCTCTTAAAAAAAACAAACAAACAAAAAAAACCCAAAAAACAACTCATCTAATGTAACTGTGAATGCTCTCATTATCCATGCAACTGTCTAATCCTTCTCTAATTTCTGCTAAACTCTTGGCCTCAGTGATACCACATGGCAATGAGTTAATTGTGCATCCTGTAAAAATTGTATTGTCAGTAAGGGTAACCAGCAGGGCTAGATTCACAAAATAACTTAGGTGCTTAACTGCCACTTTAGGCATCTAAATCCCAAAATGAGGCCCAACTGGGATTCACAAAACTCCCACTCAGCTGCCCCTGAACCCTAGAGATGCCTACACTCACTCAGCACTTAATTCGAACAAAAAAAAGTTCCCGAAGTGCCTCAGTTTCTGCCTTAGCATGAACACTGCAGCCTCACACCAGGCATCTAGATACCTGAGCCCCAGAGCTATGGGAAAGATAGGTGTTCCTTTGCCTAGCTCACCTGCAGGGCCTGATCCAATCATGGTGTTAAGATCTCAGCTACCGGCTCAGATCCCATAGGTGAGTTTACACAAAATAGCTGGGTGTGGGGCAGAGCCCAGTTCAAATCTTTGCCCCTCCCCCAGTGGAGAGAGAACATGGACTAGGGGTCTCTCACATCCCCAGTCAGTATCCTAATCACTGGGCTAAAAGTTATGAAGGAGCTCCTCTCCCTCGCCCTCTGGCTTTTTGCTACAATGGCCTCTGAGCCTAATCCCAAGAAAGGGTTTGCAGCTGAGCATCCAAAGCAGAGGGAGGCTCCTTCCTGTAGCCTGGATTTAGATACCTATCTCCAAGAGAGGAATGGGGCTTAGCACACACCTTTTGAATTGGCATCTCTCATTGGCTATCTTAGGTGAAGAGCCACATAGCATGCTGGTTTTTGTGAATCCTATTCTTCCCATTCATTGTATATGGATCCCAGGCACTGAACTCAGGCTTTGTGAATCCCAGTGATTTTCTAGGCGCCTCAAAGTTAGAAATGATGACACTCAGCATCTCCATGTTTAAAGTCCTTTGTGAATCTAGTCCTTAGTGCTTGACTCTAGTGCTTGATTCTAGAGCTTAGCTACCTTCTCTATACCATCCATTACTGTATATGTTCCTATCATATCCCCTCTTATCCATCTACTATGGAATCCTAGTCTTTTCACTCTCTCCATGTCTCTAATCATTTCAATTCCCTGTTGGAACCCCCTCTTCTTACAGTTATCTGCAAAAAAGAAAAAAAAAAAAAAAAAAAAAAAAAAAAAGACAAGTGAACACATATTTGAGCCAGTTCACTGATTCTTAATTCAAAAGCAACCCATCTGGCTCTCTTTCAGCCTTCTCTCAACTGTAGAATCCACCACTAAAACTCCTAATTTTGAGCCTCAGTTTAAAAATATATGATTAAAAATAATTTTCACCCATTGCCCTCCTTACTCAACTGTATTCACCCATGCCTTCTCTCTTAGCCTGATTCACAGTGAATGGAAGACAGATATAAAAATCATGTTCCCCTCTCCCTATACACATCTCACAGTGGTTATTTCAGTTCCAGTTTACAAAAATCTCTCTTTGAAGGATCCAACTACTTAATCCCCTGTGCTTCCTGAAAGGTTTAATGGTGCTCTCTCTGAATCAGGCTAACATGACGGCTGTAGGATTTGGGGCAGGACAAAGAATTGAGAGATCTCCACTGTGACTGTAAAAACCCAGCTATTGGCAAAACCCTGAAATCACTATGCCTTAATCAGTCATCTCTCCTGTTGATTTCAATGGTAATTTTCAATGAATAATGATTGCAAGGTTTGGCCCTAAAAGTAGTTTTTTTACAGATCAGGATAATTCAGAAATAAAGCTAATGGACGTAAGGATGAACAGTCCATTATAGCGTACAGGAATCTGCTGTATAGGAGTTTAAGTCTTTGGTGAATGGCTCCTGGCACGTCTAGTTCTAAGTTTTTATTCTCATTTAAGTCACTTGTAGATGATCCTTTACTGAAATAGCATAATGTTTAGCATCTAATGGACACGGATAGTGAAAGGAATTCCCAAGCAAGAGTCAAATACCACCTCTTTCAAAAAGCTACTTATAACAAAAGATTATTTGATTTGGGACCATCAAACAATGCCCTAAATAAAATTGCACGAGAAAACAATTTGTACAGCTTTAAGATGTAAACTGATGTAGGCTGATACATTTGAAAGAAAATTTCAATAACTGAGAATTTTTCCTTTCATCTCCTTTATTATGAACTATTTGTGACCCCATTTAAGGAAGATTTCTCAGGGGACACTACCCTGTCAGGATGCATTCAGTTCAAGTGACAGTTGGTGTACACTACACTGATTTTGGCTTGAGTGCTGAAAGAAGTTAGCTTGGGAGATTTACAGCCAAAGATTGAATCTAGCAGTTTACCATAAACTCAATTTATCATCAGACATTACCTTATCAGATAGTTCCACAAGGTAGAAAAATTATGCGGCAGGTTTCATTAATTCTTTGGCATATATGACTGGGTTCTAAGGATATATGGCTTTGACATGAACATTTCATTGTGGATTGACTATTACCTACAGTTCACATGAACATATGCCCATAAATCTTATAAATGACAAAAGCAGCATCCTAAAGCAGTTTTTCCTGTTAAATTGCTAACCTAAAACAGCAACTTATTTCCCTAACCCATTAACTCAAAGGCAGGTTTGCATTATGATCCAAAACCACAAAGACTATACAGTACTGGAGTTACAAAAATTGCAAAGATATACAGTACATAAAATCAGCTTGAATACCAAACACAGCTCTACTACCACACATATTTAAATATATTAAATGGGCAACGTCCATGTTCCAGGGTGAACATAAGAATAGCCATACTGGGTCAGACCAATGGTTCATCTAGCCAATATCCTGTCTTCCGACAGTGGCCAATGCCAAAGAGAGAATTAATAGAACAGGTAATCATCAAATGATCCATCCTGTCAGACATTCCCAGAACTGTAGAGTGGTATCTACAGTTAATGGGAACCCACAGAACAGATAATGCACATGGTGTTGTCAGGTTTATTTACCAGATCAGCCATCAGGGTCACCAATGTTGTCAGTTGTTGGCTGCGTGTGTGTTCTCCCAGTGTGTATGCTGTCCCAGCTCTGCGCAGATACCAATACAGCAAACCACGATTGAATTATTCAATAAGACCAGAGATCCGTTTCAGTAATGAAGGCACCAGGCCAGGTTTATTGCTGACAAAGCATGGTAAAAAGCGCCCTATACATGCTACAATTACACTTAATATATGTATGCCTTAGGTCAGGCCTCAGACTCAGGCCCTAGCCTGTCATACTAGGCCTTGTGTCTTAGATTCTCACTTTCTACTACACATGGTAAAACTCATGGGGATAGGATCATGAGTTTTCACAGTGTCGCACTCTCAAATGCAGAACTCCCTTCTATCACAAATTCAGTTGGTCATATATATCACACGGATTATCCAGAATTTTTATCTTTCATTGACCAGGAAATAGAAAAGTTATGCAGATCTCAAAGATCCTTAGGATTGACATTTAACCAGAAACTTGCTGGACCTATCAAGTAACAAAATATCCACACCCAAAACCAGGAGATACTACTATCTATACTGCAAGAATTTGGGATGTCAGAAATTTGAAAGCTGATTTGTTCCACGGACAAGGATTACATATATTGTTTTTTATAGTGCTCTATAAGCTAGGGGGTTTTGTTTGTTTGTTTTGGGTTTTTTATTTGTTTGTTTTAATATCATCTGCATTTTTGATGTGGTTATGGAGTCAGTAATTTGTTGTATGATTTTGCCTGGCCACGTCTAAGTGTATTTGCGTTATTTGTGGGAGACCGTATGCATTTGCTACTTTAATGCCTATTATATATATCACGAAAACTCAATGTTTTGAGTTAACTATTGACACACTTTTCACTTACTACTATCAATATCACCTTCTGAGCATTCTGAAACAACAATGAAGAAAAAACATAGAATGTACCTTTCACAGAGCTCTAGAAGCTTGGAGAGAGTGTGTGTCATAGAGAAAGCAAGCAAACAAGCAAGCACAAACTAGCCATGAACACCAGGACCCTAGATGTAGAGCTGGGAAGGAAAAGAATTTCCTATCCCACAAAAGTTTTTGAGATTTTGAAATGTTTTCACTTCCCAAATTGGGATGAAATGTTAAAATCTTAAAAATTTTCCTGAACCAAAAATCGGGGGGAAATGATTTGGATTAATTGAATCATTTCACTTACATAATTTAAAAATGTTTCATTACAATTTCAATCATTTTTATTTTCAGTATACTTAGCTTCAATCTCAAAATGAAATGTCATTTTGATCAAGAAAACCAGGTTTATTTTTAATTTTGAAAATGTCAAAATGAAACATTTCAACAATTTCAAATTTTCCAAAAATGTTTCAAGTTAAGAAATTAATTGAAACTAAGTCTTTTCCACAAATTTTTCTCGTTTCAATGAATTAGCATTTTCTGAACAGAAATGTTTTGTTGAAAAATTCCTGGTCAGCTTTACCTAAAAGGTCTGTTTACACAGGACAAAACAAATAGTAGAATTAGATATAAAGGACAACACTGAGTTTCATGAGCTGTACACTAGAATGGAAGACAATTTGTATTTGCCAGCTATAGCAATGCTACTTCAAATTCTAGGACAAAGCTGGTGAACTACCTAAAACTTTGGTTAATTTTCGTAGAAATTCCAATCCTGTTATCTTAGTAGTGAAATATGGCTATATGCCCTTACATTTCCTGTACAATGTTTTAACTATACTTTTGCCTGAGGGTTCAATGGATTTGGATGTACTTGGTGCTTTAATAGGGCCAATTTCATAAAGCTGAAAACAATTATGAGCCAAATTAGCTAGGAAGAAGAATATAATAAAAAAATGTGAATGAGAACTGGAAATCATTTAAGAATGTTATGAAAGGCCCCAAAAGCCACAATTCTGTCACTGAGGAAGAAGGCTGTACTGGTTAAAAAAAAACAACCTCAGTTAGAGGGAAGTGAAGGCAACTATAAACAGTTTAAAAATATAAAAAAAAATATGTAAGAAAGGGGAAGTTGATAGTAATAAATATAAATCAGAAGTTGGGAACTGTAGAAAAATGATAAAGGAAGGAAAGGGACACAAGAAGAAATCTATAACCAGCAGAGTTTAGGAAAATAAAAAGGAGTTTTTAAAAGTATATTGGGAAAAAAAACAATCCTGACAAAGGTATTGGTCTATTACTAGATGGAAATGATAAACTTATCAATAATAGTATAGAAAAGGCTGAAGTATTCAATAAATATTTCTGTTCTGTATTCAGGGAAAAAGTGATATAGCCACATAATATAGTGGTGGTGATGACTCTTTCCATTCCACTAGTATCTCTGGAGGATGTCAAACAAAAGCTACTAATATTATTAGACACTTTTAAATCAGCAGCTTCAGATAACTAGCATCCAAGAGTTTTAAAAGAGATGACTGAAGAGCTCATTGGACCTTTAATGTTGACTTCAACAAGTTCTGGAACACTGGTTAGGTTCCAGAAAACTGGAAAAAAATATGATGTTGTGGCCAATTTTTAAAAAGGGTAAATGGGATGACCCAAGTAATTATAGGCCTGTCAGCCTGACATTGATCCATGGTAAAATAATGGAACAGCTGATACAGGATTATCAATCAAGAATTAACTGAGGGTAATACAATTAATGCAAATCAATATGGGTATATGGAAAATATATTCTGTCAAACTAATTTGAGATTATTTGATAAGATTATAAATTTGGTTGATAAAGGTAATAGAGGTGATGTAATATACTTAGACTTCTATAAGAAATTTGACTTGGTACTGCATGAGATTTTGATTAAAAAACTAGAATATAAAATTAACATGGCTCACATTAAATGAATTGAAAACTGGCTAGCTGATAGGTCTCAAAATGTAACTGTAAATGGAGAATTGTCATCAAGTAGCTGTGTTTCCAATGGGGTCCCACTGCGATCTTCTTGGCCCTATGCTATTTAAAATTTTATCAATGACCTGAAAAAAACAAAATGATCCCAGATAAAGGTTGCTAATGATATAGAAGTATTCGGGAGTACTAAATAATGAAGAGGACAGGTCACTGATTCAGAGCAATCTGGATCGCTTGGTAAGAGGGGCGCAAATCAACCAACATGCATTTTAATATGGCTAAATGTAAACATATACATCTAGGAACAAAGAATGTATGACATACTTACAGAATGGGGGACTCTATCTTGGGAAGCATGACTCTAAAAAAAATATTTTGGGGTCACGGTGGATAATCAGCTGAACATAGCTTCCAATGGGAGGCTGTGGCCAAAAGAGCTAATGCAATCCTAAAATGCCTAAAAAGGGGATCCTTGAGTAGGGGTAGAGAGGTTATTTTACTTCTGTATTTGGTACTGGTGTGATCATTGATAGAATCCTGTGCCCAGTTCTGGTGTCCACAATTCAAGAAGGATGTTGATAAATTGGAGAAGGTTCAGAGAACCACCATGAGAATGATTAAAAGATTAGAAAACATGCCTTACAGTGATAGACTCAAGGAGTTCAATCTATTTATTTTAACATAGAGAAGGTTAAGGGATTACTTGATTACAATCTATAAGTATTTAACATGGAGAACAAATATTTGATAATGGGATCCTTCAATCTAGCAGAGGAAAGGTGAAAATGATCCAATGGCCAGACATTGAAGCTAGACAAATTCAGACTGGAAAGAAGGTGTGAACTTTTGACAGTGAGGCTGGTGATGGATTCCCCATCACTAATATATTTTAAATCAAGATTGGATTTTTTTTTAAAAAAAGGTATGCTCTAGAAATTATTTTGGGAATATTCTAGGGTTTGTGTTGTATAGGAGATCAGAATGGATTAACACAGTGATCTCTTCTGGCCTTGAAATCTGTTAAATGCATTTAGCTGTCATATGTCTGTCTGCTGGGAAAAGCCTACAAATGAAAGGATTAACTGCTCAATTCTATAAAAAACTTTTACCAGACTAGGTGCTAGGATTGTTTGTTCAAATTGTAAATGAAACCAAACATTAAAGTCTATCAGAGAAATTGAAGGCAGTTATTCATAAGAAAAGACGGCCTCTTATTTTCCCAATATTATGGGTAAGTCTCACTAATATATCAAAAAGTGAGATATCAGCAAAGTTTCAGGAATTCTTTTTGAAAAAATGTTAGCATCATCTGATTAATTTAGGTGATTTTTCATAGGAAATCATCTCTCAGTGGACAATATGAGAAGATCATTAAATACAACCTACCAATCCAAGCAAATAGATGAACGAATACTTTCATTCCTCACTAAGAAGGCATTTGACTGCATTGGGTAGTCACGTTATCCATTTATATTATCTTTATTAAAGTACTGCTCAAAGGTTCCAATCAGAATCAGGGCCACAACATGCTAAATGCTGCACAAACACTCAGACAAACAAAGTCCCTGCCCTGAACGGTTCACAATATAATTTAAAAACAAAAGGAGAAAAGGTTGGAGAATGTATGATGAAGAGAATGAAAATAAAATCATGCACTTATATATAGTAGCTATTTCAAAACCTGATGATTCCAAATTATACTACAGATGTTTAGCAAACTATGTTTTGGAAATAACTAACATATATAAAAATTCTGTACTTTCATCTGAGAATGATATTGCAAACGAACAGACATCATTTAGAAGATTTTAATCTTCGTTAAGGTACTCCCCAAGGACGTCCACTTCCATTCCTTGTGACTTTATTAAAAATTCTAGCCAGCATGCTTTAGTCATTCAGATAAAGCATGGCATGCAGAAACTATGGCTTTAGGTAAATGACATTATGGTTAATTTAAGAAATCCTGTCAATTCAGCTGCCAAGGTAATGACAGTTGTTGTCGATTATTATTTGAGGGGCCAAAATTAGAAATGATGTTACTCCTAAAAAATAGGATTCAAAATGTATAGATATATAAATAAATGTTTTTTCAAATTTTTCCCAATCTTTTATTATTCTCAGAAGGCAATAATAACCTCCTTTTCCACATTTAAGTAATCCTTGCCCTGCTCTAGAACTACCAGAGCAATTATTCGAAAAAGTGCAAAAACCCCACAGCCTGAACACTGCAAAAGCACATTGAGGAGCGCACACAAAACCAGCTACCACAATGCAACAAAGAAAAAAGGGGAAGATTGTATCTGGCCTACATGGGATTCAAGAAGCCAAGAAACCTCCCATCCCTACCTTTTGTGCCACTTTGAAGAGGCCAGTCATAATTATGGTGAGCCAATGCTTGCCTGCCCAAAGCGGAGAGCGGATGCTAATGATAGGCTGGTGTTGTGGTTAAGGAACTAGTGCATAACGCGACATGCATTCAATTCCTGATCCTGCCACAAACCGTGTGTGACCTTAGGCATGTCACTTAATCTCTCTCTGTGTGGCCCCCTTTTTTAAATATGTGGATACTAATACAACCTAAATACATGACTCAGACAAATGAAGAAAATTCTTGGGCCAGAGATTGAGTCTTACTGTGTATTCCTATAGTGCCTAGCACAATGGGGTACTGATCTGAACTGGGGACTAGCAGCACGTCCATAATATAAAATAATCATAATGGCAGTTCTGCTGCAGTCTTCATTCTCCAAGAGCTCAGGAAGAAATGTGGCTGAGGAGAACCTCTTGACACCCATTATTCTCCCTCTGCAGTACACACCCACACACAGCCGTGCCATTAAAGAACAATGCAACCCTAAATATAAAAAAATGCTTCAAATCCAATATCAATATTGAAATAAATAAATAAAGCAGAGACGTAACTCGTCTCAGTATTGTAAAGACAAGAACATGTGTGCACCATTGGTTGGAAAAGCATAATCAGGAAGTGGTTCCCAAAGGTTCACAATCGAGCTAGAAGGGTATATCAACTGGCGTCCCACAGAGATCTGTCCTGGGTCCAGTTCGATTCAATATCTTCATAGAGTACACTTACAAAGTGTGCAGATGAGACTAAGCTGGGAGGGATTGCAAGTGCTGTGGAAGACCATTAGAATTCAAAATGACCTGGACAAACTGGAGAAATGGTCTGAAATACATAAAATGAAATTCAGTGAAGACTAACGCAAAGTATTACACATAGGAAGGAATAAACAATAACAAACAAAAAATTGGAAATGACTGTCTAGGAAGGATTACTGCAGAAAATGATCTGGGAACAATAGGGGATCACATACTAAATATGAGTCAACTATGTAACACTGTTGCAAAAAAGCAAACATCATTCTGGGATGTATTAGCAGAAGTGTTGTAAGCAAGACATGAGAAGTAATTCTTCCACTCAGCACTGACAAGGCCTCAGCTGGAGTATTGTGTCCAGTTCTGGGCATCACACTTCAAGAAAGATGAGAACAAATTGGAAAAAGGCCAGAGAAGAGCAAAAAATATTATTAAAAGTCTAGAAAACATGACCTCTGAGGAAAGATTGAAAAAGACAGGTTCGTTTAGTCTGGAGAAGAGAAGACTGAGTGGAGGATATGATAACAATCTTCATAACAAACAGTTAATGTTACACACAGGAGACTAGCCCCTTACCAAAAACAGATCTTCTTTGGTCCTATGAGGATTTGTGGTCCCTAAATCCAACCCCCATACCTCCTGGCAAAAGGTTCAGATTTGCAGACCAGGTTCTGGACCATATCTTATCCAAACTTTACAAAAGATTCAACTTTGGATCAGGGCATGGAGTGGTCTGAAACAGTATGGTTCTTAGAATTTTCAAAGCCTGGTTCATGCATCTCCAATGTGACTTCCTCTAGTGGGAACATCACCTTTTCAGGTGCAGTCAGCTGTTTTAAGATCAAATCATCTGTGAAGATGTGCTTCCATGAAAAGTTGAGTGGTTGGGTAAGATTAACAAGCAATCTTTCTGTTTTTAAGACACAAAGCCCTACATGGATCACTGATGATGCCAGAGAGCAAGCATACAGGGAAGCCATCAGTAACAGAGGAAACACTTTTCTCATGCCAGGATATCTAATTTCAGGCAGTGACAAGACTATTTTCTTCAGGAACCAGATGAGTGCATGAGAAGTATAGGGCAGAATATATTCAAGCCTGTGATACTATCTGTCTGAAGTCTACTGCTTCTGTATTTTTCTTTCACAAGAAGCCTGTAAATTTCCAGAACTGTCAGCAGTAATAGTAGTCTTGTGCTTTAAAGACGCAATGGACATCTCAAACTTCAGATGACAGACCATTTAGAAAAATTGCTCTTACTTATTTTATAAAACTTACCTTCAAACTTAGAGGCATTCTTCTGGAAACGCTCATCCATTTCTGTTAATTTTTAAACACTAACATGAACTAGTTAATAATAATAATAATAATTAATAGAATAACAGGTTTCATTTCAATGCCTAAACCAGGGTCATCCTCTGCAGAATTGAGCTCTGAAATGTTCATGAAAACTAAGAGTTAAAAGCATCAGTCTGGCTGACATCATGAATGTCATAAAATTTGAACAGTCATGCCTGGTCAGAAGAATGTTTCAATGAAAATACTTGCTTCTCTACATTGGAAAAGTTAAAGAACTTGGAGAAACCACAAAATGCTCAGATCTCCAAGCCTATGGAGCTCTGATTAGGAAAATAAGTATATGACAGATATATAAATCTCAAATTTAATCACCCCTCAATCTACTCAGCAAAAATAATGATGGGACTGAACCCAATCTCTGAATCCAAATACTCTCAGATTTACAAAGTGTGTGTCTAGGTCCTAATTTCACAGATATCCCCATTTTCCATATTAGGCCACAAGAACCCAGAATCTGAATGCTACTAACATTTTGCAAAAGTTTGGATCTAAAGCCACCTTTTTTGTTTGGCCCCTCTATAAAAGAGAATGCAGCTAACAGGTTTTTGTTGTTTGTGTGCATGTATACATTCCATCACCTTGTTCTCTTAGAGCAGATTTTAATTTTCTGACAAAGACATTTTGAAATGAATATTCTGATTCCTAAGGGCAACATATTCTAAGTGAACAAGATTGGGTGACTGGTGTTCTTACCTGATGTGAAGACAAACAGCTCACTTCAATACTTAAGGTTAGAAAAATTCCCAGGTTGATGTGACATCAGTGCCAACATCATAATTCAGACAAAAATAACCAAAGCTGTCACTGTGATAGGAATTTACAATAGTTGTTATATCTTCTCTATGCTAGTAAGCCATTTGAATCTGTCAATTATAGTCTTGAAGCCTATGTGACACAGTGAGAAGTGAGTAAAAAAAGAAGCACCTTTTCAGCAAAAATCCATTACGTGATCAAAAACTGGTCAAAAATTTTCAAACAGAAAGTGCTTTTGTTGAAAAATGGCTTTTTATCAAGAATGAAAAACTGTTTTTATCAAAAACATTACAGAAAAAATCAATAATTATTTTAATAATGGTTTAGACAAAAATTACAATATCATAATTTTTCAGCATTTAAAAAATTTGATCAATTCTGATACTGAGATACATGTTGAGGCCACTAACTGAAATAATTTCCCACATAATACAACATTCTTCAAACATGAAAAATTATTTTAGATACTGAACCAGTGCAGGACACTGAAAAAAATCTGTATCTATTAAGTGACACAGACCTAGTCAAGCCTTGGCTAAGACAAATGCAATAAAATATTAAAGATTCACAAAGGTCTTTGTAGAAATAAATCATAATCCAGTGGTAGATACTGGCATAAAGGTATGTACGATGAGGTGTACAGACCCTTCCGGGTTCAGCATCAGAACAAACATGAGCCCAAAGCAGCCTTCCCAGAGCCAATCCCTGCATATAAAACCAATTACTGCTATATCTACTGCAGGGATGTATTTAGGACCATTTGGGTTCCTTTGTGAGATGGTCCTTGTTACCCTACCAGTCTATCCGGCAAGAGGTATATCACCTGCTGGCCTTCTCTGAGAAGGGAGCTGGGAAGTCACAGAGATATGCCAGAGAGGACTCCCCAAAGAGCTAGCAAAGATTTATTTATCTTTTGCACCATTTGTTTATATTTTGCTAGTTATAGTTTGAGAGTAAGTATGGGAAAGAGGTACCTGGCCTAAGATTAAAGAGATTGTCTATGTGTTTTATACTCTCTTCATGGCACCACATGGATGAGGGATAATGGTGACTGCCAGAGCGTCCAGTGTTGCTTCTTCAAGCACCAAAACTACAAGCTTAGTACAAGGTTAAAACACAAAGCTGAGCCATATCAAACGGTGGAATAAGTGGAAGGCGCGACATGTTATAGGAGCACTTCACTAAACTCTGAAATACATTTATTACACGAATGTCCTGAGTAACAGACGATGCAATAAATATATATTTGGACACTTATTAGTAATTTACTTCTTAAAGTAATAAGTGTAAATGGTGCTCCAGCACACACTCTTATCATAACAAGTACAAGCTACTAAAACATGTCCTGAAAAACGTTAACTGGAATACATGAAGCATCATCCATTTAATGGCAGCTTAAAACAATTTTCATTAAGATTGTAACCAAAACCTACATTAAATGTTTAATTAACTACAGAAGCAGTCAATTAAAAATATGAAATTAAAGAGCTAATTATTCCCTCCCATCGTTGTGATCCCATTTTATAGGCTACATGATGTAGTTAATGGTTTTAATCTGCTCCTGTTCTGTCCTTGACATTTATAAAATATACTCAAGATCAAATTCAGCACATATTAATTATCATTATTCACCATTATTACTGTATATATCAGTTATTCATTTAACATCAGAAGTGCAAGGATTATTGTTTTTAAATGGATTTATCAGACCTCCTGCAGTTCATTGTTCAGTGAAGAGAAATATGGTTTCTGTTAAACTGTATGGAACCTAATGCATTTCTAAGCCTATACTTTGCACTCCATTTCATTGACCCAGAAATAGCTCATTTTAAAAAAACAAACAAAAAAATAAATTAAAAAAAATCTTTTTGCAAACTGAATCTCTCAGAAGGAAGGTTATTTGGTTCAAATGCTTGAATTTCAAGCAAAGAAACCATTCATATTTTGACTATTTATGTTTCTAACCAGAACAAAAAAAAAAAAAAGAGAAGAGAAGAGACTGTCAGTCACATTCAGTCACTCATATCACTCTTCAATTACAGAGAAATGGAAAATCAAGAAAAGAGGACCTACTCTGAAAGCAGAAGGGAAAAAAGCTAGAACAATAGAACATTGTATCTAAACCCCATGTAAAAAATATTGGGTTGCAGTGTGATTATTTTTAAATCAGATCTCTGTGGGAAATTCAGCACACTGTCACAGATAGATTAAATTACTGCTTAAGATTCCTAATTAATGCACAGCAAATCCCCATGTTTAAAAACCTAGAGGTGAAGTCTGCGATTGCAGGCTGGCTGTAGCTATCAACAAAAGTGTGAGGTCCAGAGACAGGGACAGTTCCTCACCAAAAAAAAAAGTTAAGCAGCCTGGCAGTACTGGAACCTTACTGCCAAGGACTCACCATTTTCTGTGCCCCGGGGTCTACCATTAAGGTATTAAGGAGAAGTTCTGCACTGTGTGTTGGGGATGAGAGGGCACTCAAGGGTTAATGCAGCTGTTTTTTCAGGAACAATATTGCCTTCACAGACATCTTTTGACCTGTTCTGAGTTCTCTGTGGGCTGAGGGACTATGCAGGTTGAGGTTACTATGGTGGGGACATTCTTTACACTGATCCAGGATGACATGAAACTAGTAATTACAGATGGAAAAGACCTGTCTGGTATTGCCAACCCCAACTGTTCAAATCATTAGCCAGGAAACCCTAATGTCATTATATTTGCCTTAAAAAATAGATTTTTAAATACTAAATTTTGGGTTCCTTTAATTTGCCTTTGGTGTTTGAGCCTTTAGGGTGCTCACGGAGTACACTCGGCCTAAATTTTCAAAACACCCTACTAATTTTGTGTGTCTCAGTTTGTGGGTAATCAATTTAAGACACTTTCAAGGGGCCAGATTTTCATGAAGTGCTGAATGCCCAGTTGTCAGATATACACATCTCTTTTAAGTGTTTCAAGTTGGGCACTCGAAAATTGAGGTATCCCAAATCACTAGTTACTTTTGAAAATTTAAACCAGGAATGTTTAGGGAAACAGAAAAGAAAGTAAACATACACAAAGTGAGTAAACATATTTTCTTTTCCATTTCCTATCAGATGCCATGTTAAAAAAAATGCTTGTCTCTACGTATTATTTCCCTTGCTTTGCCATTGAGGGGTGAAATTGCACTACATCCCTTTCTTTAAAAAATAAAAATTTCTTGCTCATGAAAGATGACACATGAACAGCACTGGAAACTGAGATTTGGTATTTCTCCTCAGAACAATCAGCACTGCTTTTGACACAGTCAGTCATAAGGTACTTATGATCTGCCTAAGAGGTCATGGAGATGGTGGATTAAGTCACATTAATCTGGCTTCCCTTGTACCTTTTTGACAGAATGGCATGTGAGGCATGTTCAGTTCTTCTCAAATCCTATCACCTGTGGAGTCCCTGTCGCTGCTCTTATTCAAGATCTATGTAATACTGTCAAGGGAAATTGAGTGACAACATGGACTACAATGTCACCAAACACACCAGTCACAAACACCTCTAAGTCTCCTCTTCTTACAGTGCTGGATAATACTGTTTCCTAAACATGCAATGCCTGAAGTAAATTGAAGCCTAGACAGAAGATGGTTCAAGCAAAAGTCAGGTAAGATTGCAGTGACGGTGGGAAGGAGAATTACCATTTATTTTCATTTTTTGCAAACTGGCAAGAGCTACATACAACTTCACCCTCTATCAATGCAATTATACAGTTTGGGGGTTCTGTTGGATTTATTGCTGCTCCTGCATAGCAACTTTTGCTTGAAGCACTTTTTCAGTTTTCACTTATTACAGGAAATGTGACATTTCTTCTTGGACTATGTGATCCATGCATTCTGCACCTCCAGAGTACACTATTTGCAATGTGCTGTACTTGGAAATGCTGCTGCAGTACACATGAAGGATGAAGCTTGGTTATCCTCTCCCAAGCAGGACAGCCCAAAAAATAAAAGCACATTTTCCTGGTGTTCAAGAACGTAGATGGGCTTATTATTCAGCTCCAGATTTGCTTCAATGTACTGTTCTTGATCTTTAAAATCTTTTAATGGGCTAAGACCATACTACCTCACAGACTGCATCTCTCCTATGCCCCATCTCAGAAGCTATGATTCAATGGATAACAGTCCCTGAACCAAAGCTCTCAGAGACCAAAGGTTATTGATGTGAAAGGTTTTAGTTGAGCAATTCTCTGTCCCCAGAGATCAGAAGAGGCCTACTCCTGATCTTCTTTAGGGAATAATACAAGGCTCATCTCTGTGTGCAAGTCTTTAGCAAATAACAGAGCCACATCAGTATCCCACCATGTTCTCTTGGTTTCCATCAACTCAAACAAGATACACGAGAAGAAGTCAAATCTCATCTCAGACAAAATTCAACCAAATGTTATACAAGCATGTGGTGGTTAGTTACAACACTCATGGATGAATTAGAAATGCAAAGATAGATCAGGAACAGCAAAGGCGCCTCCACTGGAAACTTCTGAGCAGTGTCCCCATCAATATTCCTCAAATATGATTTGGAAGGAATGGGAACACCTACTGAGAAGGTATGGTAGTTTGGCTTCTTTGCCACTTGGATCCTGCAGAGAAAGGCAACAAGCAAGAGTGTGTGTGATTTTTTTGTTGTTGTTTTGTTTTTACATGTGAATACTTAATCATATGTGAGACCATATATAGTACACCATAATAATGCATATACTGTTAATAAGTGAGTTTTCTTCATAGAAATGGCATTAAGTAAAAGGAGTAAATAAAATCATCTTATATGACTTGTAAGAGTGTAAGCACATGAGCAGCATGTGTTTTAATATATTTTAGAATAATTAAGTCAGCATGCCATTAGTTTAATTAAATTTTTTACACCTTCTTGATTAGACAGCTAGTTTAATGACATCTTCCACACTTTTGAGCTGTGAAGTGTGGTTCATTTTAAAGTTCTGTAATGAGAAAGAAAATGTAAATCTGATTAACATCTTCTAGACAGACTAAAACAATTTCCAGTTTTCACTTGTGGAAAAACAACAGAATCTGCAGATGATTAATACTTTGCATCAAACACATTTAATATAAGCATGATGTAATTGTTTTTAAAAATGTAATATTCCTTAATAAAGTAAAAGATTAAGTAAGTTTCAGATAGATCAGGGGCTCAGCAGAGAGATATAAAAATAATACATAGAAGATGTTCTCTTTCATGAGTTAAAGATAATGCCATTAGAAAATAAAACAGCGTGGTGAATAAAATAATATAAGTGATTTCTTGATGAGTGCGAAGAAAAGGCTACTTTCTCAGTGATTAACTGGAAGAACAAGGCATAATGGTGTAACTGTGGAGAAGATGTACTATAACAGAATGGAATTTTAATTGTATGTAGCATATTTAATAATTAAGGCATCCCTCTACAAATCGAAGGACTGAATACTGGTAGTGCGGTTACTCTGGGCACAAACACAACAGCCATTGTGGCTCAAAAATAAATCCCATTAAAAAAAAAAAAAAAAAAAAAAGCAGGATCTGAATCCACTTTGATTAAGGTAGTGGAGAGGTAATACTGAACACAGCATCAAGGTTATTCTCTTTCTTTTCACCCAGGCAGAAAGTAAATATTTGTTGGGATTTTTTAACTCCACCTGGTCGACCACTAAGGCAGGCAAAAAGGCAGGCAAAAAGGCCCTCTGTTTAGCTTTTGATAGTGCTATAAATCTGCCATCTCAGCCTTCATGTATGAACAAACCCATTTTATGAACATATAACTTTTCCAATAAGGACATTCTTTTAATAAGAGATGGGTCATCATTCTAGAATTGAGCTAATCAGAAATCTGGTGTAAAACACAGTTTAAATAGAGTTAAGAGTTGCATCTGTCAAAGAATCAAACAAGCAAAAGAGAAGAAAACTAAGTTCTGTCCTCCATTCCAGGTGCAAGACTCCCACTGAAATAGAGTGAATGGCTCTGTGAACATGGCTTACCAAAAGTGTGCAAATTTAAAAACAGTATATGAATCGAATTTTCAAGTGAGCTCAGCCTCCTATTTAGGTCCTACATAAAGTGAACTGTTCACAGAGAACATCCCAGAAGGGATGCTCCCTGTTACACCGGAGTGCCGCAGTAAACAAAATAATCTTGTAAAACTGAGTTAAATTTTGTAGTGAATGAGGCTGGTGTCAGTTTCATTGGGCATAAAAGTTGGAAAGTATGTAGTGCATGAGACAGGCAATTGCAGGAAGATAAAGGAGGATATATGGTTAATGCTGCCATTGAGAGTTGGATTTTATCCCTGCCTGTGCCACAGACTTCTTATGTGATGCTGGGTGAGTCACTTAAATCAAACTTTTCATACATAGTCACTAATTGTGTCTTCCCTCATTTTCTGGGGGCCTGGTTTGAGACTTTGGGGTCTGGTTTACAGAAGTGCAGAGCACTCACAGCTCCAGCTAAAGTCAATGGGAGCAATACATTGAACATACAAAAGGGTAGTATAATACTACACACATCTCAGATTGGGCAACCAAAATTAGTAGATACTTTTGACCTCAATCTTTCTTGTTCCTCTTGTAAAATGGGGATAATATCCCATCTCATAGCGGTGTTGTAAAAATTAAAATTAAAGTTTGTAAAGTACTCAAATATAGTAGTGATGAATGCCATTGAAAACCCAATAAGGAAATCAATAATTCTGTCTTCAGAACATGGTTTGAATAGTGTGCAGTAAATAAGGCATAGGGCCACACTTTGAACGTGAGGATAGAACAAAATATTGAATAGATGTTTATTAAGTAAGCACCTTTTGTTCTGTGCACTAAATGAGAAAAGGCATCTTGTAGAAAAATAGTGTATGATCATGTAACAAAGACTATCATAATGCATATGCACCAGGGGGCCAAAGTAAGGTTGCCCTTGGGGAGGGGTGTGCATCTGGTGTAACTATATTATACTCGCATTTCATTCTCTGAACAACAACATTTAAAAATTAATACCATTTCATTTGGAAAAATATACTGACACCCATTTACTCTACGGGTTGGTCTATACTGGCAGAAGTGGTCGATGGGAGATACACAAGCTACATAATGTAGCTTGCATATCCCCCGTCAACGTACAGTGGCGTCTTCATGGTGCTGTGTCAACGGTAGACGCTGTCCTGTTAACAGAACCTTACTCCTTTCAGGGAGATGGACTAATTGAGTTGACCAGAGAGTGCTCTACACAGGTCTACACAGACCTGCTCAATTGATGCCGCAGCATTGATGCCTGCCGCGGTGGTGGTGTAGACATACCCTAAATGGCTACAGGTTGCCCTTGCATCAACTGTTGCTCTAGGTCACTGACCAACTTAACCTGTGCATTTATAACCAGAATCCACATATCTATTAGCTTGGTTTTACAAGGCTCAGGTACACTAAGGTAATAGTAGAGAAGGCACAGTGATTGTCTGTATAATATATACCATGAGTCCCTGCTCTTAAGTCTGCTGATCTAGTGTCCTTCATGACAAATTTACAGCCTTTAATCTCTCCTTTTTGCTTGGGGAATATACTGTGTGACTGAGTTCTGTCTCTCAAAAGTACCAGCGTGTACTGCAGCTCTGGAAATGAACAGCCCCCCACTGCTTTAGCGAACACCTGATAAAATGACCATAGGTAAAGAAAAATAAACCAGCTGTCAAACAGCAATAAACTGTATGTATTTATGGATGTCAAAATTTAATATTTAACATATCTGATGCACAATTTGCTGCTTATTCAAAGTATTTATCTGATCACCATACACCCTCTCCTCTTTATAGCTGTTTCCCTTGTATTACAGCTGATACTCATAAATGAATAGAAAGCAGAGTAGCTAGTGGTTAAAACAATGGACTGGGTAGCCTGGAGAAATGGGTTTTAGCACTTCATTGTGTCACTACATTTATCCTGTTCTCTTGGACAAATTCAGTAATCACTATACTACAAACTGCTCTAACTCTAAAGAAAAGAAAACTAACACTTAATATTTTAAAGTCTTTTGAGACCTTTGGATAAAAGGTGCTATAATGTACAAGAACAAAGTGCTATTGCTATTTGGGAAAAATGATTTCTGTACTTTTCTGGATAAGGTATCAAATATTTCTCAACTTGGGAGATAATCTCATCCTATGGGTACAAATACTATAAAATTAGTATACTCAAAATACATAAATGGATTAACCACATCTGAATCAAAACATTCAGTGTCAACAACAATAAAAATAAACCCCATTAAGTCTGAATTTTTAAGACCACAGTTCCTAGAGTTCAGATTCTCAAGATGACCTTCACTCTAGCTTTCCTCATGAATGCATCATGACAGAGTGATTACTCATTTTACTATGCAATGAGACATGCCATTCATGTGAGTGAGCTCTGCCAAGCAGGCATCAATGCACAATGTCTGATTCATCGATGTGAATTATCAGACACATAAATGAATACAATGTGTTGGGGAAGAGTCAACATGGTTCTTGTTAAGGGAAATCATGCCTCACCAATCTACTAGAATTATTTGAGGGGGGTCAACAAGCATGTGGACAAGGATGATCCAGTGGATACAGTGTGCTTACATTTTCAGAAAGCCTTTGACAAGGTCCCTCACCAAAGGCTCTTAAGCAAAGTAAGCTGTCATTGGATAAGAGGGAAGATCCTCTCCTGGATCAGTAACTGACTAAAAGATAGGAATCAAAGGGTAGGGATAAATGGTCAGGTTTCAGAATGGAGAGAGGTAGATAGTGGTGTCCCCCAGGGGTCTGTACTGGGACCAGTGCTGTTCAACATATTCATAAATGATCTGGAAAAAGGGGTAACAATGAAGTGGCAAAATTTGCACATTATACAAAACTACTCAAGATAGTTAAATCCAAAACAGACTGTGAAGTGTTACAAAGGGATCTCAAAAATCTGGGTGACTGGGCAACAAAATGGCAGATGAAATTCAGTGTTGATAAATGCAAACTAATGCACTTTGGAAAATATAATCCCAACTATACATATAAAATGATAGGGTCTAAATTAGCTGTTACTATTCAAGAGGGAGATGTTTGAGTCATTGTGGCTAGTTCTCTGAAAATATTCACTCAATGTGCAGCCGCAGTCAAAAAAGCTAACAGAATGTTGGGAATCATTAGTGAAAGGATAGATAATAAGATAGAAAAAATCATACTGCCTCTATATAAATCCATGGTATGCCCACATCTTGAGTAGTGTGTGCAGACGTGGTTGCTCCATCTCAAACAAGATATATTGGAATTGGAAAAGGTACAGAAAAGGGCAACAAAAATGATTAGGGGTATGGAACAGCTTCCATATGAGGAGAGATTAATAGGACTGGAACTTTTCAGCTTGGAAAACAGGGAACTAAGAGGGGATATTATAGAGGTCTATAAAATCATGACTGGTTTGGAGAACGTAAATAAGGAAGTCTTATTTACTCCTTCTCATAACACAAGAACTAGGGGTCACGAAATGAAATTAGACAGCAGGTTTAAAATGAATGAAGGAAGTATTTCTTCACACAATGCACAGTCAACCTGTGGAACTCTTTGCCAGAGGATATTGTGAAGGCCAAGACTATAACAGGGTTCAGAAAACAACTAGATAAGTTCATGGAGGATAGGTCCATCAATGGCTATTAGCCAGGATGGGCAGGGATGCAAAACCATGCTCCAAAGTGTCCCTAGCCTCTGTTTGCCAGAAGGTAGGAATGGGTGACAGCAGATGGATCACTTGATTATCTCTTCTGTTCATTCCCTCTGAAGCAGCTGGCATTCACCACTGTTGCAAAACAGGATACTGGACTACATGGACCATTGGTCTGACCCAGTATGACTGTTCTTATTCACTGACCAGAGTAGTTTGAGATGTTTTGCCGTAAGCTGTAAGCTCTCTCTTACAGAATATGTTAGTGACTAGATAAGCTCTCTCTCAACGTAGTATTTTAAGTGTCTGCACCCCTTCAACCAATATCAGGAGAAAGGCAAAGAAATTTTGTGTTGCATTAGAGAGTGGGGGAAGGATGAATTATGAGCTGGAACAGAAATGGATGAAATTTTGTAAAATATTTATTTTGAAAGATTTTTTTCCACTTAGAGAATACCAGAGGTGGTGGTCTGCAGGAGAGGGCTGCCAACTTAGTGACGGCATTGGTGAGAAATTTTAGTTACTACCAAAACAACCCTGATGGTCACAAAACTCACAAAAATATGCTAAGCTTGTTCTTCTGGAGAGAAGAAAGAGGGGGTTCAACCATTTCAGAGAAATTTGATCATTCCCTAATGAAAGCTACTGTGATCATAGCCTGCTATAAAGAGCAATCCTAATATAGAAACCCCATCCAAGAAACCGCACAGACCCCATAGACAGACGCTTGCATCGAGAGCGTGCTAAGAGAGTGCTAATTGCTAAATGTATCCAAACCTTCTTAGAGCAAGAACAGTTTCTCATCCAAACTGCTATCACATTGATACAGGCTTTACCCAAATATTCTGGGATAGACGCTAACAGTGGTTCTTCTGCAGGCCCATGTAGAGCCATCTGCTTATAGGCCTTTACATGAGTCGGTAGGTGGAAGGACTGGAAGAGTACAGGGTGGAGAATCAACTGCCTCTAACATTGTAACCCCCTCTTCCTGTCCCTGTGGAGAGGCATCTGCAGCACTGGTGACTGCTAGAGTGGCTGCGTAGAGCACACACCATTCCTTCCCCTCCACGTACACACACCAACCGCATGTGAAATCTGCAGTAAACCTGAGACTCTACTCACCTTTTCAACAAACCCCACTTCAGAAAAGCCACACTGTCAGTGACCTAGAGGAACCAGGGAGTCCTGGAGTCAATTCGAGGCTCAGAGGCTCCAGCAAATCTTCGAGGATCCTCAGAGCTGAATCTCCTACTTCTACTCTGAACAGTGATAAACCCCAGCCCCAGTATAGAATTTCCTGTACATTTTTCCACAGAGGGAATTTTACAGGTTTTTAATCCTGTACTTCTATTTGGAGATTATTTGGGTCCAGGACTTTAAAAATTTAGTGGGCAAGACCTTCAACTGGTGCAAACTGACAAAGCTACATTGACTTCAATGGGATAAACTGACACACTGGTCTTGTGACTTTGTGGAATAATCTTACTAAATTAATCCTCTATTTCTTCAGTAATTTGTGAATGTAAAAGATCAAGATCAAGAACTGAGCCCTCGGAGAACAAATATAAAAACTGTGAAAGGGTCCATTGCTCACGTATGGACACGTAGACCAAGAGGATGAATCAAATCCAGCATAGCTCTGCTACGGCCATTGTCATATGCCTCAATATTTATCGAGAGGGTCTAGAGGAAAATTAAACTGCTGCAGGGATTGGGTAGGGATATTGGGTGCTATTTAAGAACACTCTGTTTTAATATGAACATTTCTTAGCTTAGAATAAATTTGTATACCAGATGCTGCCATATAATTATCACATTGAGTTTTGGGAGCTGTAGATTTCTCTGGTAACAAACTTTCCTTCAAACCGACATCTGTGATTTATGCTTTTAACCTGCTTTCAATACATTTACATAATCTGTTCGATTTAAGCAAAATTAAAAACACTCTTTACATTTTTATAAATAGAATTCCATAGGAATAACTAAAACCAAATCAAGGCATGGTTTAAGCTTCTCTTTTCTAATGTTATTAATCATACACGTAATCATACACGTAATCAATGCTTCTCTCAGTGAAATTAAATTTTGTTTCTACAAACAAGGGCGGAAAGGCCTGCTGTTTATTCATGGAACACCTGACATGAAAAGGGAGGTCTAGAAGCCCAACAATTTAATATCTTCTGCCTTTGGCATCTGTACTATTAGCTATGATTTTGGATTTGTCCATCTTAAATTATAAACTCCTCAGGAAAGGGACTTTGTTTTACAGGTGTTTGTAAAGCACTGTGTAACGCTTATGATGCTCTCTCAATAAACGAGCCTGACTGTGGCTCCTATGCAACTGTGTACGGATGGAGTAGGAACATGCAAGGTGCATTCCCTCCACCCCTACTGGTTGTAGTCTGCATGAGGGTCAGCTACAAATGCAGTCCCTCAGCTCTGAGGAACAAAGGAGAGTTCTCCCCAACTTGTGTCTGTTAGGAGTACACACTAACCAAATGGTAGAGTGGAGGGATAGGAAGAGGAAGCGGTGATCCAGAATGAGTAGGCTGTTCCACTGCTTTCCTCATTAAAAAGGGGCAGAGCACCAACAAGCATACTGCTCCTGCTTCCCTAAGGGCCATGAGGCTTCCACATTACAGTTTAACCTGGGATCTCTGCAATTTGTATAATCTAACCAAAAGCGTCTGCTGAAATTTGCTAAATCACTGTTTTACTCCTATTGAACAACAAAGAATGATGTCTGGGTTTCTGGAACACAGGTAAGTGGCTTGAACTTGTTCAAATCAATGGGAAAAGTCTGACGCTGTCTAACTCTGGAAAGAGTCAAATAATAGGCAAGCATTACTATATTAAAGGAGATTGTGGATTATTAAAAATTAAAATTGTCCAAGGCAATATGAACAAATTTGAAATACGATGAAAAGTGTGTATACACTCATCAAATATTGGAAATTAATACCTACATAATCATAAGCAGGCTGTCTTTAATAAAAAAAAGAATATTGCAGACGTTTTTAGGTTCTGCTCCAAGCCAAATAATCCAATAAAAAGAAAAGAAATGAACCAAATCAGTTACACAAGACAGGATAAGGAATGTGAAAGAAAAACTTTGGTTTTGATTCTGAACAGCACCATGAAACACCATCTACACATGTCGTTTAAAAATACCTTTTGATTAAAGTTCCCTGGCTCCTGACAGAATGCTCTTTACTCTGAACATTATTTATTCTCTGAGAAATAGATAAATAAGACACCATACTTTTAATTTCTGGTAGAGAAGCTGTGCAATATATGAAAATACACCCAAGATTTTTCCTAAGGATCTTATCTTATATTTCTACTCTACTTGTCTTGCCAGGAAATACATGCATAAATACATATATATTTGTGAGTGATGAGATTGTAAGATCAGAAGTCAACATTTATTTACATTTTTTATTAAATCGATTAAAATTCTAATGTAATAATATGTGCACCACAAAAAGGGCTTCTATGTCCATATTAGCAGAATACTGAGAAGACCATTCCAACAAAATGCAAAGCAGCATTTCACAGCCGGGACCCTGACTCATGACCATGAAGACTAATGAATTAATGTGAACAGATGCATGAATCTATTGGCAAAAGTAAATCAAAGCAATTGGCATGACTACAAGTATTAACCTGAGTCCTTTCTAAAAAATACAGAGAACAGATATATATTAAATTAAACATACTTTTTCAGGCTTTAAAAGTCTGGGTCCATATCCTGCAATTCTGAGACCAAAATTGTGCTCTTTAGGAAAACTTGTGCCAGGGCCAATAAACACCTAAACACCATCGCCCACAGGAGAACTGTTAGGGAATCTGACATGAAAAGGTTATTACAGACATAGCTAGAGGATGGTCTTCTCCTTGGGAACTGGAACGGAGGATAATGAGGAAGAGGAAGATTGTTCCCCTCAGGAGCAGTGATGTATGAGAGCCCTGTTTACACACAGCTCAATTCTCTTTTTGCAGAGTGGTTCAGGAGAGGGTAATGCTGGGAAAGTTAGTATTATTTTGCATTGTCCCTGAGGGTCTGGAGGAGTATCATGATATAACTTTCACTAGTCCAGAACTTCCATTATCTGGCATCCTCGGCCACAGCAATGCAAAACCTCAAACTTGCAGATTGGGGTTCCACGTTTTTTCAGGGGAGGAATAATTTACCATTTGTACACTTCTCCTTTTTTCCACCTACACCAAACACTTTTGCTTAATGCTTGTACAGATTTCTTCCCTCTGTGGAAGAACAGAATTATTTGGCATTGCCACTTTGGTCAAGTTCTCACTAAAATGAATGGAAGTTTGGCCTATGTAACTTTTTCTAAAATTTGGTCCTATGTATTCATGTAAACAATTTTTGGTTTCTATTTTTTTGTGAACAACAAGAGTTCTATTGCCTTAATTCTACATTTACAGTGGATATGCTGAGCAAAACTCTTAAGGTTTGTTCACTTGGTGGGGTAATGCATTCTACTGGGGTGTGATTTCTAAAGCGCCCTAATGTATTGCACATCAATTGGTACATGTAGACCCTACTTGTTCACACTAATGATTCCCTCATGCACTTTAATGTAGTACTGTTTAAAACAGCACTATGTTAAAGCGTACCAGCAGTGTGTACATAGACCAATCAACCCACAACATGTAAGGCACTTTAGAAACCATATCCCCACAGACTGTATTTATCCCACCATGTAGACAAGCCTTCATGTTGCCTGATAGCTGATACTTTAATAGCACTAATATGCAGTGTAAATGTGTTATGCAATTAATAAAGAGTTCAAAATATACAAAGATATAATTGAAGAATCAGCAAGTAATATATACTGGCTATTATCCTAACTCTATTAGTTAATAACCAGGTTTTACTAATAGCTGCACATTAAAAGATTAGCTGAAAGAAGGGCCATGACCTCTGTTAACAGAAGTATAGCAACTGTGGCCCTGTTACGTGCATAATTTATAGTTTAGATTAACCAATTAAGCATCAGTGCTACGCTACAATTAACTTTTAGCTGCTCTGTGATCTCAATTTAATCTTTTTTAACAATAATCTGCAAAATCTGATTTTCTAATATATATTAACTATGTATTATATTAATACATGTTTTTATTCTGAAGAATTCAAACTAAATTTAAGATCCAGTGAAATCAGTTTAGCTATCCCTAACACCCACCCTGCAATCCCCCTCCCTCTCCGGCCTTTATTTTTTCTTTTGCAGCCTAGATAACAGCCGAATAGCATAATGCAACATCACATATAACAAAGGGAACTACTGAAAATGGAGGAAGAAAATCTGAGTGGCAACAAATAGAAACCAATCCTGAAAGAGGTTTATTTTCGGTATACAGAGTGGGAATTTGGGTCTTCATTTAAGAAATTTCAGCAGTCATTGTTTCTCCACAAATGATGATAATGAAGCAGACGGAAGGAGAGAAATGCCCTTGCAACATGCTGAGTCCAGCCACCTTTAAATCTCTTTCCTTCTTTTACTTTTAGCAAAAGTTTCAGTACAGCATCTTACAAAAAGTACATATCCAGGCAAGGAAAATATTTAGGTAAAGCAAAAACAAAAGGGGCGAGGGAAGGCAAATGAAACAAAAATTGACAAGAGTGATACTTAAACGTTTATCAAATATTGGTTTACTATGAAATATTTTTCACTTAAAGCTATTATAACTGCAAGACATTACAACATATAATGGTTTAAGTGTTCTAGTATACATAAAGTAAATTTCTAAGTGAATATTCACTGAATTCAAAAGAAAAATTCTGGATGTAACACAGTAAGTAACAAAGTGGATTGACCTTTCCCCGTCACTTCAATCAAGCATTTAAGATGTCAAAACTATTAATACCGATGGGTACAATATTTTATGTAAATTCAGATTAGACAAAAAGTCTACATTTCTACATTTTGAAGCCATAAAAGGGACTTTGATGCAACGCTACATACATAAATGTAGCTCTAGATATGAGACTAGCTATTGATTTAACACAGCCCCAGAAGTAGCAGGCCCTGCCTCCTTTGTTTCACATGCCTGAGAGCGATAAACAAGACAACAATAATTTAGGAGAAAAGAGAAAGTTGTTCTACTTTCTTTATTTTGGGAGTTTTTTTGTTTTGTTTTAGGGAGGTTGGAGGGGTGTCCATAGACTGTGTCAGTTTCTGCTTAGCACCTCTTAGGATTTGGTCTCCAGGTGTAGTGTTGTGGGTTTTTTTGTTGTTATTGTTTTAGAATTGTTCAGAGTGTTTTTATAAGATTTTGTGGCCCTTGTTCCACAGGCATATCCAGCTATGTACAAATATGTATGTGGATGAACAAAAAGGTTCTTAAAAACTAAATATGGTTCAAATGAATCCAACAGCATGATTTAGGGAAGAAATTCATCAACAATCGTAAATGCGTTCAGAGGAAGCAGCTCCAGAACGTCAGAGCAGCTTGCCCACTTTTAGAAATCACCATCTTCTACTCTACTAAAACATAAAGTTGGTGTTTAAATTTGGAAATCCCTCCCACACCTAAATCCACAGTAGCAAGACTAAATTGATAGACAGAATTTTTGTCTAGCACTGAATTCCATGATAAGACTTAGTTTCTTGAAGAATGTTTAGAAGTGTATATTCAAAAGTGAAAACAATATGATCAGGAGAAGGAAGGGGGTAAAGGAAGCCAGGTGAGGGCAAGTTCCTGAAGATCACTGGAGGGCATAGAAAACCAGAAAAAAAAGCAAGGATAAAACCATGGATGTCACATTTTTTTCCTGATTTTATCTAAGTCTGCTACCATTCATCAATTTTTCCTACAAATGTAATGTGACAAAAGTGATTCCCTAGTGATGGCCACTATTCCCTTGAGTTTAAATTTGATTTCAATTTAATTTAGGTAGCAAATCCTAAGGATCCTTCAATGCTATACAGCACTGAGTATTACAACACAAAAATGTTATACAGCTCAGCACTGTTCAGCATAGCTGTCAATCTTTACTCAGACGACATCATGGCTGAGTAAGCAAGAACACTGAATTATGCTCAGACTGCTAGGAAAAGTGGTCCCTCCAAATTGAAGCCTTAGGTACAGGAGTACAACAGTGAAAAAGGCTGACTGGCTGGTTTACAATCACATATAACATTCTCGGTCTATAAAAATAAATAAAATAAAATTTATCACTATTCAGAGTTTTTAGACACTGTCAAGAACAGATTTTTTGTTTTAATCTTTGTTTAGTTAGTATAATATACTATAAAATTATTGTTTTAATGCTAAATTATAATAAGACAATTAAATTGTAGAACATTTGGGGTTATACATGAGTATTTCTGACTTGCACACATATTGAAAATCTTTAAAAGATATGCATAACATGAGGAATCTCATTTGTGCATGGTTAATTATTTAAGAATGTGGACTACCAAGCAACTGTTGTTCTCAGACAATAGACTGATCAGCTGGTGAATCAAACAGTTGTAAAACTCCCAAATGCCATGAATGAATAATAGGGAAACAGGCAAAAGACATATCTTCAGAAAGCAAGACTAAATAATGCTAGCAACCAGTGGCTTGCTATCAATTTTTCATCTTTTATTGCATTTACCAGTTATGCAATGACTGGAGGCAAACATATTCCTTTCTTTAAAGCCAAGTGTCTCTACAGAACAAAGATTTTTTGCAGCATAGATGAAAACAGTCTAGATGAGAATTCAACACAGCCATCGTAGGGTATCATTCAGACATTCTGTTAATTGAGCAACATCATATTAGGCCACTCACTAGCCTAATGGATATAACAATTCTAACTGGTAACAAGATGTAACCATTGTACTATGTATGGTGTGTTTACAGGGGCAGGGAAGAGAGAGGGGGAGAATATATAAGTGGTGCTTAATGGAGTTATAAAAATGACTTTTTTCATTTACACAATTTGTTTTTACTTCAGGCTTCTCTGAAATAGCAAGTCAGTGGCCTAGTGGTCATGTGTCATGCTGGTAAATCAATTTTAACGACCACTTCACTCCCATTCTTCTCTAGTCCATGTAAGTGACTGACACCAAATCAAGGTACCATTAAGAAACCAATGTGTGTTCCTGAGTTAACTGACTGCAAATAGTCACATTTGTCTTATTAAACCATCTAGAATTAGCACAGATTTTTCTAGTGTTCAGTGGAGAAGAAAAAAAATCCTGCAACCAAGAAGGCTGGTGAATTTCACAGCACTCTACACAACAGCCCAAAAATGTTTAACAATAGATAGTTGAAAAATGTAAAGGCCACTTCTTCCGGAAGCAACCTCCAAACTTATATGCTTACAACTGTCCTTGCTTGGAAGTGCTTACTTTTAGGTGACTAAGGCTGTGCAAATATCTAGTTTTGGGTGCATAAGCTGTATTTTCAAATAGTAGTTCTTGAGGTGAGGGGAGGAGGGAAGCAGAACACCGGAACCTGTGCATTGTGGTGACATCTGGTAGTAACACCATACTTAGGGCTGTGTTCTAAAATGGGTCGTGAATTCCTGAGTTTCTTTGATAATGGGGGGCCAACTGGGGTGAAATGCCACACATTAGTTTTTATACCCTTTGAATTCTCTATGTAGTTTGTTTGGTTTCTCTTCATAAATTTTAAATAGGAAGTATCTAAATTTATGATTTGACTGAAATTTTTCCTTGGCAGTCCAACCATTCATTTTCAACTGAGATCCTTTCAAAACACTGTGTATCTATATTCAATGTGGTAGAAGTTTGTATCCTGAGTAAATCTAATGCAATATGCAGGTTTATTTTTTAAAACTGGATTTCAAATAATTTTGGGCCATTATTTGTCATAAAAGAACATTTATGTACCAATGGTTGCTGATGGATACAGCATTACATACCACTGCGTATCATTTCCATGCAGCTGTTGGCACATAAGTTCAGTTGATGACAGGGAAAGCTCTTAATGATGCAGCACAAACTCTCACCCATGATGGTGTCACTACCCGAGTATCAGTGAACTCATGTTCATCAAAGGATGCTAGGTGTGGTGGGTTCTGAGTTACTACAGAGAATTCTTTCTTGGGTGTCTGGCTGGTGAGTATTGGTCCCTTCTGACCTTAGAGTCTATGAGTCTCATGGTTTCTCATGAATGGGTGTTGTGGCAAGTTTAGAATGAAGATTTAGGTGAGGAATAAGCAGCTAAATAACTGACTCCACTGGTTTGCCCATGTATTATCCATTTTGTGGTTCACTGATGTCTTTGATGCACATTATACAACTGGGAATGAAGATAACACTGCACTGCAAGTTTCCAGCTATTGTACTTTAAGTACTCAAATACATTTCCTGATCTTACCTATGCACATTAATGATGCATTGTATATATGAATAAGGAGAAAAATCAAATGATTTAGTGGCAGTCCTAATTTTGGAGCAATCACCAGTGGACTTTCAGCAGAGATGAATGGATGAATCAAATTAAAATATTTGATAAGTTGTATTGACAAGGTGATGAGTTAATGTGCCCAGAAAGTCCTAAAAACTTTCCCATATGTAGTAACCATGTTGACAATGTGAAACATTTGTATTTAGGGTTAATAAAACAATGTTCCCCATGCCCAAAATGGGGGATATTTTCCTTAGAAAGGATTCTTCTAAGGACCATCTACCAATGTTGGGAGCAACAGCGTCTTTCTAAAAACTACAGCCTAAGATTCATGTTCTTTGTAATGCTGAAAGAGATTATAAACTTCAGAAAATAACTGGGAGACCTATCGTGATTATTCAAAAGAAACAGCTTACATTCAATTCAAATGGAAAGGAACCAGCAGTGATAGCATGGTGTGCTTCTCTACTGCAATGCACCCTGTGTAGTCATCTGTTCAAAATGAAAGTAACACATTGCCAAACCAAAATGCCCACTTTGCAGACATAAATAATTGTAGGTAAATGAAGGTACAAGACATGGAAGGTTCAGGTCACATGAGATTCATGAAATCAGCCTTCTGGAATATTTAAATGAATATCTAATGTAGAACAAGATGACCCCGTTAAAAATAATAAGAATTAATGCTTAAAATAATGAAGAATGAATACATAACAAAAGAATGAATTACTGGAGCCCTACATTAGCAACAGTGTTAAGGTCTAAGACTGAAACTGAAGTTATTAAGAGAAGCAGTGGTTTAGGATCCATTTCTTTTATTAAATAGTCGCTTCCTAATGACAAACACCTGTTCTATGGATGTATTATGAATAATTAATGAAATCTAATGATGATACTTTATCAAAATCTCTCTATAGGTGTAAAGGGGATAAAAATATTTCTGGTCTTACTCAATTTCATATTGAGGAAACCCACACCATTGTATACAATATATTTATTAGCAATTCCTCACTTTGAGGGGCATTACAATTGAACTATCATAACCCTCTCAGGGACCAGGCAGTAATTGCTGCAATTTACCACTGCACACTAATAGCAGGACTCACTTCATCAACACCTGCTTTCTCTGCCTTGGTTCTCCAGAAGGCATGCACATTTCCCGCTTGCCATGATGTATTAGGTATCAATGACAAATCAGCTGTCCCAAGCAGCACTTATCCTCCTAGCTCAGCAACTCTCGACTGTTCCCACTTCAGCTCTTCCTTTTCTCAGTCATGCACTGCAGTCATAATGAAGTCATTCATCCTCTTGACAACAAGGCATACTTTAACCCTTTAATACAATTGACAACCTTAGAATCTTTCCATCAGAGAAAGGTGGCATCTGTAAGAAACACACAAACCTGCCAAAAACATATTTTACACTCCACCCTGCAATACATCCATTATAAAAGAGAACACAAAATGGCATGGCGTAATATAAAGGTGTTGTTGGCAGGTGCTAGGGATGTCTGTATCACTCACAAGTGTTAAGGCCAGGGGGGATTTATGAAGGTCATCCCAAATTAGGAACAATAAGACCTTTAAGCCACACCAGTATGTATTATATACATTCCATCTATTGACAAGAAAAGGCTTCAAAATGCGAGGGCTACAAAAATAGTCTAATTTTTTTAAAATCCCACCACCCACAAAGCCAAGTGACTTAATTATCCTGAGTCCAGCCACGCAGGCCTCATAGGTCGCAAAAATTATTTAAAAATTGAAGTTACCACTACAGTAGTGTCTAAACACTCAAATGAGATCAAGACCCTTTTGAGCTAGGCACTGTACAGGCAGACTGAGAGACCATCCCTGTCCTAAAAATCTTACAATCTAAATAGATAAAACAAGGGGTGGGAGAGGAAACAGATGCACAAAGAGTGACTTGCCCAAGGTCATGCATCAAGACAGTGGCAGAAATGGAAATAAAGACCAGGGTCTTGACTTCCAGTCCAACATCCTACTACTAGATCACACTGCCTCAACACTTCACCAATGGCTGTTCTACATATAAAGTGTGATGGCTTTAAAGTCTCATATCTCAAGACTTCCCAGGAATGGAGGCAAGTGATCCAACCCCCATAGGAAAACTAGTCTTAGGAAAGAAAAACGTCCTGACAGGATGTACTCTTACTTGTTTGCAGCAATCTGGAAAAAATTTGGAATAATTTCTTGATTGACTGGTAGGTTAAATGTTCAGAGATTGCCTCTATCTTTCACCCTGAGTTCTTTCAAGGATTTTATTCCTATTTATGGAATTTGCCTGGTCTGGTGCACAAGCATGCCATTATTATTATTTATTTTATTACAGTGATATCAAAAGATCCCAATAAAGATCAGAGTCCCACTGTGCTGAGTCCTGTACATGCACATAAGAAGAGACCTTGCCCTCAAAACCTTATCATGTAAATAGAAAACTGAATCATCTCAATTTAACACCTGGGGTACCAAGGCACAGGGTAGATAAAGTAATTTACACAAGGTCACCCACGAGTCTGTGGTAAAGCCAGGGATTGAAACTAAGTCTCCAAATAGTACCTTAACACAAGACCATGCTTTCTCTCTGTAAAGCCAACTGCCTAAATTTTGAATCTCAACTTCTCCCTTCTGCAAACTCTTTGTGGCCATATCTAGATTACTCAATTTTATTTAAATGCTCAGCATCCATTCTACTTAGCCAATCACATCCCCTTGCCATTTGCTCACACTCTCCAGAAGGATTTTATCACAGCATTTTATTTCACCCCATTTTCCCTCCCGTCACTTAGAGGGACAAATGTAGCATTGTTCATCTCAGGTTCTTAAAATCAGAAATACCAATTTCTTTATTCTTTATATCCAGCTTGGGTCATCACAAGCTATGAGGCAGATTTAATGACAAGACGAACAAATCCCCTTGCCTCCTCCCTTCCTCTTCCCCCCAAAAATATTCAAAATATATTTAGCTGTAAAATACATGAAGCACATTTTAAGATTCCTACATAGCAAATGTCATTTATTATCAATAGCTATGTATCATCTTTCCATATATTTATTCTACTTTGAGCTCTGTGTAAGTGGAAAGAGACTCAGTTTTGTAACAACCACCACAATATTATTCATCCCTTTTATCTACACTTTAAAAGACCACATGCTGTGGTTTGGAGGTGGGGAGCTCTTCAGTTTTCAGTATTTTTATGGCAAGTTAAAACATTTGGTTATTCTCTCATAAGGCTTTTTATCAAAGTAAGACCTTTAATGCATCTAACAGAAGTTCAAGCTTTGTATCAGTCCTACACTAAGGCGGAGTTCAAAGCAGCCAGCCTTTTGCCTTATTACCGGAAAATGCAAGTAGCATCTCTGAGTTTACCACCATGTTTTCAAATGGACATCAGATTAAGCCATGGATGTCATCATAAATTCAATAATTCATCTACAATATACCTGTACTTTCATTAGAGAAACAATCTGCCTCAGTTTTTCTATGGTTAAAATGCAGATAGTACAGAAAGAGAAATCATGAGCCAGCACACCCTCCATTTTTCCCCATTTTCTTTATACTGACAATGTTTTGGATTCACATTAAGTAAGGACTTTGACCTGACTGATATTAAACCATCTATTCAAGATATCCATAACATCCCCATGGTGTTCGGACCCTGTGCTTCCCCAATGCTGTGAGAACTCAGCATCATTTAAATTAAATATACAAATATGGTTTTTGTTTTTATACAAATGGCCTCCAGCGAGGTGTGAAACGTCACCAGCAGAACATCAAATGTTAAGGGCAAGTGGATCCTGCAGCTGAATCCCTGCAGGATGAGGATCCCACCTGTACTGAGCCAACCACAGGACCATAGCCCAACGGAGAGAGAAACTGACCACACGTTGGATTTTGCGAAAACTTCTATGGCTCTTTTCTCTCCCTTTTTTTGTAATATTGTTGGCTTTACTAAACTTTGGGTTTCATAAAGTCATTTTTCCCTTAATTAGAACTGCTATTTTTCAAGGGAAAAAGTAATTCTGAAAAAAGCCAAAATATATTTCTAATGGAACAAAAGCAAATAGTAAGGATCCTTTTTTCAAAGTAATTCTTCCCCTGCTTCTAAGGGAACAAAATAAAATGTATATATAATCATGTAGCAACAAAGAATCTGTATTTTCCTAGAGTCAAAAGTCAATTTTAGAGTTCTGTTCTAAACCTAGAACCCATAATTACAGAGGGTCTAAACAGATGTTTCCTATCTCTATTAGTAATAATGAATATATTTAATTTCTCAGATACAACAAAACACCAGCATAAAATAATAATACTGATGGTGTGGTTTAAAGATATGAGGAAGTGTTAATACAATCAAAACCTCTCTAGAGGCTAACATCATTATCCATTAGAAGAACGATGACAAGTTCTTTTTAATTTGCTATTAATCTTCCATATTTCCTCCACAATTTAATACAGCAACATTTTATTTAATTAGCATGCTCGTTATAAATATTTGTCACAGTGGTTCAGCTGACACAAGTTGTCTAACATTGACTGTACAGATGGCAGAGTACCAGTGTCTTGTCTCAAAGGAACTATTTGACCGCTGCAGTAAAAGAGCAATAAACAAAACAACAATATTGCAGCCCACTCCAGTTTATGTAGGCAGTCAGCCTTTTATGGCTGTAAAACCTTGAAATGGATGTATGAGCTCTGCTGCTATAAACAAAGAGTTGTTTACAGCTTTGGGATGGCAGATACCAATACTGGCCTAGAAGCTTCAGCAGCCTGAATGTCAGAAACTGACTAACGGGGAGAAACATTTTGTGGCTTGTTTTATGGAGAATATGTTTTATAAACCTCAAGGGACAATTTATCACAAATTCATCCACTCTGCTGCAGATTGCTCCTTTAATGTTGAATACTGGATTTCAGTCAGAAAAACAACTTTGAGGGAGAGGGAAAAAATCAAATGCTATTTTGGTTACTGTTTGCTTCATCATGATAATTCTTGAATTTCTATATAGGAAATATGTCTTAACTACCTATTTACCCATTTGTACAAAACTAAGTATTTCATGACTGATGGTTAATTCATTAGGAAAAACTCCTATCTATCTAGTTACTGCTGTGTGTTATTTCAGTACTACCCATTTGTTTGTGAGATGATATGCATACTGTAGGTATACCATTCAATAATATAAAAAAGAAACCCTCTGAAGCCCCATGAATATATCATCCTGCTAATAGGCAGGAGAAAATGTATCTTGCTTCCCACTCATGACAAAAGAATGATCAAATTAACATAGCTAGAATGTTTGTGGCATTGTTAAATAAAGCACTAGGACTCAACAGTCACCCTTTTCTTCCATCACGCACCAGTAACAATACTGGTGGCAATTGTCACGTGACACCCGAGAAAAGAGTCCTTTGCTTTTTTCTTCACACAATCTGTATGACAAAATTTGGGTCAGAGTGGGTGGCCTAAAAGAATGTGAAATGCACTGTCAAATAACAGTTACATTCCAATCTGGGACTAGAAGCCTGGTTTCTCCTTTCACTTATTCAAGTTTTACCCCAAATTTCAACAGAATTACTCCTAACTTACACAAATGTAAGAGGAAAATCAGGCCTGAGGCCCATATTTGTCAAAAATAAGCACCTAAAAGTTAGGCTCCTGGGACAAAATGTTCAGAAGTACCTAAGGCCAGACCTATGCTTGAAAGGCTTTGCAACAAAAATGATTAGAGAGCTGGAGCACAGGACTTATGAGGAGAGGCTGAGGGAACTGGGCTTGTTTAGTCTGCAAAAGAGAAGAATGAGGGGGGATTTGATAGTGGCCTTTAACTACCTGAAAGGGGGTTCCAGGGAGGATGGGGCTAGGCTGTTCTCAGTGGTGGCAGATGACAGAACAAGGAGCAATGGTCTCAAGTTGCAGGGGGGGGTCTAGGTTGGACATTAGGAAAAAGTTTTTCACTAGGAGGGTGGTGAAGCACTGGAATGGGCTACCTAGAGAGGTGGTGGAATCTCCATCTTTAGAGGTTTTTAAGCTGAGGCTTGACAAAACCCTGGCTGGGATGATATAGCTGAGGTTAGTCCTGCTTTGAGCAGGGGGTTGGACTAGATGATCTCCTGAGGTCCCTTCCAACTCTAATATTCTATGATTCTAAAACACTCCTTGTGTAAAATTGTGCTTTTGTCACCATAGCTTATGCCATCCGTTTCAACAGAAGTTGCCTGTGAGATACAGTCAGTTTATCTACTAGGTGCCCTGGTTCTCCTAGTAGAGTGCAAGCTGGATAGGACAGGGTTGAAATCAGTCCACCTTCATAGTTTCTGCTGATAAGATAGAATGTGTGATGAAATACAATATGCAAAAAAAAGCTACACAGGTGGTATATGTGATTCTTAAGCCATCTGGCTGCTAAGGTGGAATCCTTTAGTAAGGATTATGTTATCATATTTATTCTTAGAAAAAGAATGTCACACACAAAATAAATAATCAGATTTTTTATTCACATAAGTATTTCCTGTACTCGACGTGCTTTCCAGTGCCACTTTTGTACCTGTATACCAGGATTCCCCTGGGGAAAAGAAATAAGAAGCGTCCTTTCAGCTCAAAACAAACAAACATGTTTATTGTTGATCTGAGAAGATTTTAAGGAAAATTCTTGTTGTATAGAGTAACTGAGACTTGCCTAAGGAGAACGTAATTTGATTCTTGAATTGTGAGTTATTATGCCTTATATGAATTACTGAACAGTGATCACTACAAGACTAGCAGACAATGAGTTATATGCCAAACACTGGAGATCATCATCTTAAAGGAACACGCATGTAAGTGTTGTAAATACTTTTATATGCACTTTCTCATGTAAAAACAAGAAATATTTTCCCCTAAGCACATATATAGCCTGAGTATTTACAGTAACAGTGTTACTAATGAACAACAATTTTTTTTTTTTTGACTTCCAGAGCCACACCCGTATGGCGTTTTTTTTTAAAGTGCATTTATCACCAATGGGAGATGGTGGAATGACAGCCTTGAAAAGCACTGTTTACATATGGAAGAGGGGCACACAGCAGCAGCATGAGCTTCCTTACACTCTGCCCTGCCAGTGCATCTCAAGTTAGACCTGAATGATTCATCTCCAGAGTTAACAGGGCAGTTCCACCCAAAAGCACCTAAATGACTTAGGAGCCTAAGTCTCATTTTCAAAAGTGATTTAGACACTTAAAAACCTAAGTCCTATTGACTTTCAAAGAGACTTAGGAGCTGAAGTGTCTAAGTCTCTTTTGCAAATGGGATTTATGGGATTTTGACAATTTTAGGTCTTTAGGTGTTTACAAAATGCTTATTTATTACCAGGAAACATGCTTATAGACTAAGTTCCTGCAATTGCATCAACACTAGTACACGTCTGTTCCATCCTTCTTCCTTTCTGTCTCTTTGCTCTCATAGTCAGAGATGGACACAGATCCAGTTCTGATCTTTTTGAATGTCTTCAAACCTCCCACACCCCCTGCTGCTTTATCTCCTACTAGGTGTCAGTCCACGCTCTTCCAACCCACCACTTCCTTCTCTCTTTGCCTGTTTTATTCTCTACATCTGACATTTGTCAATTTCCCATTTTCCAAGGCATCCCACCCCCACTCAGCCATTACTTTTTCCATCTTCATTCCTATTCCTATGTCCATTCACCTCTCCAAACCTTTGCCTCTGTCTTCTTTCCCAATCTTGCAGACCGTTTCTCTGACATCCCTTCATATTCCCTCGCCTCCCAATCCCTGAGGTGTAGTTTGATCTTGAGTCTTTAACTCTTCTCAAGCCCCTGATGCTCCCTGACCTTCTGTTGTCCTTTTTTCAATTTAGTTCTTGGTAAGGGCATCAGAGGAAAACATAAATCTATTCCTATTCTTAGCTAAAACAATTACAGACCAGGGTTAACTCATTAGCTTCAAGCAAAATGGTAATCAATTAGCTTTTCATCCCTGTAAGCCTAGAGAGTTAAAAGAGTGGCTTTGTTTGCAACTGAATGAAATGAATCAGGTAGTTTCAAACCAGTACTTAACAGATCCTTTTCCACATCACAAAACCACTGCACAATTTGGCACAGTTCTGAATTGGCTGTCTTTACTCAGGAGAGGCCAAGAAATGAAACACCAAGGGTTTTGCAGGTCAGTGCACTGGCAGAACTAAATAGGAAAGCTTGCTTGGCTCTTTGCAAGCACTGTCAGGTGCTTATGTTAGTGAGAAGTAAAATTTGACCAAAAAAAATAAATAAGCAACCATAAAATATTGTAGTAAAATACTCTTTGACCTCGGGGTGGTGGCAGGGAAGGGTAAAAAAAATGTAGATACTTCCATCTCCATCTTCTTAATTGCTCAAGGAAACACAACCAAGTTTTGAAAGCTTAATTTAACTGGGGAAATATTCCAGTTGCTGCAATGCCCATCTGTTGGCTCCCTAACATCATTCAATCTGTTTATCATGACATAATATTACAGACCAATGACTCAGAAGATGTGTAATTAGATCCTCATATCTTGTGCTAGAATACCACTTCTTTTGTATGGTAGAAACTCACTGTAAACTAAAAAAAGATGCAGGGTCCCTGAATTCCAACTAGTAACATTACAATGTAAACTAGGAGCAGGTAGGGGAAAAAAGTTACAGTAGGCAGTGAGGAAAGGGCACAGGGCTTTGAGTTGGGAACATAGGTTCTATTCCTTCTTCTGCCAATGATCTTAGAAAGGTCACTTGAAATCTCTGCATTTTATTTTCCCCATCTGAAAACTGGGAGAAAATAATACCAATTTTCTGTAAAGCACTTTGAGGTCTGTGGATTAAAAGCAGCTATGTGTAAGTGATTGTATATCACTTTTTTCCTTAATATTTGAGCCCAATTCTTTTATATAGTACCCCACTGTCCCTATCCAGAGTGTGTGTGTGTGTGTGAGAGACACACACACACACACACACACAAATCCACCAAATTTTGAGAGAGCATATGTTCTGGCTACCCCTCTGGAAATGTTCTGGATAGAATCATAGAAGTGTAACACTGGAATGGACCACAAAAGGTCTTCTAATCCAGCCCCCTGCACTCAAGGCAAGACTAAGCATTATCCCTCACAGTTGTTTGTCCAACCTGCTCTTAAAAACATCCAATGACGGAGATATCACAACCTTCCTTGGCAATTTATTCCAGTGCTTAACTACCCTGACAAGAAGGAAATCTTTCCTACTGTCCTACTTAAATTACCCTTGGTGCATATTAAGCCCATTACCTCTTGTCCTATCCTCAGAGGTTAACATGAACAATTTTTCTCCCTCCTCCTTGTAACAACCTTTTATGTACTTAAAGACTTATGTCCCCCCTCAGTCTTCTCTTCTCCAGACTAAGCAAACCCAGTTTATTCTTCTTCCCTCATAGGTCATGTTTTCCAGATCTTAAACCATGTTTGTTGGTCTTCTCTGGACTTCCCCCAATTTGTGTACATCTTTCCTGAAATGTGACACCCAGAACTGGTCATAATACTCCAGTGGAGGCCTAATGAGTGCAGTGTAGAGAGGAATTACTTCTCGTGTCTTGCTTACAACACTCCTGCTAATACATCCCAGAATGTTTGCTTTTTTTGCAACAGTGTTATACTGTTGACTCATAGTTAGCTTGTGATCCACTATGGCCCCCAGATCCCTTTTCGCAGTACTCCTTCCTAGGCAGTCATTTCCCATTTTGTATGTGTGCAACTGTTTGTTCCTTCCTAAGTGGAGTATGTTGCATTTGTCCTCATTGAATTGCATCCTTTTTACTTCAGACCATTTCTCCAGTTTGTCCAGATCGTTTTGAATTTTAATCCTTTCCTTCGAAGCATTTGCAACCTTTCCCAGCTTGGTATCATTCGCAAACTTTATAAGTGTACTCTTTATGTCATTATCTAAATCACTCATGAAGATATTGAACAAAACCAGACCCAGAACTGATTCCTGCGGGATTCCCCTTGATATGCCCTTCCAGCTTGACTGAACCACTGATAACTACTCTCAGGGAACAGTTTTCCAACCAGTTATGCATGCACCTTATAGTAGCTCCATCCAGATTGTATTTTCCTAGTTTGTTTACAAGAAGGTCATAAGAGACAGTATTAAAATCCTTACTAAAGTCAACGTATACCACACATCTACCGCTTCCTCCCTACCTAAAAGGCTTGTTACCCTGTCAAAGAAAGCTATTAGGTTGGTTTAACATGATTTGTTCTTGACAAATCCATGCTGACTATTACTTCTCACCTTATTATCTTCAAGATTTTGGCAAATTGATTGCTTAATTATTTGCTCCATTATCTTTCTGGGTACTGAAGTTTAGCTGACTTGTCTATAATTCCCTGGAATAATAATGTTTGAAATTTAAAAGGCAAATTTTAAAATAAAGACACTGATTTAACTTCTTTTAGCAGTGCATTTATTTTCTGGTGTCAACAGGTAAACAGAAAAACTGCTCTTTGAATCTGGGTCATGCTACGTCCGTCTTTTTGTCAGCATGCAGCATAATCTTAGGCCAGCAGCAATGATCCTGGTATGACAATGCAATCCAAAAATATTTTCTCCACTGAGCAGTGAGACAGTTCATGACCAGCTGACCTATCCATACAAACAAGCGTTTTTAAAGGACATATGGCAGTGTACTCATAGAGGTAGAAAATAGTGGAAGAACACCCACCAATGATAAGAATCTGACAATTATGAACAAATAATGTAACCTTTTTAATGCTTTGAAGAACAAGCTATTAAATTTGAAATAGCAGCTGTTTGTGATGGAGTGATCTGAAGTCCTAATAATAGTCAGAGTGGGTATATGTCTATTTTTCTAGAAGAATCTAATCTTATTTCAGAAGTAGCTATTAATTTATAAATTATCTTGGCCCAGTATCACCTTAAAAACCAGCAGTGAAGTCAATTATGGTGTGCTGTCATACATTTTAATATTGAATGACTAGCAAATAATACTTTTGATCTACATAAACCAGAGTAATATCTATTTGCTGACATGACAAAATTTGCTTTATAAACACAGATGTTTTGTACTAAGAATAACATCCTTCTGCCAATCCCTTGCAACTCTGCATCAGCTTACCATATTATAAAACGGCATAAATTTTTTATTAGTTCACTGAAAGGATATGAAATATAGTTTTCTACTTACTATCCAGGCATTGCTTAGCTTTAATTGCTATGTAACGATTTAAAGAGAAGTAAACAACATAAATCTATTTTTTTTAGTTAAAGGAAGTATGCTGTATATTAAAATACTGTTGTTTGCTAGACAGTGGCCCTCCCAAGCGCAGACACTAGTTGAACATAGAAAATTGACTTTCTGAATAATAAAAGACCTGATCCTCATCCCACAGAATGCAATGTAAGCTCTCCCAGTAGCTGCTTTCAGAGAAGTATGAAGCTCAGTGATATAACCATGTGAAACCACAACTGAAGGTGTTTGTATGTATATTGTTTGTAATTTTTTGTCACCGCATGATAAAATTAAAAGACAAGGTGGGTAAAATAAAGACACTGATTTAACTTCTTTTAGCAGTATTTAGTATTTTATTGCACCAGTATTTAGAATTTTATTGCTGGTGAAAGAGACAAGCTTTCAACCTACATAGAACTCTTTCTCAGGTTTGGGCTTGAACTTGAAGTCAAGCCATTGCAACATCTTTTCTTTCCCTTTCTTTCTCTACAAGCAACCAAAGAGAAACAGGAGCTGTTCTGGGTAACTAGCAACAGGGTAAAAAACAGCAGTTTGTCCATACTATATATGCCCAGTTTGTCCATACTATATATGCACTTGGTATATGATTTTCATGCTATTTGCCAGTCACAAACTCTATAAATTTCTCCCTGGGGGCCTGCAAACTGTACTACTTATTTGTTTTCACCATACTTTTCTAACAGCATTATCTAAAAAGAGACAAGTTACCATATCATCATTCCGAAGCTTCTATAGACGAGAAAAGCAGAAAAAAAGCCTTTCAAAACCAGACTAGAAAAACACATAGTTGCAAAAATGTACCATTAGATAGCTTATAAATTTACCACTTGTAATGTAATGTCCTTTAAGTTTCTCTCTCTTGAGTACCTTACTTAAAAAACCCATTTTAGCTGATGATGCCATGACTTAAATCTCTCCCAATCACAGAGTAAAGCATTCCACCTTCCGTGATTTGTACTGCAGCTGGACGAAAAAAGAATGATCCACCTATCATTCTGCCAACAGTAACCAACATTAAAAAGCAGAGAGTATGACCTCTCTCAACTTCCAGAAACTCATCATATCAGACTATCATGTTAAATCTCCAACTCCAGATAGAAGATTTGGGATTATACTTTTATGGAAGGCATTTTTCTATTCTTATTCATTAAGGAGGAAGGAAGGCCCCAAATCATAAATAATTCTTCAGAGCCAATGTTAGGAATAATATTTTGTTAAATGAGTAAAAAAAGACCAAAACACCCTAATCACACCATGCCACATACAAAACAAAGAATAAAACAAAACTAAATTTTAGGAAAAGATTACATAGAGGTCTCTGTTTTTATGGGGGTGTAGCAATGCGCTATGGCCTTCCTCGAAGCCTGGGACTGAGGGAGGGTCGCTCTGCCCCCGGTGGACAGAACCAGCCCCTGCAGGCCCAGCCACCCGAAAGCAGAGGGGTGGAGCCAGGCCTAGGGCTGACAGTATAAAAGACAGGCCCAGCAGCTCAGTTGGGAGACAGCAGTCACAGGAGGCAGACACATCTTCATGGAGGCCCCAGGGTTGGGTGGCAGACACACCCTGCCGACCGGAGCCTCCAACCCTAGCTGGATCTGCCCAGCCCGAATGACTGGAGGGGGCTACCCGACCCTGTTGACCGAGTAGGGTCAACCCTGGCTGGATCTGCCCAGCCCGGAGAACTGGAGAGGGCCCCTGGACCCTGTTGACTAGGAGGAACCACCGTCCCTCCTAGCTGGGAAAAGCTAACCCTGCCAACTGGATGGGAAAAACCCCTGGAGGCTGGACCTTACCTGGAAGAGCTGCCTGGCGTGGAAGACCCACTGGCGTGGATTGGCCCCACCAGACCGGAGGAACCTCTGGGACCCTGCGACCTGGAGACCCCTCGCCGACGACCTTCAGGTATTCCCAGACCTGCCACCAGTCGACGGTGAGGGATTCACCGGACACCGGCTCACCATCCCCCCCAGTGACCCCGAGGGGGACAGGTGGATGCAGGTACCCCGGAATTGGGTGGGAAGAAGTGGCCCAGGGACGGCAATAGCCAGTGGTTGAGTCCGGGGCGAAACCCCTCCATCAGCATGCTGCAGCGGGAGCCCCGCTGACTCAGTGGCAACACCTTTGCCACTGACAGGGCCCTGGGTTGGGACACAGTGGAGATGGGTGGGCCTGCGTCCCCCTCCCCCCTTCCCAGGCCACCCCGGGCAAATTAATGAGATTAGGAGATCAATGCAAGCCTGTTGCTTAGCATGTGCACTAACCTCACTAGGTCCATATCAGGAAAACTTTTAGAAAAGTCATTAGAAATCCTGAGACAAAACCTTTCACAAAGGATACAGCATTTACATTTCCTTATTCTTTTCCATCATCTTAAAGAACAGAAAGCATAATTATGTTTTCCACTGCAGAGCTTATCTATATTTTGGATAACACAGTAGAACTTTGACTCTTCCCTCTGGCTCTCTCTCTCTTTCTCCACAATGGCCCATGGATGACCCAGGGTGCCACTGCACAGGGGTCTTAATGCCTCAAAATACAAATAAAAACACAATCATTGGTAATCACTGTATTTATTTTTGAGCGACATTTGTGAAAAGCCTGTGAGTTCTGTGCACTCCATGAGATCTGCCAATGTCTCAGACAAAAGGTTTCAACATGATTACAGAGTCTCCACAAAGGGAAAAAAGGCAAAATAGGTTATTGGAATAATGCAAATGATCTTCTGGACACTGCTAATGTGCATCAAGTCTCAGGTCATCAACTGTGAAATCATAACCACCAAATCACACAGGGACACACAGAAGGAAAATCCACTTGTGCTGATTTCTGGGAATTCTGGAAAATTAGTTTGAGGCTAAGGAATATTATGACCTTTAAATATCTTAAATGAAGAAAGACAAAAAAAATATATTCTGTGACTCTCTCTAGTAAATTGGACTAATATTCATACAAATGAAGCATCTCCTTCTTCTGTAATCTGTATCAATGTATGCCACTTGATAAGACACAAGGACACCTTGACCTGAAGGTGAAATCACGTTTTCAAACTTTCCACCAAGTCCCTGTTTACTGAAATCCTCTCCGTCACTAACAGTCATAGAAATAAGCAGAATTTGAACAAAACCAGTACTATAATGGGAAACATAACTTTTTTTGTTGCCTCTTCTCTTTTCTCTCCTTTAGGGAAATAGGGATGGCAGAATTTGATCTCAGGTGAGTGAGAACTTGCAGAAAATACATGTCAGCTGGGGTAAGGAAGAGAAAGACTTCACACATATACATTTTCGCCCATTGATATAATACTGCTTGACAGAAATAGGTAGCTCTCATCATGTCTATTTTACAGATAGAAAATCAGTCACAAACAGATGAAGATGGAAATTCTCAAAAGGCACAAAGTACTGAGTTAGGTACTCAGCGACCATGATGCAAGTTTCTAAATCAATTCTGGAGCAGTGACAGTAATAGAAACCACTTATCTGGATTTCCAGATCTATTCACTAATCCCTAGACCATGTGTTAATGAGCATGGTTCACAGTGAAGCTGGAAAGGCATATCAGGTGGGGTCCCACAGGAATCTGTCCTCATCTGGTTCTATTTAATATAGTCATAAATTATTTAGATAATGGCATAGGGAATACACATATAAAGTCTGCAGATGATACCAAGTTGGAAGGGGATAAAAGAGCTGTGGAAGAGAGTATTAGAATTCAAAATGGTCATGACAAACTGGAGAAATGGTCTGAAATAATAAGATGAAATTCAATAAAGACTAATGAAAAGTACTACATTTAGGAAGGAACAAGCTATTGTACAAATACAAAATGGGAAATGACTTGGTAGGAAGGAGTACTGTAGAAAAGGATTTTGGGGGTTATAATGGATCACAAACCGTAAACAAGTCAACAATGTTATACTACTGAAAAAAAATGTGAACATCATCTGGAATGTATCAGCAGGAGTGCTGTAAGCAAGACACGAGAAATAATTCTTCCATTCTACTACATGCTGATTAGGCCTCAACTAGAGTATGGTGCCCAGTTCTGAGCACCACATTTCGGGAAAGATGGGGACAAATAGGAGAAAGTCCAGAAGAGAGCAAGAAAAAATATGAAAAGATCTAGAAAACATGACCTATGAAGAATGATTGATTGAAAAAACTGGCTTTTTTTAGTCTGGAGAAGAGAAGATGGGGGCGGGGGAACACATTATAACAGTCTAAGTATTTAAAAGGTTGTGTAATAAAGAGGGTGATAAACTGTTCTCCTTAGCTACTGAGGACAGGACAGGTAGTAATGGACTTAAATTGCAGCAAGGAAGATTTAGGTTATGCAAAAGGAAAAACTTCCTAATTGTAAGGGTAGTTAAGAACTGGAACAAATTACCTAGATAGGTTGTGGAATCTCATTGGTCATTGGTGGTTTTTAAGAACAGGTTAGACAAACATTTGTCAAGGATGGTTTAGATAATACTAAGGCCCGGTCTACACTTACCTGGTGATTCGGCGGCCGTCAACGGGAGTTACACAAGCTACAGACAGTAGCTTGTGTAACTCCTGTCGACTGCTGTGCTTCCCTTCTGCACCGTGTCTTCACTGCACTGTGCCGAGGAGAACCACATTCCCATCGACGCAGCGCTACGGCACTTGAGGGAGTGGTTTTACTGCGTTGACTTCTGGCAGCTTCTGGATCAATTGAACGGGTCTTCACTGACCACTCAGTCGATCCAGATAGGTTGATCTGATGGTGGCAACTTTGCCTCCGTCAGTGTAGACATACCCTTAGTCCCATTTCAGTGCAGGGAGGCTGGACTAGATGACTTATAAAGGTCCATTCCAGTCCTGCATTTCTATTATTCTCCTCCTGGTTTTCATAGTGGCAAAAGCTATTGTTTAGGTAGTCTTCTTGTGTAATCTCACATTCCTTTGCAAATGTTTGCATGGACAGACATGAATCTACCATATGAAAGTCTTAGCATATATCTGATCATTCTACCAAATGACCTAGTTATTATGCTGATGGAATAGAATTTGATGACATTTTTTTTTGCTCTTTTAACCTGTAAGTTTCCATGACAAAGAATCAGCTATTTTTGCAACAGTTTTCTTAGAGAAGAATAAACCTTTCCTTTTGGCACAAAGTAATATAAACAGTGTCTCTGATTTTCTGAGATCAGTGTAAACAAACTGGAGAATTGGGCCAAAAGAAATCTAATGAGGTTCAACAAAGAAAGACTGGGGACCGACGATCTAGGCAGCAATTCTGCAGAAAAGGATCTGGGGTAACAGTGGATAAAAAGCTGGATATGAGTCAGCAGTGTGCCCTGGTTGTCAAGAAGGCGAATAGCATATTGGGCTGCATTAGAAGGAGCATTGCCAGCAGGTCACGGGAAGTGATTATTCCCCTCTATTCGGCATTGGTAAGGCCGCATTTAGAGTATCGTGTCCAGTTTTGGGCCCCCCACTACAAAAAGGATGTGGACAAGTTGGAGAGAGTCCAGCGGAGGGCAACAAAAATTATTAGAGAGCTGGAGCACAGGACTTATGAGGAGAGGCTGAGAGAACTGGGCTTGTTTAGTCTGCAAAAGAGAAGAATGAGGGGGGATTTGATAGCAGCCTTTAACTACCTGAAAGGGGGTTCCAGGGAGGATGGAGCTAGGCTGTTCTCAGTGGTGGCAGATGACAGAACAAGGAGCAACGGTCTCAAGTTGCAGTTGGGGAGGTCTAGGTTGGACATTAGGAAAACGTTTTTCCTAGGGAGGTGGTGGAATCTCCATCTTTAGAGGTTTTTAAGCTGAGGCTTGACAAAGCCCTGGCTGGGATGATATAGCTGAGGTTAGTCCTGCTTTGAGCAGGGGGTTGGACTAGATGACCTTCTGAGGTCCCTTCCAACTCTAAGATTCTATGATTCTAAGTAAATGCTAAAGGCTCTCTGCACATCTTCGTTAAGAATCATTTTCTTTTTTATCCTTTGTCAGGAGGCACAATGAGGGTAATGTAATCTCTTAGTTGATATGAAAGACCAAGTATGGGGAGGTTTTGTACTGAATTTAGCATACCATTCTATGCTAAGATCAGTACAAAAAAATGCACTGATGACACGGAACAAATGGGTATGTGCCTGATATAGCTTGAATTTGCTCACTTTCTTGGCTGAGTAAATTACTATCACAAAAAACAATTTTAAAGAAAAGTTGTACACAGAAACTGATATGAGAGATTGAAAAGATACGCCAGTAAGAATTTTCAATAACAAATCTAAATTCCAGATTTGGGCACAGGCATGTTTTAGCCTCAATTTTCAAAGAGTTGCTATCTTCATCCATCACTGTGCATCCAGATGGCACTGTATTTTTGCCTTGTCCTGAACTTTAAAAACAGAGCCTACAGAATCAAAAACTTCTAGCACAGGTTCACTTCCTGACCCTTTTCCTATCCCAACTTGCTTACAAAATTGTGAGGGGGAAAAAGCATTCCAAAGATAATGAACATATCACTGGAAATCTTGTCTCATTCTATGTAACTGGAGTTTGTGGTGATGAGTACTTTAAAAAATTCCAGACAAATTAATTAGTACAGGGCCTTCTATCACATGGAATTATTTCCCTACTCTCATCCACCATTCACCCACTTTTTACCTCCATCAAGTCTCTCCCCTCTTCAAAAAAAATCCCTCTTCCTTTCCTTATTAGTTACACCTTGAGTCTTCTCCTGAAGACTTGTCCTGCGTCTTGTATTTTTTATCTCCTTTAGATCACAAACTGTTAGAGGCATTCTAGAAAATCTCATGCATGTGCAACAGCACTACATTAATAATTTATAAAATTTCAGTCTTGAACCATATAATTTGTACATGCATGTTCAAGCTCTTTGTAATGCTCAGTCTTTTTCACTAGACTATAAAATCTTGGTCTTTCTGGTACAATTAATTCTATAATTAGAATAAGATTTCAATGAACCACCTTCCCGAAATAATGGCAAAATGACTCCAGAGTTTATTCACTCTGAAAACTCTCAGAAACTATGGCAAGTTTTACAAATATGATTCAATAAAAATGTCACTGAAAATTTAAAACTGGATTATAATCAATACACAGATGGCTTATATTAATTACTCACATGTTCTGTTTGAGCTTTCCCTTCCTCCCAACTTGGAGGTGAGAATATAGTTCTTGAATGGATCAAAGCTACATTTTTTCTGATTTCCTTGAAAACTCAGGTTTTCTTTTGTGTTTTGAGACACACTGAAGAGAGTGTAAATACCACTAGATGTCTGTCTCATTCTTGCCTCATGGAACCCTTTCCATAAGCATTTTTCCTTCATTATATCTACTAATGTTATCAAAACCTTTTGGTATTCATTATTAAAAATTAAGAGCCACCTATTTGTTTCTGTGTGATCCCACTTACTTAGCAGAAGATCTCAAACATACCCTTCTCTTACCTACACTAGCCACACTAAAACATAGAATACAGGACTGATTTCCCAAGTAGGGTTGATAGTTAGGTACAATTAAATGGGATGTGCCATCTGGAAGGATATTCTAGCTACTCTATAAGCCGAACTCTTTAACAGAAGAAGCTCAGCAACATCAACCTGGTATTTTCCCTTTGAGAGACAAATGTCTTTCAGTCAATAGACATGGGGGGGAATAATAATTTGAAGAATATTAAAATTGCCAGATTGTAGTCAAAACCATCTACATGATAGGGATTCGGCAATCCTACAAGAAAAACGTGATCTTCTAGAATGCACTCCCTATCTTGACAAAAAAAAAAAAAAAAAAGATCATGCTCATCACACTGCAGCAGTGTTACTGAACACTTAGCTGTAATCTATTAAAAGTGACAGATGCCTGTCTTGGCTGACATCCGTCAACCCACCCCTCATTTAGGAACAAAGAAGAACTCTATTTTGCCAATACAGATGCTCCTGAACCACAACAGCTATATTTTGAAACTAATTTGTTTAGATAAATAAAGTTCCTGCAGTATTCTCAGTATTACTTTAACTGCTATGAAGAACCCCTAGACTACTGAAAATATTGAAAAGTTATTTTGTTATCAAAGGGGTTATTTAAGGCAACTGTCAACTTTTTATGGGAGACCACTGAACCATTTGGAGAATTTTCCAATAAAGTCATACATAGCAGCTTTAAAAATTACTCTACTTAATGCCAAACAGGCAAGGTTCTGTAGTAGCTATCATCATGGCACTTCAGCAATTTATTAAACAGACATATCACCCCTTTTCAATAAATCCTCTACAGTGGAGTTAGTGAAATCTGATGATCCATTCATTGTAAATGTAGCATTAACCATAGGACAGGTTTATTGGAATTGTTACTAAATTCATTTTAGGAAATTTAGGTTTTGTGATTATATTTGATTTTTTCAATTTTTTAAAATCACATGATCATTTCTGTTTTTTATATTTAAATTGTTTTTAATTTATTTTTTAATATAATCTGCATATATGCACACAGACAGATATATAAACATACGCACACACTCTAAACTAGGAAAAAGGGAAAACATAAAAAAGTATATTATATTTCATTTAACTTAACATCTTCCAACTTTTTCTGAAGTCATCTTCCAGGTCTAAATAAACTACTGAAGAAAATAAAAACGACAAAAAAGAAGGAAATTGGAATGGAATATGCAGTAATAAATTTAAAATGCCATGCAACATATGTATTAATCATATATATAGCTATAGTTAGGACAACTCATTATCATATAATACACACACAAAAATTAATTGCTGAACAGATGTAATGGAAGGAAACATCAATTAGAATGTCAATTAGAAGGTCAAGGTATCAATTAAATGGTTAATGAGGTATTTGAAAAAAATTCAAGGATGAATAAATCTCGTATTCAGAAGGTGAACTAGTGACATGTTCAGTGTCTTGCTCCTTCATCTTTGAGCTTGAGACATAAAATACTGAAAGACAGACATATTAACAATATTATTTCTCTTTGGATATAATCCATGTTTTAGCTCCTAACAAGACTATTGTATCAAGCCTGAGATCATGAATGTCAACCACTAAAGGTAACAAGCTATTTCCTGGCCCTGCTCCAGCATAAAGCAGCAGATCTAGTCCTTAAGAGATTGACCCTATGTGGTGGAAGTCTCAGATGGCATAGCAATCATCATCATCTCCTATGCCATCTCTCTTCTGGCCTCCAGAATAGTAGGCATATCTAGGAGAAAAGAGGGCACAGATAAGGTGTCTATGTCCTGCAAATCCCCCATTACCAGAATCTGTCATCAGAGCCATTGGCATATGGTGTAAAATAGAGCAGCCCTGGGGCTACTTTTCTTTATTTTGGGGACCAACGTGGCAACTAGACAGCCCCAGGATCAGCATTTGGGAAAGCCAGGATGGCTTTATACCATTTTTGGACTCCTCCTCCATGCCTGAGGCAGCAGGCTCTGGGCCATTAATTTCCTTCTAGAATTCTGAATGTGTAGTCCTGTGTCTGAGAAAACATGAGCAAGATGGACCACTCATCCAGACTACTCTAAACTATTTGACCCTGATCCTTGGCTGCAATCACCTTTACATTCCCCCAGTACTAGTCTGCTGGGCACAGGTCTCGAGCAACAGCATGTTAGAGTACCCTGAAGACTGCTCTAACCTGCTTTAGCTGCCTCTTATCCTAAGTAACCATAACAGCAGTTTGGGATCACCAAGGTGCAGGGGAGCTCTGGCTATGACCCCTCTCCTCAGCCATGCACTGGTTGCTTTGAGTGAGGGATGGTAGTGGAGCCATTGCACAAGCGCTGTGAAACCAGAGGATCGCTGCATATTACGGTGATCCTTCTGTGGCTGGCTACACTAATTTTAGGGCTCTTTGAACCTGTGGAATGGTGCATAATGTTCTTACTGCAGCTTAGATTTGAGGCCTTTGACTTTATCTACCACATTATTAAAGCACCCTATTAAAGTTTGCACCTATATACTCTCATCAGAATGAAAGCTATCAAAAATTGACAAGATGTTGAGAGTTTTTTGTGGGGAAATGAATGATTTTGCCACACCCATTTCAAATACATCTTGTAAGATTTACATAGTACGTGGATGTTAGCTTTCTGAATCCTCAGTCAGGCTTCAAACCCACAAATTGAAATATTTCTTAAAATTGTTTGATATTCTTTGCTCATGAAGACACAATTCTCTAGTGCATCAACCGTCAAAGCTAACCAATTTTAGGGGGTAGGAAAAACATCGAGATTCTATGAAAATCTACCTGGGCCAGACTTCCCTGAGAGCTCATCTGCACTTTTGGACTACTCCCAAATGACATCTTCTCTTCTTCTTGCCACCTGTCCACATGTTCACTTTACAAAGGCTTTCCCTTCTCTGCATGGCTCCATTGTACAATGTGAGAGTAAACAAGTCTGGTCTAGAGGTCAGTGCATAAGGGAGGGTGTAAAGAAGCCTAGGCTCTATTCCTGATTGAGACTTTTTTTTTTAAATGGGTAAGTCAATTGGACATACTTTATCTTCCAGACAGCATATTTTTATGTACAGGACAGGAAAGTCTATCCTTAGAGATGGAGGTGTGACAGGACTCGTATTTTCTGTGTGTCCCACATTCCCCATCTGTACAATAAGGAACCTGCTGTACCTATCTCACAGGGTTCTGGAAGGTGTAATGTGTTTTAAACACCTTTCAGAGTTTCTGGTAAAAGTCCCTATAGAAATGCAATGTATTAATTATTATTATTATTATTCTCTAGAAACCCCCTGCCTTTCCGACAGCCATCACAGAAGAGAAAAAATCCAACAAGCAGCCAATTTCAGACCTAGTGTCCTCTCACATTTCAGCTGTATTATTTCTCAAATAAGCACAACAGAAAGGTAGACACTAGAATCAAAAGTATTCTTGTATACTCACAGAGAGAGAAATACACCACAAATTTTAACAAATTTTAAAGAGAACACCACTACATCACAGAACTGCTGTGACTTGTTCCCCAGAGTAGAAACTTCCACTTAGCATGTACAACTGGACTGTCACCAGGGAACAAAATGGGACAGACTGTACCAAGCCACTGACAGAGCACTTTTTCTGTGGCTGCCAGCTGTTCTCCAGAATATCAGATTCCAGTTACAAAGGGAAAAGTATGGGTTGGCCTACACACAGTTTTTTATACTGTGTAACTATTTTGTATAGGGGTCTGATTATTTTTTTTTTTTAAACAAAATAGATATGCTGGTGCAGTCCCTAGTGCAGATGCAGTTATACCTATATAAAGGTCCCTATGATGGTAGACCATATATCATTTCCTCTAGGGTACTAGCTATACTTATAGCAGCACCTTTATAGCGATAATTGTGTCCACACTAGTGGTACTGTACTGCTTTAACTAAACCAGTATAGTTACATCAGTACAATTTGTTTGTGTAGACAAGACCTATACCGCTAGTTGTGGAGAAACCCTAGAAAACTGGAAACATGTTAACTGACGTAATGATTTTGCCTGAATCACCAGAAATCCTGGAACAATAGCACTGAGAGATGTGAACTGTACACTTGATGATTTCAATGAAAACCTGTTAAACTATTCTCTTGTTATGAAAGTGTGTAAGAAAGGAACAAAAGGATTACAGATTTGTGCAATTTTCTCTGAACAGTACCTAATTTTGGTGCCAGGAGCAGATGGTGATTGGGAGAGAAGCACAACTATTAACCCCAGTCTGACCCAGAAAGCCAAAAGCCCAGAAGGGAAGACCAGACCCCATGGAAGCATTTGACCTTTGCCAAGGGAGAGCCAATCCTCCAGAGCAGAGCAGGGCAGGGCATCCAAGACCTCCAGTCTCAATTACCCTTCCCCCAAAATAGAGGGGGCCACATCAGCTCTGTTGAGCAGTAGGGGGTCGGACATATTCTATTCCGCCCCTAGCAGCTGCTGCTAGTCCTTAGCTGGTGCCAAGCAAACATATCTGCAGTAGGTGAATTTGGATCACATTTTAAAGCTTTTCTTTGCAGCCATGAGGGCTAGAAACACAATTTTTAGAAATAAGAGCTGAAACTCCCAGGGCACATGTCTATTTTGCTTGTAATATATGTTAGCCTCACTGAGGGGAATTCTCAAATGTGACTGCCACCACTCTTCCCTCCCCCACCCCACTATGATACCTGATCACCACCCACTTTCTTTATCCCCTCAGCCCTTCCAGATAAATATAATTTCAGGGAAAAGAAACAGTAGCAATGCTGCATGATTTACATCTGCATGAATGTAATACTTATAGTTATCACTGCATTGTTACTGATCTAAAATAAAGTATTATTAAATTTTTAAGGAGCAATTTAAGAAAATATAAATACTGGTAGTGGAGGTGCTGTATATCTAGTGAAACACAAGTAACTTACCACAGCAGATCAGGTGGACAGAGATAAATGAACTATTTCCTTGTTTGTGTTTAAATTTCTAAGCCTGAATGTGTGAATCCATCAATTTTTTAGTTGCAATTCTACTGCACATAGAATTAATTGCATCTGAAAAATGCACATGGAAGATGGGAGGCTAAAGGATAAGAAACATCCCAATATGTGAAGGGAGATACAAAAGTGGTCCCATGAAATTAACCTCTTAAATAGAAGATGTTTACTCAATCCTTGCATAGCCTTTGTTTAGGTAGGAACAGATTCGTATTCTTCGCTCTTGGTAAAACATCATGTTCATCTATAGAGCTATAAAAATAATAGTAATTAAAGTTGACCAAAATATTATTATACTGAACAATGGAGTTCAATGCTTGTTTAAAAAAATATTCTATATATCCACATGGAGTAAGCCTTTGTGGAGTAGACTGAGTAGCAAATCTTTTTTACTGTACCATTTCAGTTTAAAATTTTTTTAAATTATTTTCACTATTATGTCTATTCAAGTTTAAAATGAACAGGATTGTGCTTTGCATTGTCAGTGACACTAGCATAGTCAAGGATTTGGGACCTAATCCTATTCACATTTGAATCAATGAGATTTTTGTCTTTGATTTCAACAGGGACAGAATTGGGTTCATAGTGTCTGTTTGGTCAACTGATGTTATGCAATGAAGAGAGAGGAAGCACATGACAACCTGGAGTTGATTTATTTGTTTCTCAACAATGGTATGGCAAAAGTTGAAATCTGGAATCTTGATGATATTCCCCACCAGCTTCGCTATGCTCACTGTCAAATTGACACTGAAATGTGGTATAGAGGTTGACAGCCTAGATGCATATATCAGAAATAGTGCTAGTATTTGCTGAAAATTGCTGAAAGACATCACATGAGACATCACAAGCAGCTGCTGAAATATACCATCCAATGTTTTTCTGCTAATAAATCCAAACCCCATAAGTAGGAGTAATAAAAGCAATTATCTCATATCCATATACTTATGTCAATATTCTGCATATTATAAATCAGGGACCCTATTGCAAACATATGGAAGACACTGGCTCATGGACGAGCTCTGTTTCTTTATTCACATGGCCTGAGGCTTATGTGTATTGTGGGATTTTCACTGGATTAACTAATTTGAACTAAACCTTATCGATGAAGGCAGCATGGTATGGATACAAATCTACCTCATCATTCATTTAGGTTTACCAAGGTGTTAACTTTCTAATCACAGAACTAACATCTCTGATTTAGTAATCTGTCTCTGAGCAGTCAGTGCTTTCCACAAACCACAGTAATTTATGAATTATCAGTAAAATCCAGGACAGATACCATCTTGCCTTTTCTAGTTAGTTACTACATCTGAATGTGGTGTTTTGTTCTCATGATGTGATTACAGTATTGCTTTCATAAAAAAAGTTATGCACCATATGTGGGATTTTCATGCACTAAAGAATAAATTTGTGCTATTAAACCTTTGGCACAGTAATAGGTTTTGCAATGCCTATAACTGTTTTCCACCTGTAATGGACTGATCCAAAAAGGTGCTGACTTCAGCCCCGTAACTCCCCTTGGCTTTAACAGGAAATTCAGGTATTCAGCACTCCTCAGGAGGAGGCCCATACTTACCTCTCCCCTGACCCTATCTTGGGACCATATATGTTTCAGATCTGAGTACTTGAATTAGAGTACTTCAACTGAGTACTTGAATTAGAATATATATATATATATATATATATATATATATATATATATATATATATATATATATATATAATTCCCTTTTTTGTTTAATATGGCATGTTTTTTTCCTTTTTTTGCCCTTAAACAGCATTTATATAACTACAGGGGAAGCACAACTGCTTATGAAATGATTTTGCACATAGTTATAAATTATCATTTACTAGGAAAAATACATTCCTGAAATGTTTTAGCTAAAATAAATTCTAACCACCTAAATAAAACAGCAAATAAATAAAATTGCACTTGCAGGATCAAAAGTAGGAAACAATGTTTCAAAATTAATAGACAGCTCATTAAAGTGTTCTCTTCCAGATTCCGTAGAAGATATGTGCCTGAAAACTTGTTATGATTTCTCAGATACAGAAGGAACAGCCATTCTGCTGTAAGCTGCTGTTATAACATTTAAACTGGGATGATCTTTTATAAGAGCTAGGTCTTCTGTAGCTTTCAGAAGAATTTTTTTTCCCTGAAAGGGAAATTGTCGAAAAGCCAAAAAAAACTTGTAGACAATTATCAGGGACCAGTTGATGTCTCAACCATGCAAGGTTGTAAGGCATCCTCAACCCCGCTGAAATCAATGGGAATTTAGGGTTCCCAACACCTGGCAGGAGAGCTCAGGACCTAGAAGAATCATCTGGAGAACTCAGAATAGTATAGATGAATATATATTTTAAGTTAAATATGTATGGACAGTAGTAATAAATTGTAGAATATTATATAATTATGTAATATATAAATATATAGACTAGATAAGTAATTGCCATGACAATAAAGATCATTAGCTCTTCAGGGTTGAAAATGTTATATATGTGACAATTTTATAGACAAAGTTATATAGACAATTATCTATCCGTAAAAATATTATTATTAACAATCATCCTCACTATTGTAGTGTAGTGCTTAAAATGGTTTGGGTGAGTTCACACACATCATCAGGCAGAATCACTGTCTTAAAGAGCTTACAGATTAAGGAGATACCTGTTACAAAAGTGTCCTTGTTACAATGAATGGGCCAGTTCAGCCCTTCCCTGGGTAAAATCTGTTAGAAGTGGGATCAGAGGAGATCCTAGTGGAAATTCCCCTATACCGTTGGGCCAAGGAGATAGAGACTGACCCCCACTACCACAGAAGGTCTCAAGGCTCACACAGAAATTACGTGCATGCCTAAGTTCCCCTCAGAGTCCAGGGTCAACCATATAGAGGTTATACATTGTACCTCCAAGGAAGCTCTGGCACCTAGTGAACTCCCCTTATCCTATGGAGGGATAGTATCAGGGCCTTCTCCCGGCAGTTGCTAAGCCCAGAAGCTTCCTTAAAAGTCAAGAAGGGAGGATAGAGTTCCCCACTGCACAGGGGACTCTCTGGAAAACATAACATATCCCAATCTTTTCCGGGTAAACTCTGTGGAACCACGGATCCCTCAATGAACGCAGCACCCTCTAGGGGGATTAGGAGAATGTGGGATGTTGGCACTAAGGTGGCTGACCCATCCTTCTGTGTCTCCTTCTAAAAGTAGGAACTCAATGCTAGAAATGTACTCTGAAGGGTATTTCTTAGTGTGCATGTACCACTGTAATTTGGTGCTGGAGAAAAAGATAAACACCAAACTCACAAACACTTGTGCATAGAGATCCTTGCCTGACAAAGGTGTCTGGACCTCATAAGAATTACCAAGCATAACATGGGTACCACTTCATTCTTCCATTTGGTCTCTCCTACCAATGTCCCTTTCTCCAGTGGGAATAAGATAAAGATAGTCTCAGTCCTTTACAGGTCGTTCCAATAGGTTAATCTGAAATGCAGCATACATGGGCATACATAGGATCATGTGTCAGTAAAGGACCACTTAAAAGTAACCAAGATACTCTCATGCTCAGGAGATTACTTTGTAAACATGCCTCCTCCCTGGCATCTGGAAACTAGATTTGGGCCTTTATCTCCAGCTTTAAGGAAGACTCTATTATCTGGAGATTGCTAACAATGCTTCTCTGCCACATAAGAGCAGTTAGAGACACTTCTCTTTGATTCATGTGGTCAAACTACTGAGTATCTGGAAGATGCGCACGCGCGCGCTCTCACTCACTCACACTCACACACACACACACAGAGCCTTCCAGACTCAAGTGAATCTGTTCAGGAAATAAAATTAATACTAAAGGAAAAATTGCATAGGAAGGTTATATCACAGCACAATGATTTGCAAGAAATTAGCTGCAAGAGATCCCGTCAACATTATCAGGAGTCAGAAGATTACAGTTCCATTTAATACTATGTAAGCATGGTTTAGAACTTTTTATTATTTATTATTAGGCCCGGCCAAATTAATTTGTTGGCACACCAATAATAATTTATATTAAATTCTGTCAATTTATCATAATTCCCTTTATAGAAAAATAACTACATTTGTTTAAGGTCACAGTACTCCTGACCAAAGGAAAGAATATCAGATTAGTCAGAAGGCTAAATTATGTGAAGAAAAGTATTGCAGAGATTTTCTAATAGGAGAAAAACACAACTAGTAAATGCAACTGGCAAGCAATTTACTCTTTAAAGGTTAAGAAAGTTAGGAACAATTAATAGTACAGTAGAACCTCAAAGATGTGAACACCTCAAGAATGTAGTTGTTTGTAATTCTGAAATGTTCATAACTCTGAACAAAACATTATGGTACAGTACCCTGCAATCAATTTCTTCCAGCTGAGGAGAGATCTCTGCAACGGTGGCACCTGGCAGCACTGCCTGGTTTGCAAATAGCTACCTGCCCTATTCCTGTTTCTTGCCTTTGGGCTGAACTGGGAGTGGGGGCGTGCCCTGCACCCTTGGCACTACAAGCCCCAACCCTCAGCCTCCTCTCCCCAGGGCTCACTCTGCTCTGTGCACTGCTCACCAGGATCCAGAGACAGCACGTGACAGAGGGTTGGTGCCAGCCTGCTGCCAGCACCCTTCCTTCCTCTGCCCCTTGTATTCCCAGAGGTGCTGGCAAGATCCAGGAGTGCAGCCACGGGCAAAGCTTGGGCTGTATTGGTGCACAGGCTGTGACCCTTTAAAACCTGAAAGCACAGTGTGCAGGCAGCAGCTCTGAGCCTCGGACTCTGGATCCCACTCCGGCTCCAGTCCAGATTTTGTCTGCAACAGCACAGGAGTTGCAGAGGTACAGGAGCCAGCAAACTGAGCTGAAAACAGGGGAGTTTGTAAGAGGAGTTTCGGGAGGGAGTGTGTGATGTTCTTGTATTGTTGGGGTGCTCGTTGGGGGTTGTTTTGGTGGTTTTTTGTTTTGTTCGGTGTCTCACTGAGAGGAAGTAGGGGGAAAGGCTATGACAGATATAGAGGCAGTAGTGGTAGTCACTCAAGCAGTGGAAGAGACAGTGAAGATGCCTGGGTGTGAAAGCTGCAGAATGTACATGATCCTAGAGGGGGTACCTTAAAAGAGATTTGTTTGTATGAAGTGCCGCCTCATAGAGCTGATGGAAGACAGGATCCGAGGGTTGGAGATGCAGGTGGAAACTCTGGTTGATTTTAGAAGGGGGTTTGAGCAGATGATGGAGCAAAGGAATGAGGAGGCTGAACAGAAAAACCCAGACCTGCAGATGGAACCAGGACCAACGAACTCTGATGGGAGAATGCTGGGTGAGGAAAGTGGCCAGTGGAAGCATATGATTGAGAGAACCCGGCAGAAGAAAAGTCGGGCTAGTGAAGGAGAAATAGAGTTCAGAAATAGTTTGCGGAGTTGGAAAATGAAGAAGGGGCACAGTAGGTGGTTACTGAAGGTGGGAGGGCAAGGAAGAAGAGAAAAGCAGCTGCTTTTAGTCCTATACAAAGAGTGGATGAGCCATTGGAGATACCACCAAATAAGAGCCCCAGGAGGATACAGAAGCAGTTGCAGAGAATTGCAAAGGAGAATAGTAGACAGGCTGACTTGCAGCCAGAAAGAACAGGGGATAGTTCAGAGAATCTTACCATTACCAGGAAAAGGCAGATCTACGTGACTGGAATTTCCCTGCTGAGAAGAACAGACTGACCTGTAACAAGAAATGATCCAGAGAACAGAAGGGTGTGCTGTCTGCTGGGTGCTAAGATACAGGATGTGTACCTGAGACTGAAGAGGATCCTAACGGGAGCATGAAAGAATCCACTGATTGTCCTTCATGTGGGTACAAATGATATAGCTAGATTCTCGTTGGAACGTATCAAAGGAGACTATGCCAGGTTTGGGAAGACTATTAAGGAAACTGAGGCTCAGGTGATCTTCAGTGGGATTCTGCCTGTCCCTAGAGGAGGATGACAAAGGCGTGATAAGATTCTGATGATCAACAGATGGCTCAGGCAGTGGTGCTATAAGGAGGCCTTTGGGATGTATGGTCACTGGGAGGCATTCATGGACTGTTCTCTTGGGATGGACTTCACCTGAGTAGGGAGGGAAATGCACTTCTAGGATGGAGGCTGGCACAACTGATTAAGAGAGCTTGAAACTAGGGAGTTGGGGGAAATGGTTGGGAGATACCTGGGTAATCTCCAGGCCTGATTTTGGCATTGAAAGGGAGGAAAATGAAGAAAAAGGACACAGCAGTGGGGAGCAGAATGGACATAAAGAGGAAGGGTAGTGTAGATACCAAATCTAACAGGTGATATTGGTGGTAGAATGACTGTGCCAAATCAGGTAAGGAACGTGAGCGAAGCCAAACAGCAAAATTTAAGGTGTTTGTATACCAATGTGAGGAGCCTGGGGAACAAAAGGGAGGAACTAAAGCTACTGGTAGAGGAAGTGAAACCAGATATTATAGGGATAACAAAAACATGGTGGAATAATAGTCACGACTGGTGTACAACTATTGAAGGGTATGTGTTGTTTAGGAAAGACAGATATAAAGGCAAAGGTGGTGTAGTAGCATTGGATACCAGTGATGAGGTAGACTGTAAAGAAATTAGAAGTGATGGAATGGGTAAGACAGAGTCTGTCTGGGTAAAATCACATTGGGGAAGAAAACAAGTAGAGTTTCCTCTGGGATAGTGTTTGGGGTGTGCTACAGACCACCGGGATCTAATTTGGACATGGATAGAGATCTCTTTAAGACTTTTAATTAAGTAAATATTACTGGGATCTGTGTGCTTATGGGAGACTTTAACTTCCCAAATATAGACTGGAGGACAAGTGCTTAGTGGTAATAACAGGTCCCAGATTTTCCTGGATGTGATAGCTGATGGATTCCTTCACCAAATAGTTACTGAACCAACCAGAGTGGATGCCATTTTAGATTTGGTATTGGTGAGTAGCGAGGACCTCATAGAAGAACTGGTTTTAGGGGAAAACCTTGGTTCGATCAACCATGAGCTAATTCAGTTCAAACTAAATGGAAGGATAAACAAAAATAGATCTGTGATTAGGATCTTTGACTTCCAAAGGGCTAACTTTAAAAAATTAAGGGAATTATTTGGGGAAGTAGACTGGACTGAAGAACTCATGGATCTGAAGGCGGAGGAGGCTTGGAATTACTTCAAGTCAAAGTTGCAGGAACTATCTGAAGCCTGCATCCTGAGGAAGGGGAAAAAATTCATAGGCAAGAGTTGTAGACCAAGTTGGATGAGTAAGCATCTCAAACAGGTGATTAAGAGAAAGCAGAAAGCCTACAAGGAGTGGAAAATGAGAGGGATCAGCAAGAATAGCTACCTCTTAGTGGTCAGAAGGTGGCAAAGTCGCCGCCGCCAGATCGATCTTTCGGGATCGATTGAGCAGTCAGTGTAGACCCGCTCAATTGATCAGGAAGTTAACTGAGTAAAACCACCCCCTCAAGTAGCAAAGTGCTGCGTTGACGGGAACTGTATCAGTGCAGTGAAGACACCGCGCAGAAGGGAAGCACAGCAGTCTGCATAGCTTGCGTAACTCCCATCGACTGCCGCCGAATCGCCAGGTCAGTGTAGACCAGAGCAAAGTGAGAAAGGCCAAGTAGAGTTGGACCTGGCAAAGGGAATTAAAACCAATAGTAAAAGGTTCTATAGCCATATAAATAGGAAGAAAACAAAAAAAGAAGCGAGATCGCTAAGTACTGAAGATGGGGTGGAGGTTAAGGATAATCTAGGCACGGCCAAATATCTAAACAAATACTTTGCCTCTGTTTGTAATGAGGTTAATGATGAGCTTGAGGATAGTGGTAGGGTGGCTAATGGGAATGAGGATATGGTGGTAGAAATTACCCCATCCGAGGTAGAAGCCAAACTCGAACAGTTTAATGGGACTAAATCGGGGGAAAGGGGGGTGAATAATCTCCATCCAAGAATATTAAAGGAACTAGCACATGAAATTGCAAGCCTATTATCAAGGATTTTTAATGAATCTGTAAACTCAGGGGCTGTACCATATGACTGGAGAATTGCTAACACTGTTCCTATTTTTAAGAAAGGGGAAAAAAGTGATCTGGTAACTAAAGGCCTGTTACTTTGACCTCAGTAGTATGCAAGGTCTTGGAAAAAATATTGAAAGAGAAAGCAGTTAAGGACATCGAGGTTAACGGTAACTGGGTTAAAATACAACATGGCTTTCCTAAAGGTAGATCATGCCAGACCAACATGATCTCCTTTTTTGAGAAGATAACAGATTTTTTAGACAAAGGGAATGCAGTGGATCTAATTGACCTAGACTTCAGTAAGGCATCTGATACGGTTCCACATGGGAAATTATTAGTTAAATTGGAAAAAATGGGGATTAATATCAAAATTGAAAGGTGGATAAGGAACTGGTTAAAGGGGAGACTACAATAAAAAGTGGGAATGTGCTAATAAAGTTGCAGATGACACAAAGTTGGGATGTATGGCCAATACAGAGAAGGATCGGGATATCATATAGGAAGTTCTGGATGAAATTTAATAGTGGAAAGTGCAAAGTCATGCAGTTAGGGACTAACAACAAGAATTTTTGCTATAAGCTGGAAACGCATCAGTTGGAAGTGACAGAGGAGGAGAAGGACCTGGGCATATTGGTTGATCACAGGATGACTATGAGCCGCCAATGTGACGTGGCCATGAAAAAAGCTAATGCAGTCCTAGAATGTATCAGACGATATATTTCCAATAGAGATAGGGAGGTATTAGTTCCGTTATATAAGACACTGGGGAGATCTCATCTGGAATACTGTGTGCAGTTCTGGTCTGGAAAACCTGCCTTATGAGAGGAGACTCAAAGAGCTTGGCTTGTTTAGCTTAACCTAAAGAAGGTTGAGGGGAGATATGATTACTCTGTATAAATACATCAGAGGGATAAATATTTGGAAGGGAGATGAATTATTTAAGTTCAGTGCCAATGTGGACACAAAAACTAATGGATATAAACTGGCCATTAGGAAGTTTAGACTTGAAATTAGATGCAGGTTTCTAACCATCAGAGGAGTGAAGTTCTGGAATAGCTTTCCAAGGGAAGCAGTGGAGGCAGAAAACCTAGCTGGCTTCAAAACTGAGCTTGATAAATTCATGGAGGGGATGGTATGATGGGACAGCCTAGTTTGGCAATTGACTGATTTTTGACTACTGCTGGTAGATATGCTAATGGCCTGTGAAGGGATGTTGGATGGGGTGGGTTCTGAGTTATTACAGAGAATTTTTTCTTGGGTGTCTGGCTGGTGAGTTTTGCCCACATGCTCAGGGTTTAACTGATTGCCATATTTAGGGTCAGGAAGGAATGTTCCCCCAGGATAGATTGGCAAAGGCTCTGGGAGTTTTTCACCTTCCTCTACAGCACGGGGCTCAGCTCATTTGCTGGTGGATTTTCTGTATCTTGAAGTCTTTAAACCATTATTTGAGGACTTTAATAACTCAGTCATAGGTTAGGGATCTATTACAGGAGTGGGTGGGTGAGGTTCTGTTGCCTGCGTTGTGCAGAAGGTCAGACTAGATGATCATATTGGTCCCTTCTGACCTCAGAGTCTGAGCTCTTGTCCCCCTTCTAACAGGGAGTGGTGGTGAAAACAGCTTCCCCCACCTGGTGGAGTGGGGTGGCAGGGGCGGTGAAACAGGGAGGTGAAACATTGGGTTACAGGAAACAGCACAGGCTGTTTCTGTTCTGCATGCCGACCTTTAATATGTAATACAGACACAGTATGATATTTGCTTGCTTTCTTTCTTCCTCCCCCCGCCCCGCTGCCTGATTGCTTAATTCCAGTTTCACATGGTTTTCGGTTGACCGGTCAGTACATAACTCTGGTGTCCGTATCTTTGAGGTTCTACTGTACTCACTGCTGAGTGATGCTTATCCTTATCTTTCAAAGGGATTACTGCCTATTGCAGACACTCAGGCCCAGATCCTCAAAGGTATTTAGTCACCTAAATCCACTGAAATCAACAGAATTTAGGAACTTAAATACCTTTGAGGATCTGGGCATCAGTCACTTTTTCTTACACAAGTAATCGGTCTCTCTTCCATGTCAAGTAGCAAGAAATAACAGGATACATTTTCCCTAAAATGCCCCAAGTGTTTATTTAGAGTATCAGAGGAATCACAGAACTCTTTTACAGCTGCTGTCCTGACTGCTACGAATCTTGGCATCAATATATTCAGCATAAAAACAATTACTGTATGAAATAGAAATGAGCTATGTGCATTTCCTTGGCTTTTAAGTAGTGGAGATTATTCTTTAGCATTAAAAAGAATAAATGTGAAGACTCTCTTTTATTTTAGACTTTAACCTGTAAAGCACAGGTGTGTCAATCTCTGTCTGCCAACAAAAGACAGTGACCACTTACGGTGATTACAAACTACACCAAATGTAGTATATATGTCACATCACCACAAGAGCCTGTTGGCAGCTTTGATCAGCTTCTTTTTGATTATACCACAATCACCACATTCCATTTTAGCTTCTCTCACTCTCATTCTCTCTCCAGGGGTACAGATGTCATTGCTGTATACCTTAGCAGATGAATCAGTTTTCCTTTTGCTAAATCCTCTTCCTGGGAAGATGAATCTGCTCATTGATTTTGACCAAAGACTGGTTTTTAAAAAGGGTAGAAGAGACTTCTGACCTTTCAAATGATCAGATTAAGGTGGTTATTTTCACATTATTAAGTAATCAAGGAAGAAATGCATTAAGAAAGAGTTTAGTTCACAAGCTGTTTTGCTGGCTTCTAAACACTATTGTGTGCTGACAGCTAACCCAGATTCCATTTCTTCCTTTTCCTCTTAACCACAAGGGAAGCTAAAATGCATTTTTATATTGCATTTTGCCTAAAGGCTCTCAGTAAAATTTAATTTTCTTACTGCATTGATTTTTCCATTATAAGTTGTAACAGCCTAATGATATCTCATAAGAATTTTTAGTGTTGAGAAAAAGGGATGTGAATGATTTAGCAACGGTAACTGCAAATGCTTGAGGATTTATTCTTATTTTCATAAGAATCTTCCATCTGTCTTTTTGATGGGCACTTGCTGAAAAAGTCAATGTCATACCATCTTCCATCTGATTACTTGGAGATGGTTCTTTAGCCCCATCTCTTAAAGTTAATATGTGATCAAGTTTCCTTAGAGGAGATCTTAATGTCTAAAATCAAAAGCATTATATCTGAAGCATGAAAATAAGTATCTAATTATGGAACTGAATGTTGTGGTTAAAAATTAATGTGCCACACAGAAACAATGTGATTGAGAGACACAAAAACATAACTGCTTGTCTTGTAGGCTATATTACGTTCACTAAAAGCTGACATCGTATCCTAATTACCTCAAATAAATCAAGTTGTCATGTTTTTGCTTCACTTTTGGACAAAGCATGCATCTAAGGAATACGGCATGATTCCTGGAAAAAGAAAACTTACAGACTGACTTCTTCCTTCAAAATAAGCATCTCATCACCAAAGCTGTAGAAATCATGACTGAAAATGACTGGTGTTGTGATATTCTATGAAATATGGAGCCAATGATATGGTGAGTAAGTACAACAGAGGATTGAAAGACTCCTTATGTTCTATAGCTACAAGGGAATGACAATTATCATTTCACTTTGTCAGGAATATCACAGGTGGCTATATATAAAAAAATTAGTTTTGCTACTGAAAACTTAAACTAAGCTATATATGTTAATAACCAGCACATGCATCACTTTATTCAATAGTTTATCATCATTCCTATTAATTTATAGACAACCTTTGACCAGTAACTATCTTCATGTTTTATTTTTTTCTTCCACATTTTGGGGAAAAGTCATCTTTATGGCTTCTATGACAGAAATACTGGAAACAAGTGTAGTCAGGAAAAGTCACCAAGGGAGAGATCTTATCCAAATTTTAAACAACTATGTTTGAATGAAAGACCAGAAAATCATTATAGTTGCACACACCTTGTAAGTGAAGAAGTCTCAGCCCAATTACACATAGTGGAAGCAGAGAGGTTTGAATGAAACTTGCCAAGGCAGATTATCTGAAATCTGCATACTGCAAGGTTTCCTGCACCTTCATCTGAAGCATCTGGTGCTGGCCACTGCTGGAGATAGGATACTGGACTAGATGGATCACAGGTCTGATACCATCTGGCAATTCCTATGTTCTTTTGTTCCAGAAGTAAATACTAAAGTCATTAATCACACTAAGAAGGATGTACCCCACCAAAGTTCTACACATGAAACTCCCTGGGAATCAACTGAAAGATCTGAAAACAATTTCATTAAAGTCATAATAATTAACAACAATAATTCTAATGCAGGTAATCACAACAAATAAAAGTTGGCTCCTAAGTTTCATTTTCATTTGTAATACAATATGTTTTACCATACTTCAAATGTATGTTGTGCTATAGCTGCTTCTTTCTTAAAAACTCTAAGGATAAAGAACTAAACATAAAAGAGAAATATTAGCCAAAATACATTAAAAGTGACCTGTAAGCATGCCCTGCAAAATAGGCATACTCAACACATAAAGAAGTACCTTTCCATTTTCTTTTATAAATTCTCCAGATTCACTAATTGTTGTCTTCTATCCAAGGGACATGCTAGTATGCATTATGCTGGTGTCAGATCAACAACAGTCTCTCTAAAGAATGTAGCCAGCTTAAAGAGTGCTTTCTTTTTAAATGTATCCGTTTTTAACTACATAAAGTGGTTTAGAAAAGATTCCCATCCCCACAAATATATTCTTTAGAATACAAAACTCCTTGGGATATAAAATAATAAAATAAATAAATAAAATAAAATAATTATATGTTTTATTTTCCAGGGATCATATAGTATTCTTTTGATGCATACTTTTGGAACCTGTTTTTAATTAAGTCAGTTCTATTTCCATGGAAAAACCTTCTTATGGGCCAAACCGTGGCCTCAGCCATGGTGCAGCCTCACAATCATGCTTTCTGAACCAATGCTGAAAATGATTTGATCCTCTCTACATTTTCAGTTAAATTTCACCACCAATGATTCAGATGCATCCACTGTTAATAACCACTGCCAACAACAGGTCAATCTTCTAGTGTGACCAAGGCTTTGGTTGCTAAAGGTTTCTCCCTCAGGCAATTATATAATGCTTGCATAGCCATCCAACTCTTCCCCAATCCGGAGTTGGAGTCAGTGATTGCAACCAGTACAACTTTAGTGTATGGCAAGAGTGTGGTGAGTAAGGATGTCAGGGAAGGCACTAAGCATGATTGGTCTCCTAGACAAATTCCTGTGTTGTTGATTGTTAGCAAGAAAGGATGAGAATGAATGGGCATACATATGGACACAGATTACTGGCCACTGCTGACAACTTCAGTAAAGGAAAGTGTCCGTATCAGGCTGAAGATCTACCTCGCAGAAAAGAGCAGGCAGAGGAAGCAAAGAATGTCCTACACTCTCAGCTCATGTTCCCACCCACAGACCAAAATAACTGCTGCTGTTTGTTTTAAATTGAAATAAACTCATCTCCAGCCTTTTCTCACCCTCTCATTGGCTGTAATAACTTTTTTCCCTCCATGGCCAAAGGAATGGGGAGAGAGAGGGACCAGGACGTTCATTGGGCTCTTAGGATGGGGCTCCAACAGGGAGTTCCCTCTCTCTCACAATAAATCCTTTGTCATCTCATGTAACTGGCCTAATATCTTCAGGAAATACCAACTCCCTGTGCATCTGGTGTAGGCAGCCTGGTGGGGTTTACATGTAACATACTGCCACATAAATCAGGGTCAAGATTGTACCTTGTAAGTGGATTTTTACTACAACTGGAGCAACCTTCTCTTTTACTGCACTGTGAGGAAAGGGCCAGAAATGTAGCTTTTTCAAAACTCCCCTCATCTTTGATGCTTCACCCCATGGCTTTAAGCAATTCTTATCTTCTTCTCTCACATACTACTGGCTTCATGTGGACACCTGGAGAGCTCTGTCCTGGCCATACTGCAGGGTTGGGGACCCAGAGAATAGGCTCTCCTCAACTTGCTGCCTGATGTCCTCCATCACTGTACAGAAAAAGTATGGACTGACAACTTTCAACATGTCGCATTAGTACCTACCGGGAGTCAGAGGCCAAACTAAGAATGGTAAGGTAAATGCTAAGTGCTGTTCATTACTAAGTGCTGTTCATTGCTAACTACTGAAGCATGTTGGAAAATGTCAAATTTGTGGCATAAAAATTGAAACCCACAAATTTTCAACAAACTTCTTGAACCTGAAACTAGAGAGACAAGGTGGGTGAGATATGCTTTCCAATATCCTGGGACCAACACAGCTACAACTACGCTGCATGAAGCTGAAACTTTCAGTTCAGACAGACAACATCTGCAGTGATGCACCATAGTCTCACCTATAGCTGAATTATGCATGTGCATTGTGGAAGTCCCTGGCTGAGAACTTAGAAGGATTTTGTCTGCTTCTGTGATTTGTAGATTTTTTTAAGCTATGGTTTCCATGCTGTGTATCACTGATACACCCACTCCATCTAAGAACCTCGTGCTGACATTCTAGTCTCCTATATTTAAAACTGCCGAGGTCTCAGTGCACATCTAAGCCATGGGTATGCTAATTTTCTCTCTCTCTCTTTTTTTTTTTTTTTTTTTTAAAAGAAATTCACCTGTTGATCGGGCTCAAAGGTTATCAAGCCAAATATGTATTTTCTTTTTAATATAAGTGAAAAGAAAAGCATGCTTAACTTGAAACTATATTTAGGAATTTCCAAGACTTACCTTCACTAGGGGCAAGGGCTAGAGTCACTCCATTGTTGATACAATAGGTAGAGAAGACTGTCTTAGGTGGAGAAATGTTAAGCTAAGGGGAAAAATCCCACCCCTATCTCCCAAATGAATCTAACTTGTGGGACAAAGTGTCAGCCACTAATGGGAGAGCAAAAAACCTATGGAAGTGGTCCTAGCATGAGCAAGGAGATGTGAGGAGTGACTAAACCCTGCAGCAGAGCACTCTTAACAGAAGGCCTCTCTCAAACCCTTCCTGATCCTCTTCCTCTCCTGGTCCAGAGAGAGAAATTATTCTTTCCATCCCTACTGCCAGAGCTTCCCCAGCATAGCACAGAACTGCCTTACTACTGTCAACCAAGGTCCAAACTGTTCTCACTTGCTCAACTAAGGGTACAGCTGCCCAAGTTCCTTCTAAGCCCAGCCCTTCCCATCCTCCCAATACTAGAGAGCAGAAGTAGGAAATATAGCCTAGCTTTCCACATTTACTCCATAGTACTGACAATGAGGATTTAGAGTTCAATCATGTTGCCATCGAAGTCCATTTTAATCCTTCTCAGTTTGAAGAACCATGGGACAAGCAGCAGAATCTCAGCTATGTCTCCTGATGCAGATTTCTGGGGCTAGCAGTCTCAGGAGGAACTTGAACAAGACATCTTATCTTCCCTCACACCTCTCAGCTAGGGACACAGGCCAGCCCATGGCCAGATACAGAAAAAGGAATTCCCTAGCACATAATCTTTAGCATGAGGGATAGTATTTCAGGGGAATTCTGGGTGGGAATAAATACTTCTCTTTCCCAAACCAAGGACTAGAGGATACTGGAAAGAGTTGGAGTGGGAACAATAACAAGAATATCATGCTAAAGCTACCATCTTAAGTTTTCCACTTCTTCTAGTAGCCTCAGGTTCTTGCTACCCTTCTCTTAGCTCTGATAGCGACTCAGCATAGCTGCTGCTCTGCTCAGTCTGGTCTGCTCCCACACCAGTGGACCAAATCTAGCCCCAGAACCACCGTCTCTTTCCAATAAATGGAGGCAGAGATGGAGATTTCCCAACGTGATCCCAAATCAACGTTTTAAAAACAAATTAAAATAAACACACAGATTGGGATTTTATTCTTAAACCCCTCAGAATTTAAAGGGTGGATTTTTGAAGCATCGGAAAGACTTTGGCACAAGTCCTTGTTCTATCAAGCAATTCATTCCAAAGAATTCTAAATCAGAGAACTATCCAGTGGTTAAAACTCTCTGAGATGTTTAGTTTGTTTATTTCTTTAATGAAAATACTCTAACATTTGGAGAATCCTATCTCCAGCACAGATAACATAATGATCCGTGAATTATAAATACTAAGCTAGATGCTTGCAACTAGACAAAAGTAGCTAGACAAGTTTAGTCTATTTGATTCGTAGGGCCGGACACAGAAGAATCTGCAGTTATGAGGACATGAAATTATACAAGAATAGAAAAACAAACAAAAACGCTACCACTGCTGAAAGGGAACCATTACTAATTACACAAAGCTCAACATAAAAAGTTAGAAAGCTGGCAAAGGTTCAGGAACTATCAAGTAATATGGAATAAAGTATTGTCTAGTAGTAAGAGAAAGCTGGGACTTCAGGTTATAGATGCTCAAAACCACTGAGAATCAGCCTGCTTCTTTGGATGCCTAAAAATAGATTAAAGATGCCCAACTTTAGGCAAACACATTTGAAAACTGCGTCCATAATCTTTCTGTTCTTCAATTTACCCATCTGTACAACTGCTATAATAATGCTTACCTATTTCCCAGGGCAGGTAGATAATTAGCGCTTGTTCTTAAAATCCTTTGGCTATTTAGGATTAAAAGTGCTATTTAAATGCAAAGTATAAGGTATATGCACTCCCTCAGCTGGTATAGGATATGAGCTATATTATAGTGCACTATACATGCAGAGCCAAGTCTTGGCAAGTTTAAGGAGTAAAGTTGACTGGATTTTGATTCCCTTTTTGATCTCCTTGGCAAATTGAAGGAAAGAAGAGGGTATAACTCACCATCCTAACGGGAAGGATAATGCTACATCAGAGGACACTGAATTTTTAAGTAAGAGAATAATTTAAATAAAAGGTGGCAGTCCCGGAACTATTTGTCCATTTTCAGATACTGGAAAAGGGACAATAATAGAACCACAACCACACAACCCAAAATACTGGAAAGTGTTTGCCTTCATGCATAATAATAATCCAATCCGAAAAGAAAGATACACAGCTCTCAAAGGCCAATACAAGATTCCTATATTTGTTTAAAGTGAGTTGAGTGCCTGTAGAAGATGCTATACTGCCAGCCCTGAAGTCCTATATCCAAAAAAACATGAGCGTACTGGTAGAGCAAGTTTCCTGTCACTGTTGTGCCAATGTGCCTCTGCCAGATACCAAAAGAATCACCTCTATGAGTAAACTAAAAGATCTAAGTTTTGGCCTCTTTTCTGACAAGAACACCAACAAAAATGTCATTTAATACCAATAGAGATAGTAGTTTTTGTGATATGGATATTTGTTCACTACATACCACCAATACCATACCACCAGGACTCATACCACCAATTTATTTAACTGAAGTCACTGGCCAGCAATCAAACTTTTGGCCACTATAGACTTAGCTTGTATTTGAACCGTCAGCTTAGAGATGAAAGGCTCCAATAACCCATTTCCAATCCTCGGACACATCCAGTCTTGTGATAAAAACTTTTGGAAAATGTCTACAGCTAAGCTCGTAAAGGCAGTAAAAGTTATACAATTTAGTTAACATTTCAGAATAAACATTTAAGAATAAAGTTCTGCTTTATTTGTTCCTGCTTTAGCTATAATACAGTGTAATTAATTTTAAAACACTTTTATGTTATACTAACTTGTCCTCCAACGATCTGAAATTAATTTACAAAGTCAAATATTATTATCCCCACTTTAAATATCAGGAAACTGAGGTACAGAGAGATTAAGTCACCCATTCAAGGTCACAGGGAGGATCCAGGAGTCTCAATTCCCAGTGATCTATTCTAATAAAAAAACCATGTTTAAAAATACAAAAAGAAATGTTGTATTTGTATGAGAATTGCTGAAGAAAGAAAACATTAGTGGTGTCTTACTTGGGTCATCTATATGAAGACTTCTGCTGTTTCTTAATTATTATAAATGACCTAGATTGTAAAATTTGCTGATGATATAAAATCTGGAGTAATACTGCACACATTGCAAGTAGTAAGTCAAGTTTAAATGAATTCTGATCTACTATGTAACTAGGTTGACAAGCAGAAACTGAAATTTAATGTTGACAAATGTAAAGCAATAAAAGCTGAATATAAAAATAATAAACACAAGTACTTTATGAATAAACTTGTACTAAAAACAAGAAAACTTGTAAAAAGATTATGGAGAGATCATGAATTTTTCTGTGAATATGTCTGAACAGCCTCAGAGAGCAATTTAAAATCCTGTATGTCTAGGTATCAGGTTGCACATTTCTCTGCTGAAACCTTTCTATGAACATCCTGTGAAGTTTTCATCACAATATTTAAAATAATATGTTGTCACACTTTAATTGCTTTTCCTGTAATGATTTAAGTGGGTTTGAGACTAGAAGGTGAGAGTTAGGAATAGAGGGTAAAACAAACAAAAACAAAAAACACTTAAAGCTGCTTGCTCTTGATGAAGATGGTAAAGAAAGATTTATACTAACCATACCAACTGAGACTAGTATAATGTCATAACCTCAAATCACAACTTTAGCTCCATAAAAATGAGTGTTTAGGGAAAAAAATATTCATAATAGGAGCCAAAAAACACATGGCAATTCCACAAATAATATTTCCCAGTCCAAGCCAGCGAAGTTAGCTGAGAAACACAAACTAAAAGAAACAAAACTTCCACACTCTTTCTTAACCTTCACTTGTTAATCCAAACTTTTAGAGAAGAATAAAGACCATACTTCTAAAATGTTGCAGGACTTCTTGCCCAATATCTTTCTTATCAAAATATAATATAATGTAGAGATTAGAGGCCTCTCTGCCTCCCCTTTTGTTGTTCCATTGTTGGATCACAGCAGGGAAGGAGCAGCAGGAGTAGCTGACAGTGACAGGTCAGGGGATTCAACACTGGTCCTAAGCCCCCACATGGAACACAGTCACCACACTTCTAAAAAGACCACAGTTAGCTTCCCAAACAGCAATCACCCCCTTTACCTGCATAGCATGTAGTTCCCTTGTAGACAGCACCCAAACATCCCAGCCCCAACCTGCCCTACTTGCCAGCAACCTAAACAAATTTCAGATACCCCAGCAACCTGAGACACCTTCCATCATTTACTCATCTACCTAAAGACGCTCTCCTTCCCATCTAAACTAGCTAAGTTTTGTGCCACTCCATGCCATACCCTGACCACTATTTGTGCTTAGGTGTACTGGCCAGAAGCAGATGTTTAGCATTGTATGCAAATTACTTATGAATATGCAAATTAGCCAAATGTAATTTGTATGGCATGTCACAAATAGCTATGCAAAAATGGGGAGGTATGCCAATTTACCACAGCCTGGAACTGATACTCCTCCAGACATGCTGCAAAGCCCATCAGTTCTCTCAGGCATTTAACAATGGGGTACGTAGAAGGCTAGTAGTTTTGATGCATACTGTTCCTAATTAGCAAATATGTTTGTTTATTTGTATTAGAGTCTATTGGGGGAGATATTCTATCCCAAATTATTTTATATTGCATTAATTTGATTAGTATATTTAACAATGGATGTTTAAATATTATGAAAGTGCCCTGAAGCTATGAAGGGGTGCTTTATTATTTGTATCCTAATAGGCACCACAATGCCACAGCAGTCTCTTTCACCTCTCCTTTAAAGCTTACTTCCTGCCCTGAACCTAAATCCTGAGAGCCCAGCAAGATCCACTTCCTAGGCTGCTCTTCATATTTGTCCTGAAATTTTTAATCTGATCACTGGCGAATGCTCCTCTAAAAGATGGCCTTACCGTTGTGCTCTCCCTCTTGGCTTGCAGAGGCTACATGCCAGAGCTCCAACACAGGACTCTATGGGCTGGATGCAGGGTCAGACAGGGAAGTGCTGGAGCTAGCATGACTTTTCCCACTCACATGCGTGCACATGGGCATGTGCAGTATACATGGTAACTCAAATGAGCATATTGTATAAACGTTATTTAGGACCTAAACAAAATACACAAAAGATATCAAGACAGCAATGATTACTACTCAGTCTATGGTCTTCATTAATGTGGCAGGACTCAAGTATTTCTGTTCCAAAAATTACAGCACCTGAACATTCAGGGTAAAATAGGAACTATATTACATGTAGCAGTAGAATTTATACCCTTTGTAGGTGAGCTTCTAGAGAACGAAACGATCACACACTTGGGTAGGTTTGTCACTACATCCAGAAGAGGGCAGCGGAACACACGAATGTGCACACACATGTAAACACAAATACACACACTAAGGTTTCTTGATATAATCTGTGAGCTTTCTCTGAACTCCTTCCCTTGATACTTCACATTTCTTTCACACAAGTCAATTGGTCATTCTGGACCACTCTCCTTTCATACAGGAGGTTACAACAATATGAGGCAGGGTGAGAAATTAACGTACTCCAGATACACCAGTGTATCTCCCCATGTGGAGACATTTATTCCTGAATAACTGCCTTTTTCAAGTTTAATTTATGTCTCTTTGGAAGTAGTTTAAACTAAACTGGGAAAAGCCATTCTTATTCCAGAGTAAAAGCATGTCCACATGGGAAATTATACCAGCATAACTATAACTTAGTTTATAGTTTAACTACTCTGGTATAATTATACTGGTATAATTTCTATGTTGACTAACTCTCAATTGCCTCTGTTGACATGAGCTACTCTCTCATCTCCAGTGTCTATTCTGCTCTTCAGAGAGCAACCGCCTTTCATATAAACGTTTACCTCCTGCATGATGGGTTGCAGAAACTTAGCAATAGAAATCACTATATATTCTACAATAGCAAGCCAGAAAGAAAGCGGTTTCTTTTGCATGGAAGTACATGTTCAATCAAAAATTACAGCATTATACCTGAACACTCTGCCTTTCTACTGTGCTACCAAATAGGTCTTTTAAAAAAAAAAAAAAAGAGCTGCAGATATATGAAAAAGGGAAAATAAATCTAGAGTTTTATATCACCTTTTGCCCATTATATATCTCCATCTTCCTGCTATTTCAAAAAAAAGTTATACATTTTAATTGAAGATTTGTAGAGTGTGCTGCAATCTTTTTGGATGAAAAGTATTATAAATATAAAAACAGCAAGAGTCCTGTGGCACCTTAAAGACTAACAAATTTATTTGGGCATAAGCTTTCGTGGGCAGAAACCCACTTCGTCAGATGCATGACATCCAACAAAGTTGACCATGAATCAATAGTGTATTTAAGGATCTTAAGTCAAAAGTGATCTCAGGTGTCATTTCTAACTGAAGCCAGGTGCATTAACTGCACTTTTTGTTTCCAGATTTTGCTGTTAGAACCCATTCCCCAATCCCAACACATTCTTTAATTCTCCTGTTTCCATCATTTTGAGTATCTTTATTACATTCCATATACACTTTCTTCCTATATAAGCAAGCCGCATTCCTCTCAGTGCCACCATACAATTTAGTTTTGAAATCATGAAAATCACCACATTTAAAAATTTAAGTATATATAAAAGAACAGAGAAAACTTGCTTACATGAGTTTTTTTTCCCACCTCTTTTCAAGAGTGCTGATTATACCTTTTTTCAATTAACATAACCCCTTGTTTGGTATGAATATCACAAAAGTACTTAATAGATGTTGGAAAATTGTTCCATGTACTTCAAAGAAAGGAAGAAAAGAAATACACTCTCTTCCTACAATAAGATTCTAAGGAATTGTCTAATAGAGGGAAAAGCCCATGAATAGCTAGTGTGGAATAGCAATTCCTGAATCCATTGTGGAGACGGATTAAGAAACCACAAAAAAGCCCCCAGTACAGAATAAGAATATCCACATGAGGAGCTGAAGGGTTTTTTTGGTTTTGTTTTTGAAAAATTCACATGTTGGAAAGACAGGAAATTTTAAGTTAGTATAAAACTAACAGAAAAATTGGAAAGTAGGGAAATAAGGGCAAGAAAACCAAAACGAATAATAAGAATGTTCCAAATCATGTTTATATGTAATTTCAGCTTCTTTGATTTTCTTCAAATTTAACCAAAAAAAAATATTTTTTATACTAGAAATCTTCCTTTGTCATACCATCACAGTGGAAACCTGAAATGAAAAATATCATTTCTGAACATTTTGGGGGGGAAGAGGGAGAAGAGAAAGAAATTTAAAAATCAGGGCTATTATGTCTGCAGCTGTAACTGCAGCCCCTCCATAATAGACAGCTAAATACAAAAGGTAAAAATCTATGTTTTTTCAGGTACACCAAACAAAAAAATTATGAGAAAACTAATGAATTACAGAAGATGATTTGGAATGCTCAGTTCACTCAGGTTTGTCAATTGTAGCACTAGGGCTACTGTAGCAATAGCAAACACTTTCAATCATCATGGTAATTAATTTTAAAAGATAAGGCTCCTATAGAATTAATTATGTTTATAGCTCTATTACTGATTAATCTCTTATCAGTCTACATGCAATAAAAGTGGCTCCACTGAACACATAAAATTAAAGCATGTAATACTTATGTTTGAATTTTCAGGTAATTTAAATTCTTTCAAACTACTGATTGCTTTAAGAGTGACAGATGCAGAAATGCCTTCTATAAATCACTGCTTTTCTCAAGCAGCTTGATATATTACTGAAGTTCCATGACTAGCAGCCTAATGAGAACGAATGGCTTACAATCTTCTGGGACTGCCCCACTTAGTCATTCACACCACTGAATGGGAGACCGTTCAGAGGTATAAGGTCACACCTCTGCCACAATTATTTTGTCTAATGAGGTATCACAAGCTTTCCGCCAGTTCAAAAGTCTGTAGTAAGGGTAGCCCAGGGATAAAATAGTTTGGTATACTCACACTGAAGTTAGAGCATCAGAGTTTATCCTATCACAAACCTTGCACAGAAAAAATTAAATGAAATGTACCATTTTCTTACTGAAGCATTTGCACTTTAAAGAGCTAGAAGTGATAAAGATTTTTCTTTTATATTGGGGGGAAAATATCTGTGATTTTTTTTCCTTGACAAGTGTCCTTATGATGGTTTGATTTAATTATTTAATGGTAACTGTTTTTATAATTTATAACTAGGTTGTATGTTAACCTCAGCATAAAGAATTATTGAATTTGCTTATGTTGCACAGTTTTCACCTGATAATTTTGAAGAGTTACTTTTGCAGGTTTGGAAAGGAGACTAAGGTCAAATCCAAATCTTAATTAACACCTTAGTCTCTCTATATAAATTCACAGATTATTTTATTTTATTTAGTTATCTGTGGTGCTAAACTGAGGACCTATGTAGCTTTAGTTGCTAATTAACAAATTAATGGCAAACAGCACATTAAAAATTGAGATGGATTAACAACAGGAAAAGGCTTATTACATTGAATAAAGCTTTTTATAAAAACTAGTAAGTGTGTTGTAGAAAAGGAAACAAAAATAGATTAATTTGCAGTCTACTAGTGAAAATTAACTAAGTGGGTCAAAAGTAAAAGAGTGTAAAAGCATCTCATTACCAAAAATATTAGCATGGCCTAGTGTCTTTTCCAACATTGCCATTGGCCCTAGTTTTGCACCCATCAAAGTCAGTGAGAGTCTTGCCAATGACTTCAATGGGAGAAGGATCTGGTCCTTGATCCTTTATTGCAAGCATGTCACCACTTAACTTATTTTAAAATAGTTGTGGAAACATAAAAAGTATCATTGCTGAGCTTCTATAACTGATGGATAATGAATTTTACTTTTTTTTTTTTTTGTTCTTTATTCTTTAAGGGAATCATATTCTGCTTTATCTTACATTAAAATTAGAGAGACTGAAAGGGCACAACAGACCCAGTTTGATTCTAGACAGAACGAATGATTTTAAGGAGAGGGCAATTCACTGTCAAATCAAAGATAGTTAATAGATTTACAGAAATAATGATTATACAGAAATTCAAAATTGCATAAGGGACTTTTTTTTATTTGCTAGAAGGCATGGGAAGAGACCAAAGAAAATTTTTATGTCTCAGTGTTTCATATGGGAACATAAATCATTCACAGACTGATTAATCCCCAAGCCTATGAATGACTTAGATGCCCACATTTCAGAAACAAATTACAAAAAGATCATTTTTACAATATTTCTTGGTTTCCTGACTTTCTTTCATGGTAGCAGGACCCCTTAACATCCTCTGCTACACCTTCCCCAATCCCTGCCTCCAGGTGCACTGAAGTCAAGGAAGGATATTCAATGTCTTTTGGAGATCACCTAGTACAAGTTACTCGACACATTGCTTCCTGAGACTCACAGGACAATGATGTCACAAAATGTGGCTCTCTCTCTACCTTAACCCTTAATTATCTGATCTTCCTGGAGAGACTTCTGGGGGTGAGGGGGGGACATATTCCCTACTTCGGTATCCTAAATAAATTGACAGCTTTGTGTTCCCCTCTGATCACAGAAGAGAGGGAAGCATTTGCCATTAAAAAGTAATCAGTTACTGAGAAGTGAATGGATTACTTTAGAACACTTGATACCTGTACTTCACATTGTAAAGACTGTTTTAAGACGAGCTAAGAGGCACTAGCAATTCTGTTTATTCATATGGATGGAAAGCTGACAATGGCATGTAAAAGCATACAAGAAGGATTCATACTGTAAATAGTGGATAAACATTTTAGTGCCAATAAAAGGCAGTGAATAGTATTTAATCTATTTTGCTAAAGCGAATATAAAGAAAGTAATAATGCTGCTATTTCTCAGGCCTTTTGTAGTCGTTCTTTCCAATAAAACCTTTAGAATCTAGTTAATACAAATACAGCTCAGTGCTGCTCTTCATAATAGCAGAATAGCTTAAGATTTATTACAAGCAGGATTTGAGGCTCAATCCTCAATTAGGCTAAGTATACAGCCTAAGGGTTGCTCTAAATTATGCTGGCTGTTGTGGTGCTGTAAGGATTGCTGTGCAGCTGAGGACTGGACAGTGTTGTGTGTTCTAGTCCTAATTCCTTCTGGCCCTGACCTGGACATTAGCCACATTTTTGGCCTCCTCTTCAGGACAGCTTTCTGAGCACAAAACTGCCAGTCAATCTACTAGCACAAAAATCTACTACTCAACAGACAACTGGTAGCAATTTTTATAATTTAAAGTTGTGATCTTTCCCTGCTTCACATCACAGATTTGTGCTGCTGAGACAGTTTACAGGAGGGACCTGAAGATGTTTCAGTGGAAGCTTCTATTCTTCCCTGTTATTACTGTTCTCACCTATTGCCATCAACTTAAAATCTAGTCAGTTTTTTAAAAGAAGTGAAAAGTCAATCCAGATACTACATATACCCCTAAGTCACCATTCCAATGTTTGTGATTTTACAATCATCTTTTCCTGTTTTTTACAAAATGTTTTTCCCTTGGATAAAGATCCAATCCTGAAAAATACTTACTTAGGTGGGTAACATTACTTATGCATGTGCATAGGACTTGCATAGTCCCTTGGACTTTAAGTCCAAATGGTTATGCAAGTGACATGCATAAGTGTTTGCAGGCTTGGGGCCATACATTCAAAATTTTATGTAATGTATAAAAAATAAACCTGTGAATGTTTTTTAACAGAATACTGTGACTTTTGTGTGCATGTAAGTGAAAGATCAATAATATCCACATCCAGGTACAGTGAGGACAGATATTGTGCAAGCTTTCTTATACAAGTACCTCACGTGCCACTTCAATTCTGATCTGCAATATCCTTATTTTCCGGGTCTGGACCACTCAGACAAGTGAAAATAAAATAAATAAACTAAAAGTATACCATAATTTGTAGCAGTTTGGTAATGATTATGGTTTCATTATAAACTCCGATTTGGGACTAGATTAAGGCCACTGAATCTGTTTTATTTGTGGCCTCAGTCAAGAGGGAAATTGCTAATGAACTTTGACACTATCTCCACTATTTTATTTTAAGTGGAAAAGCCACATTAATGACTGTTTTGTCTCCATGTTGCTTAGTTTCTGAAAATGGCTCTACTATATCCTGTAACAAAAAATTTTAATATTGTAAATTAAGGTTTCCACAAACATATGCAGTGTCTTGCTCTCTCCAGAAACATTTACTGAAGACAGACACAAATGGTTAAAGTAAATGGTTGATATTCGCCCCATATAGAAGGCACTGCCAGTTGTATACACCACTTAAGTTCCATGTTATAGACTTAAATTGTGTACAGGCCTGTTGAATTTCATTCCACAAGTCCACCTATAGAACAATTTATTTTGATGTATGGCATTATTTGTCTGTAATGCCTTATTTAGGTATATGGAAATCTCTTTGTTGGCTTACAGCAATAGCCTATCTAGTCCAGTATACTGTCTCTGCCAATAGTTAGTACAGCTGCTTAAGGGCAAGGTGCAAAGTGGAAAATTATGGAATAGCCTGCACCAGGGAAAAGTTTCTTCCTAACCTTTATCAGTTACAGGATAGCTTACACACGGAAGCTTCACTGTGAAGGTTTAAATCCCTTAATAGCTAATGCAATGTAGATGTTCTCATTTTCCATAAAATGTCTAATCTTTTTTTTTTTAAGTTTACTAACCTTAAACCCTTGGCCTGTATGATGTAGCAATGAGTTCCACACGTCAATTAGGTGCTGCATAGAAGAAGATTTGCTTCTGTCATTTTAAATTTGCTACCATTCAGTTTAATTGAACCTCCCCCTTCTCTTGTATTTTGAAAGTTGGTAAATAGGAGAATTACCTTGTGTATAGCATTCATTATTCTGTATACTTCTATTCTACCTCCTTTCAAATATTTCCTCTCAAATAAGCAGTCCTTATCTTTTCAGTCCCTCTTCATGTGGAAGTCTCTCCATGCCTCTAGTTATTTTGTTCACACTTTTTGAGAAATGGAGAACAGACCCAAACACACAATTTCAGATGAGGGCATAGCATTTATTTTTATAATAGCATTATAGCATTTTCAGTTTTCTATGTTCTATCCCATTCTTTATGCAGGATAACTATTTTTTTTCTCTCCAAACCCCAGTTTCTGGAGATACGGGATTATGCAATAATCCCAACTTTTATTAAAAATAGGTTAGATTCCAACACTCACGGCTCTGAAGAAAAACTTGCAAAGGCTCAAAAACCAGAAGGTAAACAAAAAGAATTCCAAATTTGTTATTTTAAAATAAATAAATGTCATCGGGGGGGGGGGGGGGGGGTGTTGGAGTCCTGATTTTTCAGTGTTTGTGGTTCATAAAACAAGTGCTACCCAAATTATTTTAATATACAAGTATTACCACCTGTGGTTTCTAAGGTCTACTCTGAAAGGATTGTTCTAGTATCAAGGAGAAAGCCATCTCTCCCTTGAATAAATAATTTGCAGTAATAACACACAATTCATTTCCTGGTTTCTACTGGCAGCATCTGGGCTGCAGATTACTGGCAAAAGAAAGCCTACCAAGAGTGAGGGTAAAGAGACATCCACCCACTCCAGCTATGGTGGTCAGGCACGAAGACAGCTGCCAGAGACACCACAGGATCAAATTCAAGTATCAGTGAAGTCAAATGAAACATTCCTGTTGATTTCAATAGGAATCTTATTTCATCCAATATGAACAGGGCTAGCCTAGCTGGAGGTGGGGCTAGCCTGGCAGTGAGAAGCCCTGATTCCACCAACAGTGCCCCTGTGGAGTCTCTACTGAAATCTGAAGATTCTTTCCCCCTCAGCAAAATCCCAGGTCAAGAATGGCAACAGTTGCTAACCATTGGTACCACACTCCCGGATGAATACTCTTTCTAGCGCAGATGTCACTGCAGATGTGTGAGGATGCAGACTAGCTATATTGGAAAATGTTGTGTGCACAATGCTAAGCCAACTCTCACTTAATAAGTAGGTATAGTTTCCATCCGGTTATCTAGTGGTATGTGAAGAACACATATGGGAATCCTCACTATGCTGTTTTGGGATACGCCCAATGCCTCTTATGACTAACAAATACAGTGGTTTCCCTGAATGATATGTGATTTACGATTACATATATAGAGAACTAATGGCCTAGTAGCTATTTATATTTGGTTCACCTCATTTTGTAAATTCATATTCATGTTTAGTGTGTGTTATTTATTCCACTGTGACTATTCTAGAATTAGATTAGTTAGCATTATTATATCTCATAATATGTTTGGCTCCATTATCTCTGTTCCTTTTTAAAAATATCTCTGTCATTTCATGTCTAACCACTTGCCATCCAGCAGAAAAAAACCTCACCTGTTTGTTATGTGTTGATCTTTCTGATAAATGTATGCGTCAATCTCTTTTGATGAACTTATGTAAATAATATTTTAGCCAATAATTCTGTAGAAAATAAATCAAAGATTAAGTGAAAGCCTGTTGTAAATTTCTGTTATCTTTTGCACAGTTGGAGTGGTTTCAATTTGGAACAGGCCTATCAGAAATCTTGTGGATTTTCTAATGCTAATTCTCAGATTCTACTTACAAGGGAATGTTGTTTCCAAACAATTTCCCCAAAATGAGGTCCCCTTTCTGTGCCCGTGGTGCAAGTTCAGTCCAGCTACCACAGATGGTACTTAAACCTAAACTTATGCTGCCTTTAGTCATTGTAAACACAAATAAAAAAATTTAAAACCCAGGACAGAAAACTATTGGGATTGCAAATTAAAACTAAAGGACAAAAGAGTGATCGCTGATCCTGAGAAACATTTCTGTATCCCTTTTCTTTCTCTTGGATTCCTGTCCACTAATCCTTCTATGAAATCTTTAGTGACAAAAGACAAAAAACTGATGTTTGTTACAAGCAGTTTAACAGTTCCACACTGGTCCCTAGTGGACATGTTTGCATCATATAAGTGCCAGTCTGGCACTTCCTACCAGTTCAGATTTCTCATTTATAACTGAAAATACATCACAATTCTTCAGCAGGCAAGCTCAAGACCTTGGGGAAAAAAGAGAAATGTATGATGGGCCTGAGGGAAATATAATCCAATTAACACTTAATTCACTAATGTCTGCACACCTATCTTTCACACTTGAACACCATGCAGGAGATATTTATAAAACTGTTTCAACTCCCTGTTTCAATATTCACAGAGTTGCATTCCTACTGGGTTCTACTCAATAAAAAGCAAGTTATATAGGCATTCTTTTTCCTGTTTAAATGTTAGACCAGAACTGTGATAGAGAAATGGATGGAACATGTGAAAAGGGTAGCTAGGTGGAGACTGCGGAGAAAGTGATTCATGCTCACTTTAAATAAGGCCAAGGAGGGGGAAAAAACCCATGCAGTTCAAATGGCACATATACACAACTCCTAGACGCTCAAATCACCCTTCCCGTAGCACAGCATGTAGGAGATGACTCTAGAGAAGGAAATTTATGTGAGCATTCCCTTACATAGAGACAGTGGAAAATTTTCAACAAACATCAGAAAGACACATAAATAAGAATTTTTCACAAAACTTTAGAAAAAAAATTCCACTTTTCAACGAGCTATAGAGATGGTGTCAAAATATCAAAATTCTAAAATCTGATGGAAAAAAAAAAAAAGACACATTGTCCTGGCCTTCAGTAGACTTGAGGGGATCTGTCGGTTTTGGAAGTGAGACCCATTGCCTATTCTGTGGGGGACAGTCCAATGAAGCAATGTTTGGGGGAAAAATAAGGAACAATCTGTACTGAGACCCTGTGCCTCCTCAACAGCTCTGGCCAGTGTCCCCTTGTCCTTGGTTAACAGGGACACCACCTGGCCACAGGTGTCCTGCTGCAAATGAGAGCAGCATAAAAGACAGCAAAGGCTCAAGGCCATGTAATTATTATCTCAATCTTTTCTTAGAAAACTCTGGAGGTAGAAGGGAGGGAAGAAGAGTATCTCCTTCCAGCCAGCCATGTATCCACCCCAGACAATGTCTCCCACACCTCACAGATTCCTGAGGATACATAGTGCCATCTGTGGAATCTTGAACATAGTGATGCCGACTTGCGGCGTGCTCCTCCATACATGGACCATGGGGATAGGAGGGGAAAAGGAGAATGGTACACGCCCTTCTGCCTCAAGATAAATTTTTATTTGTATTCACTAAAATAAAGTGAATGGTCAATTTTGCCCACAATCTTGGATGGCATAAAATTATCTACCGTACAACATATAGCACTGGACATTAATTCACCATATTAATCAGCCAAACATTACTGTGTAGTTTGATAGAGTTGATCATAATTGTTTTCCTAATACAATGTCACAGGTTTGACATCTCTGCTTGTCCCTTTAAAACATATTCTTTTACTTCCCGGGTAAAAAAAACCCAGAGCTGGCATGTAGTTCTATGAAAGGAGCAGAATGAAGCACACACAGTTGTTATCAATGCCTTAACAAAACCACTTAACAATTCAACATGTGAATTCATCAGCCATGACGACATACTGCAATTACCAGTTGTTCTCACATGTGTACCAATGAAGGAAATATATCACTGCAGAAAAGAAGGAATTAAAAAAGTTTCTGCCAGAACAACAGAATTAAAACCACAGACAATAACATAACATTTCTTGTTCAATGGCACTTAGGCGAAGGGTTCTGAGTCCTTTCATAGTGCAGATCACAATTTAACACCTTTCCTCTTATTCATGATCACATAGCACCCCTGTGGCAATTACAGCAGCTGCTTGCGTGGAAAAGTGATATGAGAAAAGTGTATTTTTGGATGTCTGTTAATATGATTTAACAGCTGGAAACAAGGAGTCAACTCAGCCACACAAAACACACATTGTGAACCTCTGCCTCCCCTGCTGATATAACCCTCTTAACTTATTCCCCTCCTTGCATAACCCCAAATGAAAGGATTTAAATAACAAAACAAAAAATACATTGCACCACTGATATTTGCAAACGATTTTTCTAATCACTCTGCTCGTATGTTATATTTCTTTCTCCACTCTTTGTCTTTATTGTCTTTTCAGATAGTACACTCTTTGGGAAAGGGACTTTGTACAGAGCCTACCACAATAGGGACCTATTCTCAATTCTCCCCTAGGCATTACCAAAATAAAAATGTTGAATAGTGAATGATAATTATGCCTTAAGTAGGCCTGTTCTCCATTTGGATTACAATTTTCCTCTGACCCACACACAACTTACTGTCTAACTTTTTGCCATGGCAATTTATTAGGTTCAGAGATTTCAAGTAATAGTAAATAAAGAAAACCTCATCTTCCACTTTTTTTTGTTTGGTTGAGTTATTGAATCCCAAACAAATAAAATTCAGACTTACAGTAAAGTATCATAAAGAGATGTAAATGTTTTCAGAAGCTGGGGCTACCCATCCTGTGGGGGACAAAACATTGCCTAAGGTCATGTATGGTAATAAGATTAAATGAAATATCAATATATATTAAGGTTTCCTTGGACACCTCTTCCGCTTTATTAAATTGCTCTGATCCTTGTGATTTGTCTCACATATTCTAAAGATCATTTAATCTTCTGTTTGAGAAATGGCTTTGGCTCGCTAAACAGGAATGCGTCTCTTCCCTTTCCAAGAATGTGTAGAGAGAGAGCTCTATCTGTAGGAATCATCTCATATAAGTGAAAAAGCAACACACTGTTCCCACCATGATTTATCTTAGACAGAACACTAAACTATTTTATGAGAATATCCAGATTACTTCAGTAAATGCTCCTTTAGATATTTTAAAGATATCTTTATATAGCTTGTTTTGTACTTAATTATTGCACTTTTCTTTTTGTCCACATAGAATTATTATGAAGATATATTACATCCAGCTCTGTTTATATTCTAAAATCAATAGCCCTGACCTCAGAATAAAATAGTGCTGCCGGTAATCTTTAACTGTTTTACAATGGTCAAGATATCAATAGCATAACAACAAGAAACACACCTCATCTTGCATTCTTACATTTTTATTGTTTCCCAGCATAATTATAACATACTGTCTCTTAGATCCTTCATCCTTCCTTTTTAAGAGTTTTTCCATGCTGTAATCTTAGCCCATGCTACTTTATGGGTTTTTTCCAATCTCTCCATCATCCACATACAAAATCCTCAAGTACGTGCTTATTTGTGCTTGGAACCCCATGTTTGTTTGCATAGCTGGGGACATAGTTTAAAGCCAGAGTTGTGCTTTAGCTCGGGCTGGAAACTGCCCACTTTGCAGCAAGGACATAGGCAAGATCAGTCGAGTGCTGGTAGTCTTCTAATGCCCTTCCCACAATTTCTCCCGAAGGACAGATAAATTCTCCTGTAATTGACAGAACTGACTGGGAATGAATCCTACAGCAACTCCACACACAAAACCATGGAATGTTTCCCCAGACACACACACAGGCAAGTTAAGAAACACTGAGGACATAGTAATGCAGGTAAGCCTTTGCTGTGGGAACGTTCATGTTTTGGCGAGGCTAACCTGAGTGCTCAGGCCCAGGTTCCAATCATCAGAGCTGATTTATCCAAGCATTGATTTACCCTAAAAAACCAGAAAATAAAGAACCATGTGTAGTGTATAGGATTAGGGTAGCATCATTTTAAATAGTTTGTAAGCCCCGTAGTTGCCGTCAGTTTTCTATGTTTCAAAACCACCAGAATCTTGCCAGAGCAGCAGTGTATTTAGCTAGATCTTGCATGTTGCATACACAGTTAGTAAATGGTTATTTGGACCCCATGTGCCTTTCATTTTGTGTATGTTGTGTAATGAGCAAAAGACAAACGAACCAGGTAAATTTCTTTAAAAATATGAAGACAAGGCTAGTCCCTTACTTCTATATTTATACATTGTGTTATGATTACTAAGATGTCTGTACAATGGCAGTTAATCAAATTAACTGTACAAATGTTGACCAAAGTGTATAATAGGTATTTTTGCATTAGCTACAGGTATAACCATATAACATGATGAACAAATGTGCGCTAAACATAAGTGGAAAGACAAGTCAATAAATGTTGGGGTATGGATATGCCGTGGCTAAAAAGAGTATTCTGTAGCCACATGTTGGCAGGTGCAAATCACTATGTCCTGAACATGAATAACTTCTTTCCTCAGAGAAGATTCCTTTCTATTCCCTGTAGCTTTCTCATTTCTTCTGTCCTTTCCTCTCCTGCTCTCTTCTACCCTTTCCTTTTAAAAGAATGGGCATTTTAATTGCTTTTGAACAATTTTATTTAATACTTCATAATTTTATTTAACTAAATGAGGTACATCATAATGTGACTGTCACAGCCATGAATCCTTTCTTTTGTTGAACAAAAGATGTGATGATTAATAAAATAAAATAAATTGATGATTTAATAAAATAAAAATAGTGCTGAACAGGTTACATATATACACAAACTTATCTGTTTGTTTTCTTTTAGTTTTCAAACCTGGCAACACCGTGCTACTAAAAGTTATATTTTTAATGCGTATGTATTTACAGACAGTGCTGCTTGATAACATGGGTGCTTCCAAAACCCACAAATGCCTATTTTAATTAAGTCTGCACCCTCTAGCATCACGTCAATTAATTCTGCATTCTTTGCTCCATGCATACTGCCCCCAACAGACTTGCTGTTGCTCTCCAGCTCAAGAGGTTCTTCTCTAACTACCCTTCCAGGTGTAAGGATGAGACTACAGTAACATATCCACCCTCAAACCTGTATAAATGCTCCACACACCTCAGGCCAGGAGACAGCACAGCTTCAGTGGGTCTCCATCACAGGCCTGGAGGCAAGGAAGGGGGCATTAGGTGTCAGAGAGGGGTGGTCATCTGCAGAGCTGTCAAGTGTTAGCTGCTCCCCAGATGCTCTGAGAGCACAAGGCTGACCACTTCAGTGGCTCTCCAGCCTTTTATGTTCAGGCTGGTCTGGGTGGTGTGGGAGGAAGAAGGAAAGAACTTCTCTCCATGCTGAGGAAGGAAGCTGCCCCTCAGCAGGTACAACACCACTGATTGGCTGCCGTTCTTTGGGAAGGGCAGCCACAGACCCATAGTAGAATCTGAAAACCTGCAGCCCATGGGGAAAACACATCATGTTGGTGGATCTCAGTCATAATACGTGTAGTTTGCTGTTGTATAACCACCTCCTCAAGAAGGAGCTCACCTTATACTACCACCACTATGGAGAACAATGAGCAGGTTGCTATGTGTGTCTAGTGAAAAAGAGGTTTTGAAATTAGTAAAAAAAAACACATTACTTCATTTTCAGGGAGGCCAAGCATTGGTGACTTCAGTGGGCGTTTCAGCTGCTCAGCGTCTCTAATAATAAGGCAATTTTATTGTAGAGCATTTTTTTTTGCAATGTTCACAGAAAAATATGCTTTCTGATCATAATAAATGTAGACTGATACCATGTAAGGAACACAGCCCATGTGTTCAGTTGTGTGCTTTCCAGGAGTTCCTCCACAATGTGTACTCAACAATAAAACATCTAGGAAATCTTTACACTTTGTGAAAAAAATTAAAAGGCAACAACAACTACCATCCCCATGTCCAAATTACCTTTTAATTATCAAAGACAATATATATATTACAAACTATGGGCCTAATTCTCATTCCTCATTCAAAACCTGAGTAAATGGGTTTTGCACAGCAGGGGACCTTCATACAGGTTCAGAAAGAATGTAGTTCTATTCCCAAACTGAAGCAATGTCATGGTACAACAGTACTGACACTCTGTAGTTCCTACTGCAGCTTCCAGACTACAGTAGTGGTTGCAACCGGTTATATACTCCCTACATGGTGGATCACCAAACTCATGGCTTAGACTTTTGCTCTATCCCCAAGCCTTCCACCCAAGGTGCCATAAAGAGAGCCACCACAGACCATTGGTCCGTGGTAAGAAAGAACTGTAGAATCCTCTGTGTGGCCATTCCTTGACCTGCCCTACCACACACCGAAACCAAGGCAATTCTGTGGCTTTCTGGGCTTTGCATAGCCACACACAGAGCAGAAGCAGTATTTAGTTTTGGGGGCTAGAACCTTTCTTTACTAAGTGTTGGTACTGCAGAACAAAGAAGAGAGATTGAGAAAATCATTCTGTTTAAAACTGAAGAGATGGCTACATTATTCAAATATGAACCTATTATCATAGGCTAGAAGCACATCCCTATACCACATACATATTCTATTCCTTTCCATTGTCAGTGAATAAAACTTTTCATTAGAAATATTTATATGAGAACCAGACTGCATGCACATTATGCACACAAATCAAATTAAATATTTTATTTGTAGTACAGTACTTGAAATTCACTTGTATTATTCATCCACAGATGCAGTTACATGTGTGCAGAGGAATTCACTGTATTTTTTTAAAAGTGTATTAAATAGTTGGAGAGTTGTTTGTTTGTTTGTTTTTTTTAAAGGAAGGTTTTGTCTTTCAATTAGAATGTTTGTACCACTTGAACATAGTCTTTCTCACAAAGCAAAAATAATAGTTTGACAGTGTTTCATTTATTTTACTTTGTTTAACCATTTCTCCTCTACTAGCCTTTCCCTCAGAGAATTTTCACAGAACTTAAATGCCAACCTCCCTAGTAGCATTTTATATTACCTCCAACCTACAAAGTAGTAAGCCAGCTAATAAAAAATTCTGTGGTCTTGGTTTTTACTGATGCATGGAGACTAGAACCATACTCTATGCAAATAAAACCAATGGGCTATATTGCCCTTGCCTAATATCTGCAAAAGGGGGAACAAGTTAGTTGAGATTAGTTATCACTTTCAGGATCCCTGGCTCAGAGAAGGCCTGGCTTTGTAGGTCTATGGAGTGCACTACAGGCACAATGCAGCAATCTCAGAACTGCAAGAGAGAGAGAAAGGCAGCCTAACACACGGTTAGTCTATATATATATATGATCTTCTCATGACACCTGTACCCTTTCTTGGAGAAGCTATATTGCCAATGACTCCTTGCCTGTTCCTGCACCTTATCCCCTTCCTTTAAGTGCAGAGAAGAATCCTGTACGACAGTGTCAAAAATCCCTCCTACAGGAACTTTCCTGTGGTTTTCCAATAGGATGGTACCACATGGAGCAACTATCCTCCCACATGCTCCCCAAATGCACAGAGCACACCATGGTGGGATTTTTGCAGTTGGGGAAAGACTTCATCTTTTCTCTGTTACTTCTGGGAATTTTGGAGCCATGAAAAATGGGATTCCTGCTACTTTTATCTCCTATGCACTACGCAGCAGTGATGGACAGTATGCTTTATCATATGTTAAATAACCATAAAACATATCTGCATAAAAATAGAGTTTACCCTAAAAATACCTTCTATTTTGGGTCAAAAATTGTCCAATAGATGTCTTTACATGGATCTCATACCTCCAATTAATACAAAATGCCTGATCCAGCTGGGCTGTGTAGGACTACTCCTTCTGTAACTACAGAATCAGGCCACTCCTGTAGTAGTGAGCAAAGAGGTTACACACTGTGGGATGGGGTATTCCATGCACTGTACTGTGCATAGTGCAAGACTTGCTCATCCCATTGCTCAAGCTTTAACACCTACATCATGCACAGCAGCAAAGGAGGCATGTTAAGAGTGAAGGAGACAGAATACATCAAGGTTCAGGCAAAGTAACTCTGCCTATCACATTCCCACACTGGCTGTTAAACTGATAAAGAAAACAACAGTCACTTCACTTCCAGACTGGACCAGATGTAATTGTCCTTCTGCAGTTACTAATGCTGCAGTGATCTGAAGATATTACCGCTCCCAAGAACTGGTATCTATAAAAGGTTCATCAATCTGAAGGCTTCACAAGGGGATTTAAAATTGCTTATCTTTGCCTTACTCATATAGCTTTAATGGTCATTAAAACCACTGATGGGCACAAATACCCCTTTGACCTGGAGTCCCCCTGTGGCAATCCGGCTCAACTAGTCTTGTTGAATTGGCATTTATCACAAAAATTACATCTCCACTTTTATTTCACTTTAGACAGTATAATTAAGAGTTTAACATTCCAACACTGTGGGGGGAAAATTAACTTAAATGCTGGACAAGTAATCTCAAAATAAACAAATAGCAATATCACTGAGGAAGTGTGATTTCTTGACAGGCCCCATATACATGCTGTCTACCCCTATTATTAAGATCAGCCCCAACACTGACAGACAGCAAGGAATAGGTTCATAATCTTTCTTTTAACTACGTATATGAGCTCAGACTGAACACAGCTGGAACAAATTCCACATTGCTGATTTTTCATAAGAAATCTAACTACTCAGTCTTGCTCGTGCTGCAAATGGGCACATCAAGAAAAGTCTCTTTTGCTAAATACATTTTTAAAAACTTAATTTTAAAATTTCAATCCACTGCAAGTATATACAGATAAACAAGCTTTTAAATGACTTTAAATAATCCGTTTTGGTCATCAGGACACATCTGCACTCATGCTATATTATATATTGAATATTACATTAGAAAAATGTCTGTAAATAATACATTTTGATAAATGTAACATTTAGATTTGACAGAAACATTAAAAAGCTGATTTTAGGGGCCAGAAACTGCAGTCCTTATTCATTTAAAACTCTCATTGAAGTCAATTGGAGTTTAAAACTAAATATCGACAGTAGGATGCAGCTTTTACAAGGAAGAAAATAATTTGGCAGTACAGAAATACATAGCATAAAATCTATACATTTTGCATAACATTCACTTAACAGGATATGTTCTACATCTCATTCTCTATGATATTCTATACATATAAAGCAAAAACAACGAGAGTCCTGTAGCACTTTAAAGACTAACAAATTAAATTTCTGTAGGCATAAGCTTTCGTGGGTTGCAACCCACTTCGTCAAATGCAAGCTCTTGACGAAGTGGGTTGCAGCCCACGAAAGCTTATGCCTACAGAAATTTAATTTGTTAGTCTTTAAAGTGCTACAGGACTCTCGTTGTTTTTGCTGTATACAGACTAACATGGCTACCCCTCTGGAACTTTATACATATAAAACCTCTTTCTGCAGCTGCCGATACATATGAAAAGGGAGATCATTCAGATTCCTCCGGTTGACAGTAAAAAAATTCAACCACTAGTCTCAGGTATCACTAACCTTCCTCTTAATCTTTTACATTAAAACATAGTAATAAAGCCATTGAGATTTATCAGAGTAGAGGTATTGATGCAGGTGACACCACCAAAAAGTGCTTGTTTATGTATAATTTTTGTAAATTTCTGTTTCTCTTCTCTTGGTCTTTATAATTAAGGGCATTAGCATGAAAATGGAATCTTTTGTTTAAGAATTCATATGTTCCTGCTGCTTATTTCTTACTTAATTTCAAAAGCAATTTATGCGACATTACAGTATTTTCTACAGCAACTAATTATGATGTCCGAAAGATTATGGTCCAGATTTATTCCTTGTTTAATGCCAGAGTGTCAATAATCTTTGATTCATTATCCTCATCCTGCAGTTATTACTCAGTCAAAACTCTGTTGACTTCAAAGCAGTTTTTGTCAGAGTGACAACTGTCGTGTCAGACCCCACAGTGAAAAGTAAAGAGCAGATAAGACCTTTGTTTCTTAAAAGTTTGTTTACATCTGAATATCTCAAAACAATGAATGTAGAAAGAAGAATATAGAAAATAATGAAGTAAATATTTTTCCACATAATTTTTTTCTAGGAGTCATAAATTGCTCTTTGAAAGCCAGGCTTTTGCTAACCTTATTCACATCAAGTGGTTTCTTACTCCATGAGCACAATCAGTGGGACTTCTTGACAAGTAAGGCCCTACTCAATATGACCAAAGGGGATTAGAATATGGCCCTAAATTATGGACCAGTTACATAAATGTAACTGTGAATTTTATATTTTTTGCTGAGTTTACTTGCATAAGTAAGTTATTGTGTTGTTTTCAAAGTTCTCAAAATGGGACTACATCAATTAAGCTTACACTAAGCACAAGGACTTCATCTGCTAACCTATTTTCACCATAAACAGAGTGCTAGTAATCATCTTTAGTAGTCATACCTAACCTGGTCTGCTCTTCGTTTCAGCCTGTGATGTCTTAGTTTCTCCAATTTATTATAGTACTTTGAACTTGTACAGCTAAGAAGAATATTTATAAGTTAGGACTGGTAAAACAATTAAATGAAATAAACAAAACATACAAAACAAATAGTAAAAAGCAGCTGGGTATTGTTTAATTTTATATTTATTACACCAGCCACTTTCAAGTATAACTGTGATCTCTTTTTATGTTTTTGCAGCCAAGCACCAGTCTGTTTATCGTCAGTTTATTCAATAAAGTGAAATGTAACAAAAAATGAATAGTGCATGTCATAATTGTCCTTAAGCAGTTTTATGAATTAAGTCAAATTACTGTGTTAAATACTCTTCACACTTACACAGTAGACTTCTACACTACATGATAATAGTAAAGAAGCAGAGAACATTTGCCTTCACCAACTGCAACTGTAAGCAAATACAGGTACACAGTACTTTATTAGTAAGAATTCCTACAGTAAGCACATGTTAGAGGAATTAATCATTCATTCCCTGCAGACTGCTTATATATTTCATCGGGCCATTATCTTATCTGAATAACAAGAACAATTGCATAGAAAAACACATTACTGCTGACACCAGCAACTTTATGCTATCAACTTTAAGATGTAACTATTTTTGTAGTATTGAAGGCAAGACAGATTTTTTAAATCCTGCTTTGTTTCCTTTCAACTGGCCTGCACTGATCTGACATGATCAAGATACACATACACAGGATCAGACATAACACATATAAGCTTTAATTGCAGGGCTTTGACTGAGGTCATTTTCCATCATATTAAGTCATAATTACAGCAAGTGTGAAATGTGTGTCAAGTCACTTTTCATTTAGATAGCTAAGTATTCCCATCAGACATTCTAGATTGGTATGTATTTACAGAATATGCCAAAAATCAAGCAAAGAGTACATTCCAAACTATTAAAGTCATCACTATGCTGTCATTTAACACAAACCCAATAGCATATTTGATTAAATACTTGTGAAATATATTTTTAAAATTTTGGGGAAAAAAACAGATTATACATTCAGTATCACGTTACATATCTAGGGACCACCTATCATACCAGTGAGTCTAACCTAATAAACTTGTATCCAGGTAGTCTCAAAATACATCATGTGAATTAGCCAGATACATTCTTTTAATATTTTCCACACAGTGAATATCCCACCAATGAACAGTGTTGAAATGTTACCATTATTAGGAAATTACTTTGAACCGAAAATAAATTCATGTTTATGAAACAATTAAATAGAATCCCTTACTATACCATCAGATACATGCTATAATTTTTGTTATTTCAAGTTCACAAGTTCATAAACATCATTTTTGCTGTGATAAAAGCTACCGTCAATCACATATAGAATATTGTGATGCAGTACTAAGTCACCACTAGTTAACCATCCTGTGAACTTGTAGCCTATGCTTTGTAATTATTCCTTGCTTTGAGTTTATGTGCAGCTGTAGGCGAATGTGAATTTTATTCTACTACTGTACGTTAGGTATTACAAACTGCTTAAATTAATCTTGTCTAATTGGCCTTATTGTTACAGTATATTCTACTCTGATAACTGTACAGACAAAAACATCTGCTTTTACAATTACAACTTTCACTTCTGAACATAGCTATTAGCTGCCACTGACATTTAGGAGAAACTTTTATATTAAATATAATATAAAGTCATGCTGGGCGGAGTATCAAAAAAATCCATGTTCAAATATAGGTTTATTAATTTCTTGTATCTCTGAAAATTACATGAGACCTAAATGCATTCTGAGAATCAGAAAAGTGAAGGCAACCTCCACAGATTAAGTTTTGCTGCTTCTATTTACACCACACCAATTGTATTTTTAATTTTTATGGTGCAGTGTGAAATTTAAAGTGTCAAGATACAGGTACGTTATATCCAAAGTAGGATCCCTACTATACCTACTCTATGCATAATAATACAAGGAGAATACAAATCAAAGTCCATTTGGCAGTAATAAAGAAAAAAATGCTAAAATGTTATTGATTCTTTCCAGTACATTCAATACAAACTGAGTCAACTGTATTTCTACTGACATGACACAAAGGTTTTATTTAGATATTATAAAACACTAGCTAATATTTTTCATTGTCCATACTTATCCTTTTTTTTCCCCCCATTCCTGCCGAGGAAACAGTTAACCCTCAGACTGATATTAGTGCTTTTACACACACACACACACACACACACACACACACAAGTAGGCCTGTCCCAAGAGGAACAATTCTTGCAAAAGTTTTTTTTTTTATGCAAAGACATTCAGTGTTAAAGACACTTAAACCTGCCACTTCCTGCTATACCTCTGTCAGAGCTTTGTACATTCTTCTGTCAGTAGCAGCACTACTCAACCACCAAACCGCAACTGTAATATCCCCTTCCAAATTAAGTTTACCCTATTCCTCCCCCTCTCCCTCCCATGGCAGATTTTTTCACAAATCCAAGAAATGCTCCCAGTACTTTAAGATATGCCCTGGAAAAGAACTGGAAAATCAAAATAGTGTTTTCTAGAGCTGCCATCCCCATCTGAAAAAAATTAAAATTGTACTAAAAACCGAACTTTCGAGATCTGGACTAAAAATAAAACAACCATAATTAATGGCAGCCAAAAGGATCCTTAGTAACTACATCACATGCTATTTTATGGTAGAATAATCTGACACCTAGTGTCACCTTTCCGTTCAAAATCCACCCCAGCCCTACTAAACGCATCTCTCCGTTTACATTTTATACACACACACACACACACACCTAAACAGGCTGTAATATACACAGCACGCTGTTCGATCCTAGAGCTCCTCTGGTACAAGTGCTCCCCTTCAATTCCCCCTCGCTCTCTTTTGTTGTTTAAAGCTCAGCAAACCACTCTTCCCATTGCGAACTGTGTGAGTCACAACAGTCAAGTTTCCTCTTTGACCAGCCCCGAGCTGGCTAGCAGAAGAGAAATGGACCCGTTTTCACAGGAAGAGAAGACCCCACCCTATTCAAACAAGAATGTACTTACTAAAGCAGCCAGCCCGGACCTCTCTGGAAAACCTCAAGGAGTCTTCGCTTCCCTCTCCTGCCAGTCAGAGCCAGAACGTCGTCCCTATTCCACACAGGCCCAGAGCGAACTGCAAGGAAAGAGAAGCACATGCCACATCAAGCAGGTTTGTTTTGGTGGGGTCGAGCGTTGTTGAGGGTCGACGGGTTATACCTCTTCTCAGAAAAGAGGCTTGCACGAATTAACAAACCCAGGAGCGAGCGCCTCTTGGAAATTACTGGGGGGGGGGGGACGGGACAGAAATACCTGCAACTCTCTCCGCTGAGGCTGGCAGAGAAAGACAGCGAGCAACCCGGGGGGGGGGGGGGGCCGGGAAAGGGGTGAAAGTGAGAGGCTCCTTGGTGGCAACAGACTGAAGCAGCAGCGAGAGCAGCCAGTGCCGCTGTCAAAGTGAAACACAGACACGCTCCTGCTGCCGGCTGTGCGCGAGGCAGAGGCAGCTGCTCCCCCCAGCGCGCGCACACACCGGCGCATCCCCACCAGCGGCAGCCCCAGCCCCAGCCCCAGCCCCACACACGCTCACCTGCATTTCCTTAACGAGCCACTTGATGGCTGGCAGCGGCAATGCAAGGCGCTCCCCGCGGCTCAGGCCAAAGCCCACCAGGGTGGGGAGGGGAGCGCAGGCCGCCGCCGCTGCAACTTTACTTGCCCTCTGTCCGTAGCCTGCGTGGTGCTTTGCGGAGAGCAAGCCCCGAGCCCGGGGGCGGGGGGCGCGCGCAGAGCGAGACTCCTCCCGGGGAGGATACAGCAGCTGGCGCCTCGCTGGTGATTCCGGTCCCCCCCCCGGCGTCCTAGCGCGCTCCCCGGCCCGCTGCACTGCCGCCGACTGGGTAGCAGCACGAGGGCTCCAAGGCAGCCTCCGCCTGGGGCTCCCCCCGCTCCTGGGTGCATGTGCTGGGGGAGAGAGAGAGGGAGAGAGGCGCTCCCCGCTCGGGCAGAGGCAGGCAAAGGGGAGCGGAGCGGAGCGGAGACAAGGACCTTCCCGCTGAACTTTCTGCCAGGCGATGTTTTGGTGCTTGTCGTGTGGGCTGCGCACCTTACACACCCCAAAGCGTGCTGGGGGGCTGAAGGGCGAGCTGCCGCCGCCTGCTTGCCCGGCCTGCCCGTTGCACTTAACGACTCGCGCAAAAGAAGCAGACGATCTTCCTGCTATTAATAATAATAAGCCTTCCCCCCCGCCCTTGCGCTCCACGGGAACAACAATTAATAATTCATTTAAATAATGCACCTTCAAAAGCCAGCGGCTGGCAAGGAGCAGATCCTATCACCGCTTAGGAGATCGCCGCTGTGGGCAAGCTGGTTAGGCACCTTTACCTACCGCTCGCACCGAAGTGTAAGCACAGACTGTGCCCCTGCTGTTAATGAAGCCCCTTTCCCTACCAAGGCCGCTATCACCATCAAAGAAAGTGTCTCTCTTCGGAGCTGAGTGGATCCAGGGTCTCACTGGGGAGCTGCTGGGGCTATGTTCTAGGCAGGCTCCCCCCCCTCCGCCTCACCCCAAAGCTAATCTGCTGGCGTCTCCTCTCTTTTGCTTACTCTGGTGGATTAAGCAAAGCATTTGGCCCTTTTAGTGTTTTCCCTCCCGTTCGTCCCCTGACGATAGTTTGTGTATTTTAAATAAAGATTTCATTCTGCCAACCCGCAGGAAGCTTTTAACAAGATGCAGCTGAGCGTGTCGATATCTTATATCTTTTTACTGCTGCTCCGGCGTGTAGATCAGCTCCAAACTCATCTCTTTTCTTCTCCGCCTCATACTGTGCCATCTGAGCGGCGGCAGCAGCAGAGCGCTGCTCCCAGGGGGGGCTTTTACTTTGCCCTTAAAGTATCTCCCAGCACTGAGTGTTTTCTGAAAATCCTCCCTTCACTAAAGCAATATTCGGGAGTGATTGCCAGAAGGCTTCCAATTCCAATTTTAATAATAAATCCAGTGGGTAGGGAAAATTTTTCTTTGGGTTTATATATATCTGAATCATTTTGAAGTCCTTTCTGAACCAGTTCATACCAATATTTCAATTACACGTTCCCCAGAAGTATTTGGAAATGCTGGCCTGTTTTTCATGTCAGGGGAAATATCTTGCACTAAAAATGATGGGCAATTGACCTTCATAAATCCCAAATAGTTTATTAAAGACAATAGCAAAGAAAAAGATTAACAATAAAAATATTTAAAATGCAATTTTATTCAGTGCATCAGTTACTTCCTAATGAATTTTTTAAATCAACTATACAGGATGTTTGATTAAAGCTGATTTCATTTCATTACACTCATTTCCCACCACTTAGCTGTACAGTTCTTGTTTGTGGTCACCTGCTACACTATGATTGCCTGGCTAAAAACACCTCCTTTGACAGAGACACTTATACCAGGTTCACTCCCAAACAAATGGCACAGCTCAAGCCTAATACAATACAAACAGGTAATCCAACTAGAGAACCTTCTGCCAAAAGGAATCTGATTCTCATTCTGCAGGTAGGGTTGAACCACTTGCACAATTTACTCATTTCGTGTGTGATAGCATCCATACCATTAAATGCTGCTCAGCTTTCAAAACAGTGGGAATCTATCCTTGCTATAGTGATAAACACAGAGAAATAGTGAACCGTTGTGGGCTAACACAGCATCTTAAGTAGACAGGATTCCTTTACTTAACCTGTGGACAGTTTGTCAGCAGCAGTCTAAAAGAGACACTCAGGCAGATGTGATCTGGGCGTCTCAGTTTCACAATGAGGCAGCAATTTAGGATACAATCCTTTATTTCCAAATTCCCAGTAAAGTCCATGTGCATTCACATAACAGAAACAGGCCCCTAAGGGCAAAGAAATGCCACCCTTGTAAACAATATAGGGCAGATCCTCAGCTGGTATAAATTGTGATAGTTCAGCTGAAGTCAATGGATCTATGATAATTGACACTAGCTGAAGATCTGCCCCTATAATCTTATGGGGTAGGTAAAGGTCCTTTTGGCACATAGTTCTGATCAAACAGTTTTAATTATCTAGTATATGTAGTTTATTTACACCTTAATATGACTCCTGTCTGAGCTATGCAGATTTAGGGTTTAGGGGAAAAAATAATAGAGAAAATATCATTTTTTTCCCCCCTGCAATGAAGGGGAAACTAAAAACTACATATGCTAAAGAAATATATCTGTATTTGGAGAGGTTGCCCAGAAATAAGAAAGGAGTAGAAAAAAATCATAATATGCAAGGTTTTTTTTCCCTTTAGTGGGTCATGCAAGAAATGTATTCAATTATAAATATGATACAACTTTAATAAAATTGCAGGTGTTTAATTTAATATACAAGGGTAAATATTGTAGACTATTTTATGATGGATGAATTGTTATACCATAATTAACATGCACTCTCATCTGAAATAAACACCTTTGCTTTAACCTCATATGGTTTACTATGGCCTGTTTTTCAACTTTCTATGTTTTCTCATGCATTTATTGAAAACCTCTGTGAGAGTATAAGTTGTACAGTTGATGATATATTGCTATATAACACCCTTCACAAGTTCAAAGTTCTGGGCAGTATAGTATGTTCAAGCATCACTTCACCCACCATGGAAATGCAGCCTCTTCTGGAGGAAATGCAACAATTATTCTGCCCCAAGAACATTACACAGTGATTTACTAGATTAGTCAAAAAGGCGAGAGGGGAGGGAATGTATGAAAATCATTTGAAAAGCTTCTGAAAAGCTGAAGCACGTGAGAGGTATAAGAGGAAGGCAATTTCAAAAATTAGAAAAAGGTTTATTTTAAAAAATAGTACAAGAGAAAAAAAATAACTCCACATTATAATGCTTGTCATATTGTCACCTATCTCAAAAAAAAAAAAAGTCACCCTAAAGGAACTATTTCACCTATACACACCTGAGGTACCTCAAACTGCACTCCTTTTGTAGTTCGGGTGATTTGTGCACCTGTAGCTTTATAAATTAGAGTAGTAAATTTGTAGTCTCATTTGTCAAAAGCACTTCTTTTTGGACTTATTCTTACTCATTTTCTTTTGATGTGTGCACCTTTGAAAAGGGTGGCTGAGGTTGGCCATTTTATAAATAGTAGGTATGAAGTTAATGCATATGAAAAACAACAACGGGGGGAGCTGCAAATATAACAGTTTCAAGATGCAAAATAGCAGCTTATTTTATCTTTACATGCAGAGCTCTGTGTGCACTTACTCTTCCTTTTACAAATCATTTCATTCCTTGGTCTAATACTCTTTGCAACTAAGGTCTCCCAAAGAAAGTGGTATAAGCCTCAGCATGGGGGATTCTTAAAAACTAGACAGTGTAAATAAGGGTTGAATCTCCCACTCCTACATTAAAATTTCTGTGAGGGGAGGTTAATGGAAAGGAAAAACTCAGAGGATACCCACATGGAGCTTCTCCCTGATCATTTGTTTAGGAATAGTATTTTCTACCCTATGGAGTGAGCTGCAGAGATGGCCCAGGCACCCTGTGAATCCCAGGGAATCCACTGGCAGGCAGGGCTTTGTGCCTCAACCAGCTCCAAAGCCCTGCAATCTGTCCATTACTGTTTGGCATTGCACCTCCACAGCTAGGGACTTCTATTGGCTGTGGCTGCCCTATTCATACTCTTTAAAGATATTCCTCACTACAGAGGGGTATTCAAAAGAAAATATAACACAGGTATGTATTCACTTTTCCTAGTAATCTTTATGTTTCTGGTGTGAGGGGATGATACCTGTCCTTCTTATCCCTGCACTCTACTAATACATGGCTACCCAATCCTCAGTGCACCTCATGTCTGCCTTCTCATGCTACATAGAATCCAGCCCTCCATATTCGGAGGGAAGAGAGTGATAGGGCTAGGGAGCCAGCTGACCTTACTTCTACATGAAAGGAGGGAGGACCAGTCGTTGAGAGGGTCCGTTCTATCTATGGATCAGAAATAATCCTGCATGTGCAGAGAGATGGGCTTTTCTGTCTCTAACTTTTAATGATTCTAATCTGTGTACACCGGGTCTGGTTATACAGCTGAGAGTAGGGCTGCATTGAAGTCAGTGACTGAAAAAGGACTGTAGAATCAGGACCTACTATAGATGTATACCAATAAGAAAAAATGGCACTTTAAAAAAGCACATTTGTGATTTTAACAGCATACATTATGCAAAGGAACGACTCACACTGGTATTGGCCCAGACATTATCCTAATCTACTAACAGTACTTTAACTCTTACCTGGCAATTATTTTGTTAAAACTATAAAAGGAAAAAAGATAGTCTGAATAAAGACTATGAAGATGATGATTTTTGTTGCCTTTTTCCTTTTGATCAAGGGGCAAAATGGCTTCGGATCTTCCGCATCAAAAATGTATATTTTTCAGCCATGTGCATGAATGCTACTATTTTAAAAAAATTATACTTGTCCTTTTGCACATTATACTCTGATGCTGCACAAAAGAATTGCGTCTCTTGTTAATAACCAACTAGAAATGTTGATTATTTTAAATTATGGAGCATAGATCAAAGAGTTCAAAGTTGAGTGCCTAAAGTTAGCCACCAAAATCTGTATTTAGACATCTGCATGGGAGTTTAAGTAAATGTTGTCCCTAATTTATTTCAATAAGACAACAAGGAATAACAGGTGAACACAGGATTTTAGTATAATTCATTGTCTAAGGTGCCAGTCCTGCCAAGATTTATGCACGTGCTTAATTTCAACTTAAAAGTTTTTGGAAGAGATATTAAACCCCTTGTTTCAGGGATAAAGCTGACCTCAAACTGCTAGAGTTCAGGAAGAAAATGAATGTGAAAGGGCTTATTATGCAGTGTTGCCATAACTGTTTTGGTCCCCAAGTTCAAGCAAGCTCCCCACAGACCAGGACACACCAACTCAAAGCAGCACCAGACCCAGCCAGAACAACAAATGCAAAATCTGCACACCTATCTCCACTGCTGCAATGATCAACACCCTACACAACACATTTTTCAAGATCCATGGGTCCTATACATGCCTGACACAACATCTGGTGTACCTCATGCAGTACACTAAATGCCTCAATAACAACTATGTGGGTGAAACCAAACAATCATTACAGTCTCAAATGAACTTACCCAGGAAAACAAAAAGAGACTAAAACACCCTATCCACCTGTAGGTGAACACTTTTCACAAAAGTGGTCACTCTATATCTGATCTGTGAGTCCTCATCCTCAAAGGAAATCTGCACAACATTTTTAAAAGACAAGCCTGGGAGCTTATATTCATAACTTTGCTGTACACCAAAAATCATGGTTTTAATAAAGACACTGGATTTATGGCTTATTACAACAATCTGTTCCCATTATCCCCCTTTTTGTTCTATGACTACAGGGGTGTTAATGGGCCACTTCATCTTGAATGGTCCCTTAGAATATGTGCTAACTGTTTATGCTAAACTATTTCTTCAACCTTGTATTTAGCTGTGACCCTCTTTTGGTACCTTTTCCAGACCTGAAGCAGAGCTTTATGTAGTTTGAAAGCTTGTCTCTCCCACCCACAGAAGTTGGTCTAATAAAATATATTCTTCACCCACCTTGTCTTTCTGAAAGGCTGATTATAACACATCTGCAGGGCACTTAGATGGATTAGGGGGACATCAGATCTGAGCCTGTATGATTATTCCTATGTCCTGTGAGAAGTCCTGCTGACTTCAGTGAGACTACTCATAGTACATAAAGTTAAGCATGCATGTAATTCTTCACTCGATCAAGGCCTGTCATGGAGAACAGTAGAACCTCAAAGTTACGAGCACTTTGGGAATGAAGATTCGTAACTCTGAAATGTAACTCTGAAGAAAACATTATGGTTGTTCTTTGAAAAGTTTACAACTAACTATTAACTTAATAAAGCTTAGAAACTTTACTAACAGAAGAAGAAAGAAGAACAGAAGAAAAATGCTGCTTTTAACCCTCTTAATTTAAATGAAACAAACACAGAAACAGTTTTCTTACCTTGTCAAATCTTTTTTTAAACTTTCCCTTTATTTTTTTGTAGTTTATGTTTAACACAGTACTGTACTGTACTTGCTCTTTTTTGGTCTCTGCTGCTGCCTGATTGCATACTTCCAGTTCCAAATGAAGCATGTGGTTGACCAGCCAGTTTGTAACTCTGGTGTTCATAACTTTGGTGTTCTACTGTAAATGTATTAGAATCTGGCTAACAGCAATCAAGTGCCTACTCTTGTTTCTATTAAAAACTTAAGACTATTACCATTTAATTCAGGGGAACAGAATGGGGCCCTAAATAAGAAATCTCATCTCTCTCCTCCAGAAGAGGACTCCGTAACAGTATAACAACTTCTGCAGTAATCCACCTACTGATATATCAGCTGTCTTCTTATGCACTGGGGACATGGGAAGAATTATTTTGGTTAATAGGATTTCTGAAATGGTAGAAAAAACAATGTTCTCACCTTTAAGACTGTTTCTCTAATTCTCGCAAAATATGCCTTGAGCACATGTTTTGCAGTCTTGGACTAAAAGAAAGTGAAACGTAAAAAGAGAGAGAGAGAGAGAGAGAGAGAGAGAAAGTACTGAGTGCTACTTTGGAGGGGAAAAAAAAAGAGATTGATTCCAGAACTCCTAGAGGCAGACACAACAATATACCTTGTGATGAGTAAAAAAATCACAAGCTCTTTCCCCTATTCTGTTATAATAATACACATTCCTGAGATACAAAACTCTCTGGTTATGACACTGGTGGGGTAGATGTCAGACACACATGTTATTTTTATATGGGAGATAAAATATGCATTGAATTCTTGTGTTGAATAATGTCTTAATACTGCATGAACTTTCCCTCCACTTACTTTCCCTTTTTCTTTTGGGTTTTAATCAGTGGCACTTTAATTTGTCTCTGAAGTGAGATTCAAAGAGCTGTAATATACTTATGTAAAATTCCATTATTTTTCCATGCTGACCCAAATTTAAAAAACCTTCTTCTATGAATATTACTTTTTAAAAAATGAATTACTGTATTAAAATACAATGTAAGTGGAGAGAGACTACACAATTTGAGGGGGAAAACATTTTGAAGAGACAAACTGCTGTTCTTTTCCTCTGATGAAAACCTTTACTGTAATGGGTGAAATTTAGGAATACTTATTCCACATAATTCAATCCCGTGGAAAGAATAATCCATTCTAAAGTCTAACCTTTTTGTGAAGTCCAATTAAACTAAGATTTGTCCTAATTCTGATACTTCTGTAATACAGCCTGAAATCATAATTGGAGGCAGTATTGTTTATTATGATCTATCCTTCATTACAGTCTTCATTACAAAATGTTATTATTTGTAGATATGATATTATTGTAGTTAAATTGCAATGTACTTCAGGTACCAAATGCACATAGTATAAAATCACTGCCTGAACCTGAAAAGTGGTCTGCTTACCCTGAAATTTCCACTACATGCTCTGCAAAATTCTCCGGAAAACTTCTATATAATTCTACAGAACACCAGCCAAATTCATCAAAGAATTGTAGCATAGCTTGTGAGAGCAGGAGATAAAGCAATCTCTGTTAAAGGTCTTCATCTGTGGAATGAGCTTCCAGAGAAGATCAGACTGAACAAAGTCTGAATGATTTTAGAAAATGCTACCTTGCCCATCTATTTGCTAAAGCTTTCCCATCCTAACCAAAATATAAAAACAAAAGCAAAGAAACAAGCAGGGTTTTCCTAGAAGCTGGAATAGGCAAAAAACCCAGAATCTTCTATGAAGTCCTTTATGGACATCAACATGTAAGTCTCATTTTCCTGTTCACCACTTCAGCTCCGGTCTCACAACGAGCTCCATGTGGGCAGACCACTGTGCTCACACAGAGCCCCACTGAATTCTATGGAATTCTGTGTGGACTCAGGTTTCCATCTGCACAGAGCTCATTTCAGGGTTGGGATCTTGGGTGTACTATATTAATGGGAGCTATAGAAATACCTGTGATAGACAGACAGCATATTGCAGACACAGCCACTCAGATCCATCCGTTTGCAGTAAACCAGAGTGTATAACAGGTAGTTCTTCTTAATCTTAGGGTGCAATCCTGCAAGCTGCTAAGCAGCATCAGCTTTCATTGACGTAAATGGGATTTACGACATCTGGCGGGAGGTGTTTAACACCTCCCTGCATCAAGACCTTTATTTATTACCGCCAAATACCTGGAAACCTAAGTCACAATTTCCCTGTTAATGAAATTGCTTCTATTATGAATTTATCAGATAATTCAAAAAAATTGGTTCCTGCATCCACATCAAATTACCTTGCTCTTTTTCAGCAAATTTCCATTGCATTCATTCTCAATAAACTGCTTGCTCTCAATATAAAAATTTCTTAATGTTCCCTGATAGCATTCACACCTTTTCTCCCACCTTCCCGCATAAGGTACACATACGAGAGAGCAGGTGATAGCAACCTAGTGTTTCACAATGCTCATGATGCTGTGCAAAGTTAACTATGGAGAGGAGGCCTCTTGCTCTTGATGTGTACCTGGAAACATACCCGTAGCTACTTATAAGAACTTGTCCTATACAATCCATATACTTGACTATGACAAAGCACTGTTCACCTTTCAAGATCCATGGATATTACACATGCCTATCACAACATGTGGTGTGGTGTACCTCATCCAATGCATTAAATGACCCAAAAACAACTATGTGGGTGAAGCCAGACAATTACTACACACTCAGATGAATTTACACAGGAAAATGATAAGAGAGGAAAACACCATATCACCTGTGGAGGAGCACTTTTCACAAAGCGATCACTCTACGTCTGACCTATCAGTCCCCATTCTCAAAGGAAACCTGCACAACACTTTCAAAAGATGAGCCTGGGAGGTTAAATTCATAACTCTGCTAGACACTAAAAATCATGGTCTGAACAGAGACACTAGATTGATGGTTTACTGCAACAATCTGTAACTCACAAACCCCCACTTTTTTGTTCTATGATTATAGAGGTGCTAAAGGGCAACTCTACATGGTGTATTCAATGGTCCCTTTTAGAATATGTGCTAACTACCTATGTTAAACAATCTGCTCCACCTTGTGTTTAGCAGTGCTCTCAGGATATGTCTACACAGCAACTAGACACCTGCAGCTGGCCCATGCCAGCTGACTCAGGCTCACGGCGGCTTGGGTTGTGGGACTGTTTCAATGCTGTTAGACATCTGGGCACAGGCTGGAGCTCGAGCCTAGGACCCTGCGAGGCTGGAGGGTCCTGGAACCCAGACATCTACACAGCAATGAAACAGCCCAACAGCCTGAGCCCCACAAGCCCTAGTCAACTTGCCTGGGCCAGCCACGGGTTCTTCTTTGTTGTGTAGACATACCCTCAGAGAATCTTTCCCAAACCTGAATAAGAGCTCTATGTAGCTTGAAAGCTTGTCTCTCTCATCAAGTTGGTCCAATAAAAGATATTACCTCACCCACCTTGTCTCTGTAAATCACAGTAGTGAGACACAAAGTGCAAGAGAACCCAAAATGAGGAAGACATGAAAAACAGTGTATGCATCTTTAAATGAGGTAGTATTAATTTACTGTACATGAAAAACATTTCCCTACAAATCTGTTTTCATGTTTCAGCATTTGGGATGTCAATAATTTGCAATAACAAACAGTCAGGGAACACTAGATCTGTTAGCAAAGGAAGGAAATCTGGGACTAAAATAAGAGAAATCCTTTGCACCGAGAGATGAAAGGTACCACATATTCAGGATCTCAACTATCAAAATTCCCAGCAACCTCCTGTGACATCAGCAGAGTTGAAATAGTTTCCCACAGCTGTAGAGAACCTGTCCAATGACTGTAATGGTAAACATAGTGATGGTGAAGCCATCCTTAAACCTATGGATGAGCAAAATGAAATCCAATGTGACACTTTTGCTGTAACAATATTGTCCAAGACAGAAATATATTAAGGGCAGAGACACAGACTTTGCATATTCATAGAATCATAGAATCGTAGGACTGGAAGGGACTTGGAAAGGTCTTCTAGTCCAGTCCTGTGCATTCAAATCAGGACCAAGCATTATCTAGACGATCCCTATCAAGTGTTTGTCCAATCTGCTTTTAAAAATCTCCAATGATGGAGATTCTACAACCTCCCTAGGCAATGTGCTTAACTATCCTGACAGTTAGGAAGTTTTTCCTAATGTCCAACCTAAACTGCCTTTGATGCAATTAAAGCCCATTTCCTCTTATCCAATCCTCAGAGGTTAACGAGAACGATTTTCCTCCCTCCTCCTTGTAACAACCTTTTATGTACTTGAAAACACTTATGTCTTGGAATCATAGAAGATTAGAGTTGGAAGGGACCTCAGGAGGTCATTGAGTCCAACCCCTGCTCAAAGCAGGGCTAACCTTAGCTAAATCATCCCAGCCAGGGCTTTGTCAAGATGTAGCTTAAAAACCTCTAAAGTTGGAGATTGCATCACCTCCCTAGGTAACCCATTCCAGTGCTTCACCACCCTCCTAGTGGAAAAACTTTTTCCTAATATCCAACCTAGACCTCCCTCACTGCAACTTGAAACCATTGCTCCTTGTTCTGTCATCTACTACCATTAAGAACAGCCTAGCTCCATCCTCCCTGGAACCCCCTTTCAGGTAGTTAAAGGCTGCTATCAAATCCCCCCTCATTCTTCTCTTTTGCAGACTAAACAAGCCCAGTTCCCTTAGCCTCTCCTCATAAGTCTTGTGCTCCAGCCCCCTAATCATTTGTGTTGCCCTCCTCTGGACTCTCTCCAACCTGTCCACATCCTTTTTCTAGTGGGGGGCCCAAAACTGGACACAATACTGCAAATGCGGCCTCACCAATGCTGAATAGAGGGGAATAATCACTTCCCTCAATCTGCTGGCAATGCTCCTACTAATGCGGCACAATATGCTATTAGCCTTCTTGGCAACCAGGACACACTGCTGACTCATATCCAGCTTCTTATCCACTGTAACCCCCAGGTCCTTTTCTGCAGAATTGCTGCCTAGCCCATCAGTCCACAGTCTGTAGCTGTGCATGGGACTCTTCTGTCCTAAGTGCAGGACTCTGCACTTGTCCTTGTTGAACCTCATCAGATTTCTTTTGGCCCAATCCTCCAATTTGTCTAAGTCATTCTGTATCCTATCTCTACCTTCCAGGGTATCTACCACTTCCCCCTAGTTTAGTGTAATCTGTAAACTTGCTGAGGGTGCAATCTCCCCCATCCTCCCCTTAATGAAAATGTTGAACAAAACCGGCCTCAGGATCGACCCCTGGGGCACGCTGCTTGTTACCGGCTGCCAGCTAGACATTGAGCCATTGATCACTACCCGTTGAGCCCGATGATCTAGCCAGATCTCTATCCATTTTATAGTCCATTCATCCAACCTATGCTTCTTTAACTTGCTGATAAGAATACTGTGGGAGACTGTATCAAAAGCTTTGCTAAAGTCAAGGTATATCACGTCCATCGCCTTCCGCAGATCCACAGAGCCAGTCACCTCTTCATAGAAGGCAATCAGGTTGGTCAGGCATGACTTTCCCTTGGTGAATCCATGTTGACTGTTCCTGATCACCTTCCTCTCTTCCAAGTGCCTTGGATTCCTTGAGGACCTGCTCCATGATTTTTTCAGGGATTGAGGTGAGGCTGACCGGTCTGTAGTTCCCTGGATCCTCTTCCCTTTCTTGAAGATGGGCATTATATTTGCCTTTTTCCAATCATCAGGGACCTTCCCCAATTGCCACGAGCTTTCAAAGATAATAGCCAACAACTCTGAAATCACATCAGCCAACTCTTTCAGCATTCTCAGATTCATTGCATCTGGCCCCATGGACTTATGTTTGTCCAATCTTTCTAAATAGTCCTGCACCTGTTCCTTCAGCACTGAGGGATGTTCACCTCCTCCCCATTCTGTGCTGCCCAGTGCAGTAGTCTGGGAGCTGACCTTGTCTGTGAAGACAGAGGCAAAAAAGGCATTGAGTACCTTAGCTTTTTCCACATCCTCTGTCACTTGGTTGCCTCCCCCATTCTGTAAGGGGCCCACACTTTCCCTAATCTTCCTCTTGTTGGTAACATACCTGTAGAAATCCTTCTTGTTCCTCTTCACGTCCTTTGCTAGTTGCAACTCCCATTGCGCTTTGGCCTTCCTGAATTCATTCCTGCATGTTCAAGCAGTATTTTTATAATCCTTCCTAGTCATCTGACCAAGCTGACCATGAGAACCAGGTCCTGTAAACTGGAAACTTTCCCCAGTTGACTGAAGAAAGCCTCATCTACCTCATTCTCCTGGTCTGGTGGTCTATAACAGACACCCACCACGACATCACCCTTATTGCTCTTGCTTCTAAGCTTAACCCAGAGACTCTCAACTGGCTTATCTCCAGTTTCAGACTGGAGCTCAGAGCAATCATAGTGCTCTCTTACATACAGTGCAACTCCTCCACCCTTTCACCCCTGCCTGTCCTTCCTGAACAGTTTATACCCATCCATGACAGCGCTCCAGTTGTGTGAGTTACCCCACCACGTCTTGGTTATTCCAGTCATATCATAGTTCCTTGACTGTGCCAGGACTTCCAATTCCTCCTGCTTGTTTCCCAGTCTTCTTGCATTTGTGTATAGGCACTTGAGATAACTGGCCAATTGCCCTACTTTCTCAGTGCAATTCAGGAGGCCTCCCCTGTTGCACCCTCCTCCTTCTGCTTCCTTCTGGTATCCCGCTTCCCCATTTACCTCCAGGCTTAGGTCCCCATCCCCCATCGAACCTAGTTTAAAGCCCTCCTCACTAGGTTAGCTAGCCTGTCCGCAAAGATACTCTTCCCTCTCTTCGTTAGGTGAATCCCGTCTCTTCCTAGTAATCCTTCTTCCTGGAACAACATCCCATGGTCGAAGAATTTAAAGCCCTCTCTCCGACACCACCTGCGTAAACATGCATTTACTTCCGCAATGTGATGGTCCCTACCTGGGCCTTTTCCTTCAACAGGGAGGATGGACGAGAACAACACTTGCACCTCAAACTCCTATATTCTTCTTCCCAGAGCCACATAGGCCACAGTGATCCACTCAAGGTCGTTCTTGGCAGTGTCATTGGTGCCCATGTGGAGAAGTAGGAAGGGGTAGTGGTCTGAGGGCTTGATAAGTCTCGGCAGTCTCTCCGTCACATCCTGAATCCTAGCTCCAGGCAAGCAGCCGAGTTTCCCGGACAAGAAGGCGGATGGATGACTCCATCCCCCTTAGGAGGGAGTCCCAGACCACCATCACCCTTCTCTTTCTCTTGGGAGTGGTGGTCGTGGAACTCCTCAGTCTTCTCTTCTCCAGACTAAACAAACACAATTTTTTCAGTCTTCCCTCATAGATCATGTTTTCTAGACCTTTAATCATTTTTGTTGCTCTTCTCTGGACTTTCTCCAATTTGTCCACATCTTTCCAGAAATGTGGCACCCAGAACTGGACAAGTACTCCAGTTGAGGCCTTATCAGCACGGAGTAGAGCAGAAGAATTACTTCTTGTGTCTTGCTTACAGCACTCCTGTGAATACATCCCAGAATGATGTTTGCTGCCCTTTTTCTTTTTTTTTTGGCAACAGTTATACTGTTGATTCATATTTAGCTTGTGATTCTCTATTACCCCCAATTCCCTTTCTGCAGTACTCCTTCGTAGGCAGTCATTTCCCATTTTATATGTGTGCAACTGTTTGTTCCTTCCTAATTGGAGTATGTTGCATTTGTCCTTATTGAATTTCATCCTTTTTACTTCAGACCATTTCTCAGGTTTGTCCAAATTGTTTTCATGTTTAATCCTAGCCTCAAAAGCACTTTCAACCCCTCCCAGCTTAGCATCATTCACAAACTTTACAAGTGTACTCTCTAATGCCATTATCTAAATCATTGATGAAGATACTGAACAGAACTTGACCCAGAACTGATTCCTGGGGACCCCACTCAATATGCCCTTCCAACTTGACTGTGAACCACTATCACTACACTCTGGGAACGGTTTTTCAGCCAATTATGCACCCACCTTATAGTAGCTCCATCTAGATTGTATTTCCCTAGTTTGTTAATGAGACAGTATCAAAATCCTTACTAACGTCAAGATTTACCACATCTATAGCTCCCCTCCTACCTATAAGGCTTGTTACCCTATTAAAGAAACTATTAGGTTGGTTTGACATGATTTGTTTTTGACCTGTTCTTGAAAATCCATGCTGACTGTTACTTAACACCTTATTATCTTCTACTTGTTTGCAAATTGATTGCTTAATTATTTGCTCCATTATCTTTCCAGGTACTGAAGTTAAGATGACTTTTCTGTAATTCCCTGGGTTGTCCTTATTTCCTTTTTTATAGATTGGCACTATATTTGCCCTTTTTTAGTCTTCTGGAATCTCTCGTCTTCCATGACTTTTTGAAGATAATCACTAATGGCTCAGATATCTCCTCAGTCAGCTTCTTGAGTATTCTAGGATGTGTTTCATCTGGCCCTGGTGACTTGAAGACATCTAACTTGTCTAAGTAATTTTTAACTTGTTCTTTCCCTATTTTAGCCTCTGATCCTACCTCATTTTCACTGGCATTAAGTTAGATGTCCAATTGCTGCTAAACTTTTTGTTGAAATCCGAAACAAAAAAGTCATTTAGCACTTCTGCCATTTCCACATTTTCTGTTATTGTTTTTCCTTCCTCATTGAGGAACGGGCTTACCCTGTCCTTGGTCTTCCTCTTACTTCTAATGTATTTGTATTTAATTAGGTTTCTTCAAAGTTTTACAGAAAAATACACCATTATATTTATCAATTAATGTTTATTAAAAAAATCCCATTATATTTATCGATTACAAAATTCTATATTAATTTAGCATTCATTATAAATTTCAAGAGATGGAGAAACCTACTTCTCTAAAGGGTATGCAAATATAAATTTCCAATGAACAGTTTAAGTGCAATCCAATTCCTTATTCTACAATAACATTTATCTTAAATGTAAAATCCTGAGTCAGCAAAAATTTCATGCGAGATTTGTGAATTATTTTGTTAAACATTTCAGATGTAGTAAATAAAAAAGGTTCTTTTTGATTTCTTTAAATTATAGATTCATTAATTTTAAGGCCAGAATAGACCCTTATGATTGGCTGGTCTGATTTTCATTACATAGGCCACCGAACCTGACCAGGTTATATCAAAAAGGAGTTCCAGGTAATCAGAGATTCTTTTCCTTCCATAGATGAGAGATTTCCATATGCTCTCCAGCAATCTCTCTCTCTCTCCTTCTCATTCAGGTATGTTTTCTATTTTGGAGACCATGGATATTCTAGATTCTTTTCCAAAAAAATAATACAAAAGAAAAATGTGAAAAAAGGCCTCTATATTTGTGATTACATCTCAAATGAAATGGAATTTGAAATTAGCATGGAAATATAAAGAGAATTTTTTTCCTCTGAAAGTCAAATTTTGGGTTTTGGAATACACTGTTGAGAAAATGGTGAATGAGTTATGAGTACGTAATATGGACTTCATTGCTATTACACACTATTGACAATAAATACTAATTATTACCATTTCTTCCCAAACGCCCACAGAACTAATATTAAATATATATATTCCAACCCATATATTTCAAAACAATAAATAAAAGTTCCAATATTACAGGAACGGGTTGCAACATTATTTCAAATTACTTTTTCAATAAACCAGAGCCTGGAATTGGCTCTTGCACTTTCACTGTTGGATTTTCAATAGGAACAATATTCAGAAGTCTCCATATTCATTGCAAGATTCCAAAATTAATCCCACAGAAAGACTTATTTTTGTTAACTTCACTTGGAATTAAATTTAATCAAATTAACACTATTTTGATTCTAAATAACAGTATCCACACAGGGATTTAATGCAATTTAACTAATCCACTTCAAATTTACACCTTTAGTTAATTTGTATTAGCTTTCCTGGATGCCCCTGTGTAGATAAGACCTACGTATCTGTACAGCGCCTAGCACAATGGGTCACTAGGTGCTACTCTAATGCAAATAATTAATAGTAATAATAGACTATCCTGGGCTACTGTGGTCATTTAAGATAACTGGGCTTCTCAAAATTATTAATCACAAGTTTATATTTATAAGTTTAAATAAATACAACACATTCACTGTCTGGTTATGTTACAACACTTAAACCTACCTTGATAAATCACTTTAGAAAGAACTAAAATTTGCATTTCAATACTGCTATACAGATGGCAATATAGTGGAGGGATGCACACACAAAAAATAATACTAATTATACAACAAAATTCACCCACACATACAGACCATTTGATTAAAAAACAGATAAGGAAAAAACAGGAGAATAAGAAGCAGAGTAAACAGCTACAAATCCTAAATCCAAAGCAGTAACAGAGATAAAGCTAAAGTTCATTCTTCCAAATAAGCTCCTGATTCAGATCTCATTTACACTAGCTTTTACATCACTGCCTTCAGTGGAGCTACTCCAGATGTATAACAGTATAAATGAGCTCAGAATCAGGCTTTGAGTTTCACAGCTGAACTTCCCCAGTTCCACAACATACGCTCCAATACACCAAGCACTAAAATAACAAGCCCCTCCTTAATCAATATCATAAAGAAGGGAAGTACAATGAAATAACAGCTTAAAGGAAACCAAATCTCTAAAATACTTACTGGATGGCTCTTGCAGCTTGCAGAGAATCAATAAAGCACAAACAATAGAACACTTTCGCCAAGCTGCTGTCATTTAAAAAAAAAAAAAAAAAGCCAAAAAATATTTTGATGTAACAAAATCTTAATCTAGCAATGGAGAGTCCCAAAAAGCTGCGTCTTAAATTTTCCACATCTCCTGATGGTGCTGGGCAGGGAGAGCAGCACTGATCATGGAGCCATTTCTTTGGGAAGCTCTGCACTGTGGCCTATGTATTTTATCTTAGCGAAAAGATACTCTTGTATAATGTGACCCATTATTATCTCACCAATGAAACCTCCATCCCAGTTTCTTATTTCCTCAGATAACTGGAAGAATACTTGGCACAGCCCCACGTGAATTATCCCCACCTGATATGGCCAAACAAGCCTCCAGGCCCCTGTGAGGCTGGTGATGAGTCTATTAAACCCATAGCTTCTGTGCTTTCTAGCTCAAGCAAACTGAAAAAAAAAATAACCTCAGATATGACCACATGCAAGTATTGGATAGGTGAACACGCTAATTCATTATTACACTCTTTCAAAGGAACGGAATAATATTTGCTACAAAATAAAAATACTGCCAGCTACATAAATGATTGTAATGATGTAAAATTCACATATAGTCTTATGTTTTTGAGGTGAATTATCAGCTATATCCTATAGACACATTCAACCCAATATAATACTCAAGGAAAACAAAATAAGTCTCATTGATTTCTCCTGCAACTATAGGGTTTGTGGGTAGCAAGTGAGTTTTAGAATCTCTGTTATTGATATAATATTTTAAAGCAGAGTAGACCTCTCCAGCGTTTCCACAATGTCCTTTCTAATACATGTGAATGTATCTGGAGGACAGATCAAACAAGACTATTTATAAGCAACACTCCAACTTAAAACCTGCAACAAAATATGAATATATATGAGTATTTAAACATGAGTCACCATATATATATATACACACTACACAAACACAATTATATCAGAGAGTTACTATTATGAAAAAATGAGTGAAACTATAGAAGAGACAAGCTTTCTCACTCACTCCTATAGGAACTCCAGAATTGCCATACCACATCATAGGAGTGGTCTACCTCTTTCAGTGTCCTTTCTTTAGCGATGGCTATGCTTCTGAGGAAGGTGCAAGAAAATCTGTACCAGGCACTTATGGAATAATCTGCACATATGAAAACTTTCCTTTAACCCACTCCCACCCTCCCACTCCCCAACAGTTACAGTATGGCTTATACCCTGACACATGATGTTTTATCTCCCTTCCAAAACTCTTGGATTTTATTTTGCCCTTAAAATATGTATTATTGTAAGCCTGGACATTTTTGATACCCTTTAACAAAGACTCTGAAGCTAAGGAATTTGCCCAAGGTCACACATTATGTCAGTAATCACTCAATTCTCAGACCTTCAAACAAGGCCATGTCCAAAGTGATTTCAAGTCACTCAAGCTCTACAAATAGAGATATCAAAGTCACTTATTTAGAGCTCATTCTCTAAGCCAAAAGTTAAAATCTAATCATTCCGGGATACTTACCTCCTTTCAAAACCAATCCATTCTAGAACTTCCCTGCTCAAAACTATAGAGGGGATGCATCCACTGGGAGTTAACACTACAATCCTTTATGTTGCCTGTAAATTGTTTTATGGAGGCAGTGACCAGCTTTTTTACACAGATATTCTATCTGTTTTATTCATATCTCTGGATCACACCCTCTCCTTCTGTAAATCAGTGGAGCTCTATTGACTTTTATGGAGTTATACTGATTTATATGAGTGAGGATCCAGCACCATACGTTTGAGATTCCATTTCAATGAATCTTGTTTCAGGATATTCTATATCTTTTCTGCTAGCATCCTCCAAGAGTCAATGAATGGGGTAACGTATTTTTGTATACACATCAATAGAAGCGAACACTGAAACTATGTGCACCTTAAAAAAACAACGAGACTGCTGTAGCACTTTAAAGACTAACAATTTTAATTTCAGCAGGCATAAGCTTTCGTGAGCCTCAGCTCGCTTCCTCAGATGCAATTGGTAGAAATGATACAGCAAATTCGGAAACATAGAAAATATATAGAAGGCAACATTTACATATCCAAGGGCATAGATAACAGTGGGGAAGCTGGGTACTTGACGCTTAATGACAACCATTGAGTAGGAAGTGAGAATGGGTCATCAGAGCAAATTACTTCTTGTAATGAGACAGACATTCCAAATCCCTGTTTAAACCCAGTTTGAATGTGTCAAGTTTGCAGATAATTTCTAACTCAGCAGTTTCTCTTTCAAAAAAACCCATTAGAAACAGACTTGAAAAAATTCTCACTTCCTACTCAATGGTTGTCATTAAGCGTCAAGTACCTGGCTTCCCCATTGTTATATATGCCCTTGGATATGTAAATGTTGCCTTCTATATATTTTTTATGTTTCCTATTTTGCTGTATCATGTCTACCAACTGCATCTGAGGAAGTGAGCTGAGGCTCACGAAAGCTTATGCCTACTGAAATTAAAATTATTAGTCTTTAAAGTGCTAAAGAACTCAAGTTGTTTTTGCTGTATACAGACTAACACGGCTACCCCCCTGGAACTCTTCTATGTGCACCTTGTTTCCATCAGTGACTTATTACCACAACTGTTCTACATCGCTAGGAGAAACTGTTTGACTAAGTGAACAGTGTGCCACACAAACCTCAAAATTTCTCCAGTAGTTGTTGCTTGAAATAATTTCAGGAATTTCGATACCATTGGGTTCCAACCCTTCTAGAATGCCAATAACTTCAATCACTTTCATCATATTCACCTTTTTTGTCCATTTGGCATTAAAGGGATTTAGAATCATATATCAATATGGCATCATGTCTTGATAATATATTTACCAACTTTCTGGCTTTCAAGTCAATCCAGAAAATCCCATTATACATTGCTTTAGTTTTCTTATCTATGCTCCAAACTACTTGTTGAAAACTGTCTAACTTTATTAAAAACATCTGTCTTTGCTGATGTTTCAGTCCTAGGTGCTCAGCTCCTACTGGGAGGCACACTTGTGGATACAATTATGATGACATGGGCCAGAATTTGGCAGTCTAATTTTCAAAACTGAGATTTAATATATAGTTTCACTTCTGCAAACTGTTTACACAGCAGAAGGGATTAGCATCAGTTGATCTTGAAATAGGAGGTTTAACAACTGTTCTGACTGGTCTTTAAAACATGCTCTCATTGGCTGCTTGAAGTACTAAGAGGTTATGCACTAGATGACAATTAAAATGTAGATAAAACCAGACCTTATTTTTTACAGAATGGGAATTATTATTAAGCATCTCCACAAATCATAGATAACAGGCATTCCAAAAATGTTTAATTGTTTTTTCCTTTCTTTCATGCTTACTGTCCTGACAAAAGGATTTTGTTATGAGGAGGGCACATCAAACAAAATTCTTCACTGGGAACTTTGCTGTAGCAATACATGCAAATACAGGGCAAACAGAAAGTTAGGAACTAGTTTGGTACCTTAATTCCAGGAATAGCTTATATTTAATGTTCACAGGAATTAAAAACATAGCAAAACTGCCCATTTATGCAATGCTATATGCCATGTAGGGAAAAAATTGCTTCATGTCCAGTTGATCACTTTATGCCCATAAGCATGAAAACTTACAGCTCTTTTAAATTTTTAATCTTGCTAGTGTGACAGCAATTATTGCTATTCAAATGTGTTTTTAAAGTTTTCCTAAACGACGATAGAATATTTTTTGGGGGATGAGGGAATGGTTGTTTTTTAAACTATTAAACATTTTTGTTGAAAGGGCAAATGTATGACAGTACTTATACTGCAACTTTTAGTTCTATGTAATTGGAAAAATGATCACAAGTAAATTTTATTTATTGACATATGCACACACCCTTACACACCCAGATCTGCACCATGGAAGTGTTCTTGAAACAAAATATGTTAGGATTTACATCAATAATATCCTGTAGTTAGGAATTCCTCAGGTTGGTTTCATGCCATAATATATTTTGTAGTTTTTTAATTTAATCAGTTATTGAAAGGTTTGGCACAGTTTTAACAGTTGTGCAATTAGGTCTAGATAAAGAGGCTGTGCAAAGACATCTAGATAAAGTAAGAACTGTCCTGGGCCTTCACTTGCAATGAACAAAATTTATAAAAAAAGTAAGTGCTTGTACAATTAGGAACTGTACTTGTGAACAAAGGTGGACAGAAAATGGGATTTTTCCTTTTGTGGAAAATTTTGAATTTTGTCCAAAAACCCCCCTGAGAACCAAAAAAATTTAAGTGGAAAACCAAAACCTTTAGGTTTCGGTTTTCTAGTGAAAAATCTAAAATGACCAAAGAAAGCAGACATTTTGACAGAAAATTGGATTTTCAAATTTTATGGTAAAAACATTTTGATAGAAAAAAATTTAACAGTTCTAGTTAGAAGTCCTATTTTGGCATTTAGTCTTGCAATTAACCAAAGGTGCAAAATTCTTGACATAACAATTTGGGGGGAGAAAAATTGCATTCACAAAAGTGGAAGCTGCTTCTAAAGATCAGGATGCTGCACATTCATTCAAGAGTGTACAACATATTGCACATTCATTCCAGAGTGACAGTTAGGTTCTGCTCTTTATCCAACTTTTGGTTTTCTGTCAGTGCCTCCATTTTAGTAGGATATGCCAATATGATCAGAACGTCTGAAAATCAAACCACTTTTATTTAGGCACCTAGATATGGACTTAGAATCCTAACTTTAGATGCCCATTTTTTAAAAAACCTCAGCCATGTACGTTTTATTTTTATGTATCCCTGTTTAAGAATCCCGGTGTTGTTTCTCAAAGCTCAGATCTACGTATAGAATAACTGAAAAAAGTGACTTTCACTGTTTCGGTCTCCCAATATTCCCATGTCAAATATGCTTAGAAAAAAATATGTTCCCTCCCATCTGTCAGTCCAACAAACAACTGGAAATCAAGCTGCATTCTTTGCTTCTCAGTTATCAGATGTCCACCAATGAAGGTTTTGCAGTCCAAATTATGCCCTCATTTAGACTGAGTTACCCATTATCATAAGTCTATGCAACCCTTACTCATGTGAGTAAACTTTTTCTCATACAAATATAGCCCTACTGAAGTTAATGGGACTATGCATGTAAGTGTGAGTCCAGTCTAGCGCTTAATAAACAGTTCTGTTGGTGATGCACATGAAGCAATAGAATCCAGCCTACTTTCTCTTAGCTGCCATTGTTCTGAAATGCTTGCAGAAATATGTCAAATTTATTTTTAAGTTTAAGTTCACTGGGCCAGGAACAGTGGCTTCCTAAGTGTTCATACAGTTTGTACAACTTGATCTTGACTGGATCCCCTGAGAGCAACCAGAATATAAACAATGAAGGAGAAGATATGACTGAATAAACTCACAAGGAACACAACTGATGGGTAATGGGGTGTAATTTGCATAGTCACTTCTTAGAGCACAACCTCATTTTCTGAGCAATATTCAGCTCTCATTGACGTTAATAAGAGTCTTGCCAGCAGCAGCAGCAGAACCTAAACTGATAGGTGATAAGGCAGTTGTGATCATACAGTCTAAAACTCACTCCTCCATCAAATCCATCTCATTCCATTGTTCTATATAGTTCAAACACAATTAAAAATCTTTTATTCTAAAGGTGTTTTCATTGTGACCAGTGCTGACCTCAAATTCATCACCTTCTCTCTCTAGCTCTACTTTTTTTTTTTTTTTTTTTTGACTCCATGAATGATGCTGTTCATTGAAGAGGTTGGTCCCTTAAAACATTTTGTAATGTATATTCAATTGTTTGATTATTATATAGAGCATCCTGAGTCCTTCAATAGGGAGTTGGGTTAGAGAGCAGAAAGGAAGCTTTACAAATAACTATAGTATTAATTATTATGATTTCTTTCATTTCTATTTTCTCCTTCCTCTCTCCAGGGGGCTGTAAGTGTGATGGTGATTCTGAATGTAGATTCACCTCTGCAGAGAAGTTTCATAGCCTGCCTCTTCTACTGGAAAATCTAAATAAATTAGGCCTCATTAGTAGGAATTTTGAGATATATATTTAATTAAAAAATAAATAATTATTACGTATACATGGTGCCAATCACACTCTTTCTAGGTATCCAAATAATGCTAGACTTGCGTCTCTGATGGGCATAACTTCTGGACGAGAGTGAGCCTAACCATATGTTCTAGACTACCACCTCCTCCTTTGTCCAGGACGCTCCACCTATGAATCCAATTCAGAAAAACACTTAACCATGTGCTTAGATCACACTGATGTCAAGCTTAAGTGTGCTAAAATTCTTTCCTGAATTGTGACCTTCTCAAAAGAGATTGGTCCTGCTTCTCCAAATGGTTTAATTTAGAATTCCAGGCTGAAATTCATCCCTCTCATGCTGGGTTTATCTACATTGACATCACCTAATTGTAAGAGGCTTCCTCACTTTTGCTGTTCCTTGGCTCAAAGGTATTTGCACTCCAATGTTTCAAACTTCAGGCTTAATTGTTTAATTGTTTCATAGTGTTGCATCTAAACTAGAAGTTTTCACACTCATTATTCCCAATGGACAGTGTGCCACTAATGAAAGTGCTTGTGTAGACGAGCACAGACGTTTTTATCAATGTGTGATCTCAGAGTAGCTCTGATGAAAGAGTGATAAAAAGTACCTGTGCTTTGTCTAGGAGCCTGACCTAGAGCCCACTGCAATCAATAGGAGCCTTTCTATTCAGTTCAATGACACTTTAAAGCTTCTTCTGGCACTAGCATCAGCTGAGTGCTACCCATTGGGAATAATGGGTAAGAACATTTCCAGTGTAGAAAAAAAGCCTAACATTCTGTTTCAGCAAAGCACTTACAAAACATTTGCCTCATTTAAAGTGTAAGTATTCCCATTGACTTCAGTGGGGATACTCACATGCTTAAAAGGTATGCACATACAAATGCTTTGCTGTCTGAGGACCTAAGAGTTGGATTAGGAATAATGAAAATTACAGAAAAATGGGAGTTGCCGGGTCCTGAGTGCTTTGAAAATCTGGCCTACAGGCCTATCTCCTTCTCCAACTGTAAAACTCAAGAGAGGGATCTTTCCAGGGAGGAAAGCTCATGGACTGTCAGCTGGAAGATGATTAGTTTTTGTTGGCACCTATCTAAAGAGAGGAATAATAAAAAATGTATGTTCAAAGGGATCAGATATTTTCCCCACAAACAAACATAATAAAAGGTCATGATGTTCTCACTGAGGATGATGATAATATTAAACACAGGCAGCAAGATTACTATGCCAGTCTGTATGCCTCACCAGAACCAGTCATAATGCAGGATGACAAAAAAGAAAACAGAGCCGGAGCCATCAATCCCGGGAGAGGAAATGTGTGTGTTTTGAAAATGAAGCCTGAGAAAGCACCAGAGGTAGATAATGTACCTGCAGAGCTGTTAAATGAGATTGACAAACACAGTACTGATCTTATGTTGTAATGATGTATGGATGACTAGAAACTGGCCAGAGGACCGGACAAAAGGAATTTTTCCGCCTTTACCATGGAGAGGTGACATAAAATGTAGGAACTATTGTACCATCTCTCTGATATAGCACACAAGCAAAATTCTTCTGTATTTAATCCAGGATCACATGAAATGAAGGACAGACACAGAATCACCACCACAAGCTGGTTTCACGGAGGGTGACAAAATCATAAATATTTCTCACAACATTGGAAGAATGCAGATAATGCAATCACCTACTAACCATGTGCTTCACTGATTACTCAAAAGCATTCTATACTGTTCAACATGACTGTCTTTTGGAGGATGCAGGCAGACATGGGGATTCAGAATCATGTCACTGAACTCATCACAAGTCTCTACAACAGTGTGAACAGCAATAAGCAACAATGAATGGTTTTCCACTGGACGGGTGTGAGACAAAGGTGTATTTTGTCTTCCAACTTGTAACACATACATAGAATTTATTATGAGACAAGCGGTGGATGGTTTTAACAAAGTGGAGGAACTGGAATTTATATTAGTGGACACCTCTTAACTGTTCTCAGATAAGCTGATGACATGATGCTCTTTACTACAATCACCGATGCAATGCAACAAATGTTAGACTCTGTAAAAACAGTCAATGAGGAATATGGATTATTCCGAATGCGATGAAAACAAAATGCATGTATGCTGACATGACTATGAAAAACAAGATGCAAGCAGATATCATGAGTAACAGACTAGCTGAAGAGGCAGGCATGAAATTTATTAACTAAGGATGCTGTTCAGAAGAAATTGGAAGACGACTAGGGATGGCTTGCTCAGCTATGGCCTCCCTTAAGAAAGTGGGGATAACCATGGCATCTTGAAATGAATGAAGGTGTGAAAAAGCCTATTTTTTTCCATAGTGGTTTTATGGATGTAAATCTTGGGAAGTTAATGCTGCTGACAAAAGGAAAATAGAAGCGTTTGAAATGTGATGCTGGCAAAGACTCCTCTGTATAACTCCTCAGTGGAAAGAAAAAGATGAATGCGTATGTTAGAAATATTACTGGAGAAAAGAAGATGCTGATGTCAAAAATCAACAGATGCAAACTTAAGTATTTTGGTAACATTAGGCATGGAGATGGAAATGACCTTCAGAAATTTAGCATGGAAGGATTGGTGGAGGGTCATTGTGGGAGAGAACAACTAGTGAGAGGGATGGACAGTGTGTCACTGCAACGTCTGCTGCTGAGTGCTTGAAGTTAGTGATGGATCATGAAGGCTTCTGAAAATTCTGTTATGATGTCATTGATTTTCAAAAATGGATAAGTTATTATCTCCTCAGCTCTGCAATGCTCTGTAGAAGGATCAGGGCTCTCCATGCAGAAGCCTTTGTGCCTCTGCTCTGGTTAAGAGGCCACTATTAGATCCCAATCCACAAGACAAGCATACAGGGCTAGGCCTTGGACAATATACCAATAGCAGCTGCCCCTTCCAAACTCACATGGTGCGGGAGATACACACAGAAAGTTCCCCACTGTGCATTTAATATTGGAAAAATGATTAGGCCTTAAGGCCTGATCCAAAGCCTGTTAAAGTCAATTGAAAGACTCCCATTGCCTTTGAATCAGTCTTCAGTGACTTACCCAAGGTCAAAAGTAAGTTTATGGCAGAGCCATAAAAGCAATCTGGGTCTCCCAACTTCTTATATCTTTACCACAAAACCACCCTTCCTTCCTTCTCTTTCATTCACATCTCTCATTTTTCAAAGGAGAAAATAATTAGGCAGTTGAGAGAAACACACTTCTCCAACTTCCCACAGCTTAGTCTGACTAAAACAAAAACACATTTTAATTATAATACTTGTTTTAACAGGAAAATGTTACGAATCTCTAGATGCATTTGGCAATGAATCACAAATTCACATATTCTTATTTTAGAATTGCACCACTGGTGATTTTAAAACAAAATTTAAAAAAAAGTGGGCTTTTTTTTTTTTTAATCTCCCCTCCACCCATGTTTGGTCTTTTAATATTGTAAAATTGCACTATCCTCCTTGACAGGTGTTACAGTCCAGTTACATTTAAACAATGTGTTCTCTCCATTTACCATTGCTTTATATTAATCTGTAATTTTTTATCTGTAGTAATGCAACCTTTGCTCCCTTCTGGAAGGAAGAGGGGTTCCATCGTAACAACAGCACTTGAGTTGGTATCTACGGACCCCCTAAAGTTAGGTACCTAGGAGTTGTCATCAAATCAACCCTTGAATATTTATACCAAAGCTATACCTTCAAAATAACAATTTTCCATTTTATTGCCTATATTATACATAATTGCATAGCCATCTTAGCTGATTTTTTCATTAATTCCAGACTACTGCTTTTTGTTGGTAGTACTAATAAAAACATTGAAAATGTGATATTAACAAAAGAGATGGAAAACATACCCTACAGTTAGGTAGAAAATCCTGACAGGAGATAGCAGGCTTTTTCTAATTACATATGCAGCGTCAAAAAAAGTGCTGCTAGCACTTAACCACCACAGTGTTCATGCAGTCACATGTCAGAGCAAGTGTCGGTTTTAATGATTTTACAATTAACATGCAATTTTACTACTCTACCGCCTGCTGATTACTCATATTAATTGTGTAACTTTAAAATATAACACTAGGCTACTGTCAGGAAGACAGAAACCAGAATCACCCAAATGTACATAGATTTATAATCCCAATTAACATTTGAAATATATAGGGATAAATTTATAAAATGTGAAGTGTTGCTTACTAAAATCTGTGTTCTGTTTCCTTAGATCTCATGATTCCATTTCTACAGCATGTTGCCAGAGGCAATATGGCTGTGAGTCAATTATATATTAACATTTATTTTTCAGTTCTTTTTTTAAAATAGATTTAACTATCTAGGTATGTATATAGCCCCTGAGTGCCTCCTGAATATTTTAAATAGAAATAACAACAGACTTCCTTTCTCTCTTTTGCTCTTTCCCCCATCCCTAGTCAGTAGCAGAAATAGCTAATTAGTATTTTGGGGGAAGAAGTTGTGTGTTCACATCTGTGATAGAGGGAACTATGTGTGTGTGTGTTTTTATGAGACGCCCTTATTGAGGGAAACCAAATAAAAAATGATCTCACTGCACATTAAACAGTGGGGGCTGTTTGGCTTGTAGGAAAAGGTGTGTGATTCCTTAAAAGACTAAATACCCGGAGAGTGACTTGTTGTGGCAGTTTCAGACCCGGTCAGTGTGGGGACACTGATCCATCCCCTGTGCCGATGACTGGAAGAGAAGGGAGACTATTTAGGTCCATACCAGTGGAGGAAAAGCCCTCCTACTTGGACCAGGTGGAGTAGCTGTAGAACATAACTATAGTCAGAGGTCATGGTTACTGAGAAAGAGGCAATCTCAGAGATACCATAGGACAAGGTGTCCAATCATATTGTGGGCTTTTGAATATCAAGATGGAGACCTTAATTTGGACTCTGTATTCAATGGGGAGGTAGTGCAGAGAAAGAGAAACACTGGGGTGATGTGCTCATGGTGATCTCTGCTGATAAGATGATAGATTGATGCTTTTTGTACCAGCTGGAGATTTTAAATGTGTGACTTTATTGCTAGATATAATGTTTTGAGATAATTGGGAATGAAGTCATGATTGTATGGATCATTGTGGTCAGTGACAATAGGTTGCAATATGAAGTTCAGCCATGGTTGGAATTGGATGGGTTTTGCATCCCCTCCAAGACTAACCTGGTTTTCAGTAGTACTGAAAGGTTCAAAATGACTGCAAGGCTGCCATCTATTCTGCAGGCAGATGATCTCAACCTGAAAAATGGTATAAAGGAAGCATGTTCCTCAAAACGCTTCTTTCTTCTACTAACATGATCCCCATATTGCCTGGGTTTGGCTTTGCACAGCTGCTCTGCATACAAAGGCTGATTTTGGGCAAGCAGTAAGAAAAGCTGAGAGATGATGCTCTTTGAGTTTGATATAAAGGAAACACAGCTACTTGTCATCTGTATAAGGCTGGCACTTCAGCCACTGTTGCCTTACCATTGCACCAAATTAATCTTTGTAGATCATTAATCTTGTTAATGTTAGGAACCTTGTTCTCCCAGGATTACAGAGAACCTTTGTTCATAGGTTACTACCATGCTAACGGGTGCCAAATAAATACTTGTAAGTGTCGGTAACACAATGTATGCTGCTATGTAGTTCAAGATACAAGATTCAAAATTTAGTGCAAAATACAAGATATTTGTGGTGTTGTCAAATTCAGTGATGTTCCGACTAACAAATACAACTCAGTCTCAGACAAAAGTTTCATGTGTAATATTCATTATTATTTTTTCTTCTGAAGTGTAACTCTTTTTGATCACCATATTACTGAGGGCTATATGCTCCCCTTTGTAATAAACAGGTGTGGAAAGTGCTATGATTTTCAAACATTTATTATGAAACTGAGCAGTATAGGATATCCTGCCACCTAGTTATGTGAAAAAATGTATATAGTAACCAGTAAAGGGAACTGGTAGAAAGACCGATTAAAAGCTATGGTACTACATTAGAGAAGATGTAGAGTACTGTTTATTACATTCAAATTCTGTGTACAAGCTATGCTCATGAAAATTAAATTCATTCCCCATTTTGGGCAATTTCATGCCCCCATGATTTTGCTTTCCATTTTATGGCAATTGATATTTTTCACATCAAATAATGTAAAAGTCACTTATGCTTTTATGATATTTTGATAAAATGATATTTTGTCTTAGCAAGATTTCATGGACATGTGATCGCAGAATAATGGCCATCAAAAACATTTTCTTTGGTCAAAACTGTTTGTGCTGACATTCTTGAGTACATAGGCTAGGTTCAGACACTCAAAGATCCTGAAGGAAAACTGTATGATTTCAACCTTATGACAAAAGCCAAGAAAGTAAAACAAAAACCTCAAACATGCACCACAAAAAATCTCTATTAAAATTTCTGCTGACATACAGAAAATATAAATCTTTAGTGGTCGTATGTAAAGTTTTATAGGACTCAGTGCATTTTCTGGGAAGCTGCACAAACTTTAAAAAGGGAAAATTCTGAGGATTTTTCATTTTGTGACAAATAGCTCATGCAGCCCCAATTTAAACTATGGACATGCCATTATAGTTGCATCCATGCATAACCACAATGTCCCTGGTCTCATGCAGCTTATAAAATTATCACATCCATCTTGTTTTCCCTTCTGTTCTTGAGACTTCTACAGGGCATGCTGTCCTACCAAAACCATTTATATTTTACTAAACAGGATCGTGATAGGAGAGCTTACTTAATCTGAAATAAAATGCCCATGTTTTACTGCTCCCAAAATATTTCTTACCCAAAGTGCTATTAGGACATCAATATTGGTGGCAGAGGGTAGAGATCACTTTCATAATAAATGTTTGAAAATCTTAGCACTTTCCACACCTGTTTATTACCCTCTGCCATTTATTAAGGAGCACAAATATTAGCTGACCCCACAGAATGCATCTATTACCTAGCTAGTGCAATATGGCATCCTCAGTACAAACGTCTAGCTGCCAACTATTGTTCATGAAGATTGTCTGTTTTTTCAACTACAGCAAAGATAAGTTGCCTAATCAAAAGACAGCCTGCCACAAAAACACCCCAAATTGTCATTTTTATGACTACAGGATGATTTAGTGAAAATCTAGCCATCATTGAGAAACAATAAGGGCAATATTGAGCATTTAAAATGGACTTTGGTATGGCTGGTTCTATCTAGCCCCCAAAATGATTGAAGTGTAACAAGGTAAACAGTGGGTTCTCTGTAGAGAGTAAATTGTATTTGATTGCTTATAAAAATAGGAGTTGGGGCAATGTATTCAGTCATATACATTATTTCAATGATATCACTGTATCTGGGTAATAAAGGTGACTATGCATTCTTGCAAACAAATAATGTCCCTATTATCAGGGCTTGTTCTAGTGTTTTTGTTTGTTTTATTACAAAAGCAGGTGTTTTGATCTGGTTTCTGTAGTCAACTACCAACTGACCAGTGAAAGGAGCCATCGGACAGCAAAGCTAAGAACAAAACCACTTCAACCAGTGTTTTCATATGTTGTCACCCTGCTGCCCTCCCCTTCCTCTTCAGGAGGTCTCCCACTGGCTACAAATGCAAATACTCATCTGAGCACACACATGTTATTTTACACATGAAAATGGATTTCCCTGCAAATGTATTGGGTTAATTTTCAGAGGCTCTTTTGAAAATTTGCCCTAACTGATTGCATTTCTGAACTGTATCTGTTTAGATTCCTTTTTCTTTACCCATTGCTGAAAAATCACATATGAATGATAATGATAATTAGAGAGTGCAAACACTTTAACTTATTTTTCTGTTTGCTGGCTCTTCCAAGAAATTGAAATAAAGTTCTGGTTGTGTCAAAGCAAAACCAACATTTTTTGGAACTTTCAGCAAATTGAAAGAGTCAGAAAAATTTAGTTTGGGGGTCAAACAAAAAGTTTCATTTGGGGGTATTTTTAATAAAAACAAATGAAATGAAGGCCTGGATTCACAAACAATGAGGTGGTGATTCCGTTTATATCATTGATTAGGGCATCCACCTGGGGTGTGAATCCCTGTTCTGGAACAGGGATTTGACTCTTGGGCTACATCCCCTTCCAAATGAGTGCACTAAGCATCTGGCTATAGATATTCTGGAGCAGGGCTATTCTCTTGTCTCTCCTGTTGAACCTGTTCCACTTTGTATAACATACTTGAATAGTAGAGAAAGAGAGTGTGAGAATGACTCTATAGCCTAGTAGGTAGGACAGTCACATGGGAGGAGGGACACCCAGGTCCCAGTCCCTCTGCTTCAATGATTATTAAATTCTTTATACAAAGTGAAAAAGTGAAACAGATTCAACAACAACAGAAATTGAGAGAGACCCACCCAGAATATTTCACAATTCATCAGCAGACATTGTTCATCCTTGCGTCTGGCGTTTCAGTAATCCATGGTAAAACAGCCATTCAAACTCAGATACGCAGAGGACCAAAAACATTTTTTAAAAACAGTTAAAGCGGGGAACAGAAAAGCTTTAGCTGTGGCATAGAAGGAAACATCAATGCGACAGGAAACAAATTGCTGAAATCTCCACCTTCTCAGATATCACCACTCTAAGACATCTCCCCTTCAATTCTGAAATCATGAAATATCAATAATTTTATGAAAATCCAGAAAATTAAGAAAAACAGGCCCTTTTTGTGAAAGTTTCCAGGTTTTTGTTTTTTGGTTTTTTAAGTTTTGATCAACATATCAACTAGCTCAACTTTTAACCTTGGAGTTTGGTTTGCATTGGTTTATTTCTGATTACATTTTCAAATCTGATTCTGCAAGTACAATAACTAGAAACTTATTCCTTTTGTTTCAGAAAGGAAACCCAAAATATACAATTTAAAAATTTTCAGATTTTTCAAAAATGTTTTGTGGAGCATTTTGAAAAAATAAAACTGAGTTTTTCCTAAAGATCACAGGTTATGCATAGTTCACGTAATAGCTGCCTAAGATTGGCTCCTGGGAAATCAAGAAAGGCATGGCCACAGGTCCCTCCATGTTTGGAAAGACCCCCAATCACCTCATGGCTGTAAGGAACTTTCTTTCTGATACAACTGAGGATGCCACAAGGTCTTTTTCAAACTGCTGCCTGCATCTAACCTGACTTCTCTACCATACTTTCATATTTGTCCCTGCCCTAAGCAACATCTGATGGTGTAGCAAGGATTTGGAATAAGATTTTCCTGGGTTTTTTCCCCTGATAAGAAGACTGATTGTCAACCCTTCTCCCCTGAAAGCAATCAGCATATTCTAACAAACAGGAGTGTTTGCTGAACCCATAAACTGAAGTCTATTAAATAATGCAGAATGGACTTTGACCTCAATTTGTACATCATTATTCACAGTAAAAATGTACTGTGTGTCAATAACAACAAAAAGAAACAAACCAAGCCTCATACACTTTTTTCACATCAATTGTGCCTTCAAATCTAAAGCATATAAGATAAAAACAATCCACATAGACTTGAAGCACAAGGAAATGACCGACTATGTCTGATTTGACACTAGTGAACTTTTACAAGTCTTAATTAATCATTTGATCAAGATAGGTACAAAACACTATGCAAAGCAAGGTGATGCATGGGACATAATCACTAACTGATGGACCTTCCAAGTAGAGTGAATGGTCCAATTCTCTTGGTAGCACTTTTAGCTTCCACAAATTCCAGTTTCTCCTCTTCCTTTCCAACTATGGTATTATAGATGCTAGCTCATATTTGTAACGTATGACATGGAGTCGTAGCACACCTTCCTATAGTAAAGTGAGCAAAAGGGAGGCAGCGGGATCAGGCAATTCTATGAAATTCACCTAATTAAATCTAACTCATCCTTCTTGCAGAGGGAAGTGGTTGAGGGGCATGGAGGAGATAAGTGGGATAGTCTCCTAAACCTGTGGATTAAGAAAGGCAGCACCACTGTCACACTGGGGCCACTTCTTCTCTTTTGCTCTTGTACCACTTCCAGCAGCATGGCCCCTACTCAGTACACAAACCCCCTTCTGAGCTATGTAAGTTAACACAAATAGCCACTTACACCTCTGAGAGGGGGTGTACTTTAAATGCAACTGCTGCCTTGGTCCTCCTCTTCCTGCTCCTCAAACCCCGAATTATGATCCCACAGATCAGAGGTAAAGAGCCTTTCACTGGTTCCAAGAAAGGGAAACTCCACTGTTTTCCTCCTCCAGTAACTCCATCCACTGGCAGGAATGTGCAGGCCCTGACACCACTCCACACATATTTATGAGTGAGAATATAGATCCCTTGTTGGTGATATTAGCTGATAACAATCTGCCTTTAAGGCAAATATGGCTGTCAAGTGAACATTGTTCTAGATGAACTTTTGAATGTTGCCATAGTACTTAATTTTATTATTTCAGTTGAAGATAAGGAACTGTGATATATTGAGGGATTTTTCTCCCTCAAACAATGATGCCTTATTCCTAAATACACAGATTGTCAATTTACACTGCTTATTATGTCTGACGTGTGGTAAAAATGTAATGAGGTCATTTCAACATACCTTACAGTACTTTAAAGTTGGAAAACAGCTTATATGAATATTGTGAGATCATATTATTGCCTGTTCCTGCTTAAAACCTGTGGGATAGGGACACTGTATATTTGCACTGAAACTTTGCTACTGACATGCTATTATCAACCCTAGAATCAAACATGCCCTAGGGCAGTATTTAACACTGAAGTTTTGCAACTACCTCCCCAATTAACTTACATATGTTTTCTTGGCTAAAATCTGATAAATAGAAGAGGTGACCTCAGATGACCTTAATTTCTCCAAGCTGGAGGCCTCAAGTCCAGCATGAAAACATTGAACAATTTTTGCAAACTGTCATCCTTTATTCTCATGAAAGGGCATGTGAACTATCATAATTTGATAAAAACAACTGATGATATTCTGTTGACTTCTGATTTTTTTCTGTTCTCAGCAGTCCAAAATAAGTGAACCAACTAAATTTCAAGACTTTAGCTTGAGAGGAAGCAACTGTCACTATATTATATTGATAACATCTTTCAAAAAAACGTATCTAAATGATTCAAAAGCATAGTAAAATGTCGTACACATTTCTGATCCCATTCTATCTAAGCATATATTCAATGCATGTAACCAATAGATAATTCTATTATGGCCAGCTCTTATTAAGACCCCAATTCAGGAAAGCATTCCTCTTAAGTAAAGCATTAAAAAACATGCTTAAGTACTTCCCTGAATCAGAGCCAAAGACACAGGGAGCCCCTGGCAGCTCCCTTCTCATCTATGGGTCTTTCCCTTTTACTTACCTATGAGAGCTCCTACTGCCTTCTGCCTGTGACCCACATGATGTGATGACATCATTTTGCCTACTTGTGAGGTTCCACAGCCTCTTGTAATGCTTATATGGATGCCATTAGCAAATTCACCGATTGGAATTGAGAAAAATGGTAGCAACAGGAAGTAAATTCAGGGACTTGCTCTACAGGAAGATACAAAAGAACTTAATCTGAGACATTAAAGTGATAGATGAAGAAAATAACTGAATGAGGTAGAGGATAAAACCTGGAGGACAGAGCAACAACTGGCAAGTTCGGTAAAGAACAATGGCAATAGAATAGAAAAAATGCAAAATGATTTTCTCATGACTGAGATAGCATAAGAAGGCTGCCAGAACTCTCTGAACTGCTGTGGGCAGCTCCTGTTGCATCGAGACACATAACTGTGTTCCACTCTGCTGCAGTTGGCTTGCAGATAATACCAGGAACACAACCTACCATGTAAGAAGTTCATGTAGGAATCCTCGTACTGGCACCAACAATACTGCAAATCCACATAGCTGAAAAAGGAAATGGAAGTGAGAAATGAAGGGATAATGGGGTAGGGAGGGAATGGCCTCCCAGTAATGAAATCCAAGGAACAGGTCTGCCTTGTCCATACAGGTCAGGATACATGACGTTATGTGATCATATAAGCAGCACAGACCTAAACCTATCAATGCATTTTCCTATTCTCCTCAAAGATGCATCAGTTTATGCCTGTATCACTGCACTGATGACTCCTGAATACATTATTTTTCAGTCCAAATGACTGCCTATCTGCTTTGTGTCCTGTATAAGGTCTCAAACCTTGAAAGTTAAATTTAAGGGCATAGTTTCTCTGAGAGTCTTTATGGGCTCTGGTTAACTAGGGGAAACAAAATTGGAAAACAATTATTGTTGTGCTGAATTCCTGCTGTTAATTCTGGAAGTCAGAGATATGTAATCTTCTTTATCTAGTCCCTAGCTTCGTCATTAGCCAACCCATGCCTAAAGTGTCTTAATTATTATACTATATAATTATTACTACACATGAATTCCAGATTGCATCAAGATATAATACTTGGCTAATGCAGAATGCTTTTCAGGGACTCTCTCCTTTGCTCATTATTTTCAACAGGGTACTGAAATGTTCTGTTCAGTTTGCCAATATTTTCACTATATTTGTAACTTGCCTTTTGTAACTTATTCCTGGTACCTAAAACCCCACCCATGTTTTGACACTTTAGATTATTAAAAACTGGTAATGTATCTGGACTACCTTTCTGGAATCATTAAGAGTTTGTCTGGTTGGGGTGGATCAGTGCTCTGAGGTGGTTCAGAGAACCCTGTTTCTTACATGCTTGGCTGTTGTGTCTTGCTCACATGCTCAAGGTCAAACTGTCCCAAGATTTGGGGTCAAAAAGGAATTTCCCCCCAGGCAGTGATCCTGAGTTTTTTGGTTTGTTTGGGTTTTTTTCTCTTGTCTTCTTCCCTTCATGCTTCCTCATGGCTCACCTACTATGATCATCTGGTCATATCTCACTTGCTCAGTTCCCTGACATTGCAGAGACTTCAGGCATTGGTGACAAGTTGGTTTTTCCTGTTCTCTGTGGCACACAGTAATTTTGTCTCATGGGGATGGAAATGCTTTAGCTTACCATAGGGGTATCTGGGTGAAATTTAACGGCCTATAATATATAGGAGGTCAGACTAGACTATCTAATGATCTCTTCTGGCCTTAAATTCTGTGAAATATCTGCCTTAGCTAGTTTGCATTCTCTTGTCCGAGTAAGATAACCTCAGGGCTGAATTTTAAAACAAGAAGATAGCAAATAAGGAGTTTAGTCTCCAGCAGGCTTAAGAGAGGAGGGAAAGAGTATGCTCTAGTGGCTCAAGCAGAGAAATAAGCCAGGAACTCCTGAGATTTAACTTTGTCTCTGACAGTGTTTCAGTTTGTGCCTTTTGATCAGTCACTTCTCCCTTCCTATCAATTTCTCCATCTATAGAAGGTGGCTAAACTTAATTAGCTTCCTCCCAGAGCTGTTTGTGAGAATCAATTCATGTTTATAAAATGTTTTGAAACATAAACAATGTATAAGTACCAAATATCATCATAGGTAGGGCTGGTAGCACTGTCTTTTAGTAAGGTTGCCTGAAAATCCCATTATAAACCCTGTTTTCAGTTTTTAATAACTTTGCTGAACTGTAACTCTTTGGACTGAAGTTTTCCATGCAAGATATCTGTCTCAGGCTGGTTTTTGTTTTGTTTCTTTTTCATGGGGTTGGAGGGAGTTTCAGCCAAGATAATTTAGCTATTTTTGAGAATGAGATTTTGGAAAAATACAAAATACAATCTTTTGATTGAGAATGTGTAGTACACCCCCATCCTTTGAAAGACAGAATTGACATTTGGCAGGGAAGTGAGCTTTCGGCCAGGGATGTACCTTTTGGTGTTCCTGTGCAAACCTGCCCAAATATTGACAAGTTATAAGTCCTTGAAATATCACAATTCACACATGCTCAGTAGGCTCTTCTTAGAGTTTAGCACCTAAAATCTCCATCCTCCATGAGCATGTTTTGGCTCCTTACACCTTCTACATGTGTCCAAATGGTGCATGCACCATCTCTCCCAGAATAACTGAGCATGCTCCATACCAGAGCTTCAAAGCAAAACTGGACTTTCCCTGTAATGGTTGCTTCCATCCTCCATGAGCATGTTTTGGCTCCTTACACCTTCTACATGTGTCCAAATGGTGCATGCACCATCTCTCCCAGAATAACTGAGCATGCTCCATACCAGAGCTTCAAAGCAAAACTGGACTTTCCCTGTAATGGTTGCTTCTTACTGCTCTAGGACAGGGCGGGGTCAGTCATTGGAGCTGAGAGCAGGACGTATGTCTCTCCTATGCTTTCAATGACTCTCCACCAAGCCACTTCTGAAGCTGCTCACCACACAAAAAGAACTACCTCTCTCCTATTGTCTAGCATGCAGAATGCAGCCCTCTGAGGGGACAAAAGCTGGGCCAGTGGGGAGGGGAAGGAGTAAAGAGGTTAGCCTTTCACAATACAATAATGTGCCCAGGCAGCCCACTCAGTCAAAAATGTCAATTGATCCAGCATACTATTTTAAGGGTATGAAGGGTGTTACTGAAACAAGAAGCCCACAATGACTACTTGCCTCTGCAGCTAATTATAGCAAACTCCTTGCCCTCTAGCTCCTCCAGGCAGGAGCCAATCACCCAGCCCCATTGCCATCTGAACCACTCAATGACAGAGGCAATGGACAGGAGAAACTCCACTGCCTCGATGCCACAAGCAATATTTTCCCCCCCTCCTGCAGCACAAGGAAAGGGGAGAGGGTGGGAGAAAGGGGAAGAAAAGGAAGCAGCCCTTTCCCTCTGCCCCCCTCACAGAAGACAAGTGGAAGGAGGAAGGGGAAGCGGAGAGAACACTGCCCTCACTGCTCCTAGTTGAGATCTTATTTCACTCACATCCCTAAGGTATCTCCACTGCTCATTGTCCTATTAAAGCCACAATCCAGCTAGCAAGGTGAGCAGCTTATGGGTGCCCAATTTTGGACCTGTGAGGTTTGATTTGAGAAGTGTTGAGCACTCACAGCTGCAAATGAAGTCAGTGGTATCTGTGCTTTGAATATATTTAACATTAGATAACACATCTTAATCTGAAAAATCAAGTTTTAGGAATATCAAATTGGGTACCCAAAATCAGTTGATATTTTTGGTCTTAATCTCTGCCTACCCTCTATACTACTTCCTCACCTCTCACAGATGAGTTACTGAATGTTTGTGAAGCACTCAGATATTATACTGATGAGAACCCTAGAAAATCTCATGAGAAAATGAATTATTCTGTCTCCATAGCAGCATCAGAATAGTGTGCAGAAAATAAGGTCGAGGACCACACCTTGAAAAATGAAGAGGAAACAAAATATTGAATAGCTACTCATTAGCTGAGCACCATCCATCCTGTTCACTGAATGAGATGATTATGTAATGAAAAACTATTATAATGCATACACACAAGGGGGCCGAATTAAGGTTGCACAGGCCAACTTCATTCTTATATTTCCTAATTTTTGAGTGCTTACCTTCGTAACCTTAATGGTGTTCTTTTAACTTGGATTTGTGTGTGTGTAATTATTAATATAATAGGAGAGCACGTGGGAAAAAAAATAGGGAAATTGGCAAATGAGGGAAACAAGGAAGACATGAGGAAATTTCAATGGGATTCAGGCACCTAATTCCCGTAGACTCCTTTAAAATTTTAGCCATAAAGACTACAGTGTCATAATAAGGAATTTTGAACTTAATGGGAAGAGAGGTGGTATTAATCACTAAACAGGGTCAACCTTTATTAAAAAAATATAGTAAATCACTGCATTCACACTATTTTGATAATGTGTTTTGGACCCTTACTAGGAAAAACTAAGTTTGTTTGATTGTTGTTTTTTTTTTTTTAACAAATTAAGGGAAGCACTCTTAGAAAGCAGCATAGCACTATCAATTATCTAGAAACACTTCATTAAATATTAAAAGGAGATGACTAAACAAGACAACATGAAGGTGAGATGCTGCAGAGAATGCATAATGGCTGTGTTGCATCACAAAGACAAGGAAGATTTCATATGTGACAGAAGTAAAGTGGCTATCCTTTTGGGGAAAACTTTGCAGGCACCAAAGGCCACTTTGGAAAAATACAAGACCTTAAGGAAGCAAAATAAGTTGGAGATTATACCTTAAATGAAGCTCTAGAAAGAGAAGATGATAAGTATTATCATCCTAAGGGTGATGGAGAAATAAAATAGCAAGGAAGGGAACAAAGGAGATGGAAGTAAACAGCTTTCGTCTCAAGGCACGATAGATATGAAATGCTAAGTCAGACAGACATATATGAAGCGCTAAGCTAGACAGACAAGAAGAGCACCAACTAGAGAGAGTAATGAGCAAGATGCTAGAAAAGGGTGAACAACAGCTCTTGCTGGTGGATTTACATTGCTACGAAGTTAAGTCAATGTTCTATAAGTGGAACGAAGGCAGCAGGAAGGCATGCTGAATTGCAGGAATGAGAACCACTGATATTAAACAGAAGTTGGATGAAATAATGGCACCAGGAGCACATAATTCATATTGGAACCAATTATAAAAAAGAGGGGGGAGGAGAGGGAATTCACTGTAAAATGGTTAAGACAAAGAACAAAACCAGGGATTTGGGTCAGAATACAAAGGCACAAACTGTAGTGGGCATCTTTCATGAGATTCTGTCTGTACTGCAAGGTAACGAGAAGAGAAAGTCCTTGAGATAAACTAGCAGCTTAAAGAAGGAAGTCTGGAGTTCATAGAAGATTGGTCTTTTACTCTATCAAAATGGGTCATCACGACAGCTCAGATAGTTCAATTCATCAACGGTGGATGCAACTTTTTAGATGGTAGACTAGCAGAACTGGTTAGGAAGGCTTTTCCTAATAAGGTTGATATGCAGGAAAGCTCTGAAGCACGTGAGTAGTGCTACTGATTTCAGTGGGATTATATATGTGTTTAAAGTATTTTGTTATATCAGGGCTTAAGAAAGGACCAAATAATGGTGGCTATAAAACACCAAATTAGGTCTAAAAGTTTGCACAGAAAAAAAGATGTGTAATGAGACACAAAAAGGTAATATTGACAATGTTAAGAAAAGTGAGAAAAACATTTGAGATGTCCAAGTTCTACATATCATTATTATTATTAAATTGTTAACATACTGAAAAACATATGGGGAATTAGCAGGAAAGGACAGATCTCTTCATACAAGGAAAGAGCTATGATTTTTGTTGGTTCTAGAAAAACAGGGTGGAAGGGGGCATAAGATTGGAATTCTGATATACTATAGAAGAATACTAAAACAGGAAGGATTAGAACTAAGAAAATGTCAAGGTGGTGGAGCACTGTACATGAGAATTCAAGCACAAAATAAAGAAGGCCAGAAACATACAGCACTAGGAGTAAGTTATAGAACACCTAATTCAGGGAAAAAGGGAAAATGACATAACTTACTGAGATAGGAACAATAATGTAAAAAAGTTAAGATACCTTAATAAAGTCTAACATGTCATCTACTGGAAAATATATACAGTGGGCAATTTGTCAAATAAATATTTATACTTTGTTATTCCAAAAGAATGGAATTAAAAACAAGGGGCCAACACAACTCTGGATTTGATATTAAAACAAAATTAGTACCTGAAAATGAGGGAAAATTGATTAATTAGTGACCATAAATAGATCACATTTATGGTACAATAAAGAGTTAAAAATCAAGCAATATAGACTGAATACTTTAAAATATCAAATTTAGGTAAGTTTTGTCACAGTAAACAAAATAATATTAAAAGAAATTCAGAATTTAAAGGAAAGAGGATAGAAGGAGGATGTATTCACAGTACTAGAAGCTCAAAAGGTAAACATCAGGAAATTTTACAAATACAAAGATGATTAAAAACAACAACATTGACCTAAAGAATAATTTGTGAAAGCAAAGGCGCATAAGGATGAAATGTACTTAGGGAATAAAAATCACTCCCTTTCTTTGATTCAGAGAATGACTGTCTGGATTCTGATAGATAATTTAAAAACATTTAAGATTTACCAGAATGGAATGCAGGCTTTTAAAGAAGTTGTTGTGTTTTTTTGTTAGCATGACTATTAAGTTGATTAAATGTTTCATTTTGCTCTTTTCCTTTTGTTGAAAACAGTTTTAGGTAGTTTCCCTTTCTAGAAACTAGCAAATTTTCCACAGATCTACTCTTTGAATGCAGATATTATTTTGCATATAGATGATTTTCTTCCTTGGTTGTATCAATCTAGTCTATACTTCTTATGACAGAGAATCCACCACATCCCTTGGTAAGTTGTTTCAATGATTAATTACCCTCACTTTTTAAATGTGTGTGCCGTCTAGCTTCACTTTCCAGTCATTGGATCTTTTTATAATTTAGATATCTAGTCTAAAGAGCCCTCTACAATCAGAAATCTACTTCCTACAAAAGTACCTGTTAGACAGTGATCGACTGAACTCTTAACCTTCTCTTGAATAAACCATATAGATTGAGCTTCTTAAGTGTCTCACCATATGGCAAGTTTTCTAGACTTGTAGCTCTTCTCTCATCTAATTTCTGAACTTTTCCATAGTAAATATATCCTGTCAAATTATGTGAACAGTACTGTTGTTACCTATGCAGCATAAACCTAGGGCTGATCCTACATTCTGTGCAAACATAACTGTTATTGAAGCTGGTAGCAAATGGGTGTCAGGGCCCTTAAATGAGGAATCTGGGGGCATTTTTCTGAAAATAACCAGTAATGAAACTTCATGTGTAAAAAAAACTTTGTAATAAGTGACTTATGCAAACATTTATTTTTCAGCTTAGATTTCTTTCTTTAAAAAAAATGAAAGTACCATTATTATTTATATTTCTATAGCACCCTAACTGTGCATGGTTCTTTACAGATAAATTATAAAAGCCTACAATTTGTGGCTCCAGTCCTTCAATGAGATACAGGTAGGCACATCTTTGTGCCGTGTGGAGCTCTGTTTACTTCAGTGGGGGCTCTGTGTGGGTGAAAGGGTCCAACTATGCACAACTCACTGCAAACAAGGGACATGTACAAACACAGGGGAGTTGGGGGTGGACTAATGAGGAGAGAAGGACAAGGGGTGTCATGATAAGATATTGTGTTGTTGAAAGTGTTGGTGCACACCTCCTGAGGGTTAGGATATTTTTTGTTAAATATTTTACTTTCTTTCCCTCTCCCCTCATTCATTCCAAACATACGCACGTTGTCACAGAGACAAGTTCTAGGAGTAAAAGAAACAACCCAGAGCATCACGTCCATACATGAATCTCCCACAGCTTGCTGAAACGGGGGAATTCCATTAACTACTATTGTCCACATCATGGAAAAGGGATCCACACAGTCTGGAGGCTGGAAGAAAGAGAGGGAGGATAACGCTATAGCTGCGCCAGGTTTTTACTGGGAGTGAACAGTGCTGAGATCTATGTTAGCTCCCTAGAGTTCCCCACACAACTTCAGGGAAGCCACAGGGAACTCAGCCAGTGACTCAGCATGATTCTTGTCAATGGGAGAAGGGTACAAAGGAGCCATGAAGCTAGCCATATAGCCATATAGCTCCTGCCTTCATAGAACTGGGAGTGCCTGAGGTTCAGCTCTTTCACATCTCTGATTTCTGTGCCCTACCATTGGGCTTCTCCCTGTGTTGTTTGCCCACTAGGATCTTATCCTTAAGTTTCACCCTGACTAGTAAGAGGACCAAGTTAGCTTTGTTTCTTATTTAACTTATTCCTTTAAATCACTAACTATTCTAATGCAACTGTTTTTTATAGATATCACAGGTTTAAATTACTCCCCCCACCACAAGTCCCTCCCCAAATGAAATGTTTTTGGCCAGCTTTACAAGTTACATTACATGCTCTTTTAAAGAATTAAATTCAACTGTGATCAAATCTTCCAAGGACCCCAAAATGAGGAGTATATAACAGCATGGCCACCATCGGAGCATCCCCTCATGGCCAGAGGGTGCTTTTCAGCACCCCACCTCAGTTTCTGTTTTGGACTTCTCTGGAACTCCACAGTCCAAAGGTAAATAAAACATTCCTCTTCTGGGGTCCAAGTTATTTAGTCCTGACACACAATGGCCTCCAGACCCTAACTTCAGTGCATTGTCTCTCTGCCCAGGGTAGATAGGTCCCAGATCTCCTTCCCAAAACTAGGGTCACAGATCAGAGTCTTTTCCCACTTTGGTAGGGAATCGCCAGCCCTCCTTGCAAGAGCTGGGATCACAGTTCTTTCACTCACAATAGCCCCCAACTCTCCCTCAGGCATTTTCCTTATAAGAAGCCTGATTGGGTCGACTGACCCACCAGTCATATGATCTTCATTTTACCCCAACCAGGGAAGATGAGTTAAGCTTGTCACTGGTGAACTAAGGCCCATCTCCCCTTTAGGGATCAGCCACCCTGCAACAGCTCTTCCTCCCGGAGCTAATTTGCTAATCCTTAGGTAAAGTCTCTGTAGTCCCAATCTCATTTGCTTTTTGTGCATCTTGACAATGTGCCTCTCAGACTGCAACTTTTCTAGCTCTCCTCTCAGCTGGATACCTTCCAGGAGAAGCTGCACTCTCTCCTGAGCTACTTCCATCTCTACTGCCTGGATAGTGATGGAGAGCTCCTTTCATCCAGGGTCAGCTGCCAACTTTCCTACATGGCCACTAGTTCTCTATGGTAGGTACTTCTTTGTGAGACACCTAGACTTTCCCAGTGTTGTATTGCTAGATTTGGCAGTTGTAGAAGGTGCTGCCATACGTGCAGCTCCCCTCACAGACACTGATCTTGCTCTGCCCTTTGTTAAGAGTTCCTGTGCTCTGGTCACACATTTCCAAGACTGTCCTTCTCTGCTGCTTGATATCCTCTTCCCGTGCTTGCAGTTCCTCTGCTTTTCTAATGAGCTGTCACTCAGCTCATTAGCCTTTTCGTCCATTCTAAGCTTAATCTAGTCCACTTGGTCTCTTAGCCTTTCCAGCTCATTTTTCCGACCCAGTTTCCTCTGCCCACTCTTCAGTGGGGAAAGGACCTACCTTTCTGGTCCTTGCCCTTCTCGCAGTAGATTATAGCATTTCTCTATTCTGTGGGGTTCTGCCTGCTTCTTGGCCTTTGTCTCCTCTGGGTTGGCATCTGCTGCACCCTCTACCCTTTGACCTCTCTAGCTGCAGAATTATCTCCCTTGCTTTGCAGGGTTCTCCATCACAGGTTCTTCAAGTGCAGACCCACCTAAGGTACCCATCCTTTCCTCACTTAAAGCATTTGAGTTGTCTTCTTCCCCTCCTGGCCTCTCCCTCAGCATTCCTCCATTTCTGGCCTGACTAACTCCACGACTCATGTTGCCACCTAGGGCATTCAAATTGTTCATGTCCTGCTTTCTTACACTGCAAACAGGACTCCAGTACATACCCCTCCTGATATTGGTGGGCCTCCTGCCACTGATTCTGCTGGGCTGCCCACAGAACCTCTGGCTGCCTCTGCTGACCCTGCAAAAGATACAAGAGGACAGCCTGGATCTACTGGTGTTGCTAAAGGTACTGTATTATCTTCTTCACCTTGCTTTCTACCATTACACTGTATTCCTCCTTGAAAGGAGAGGTCTCACTGATCCTGCACTCTACCCCAGAGTGACAGCCACCAATAGCCCCCTGCAGCATCCTGTCTCAATTTCCCTTTTTGGATTCCTCAAGAGCTCCACATTATAATCCAAAGATAATTGAAACACTCCTCTTCAGCGGTCCAATTTATTTACTCCTGACACACAGCAGCCCTCCAGGCCTCAATCCTAGTTCAATATCTCACTCTCTCTCCTTAGACGGGGAGTTCCTAGCTCTCCTGTCCATAGCTGCAACACAGCTCCTTCATTCTGTACAGGCCCTCTCAGCTCTCCCTTATAAGAAGTCTGACTGGGTCACCTGACCCACTGGTCACATAATCTTCATTTTTCTCACCTGAGGAGGTGAGTTAAACTAGTCACAAATGGACTGAAGCCTATCTCCCCTTAAGGGTGCCAGCTATGCTGTGACCCTAACATATAGGAAAAAGCAAACTAAATATCAGACCATATCACGTGAAAAGAGTCAATGCTACTTTGCAGGGAGTCACATGAAAAACTAGGAAGATAAAATGCCTCGCTAAATAGCCTTGTGTAGTCACAATTAGTATATTGTATGAGATCATCCTAGAGTTTTGGAAAGATTAAAAAGCAAACAGAAAGAAAAATGATACAGGGTTGGAAGAAAAGACATGTTTCAAAGCTGTGTATTTGCATTTAGGGCTAACTCTACTTTGTAGCATTTTGAAGTGCAAGGATTGAAGCCTGGAGGGAAAAGGGTTTAGGAGCTGCTTCCCCATGCAGGTAACCATATAGGATCTTTCCATGGAATTTAAGCATAGTTGGAGAGGCAGTCTGATACTGTGCCAGCCTGTGCATCAAGGAAGTATGGTTTGTGGCTTGGGGAGTGTGTTCAATTATCAGCTAGCTTCTGTCCTAAAAGATGAATACAGTAGAGGTTGTTGGGGATCAAGTGAAGAAAAAAACACAACAGAGCAATTAAGAACGGCTTTCACTAGGTGCAGACCATAGAGATCGATCCAAAAGAGAGAGGGGATTAGCGACAAGTATCAGATTAGGATCATCGAGAGGAAGGGAAGAATGGGATCAGGATTACAAAGAGGCAATGAATGGGCTGGACAATTTCAGTTCTTCATGTACAGATCTTGTTATGGGCAAATAGAGTGTTCAGAAAATTGAGCAATGCAGTATGGAACCTTTCATCACTAGGTCACTGATTCTGATCTAGCTTTGGTTGGTAATGACTGAAAATGCTTTATGATAAGACTGCTGCACTATGATTTATGTGAAACAACGTGACAGTCTCACTCCAGCTACTTGTAGATAGAAGCTCACATAAAAGAAAAGCCATCCTCACAATTGCTTTTTATTGGCATCCTTGACTTAGTCTCAGCAATGATTGCATGGGCATGGTAAGCGAACTACCTCAGAATCCTAGAATTCGTCCCTTAGGATCTTGGCTGAGGCAAGTGATAGAGGAAGCTCGTGGTGCCACAATCCATGTGGCACCTGTTTTGTGGATAAACAGAGGGCTTCAGCCTTCATGTTCTCAAAATAGCACCTTTCCCCTCAAAAGGAAAAAGAATGTTCATTTTCAGGCATGCTACGGTTATAAAGCTCAGTTTCCATTTTAATTTTTATTGGCTGTTTTTATATATTAATTAATAAAACTGCAAATATGTCCACTACATGTAAGAGAGATTTTATAAACATTCAGCACCCAATCACAAGAGTCAGCAGTAAACTGCTATACTTAGAATAGGTTATACAGGAGTGTATTAATCACAGTTGGGAACTAAACGTTGGTGCCCAAGGTGTCACCATTAGACATTAAGGGATGTTTTAGGATACAACAGGTTTCTATTATCGTTACAGGAAATCTGTTTTACTTCCTATTCATTAACATGAAGTTAGCAGAAGTTCATTAACAGAAGTGTGCCTATATAATATCCTATTTTTTTTTCTTTTGTGGCATTTGGCAGTTGATCTGGATGACTTCGATACTGGTATTATTGCCTGTGTACAGGACACTAGTGGTGCCTGTGACTCAACTACCTAGTGATGATACCTTAGAGAACCATCCTTTCCTAGCACTACTGCTCCATATTTAGGAGGCCTCCGGGGGTGAGAGGGATATTGCTGGATATGATCCTTTTGTTAAATCTGTCAATCTTACTTCACAACTCACCGACTTTATTTGGTGTGTCAGCTGGGCGCCATCATATCATTAAACTTTGTCTCTCTTTGGTATTTTTACACCCCACATTTGCAAAAATTATTCCCTCCAAACTTCTGAAAAGGTTTGTTGCTTCAAGTGCCAAAGCCTCCATCCCACATAATAAATTATGGCATGTGGCCATGCTACCTCCTGTTATTAACCTATCTGGTTTCATACACTAAACAGGCTGTGCTATGTCAGGACTACTCCTCTTTCTGAGTCGGTAGGAATCAAGGTTTTAGATGACACTGTGATGGATGAGATGTAAAACTGGCTTCCTGACTGCCTGTTCTGGAATGTGCCATAGATCTTTCCTTACAACAAGGCCAACATTAGCCATGTTGTCCTGAAGAATTTCCTCTCTGCCTTTCTAAACTCCTCCTGCAGATTCTATTAGATATGATATTCTTCACTTCTTATCCTAAATTATTGCACAGTGTTGGGTGCTGTTAAACTGTTGCCATGTTTCAGACCAAAGGTAGCTGGACAATAGTATCAGGTAAATAGATTTCTGCAATAAAAGTCAGCTAAAAAGAACATCATTACTAGTATAGCTTTTTCTTGTAATCAATTGCTTTTGCTTCCAGAAGGGTGTTATGTAACCATAAATGAGATGTGTCCAAGAGACAATCCATGTATTAAAATATGGTGCATGCTATCAAAAAATTTGAGAACTTCTTAATCTCAAAAATGAACTTGACAGTCAAAGGAGGATACCATATACAGCAGGAAGAAGAGGGGCAAGGAAGAACATGGGTTATAGGAATATATGTATATGCCTTTACTCAGGTTAATCCTATTAGATGTCAATTCACCAGTATGAGGCTCTTTTATTTCAATTTTGCCTTGTTGCATGTTCATGTTTATGTCTCCTTTAGAGAGCCACAAATGTTGGAGAGGAATAACAACTGGTCTCTGCAGACTCATTCACCTACTCCATTACAGAGGCACAGATGAGCAACTACACTATGCATTCTCAAAATAGGCTTTGCATGACATCTCCAGCCACCACTTGTGCCACCACTAGCCATCCTCAGCAACCAGCACTGTTAGATGAATCAGCTTCTAAGCTTGCTGCATGTATTATCAATCCCCTGTGCTTTCCCCCAAACCTTGATTCCACATCTTTGCTCATGTTTCACCTAATCTAGCAGCATTCAGAGAAACCTTTAAAACCCAGGCCTCCAGCCAATTCAGTTCCATTTCATCTCTCATAGTGCAAAATGCTAATCCAGCAATCTTTCCATCTCATCAAGAGGCTGTTTAGGTGGATCAGTGGCCAGATACAATATATAGCTGACTAGTAAGACTGTCCTGTCTTGGCATTTACAGTTTTCAAAGGTTGTCTGTTCTTTTGTTAGTTAAAAACCTTTTTGAAGAGGGTGAAAACATAAAACAACAATAGGTCAGTAGCCTGGAGTCCAGTTTCTTCAGCCACCATTTTATTTCCCTGTGTTTATCTCTGGGCCGCTTGCTTTCTATAACTTTCTCTTACTCAGTATTTGTATAGTCCACAATTGTATAGGATCTAATCCCATGAACCATGGGTTAGCAAGGCTCAGGTCCTTGTCCATTAACCATCCTAGTTGTAACTTTGGGATTAGGGATTTGTTGATCTCTGTGGAGTCTGACGTTTCCTGAACTTTTCCAACAATTTTTGATGTTTGCTAAACTTGTTAAGATATTGCAAAGCCTTTTATTCCATTATCTTTTTTCTCCTGACAGAGATTCAGTTAGAAACTACATGATTATCTGCATAAAAGGACTCCTGTGCTCTGCATTAGGAGTAAAAAAAACAACCAGTTTCCTTACCTTTCAAAAAAGACTAGAATGGCACAAGTGAATATCATATATTCAATACGCACATACGCATTTCTGAGAGACTACGTAAATAGGTTTGCTCATCCCTATATTTATAATAGACACATAGGTATGTGGTGGCCACCATATTACAGGTTATAGTCCAGTACTTAACATGAGTTGGCTTTAGGGGTTTTCTTTTTCATGTCACATAGGAAACTACAGGAAGCTGAGAAAGGGAATATTCAGTTCACTAGACATACCACTTTCCGCATTATATCAAAATATTAAACTTGTAATGTTTTCATCCTTGTTTACATGAAGACCATTTGTTGGTGCATGACATTTCTCTTTTAGAACTCTTTGTTTCCATATTTTTTTATTAGCCTGCAAATGATTACTCAACAAAAATCTCTTACAAGATCCATATTTACATTAATATCCATGTAGCAAACCTAATTGAGCAACAGAAGAGCTGTTGTTGTTCTGTTATTGATGTCTTGGCTGTATCATGAACGCAGCAATTTAGCACAAGGCTATAAATAGAAGAATACAGTGGATGGAACTGGCTGGTCTTGTGTTTTTAATATTCCCTTCAGGGTAAAGTATGACATAACCTAATTACAGTGGTAGAGCTTTCAGTGTAGGGAAAATTGTTGTTATTCCATCTGACAATCAAGTAATTAGCTTCTCTCCTGGATGTTTTACTGGATGTTACTAATTAAGTCATCCACTGGCATTTATAAAATTCAGCAAAGGTTCTGCTGTTATAAAAGTTAAAGTTCATAACATGATCAGTTTTTTTAAGAATTCATATTCTGGGCCAGATTTAATCCAACACCTGTGGGGGCACATATAGGGTAGGAGTCTTCTATTACTATATTCCTGTTTTCTGTATAGGACCGGAGCACAATTTGCAATCCTTGCATTTCCCTGAGGCCAGTGGTGCTCCTAGCTAGTGCTGGTGCTTGTTAGTTACACCCTTTGGAGTAAGTATGAGATGGCAGGGACATGCAACTGGGTGGGCTTAGAGGGAAACACTCCATGAGGGCCTGATCCTGCAATGGAGTATGGAAGCTAAGATTACTTCATGTACATCAGAGTTCAGGATAGATGTCTGGAAGAGTAGTGCAATGTCTATGCTTCCCAGAAGCTTTGTGAGCCCTGCTTGAGGCATAAAGCCTGCAGATCTCCCACACAGATCAGGTGTCACAACCCGCCCTAAAACAGGGCTAGGAGTTCACACTATAATTAAGCCCTACGTGTACAATTAAAGTAAATGTGTGTCTATTTATTTATTTTCCCTTCAGTGCAGATAATAAGGCTTGTATTACCTTTCCTTAAGTAATTTACTGGAAGAAAATATAAAACATTTGATGCTTTCTAAAACCAACACAACAGACCCAATCTGGCAGTCCTCTGTCATTCAGAAAGCCCACTGACTGTACACAGTAAGGATTGCATGATCTGTCACACTGGCTGTGCACCACATCTTACTGGTTCATAATATTCACAGTTAAAATTTTGTCCTCATTTGCATCCCTCCTGCCTCACCAAAAATCACTGAATGCCTTAAAAAATATTCCTTTTGCTTCTTAACCATTGGATAAGGTATTCACCATCAGTCTTCCCATATTGTACCTTTATAGCAGTATAAATATAGACTGAAAGTTCTTAAATGCACTGATCATATGTTGGCATTTTCCCCTGTATTAAACATATTTTAAAACAATACACTTATTACAAAATCTTTGTAAACTAACACTGTTGTAATATAATCATTTAATCCAAATCATCTGAATATTTGTTAAGCAGAATTACAGATACTTAAAGGTTAAGGAGAAACACTATGAAATCTGAAAAAGCAATATTTCTGCCCTCTCCTACAACAGTTCTGTAAACAAGAGAGATCTAAAGACAGGAATGCACTTCTCTGAAAGTAAATGCTGGAAAGAATTCATTTATAAATGCCGATAATTTCATTGTAGAGCACATCCACTGAAATTAAAATTCTTTTTTTCACTACACAAGATCTATTGTTAAAGCAGACTTAAGTCATTTTTAAGACGAATAAAAAGTATAATCACATATTCACTGCTCAGGCACAGTCTTTCCCTTTGTCATTGTTGCAAAACCTGCATTACACCTTGGAGTCAGTAGTCTGATTCTGTCTGTATTTAAAGCTGTGGATACTGACTATTGCTGTTTTTAGCACAGCTCTTGTTGCTTAAATCTAGTCAAGACAAATTATACCTGGGCTCTGTTTGCAGTAGTAGGAGCACTTCAGTGTACAAATCCTTTGATAGTTAGATTACACTTGTCTTGCTACTTCAGTGTAAATATAATTTGAGAGGCTTGTTGCTTGTTTCTGGTAAGTGTTGTGAGTTGAAGATGAAAATATGCCACACTGACTTGTTGGTTCTACTTGAAAAAAGACATAGAGCTGTCACTACCATGAAAGAAGAAAATGGTTCATCTTCCCCATTAAGCTCTAAGGACTTACAAGATCTGCTGTTTTTCCAAAGTTTCAAGTACTTTTTGTTCAGTAACTATGTACAACTTCAAAATAAGAGTTGCTTTGGGCTCTGTTTTTTTAATGGCATTGAAGTATCATTGTACCAGGGAGTTTTCTCGAAAATGATGGTGGAAAACAATTTGTTGCCACATATTAGAATTTAAAACTAAATACACTAGCCAGAAAGGAGGTCATGAGAAATAGCCATTGAGAGAGAATTCCTTCCTCCTAAAAAACAACAAGCCTGATATTACCTTCCTGTATTTTGAAATGAATTGAACTTTGCACATAGAGAATCTAGAGGGTACTAGAAAGAAAGTAGCTATTCAATTCAGGCTGCTCATGTCAGGCTGAGTCTGTTTCTATGAAGTAGCTGTTGAATCTTTTCTTTACATTATGCTGTTCCTTAGAAAACCTTTTCTTCTGACACACCTGTGCTGCACTGGCTATCTATATCTGAAGATAAAGTGTCATCGCAGTTCCTATTAATATTGATTAATTTAATGATCTGCTGTATTTCCATTCAAAACCATAAATACAGGTGCACATGGTATATTTTGGTCAAATTTGGTGTTGAATACAGATTTTATTCTCTCATTAAAGAGAGTGTGTGGATTTACAATGAACACAAATTAGCACCAACAGTAGATTGGAATATAAATCCTGCATGGATTGTTGACAGAAGAGTCCAGTTATTATGCAAATTCTCAGACCTAGAAAAAAAAGTTAGTCCATTTAGCAATAACCACAGTGGTCATGGCCTCCAGGTTAAGATCCACCTGTACTAATACTTTCACACATAATAAAAATAAAACAGGAGATGCACATGAAGGGCAGGATGCTGACTGGTGTTGTAGGTGTTAACAAAGAGAGAGTGGCCAGAAGATTTCCCCCTTTTTATGTCCTCACTCAGGGGCATATTCACTCAGGCAAAGATTGTCAGGTACTAGCACTGCTCCCTGTTCCATTTGGGGTGGCAGTGCCATGGCTCTGATCCCTTCTGCACTGGTCAACCACATACAGTAGTGCCTACATAATGGCCAACACCAGTGTGATGTTCAGTGATCACTAAGAGCCAAAGAGTCTGAAAGAGGTCTGCTTCATTCACTGTCTAAGCACTAACTAATCAGCATTGCATAAAGCTTCTGCATAACATAACAACTAGATTTTGCCAGGCCTCTTAAAGGTACAGTTCCCCACAACCAAGGATTAAACCTGTGATATCCAGAGTTGAAAGCACAAGCCGAGCTAGAGAAGCTGGCTGTCTAGTTAAAAGCTGTAATAAACAACCGTATCCTCTGTGGAACAGACACAGATGAGGGCACACATTGAGTCCCCTTTAAGGAGCATATGAAGAGTTGTGTTCCCACTGTATGTTTGGGTGCTCCTAGGGACATTAGTCTTGCATTCTGCATGGATTTAAAAGCATGATAAAACCCACTAGGATTATCATCCTTCATATACTGTCATGTATGTATAACAGCAGAATCAAGAATATAAATGATGAATAATTATATTAGTAATTGACACCCAAAGCAGCTCTCCTTATAAAATCTGAACTGTAGTTTCAACAAGCCCATTTCAATACCTATTATGAGTTTCAATTGTATAATTTTTTTTGTATGTCAAATGATACAGAATTTTCTTGAATATATTATTACCAGATATACAGGAGCCAAATAGAGACACCGGAAAAATATACAGAAACCAAATCTGCTCCACCACTCTTTCCCATCCTTCCATGATACCATTGATCAATCCAGCACTATCAATATCTATACTCTCTATAATCTGTTATCTAAAGTCTATAGCAATTTGTTTGACTGTATCTAAAATTTACTTAAATTGTATTAAATTGGGATGTGTCGTAAGCCGGTGGCACCGTCTGGCCGGGATGTCACAACCCTTCCTCGGGCCGAGGCTCCGAGGAAGGCCACAGCATCTCCCTTTCGGGGGAATAAGCCTGTTCATAAGTCGTCAGCCCATCCCACTGGGGGCCAGGGCTAAAAAGTGGTCTGGTGCCCCCAGTCCTCAGGCAGGGGGGGACAGCCCAAGTAGTCTATGGCCCCCGCCTTCCCACAGGCGGGGCTGTTAAAGTAGTCTGGTGCCTCCAGCCCTCAGGCAGGGCAGGGAAGGTAAGCAGTTTGCAGTCCCTGGCCTGCAAGCTGGGCAGGGCTGGTTGGGTAGTCAGCAGCCCCTGGCCTTCCCACAGGCGGGGCTTGTCCAATAGTCTGTGGTATATCCGGGTGGTCCTCCCGGGGGTTGCGGTGAAAGTCGTAGTGAAGGTTTCCACCAAGTGTATTGCCAGTCGCCTCTGGGTCTCCGTTAAGACGCTACCGAGCTGAGGTTCTCCAGGGACCTCCTTCTTGTGGATCTGTGGGCCTAGGTCCGGATCCGGGGGGTGAAGGTTGATGAGCAAACACTCCTGCTCACACCAAAGCTTCAACAGGTTCAGATGGTATATCTACTTTTTCTTCCACTGGTCTGGTTGACGGACCTCATAATTCACTGGGCCGACCTGTCTAATGATGTCATATGGCCCCTGCCATCAGGCCAGTAGCTTGGACTCAGCAGAGGGCAATAAAACAAGGACCTGGTCACCCAACTCAAAGAAGAGGGTCCGTGCTCCCTGGTTATACGTCCAGGCCTGTGTGATCTCAGCAGTGGGCATCCTTTCCTGGGCGAGTGTCCCGGCCTGTTGAAGGTGTTCCCGGAGGTCCAGGACATACTGAAGCAGTCCCTTCGCCGGTGACAGGGCCTGCTTCCACTGTTCCCACATGAGGTCCAGGATCCCCCTTGGCTGGCGGCTGTATAGCAGTTCAAATGGGGAGAACTGAGTGAAGGCCTGGGGGACTTCCCGGATGGCAAGGAGAAAAGGGGGAGGAGGATCAGTTGGTCCCACTGCCACAAACCCTCCGGAGGGAACTTCCAGAGCATATGCTTCAGTATCCGATTCAATCGCTCCACTAACCCATCGGTCTGGGGGTGATATCAAGGTCCGGAGCTTCCGGACCCCGAGGATGTCGCATACCTCCCGAAACAGCCAGGAGATAAAATTAGTTCCCTGGTCCATCAGGGGCTCCCGCGGTAGTCCCACCCTTGCGAAAACCTTGACCAATTCACCAGCAACCATCCAGGCAGTTGCATTCTTTAAAGGGATGGCCTCCGGGAATCGGGTGGCGTAGTCCATATGGATCAGGAGATACTGGTATCCTGCCACACTTGGTTCCAGGGGCCCAACCAGGTCTATAGCCACCCATTCGAATGGTGTCCCAATCAGGGGGAGAGGCACAAGCGGGGCCTGCAGAACTCCTGTCGGAACTGCAAGTTGGCATTCTGGGCAGGAGGCACAGTAGTCCTGGACCTCCCGGTGCACACCAGGCCATTAAAAATGGGTTAGTATCCAGGCTAGGGTCTTATCGTGGCCTGTGGCTGGGATGTCATCAGCCAATCTCATCACGGCCTTCCGGTGGGTCTGCAGCACTACGAGCTGGGCATGGGGGGTCCGAGTCTGGGCGTCCCGCTCCAGGCGATAGAGCTGGTCTTGTCGTACTTCAAATTGCAGCCACTGGGCCACCTGTTGGGGGTCGGTCACCACCCCATCTATGGCGGCCAGTTGATTGTAGGCGTGGCTGAGGGTGGGGTCTTCCCACTGGTTGCAGCAAAAGTTGGCCCCTGGTTCCCCCAAGTGGGGTGGATCCCTTCCCACCAGAGGGGGCTCCCCTTTCTGGGTCTCCATCTCTCCAGTCGGTTCCATGGCAGGACCCATCTGGTCGTCTTCAGGGGGCGACTCCTGGGGGTCTGGTGCTTCCGCCTCTGGAGGCCCCTCGTCTGGGGCGTCTTGGCTGCTCGCCCGTTGGAGGATCCCCATGAAGCCTGGACAGTCCTGGCCTAGGATCACGGGGTACGGGAGCCCTACTGGTAGCATCTGGGTAACCTGTCCAATGGTCAAGGGGCCTGACAGGGTGGGATAAAATTTCATATCCCCGTGGATGCAACGGAGGCCGACCTGTCCAAGGACGCACCCGTCCTCGGGGACCAGCCCCCGTACAATGAGGGTCTGGCCACACCCAGAGTCTACCAGCACCTCCAAATGCCATCCAGCTATGCCGACCGTGATCATTGCTTTGGGGGCGGTCAGGCCCTGAGTGCATCCCTCCCCGGCATAGACTATGCCGTAGGTGCAGTCCATGGACGGTGTGGCAAATGGCCAGCTTCACCCTAGTGGGTCTTTTGCTTTTGCCTCTCATAGTGGGCCAGGGAGTCGCCAGTTACCCCGTCTCCCTGGGGGAGGGAGGGGTTGGGACCTGGACCCACCCGCACCTCTGGGTCCCAGCCCAGGGGCCCTATGAGTAGTAACTCTGTGCTGCTGGCACCATATTCACAGCTGCAGTCTTTCCCTTGGGCTACTTTCCCCCCTCTGTCCTTCTGGCTCCTCGGGCCCTGCCCCCTTGCTGCCTGGGGCTGGGCTTCCTAAATCAGGCCCCTGTGCCAGGGAGGGGGGGTGGTATCACAGTCCTGCTTGTGCAAGCTTCCTCCTCCTGGGCCCAGTACCTTTCTCTGCACACTTCTCTGTTCCTCCACACAACTCTGCACTCCACAACTTGAATTCCTTTTGGCTCCTTCATACAGCATGGCACACCTCCACTCCAGCTCCTGCTCTGGCTGGCTGTCTGGCTGTCTGTCGCAGAGGGTTTTTATCAGGCACCGGGCTGGGCCTTAATTGGCCTCAGCTGGTCCTAATCGCCCTCTAATGACTCTGGCTAATTTGCAGGGAACAGAGCCCTAAGCATTCTGGGGCTCCCATTTCTCCCATCCACACTCTCCTGAGGCTGCTGTGGAGGAGACTACTGGCTCGTGGAGCTCCTGGGGCCATTGCTGCTACTGCTACTGCTTGGGGGCCCTGCCGGCCTGCCCCCCTCCCGGCCGGCCGATGGGGAGTGGGTGAGTGGCCCCTCCACCGCCACTGCTGCTACTGCCGCCGCCACCCGCACCACCGGTGACAAGGCCTTCCTGGGCTGGCTGTTGCTACCGCTTGGGTGCCTGCTGCTGCTGCTGTTGTTGCTGTGCCTGCGAGGAGGGGACTGCCTACCACCTCTGCAACTGTTGCTGCTGCTAGGGGAGCGCTCGAGAGGGGGCTGATTGGTTTGCTGGACTGAGTGACTGCACCACCTCTGCTCTTGTGGTGGTGGGGCCAGGTACTGTTGTTTCTGTGGGGAATGGGGGGGGCAGCGTGGAGCTCTCTCCCTGGTCCATCTGCTCCCCACTTTGCCCCGCCCCCACCATCATCGTCGTCACCCCCTCTGCTACCCCCAGCCATCATTTGTTGCTCCTCCTCGCCCTCAGCTGAGCCATTCGTCCCCTGGACCACCTGGGACCACTGCAGCAGCAGGGACTGGCTTCTCCCACCACTCGAGCCCACCTGGGCGCCTGTGCTCCTCCTTACCTCCCTGGCTTTTCCTCCCCTTGACCGGCCGGAGGGCTCCCCTTGCCCCCTGCTCTGCCCTCCGGTGTCGCCCACTTAGTTCGCCCCCCCCACCTTGCCTTTGCTCTTCCCCGGCCCAGCCCCACCCTTCATTTTTTTTTTTGTCTGTTCCTGCCCCGTTCCTTGGAGCCTTTTGCTCCTTCCTGCCCCACCCTTGTTCTGTGCCTGCCCCTACTCATCCCCATGAATTTGTTGCCTTTCCTTGTCCTGACGTGCCCCCTCCCACCGCCCGCAGTGCGCCCGGTTGCTCCTACGCGCTTGTGAGCCCCCAGGACCCCGGTTCCCTTTCATTTCAACCCCTATTCACTGCACCCCCTGATGAGTTTGTGACCCCCCTTCCCTTCCTAGTGCAGCCGGAGGAGCCAGCACCCCCCCACATTCCTGCCCCCCCTTCTTTGCGGTGCCCTCCTCCCCAGCCTGCAGCCTAGCGGGGAGGAGCGGTTAGCCGTTCTGCCTTCCCCCCTTCCCAGACCACCCTCTCCTCTTGGTGTTTGCCCCTGGTACCCCGCCCTGCTCACAGCCTGGCAGGGCGGGGTGGTCAGTCTTGACCCACCCCCTTCTCCCTCCCTTCCCCCTCCAGTTGCCTGTTCCCAGGTGCCCCCCTCCAATGGATCAGGCAGCCCCTGCAATGGCCCTTGTTCCTTCCCCCCAACTCGCTCCCCCACACGCCCCTGTGGCCACCACCTCGACCGCCACTCCTTCTGCCACTGCTGCCCTTCCCGGGGCACCGACGGCGGCCGGTGTAAGGGGGACCATCACTGCTGCTGCCTCAGCTCCCTCGACCGGCAGGAAGGGCCAGGGTGGGAAAAAGGGCAAGGGCCCCGCCCAGAAGGCAACGTCCCCCGGGGGGAGAGCCCCCCTCCCTTCCACGGCCCCGCCATCAGCCGTGCCCCTCCCCTCCTCTGCCGTCCCCTCCACCAGCTCTGGGGGTGCTTCTGCTCCCCACCCCAGAGCGTACGCCCAGGTCGCTGCCACCCGTCCAGCCACCGCCTCGGCATCTGCCCCCGCCGCTTCCTCCGGTTCCATCTCCAGCGGACGGGGCCCCTTCCCCACCCTGACCAGGAAACCACGGTGTCCGTTGCCTCCTGGTGCCCGCCTCGCCCCACGTTGAGACCTATGTGCGGACATTGGCGTGGGTGGTGGGGCCCTCGGCCATTGCGGCAGCCTCCAAGATGTATGGGAAGGTGGTCTTCTTCCTGGCATCGCAGGCCACTGCCCAGGAGGCGGTCGAGAAGGGCCTGGCGGTGGGGGGCGTTTACGTCCCCCTAGAACCCCAGGAGGACCTGGGCGTCCGGGTGGTCCTTACCTCTGTCCCGCCCTTCCTCCCTAACGCTGTCCTGCTTTCCTTCCTCTCCAACCTGGGGAAGCCCATCTCGGTCCTCAGCCCTCTCCCGCTGGGCTGCAAGGACCCTGCCCTCCGTCACGTTTTGTCCTTCCGCCGGCAGGTTCAGCTTCAGGTGCTGCCGGCGGTGGCATGTGACGGGGGGGGCTCTCGAGGGGTCCTTTTTGGTGCCCCATCAGGGGGCCCACTACCAGGTACATTATTCCTCGGGGGAGGCCTGGTGCTTCCTCTGCCGGGCGACAGGGCATGTCCGGAGGGATTGCCCCTTGGCCCGGCACGGAGGAGCACCTTGGTCGCCTGAGGTCCCGGTGGGCCCCGGCCCTGCCACCGCCAGCAGCCCTAGCCGCCCGGCCCCTATGGCCGCCCCTCCTCCTCCTCCTCCTCCTTTTGCGCCCATCTCCGCTCGGGACGCAGGGGTGGCCCCCCCGTTGTGCCCCGGTGAGCAGATGGACCCCGTCGCCCCTACAGTGAGCTCTGGGATGGGGTCCGTGGAGGAGGGGGCGCCCGGGTTGGATTCGGGCTTGGGAGAGGGCTTGCCCCAGGGGGAGGTTCCCCGACCCCTCACTGCCCTGTCCCCACCCCTTCGACCCTTGACACCATTGCCCTTGCTGCCTGGCCCCGACCCTGTGGGCCTGCCCTCCGTTAACATCTTGGAGGACTGGGTGCTCGTTGGGGGGAAGCATGGCAAGCGGAAGAAGGCTCAGCACCTCCCTGCCCATTCGGATGGGGAGGAAGCCCCCCGGAAGTCTCGCAAGGGGGCCACCAATGCTGAGCCTTCTGCTGCGCCCCCCCCGATGACGTCCTGCAGGTGGCACCGCTCAAGGAGGACACTGCAGCAGCGCGGAGGAGTAGCTCCGCCTCCATCTCGGATGCCCCCTTTGCCCCCCTCCCTGTGGGAATTGTGGAGGGAGATGCCCCAGCCACCCTGTCCTCTTCTCCCCCTGTTGTCACTGAGGCACTTGTCGGGGCGGCAGCCAAGGTGGCGGAGGGAGACTTTGGCTCCATATTCGCAGAGATTGAGTCCCTGGGTCTGACCCTGGTCACCCAGGGGGAGGACGACCCTTTTCCACCGGGCCTCGATCTAGCCGGTCTTGTGCCGGCCATTCCCCTTCCTCCCTCTCTTCCCCAGACAGCCGTTCCTGCCCTTGAGTCACCACCCGATTCCCCCCAGCTGTGGCTGGCATTACATCTGCAGCCGCCAGGCCTCTTGAGGAGACGGCTGGCGCCAAGCAGCCAGGCCCCGGGGCATCTGAGGCAGGGCAGCTGTCCCTCACCCCTCCTGGAAGCCCTGACCCAATCCGCCCCCTGTCTTTCACGGGGGCTGCGGGCACCAGATGGACCACGGGTATCTCCTGGGCACCCACTTCCAAGTTTGCAAATAGTACCACTTTCCTATTGCCCTCTGCCCTTACTATATCACATTGGGCATTGGTGTCACAGATGGTCATCTGGCCACATGCAAAATACGGGCCCAAGCTTCCAGAGGGTTTCCGGGGTCTATCTTTCGGGTCCACATCTAAGCCTCCGGGGGTCCAAGGGCTGCTTGGGTCTGTGGCCGACTGCGGTCTGGCTCCTGGCTTTGGGAGGGCTGGATAGTCCACATGGGCTGGTGTGGCACGGGCCCTCCAGGGCTCGTCCGTCTGGGTGCAGGCACTGTGGGCACGGCGGGCCTCTCTGCCACTAAAAAGTCCTCCATCAGGTGTACCGCCCCAGCCAAGATGGTAGGGCGATGCCTTATCACCCAGGTCCTCCCCTGGGCAGGCAGGATATGTAAAAACTGTTCCAGCATGACTTGCTCTGCCACAGCGGGCGTGGTGTGCTGCTCTAACTGGAGCCAGCGTCAGCAGGCATCCCAAAGCTCTTGGGCCACAGCCTGAGGACGGGCCCCGGGGGTTTATGTCCAGGGCATCCAGTATCGCGCCCTTCACGGTCTGATAGTCCTTCGCCTCATCATCGGCCAGGGCCCAATAGGCCGCCTGGGAAGCCCCCCCATCAGATATGGGGCCAAGAGGACATCCCACTGGTCTGGGGCCCAACCCGCGGCGGTGGCCACACACTCAAACGTTGTCAGGAACGCCTCCGGATCGTCATAAGGCTCCAACTTTGTGAGGCGTAGCTGTGGCCAGGCCGCCGGTGGTGGCCGGCCTTGGCGTTCCTCTGGGCGAGCTGGTCTAGGTAGTAGGGCACCCAGCTGCTGTACATACTGTCTTTGCAGCTCCTGATACTGGGCCCCCGGATTAATTGCTGTTGATGGGTGCCCAATGTCTGCAGCAACTGTTGTTGCTGCTACAGCTGGGCCACTTCTGCTGCTGCGGTGCTGGTGGTCAGCCCACCATTTCATAAATTTATTGAAGTCCATTGTTGGACCAGTCCCAGGCATCTGAACTCTGATGGATCATCAGAACGGGCAGTCCCCCTTTCGTCAGGGGGCGTCTGCCTGCATTCTCCACCACATGTAAGCCGGTGGCACCGTCCAGCCGGGCCGTCGCGACCCTTCCTCGGGCCCAGGCTCCGAGGAAGGCCCCAGCATCTCCCTTTCGGGAGAATAAGCAGTGCCCGTTCACAAGTCTTTGGCCCCGGCCCCCAGCAGGGTTGGCTGACAAGCGGACTTGCGCCCCCCGCCCTCAGGCAGGGTGGGGCAGGCAAAGTAGTCTATTGCCCCCGGCATCCCCACAGGCGGGGCTGTTAAAGTAGTCTGGTGCCCCCAGCCAGGGGCAGGTAAGCAGTTTGCAGTTCCTGGCCCGCAAGCTGGGCAGGGCTGGTTGGGTAGTCAGCAGCTCCTGGCCTTCCCACAGGCGGGGCTTGTCCAATAGTCTGGGGCCCCTGGCCTTGCAGGCAGGTGGGGCCAGTAGAACTTGGGATCCTCTGTCTGTAACCGCAGAGTATAGCACTCCCTCCCAGGGTGGTTAGGGAAGAGGTAAGGGGGACGCAGGCCCACCCGTCTCCACTGCGTCCCAGCCCAGGGCCCTAGCAGTGGCAAAGCAGTTTGCCACTGAATCAGCAGAGCTCCGGCCTCAACACGCTGATGGGGTGTAGCCCCTGACTCAGCTGTTTGCTAGCCGGTTGTCCCTGGCCCACTTTCTTCCCCTCCCGGTCCCTGGTTACCTGTATGCCTCAGTTTCCCTCTGGGTCACTGGGGTACACTACGAGTGGCAGGCCCACGAGTCCCTCCCCATCAACCGATGGCAGGTCCAGGAACTCCTCTGCGTCATCAGTGGAGGGTAGTTCCTCCAGGTCCCAGGGGTTCCTCCAGTCCACAGGGTTCCCTCAGCTCCCGGGGTCCCCCAGCGTCAGGCAGCTTCTCCAGGTCAGGATCGGCCTCAGGGGGTATTTCCCACCCAGGAGTCTTGGGTGGCTCGTTCCAGCTACCAGGGCTCGGTGGCCCGGTCCAATCACTAGGGCCCAGTGGCCCTATCCAGTCACTTGGGCCCAGCAATTTGGGCAGGTTTTGGACGCGCCACTCGGTGGGGCAGTTGCTCCAAACAGCTGTTCGGTCAGAGTCAGACCTAGGCTGCAGCCTCCGGGAAAACACATCTGTCTCCAGCAACAGCTTCCTTGCTACTGAGCTGCTAGGCCGGCCTTTTATACTTCCTCTTCCTGCTTTGGCTCCGCCCCTCTGTTGCCGAGCAGTTTGGCCTGTAGGGCCCTGTTCTGACCAGCAGGGCATCACGACCCTTCCTCGAGCCCAGGCTCTGAGGAAGGCCACAGCAGCTTTCTACAGTCATCTTTTTATATAATTTTAAAAATCAGGATCTCACTGAATTCAGTGGCAGTTTTGCCTGAGTGAACACTTTAGAGCAAGGGCCAATGGCCAAGGGCCTCTAGTATGTCTGACACATTCATGTATTGTAATACTGTTGCAGACTGACAGCAATTAATATTAAATTTGCATATCAACATCTACACATGAAAGGAGCCATTTCTTCAAAGTATGCTTCTATTACATTAGGGCTTGTTTATGCTATTAAGGTACAGGAACATGTTTGGTTCACTATTGAACCCTACTGCCCTCACAAATGTCTCCCAGAGCTCCTGGTTATATAGTTAGTAATATGATGCAATGTGCACATCCCTCTGTGGATATCCAACATCACTAGGCTGCTATGGAGGGGGTGCAAGGCAATAGCCACCAGAGTCATTTCACAACACCACTGAATAACTAAAATATGGAGAATTTTTTTGATAATTATTGATCCAGACTGTATTCAAATTGGATTCAATGGAAGGCTCTCTCTCTCTCTCATCAAGTCCCCTGAGTCATCTGGTCCCCATTTTGAAAGAATTAGTAAAATGTGGTGCAAGAAACTAACTGGAGGCACCAAAAATATTTATTGAGGTTCACACAATAAATCAAAGCTTAGTACACAGGAATATAAAAAAATGGCACTTTTTAATTTGTAAAGATGGTAGTTTGGCTGAGTTTTTAGAGTGTTTCTTTTCAATGGTGCAATAGTGGGAAATAATAAACATGAAAGAGTGAGGTTAATAGGAACAGCAAACCAGGTTTTCTTTTACAGGGATGGATTTCAGATTTTTTTCATCATTAACCAGCAGCCCTTGCCAGTCACGCCATAATTAGGCTTTAGAGGCTCACCACTTCCTCAAACTCCAAAAAAGAAAAGTCTGATGAAACCAAAAGTGAGCCAAGGTCCTCAGGAAAAATTAGACAAACCAACTAATGTATTATCTAATTGACCTTCTTTGCCTATGCTCATTGCTGTGTTTAAAAGCACCTAGTGCTATTAGATTACACCAATCTTCTGGTAGAGATTGCTGAAGATGAATTATACAGAACCTGAACATTTTTAAGCTGTGAAGTATAGCATAACAGACATGTTTTAAATAAAGACTCCTCGGTCACTAAATGGACAGTAAAGTCATGACACACTATTTTATGCTTAACTTCTGCTCCTATGCTAATGCTATTCAACTCAGCTTCATCTCACAATCTAGTGTAGTTCCTTTTTCTCTCTCTTCCACAGTCTCCTAACAGAGCCATTAACTTAAGTTTCTTTTGCATAGGTTCACTGGTGACTGACTTTTCATATGTTGTTTGCTGTGTTTTTGTAGCTATATTGGTCCCAGAATATTGGAGAGACCAGGTGGGTGAGGTAATATCTTTCATTGAACCAACTTCTGTTGGCAAACAAGACAATATTTCAAGCTACACAGAGTTCTCTCTTTCGCCAACAGAAGTTGGTCCAATAAAAGATAGTGCCTCACTCACATAGTTTCTCTTGTCATATGTTTACATTTATGGACCAAATAAAGAAATAACTAAATCAGGTTAAGCACAATTTTAATGCCTTCAAGTGGTGGCAAGACATTTCATAAAGTGGGCAGGCTTTGTTTTCCACACAGGTATCATCTTTAAAGCTCAAATTAATTGAGTCTGGTGGATTTCCTTTAACGGGAAGTATTATACATAATGAAACTATCACCCAGACTTCAAAACAATGAAATGTGTTTAATTCAAAATTGGCTAGCAAGACTTGGATAAAGCTTTGATGAAATCTGAATGACCTCCTACTTATAAAGGGAGAAAAAAAAACTTTGTCTCAGATGGAAAGCCAGAACAGCCTAAGCCCTATTATCAGGGCTTTGCATTTAAGGACTTGATTGTTAGCCTTTTTGAACAAAAATATTTTGCAAAAACTATAGAGAAAAATCAATTATCTGGTATTGTAAGCAGGGCTTATTATTAAACTTTCATTTTTAGGCACATGCATATGGAGGAGGACTGCTAGTTCCAGCTATAGAATCTGATGCTGGTTGTGACAGAGAAAATAGATGATAAAAAAGAAAAAGTCTACCATTTAGCATGGACCACCTCATCTGAACTCTGCCCACAAATCCATCTCCTTCTGGACTAGTTCAGATAGAGTAGTATTGCTAGGTAGATTAATATTTAAAAAAAAAAACTTGCCAGATAAATGTTTCCTTTCTTCCCACAAAAGAGGAATTCCATCCTAATCTATGACAGCTAGAAATGGATGTTAAAAGGAGTTTCTTGCTCCAATTTGCCTTTTTTTGAGCTGGTAGGTTCCAAAATACAAGACCTTAACAGGGCAACACTGTGTACAGAAAAGTTATTTTGAGTAAGTTTTAGTGGTTTCCATAATTAGCTGAGTTCTGAATTAGCCCCAGCATTAGGGAGACAGGCTGTCTAGAGAGATGAAGTGGGGCTCTGAAGACCTGGGTCCTATTCTCAGCTCTTCTACTGACCTGCTGTGTGGCTCTAGCCAAATCACCTTGGCTCAGATCCTCATGGGTATTTAGACGTGTAAATATGTTTGAGGATCTGGTCCTTTGTGACCGTTTCTCTTCACACCCTTTGTCTTGTAAACGCTTCAGGGAAAAAGCTGTTTCTTACTGTGTACTTGTACAGTGGCTCACTCAGTTGTGGCATCTAGACACTACTATAATACAGATAATAATAGTTGTATTTTACTCTTTCCCCCACAGAGACTTGTATAGTTCAACTCAAATTACTATGGCACCTGGCTTCACCAATGGATGGATTAAAGCAAATGAACAAAGCGAAAAACCAAAAAACAGGATCCATAACATTCTTTAAAACTCTCTAAAATGTTTTAAATAGGTTCCGTATTGTTTTTGTTTATTTGATGCTGTAAACCATATTCACAATATTTGATCAAGGGCTGTTTAATTTTGTGCCATTGAATCTAAATGAGGCAGGATCAAGCTCTAGCTACAGAGAACAGTGGCAGGATTTAGCCCATGGATCTTCTTATTGCCACATAATAACCGTTATGAATGTCTCCAGCACATATATTGCATTATGCTGCAGTTAATGTATGGAAAACTCAAGTGACAATAGGATGTTTTGGGAGTAGAAATTGTACATTGAGCTGAAATCTTAGCCAATTGCTTTCTTTGTCTGTTGCCCGACAAAAATATGCATTTCATTCTAAACTCACACCAGTGGGTTGCTAGAATAATCAACCATGCAAATATACACAGATCTTTAATATTTCATTACCCTTGTATCTCTTGAAAATAATGCAGCATGGTAGAAACACATAGTTGTAGCCATTAAGCACATATAGCTTGATCCAAATCAAGGCAATTAAAGGACACCCACTGACTTTAGTTGGAGTTGGATCAGGCCAGAGATAATTGGTAGTGGTATATGGAGCCTTTTAGTTTTTGAATAATCACCAGTATGAAGCAATCTTAGGATAATAATTATGGGCTAATTTGAAAAAGATAAAGACCTCCTCCACAAAATCTTTACCTAATTTTAGAACTGAATTCCATTGAAACCCTTTCTGAGGTTCTAAAATTGCTGATTGCATGCTTCATCTTGAGGTGTCAGGATGGCACTTTTTGCAAAAAAAATCCTCTTAAGGAGTTAAAAGAAATTAAAAAAAATCCGACCAACAATTTATTTTAAATTTTAATCCTTAGGGGAAAATTGTGTTATTGAAGGCAGAGGGAATAGGATGTGCCTTCAGTGTTTATGTGTGAGCTCATTCCTTATCTTTTCAAAGGAAGTGTGGTCAAATCCAATGGATCACGTCTGGGAAAGTATGAAAAAGGAGGAGAGGATAATGCAATCTCCATGGCACTATTTCATCTTTCTGGCACCCTGAAAACTCCTCCATGAGTGCTCTCCGGTGATCAGGGAATGTAATTTGGAAAGAGGGAATAAAGAGAGAAATAGTTAAAGGGAAAAGGCAGCCAATCCCTCTTTCAGACACATGAGGATTTCCTGCCTCAGTTAATGGTGATTGGATTCAAAACTTGGGTTCTTTGGTGGTGCTGAGCCTATCCCTGAAGGGGTCTTGGGGCAGCAGCCTGAAGGGGGAACACAAGGGAATACTATTTCATCAGAACTAAAGGAATGGGGAAAAGGGGAGGGGAGCGTGGAGCTATAGGGCCATTGGTGGATCTCAGAGGAATCCACTGGCTGTATATAATAAACCCCATCACTTTGATATGCAGGCAATTCTGATAGAAGAATTCCAAGGAAACTCAGCTAATTCAGTTTCCTTGTCCTTATCCAAGTACAGCTAGTGTAGGAGAGAATCCAACTTGATGGTAATAATTGCATAATTTTCAAGCTTTTAAATTTGAGGACTGTAAACCATATTAAGTTATAAAATAATATTTATTTTAGTGGATTTCTCATCAATTACATAAGTCATACTGTAACACAATGTAAATAGTGCAGACTGTAAAATTACAATATATTAGTACTATAAGATTTTTCAATAATTTTATTTAAATATGCTATGATCTTTATTTTTAAGCAATATTGATGCTACAAATATCTTTATACTTGTTTCAGTTATTACAAAGGCAGTCTGCATTCAGAATCATTATATTTATATTCCGACTTTTTTCTGGTAAATTGCATAAATGGGTTCTAGATTCATATCTAAACACATTGCGTGTTTAAATATGCTTTTTTCCCAAGATGTTATGCCAAACATTGTTTAACCATCCCTTTTCATCTGGAGTGTCCTTGTCTTTCCAGTGTCTGTATATTATGCATTTGGTAACTCAATAAAGCTCATATGAAGGGTGTTATTTTGACTATATTTGTATTTCCTAAAGTGAAGTAATATTCAACAATTGTAAAGGGAGCCACAATTTTAGTTTACATCTCAAGATCTCACCAAGAGTTTTTGTTAAAATTATCCCCCACACCGTTCCTTTTTTTTTTTTTTTTTTTTTTTTAAATATGAACTTTCCCATGATTAGGGACTTACCAGACACCAAATGTCAAACCTTAAAATCAAGTCAGATACCAAGAATCCAAGTAATAAGAAATGTAGTTATATATGCATCAATATGATAGACCAGAATATTTCCCTGGCAGAGGATTTCTCAAAATCTGAGAATCTAGCACACAGGCTGTGTTGTGACTCCAATGATTGGGAAGAGAACATGCCCGTGTTGCTCAGAACAGTATTAATGTAGTTAGGTTTTTCTAGTGCAGGTTTTCACTTGGTGAAGAAGGAATCATGCCACATAAAGATGCCTCCTCCAATTCCTGCCATCCTCTACCCACCCAGATCCTGATTTTATTTATTCACAGAAAGGAGCTTTTTGGCCAGTTTTGGTGGAAATCACATTGCATTTGGTGGAAATCGTATACTACTTTATCCTCTGTTCTCTTAACTCTATTGCAATGTGCTTTCCATTCTTCTTCCCTCCACCTGACCTTACAGGAAAGTACTGGTGCTCAGATATATAGGTTATAGACTTAGAAATATTTAAAATAGACAAAACAGATACAGTGTATGTTATCGGATTCATGCCTCATTTCTTTTTTGCTTTTCATATATAATTATCCATGTTTATTTCTGATTGCACTGTTATCTAGGGATTTTCTCTGGCTGGTTTGCTAGCACTGATAATATTTGTTTCAAGTTCTTAATAGCTAGTTTAATTGGGTACTCTAATTCCTTCTATGTCTAATGGAGTCAACCATCTTTTCAGCTGCATCTGGTGTTACCTACTACTAGAATGCTTGTGGGATGAAAGTCTTTTTCAAAATAATGTATACGGGTGTCTATTTTATTTTATTTCCACAAGTATCTTTTCAGATTCCAGCTAAGCTGATGACACTATGATCGATGCAGCATTTCTTAGACAAAACTTTTACTGATTTCAAGTGGGGTTTAGTACAGAGTAGGGTTCAAAGAGTTCTACCATATCTTTAATTCTTTTAAGGTGCCCAACACGATGAAACATGAACATGCTCACCCAAGGATATAAATTCATTTTTCCCACTTTTCCTGAGGGAGAGTGTTTAATTATGCTTAGGTGGTTGGTCTAAATTCACTTCCTCCAACGACAACCCTCTTTGCAATTATACACCATATTAGTGAAGAGTATTGAGGCCATGAAGTTGAAAATATAATTACTTCCAATTTACAGATGGAGAAACTGAGGCATGCGCAAATTCCTACAGTAAATCAGTATTTGGCATTAGGAATCTGAGCAAGTCATAACCTTTCAAAAACTTAGTTATGTGTGAATAGGAGCCCATCTTTGAGAAGTTTCTAGACTGCAACAAATCAAACTTGCACAATTGTGCCTACATCCCCCAGTGCAACAACACTTAATTCCACTCACCCCCTAATCACAGATCTTTCTCCAATTGACAGTGACCCATCCACCAATTCGCTGACATCTCTAGGCTTTTGAACTGTACAGCTAGTCACAGAAAGGGGGAAAATTTCACAAAGTTTTAGGACATTTGTCCCTGAAACGCACAGTTGAATCACTTTATTTATTGTTTCCTATTAGGTATAACAAAAACCTTATCACTTTCCTGTTACCTTTTTATACTTCATGAAGTTCAGATAATGAAAATACATTAAAAGTTAAGAGTTGTGAGATTCTAAGAATTTTAACAATCTATGGTATTAGAAATATGGATATTTGTTTTTATTATATATGATTTTTAACCTGACTGTGTCCTTCAGAATGAAATTATTCAGGTATCTAGCACATTGCTCTCTTTTCCTCTTCTAATTTTCTGATTAGTCCTTTGTTCCACCTTTCATTTAACATAAAATCTTCATTAAAACTAAAAGTTTTAAAAGTCAGAAAAAAAACAGTATGTTCCTCACATTCTGTTTATTTAGTTAAGCTAGTCAGGATAGGGACTGTCTTTATTTAATTAGCACTGAACACAAATATTGATGCTTAATAAGTGATTAAGAACACTTGCACTTTCCATGTTCTCTGTTTCATTATTTTACACAACAATAAATTAGAAAAAATGGCAAATCTTTCTTTACTCTCTCTTTAGGGAAAAAAAAAAGTTACACTACTTTAAAAAAAAATCTTATCCATCTTTGAAGCTTCAATTTTATTTATTTATTTGTCTATGCCCACTATGACCATGAAAGGGGACTAATTGAATGCCTGAGGATTTTTCCCTCTGCATTGTTCTGAGCAGTGCAGAGAATTTTATTTTTCTTATATCTATTTCCTATGTTATTTTTGCACGGATTATTATTGAAGTTCCCATTCATTGTATTGTCATATCAGAATGATTTTCGCTTTGCCTTCCATAATATATCTTCTTTTTCTGGGTACCTCAATTTTACTAACACTCTCAAACAATACTCAGAGCTAAAGTTTAAAGAGTGTTTCAATGGAGTACAGTTAACCATGACAGTGACTTTCTTGAACAAATTTCTAAAGAAACACTAATGCTAAAAGTTCTGAAAAGTACAGTTAAGGGACTTGAGTTCCCGGCTACCTGTATTACTTTATCATTTGCACCTGATTTATGCCACCCAATCAGCCTTCACTTTCTACTCTTTTTCGTTCTGCAATGGAAGTATGCTGTTGGATACATACTGTTGCCTTCATATTTTACTTATTAAGGCTCAGGTTTTCAAGGCTGCCTATGGGAACTGAATGCCCAATTCCCATTAGCTTGAAGGGGAATATGGAGTTCAATTAATAGGACCCAATTAGTTAACAAGAATTTGGGTGTCCAAATCAAATTTCAACTTAAAGATTTCAAATGTAATAGTGACTCTAGATATATTAAGTTAGGTACAGACTTTAAATTCTCAGAATGTGATTGATTGGTGGAGTAGAAGTTTATAGGAATAGAATTGGAATGATTGATCTGTTGGATGTTATGAAGTCATTTTGCTATAGACTACTGTAGCACTATGTAGACTTTAAGTTTTTATATTTGATTACACCAGTTTAGTTGATGTAAAAAAATTGTGTGAATAATGTTGCATTACAGTCCATTGGAAACTGATCCCTTGTCCAGGAAATAGGATTTTATAGTCTACTAGCAATTTTTTCCTAAAACTTCCCAGAAAAATTCTAACCTGGAATAAGATGTGGAAAGTATAATTCCAGGTGAATCATGGAGTGTTGTTAGATGTCATTAGGAATAGGACTGTAAAACAGATCTAGTATGCTAAAGGATAGCTAGCCTCTACTGCTGCTGTTAGGTGGTAGATATTCCATACTATTGTTGTGGGTTAGGTTAAACCTGATCTAAATTGTTGTGACCTCCACCCCTCATTTAAGATAGTTGTGAGACACAGCTGAGCAGCTCCACCTAAAACAAAAGGTTACGTGAACCCACCCAGTAATTTGGAGTTCATGGACAGAGGGTTCCACAGTGTACTTCTTTGAGTAAGAGTGTTTGTACATGGCAGAGGGAGAGCGAGCTCAGGTTCAAGAACCATAGAGAGAAGCAGAAAGAAAGCCAGACACATTGTACGTTCTCAGTAAAGAAACAAAATTGCATCAAAAGGTACCAGACTTCATCAGTTTCTTCTCCCAACTGGGACAGCTAGTAGTGCCTAAACTTTGATTCCACTGACGTTAATGACATTTCAAAGAGATTGAAATAAGGATGTGTAACTCTCACAGGTTTTCCTGATGGTGATATTAATGCTAACTAGATTTGATCAGAATTTCTTTGGTGTTTTTAGAGTGGAAAATTTAGCTTTTCATTGAAAAAACAAAGCCTGAAAGTTTGACCTAAAAAATTTCCTGCAGAAAGCCATTTCTCACTCTCTCACTCATAAAATGTTATAGAAAACATCCAACTTCCTATTTAAAAAAGTTGACAGAAGAATTTTGAACTGTCGTAATGCTAACAATATGTGTTGTCTCATTATTACATTATCAATATCCAACATGTTTTACATACTAGTATGTTTTACATACTGATTGTCCATTGCTTTCTGTAATTTCCAGTGCTCCAAGAATATAACAGTTATTTTGTTCTTTATGTAGGCTTCATCTTTATATAGGCATCGCTCATGCATTTTTTTTTATTTCTCTGTATAACTTCATTAGTTTTTCTTAAGCTTTTTCTGATGGCTTTTCTGCTTCTGCCATTCTGTTGGTTAAGACTTTTGGTGTCCTTTTCCATTTGTATCATAGTTAAGTTTTACTGAGGAAACATCAGTTACTAGCAGTTGTATTTATGGCTGAGACAAGGTTTGTGCTCTAATTTCTGATATGATATTTTGCTCTTTTCCCCTGCAACACTGTTCCCAACTTTTCTGCCTCCTCAGCACACTCAGGAGATTCAGTTCACAGTTTCTTTAGGTCTTCCAGACACATTTATTGTTCTTTTGTTTTACTGACTTAATATCTTGTGTTTTCTCAGAAAGACATACTGATAGTTTTCTTCTTTTGGGAGCCAAGTCCTATCTTTGGCTGTGGACTCATAAATTTGGAGTTTACACTGAGCTCACCTGAATAAATCGTGCTTGCCAGTTAAGAGGTGTGTTCCATCCATTTTATCTGCCATCCTATTTAAGGAAAATGTTTTCCCAGTTGATAGTCTCAGCAGAGTAGTATGGTCTATTTTGGAAGAGCAAGGGGCTGGGATAACTGATTCCTATATTTTATTGTATGATTCTTTAATTGACTGCTACATGACCTTAGAGAAATCATGTAACCTTTCCGTTTCTCAATCGATCAGTCTTAATCTACCTCAATGATGGTATTAAGAAGTTTATTAAAGTGTCCAGTCCTGCAAGCCCTTCACATGCAGAAGTCCCCTGGATTAAATGGTGGGTTTTCCCCTTGAAGGACTGCAGAATTATATCTCTGGTGTTATTCTTTCTGCTTTGTGCAGCTGGAAACCCAGAGAATATGACCAATTGAAGATTCCCCATCATGGAGAAATTCATAAATGGTGCACCTTCTTCTTGTCCCCCTATCAGGAGATATTACCAGGGAAAGGGGGAATTGCCAGAACACCCCAATACAGTTGGGGCTATGACTAGAGGGGTAAAACTTCAAGCAACCACCTTCCCCAACCCCTCTCCTCAAATGCATCAAGCATATCTCAACAGCACTGAGGATCTAACCCAATGTTTGAGAAGCTATTTCCGTACCTGAGATGAAAGAAGCTATAAGGCCAATGTGTTTAGCATTTTAATATTCAGCTCCATATTTCTTCAGTGATTAAAAGGTTTGTTCTCCATGGCTACAGTCTCCTCCAAGGATTAGAATATTTTCACATGGGTTTATCTTTCTCATTTTCTTGCAACTTCTTATAACTATTTTATTTTTACTGCAGTGTTTAGTAAAAGCAGCTGTTTTAAAAAAATGTTCAAGTGTCCTCTGTTATTGTTAGGAGCTAATCCTGATAATTCTTGCTATGTTTGTCACACAATAAATAGAAAAATAATTATACATTTCTGTTAGGAGCTCAGTTAACAGGATAAATGACATCCATTAAGGTCTGGAAGAAGACCTTTATTTCAATCCCATACTGTTTACATATTTTGTCACTTTTATTTACCTTTTGTGTCTCTGGTCTGCAGCTATATCTGAAGTGGATGCTGCTGTATATTTTTTAAAATTAGTCAAACAAACATGAAGAGATGAAACATTTCTGGCTTGTCTGGAGCAATCATCTAGTACTTCAAGGTCAGCTATGACAAAACTCAGAGGCACTGTATGATTATCTTTATTATTGATTTAGTAATACAAAATCAACCCTGACCTCAGAAGATTTCTCTCTGCAGACCAAAAAAGACTGCCACTTTTTTCAAAGGCAGATTGAAGTTTAGACATCTCACTCTGGCATAAAGATTAAAGATACCTCTATGACTCAGTTATGCTCAAAACTTTACTAAGAGAAACAAATTTTAGTTGCAAGTGAAGTCAAAATTACAGCTGCTCTTCTAGTCTATTGGTAAAATTTGACCTGCGATAGAAGCAGGGACTGTTGCATTTCTGTTTAAATTACGCAGAGACTAGTTTTAATACTGATTCCTATATATGTTTTATATATTGTGCCCAAGTTTAGTATCACAGATGACAGAAAGCCATAACAGATCAATTATATATTTCATCCCAATTTTTATATATAATTTTTATGGCATTGCCCTTTCCTCCAGTCAGGATTATAAATGTTTTAAGTAGTGTTGGATAAAATATCTTTAATAACGCAACACATAAGATATGGGAAGAATACACAAAAAACGGTTAAATCCTCATGAATTTTTTTAAAAAACCCATATTTCTTTCCTTAAGTCAGCAGTAACAGCTGAACAAATAAAGAAAAGAAAAAACAAATGTATGGTTTATACGGTTTAAAGTCTTCAGCATTTTAAAAACATACTAAATAGTAAAAATTACTGCAGTGTAAAAAACAGATCCCTTTTGGGCTTTAACCCTGTGAACACTTGCACATGTGCTTTACCTTTAGGCATGTGAATAGTCACATTGGATTCAGTGGGATTGCTTATATGCCTAAGCATATGTGGAAGTGTTTTGGAGCACAGGAATCTTACAGATAGATGAAGAATGTTTTTATGGTTAAGGCACTTGACTTTGATTGAAAGGATCTGGTTTCAATACTTGTGTATGCCATAAACTTTGTGTACAATCTTGTGCAAGTCACTTAGGACCAGATTCTCTTCTGCTGCCAGATTCTCTCCATGCACTTCAGGGTGGAGCCTCAGGGAGCTGAGTATAGATTCTGAGGGGTGGTCTGCTCTGGTCCTGGCCAAGGCCAGATTTCCAGTTAGGCACAGTAGACACATGCCTATAGATGCTGGCATTCTAGGGGCACCTAAATGTTGGTGGACTACCACACGGGCCAACAGTGCCTGTGTCCAAGGGCCCCAGCCAATTTGGGGCCCCCCGCACAAGTGCCATAACTCTGAACCTGCCCCCTGCTCCTCCTCCTTTCTCCCAAAGCGCCGCCACCCTGCTCCTCCTCTTTCTCCAGATCGTAAGCTGGAGCCCCAGGGTGAGCATATTCCCCCCACCTGGAGCTGGCTGACCCAATCGTCCTAGCACCCCCACTCCCGTCCCCCACGTGGAGCTGGCATGGCCAGCTCCTCTCACACACTTCGCACCACTCCCGTGGAAAACACAAAGTCAGCTGTAGCTGGGAGGGGGGCGCTGAAGATGCTGTGCCTAGAGGTGCTTAAGGTGTAAATCTGGCCCTGATTATGCTAGAAGAGCTGCATGGCAGTTCTAAATCATGCCATTGTTAAAAGGCCCTTAACAGGTCATGAGTGGCACAAAGGGTCCAGATCTCATGTGAGAATGTCCTCCAGTATCTCCCTGTCTGCATGGCTTTTCATAAATAGTTGCAGTGGCTTGGTAAGCTCGTCAACCTATACTCTTAGCTCTGACACAAGTCACTAGTTTACATATACTCAAAATTTTCCAAAAATATTCCCCTTGCTATGCAAGTGCCTGATCCAGTACCCTCTGATGTCAATGGAAAGACTGGGAATTGGATCAAATCCTGTAGCTGTTCTTTTATGATCTTTTCACTTTTAATGTTGCATAATTCTTTATATTTCTTCTAAGATGCCATTCAGTAATTACAGCCATTTTAAAATCATTATTAAGTTAAATCTCATCTTGCTGTTTATTAATAAATCCTACTTTCACTGTAGCATTTATTTCCCCTGATATATAGTATTTGTACATACCCTTCTTATTCTCCTTAAATCCTTTAGCTAGTATTAACATGTTTGCTTTTTCTCTGGCCTTATCTTTTCACTGCAAGCCTCAACTGACTTTGTATATAGTTTGGTTTCTTCCCACTTCATCATCACTAGTACATTTAATGCCTTCAGATCTTTTATTTCAGTTCACCTTCCAAAATAAAGTGTAGAAATGGTGGGGGAGGGGGAGGATAATTTACAGCAAACACACATTTTTATAGACTAGCTTTACCTCCTTTTTGGGAACCTTATCATTATTTGTCTAGATTTTCCTTTTGACATTCAAGCAAACTCTCCCCCCTTTAAGTTTTTCATGTTGTTGGTATAATTGCTGCTGATCATGTAGATAAGATTCAGTATGGGAGGGAGGAATGTTACAGCCAATAGAACTTAAAAGTTTCCACTGCCTTAGTGAAAACCGAAGGGTGTTTCTAACAAATGGAAAAAACACAGGTAAAAAGCCCAACAGACTTGACTGTGACCTCTTTTACACTTGGTTTATATAACTGTAATTTTATTCATTTTAGTGTTATTAGTTCATGTATTTACACACGTGATATCAGAAGCAGGCCCTATTTCTCCAGTTTTCTTTTATGAGATATGAGTACATTTTCATGTCACTTTTGTAGTAAACTCTCACAGATGGAACTCATGTTAATTCCTGTTCCCTTTGAACCCTACCCAGTTGAGTTACTGTCACACATAAATTGTGAGTTCCAACTTCTACATATGGCAAAGGACAGAGAAAATTGCAGATGTGATTTCTCTCTCTGCAGCAATCAGGAGTGTGTTCCCAAAACATGGTATCTGAGCACCACACAAGCAATACAGAACACAGCAATACAGAGGTTTTTGAATCTCACACAATCCACTGAACATTGAATTTATGAAGGCTTTGCAGTTAAAACCACAGAATTAAGACATTCCTGACTAAAGGCACTAAATTACAGTTACAGACAGCAAGTAAATCAGGAGCTGTACCCTATAACATAAAGCTGTGCAAACTCTATTTATTTTTTACAGTTGCAACAAACTGACTAAGGTGTAGCACATCCCCAAAATGATTTGACAGAATAATGACTTTGTGTACTAACAAATTTAATTTGCAAGTCTGTTTGGAAAAAACACCAAAAGTTACATATGGTGTATGGGAAAATATCCCTCCTTTTTGCCTGCTTAAAATACAATGTTCAAAACTTGGATAACTTCTGGCTTTTGAAAATGAGCCTCTTACTGACTAAAATAAAGGTTACCAAACTGTTCAATGAATAAGGACTATATCATTCTCAGAACTTGTTAAATTATTTATACAAGTAGTCAAGAGAAAATCAATAACTTGTCTTTTAAAGATCCTGGTGGATTACCAGCAGATGAGCTTGTTTCACCATAGAGACCTTATGGCAATGAGCAACACCACAGAGTTGAAGATAATTTAATCAAACTGTTTCTCCCTAAGCAATTTATGCAAAAGGCAAAGGAGATGTGACCACATTTAATCTGGGAAATCTATGTGCATCATAAAAAGGTGTTCAAATAGATCAAGAGCAGTAAGGCACACATTTTGGGTTGTCTTTCAGAAAAGTTGTGAACAGTGAGTTAAATTCTAACAAATGCAATCTGGAGTAAATAAGTGCAACTTCTAGGGAGGTTTCTATTATTTTTTGCTGCAAAGTACATGTTGACATCAATTGGTCATGAAGTGCCAGGAGAGACAAAAAGCTGTCAAATTTAGGACAAACAAAGCAGAGGTCAGCATGTAATCCACTACAGATAACTGCATGCAAATCTTAATTACCGTATTCACTATACAGATATTACAGTTATGACCACCCTAGAAATATACTTAGTAGGCAGATTAGACAGATTTAGCTTCAATTAGTTTACCTATTTACTTGACATTGGCATACCTCCCTCACAAATGAAGTAATTGCGTATTTTTAGGATCCCATTAAACACAAGTTTAGATATACACTGATTAGGGCCAACTTTAGTCTATTAATAATAGGTCAATAATATCTATATTTTTTCTACCAAAGGAAAAACACAACCCAGTCTTCAAACTGTAGACCAATTAAGATCACAGGCTATAGTTTTGCAGACTGCAATGCAATTGTCAGGTGGGACAAACCATGGTTTGTAAAGACCTAGCTATGAAAGCTTCTTCTCCATATTTTGTGGACAGCATAGTGAAGAATCTGGTCTTCCTTGGCATTATTAATAGTGATATTCTTTGATGTTAGTGGATAAGATTTCTTTATACAGTGCTGTAGTGGATAATACTACGTGCTGTTGGTTCTTTAACCTGCTTCTTTAACCAAATCAGATTCTTTAACCAAAAGCGTGGTCCCTGGAGGATCCACCCAAACTCCCCTTCTCTTCAACATCAATATGGACCTCTTGGAGAAAAACACATTCCACATCTTTGTTGTGGTAACCAATATATAAACATTAGGCATAGTGCACACCACATTAGACCAAGTGTGGGCACAGTTATGTTTAATGAATTTATTGTGCTCTTCCTACAATGTGAAGGTATATATTGCACAATGCCCTGCACTGCACAACTCAGCACTTGGCGTATGCAAAGATGGAATTTGTCAAAAACAAGACATATGAATGTTCAGCCCTGGAACAAGCTTGGGAAAGTACCTTTATAGCTCCTACCACTGAAGGTGGTATTCAAAACAAGAAATAAGGAAAGGAACAGAACAACAAATTAACGTACTGGTACAAAATGATGGGATAGATCTTAGGTGACATATAAAGTTCATTTAGCTTGTACACAATCACACTATAAATATGGTTAATTTGAATGCATACTTTGAAGCAAATCTATTGTGTAAGGCGAATGCTCCAGGTGTTTCCCAGAAGGGTGATATACATAACTCCTTTTTTTTGTGTAATGCTTTGTTTTAGGTAATAAACTTGGCGAAACTATGTCATTTAGTCTCTTGAACATTTTTAATATTGAACCATGATTATTAGTCAAGCAAGTGTCTATACTTATAGCAATAGCTGACAATAACACCCTGATGATGAGTTGTATGTCTTATTTTCCTCAGATGCAGCCAATGCAACTACAAACATGTCACAATAACTCCAATGAACCTGGATGAACAGAGCTATCAGACTAAATTTACTAAATTTACACAAGATCAGATATTGGTCATAAGCATTCTACCTTCTCCATCCATTAAAAGTATACACACACCATTCACAGTGGCAAGAGCCCAAACAACCAGGTATCTTCAAGAAAAACTTTCTCCAAGAAAACTTTCTCTAGTATCAGGAAGCTTTGTCTCTTCCTGCTAGATGAGAACCTGACTGATCCAAGCATTTGCCACTCAGGGTGGTTTCTTTTAATTCACCTTTCCTATGGCCAAAACAGAAGTAATGCAGTGGCTTTATCTCTCTTCAAGGCGAAGCATAGCCACAAGTTTATCTCCTTTGTGCTCAGGTCCCTCCTCTTTCTTCCCCTCCACTTCCATTTTCAGTTCAAGGCCTTGGTCCAGATATCATGTATATCAGTGACCACATCTCTACTATAAATAGCTATGGCTGCCTGGGAAAAGACAGCTCAAAAATCCATGGAGCAAGTGTGTGAGAAATATCAGTCAAGAGGATTCAGCTACGGAACAAACTTCTCAGAGAGATTACACCAAATCTAAAGTCTGCTCACCCTCCGATCACACAACAAAACTCTCTTCTAAAATTACATTTCTCCACCAAAAAAGGAATTGCATTAACAAAATATATTCCAAATTCAGTCTGCTGGGCGATATATTCCAAAGCCTGGAAAGGAAAAGACAATGAAGCCCATTAGAGATCTTGCTGAGAAATCTAATTTACTTGGGAAGTAATTAACTTCAATGGCAATGGATTCTTTAGAGAACCTGATGACAGAGATTGAAATGTGGATAACATATCTGATGAGACTAGGCCTCTTTTTACACAGTGCTTTAGTCTGCACCAAAGGGGGAATACATTCTAGTGCACACTAGCATGCTGCACACTAACTGGGACTACATTAACACAGAAGGAAACAGTTCACTAGTGTGGACTAAAATGTACATCCTTTTGGGGCAGACTAAAGCACCTGGGAGACAAGCCCACATACTTTAGGGGGAATAGAAGAGTTTGCATGTATCAACTTATTACAGAGATTTCTGGCAGCCCCTAAATACAAGAAGGACTAGAGGTTTTGTAGATCTAGATTACCCAAATGAAAAGAGAACTGAGCCCTAAATATTTTTATTCCTCTCTCTTTTATTCTCTAATTTTCTTCTCTGTAATATGCATTTATTTCTCAGACCATAGATAGAATTGTTAAAGAACAAAATTCACCATGCCATGTTCCTTTCAGTCTTTATTTATATAAATTAAACACAAAAACAGTATCTTCAAAAGATTCATGGTGCCTGTATTTTCAAGAGGAACTACTTCAAATCCTCTCATTTTACAAGTTATTTGTTAAGTATCATTTTTTATTGATGGTAGATCTTCAAGCAGCATATTAAAGCAATCTGCATTCTTTTTAGATAGTGTTTTTAAATTTTTTTCAATTTCTACATCTCTCAGAACTGTTACTAATATAACTCATCTGTAACATGATCTAACCATACATAACATGGCCACATTCTGCCATGTGATCTGCACATCTACCTCCGAAGCAGTTAGACACCTGCATCTAACTACAAAATTTTGTCCATTAAGATTAGATAACCTTTCATTGTTATACATTTCCTGAAAAGTATGATATGTTACAACACTCATATATGCAACCATTGTAGATGGTGCTGCAGGTTACTGAATTAGCTTTAAACCTTTTGAGAAGGAGGTCAGACTTGACTAATAAAAATGATGGTATGAACTTAAGGACAGATCTTGTGAATATATAAACGTGTGTAAATTTACTCATATAAGTAGTCCCATGAAAGGGAAATTGTTATTATTGACCTTATTGAATTTATTGGGACTACCCATGTAAGTAGATTTACATATACACAATTGTTTTCTAGTAGGATGTTTTTCCACTTTTTAAAATTGCAACAAAATTTGTGCTAGGGAGCAGGCCAGTATGAACCTTTGTTTAAAAGGCCCCATGAAGGAGAATCTCTGTTTAAAGTAAGCTTAGTAAGAATCTGTGGATACATCTACACTTAACACAGTACAGCTGTGCTGCTGTAGCACTTCAATGTAGACACTACCTATGCTGTTGGAAGGGGTTCTCCCATTGGCATAAGTAATCCACCTCCCTGAAAAGAGGTAGTAGGTTGATGGAAGAATTCTAGCACTGGCTACACTGGGGGTTAGGTCGACATAGTTATGTTTCAGGGGTGTGGACTTTTCACACTCCCAAGAGACATAGCTATGCTGATGTAATTTACCAGAGTAGATCAGCCTTCAGTAAGCGAGCTTTTCTTGCCTTTGGTAGCTTTGAAAACAAACCAGCATAAGTGGATATAAGACAATTACTAAGCTTGAAAGGAACATAGTTTTGGGTTACAGTTCTGTAGCTGGACAGTTCAGGTGCAGGGTGCGGAGGGGATGACTTAAATAATCACTAACAGATATACATGCATGCTTTTTATGTAAAATGTAAAAATCAGGTAAAAATTAGGATGAATACAATTTTTCTAGCAATCCCAAAAATACTCAAGCTGGTCCTGTGCACAGTTGAGTGATAATGGTAGAGAAGGATTAGTTGAACTTCAGAATTGGAAGGGAAAATACTGCTTCACAGACTTACCCCTTATTGGTAAGATGACTGTGGAATCTGATAGGTTGTTGTTTGTCTTTCATGTAAAGTGCTTCACACAGCTTTCAATCAAACAAAATGACAGTATTTCTACTCAAGCCAATTTAAATTTTTCAAATAAGATTCTGTGACTACGTAAAATATAGTAAATCCTCAGTGCCAGATCCTCCATGTGTAAATTGTTATAATTCCATTGAAATCAATGAGGTTACACCAATTTACACAAATAAAAGATCTAGCCCATAGGACCTAATCTAAAGAGTATATGACCCAATGCAATGAGTGGTGACAGCAAACAAGGAGGAAATAGAGTAAGGAAGGACATTGGTTACCACAGAAAGATAATGTGGCTACTCAATGTAAACCCATGCACCTCTTGGTTACTCTGTTAATTTTTGTTAATAAATATAGTTGTTGAATGCATCATGAAAGAAGCACATCTTAAGAAGGGATTTCAATGAGGACAGAGAAGACAGACTTGAGAGTGCTATTTTATACACGAGTCAACATGGAAAAAAGGAGCACTTTAAGACCATAAAATCCAAAGGATATAGGTTACCTTCCCACCTCTACTAAGCATGAAGAGCTCATTCAAATGCAAGCTCCTTCACCTACATGCTACAGTACAGAATATGCACCTTAGATTAAATATGCACAGCGAATCTGTAATATTTCAATCTTATCCCTAAATAAAATCCCTTAGAGTGTTTGAGGACAGCATGAGGATGTTCCCTGATAAGGTGAAACAGGCAGGACCATTTGCAATTTATTTAGTTTAGGGAAAAGTTTCAGACACAAAGCTAGAAGAACGCCCGTGTTACCACCCCTCTTCTCAAACTACTTAACAAAATGTATGGATTGCCAGTTGATGCTCCTGGGATCAACTGCTTAAGGTAGGTTTGAGCCTTAGGAGTTCTACATGGATGTTTAGAGGCAACATATTTCCTGATGATTCACTGCATAAGAAAATAAGAAGGGCTTTTGGGTGTGCTTAAGAGATATCTTCTTGCCAGCATTAAGTCTCAATCTACTCAACATATCTGACTGGAGCTGCTTTTTGTGGCTTGGAAATCACTTTCAAAATAAAAACCTATCTACAAAAATTCCCTGAAGTGTTAAAAATTGTGATTTCTTTCTTAGAAGACTCAGGCCAAGAGCTGTTAAAAGTCTCTTTCCACTGCCAAGAAAATAAAGATTTGGTGCCATATATTCATAACACTGAAGAAATCAAGGGGATATGACATCTGGGTTACACCTCAAAATATGTTACCTCCTCAGTCAAGCCAAGAGATTCAAAATAGAGATTTTGAAAACAGAATCATTACTGTTGGGGCATGGACAGTACATGGTCTCAGCAAAACTCAGGTAAATCTACAGATCCTCATAGAAAAACACCAGATGGCTCTGAGATTTCCCATAGAGTATGTGCATCACTCCTTCTTCTCTTTTTTGCCTAGCATCTGCATCACAAATCTCCATGACAATTATAGTGACGGGATAAACTCAGGCAGTGTGGCCTAATGCAGAGAGCACTGGATAGGGACTCCAAGACCTGAGTTCTATTTCCATCTCTGCCACTGACCTCCTGGATGAGCTGGGCAAGACACTTCACCTCTCTGTGCTTAATTTTCCTCATCTGTAAAATGGGAATAATGATTCCGACCTCCTTTGTAAAGCATTTGAGATCTATAGATGAGAAGTGCTATTTACAAATGTAATGTTAGTATTTCACATTACTTAATGACACCAACAGAAAAGCAAAGTCTTATCAGGAATGAATGGATATAATCAGTTTGTGAAAGAATAGGAGTGAGAGGGATCAGAGGACTGGAGCTGGTCTGGTTGTCTGAATGGCTCCATCTGCTGAACCTGAGAAAAGATGTGTAACTTAATTAGCTAACCTTTGTATAAAAGAAGGCAGCAGGAAATGAGGGGGAGGAAAAAGTCTTCAACATCTTTCAGGATGCTGAGGGGCCAGAGATGGTCCTCCTGATGAACTGTTACTGGAGTTACTGCTGAGGGGTACTGCTTGAAGAAAACCAAATGAATAAGAGAGAAGACGGTTGGAAGCCCATTATTACTGAGGCTCTGAGATAAAAGCCCAGAAATCTTGACACTGAAGTTACAAGTGAAGAGAGATTCAGGGGAGGAACTACTGTGTTTACACAGACTTTGAAGTAAGTCTGCAAGGCTTTGATTATATTGTTAAGGAGACTTAATTAAAAGAAAATACCCCAGCTGAATGTGGCTACCTGGATTCCTTGAGATATTTCAGGCAAATTAGCTCAGGGAGTGAGCTGACCTAATAGAGCAGAACTTGGTCTGACCAGAGCAGGTCACTATAAAATAGTCCTAATCATTTACACAGTCCAACCTGGAAGAGTTTGTTTCTTGAGCCATAAACAAAGAATAGAGAGCTTGCAGTTTCTCTGCAAAAACTTTAAACATCGCTTGGCAGACAGACAGACAACCAAAGAGGCACAGTGAAACATCCAAACCACAAAACAGGGTAACAAAGCAAAAGACAATGGCTCCGATCCTCACTGGTGTAATTCAATGTAGCTCCATTGAAGTCAATTGAACTATGCCAGCTGATTTACACCAGCTGAGAATCTGGCTCAATAATTGTACAAGGAAGTGTTCTTTAGAGGTTCAATAGGTCTCCATAACATCTTGAATAGAACTGATTCTATGGGCTAGGGCTCACACTCATCCATTACAAATTTTTAACAGTGAGGGTAATTAACCACTGGAACAATTTATCAGGGACTGTGGTGGATACTCCATCTCATGAAATTATCTAATCAAGTTTGGATTTTTTTTCCTAAAAGATATGCTCTAGTTCAAATGGGAATTAACTCTGGAAAGTCCTATGGCCTGTGTTATACAGGAAGGTCAGGCTAGATTATCACAATGCCCCTTCTGATTTTTTAATTTATGAATCTAAAAATATACCCAACAGGTGGTGACTCAGCAAATTAAGTATCTAAAACTGGATTAGTCTTGAAGGGTATCAGAGTGGGGGTCACAATCTTTCTTATAGTGGCTCAGCTCTCAAAATGTCTGGCTAGAGGATTCAGTGATAAAATCCATTCCATTGACAATGATTTGGGATGCAAGCCTCAGCAGCTGGGGCACTTTTGCATGCACCAAGACCGTTCAGGGACAAATTATTAATATTCCCAGAAATGATCATATAAATGTGTTAGAGCTAAGAAAAATGAGAACAGCAAACTTTGGAAAACCTAAATAAAACACACATCCTAATTCAATAAATCAATTTGGCTGCAGCCCAGATTAATGGTAATCAAATAAGTAATTTGGTCAGATTTTGGAAGAACAGAATCTGCTACCTCTCAGAAGTCTTCATAACACAGGATTAGAAAATGTCAGAGTAGACAAGCTCAGTTGTATTCTATATTGAGGAATGGTCAATAAGAAAGTTCAACTTCATGAAGTATTGAAGAATCTAGTAACAATAAGTCAAATTGTTGATTTATTCACAACCACAAGGTTAAAAGCTACATCAGCAATATCCAGACCCCAGAGACATATTAGCAGCCATGTTCTTAATCCGCTTTCTGCTTTCTAACCAATATAAATTTATACATAAAACTGAAAAGATAAAACAAGATGAGCCAATAGTGCAATTTGTGGCTGTACTACAGCTCATAGGTCGTCACCAGGGGAGATCAAGAGTCTGTCACAAGATGACTTCCAGCCTACCCAATACTACTTGTGAAGGGATCGGACAATCACAAATTTCCTACAATATTCAGGATTTCAGTAGGTCTCTTGCGCAGAATATTTTGGTACAATTAGAAGAGAGGGTCAAATTCAGTCCTGATATAAGTAGGAACCATTCCACTGAGTTCAATAGAACAAAGTAGTGTGCTTTGCACCAAGAATACATTTTGCCCATAAGTATTAAAAGCTCATACCCCTGTTACCACTAAAAAAAAATTATACAACTTAGGCAGTTTTCCCTATTAGATGACATAGATGCCTTAAGAGAGCATTATTACTGCACGGTCTGGAATTTCTGCAGGCTGGCCTTGACAAAAGGTTACCATTTAGTACACTCAGAAGTCCAGGCATTTGTACTAACTGTTTTTAAAGCCTATAGGTGGCATCCATCTATTCTGTTTATCTCCTTACTGGTCAGATTCTTTGTGTGCCTTTTGGATTAGACCTAGATTTAGGGTCATTCCTTCCCTTTGGTGCCTTCATATGCTGTGCTACTCTCCATTTGATGCTCCTGGTTCTATTTCTCTATATTAATGACCACGTTAGGTAATATTTTTAGGGTCATATACAAAATGCCAAGTAAATGCAAAGGAAGGTTCAGCCATATAAAACTGTTATCTGTAACACAGCCATATTAGAAGTGCTAGCCATTTAAATGGCTAGGATAAAAATTAGGAGTAACATTTATTTGCAATTATAAATATTAGGAGTGAGAAAGAAGTTCACTAGAGACGGGACCATAAAAGTTCCACTCTTTTTAGCCATAGCAATAATTCACTACGATACATGTTATTGAATAAGTTCCTCCAAACTGACAACGGTTCCTCATTTTTATTTATGAATCCAAATGTTATTGTTCAATATGTGCAAAAGTCACATAAATTACATAAGTGCACAGGCAGTATGCAACCACCAATTTGCTTTTACCCACCACCGTGTTAAATGTCAAGGTGTCAAATTGTCCCTTCAGGTTTCATTGGTAAACGTAAATTATTGCTAATAGAATGTTCCTGTGAAACTTCTGAATAACAAATGGGTTTGAAAAGCATTACTACAGGAAAGGGCTGTAGGATGCTTGAGATAATTTGTCATATAAATAGTTTCAATAGCTACCTGCTTTGAAATCTGTCTTCTAAATGTAAAATATGTAACTGACCAAGTTCATGCACTAAACTCGTGTATTTGAAATTTCAGACAGACACAAGCACATTCATGCTTTCAGTTGCTACATTGCAATATCCTCAGTCAGACAATGAATTAAGATTGTAGAAAGTAGAGTTGATCAAATATAATGTATGAAATATATCTCAGGGTGGAAACTTAATTATTTGTAAATCAATAATCTATGGATTTTTAATGTATTTATTTATTACTGTATTCACAGCTAGCACCAGTGAAAAACACTTAGAAATACGTGGGATTGGAACTAGAAAAGGCCACAGATTTTTGGATTAAATATTTTTTCAGCAAATAAAGCATATTTATGTCACCAAAACATTTCCGTGAATGTGTCGATTTTGTCAAATTGTTTTGGTAAAAACAAAAAAGAAAAAGTTTCTGAAATGTTATAATAAACTGTTTTGATATTATCAAAATCAAACTTTTTTTTAGGCTAAATTCACAAGAAGATTTAGAAACACATCACAAAAATGGAAAAGAAAGTGGTGCCACCCCTGCTCCTTATTCCAAGTGGCCCAGTGGATAGGGCACTTATCTGGGATATAGGAGGTCTGGGTTTGAATTCCCACTATGAGGCAGGGACTGGAACCCAGATATTCTCCCACCACTTCCCTCAGTGAATGACCTAACTACCAGGCTATAGTCTCTCTCTCTCTTTCTCTAGCCCAATGACTAATCAAGTTTGTGGATGAAATAGTCAGCAAATTAATGCCAAGTTTGTGAATATTTTTGGGTTGATTGAAACCGAATTTCTTAACAAATCAACTATTGTATGGAAAACTGCACTTAGCTCTAGCTGTAGGAACATGCCTCAACAGATCTAGAAACCATATTTAACTTGATTAGTTTCTGGTTCTAACTTGGAAATGGAACCAGTCAAGTTTCAGGGGAAATATTCTGAGCCCAATTAACCATTTGCTGAAACTCTAGATCTTTTGCTGACTATGGATAAGCACGCATTTTTGAGGCTGTGTTTCCTGAGTTCATAATCACACTAGGTGACATTTGACCTCACAGTAGATGGTTGGTCTTCTGGGTTAGGTGAATACTAAAGAAACATCATTAATCCAAATGCAAAAGAAAACAGGAAAGCTCAGTGCAGTTTTGCTTTAGACATATGTAGCTCAAATAAACCCAACATTTAAAACTAAACTCAAGAGGTACAAAAACGATATGGAACAGAACAAATTACTCAAAGCACTGTTTATAAAGAATCTCCAAAAAGATACTAGACTAAAATCAACCAACGAAAGTAGAGGGAAGAAAGTCAAGTTTTGCACCATGAGCAATACTATTCTGTAGTTATGTACTCTTCCTATTCTAGTTGACTCAGATACCATTCTAGGAGCAACACAGGTTACAATTAAGGCAAAGTTGTGTAACTACTTCCACTATACATAATCAAGGCTACTAGTCTTTTACTGCCATGAACATAAAATTCACAAATGGTTTATTAAGGACAGTGTAAAACATGATATGCACACATTACGACATGAACAGACCAAAGCAAGGATATGTTTTCATTACCCCAAAGAAAGCAAAGCAAGGAAAAAGTGCAGAAGTGTCAGCCTTAATTTTTAAATATTTTATTGGAACACAGGTTTTATTTTATGTTAAATTTGTTTGGGATTTTACAACTTGATAGGATTTCAGTGGAACTGTTTTAATTCTTCTCCCTGAGATCACAGCAGCTTCTTCACTTTGAAAATAAATGTCTTTGCATTGCCTTCACATTTATATAGCAGTAGGAAACCATTATCCTGTGACAATGTTTTATTCCATTGACATCTCTTTAATAGATATCAAAGCAAAGAAGTCTTCTTTTTAATTTATGATAAATTTCCAGGCCCGGATTTAGTGTTCTACTTACATAGGTTGTTTCTTATGTAGCCTTCTATTCAGTTCTAATGATAGAATGATTTCCACTATTATGTGCCGGTGTATACTGTTTATTTCGATCTCTTGATGATGAGGTAGGGCATTGGTTATAAAAAAATCTTTTGTTCAAATGCTCTGATCACTGACAGGCTGAAAAAGAAAGTCTTCAGAGCCAAGAGATAAAAAGATGTCAAGCTTCTTCAAGGAAAATATCGTAACTGGAAAAAGACAATTGAGCCTATTTACTGCTGCAATCATAATTTACGGGTAAGGACCAGAAAAAATAAAAACTTATCACCATTTTAATCAGGTTATTCAAAGGAGATAGCTGCAACCAGAGATTACAGTTTAGGCTGAAAATGAGATACTGTTTCTTCTATAAAATATAATGCTGTACGGACATATATCAAAAGTCAGTCCCCTTTTTGTCTTCTGGAATAAACAATAAAAATATGCTCAAGTGTTTTAACTGGTTTGGAACCTACCATATTATGGTGAAATTCACCATTCCCTGAGCAAAAGGGATTTGTGGGGGAAACTAAATAGGTTGTAAAAAAGGAATGCATTAATGGTTTCTCTGTGCCTCTGTTGCTCCATGCACCTCATTCAGGGGCTTGGGCAACAGAGTCTGCCTTGCCATAGGTGCCAGCACTGAGCACTCTTCCATAACAAATATGTGATTGGTTTCATGCTGCACAGCTCTGCTATGTGCATTCCATAATGAGGTGTACTTATATTTAAGGCCTGATCCTGTCAACAGATCCTTGTATGTGGACTTTAGTGTGGACTCTTAGTGGCTCACAGGTGCAGCCAGAGGGAGAGGAGCAGGACATGTTCCCACAGCTTTCTTCTATTCTGTTTATGTTCTCCTCAACATGACTGCAGGGCTATTATATTCCCACTCTATTCCCCTTTCCCTGGCAACATTTTTAATGTGGTTGCACCAATGCCTTAACTTCAGTGAAACTCCATGTAGGCTGCCTGTGCCTTTGTTTTTGCAGGATCAGGTCCTTCATGAGCAACAGAGTAATATTATGGCTCATGTACAGTTCATAGGAGAAAATGACACATCAAACATTAGCATATTAAAAAGGAATAAAGCCTGTGATTATAATAACTAAGTCCATGCTTGTTCATGCCAGCAGAATGATGATCTCCCATTTATATAGATCATTAGTAACCACTGAAGCTGTTAGGGAAAAAGAATATTCATTAATTCTCTAATATGTCTCACAGAGATGGTGCTGTAAAATGTAAATAATAATCAAAAGATCTTTGAAAATTAAATCTTGTTCATACATTACAGTATCTTCTACAGATGTTCACAGGTCTGTATTCGTTTTCAGAGGTCTGACATTTGAATTTATTCATATTCATTATTTTAAAAATAGCACAATATCCACAAAAGAACAAGGACAGAAGATAAAAGTGCAGTGTGAGGCTTTAATTAATGTTAGGCTAACCTTGGGAAGTAGGAAAAGTTGGTTTTCACTGGGCACGTCAAAGCTGAGCTTGAGTTTAGGCTCCAAATGTATGTAGTCCATTAAGATATGATCATTCACACTTTGATTGGGGAGAGGATAATAAAATAGGCCCCTTCTCATCAATCCGTATGAAACATAAGATTAAGGGAGGGAACAAGCTAGTACTAACTAAACAGCAGTGAAAGTCCTAATCCAAACTCATCAAAATCAATGGGAGTCTTGCTACTGATTTGAGTGGGATTGGATTCAGTGTCTATCAGCTTGCATTGTTGCATGAGTTATGTCAATTGCTCTTTTCCTTCTAAAGCAATTTCTAAGACACTGGACAGACGGATAGGGAATGTATGACGATGTGATGCAGTATAAACATTTTATCCTCCCTGATGCATGGAAGAAACTCCCTTTAAAAATCAACAAGTCTATTACCTTTTCTGTCTTCAAGTGTCTCCTTAAAACTCACCTCCATCATGGTGCCTACCCAACAATTGACAATGGTTAGGCCCTTTGTGTGCTATGATCATTTCCATATTATATTTATTATAATCATCCCATTGGTAACCTTATGTTTCCTCTGTCTGCTTATTATATCCATCTATTGTCTCTCATGGTATACTTAGTTTGTAAGACATTTTAGGGACAGCACCATCTTTTAATTTCATGTCCGTACAGCATATAATGTGACGGGATTCCAATTCCTTATTGCAGAATCTACGCACTACCATAATAAATAAAATAAACAAATAATATTAATAGGTACGAGTTTCGGATGCCCGTATCTTACATGGATGGCCTTTCCAATTGTCAGCCATTCTGGTCATCTCAAATTAGAGCCAGATATTTTCCATTAGCTTTAAGAAGATTTAGATCAGATCCCCTTTACTCTATGCTCATGATTCCCCTCATTTCTGACAGTCTATCGATCTGCCCTATTTGCTATTGTCCACCCAGAGATGTCAAAAGGATATTCATTACTATTATGTAGTATTTATATCATGGTACTGCCTATTGTGTCCAAACAGAGATCAGAACCCTGTTTGTGGTGGGAACTGTAGAAGTGAGTGATAGCTTCTACCTCAAGGGGGTCACAATCTAGAACAGGAAAAGGTAACAGAAAACATGGTACATTTGTATAAGTAACCTCAGTGGTCAAAGTAACCACCAGTGGCTGGCAGCCTAGCCCTTGACAGACATTAGCTAAAGAAAAGCTTTAATCACATCACTGTTCAGATCTGCTCAAATCTGTGATCCTAGGGTAACAAATAATTGTCATTCAAGTGATATTTGGGCCTCAAATATCAAGATATCTGCTGAAATTTGTTATTCATATCTGTTTGCATCCCTCATGCATATGGAAACTTATAAATACAGCTGAAGAACCACCATCTGAACTGAAGGCCTATTCACTACTTAGTTTAAAACAAAAACAAAAACAAAAACAAAAAAAGGGAAGGGGAAACTGGTTAAAGTTTTAAAAGATTCTTTGATAAATTCTCTTTAAATCACTTGTAAGGAACAAATAAAACTATAAAACCTAAGTTTTCTTTTAGTTAGCAATAAAATTGCTGCAAGTCACTATTAACAGTAGAGGTCTGTGATAGCTTAATATGTTACATATAATTAGTATTAATCTTTAAGCATTTAGAACCACTGAAAGCTACTGAAACTATGTAGTCAGAACCAGCAGGGAAAGAGTTGTACTCTCAGCTGGAACTCCCCAGATGGAGCAGCTGAAAGAGTTTAATAGACTACATGCTGGTACGAGAGGAGTCCCTTACATCTGAGAAAAAGGAAAGAATACGTAGGAGCTGAAATTGGATTTGACCATCATGGTGCTGTGGTGGGAGTTTGAATGAAATTGGCTAGGAGAGGCAAGCAGAACAAAACTGTGAACGTCAATGTACTCTAGAATACGGCAAATCAACTTTGGGGTAGGATAATAATAGGTGAGCGATATACTGTGTTTGCTGGCCTGGCTGAGGAGGGATACTTTTGAAAGACTACAGTCAAGTTGTGTAAGGAACATGTTTCAGACACAGCTATAGAGCTGTATGACACAAGGAACGGGGCAAAGGAAAATTCTCACACAGAGTTATATACATGGTATGGAGAAAACATTATATACATAGTAAAAAAAGAATGTATGGGAACTCTGAATGAGAAAAGAAAGAAAGGAAGCAAGCAGTTTGACTTTCATGAATAGAGATACCAATGAATGAGGAAAGTGTGTTAAGGAATGGAAACAGAAGGGTCAAACAGTCAAAATAGATAACATTAAACAGGATTAAATTCTGCTTAGTGGAAAAAAGTTGTACAAAGAGTATCATTCTCTAATCAACCCTACAGGAATTCTCCATAATAGCTACAACAATTTATACATTATGGTTATTGCCAGAAAAGTAAGTATGTAAAAACAGTATTTTTTACCCATCATATCTACACTCTCTGTATATTGAGTCCTGCCTGAAATAAATACTAAATAAGGGAATAAATACAATTGGCTACTTTCTATTGTTGTCAGCCCTGCAGAGTAAATAGAGCAATAAGTGAAAGAGCTGGAGTTTATTTCGGCTCACGCATCAACAAAATTATTAAAAATAAAATTTGATTTTCAAATCCCATCTTGAGGTTGCAGCAGAAGTTAAACCCTCTACTCCATATCCTTTTACTGGTGAACTGAACAAAGGGGTAAGAAAATAATTGAGAAACAATGAATATAGTACAATCTTCCCTTCTAATCAGAGCTACTTTGAGAGTGAAACCTGACTGTAATGTCACTTAATATTGTCATAATGGACCTGATCCTATTCTTTTTATACCAACAGAACTCCCTTTGGAAGTGAATGGCAGGCTTACCAAGAGTAAAGATAGTAGGATTGGCTCCTTACTGGAATTTAAGTAATCCAATATAATTTTGAATTTATTCTGGTTTCTGCTGTATGTTCTTAAACCTATTTTAAAGTACGAATTTCTAACTAAATGATAAAAACAAAACAACTTCCAGGTTTTTAGTCAGGGGAATTTCTAGTGCATTCTGTCTATTTTTAGTCACCATTCCTGCAATCTTATTCCCATATAAAGTCAGTAACTCTCTTTGTGTGTGTTTATTGTACAGAGCTGATAACATTGCAAGTGTCAAAAATATAAAGATAGTTCATGCAAAATCAAACTTTTGTTCCCTTGGCAGTGGTACTGTATTGTATTCATCCAGATTCCACATTTGGCTGTCTGAATTCTGTCATTCTGAACTGGATGTCAAAAAATTCTGTTGGACACTATGTTGCTAATAGTAGAAGATTAGGGTTGGAAGGGATCTCAGGAGGTCCTCTAGTCCAACCCCCTGCTCAAAGCAGGACCATTCCCAACTAAATCATCCCAACCAGGGCTTTGTCAAGCCTCACCTTAAAAACCTCTAAGGATGGAGATTACACCACCTCCCTAGGTAACCCATTCCAGTGCTTCACCACCATCCTAGTGAAAATATTTTTCCTAATATCCAACCTAGATCTCCTCCGCTGCAACTTGAAACCATTGCTCCTTGTTTTGTCATCTGCCACCACTGAGAACAGCCTGCTCTATCCTCCCTGGTCGCTATCAAATCACACCCCGCACCTTCTTTTCTGCAGGCTAAACAAGCCTATTTCCCTCAGCCTCTCCTCATAAGTCATGTGCTCCAACCCCCTAATCATTTTTGTTGCCCTACGCTGGACTCTCGTCCACATCCTTTCTGTAGGGGGCGGGAGGTGGGGGGGGGGGGGGGGGGCAAAACTGGACACAGTGCTCCAAATGTGGCCTCACCAGTGCTGAATAGAGGGGAATAATCACTAATAACATATTGTAATTGGCTCCTTTTAAAAGCTGTTTTAAAAATACTAACAGGCATTTTCCACAATATAAACAGATATTGTACATAATTTCAGTCTTTAAAATAATTGTACGATGATCATGGGAGCACAGGTAGTGTCTTAGAATATCAACAGTTTTCTATAAAATTCCCTTATTGCTGAATAGAGTTTTTTAAAATGCAGAAACAGGAAAAAAATGCTCACGGTGAAGCTTTAGGTGCTAAATTTCAGCTCATAGTGAATTTATATGCATAAAGCCGTTTCAACATTCAGGAATAGCCCAGCATCAGCCATCAGGTGTTGCCCTCTCAGGGCGGGTCTGCATTGAACACTAAACCCAAGCTCTGACTCCGATTTGAACCCAAGCCCTTCTACCATCTACACACAAATCAGTCTAACTTGGGTCAGCCAGCACTCAGCACCTGTGTTCTAGGACCCTTCTTACAGAGGGTTGTGCCAACTGAATGAATTGGATTTTATTATTTGTGTAGTGGGATGGCACCCAGAAACCACAACCCCATTGTGCTAGGTGCTGAAACACATATGGTCCCTCCCATGAAGAGTCTGAAATACTAGCAGGTTTACCCCTCCTAAGGATGTGCTATATTCTGGTGATCCCTTTGGCACCCTGTTGTGGGGCAAGCACACCCTGTCACCTCTTTGGGGCAGAATGGGGCACCGTAGCCCCACAATTGGGTCTGTCAAACTGTCCTTCGTTCCCTGCTAGTAGGAGCTAGTGGTCCCAGGTAATGTGGCGGCCTTGGCCTCAGTGCTGTGCAGCCCGATGGCTGGAGTTCACGTGGCAGCCCTGGCCTTCAGGGCTGTGCGACTAGTGGCCAGATATGGTCAGTCGCCACCTAGAGGTGGGTGGCAGCCGGGATATGGGGTTCCAGCCCAGGGCCCTGACAGTGGTAGAGGGTTATGCCACTGGGTCAGTGGGGATCCAACCGCAATATGCTGATACCTCACTGCACAACAGCTATTCCACCCTGTCTCCTGGACATAGTTCACACATCTTTGAGGTCTTGGGACGCCTCAGTGCACGTAGCTCCTGGAGATTCTGAGACTTCTTGGGCATCTACAAACTTTCAGGTTAGTCTCTGCGTCTCTGGCATCCACAGTCTGGGGCTGCAGCAGCTCCTGGGATGGAGCCTTCTGCCTCAGTTATTTGCCCAGACTGAACTGAGTTGCTCCTTTTTATACTGGTGCAGCAGTTGGAGCATGCCCAGCTGGGTTGAGGGGGCATGGCTTCTTCTGCCCAGAGCGTGCAGTTAACCCCTGTCTGTCCATGTGGGCTAAGTACACCAGTCACAAGCCCTTACAAACTGGGATAACAAAGAAGTCCTGTGCCTCCCTACCTTGGGAGTACACCAAATGTAGCTTGCCTAAGCTGGATGTTTGTATATATTAGGCCACAGTTCCTCAAAGACTCAGTCATGGGCTTAACTTTATTGTGAACAGCTCCATTAACTTGATTCATAAACTTTTGCAAGATTGGGGTCTTAGACTGTATGCTTTTTAGGGTATAGACTATCTTTTACTGTGCAGTATAGTACCTAGCATAACAGGGTTTCAATCTTGGTTGAGAACTCTGAGCACTATCACAGTACAAATAATGATAACAGAAAATATAACACTCATATCTGTATATGTAATGTGAAAACTTCAATCTGCTAGCATACAGACACCTGAGAGAAAAATTGATTACAGAACTAATTTTCTTCTGATTTCAAATTTTGGCTAATAGTCAACAGTAAAATAATATAGATATTCAAAGTGATTTTATTCTGCCTTCTATCATGCACATTAAATTAAAATGTTTCATTAACTAAACAAATTCCTGATGCCATAAATCAAACTGCGCTAAGTAAATCACAGTTAGTGAAAACAGAATTGTAATTCCATCACAGTGATTAAGCAGAGACTAGAAATGGTGAGATATATCATATTTAATGGAAAGAATATGATTATTAAATACATGAAACTTTAAAAAAAAAGAGTTGCAGTCATACTGTTTGTTTCAAATTTCCATGCAAAGTTTCAAAGGTGGATTAAAATTAAGGTGGCTCCTTCCCTGATATGGTATAAAAATTTCTCAGCATGCAGGATCTATCACATGCATGTTTTTGTTCAAAGTTAAAATCCAGGTAAATCCCTAATGGGCATCATATTCTCTTCAATTGGAAGGGAAAAATAATCTCATCGTTAAACTGTCTGAAACTAAGAAATGTATGTTAAGTGTAATTTTATTATCTTTATTTATTTATATTTTTGCTAAAAACAAAGCTGTGCTGTGTGCTTGGTTGAACTAATGCAATATAATAGGATGAGACAGCACACCAGGAAATAAATATCTGAACCAAAACAGGACCCCATATGGTCCTGCTTCATATTTGTGGAAACTAAAGAAGATCACAGCCAGTTGCATGAGACTGAAAAGCATGCGGAGATGAACTGCAGAACCATTGTGTGGAGGTCTTTGTAGGGAATAGAGAGCATATCCAAATTAATCTCTTCAGGACCAACTAAGTTTAACATTTGATTCAGTCGATCCAACAATTGATCTTACATATTTATTAAAATATTAAACACCCAAGCATTTAAATGGACCAAGTAGAGTAGTTTTAAGAATTCTTTTGGGCAGAGACCCATTTCTTTTTTTTAAAACTTTATTTTTATTATTTATATAAAATATAAACGCAATGAAACAAAACGTAGCTATATGCATAAGATGGAAATACCATATAAATAACAAAAATCAATGTTCATTATTTGCAAAACCTGGAAAAAACAACAAAAAAACAAAAAACCCAAGCCTGAACCCACAGAAGTCCTTTAGAGCATCAATTATTAAATTGACTAAATAGATAAATAAGTGAGAACATAAGCTATGAGTATTGGAGACTAATATATACTGAACTGCAAATGTATGTAATAGTTTCATGTTTGACCAGATATGCTCATATTTTTTCCAATCTTTTCTATTAGATGGTCATTTTTTCCATTAATGCAGTAGTAGAGAGCTCATTAAGCCAGTCTGTGTATGAAAGAGGAATTGCAGATTTCCATTTTCTCAAAATAAATCTTTCGGCCACTAAAATAGTTACTACAATCCATTTCTTAATGCTAATTGGTCATGCCAATTCATCCAGCATCCCTAAGTTACACAAGCTTGGAAAAGGAAAGATAACAACACTTAACATTTTGGAGAGAGCACTGAATATGGTATTTCAGAGTACATGCTTTTTTTTTTGGACAGGTATAGAGAATGTGTGAAAGGAGATGCAAACAGACACATTCCTTGTGTGTTAGCCTTAAACATCCATTCTGGGTTCCAGTAGAACCTATTTAATGTCTTGTTCTGAAAGAATCACAAGAATAAAGAACTTTAAGTATCTTTCATTTAAGCCAGATATCCTCCCAAGTTTCTGTTGTGATAGTAAAGTTAAGTGCTTTTTCCCATTTTCCTTTGAGTCTGAGATTGAGAGGGTGATGCAAAATATTAAGCCACCTATAAAGTAATTCCTACAAAGTGACTTTTGTTTCCATATTTCTTAACGTGTTCTTTTAGAAGTGAGAGAGTTGAAATAGATCAAGTGTCTCCTATCCTGGCATGAATCTTTGTGCATAGCTGCTGAAAGAAGAAACTGTGAGACAGTGGTAGCTGATATTTGTTACACATGTAATCAAAGGAGCCCAGTCTATCATCCTGTATTATATCTTTAATTTTTGTGAATCCTTTTTCTATCCAAATGGTTTCAAACATGGAGTTGGCCTTAATCCTGAGCCCTGGGTTATCCTGTTGTGGTATGAGAAGTGAATTAGTAAAATCAGATGCTGTAATCATCTTAACGCACATGACAAGGCCCTCTCTCTCCTGCCTCTGCTCAAATCCACAAACAGTTCAGAGATCTTTTTGCTGGTAAAACACTCTGTGCAGTTTATTTACAATATTGGTTCCCACCACTGTTATACATTAAACAGCCTTACACCTACAGTCCTAGGGGGCCTTCAGCTCCTGAGGCTAGCAGGAAAGGACAATCATTCCCTCTCTCTATTTCCTTTCTTCAATCCCACTTCCTTCCAGTGCTTTTTTGAATCATCCGCCTAATGGTCTAATTAGGCTCTCAGTTCTCCTCAGCCCATCAGTTAGGTTCTTCTTAATGAAATCTGCTCTGGAGTATTTAATTGCAGCTGCAGTGACCAGAGTTCTGTCTTAGCTGCTATCACCCAGCACTCTGTCACAATACATTGCAGGATGTCCCATATAGATGCAAACTGGATTTTTCCTTAAGGTAGTCTGTTAAGATATATAAAAGATGAGAGGGAACCAAATGGCATAGCTAAGCTTCCCCCCCCCCCCCAAAAAAAAAAAAAAAAAAAAATCTCAAACCAGGCCAGTGTGTATACAAAGCTACTAGAAGTGGATCATCTTACAATAGATCACATTTGGATTGCTAGGTAATGATTCAAATTTAGCAACTCCCTACCTCCAATTGCCCAGGACATTTTAAGGGTCTTGTGTGAAAAGCAAAGCTGTTTTTTATCTCATATAAATTGCAGGGTAAGCCTCTTTATTGAAGCAAAAAGCAAAGGAGAGAACTTGAAAGGCAATAGGTTAATGATATAAGTCATTCTTGGACAGATATTCATTTTAGCTATTTCTGTTCTCAGTAAGGAGAGAGGGAGGGAACACCATCTCTCTACAACCTTAGAAAATTATTTTAATATATAGCACAGATTTATAGAAACAATTTTGGGAAGATTAGGATAAATTTTAACATCTAAATAAGTTATTTCCTTACACATTTGAAACTGCTGAAAATAAGAAGGATCTGGTCTTTCGGATATACCCATTGCTTATGATTTATTCCAGTTTATGTGAAAACCAGAAAGCTTGCCAAAAATATCAACTATAATCAATAATAATGGGATTGATGAAGATGGATTCTTAAATAGGACAATGCCATCAGCATGTAAACTAATTGTGTATTCTTTCCTGTTTATAGTCACACTTTCAGTGGCTGAGCGCTGACATATCTACATTGCCAGCGGTTCAAGAGAGACGTTACAAAGAATGGGTGACAGGAAATAGTGCTGTCAAGCTCCTCTTTCTAGCTGAAATGTGGGAGAAATAATTCCATTAGTTAATAGTGAAGCAAGGGGAGAGTTGTATAATACACTGATCCAATTCAGGAATATTAGTCCAACTCTGAATTTTTTTAGGACAACAATCAGATAAGGCCATTCAACCCTATCAAAGGCTTTCTCTGCACCTAAAGATAAGGTTGTGGAGGGGACATCTGAACTTGCTCTGTGCAATTTTTCTCATATTATCTTCAGCCAATCTTCCTTTAATGAAACCAGCCTGAATCTGTGTGTAATTGATGGGACAATGGTGTTCAGTTGTGTTGGTAAAATTTTTGCAATTATGTTGCAATCTGTGTTCAATACTGATATGAGACTGAAGTTGCCACAGTTCCAACTAACTTTGTTCTTCTTTGATATTAAAATTAAACCAGTTCATGGCACAAGATATGGTTCTTTTCTGGAATGTTTTTTTTTAGTAGCATAGATTTTAATGATGTGTAACCAGTGTCTATGGTAAGAATAATTGGAGCATGATCTGAAATTATTACCAATAGCTGCTTCTAAGTTTTTTGGAATCAGTTTTGAAGACACAAGAAAAAAAGTCAGTTCTGGAGAAAGATGAATTTTCTGTAGAGCAATAGGTGTGTCTTGGGGTACCTCAGTCTCCATATATCTTATAAATCAAATTCATTAATTAATAATGAGCTTGGCCTATTGTGCTTTGAGAGCTGGGTCCCATGTAATTGAATTTGTTCAGATGGCTATTTAGTGTAGTATTCCAATCAACTCCCGGTATTACAGTAATGTCATTTTTATTAGAAAGAATGTCTGCAATGTCTTTGAAAAAATCACAATTACTTCCACTTGGATTGTAAATGCTTCCTAGAATTAACTCTTGAGTTGAAACAGCCTTCAAGAAGAACATATCTTCTTTCAAGATCACACCAAGACTGAACATTGAAATGTTATACTTTTATGAATTAAGATGGAAGTGGCCACTGTTCTTAGAATTCAGTGATGAATAATACTCAACATCTAACACATCTTCTCGATTCTGTTGTCATCTATTTCTGCTAAATGAGTTTCCTGCCATAAAGTTACTTGGCACATTTTTGTTCTGAGGTGTTTCAGGATTTTAATTATTTGGAAGGTTAAATCCCCTCACATTTCAGGAGCACATTAAAAAATTAATGGCAAAGTTTTAAAAGATATATTAAGATATATAAACTTAAAATACATATTTCCTTATTGACATTGTAAAACTATACTGCTAGGATTTGGTATGTATTTATACATATTAGATACTGGTTAGCTTTGAATGAATTTATTACTTCAGTTGAGATTCTAAGGGCTTCGGGCATACAAAAAGATCTATAGTTAAATATCATGTATTGTCCAAAGTATACATATAACAGAGAAAAAGACTTAGAATAAGCCAGTGTGGGCACTTTCAGTTCCGTGATAGCTTCAGTTCAATCTGGTCCTCCCGTTCCTAGCTTTCCTAGGATTAGTCTAAACATCTCTAAATACAAATATATTTTAAGTCAAATATAAATACTATTGGGTATACTGAATATGTATTATATATTCCTACCTACAGAAGATGTTACATATACATAAGTATATGCATTTATATATTTACAATTTGGTAAATCAGATATAAATTAGTACAAAATCTAAATATGAAAAATAAAACTCTCTCTCTTTCTCTCTATATCATATTCATAATATGTCAAATGCCCTGCACAAATTGAATATGTAGTGCTATTTAAGGTTTAGGTTATAGCCTACCTCTACATGTCAGGAGTATTGATTGTTCCAAGGGATTTGTGGTTACCATAATTCAATCCGTCAGAGACAGAGCTACTGAAGAGATTCTGTCTAGGAGTGCAAATTGTGATAATTAGTGCAGATAATCAGTCAGTAGATGGTGCTATAAACCCCAGTTTAGAGTTAAACTGTTACTTTGTACATTGCAGTGCTATGCAGTTATTATTTCTCAGTTCCAAAAGAGATCAACGAGTTCAGTCTAGCTAGTTATCTACTAGGAGCTGAAAGACTATGTAAGTGAACATTACCATATCTACAAGGGTACACAAGAAAACAAACTGATTTTTAAACTTGTTGGTGTATGCTTTTTATGATAAAACCATTCTGCTATTTTTGGTCAAATCTGGTCTCTGTCTTTTAAGTGTCTGCCAAGAAGGGGTTTTGCAAAAATCTTGTGGATACTGCTAAATCCACAGTGAAGTGGATGGGGACTTGATGCTGTAACTGATGTTGGTCCCCCTCAGGATTTGCTTTATGCAATTCAATGCAGCCCTCTTTTTGTTAAGCTCAGTTAACAAGTCAGGAAAGAGAGACATTTTGTGGCTTTTGTAGATAAGGATTTCAGCTTTCCCGGCAGCATTATTAACATTACTTTATCATTGAACTTCAGCATTGAACTTGAAGATGATGAGTCTGAGCTTGCCAGACTCCTGCCTTCTAGTACCACACACTCAGAGAGCCCTTTCAATATCTAATGCGGGTAGCTCGGAGGTCCATTTTAAGTATGTCAGGAAGTAGCTTCTGAAGAAATCTGATAATATCCTTCTCTTCTAGACCCTGAGCAATGCCCAAGAGGTGAAAGTGGTTTCTTTGAGATCTGTTTTCTAAGCCATCCTGTTTTTCTTCCAGTTTGTCTAGTCTAAGCTTTAGGGTGGAAGCTTCTTTTATAATTTCATAGGTTTCAATGTCAGTCTATTGTAGCTCATTTTGCAAGTGAGCCATTAGATACATCATATACATCTTTAGAGAGGCCACCAATATCTTTTGAGACTGAATCCAGTCAATCTGTGAGGAATTCGTTCAGTGTCTGAGCTAGCTTCTGCTGGGCCTTGCAGTTTTCCTGGGCTAGATTCTGCGGTAGCATTGCGGTTCTCCCCCTTCAGCTGCTTAGGTGATTCAGGCTTAGGTCTCATGTTGCCTGTCATTTTTTCATTGGAATCCATATTCAACAGTTTGAAGTTTATCCAGGAGATTAAATTAAACGTTTATAATGAACTTATTGCCAATTTGCTAGGAATGTAATTATTAGAGACAATTTGATATGTGGGGATTGAGGGGATCTGGGATTGGGCAGCCATCTTTCTCATGGATACCATATGACACCTCCCCCACCATATCCATTTCTATGTTATAAATCTGAAGCGTGCTCATCACAATAGGTGTTCTAGGTGCTACCGCAACACAAATTAAGAAAATAAATTAACCATTCAGCAAAACAGCGGAATTATGGCCTTTCCATGAATGATCTGAGAACTGCATTTTTAAGACTGCTAAAAGAGGAAAATTGGTTTACAGAAGGGACAAGAAATCTGCTTTCCTGCCAAATGGGTTCCAGTTCATTCTCAATAGGGTATTTTATTCAAACATTTCCCCCCCATTTTAAATTTTTGGAGGTGCATTGTCTCATTGATGTCAATGGAGCTACGTCTGGAGTATGGAGCTATTCCAAGCCAGGGTATCATAATCTGGCCCTCAGACAGTATTTCCTGAAATGATCCAACAGCTGGAGCTGAACAAACTGTTCAACTCAAATCACAAACTTGGGCCTTAAAGGCAATTTTGAATAGATTTCAAACAGCATGTACAGAGAGGTGGCATGCCATTCAAATCCTCTTCATTCTAGCAGGCTTTCCACAGAAGCTTTGTTAACTTTCATGCACCCCTCCAAAAAAATTGCAAACCTTGGCTCTGATTCAGCAAGGTATTTTCACTTGTGCCTAACTTTAACCACTGAATCAATGTGCATAAAGCTAGGCATATGCTTAAATAGCTTGCTGTAGAAGGGCCAAATAGTGAAAACTGCCTCATTATTATTTCATATTTTGCCTCATATTATTTATGGCATAATAGCAACACAGTTAGCTAAGATTGTCCAAAACTTTCCATTTTCACTTGCTTATAATTATATCAAAGTAACCATTTAGTGTGAAATTTTCTATGGTGAGTGTTTTCCTCATGCTTAATTTTCTTGGAAAGTTTACGCTAAAATGGTTCAGCCATTCCTGAAACAAGATTAGAAAAAATACAAGATTCTGGACACATTAAAAAAATTATAACTGTTTCAGTGAGACGCTCTAGTGCCTACAGCCTCTAGAGAAGGGACTTGAAATTTGCAAGGAGGGTCACCTAGTGTCAGGTGATCCTTTTGCAATCCCAGTGAAAATCTGCCAAAATTTGGCCAGTTTATCAGCCTTTGAAAGGCTCATTTTGCACATGCTCAATAGAAAGTATTTTTTCTAATTTGGCAGTTATACTAGTTAAAAATAGAGTATCTACTAAGCATGCTTCATCCACTCACTTGCTTATTTGTGCAAGCACAACTGTGTACACATCACTTCTGCAGGGCAACTGAGCATGCTGCATCTCAGGGTTGCAAAGGTTCAGCAGGACTTCTCTAACAATTGCTACTTCTGTCAGCCAGGGGCTACTAAAGCACAGGGCACTGGAACCGAAAGCAGGGAAATTCTCTACAGTCCTTTCAATGCTTCTCCTTTCGCCACCCTGACAGTGAGGAAAAGGAGGAATCTGCCTTTTTAGAATATACAAATGGGCCTGGGGTGGAGGTCAGAGGGGAAACTGGCATGAGGAACTGAGGCAGAACTGGGAGGGAGGCAATGGATGGGTGGGCTGGGGACAGGGATGAGGACGAGCTGAAGGATGCAGAAAAGAAGGATCTGTAATCACTAGAACGTGCTCCCCTCAAAGCCTGGAATACAACCCAAGCTTCTTGAGTTTCAGCATTCCTTTGCTCTCGGGAACTAGCTGCAAAACATGTGTCATCTCCTTCTAGTGGCTGTTTCACATAGAGGATGGCAATCTACTACTACTAACAATTTTTTCTGTTCGCTCAAGTGGCTTTTTTGTTTGTTTGTTTGTTTTTAGAAATGGGTTTTCCTGGTATCAGAATTCTGTTGTCACATCAAATTTGAAGCATAATCCTACTAGAAGTAGCTAGTCCCAGTGACCAGTAAAAATGTGAACCTGTGCAAAATGTCATCGACTCATCAGTAGAGCTGGTCAAACAGTTCTGATGGAAAATTTCACAGATTTTTTTCTCCATAGAAAAATCCAACTTTTCTTGAAAAAAATAAATACATGAAAACCAAAAGAAATTTTGGATTTTGGACCAAGACCAAAAATTGTGGTGAAAATCATTTGGTTTTCAATTTTTTTCCCAAAAGGTCAAAATTTTCCATGGATATAAAAGGAAACATTTGTCTGAGCAGCTCTATCCATCAAACCTAAACTGTGCCTATGAATTCATAATGTAACTCAATTATCGAACAAACATTTTCAAATGTCTATTTACAAACTTCTCACACAAAAGTGTGCACATGTGATATGAAATGAATAAGGAAGGGTTCACAATTGTGTGCAGGAATTCAAAGTCAATCATCTTTGTCCATTTCTCTGTTTGTATGTTTTCTAAGTGCTCCCATATTCCCAATGCCTGTCTCACTTCCTCTTCTCCCCTCCTCCATACGTCTTTGTAGCTAAATCAGTCTCCCATTTCCCAGTATCCTCCAAGAAAGCAGAACAATGAGGTTAGTTTTCCGGGAAGCTTTTCTCATCCCCCTGAGAATCCCTGCCATAATGCTTTATGCATATACACTAGATTTCAACTGCAGATCTCAGGATGCTTTGCAAAGGTAACCCATTATTAGTTCCATTACATATATGTGGGAAACTACAGAACAGAATTAAGTAATTCACCCCTGTCAGATACAATTCTGGGAACAGAACACAGATGTCTTTGATCCCAGTCCTGTGCTCATATGGTCTCTCTGTGTCCAATGCAAGAGAATTAATTAATAAGTAGAAGAGGTTGTGAACTCTTCATATTCAAAGCTTTCATGGAAGCATTCCTTATATGTCTGGAACAGTTTGCCTTCTAGTTGAAAGTGGTGGCACATCTGCTGGAAGAACTAATGAATCAACTGTTAACTGTCCTGTCAGCTAAGTATGAAGATTCAGCTCCATCAGAAAAACTAGGGTTAATCTGTGTATCCTACTGAGATACTATTGATACAAGGTTTGGAATATTTGTGATTAAGGACGTTTTAAGATAAAAATTATTAAAGTAACAAAAGCTGAAGTTTAGGATATGCAATTCACAGCTAAAATGGTTTCAGTATGTACAAAATTACATCTTTTCTAGTTATTGTATTAATAGGCCTAAATTTAAAATAATGCAGTCAGATTGCACGCATTATAAATGTCCACTCTAACATAATAACTAGCACTTCACTGTCTCTTTGCCTTTCCTGTCATGCTCAGTTAATCTCCTAATGTAAACAAGGTTTCATTTTGTTTTTCCTCAGTATTATAAAGTCAATCTAGGTCACAACACCCAGACTATATTTCTTTTGGCATCATATATCATAATTTATCACCACCAGCGATAATTGTTTTGGAGTCAGACCTTGCTTTTCATTATCCAGCCATTGTTGATGATGATGTATGAGGCTGAAAGGATACAACTTGATTTTCATAAACTAGGTTGACGCTGCTGGGCCAACAGTTACTACACAATAACCGTTGTGATTCATAACGTAACGAACATCTTGACATTTATTTACAGGAAATACAGAAAGAACTGTATCATAACCTTTTAAAAATACATATATAAAAGAATGAAGAGTGGTCATCATTTAAACTTTCACTGAAAGAGCTACAGTATTACCACTTGGCTTGGGTTATACAGAGAATTTTAACAGTCTTTCTAGATAGTTTTTAAAAAAGGAAAGAGTATCCTGAAAGAGGAGCATGAAGGAAAGTTCTCAGTATCTTTGTGTGGTTCAGGACCTCCAAAGGCATTTGGCATCCCCATACATCCTAGTACTGAGTTTATGGGCTCCTCAGGATTACTCTCTCCTCAGCTTTCTAGGCGATGCTCAGTGTTTGCTCATCCACAGCTCCCCTCTATTGGAAGGTACATGTCCTGTGTTGCTCATGAACTCCATAGGTGAGGGAAAAGAATTTCTAGCTGTTATAGAGTGCATTTCATCTCTGGATCTAAAAAAGTTTACAAAGGAAGTCCATATCATCCTCATTTTACAGATGGGGAAACTGAGGCACAGAGCAGCAAAGTGACTTGCCCAACATCACCCAATAAGGTATGGCAGAGCCAGAAGCAGAACCTAAGGATCCAGAGTTCCAGTCCAGTGATCTATCCACTCGGTTACACTGCCAAAAGGCACTCTGCTTCTGGGGATCCTTTAGTTCTAGTAATCAGGCAAATGCTTATTCTGGTCAGAAGAGCAGATAACTAAAATTTTAAATGATAGGCTTCTGGTTTAAGTTTCAAATGTTAAGGCAAAAGCCATTTCAAAGTTAGAAGGATCTGACAAAAATGAGTAGATACTTACCTTAACATTTCACATAGGAATAACTTTAAAACTCTTTCTAACTCCTTAACTATTGAACAGATTTTCTTGTTACTTTCTAGAAAATTAGAACTTTACCCTAAGAATATGTCATGCAATTTTAGTTACAATCAACATTTTTTTCCACGACTGTAAAATGATGTCTCTCACTGGGTCTTCCGCAGGGACAGAACCTGGAACTTCTGCATCTAAAATCATGACACTTTGCTGGGGAAGCTAAAAGTTCATGTTCACTAGCTTGGATGTGGTTGCAAGCTCAAACCTCTGTATGTGCTCTAGCCACTACAGAGGCACAAAGATTCACAGCGCATGAATGTGGATTAGATCTCACAGATTTACTAAAAACTTTCACTATATTCTCTTTTCCTCAAGGGTTAGCGTCTAAGTTAAATTATTTTACTTTTGCTATAATCAGCAAACACACAGGAACTCCACCTAATCCTATGACTGATGGATGTGCAGCCCTACACTTTCTCAAGGTCTTCTTTTTCTTCTTTGTCCCAAGCAACCACTACTTAAAGCCCTTCTCAAGGTGCACTCTGTTTAAGGGGAGGAGGAAGCTGAATTGGAGTTAATCCCTTATTCATCACTCAGAATTTTATCACCACTTGCTTTTAACTGCAAAGCTGAACTCAATGTTACCTGTGGAGTTGCTACCTTTGCCTACAAAATATTATACTGACAGATGCTGATGACTGCCATCAGGCAGATCTTGATTCCAAAGATAATCACAGACCTTATTAACATCAGTGAGCATGCCATACATTCTTTCAGGCTTAATGGAAGTAGCAATCAAATCTCTTTATGAGGTAGAATCAGTTACAAAGAATGCAGAGACTCTCCAAGGCAGTTGCCAGGTCAAAGGTAGGACATTTCCCTGGTTGCAAAATAAAGTGCTACGATGTTGGTTTTTCAGCACACATGTTAGAGAGAAAAAGCCAACAGAAAGCTTGAAGAAGTAGTGGTGAGTGTGATCCTGAAAAAAGCTTCTTGGGCATAAACTCCCTGGAGTACCACTTGGATTTCTTAGTGAGGAAACAGACTGCTGTTTGTTTGTACTACATTCAGTGAAACAGGACTTTGTGTACCCTGTTTGTAAATAAACAACATTTCAACAAAGAAGATACCTTACTCATATAATCAAGTTCCTGTCCCAATGGAAACAACCCTGCAAAGCTCCAAATATTGGTTAACTGCTCCAGACAAAAGGGGTAACAATGTACTATAAAGGTAGTTTATAAAATTCTCCTCTACAGGGTATTTAAAAACAAAACCAAACAGCACAAGACTTAATTTGATTCTCCGAATAGACGGTGCTTGCTACATGGGGCACATTAAAACTTGGAACTGTGTATCTGTATGTGTCTAGACACAGACAATTTTCAGAAAAAGGTAAGTGGTTTTGGGTGGTCAACTTGAGACACCTTCAAAGGGGCCTGATGTTTTATAGGGCTGAACAATCAGAGTCAGGCCTCTTTAAGGAGTCTCTGACTGAACACTCAAAAATTAAGTCACTCCAACTCATTCCTTTTCTGAAAATTTGGGTTGTGTGTGTATCATATACTAACTTTTAAAAATTTGGAAGCCCACCAAATGCTCCTTCTGCAAATGTTGTATCCTGCATATTTTTATTAACAGACAGGATGTAATAATAGAGTAGCAAGAAAGCATTTGGGTCTTAATTGTAATTCTTTTCACTGACTATTTAAGAAGATCCAAATAAACCAACCATGAACATTGGGGGTAGATCAAAGTGCACTAGGGACATTTTAGTGCACAGTATCAGGGTCAACACAGACACTAAGGCATGTCTATACGTACAGTGCTGCCGCAGCACAGCTGCACCAATACAGCTGGTTTCCATATTGGAAGAGAAGGTTAAAGGACTAGAGACCCAAGTATCTACCCTGCGTTGCATTAAAGAAATCAAAGTCTTTCTCTATCGAAGACATGATTTGCTACTGCAGGCACAGTGTGAGGAAAATTCAGAGAAGGCAGTGCAGGGGAAACTGAAGAACGGGGAAGAAAATTGGCAGCATATGACCTCCCGAAGAAAGAGAACTTACATGCCCACCATGCAGATAGAGGTAAGGAATCGTTTTCAAGCTCTCTGCACAGGTACTACAGCGGAGAACGATTTGGAAGACTCATATGAGGGAATGGATCAGAGGGAGACCCCGTTGATCAGAAAGCAAGGGATGCATTGTCCTAGGATGGGGGTTCCATGACCACCACTCCCAAGAGGAAGAAAAGGGTGATGGTGGTCGGGGACTCCCTCCTAAAGGGGATGGAGCCATCCATCTGCCATCCAGACCGCGAAACGAGAGAAGTGTGCTGATTGACTGGAGCTAGGATTCAGGATGTGACGGAGAGACTGCCAAGACTCATCAAGTCCTCAGACCACTACCCCTTCCTACTTCTCCACGTGGGCACCAATGACACTGCCAAGAACGATCTTGAGCGGATCAATGCAGACTATGTGGCTCTCGGAAGAAGGATAAAGGAGTTTGAAGCGCAAGTGGTGTTCTCATCCATCCTCCCTGTTGAAGGAAAAGGCCCAGCTGGGGATCATCGCATTGCGGAAGTAAATACGTGGTTACGCAGATGGTGTCAGAGAGAGGGCTTTGGATTCTTTGATCATGGGATGTTGTTCCAGGAAGAAGGGTTACTAGTAAGAGATGAGATTCACCTAATGAAGAGAGGGAAGAGTATCTTTGCGGACAGGCTGGCTAACCTAGTGAGGATGGCTTTAAACTAGGTTCGATGGGGGACGGAGACCTAAATCCAAGGGGAAGTGGGACACCACAAGGAAGCAGAAGGAGGAGGATGCAGCAGGGGAGGCCTCCTGATTCATACTGAGAAAGTAGGGCAATTGGCTAGTTATCTCAAGTGCCTATACACAAATGCAAGAAGCCTTGGAAACAAGCAGGAGGAATTGGAAGTCCTGGCACAGTCAAATATGACATGAACTGGAACTGTATGACATGATTGGAATAACTGAGACTTGGTGGACTAACTCACACAAATGGAGCACTGTCATGGATGGGTATAAACTGTTCAGGAAGGACAGGTAGGGGTGAAAGTGTGGAGAAGTTGCACTGCATGTAAGAGAGCTCTATGATTGCTCTGAGCTCCAGTATGAAACTGGAGATAAGATAGGTGAGAGTCTCTGGGTTAAGCTTAGAAGCAAGAATAATAAGGGTGATGTCGTGGTGGGTGTCTGTTATAGACCACCAGACCAGGAGGATGAGTGTAGATGAGGCTTTCTTCAGTCAACTAGGGAAAGTTTCCAGTTCACAGGACCTGATTCTCATGGGGCACTTCAATCATCCTGACATCTGCTGGAAGAGCAATACAGCAGAACACAAACAATCCAGGAAGTTTTTGGATAGTGTTGCAGACAACTTCCTGATGCAAGTGCTGGAGCAACCAACTAGGGTTGTGCTTCTCTTGACCTACTGCTCACAAACAGGGAAGATTTGGTAGGGGACGTAGAAGTGGGTGACAACCTAGGCAGCAGTGACCATGAGATGGTCGAGTTCAGGATCCTGACAAAAGGAAGAAAGGAGAACAGCAGGATACAGACCATGGACTTCAGGAAAGCAGACTTTGATTCCCTCAGGGAGCTGATGGGCAGGATCCCCTGGGAGGCTAATATGAGGGGGAAAGGAACCCGAGAGAACTGGCTGTATTTTAAAGAAACCTTATTGAGGGCACAGGAGCAAACCATCCCGATGTGCAGAAAGAATAGCAAATATGGTAGGCATCCAGCTTGGCTTAACAAAGAAGTCTTTGGTGAACTTAAACACAAAAAAGAAGATGACAAGAAGTGGAAGTTTGGTCAGATGACTAGGGAGGATTATAAAAATACTGCTCAAGCATGCAGGAATGAAATCAGGAAGGCCAAAGCACAACTGGAGTTGCAGCTAGCAAGGGACATGAAGGGGAACAAGAAGGGTTTCTACAGGTATGTTACCAACAAGAGGAAGATTAGGGAAAGTGTGGGCCCCTTACAGAATGGGGGAGGCAACCTAGTGACAGAGGATGTGGAGAAAGCTGAAGTACTCAATGTCTTTTTTGCTTCTGTCTTCACAGATAAGGTCAGCTCCAAGACTACTGCACTGGGCGGCACAGAATGGGAAGGAGGTGAACATCCAGCAGTGAACATCCCGCAGTGCTGAAGGAACAGGTCCAAGACTCTTTAGAAAGATTGGACATACACAAGTCCATGGGGCCGTGCACCCGAGGGTGCTGAGGGAGTTGGCTGATGTGATTTCAGAGCCATTGGCTATTATCTTTGAAAGCTCATTGCAATTGGGGGAGGTCCCTGATAACTGGAAAAAAGCTAATATAGTGCCCATCTTCAAGAAAGGGAGGAAAGAGGATCCAGGGAACTACAGACCTGTCAGCCTCACCTCAAACCCTGGAAAAATCATGGAGCAGGTCCTCAAGGAATACATTTTAAGGCACTTGGAAGAGAGGAAGGTGATCAGGAACAGTCAACATGGATTCACCAAGGGAAAGTCATGCCTGACCAACCTAATTGCTTTCTATGAAGAGGTGACTGGCTCTGTGGATGTGGGGAAAGCGGTGGACGTGATATACCTTGACTTTAGCAAAGCTTTTGATACAGTCTCTCACAGTATTTTTATCAGCAAGTTAAAGAATTATGGGTTGGATGAATGGACTATAAAATGGATAGAGAACTGGCTACAGCGTAGGGCTCAGCGAGTAGTGATCAATAGCTCCGTGTCTAGCTGGCAACCGGTCACAAGCGGAGTTTCCCAGGGGTTGGTGCTGGGGCCGGTTCTTTTCAACATCTTCATTAACGATCTAAAGGATGGGGTAGATTGCACCATCAGCAAGTTTGCAGATGACACTAAGCTAGGGGGAGTGGTAGATACCCTGGAGGGTAGGGATAGGATACAGAGTGACCTAAACAAACTGGAGGATTGGGCCCAAAAAAATCTGATGAGGTTCAACAAGGACAAGTGCAGAGTCCTGCACTGAAGACGGAAGAATCCCATACACAGCTACCGACTGGGGACCGATGAGCTAGGCAGCAGTTCTGCAGAAAAGGACCTGGGGGTTACAGTGGATAAGAAGCTGGATATGAGTCAGCAGTGTCCCCTGGTTGCCAGGAAGGCTAATAGCGTATTGGGCTGCATTAGTAGGAGCATTGCCAGCAGATCGCGGGAAATGATTATTCCCCTCTATTTGGCATTGGTGAGGCCGCATTTGGAGTATTGTGTCCAGTTTTGGGCCCCCCACTACAAAAAGGATGTGGACAAGTTGGAGAGAGTCCAGCGGAGGGCAACAAAAATGATTAGGGGGCTGGAGCACAAGACTTATGGGGAGAGACTGAGGGAACTAGGTTTATTTAGTCTGCAGAAGAGAAGAATGTGGGGAGATTTGATAGCAGCCTTTAACTACCTGAAAGGGGGTTCCAGGGAGGATGGAGCTAGGCTGTTCTCAGTGGTGGCAGATGACAGAACAAGGAACAACCATCTCAAATTGCAGTGGGGGAGATCTAGGTTGGACATTAGGAAAAAGTTTTTCACTAGGAGGGTGGTGAAGCACTGGAATCGGTTACCTAGAGAGGTGGTGGAATCCCCATCTTTAGAGGTTTTTAAGCTGCGGCTTGACAAAACCCTCGCTGGGATTATTTAGCTGAGGTTAGTCCTGCTTTGAGCAGAGGGTTGGGCTAGATGACCTCCTGAGGTCCCTTCCAACTCTAATATTCTATGATTCTATGAATACAGCTGTAGCACTGCAGCGTGTCTGGTAAAGATGCTCTATGCCAAAAAGAGAGAGTTCTCTCATCGGCGTAAAAAACCCATCTCTGTGAGTGGAGAAGCTCTCCCGCCAACATAGAGCTGCACACAAGTGCTTATGTTTCTGAAACTTATGTCACTTGGGGGTAGAATATCTCCCCACTCCCGAGTGATATAAATTTTGCCATAGGCTGTAGTTTAGGCATAGCCTTAGTGTGTGGCAGGCTAGTGAGTGGTAGATTCACACACCAACTTGCTGTGAACTAAGTATTCTTTAAACAAAAATAAAGAAAAACAGCTTTCCAGTCACACTACAACAATATGTCAGGGTACATCCATCCCATTACATTATATAGACTGCAAGGAAACATGAGCTGCAAGCAGGACCCAGTATTCTAAATTATATGCAGTTTCTTTTTTGGATTTTACAAGTAACATTTATAAATTAGAAAATTATTGCCATTAGATATTTTGGGGGGAAGACTTTTTTTTGTCCATTCTATTTGCCAGACACAAGCAGCAAGTTGGGAAGCGTCCTCTTGTGTTAAAGACCATAAGAAGCCATGATTTAAAATTGTCTCTCTGAGGTACATACATGCCCTTCATTATCATAGAACCTGGAGCACCTCACAATCTTTAGAATATTTATCCTCACAACATGCTTGTGAGGAAGAAGGTATTGTTGCCTTCATATTACAGAGGGTCAAGCACAAGAGGCTAAGTGCCTTGTCCACAGTTACAGGGAAATCTGTGGCAGAGCAAGGAATTAAATCTCTAAGTCTCCCAAATTCCAGGCCAGTATCCCAACCAATTGACCATCTTCTCTAAACCTAGCCATATTATATTTACAGTCCAATGATTATTTATGGGATTTCACTGTAAGGTAATGTGGAAAAAGATAATACTCCATTTAGCTCTCCAAATAGACAATGTTGCGTACATTAGGACTAGTAAAGATCACTGAGCTACACGTTGGGTCTGATCCTGAAAGGTGCTGAGAACCGTTTAAGTATGTTTAATTTTAAGTATGTGCTTAAGTACCTTGCAGGATTGAGCCCATATATATTTGGAGGAAATGTTTAGTGATCTTGAGATTTTTGCTGCAAGATATATGTATCCAGATCAAATGTTGGTGATGTAGTCAACAGTGTGTATTCAGAGAACTAAATCAAGCCTGATCAAGATATATATTTTTAAAACTACTAATGAGATGACCTGAATTGCCCTGGGAATGTAAGTACTGTATGTCTAGGTTTAAATCATGAACTTTTATTTTTTAAATCAAAGAGGATATTTTGCATTCCTATATTTGATAGATAGAATGTATGAAGAAATGTTGAGTAAAAAGCCATTATTTTTCTGTTAATAAGAATACATTTTTAGTTGAAGATTTGTTGTCTGGGTCTTCCAGAACACTGGGCAGAAAGAATTACATGTAATAAAATATATCCCCCCCGCCCGTCATTATTTCATATCATCTACTAATGAAAAGGACAACAATAAGTCTGTAAAGGCAATATTTGGTAAACTTGAGAATTTTGCAAGACCATGAAAGATGAGGCACATATTGTAATTGAAAGTAAGGGCATGTCTACACAGCAAAGAAAAACCGCAACTGGCCTTTGCCAGCTGACTCGGGCTCATGGGGGTTGGGCTGCGGGCCTGTTTCATTGCTGTGTAGACTTCTGGGTTCAGGCTGGAGTCCAGACCACAGTCTACGCAGCAATGAAAGAGCCCCGCAGCCCAAGTTGGCTAGCATGAGCCAGCCACGGGTTTTTCTTTGCTGTGCAGATGTACCCACAGAGTCATTTGTGGATGGAGATAATCCACTTCAAGAAGTCTGAGCAAAGAGCATAAGAAATGAAGCTGCATAATTTTTCCTCCCAACTGGTGAATATTCTCTAGGAGTATATGTCTTAGATTCTGAGCTCCTTGAAGCTCACATGTGGTGTTGATGAGGACATGTTAGAAAATGTTGGCCCTAAGCCAGCTTTCCAATTCCAGGGAATGAAATGGTTCCCAGTGTAACTTAGAGCAGCCTAAGGAATGCTCTAAGTTATGTTAGCTGGAATGGTTCCAATAGAACTGTTTTACTCCCTGAGGATTGGGCTGTAAATTTTGGCTCATCCCCAGTATATCCCCCTACACTTTAGATTGCTTCTAGCAGATGGCATGACGTTAGCATAGCTAGTTTCCCTGCATCAGAAAATTCCCCTGTGCTGGGGGGAAATTCTCAGCTATTTGCTTTAAGTGACTTTGATTGCCCTTTGAGCCACTGGAACAGCATATGAAATGACTAAAACAATAAAGTATTCTTTAAATACATAAAAGGGAAGAGACTGATGAGGAAAGCCATTAGACCACTAAGATGGGAAATGGAGGATTTTTATATACCACATGAATACAGCAAAACGGCTAAATAAGTCCTTGTTCCCATCACTCAGATAGGCAATCAAGGTGAAACACCAGTAAAGGGAAATAATTGTCCAGAGGAGAACAGCAAAAACAGAAGCCATTTTCAAATACCACAACAAGTCTGAGTTTTAACAAATACGAAATGGAATGAAAACAATGATGATGATTAGCACCTTAGGACCAGGGAAAAGATGTCCCCTGATAGAGACTGCTAATTGTTCTTTGAAGAGAGGGGTGGGAGTCAGGGAGTGGAGGAAGGCAGACAACTTTAACTTTTAAGGAAGGAGTAAGAGAAGAAACAGTGAAAAGAGACAAACACCGTAAAGAAAATAATAGTATCAGGTTGGGCTCCTGTCCTGCTAACTCTTACAAAAATTCTTAACTTGTGTAAATAGTCCCATTGCTTTCAAGCCTTACAACAGAGTTCTTATGGGGAATGGGCACCTGTAAAGGGTCACTCCCCTCCAATTAAAAGGGACTTAAAAGGGCAGTGTAGAAAGGTGCTGTGGCCTTCCTCGGAGCCTGGGCAGAACAGGGCCCTACAGGCCAAACTGCCTGGCAACAGAGGGGCAGAGCGAAAGCAGGCAGGGGAAGTACAAAAGGCCGGCCTGGCAGCTCAGTAGGAGGAAGCTGCTATTGGAGGCAGACGTGTCTTCCCGGAGGCCCAGGCCCAGGCTCAACCCCAACCGAGCAGCTGTTTGGTGCAACTGCCGCACTGAGCAGAGCATCCAAAACCTGCTCGGATTGCCAGGCCCTAGTGATTGGACTGGGCCACCGAGCCCTGATAGCTGGGATGAGCCACCCGAGAATCCTGGGTGGAAAATATCCCCTGGGGCCGGCCCTGACCTAGAGGAGCTGCCTGATGCCGGGGGACCCTGAGAGCTGAGTGGACCCTGTGGACCGGAGGAACCCTGGGACTCTGTGACCTGGAGGAGCTGCCCTCTGCTGAGGAGTTCCCAGACCTGCCGTTGGTCAATGGGGACAGACGTGTGGGCCTGCCACTTGCAGTGTACCCCAGTGACCCAGGGGGAAACTGAGGCACACAGGTACCTGGGGACCAGGGGGAGGAAGTGACCCAGGGACAGCCAGTTTGCAAGCTGAGTCAGGGGCTAAACCTCATCAGTGTGTTGCTGCTGGAGCCCCGCTGATACAGTGGCAAACTGCTTTGCCATTGCTAGGGCCCTGGGCTGGGATGCAGTGGAAATGGGTGGGCTTGTATCTCCCTCCCTTCTTCCCTAACCACCGTGGGAGGGAGGGCTATCCTCTGCGGGCACAGACAGAGGATCCTGAGCTCTACTTGCCCTGCCTACCAGGCTGGGGGCCCCAGACTACGTACAGCCCCCGCCTGTGGGAAGGCCTGCCTAGCTTGTGGGCCAGGGACTGCAAACTGCTTTGCCTGCCCCGCTCGGCCTGAGGGTGGGCCGGGGGCACCAGATTGCTTTGCCTGCCCCACCCTGCCTGACGGAGGGCCGGTGCTAAAGACTTGTGAACGGGCACTGATTATTCCCCCTAAAGGGAGACGCTGTGGTCTTCCTTGGAGCCTGGGCCTGTGGAAGGGTCACGACGCCCCAGCTGGACAGCGCCACTGGCTTTCAGCAGGTTGTACCTACAGAGGCAAAAGCAGTAGGAATGCATTCCCAGACCCTTTTACCAGTGCTGCTATATTGAAGCAGGGGCATTACAGCCCTATAATCCCAGCCTGGTAGCCGGGGAACCATTAATTAGGATCCTATAATTCCATAGAATCTCTGACAACCACACTAAAGGATTATGAGGTGTCTGTGGTTTGCTAACAGCTGCAGCAGCACTTTTTATGCTCTGACTGTGATATGGTGGTAGTGTTTCAGTAGCTGCCTATCATTCTTAAAGCCCCTAAAGCCCTCTGGATTTGAGGAGACAGTTATGGTGGTTGGGATGGAAAACTGATTGATTGCAGAAATCACCACCATGGTCAACAACTCCATGATGCATAGCTTCCCTCAGTAAGTGTGTGTGTGTGTGGGGAGGGGGGAACTGTAGTGTATCATGGGAGACATAATCCATCTGGGAATCCCAGCCCATAGAGGAGAATGAGGATACAAGGGGCAAACTACAACTCACATTTTTTAGTCAAAATATTTTGACACAGAAGTAAGTTTCTGGGGAAAGCAAACTCTTTTAAGGAAAAGGTCTGTTTAGTCAAAACACCATTTTTCATTAAAAATCATTTTGATGGAAAAATTTTGACTACTTCTAAATCTCAGTGATCCATACAAATCTTTCTAAAGAAATACCAGGGTGGTTTTATACTATTCACTCAGAGGCTATGACTCTGAGTTACCCAAACTCCTTCCACCACCTGCCTTCCACCACCTCCAAAATATTTAAATGTCTGTGGGTAGTATCATGTGAAAGCAGAACAAGTAGATTATTGATTATATCTTCCCAGCAACTCAAAGGGAAAATAAAATATCACATCATTTCTGCTTTCTTTCTCATCTTCTATCCCACAGTCTTCTTTACTTTCACTAAACAAAAATCTTTGTCCTTCCTGAACATTCTGTGACAGTTGGATAAAGGGCCTGATCTTGAAGACCTCACTCAGACAGAAAACTTCCATTGCAGTCAATGAGTGAGTGAGTGAACATCACTGAAATCAATGAGATCTTTGTCTGAACATGGACTACAGGATTGGGCCTAAACCTGAAGATGGGCCACAGTCAGACTCTTCTCTACCTCTCCAGCCAGTAAGTAACCAATTCTTCTCAGACACTGAATCACAATTTCAGAAGGACCGATTCCTGTCAGTAATGCTATTTCTGCAATTGCCCGTTCAGGGACTTGAATCTCAGCACAGGGAACACCATAGATAGAAAATGGCTGCTGGCACAAAGGAACTCAGAGAATGTTATAAAGCTGAATGTGTTGTTAGTTTCTAATATGTGGTTGTCATGATAAATGAGTGATACTTGGTGTTTGAATGTTACAACTGACAAGTACTGAAAATTATGCATAATATCATTCTTTCTCATATATTTTATTTATTTTTGCTTCCTGACTGTAATATTGACAGACCCAGCCAGCCAGCAAACTCAGGTGTAAGGAGTTATGTCCCCTCTACCCTCTGCTCTCCCTCACACTCACCTGCAGAACGGCTCATAAGCGTAGCAGACTACAGAGAGGTATCTTATGTTATGCACAGTTTAACCTGGCATTGTAGACAGGATTGTTTAAGATGAAAGGTGTTTTAGTAAGAAAAGGATGGACATCAGAATTTGCGGAAATCTAGTTTTGTTATTTTAAGAGTGGCAGACACAAAAACAACTTAAGGAAGCAGCTGAAGTTTTGTTTCCCTTTGCTGAGCAGAGTTTTAATTTCAGGAAAATTTCAGTGTGTGATTGAGTGGCAATTAAGTTCAGCAAGATGTGTTGGGCTTGAGTTAAAAAAAAAAAGTAAGGCTTAATTAATTGCACCAACAACTGATGGTTCTGTCAAATTGGCAAGTAAGTTCATTGATCTTAAAATTAAGCTGAGCACAAGTGAAGGACTGACAAAATAATTTGTAGACTGATAGAGATTGCTAAAAATGAGAAATACTTGTGAAAGGAGGCCAGATACTCCATCACCAAGAGACAGAAAGGAGACTATTTGATGGCTCTTTCAGAGAAAGGCTGTACCCACATAAAGACAACCCCAAACACTGTGAAAAGACAGCCCCAAGTTTAAGACAATCTCATGTTTCACAGAGCACAGTGATGCTTAAGAACCCTCCTTACCTTTTCATTTACATTGTCTGTAAAAACACACAAGAATCCATGAAAATAATCAAAACATTATTTTGTCCTGTTTGATACATTAGGGTCAGGGAATTTGTTCAGTCAAAAGACCATTGCCCATTTCTTGAATTCAGCAGAACATTTGACGTTCCTAGCCAATACAGTTAACTTTTTCCCTATCTTTTGCCACTGTGATCCTAGACTGTTATTACTGCTCTAAATCTTCTCCAGGGTATGTCATGGATACAGGTTTAGTTGCATCTTTGACCCCTCATAAGTTTCTCTTGAGCGGATCCCTTCAAATGACAGGCCTTATACCTCCATTCCTCTGAAGGTGGAATCCTATGATTCTCCCACTCACTGCCTTGGTCTGAATCTCTCTCAGCTACAGGAGAGAGGTTTTTAACCCTTCCAAAATTCTTTACTTCATTTTTTTCACATTCATTCCCATTCCCCACAAACACCCACACCTCCATCCCTTACCAGCCATCCTGTAAATCAGAGCATGGAGGAGGCAAAATTTCAAAAGGAATTGATAGTGGTCTTTGTTCAGTACCGGTGATTGGGTTATTTGAAGTAATTGACTTGGGTTCCAAAGATTGATTTAACCTTAAGTTAGAGAGACAAGGTGGGTAAAAATATCTTTTATTGGACCAACTTCCATTGGTGAGAGAAACAAGCTTTTCAGCTACATAAAGCTCTTCCTCAGATCTGGGAAAGGTACTAAGAGTGTCACAGCTAAATACAAGATTGAACAGATAGTTAAGCACAAGTAGTTTGCACATATTCCAAATGTAGGGGTGCCCAACCTTTGGCCCATGGACCGTACACAGTGCACCACAATACTTCAAAAGGGCCACGACCTTCTTCATCACAGTATACTAATGGCCAATTCATTAGCATTTTTCGTCATGTTTACATCATTTTAGTTTACACAAATGTGTAGACAGACAATACTATACATAGAAACAACCTATCTAAATACATATGAAACAAACTGAACTTAAAATATAAATCAATACAGGTGACTTTAAATCTTATGTAGAATCTGTTTGGCCCACACAAGGTTGTGTTTAGGTTTATGTGGTCCTCCTGTGTAATAAGGTTGGCCACCACTGGTCTAAAGACCATTCAAATGAAGTGGCCCATTAACACCTCTCTAATCATAGGACAAAAAAGGGGGTTATTTGGGTGCCAGATGATTGTAATAAACCATAAATCCAGTGTCTTTATTAACCCATGATTTTTAGTATATAGCAGAGTTATCAATTTAAGCTCTCAGAGTTGTCTTTTGAAAGTGTTGTGCAGGTTTCCTTTTTGGATGCAGACTGATAGGTCAGATATAGAATGAGAGTGTATTTAGCTGTGACACTCTGAGTACCTTTCTCAGACCTGAAGAAGAACTCTGTGTAGCTCAAAAGCTTGTCTCTCTCACCAAGAGAAGACGATCCAATGAAAGATATCTCACCCACCTTGTCTCTCTAATATTCTGGGGCTGACATGGCTACAACACTGCATTAACCCTGAGTTATCCTTTAGGAACACGATTACCAAACAAAAAGAGGTTAACAGTCATAAAAATGTTACAGGTACCTTCCACCTTTTTCCACTGGCTTCCTTGTTGGGCGCACTCCAGAATGCTCAGTGTGCCCGTGGAGCTCTAAAATCTGCACATTCAGCAGGAGCCCAACCAGGGAAGCCTCAGACCATTCCAAATTTCAATACATCTTAACAGTCTCAGCATCAATGCCTACACTTGCCAGAAGCATAATAAAATGGCAGCTCCACAGATTCCTGCTAACGATGAGGGGTGCAAAACCTGCCTGAATAAGACAGTGAAGGAAAGAAGGAAGACTAGCTACATCTTCCTAACTACTAGCAGAATCCTTTGGCAGAAGGAAGCTTATAACCAAGATAGAGGCGTAGAGAGGTTCATAGGGGATCTGGATAATATTTGAGTACCACATACCACTAGTCTCTTTTTTGGAGACTGATAAATAATCTATTTTGGCAAACATAGCTGATATCAAAATCAATAAAGATCTCAATTTCAGGCACTGCTTAGTGGAGATAAAGCTGAATTCTGCCATTATATTAGAACAATAAAATCATCCTTACTGCTTTGATAGGTGTGCAATTTGCACAGCATGCAAATTGGTGGTTCCCAAAGTTGTAACAGATGAACCCTTGCCCCCACCAAGAGTTTCCTCACACTACGCTTTCGTGCAATTTCCTTGTCTTAATCCATCTCTGTCTGTTCTCTCTCCTCTGTTTTTCCTTGTTCTCTTTTGCCTTTCTCAACTTCTTCTTCCTGCTCCCTCCCTGGTTGTATTTTTCAGCTTTTTCTATTTTTTGTTCTCACATTTTCTCTTGATCTTCATCTTGTTTCTCCTCTCCTCCCTTTTCTTCCTCAACTGCACTTGTTCCCAGTCTCCTGTTCCATGTCTGTTTCTATGAGCTACAGATTTTCTTTTGCACCTCCTGTTGCCCATTTCTCCACCTGAAAGTTGCACCACTGTCTATTGCTCTCAGTCTCCTCCAGTTCTGCTGCTACTATTCATATTCTTCCTCACTCTGACCCTTCTACTGGCATTACACAGTGCTATTCCCTGTTGCATTCATCTGAACTGAATGAGATAGCAAAGGATTTGAAATGCTTATGGATCTATGTTGTAAATCAGTGCTTTTCAACCTTTTTTCATTTGAGGACCCCTAAAATTTTTTGAATGGAGGTGCAGACCTCTTTGGAAATCTTAGACATAGTCTGTAGACCTCAGGGGTCCGTGGTCCACAGGCTGAAAACCACTGTTCTAAATAAACAAGCACAAGATGGGTGGAGGTCTGTAGTAGACCCTCAAATTACTCTAGAGAAGTGAATAAATAGTTCCTTATACATATCTATAATGTGTTGGAAGAAAATTCATACAGGAATTCAAGCTAGGGATATATCCTTGAGGTCTCATGCTGCCAATAGTAAAATATCCTTAAACCTCTCCAATTATGGAGGCTAATCTTCTCTAACACAAAAATATCGCATCCAAGATAAGGTAGCTCCTTCGTAGCTCTCATTCTGATGGAGAAAGTTGAACTGATCATTGAACTAAAAGTTAGTGGTTGCCTGTATGTAAATGATCATTCATGACCTGGTTACATTCTTTGTGTGTGCAAACAGAACTGTCCCAACCAATATTATATTTACTTGGTACTTTAAAAGGGCCAACTTCCCAAAACCGAAAATATAGTTAAGGCAAATTGATTGTGAAGAAAAGTCATTGAATGAAAAATGGGAGTTGAATTTAAAAACATTTTACTAGATGCCCCAAAAGCCACAATTTCATAATCAAGGTATAAGGCTGCTTCAGTTAAAAAAAATCATCCTGGTTAAGAACAGTTATAAAAGAAGCAACAGGAAACCCTCCCAAACCAATGTATTTAAGTTGCCTATTGTGATTTCCCTTCCCCTGATCTAAGACTTTATTTGGAGCTCCCTGGTACAGGGACTATCTTTAAATGTTTGAAAGGTGCCTAAGCACACAGATGGTGCTATCACCATTAATAGTTCTTATATTGAATTGTTGAGACCATTATTGGAGTACAATATACAGTTCTAGTGGCCACACTTTAAAATGTATGTTTAAAAACTGAGGAGGGTTCATGGAAGAGCTACAAGAATAATTCAAGGTCTGGGAAACATACCTGCCAGTAAGAGACAGAGAAGTCAGTTTATCTTATCAAAAGCATTCAAAAGGAGACTTTGTCATGGTCTTAAATCATTTTAAGTTTTCAAATTGGTATTGGATGTGTTTCTAAAACATATGCTGTAGTTCACCTACAAACCACTGGGCTGAAAGCAGGAAGTTACTGGGCAAAATTTTATGGCTTGATTATTCAGAAGGTTAAACTAGATTACCATAATAGTCCTTTCTGGCCTAAAAAAAAAGACGGGGTGCTGTGGAAACATAAATAAATAAATGATCACATCCTTTTATTTATATACTTACAGACTATCATAAATGCACACAGGGATAGAATTAAGTTTGTATGACATGCATGTTTTAATTCTAGCATGTTTTGCTTTTGATTTATTGGCTAACTGTAATAACATTCTTTTTAAAATGTAACGCTATTTATAATATACACACTAATGATTAAGATTTGATTTAAATTCAGTATTGTAGTATATAAATAGTTAACTCAGGTAGCTTCGAAGCCAAGTTTTTTCTTGTCCTGCAAATGAGCAGTGAACCACTGTCTCACATTAAATACACTTTTCCAGTAGAGTACTGCAAGCCTCCAAGGAAAAGTAAAAATCTAGACTCAGTTAATGATGTGGAACAGCTTGAATTTTCATTTCAAATTTGCATTTCATCAGAAAGTCAGCCATCTAATGGCGGTAAGACCAATGAACCAAGTTAAACATCAGAGCCTTCACACACACACAAAAAGGGTGGATTGACATTTTCTGGTTCCTGACAAACCTTTGCATATGCAGTGAAGCTCCTTAGAGGATGGATGTCTATTATTGTCATGAAGGTGGTTGTCAATTGGTAAGCATTAATAACATTTAAATGCATCCTTGAAGTTTTGATATTATATACCTCGATACTATACTGCTAGCAATTCAAATCTCTTTGTAATGATCTTTTACACCTTTTTGCTCATTGCACTCACCATAAAGGAAATACACGTAATTTATGAACAATGTTATGGTGCAGTTTAACACCTAAGATTATTTACATTACTATCTTCAGTGAGTTTAGTATTCATGAGATGTGCAGCACTGATGACTAAGTACACTATTTTTCCAGGCCCAGCATTAGCAATGCCAGATTCTCCACACTATGCTGACAATTTGAGCCAATTCTGAATTTTCAGAGGTCAGTTGTCTGGATGAGAAGGCATTTCTGTCTTTATAGTCCAATCAGTGCTACAGTACTTTGCTCAGCCTGTTATTTTGTACTAATTGTTAAAATGCCAGTAGTTGTTCTTCTGGAGTATGGCTTCGGATGCCAAGAACAATTAATTATATGTTGGGTAGCCACTCTACTCACAATATCATCATCTGGAGATGTCACGCACATCCATACAGCAACAAGACAAAAAAGAGGGCAGTCCAAGGCATGTTATTTGTTCTTGAGCTCTGCAGGAGCAGGACAGGGATCTCAAGAAGCCCAGATGGTAAAAATGTAAGTTAAACTGCCCGTGACTACAATATATTTTACTGTAAAAAAAAAAGAAAAAAAGAATATTTCCGTTCAGATGGTTGTTCTGAGAGGCATGTGAGAGCTGATCTGGAGAGAATATGAGATAAATGTCTGAGTTGTCTACCTGCCAAGAAATGCGCCTTTTCAGAGTTACTAGCAAGCTTGTAAAGGAGTGTGACTCCTGACTGTATTTTGGCACATCTACTCAATGTGTTGTTGAAAGTTCAGGGAGTGTGTGATATTTTGGGATTCAACTAGTAAGGGGTTGTGTCACCGCCTATCCAGCAACTCTGGGTGCTTTACATGCTGTGCTGTTATGGCTCACAGGCCTGATGGAAACAGTCATCCTTACAACCATAGAGGTCACATCTTAGCTTCCACCACCCAGTTATTTTTCTGCAGAGCAACCGCAATACCCTTCCAGTCTTGAATTTCCCAAAAAACATCTGCCAATGTGACAATCTGCTGAGGTTCCTAGAATTGTGAGTTACTGTATTACCCCTCAGTCTCAGCAAGTATTGCTACTGCTAAGCTGTGTGACAACTCCTTGACACACCAGCTTGTTTGCCATGGCAGCAAACTCTTCACAACTCTGCCATGCAGGTAACAAACAGTGAACCCCAACTCCTGAACTCCCCAGAGGCATCTGTCTGCAGTGTCCAGTCCTCTCCTGGAAAACTTAAAGAAATAATTAAGTTCGTTACTCCTTTAAACAGACAATAAAATGCAGCTCATTAAACTGGGATTTCACAATCTCTTATTTCAATCACAGAATTGAACTGGTTTATAGTAAAACAAGTTTATTAAAAAAAGTCATAGGTGATACTAAGTATAAAGAGTAAAGCTAGTTACAAACAAACAAAAGTAAAAATACACTTCTAAAGCCAGTTACAATCTTTGCCTAAGCATGTTTTTCACTATATTCAGTTCCCAGAGACTTCAGCTCTTTTGGTTAAAGGAGCCACTCTTCTCAGATGTACAAGATCCCTGGTCTCTTGTATATGCCCAGTAACGGACAACTACGTGGTTCTTTCCCCCTTCTCTTTTGATGGTTCAGTAAACATTTGAAAAGTATTCTTTGAAAAGAAAGGCCTCACAAAGCTCCTTTTCCCTGCTCGGTGTGGATGCCATGCTGTCTGCCATAGATTCTATGCTGTCTTCTCCCCTGCTGGTGACTCTTATAATGTAAATAATCTCTTCCTGCAACTGCTGATACAAAGGTGTTGGCCTCTTGCCTTTGTCTGGAGAAAACCTGTTTATTAATTCCCCCTGATATATCTGGTTTAAACACATTTTAAGAACATAACTTCAGCACATATTTATAACTGTTTGTATACAACCTGTACATACACCACACAAGAATAGCAATAGTCAGTGAGTTCTTAGGTTTTCAAGTGATGTATCACATGACATCATGTGACAACAGTATGTTAGGTTTAGTGACTATGTCAGGCCTGACAATAGTTGCTGACACAGAATAGTGAACTCTCAATGGGCCTCTGTGCCACAGAGTAGTCAAGCTTTACCCCAAATCACTAGGTTACTGTTTAGAAATGATTGACTGATTGTTCAGAATTCTTTCACCCAAGTCCTTCATAATATTGAATAGCACTGGAATGCTTTGGACATTTCAGGTTCCTCATGTACAGAAAGAACAACTTTATTAACATCTGACTCTGTTGGGATTCCCATGCACACCACATGCTAGCATGTCAGAACTAAGACATTTTCAAGAAAGATAATTTCAGATCCTTAAAAAAAAAATTGAGGATACTGCACTTTTAATTCTAATAATATCCTCTAATTAGACAAATTATTCTTTGTTGTATTTTTCAGTTGATTTCTGTCATTAAATGTGGTTTAAAGTTGATGCCCTCCCTTCTCTCCATTTCTTCAGGATCAGCTTGGTTTGATCCTCAAGAAGTAGTTATATGTGCAGGTGATCCCATTACACTAAGTTATATTTATTACTGTACAGTGCCTCTTGAATGGTGATATGTTTATGATTTTTAATAAACCATTTATATTCTATCTAGTCATCCAGAAACTTTCTTGCTACTGTGAGATTAAAAAGAAGAAGAAAAACCCCCACTCAAATATTTTCACTTTGAAAAGAAAATCTAGTTTTGAAAAAAAAACAAAAACACCTCTGAAAATGTCTTCAAGCATAAGAACTAAGTGTAAGAAATCCTAATTTATTTCTCCTTGATCGCTTTCTTCCTGTGGTATTTGGCATCTCTCAAATAATGCCCCATGTGGCACTATTCTAAGAGAAGATTTGTGTTAGATTGCCAGACTTATAGACATACCCCACCACAGAAAGGGCTCTGCTCTCAGGGCAAACTGACACACAGACCTAACCAATTAAATATTTATAAGAAAACATCACAATTTATAAGAAAACATTAGCCTGGGAGGCTAATATGAGGGGGAAAGGAACCCAAGAGAGCTGGCTGTATTTTAAAGAGACCTTATTGAGGGCACAAGAGCAAACCATCCCGATGTGCAGAAAGAATAGCAAATATGGTAGGCGTCCAGCTTGGCTTAACAAAGATGTCCTTGGTGAACTTAAATGCAAAAAAGAAGCTTACAAGAAGTGGAAGCTTGGTCAGATGACCAGGGAGGATTATATAAACACTGCTAGAACGTGCAGGAATGAAATCAGGAAGGCCAAAGCACAATTGGAGTTGCAGCTAGCAAGGGACGTGAAGGGGAACAAGAAGGGTTTCTACAGGCATGTTGTCAACAAGAGGAAGATTAGGGAAAGTGTGGGCCCCTTAGAGAATGAGGGAGGCAACCTAGTGACAGAGGATGTGGAGAAAGCTGAGGTACTCAATGTCTTTTTTGCCTCTGTCTTCACAGACAAGATCAGCTCTCAGACTGCTGCACTGGGTGGCACAGAATGGGAAGGAGGCGAACATCCCACAGTGCTGAAGGAACGGGTCCAAGACTATTTAGAAGGATTGGACATTCACAAGTCCATGGGGCCGGATGCAATGCACCCGAGGGTGCTGAGGGAGTTGGCTGAGGTGATTTCAGAGCCGTTGGCTATTATCTTTGAAAGCTCGTGGGAACAGGGGGAGGTCCCTGACGACTGGAAAAAAGCAAATATAGTGCCCATCTTCAAAAAATGGAGGAAAGAGGATCCAGGGAACTACAGACCGGTCAGCCTCACCTCAATCCCTGGAAAAATCATGGAGCAGGTCCTTAAGGAATCCATTTTAAGGCACTTGGAGGAGAGGAAGGTGATCAGGAACAGTCAACACGGATTCACTAAGGGAAAGTCATGCCTGACCAACCTGATTGCTTTCTATGATGAGGTGACTGGCTCTGTGGATGTAGGGAAGGCCGTGGATGTGATATACCTTGACTTTAGCAAAGCTTTTGATACTGTCTCACACAGTATTCTTATCAGCAAGTTAAAGAATTATGGGTTGGATGAATGGACTATAAAATGGATAGAGAACTGGCTAGAGCATAGGGCTCAACGAGTAGTGATCAATGGCTCCATGTCTAGCTGGCAACCGGTCACAAGCGGAGTGCCCCAGGGGTCAGTCCTGGGGCCGGTTTTGTTCAACATCTTTATTAATGATCTGGAGGATGGGGTAGATTGCACCCTCAGCAAGTTTGCGGACGACACTAAGCTGGGGGGAGTGGTAGATACCCTGGAGGGTAGGGATAGGATACAGAGTGACCTAAACAAACTGGAGGATTGGGCCAAAAGAAATCTAATGAGGTTCAACAAGGACAAGTGCAGAGTCCTCCACTTAGGAAGGAAGAATCCCATGCACAGCTATAGACTGGGGACCGACGAGCTGGGCAGCAGCTCTGCAGAAAAGGACCTGGGGGTAATGGTGGATAAAAAGCTGGATATGAGTCAGCAGTGTGCCCTGGTTGTCAAGAAGGCTAATGGCATATTGGGCTGCATTAGGAGGGGCATTGCCAGCAGGTCACGGGAAGTGATTATTCCCCTCTATTCGGCATTGGTGAGGCCGCATTTAGAATATTGTGTCCAGTTTTGGGCCCCCCACTACAAAAAGGATGTGGACAAGTTGGAGAGAGTGCAGCGGAGGGCAACCAAAATGATTAGGGGGCTGGAGCACAGGACTTATGAGGAGAGGCTGAGGGAACTGGGCTTGTTTAGTCTGCAAAAGAGAAGAGTGAGGGGGGATTTGATAGCGGCCTTTAACTACCTGAAAGGGGGTTCCAGGGAGGATGGGGCTAGGTTGTTCTCGGTGGTGGCAGATGACCGAACAAGGAGCAACGGTCTCAAGTTGCAGGGCGGGAGGTCTAAGTTGGACATTAGGAAAAAGTTTTTTACTAGGAGGGTAGTGAAGCACTGGAATGGGTTACCTAGGGAGGTGGTGGAATCTCCATCCTTAGAGGTTTTTAAGGTGAGGCTTGACAAAGCCCTGGTTGGGATGATATAGCTGAGGTTAGTCCTGCTTTGAGCAGGGGGTTGGACTAGATGACCTCCTGAGGTCCCTTCCAACTCTAATATTCTATGATTCTATGATTCTAAGAGGTGAGTCATAAGGTGGAATTTCAAGCAGGATGGAGTCTGCTTGGCTTCCAGAAATTGGGAAGCTGTTCCAAACATAGGAGCAGTATAAGATAAGGTGCAGAATCTAAGTGTGGGACAGGGAAACAAAAGAGAGAAACAGGGAGTGAGGACATGGTGGAAATGAGAGGGGGTGAAGACTGGAACTGAAACAGAGAAGTAGGTACGGGCTGTATTTTGACAAGAGCCTTGATGGAAAGGGCTCATATCCTGGACTTCATAATAGGGGACAACAGGAGAAAGATTTAAGGAGGGGAAGATGGTTTGAATAATGGGAGAGAAAGATGATCTTGAGAAGCATTTTGGTCCCATTGAGGAAAAAGAGAAGAGAAGAGATACAACAAGGCTAGAAGGCATAATTTGCAACTCAGGCAACATTACTGAGCATTATTTATGTCTGGAAAGCACCTAGCACACAAAAAATATTAAATACACCCATTCTTTTACTGTCAATTTTTGAATATTTTATTCACCCCAAAAAAGCCCCAAACAATGCAATTTTGGCAATTTGACACAAATCCATCAAATAGTTTTTCATTGTCGTCGTCCCCCCACACCCTCTGATTCAGTAGCAGAAAGCTATTAATTGGGACAGAAAGGGAACAGCTCTGTAGCCCAATGGCTAGGGTATTCACTTGGGAGGCAGGACATCCAAATTCAAATCCCTTCTCCACATTAGGCAGAGTGGAAAATAGAACCCAGTTCTCCCCCATTCTGGATGAGTTCCATAACCACCGGGTTAAAAATTATAAGGGAGTCTCCTTTTTTGTCCACCCACCACTTGGTTTGTGAATCTAGCCTGAGCTGAATGAAAAAAATTTGTTCAACCAAAATAAAAATTGTCAGCTTTTGAGTCACCAAATTTTTTTTGGAATTTTCAGTTTTGGTTCAACCCAATCCGGAAATTTTTCTCCTCCAATTTTTTGGAACTGCCAACAAATTGAAAAATCAATCAGTTATTCACTCTGCTGTAGAGTCAACATTTATGGTTTTCAGCATGATGTCTACAAGGTATATATAACTGCAATATAAATGGAGGTTCCATTTATATTTACCTATATTCCTAGTTTGGCAATTTTGCATCTTTTCCATAAACGTGCTGTGCTATTTACTTCAGTGCCAAGATATAGAAGGTATGTGATTAGGGATGTGGGGGGAGGTTGCAGCTGTCCTGCCCATGGGCAATAGTTGCCACCCATAGGCAGCTGTCCAGGAGGGAGCAGGAGAACTTGGACCCTCCCTACACCACTGGGTTTTGATCCATGGACTTATGAGGCCAATTTGGCTGCTCATCTGTCTTCGTGAGGTTCAGTTTTCTGTCGGCTACCCTGGGTCACTTTCTACTCCAGTTCGCCTGCCCTCTGGCCGCCGCACAGCTCCATGGGACATCGCTTCGAGCATCTGGACTGAGTTTTCACCATTGGGTGCTGTGATGCCCTTTGCTCACCAGCTTGCTACTTGATCCACTCCGATCTTCCCTGGGAGCTCCAACATGCATCCTACTCCCTGGTTTGCCAACCATAGACTGAGCTGCTTGGCTGGCTTTTAAACCACAGCTCCAGTCTGTGCATGCTCAGCAATGGTGTGGAGGTGGGAGTTTTTTAGATCATAACTGTTCCTTAACCCTGTGATCAGGGAGGTTACAGCAGACTCCTGCCTAGTAAACGGTTCATACACCCCATCACAGGGTAGCAATAATGTTCTTTTGGCAAGCTTAAGAATGTGATGAAGAGTATCCCTACCATAAGCTCTATATGTGAATTTGCAATATCCTGGACATTGTAAAATATTATTTTTAAGATAACGAAGTGGCAAAGTCTTTTAAAACAGCTACTGTTACTACCTGAAAATTAATTTTAAGAGATATCTAAAACTAAATATTTTCTTAATTCAGAGCCTAGGAAAAAAAGCTGAAACTGGGTCCAAATTTTGTTATTTAAAGCCTTATAATTAAAAAAAAATAAAGAAATCTAATGTTTATCATGAAAAAAAATCTATTTCACTGCAACTTGTACACGATGTTTCAGTCTGATGCAATTTGAAACAGTAAAGCAAAGATTAATTGTGTCATCACCATTCTTTGCCATTCCACATTGGCTTCAGGCAAAAAAGTCGGATGTCTCTTGGGAATCTGTTTACTATGTGGCTCTGTGCAGCACAATTGCCAAGTCATTAAGGCACGTTCATTTCAAATTTCAATGTTAGATGTTAGCACAGTGGGTTCTGGGAGGAAGATAGGACAAGTGCTGGAATCTGCAAAGATAGATACTTTGTATCTCAAATTATAAGAGGGCTCCATGTAGCTGAACCAGGCTGATGCCAGCTATTGATTTAGTGCCTGCATGCACCAATTCTTACTAATTCAAAGGAGCAAGGTCATTTTAATTCACTTTGTCTGGTCTTTCCATTAAAACAGAAAGTGCTCCAAGGAAATCTGAAAGAATGTTAAGTATTGTGGTTACTTCTTGGCCTACCTGTAACAAATTGGAGGACAGACTTCCTAATATAGCAGATGTTACAGAGAAGTCCTTTTGCTTATGAAGCCATTGACATCATTACAAATTTGATTAAATAAAGGATTTATCTATAATGCACTAAAATGTGAAAATAGATCCTATCTTCCCGTGATGTCTATACACGGGGGGTTTATAGTCTCAGCTCATTCGGTTTGCCATTCTTTTCAACATTTTCTTATGAATATTTGGGGATAAATTTGGTGTTTGTAAAAAGGAGAGCCTGATAACACTGATGTGATTCAGGCATAGTGGAAGCAAGTATTATGTGAGCTTCCCCACACAACTCTGCCAAAAGCACATTGATCCTTACCTGAAAATAACCTGCTGTTCTGACAACTGTCTATACATATATGGAGGGTATAAGTGTTTGAAGTGCTACACGGGAGTGTAAGTAGGAATAATGAGAAGACATTAATACAGGGAATATTGAGACTGCATCTTAAGAATAAAAACTTATTGTTAAACATATTAAGTTGTTAAATCATCCCTAAGAAAAGAGATGGAAGCCCCATCATTTTAGACTTTCAAAATTGACTGGACAAGGTACCAGAAAATTCATTGTAGGGAATAATCTTGCATTGTCAGGGAGATGGAGTGGATAGCCCAACAGAGCCTTTCCATCTCTAACATCTGTGATGCTTGTTCTAAGCATCACCAGATGCATCTAATTTCCCTGATTTATGCTAGAGGCTATGGGGGATTTGTGATGTGCGCAAATGTCCACTGGAGATTCAGCTGAGGCCACCAGACTAATTTGTTCTTGGAATCTGTACACAATTTGAACATCATTTGAATTTGCAGGTCTCCAGAAAGTCTAATGGATTAACCCACTTTGCAACCCAGCTTCCTTCATCTAATACCATTGGGATACCACCTTTGATAAATACACAGATGAAATAATCATAAATAAAAAATCATAAATAATCATAAAGAGGTGACAACAGGAGCAAGAGGATTCCGCGTTCATTACTGCAGCACTCATTGGATCAAATTGTGCTCTCACTTATATGGATGTACCCTCATTGAATCAACAGGCAAAAATAAAGATAAATTAAAGAAACATCAAGTGTGTTGCACTTTTATAAAATGAGAGTAGGTTTTGGCTCATGGTAGATTATCTAATGTTCTGAGGCCAACAGCAGTGATATGTAACGCATAGATATCAAACTACATGTTGTTCTTCAGAGCCAGTATGGCTCGCTCAGTCCACAAATCTGTTCAGCATTCTGCTTGCTCTGTGTTTGAAGCAGAATGAAGAGGGTTCTACTCCCAGCTGCGTGTGCGTGATTTACATTGCAATTGTATCAGTTGTTTGCAGCACATGAATTTGATACAGCGAGTGAAGGAGCTAGTAGGAATTTTCCCTTCTTAGCAGCAGCCAAGAGGGGCACAGAAGAATAGAAGAAGGGGAGAGAAAAATGGAGGTATATACTCTGTATTGTAGCAGCCAAAAAATGGGAAAAAAATTGGAGAAGAGACAGAAAATAATACATCGAATGGACTCACAGCAAGCCACAGTAACATTAAGCATTGCTATTGTGACCTAAAGCCTAACTCAGACACAGGCTTTCTCCATTCCAGCAGACAATGACAACACTGAAAACAAGAACCTGTGGGTGTGTTTCTAGTCATTCCTCACCTATAAACACTCCACTGACAGCGAAAAGGATGGCCAAATTCCTAAATGTATCTGCGCTGGACTCTTGGATTTGTCTGAAGACAAAGCCTGATCTCCCATTGTGAGAGAAAATAGAGAAAAAGCTTATTTTATGTTGCAGATGCTGGAAAGAACGGACAAATTTGAGCGGTGACAGGCTGCCCTATTGTGTTGGCTGATTCTGATGTACAGGGCATTTCTGATATGTTGGAAGAGAATGGGGACAATGGTGACTATGATAAAACTGTGGTCAAATTGGAGTGTATTCGTCTAGTTATAAAAGAACATTGCATTTGAAAGACATGTTTTAAGACAGGCAACCCAGGAAGAGGGAGAGTTTGTAGAGGCATTTGTGGCAAGAGTAATAAAACATGTGATTAGAAGACTCTCCCTGAAGGTATAATTACTAATTATGGCTAATAGCAGATCACATTAGTTAAGGAGACAGTTATTAAGAGGGAAGAAAACTTAACTCTTTCCCACAGAAGCCATGGAGACATTGGAAAATGGACATTGGACATGGAGAATTCTGTTTGTGAAACCTAATACTTAGATGTCTGAGTGGACATAATGAATGAGTTAAAGGGCAATGTGATTCAGGAATTAAGAGCACCAGCAAAGGTTCACCAGAGTTACCCTGTGGTAGGAGATTCAGTATCAAACTATCAGGAATGTCACCACTTTTGACAGAACAAGAAAGTACCCCATGGGAGGTAGTACAAGTGGTATAGGGGATAGAGTACTGCTCTGAGAGTCAGGAAACCTGAGTTCTGATCCCATCTATCACTAACCTATGCGTGACCTAAGGAAATTCACTTCACTTCCCTCCTTTGTCTGTTTAGATCGTATGCCCAGGAGACAGGGCCTGACTCTTGCTTTATGTTTGTACAGTCTCACATAAAGGTGCTAATGTAATATAAATATTCTGTATTTGGAAAATGCAAGTTAGAATACATCAATCAAAAATGGTTAGCCAGACCTGTCATTCTTGAGTGGAGAAACAGACCATTTGAACCAAACATTTTGTAGTTTGATAGAAAACAAAACAAAAACAAAAAAAACCCCCCACACAACAGAGAAATCTAGTAACATATGAAAATTTGTGGGGGGAGGAGAATCTATTTTTGTAAAAAAGAAAGAAACTTTGACTTTTGCTCACTTATTTGTTGAATCAAAGAAAAGACCAACCCAAACCCAAACCAGAAGGTGGTTTGGACTTTGGAGGATAGTATTGAAAGTACCAAAGTGCAGATAGTTCTAGAAGCAATTGTGGGCTGACCATAAGTGTTGGTAGTATGGGTGCTGCCACATCCGCTGACTTGAAGACCTTTCCGTCATATACTAGGTTTACTGTTTGGTTCAATGGCTCTCAGCACCCCCGCACACTATAAAAAACTATTCCAGCAGCCCTAGGGCTGACTGAAATGCATCAGAATCCCCCCTCAAATATCTACTAGGCTACATGATGAAATAAACAAAAAATAGGTTGCCAAATGGGGCAAAATAACCCCCTAACATGTATTGGGCAAAAGATAGCCTAAATTTTAGGCTAAGGGTAGATTATTTATTGTACTGTATTGTTTAACTTTTATAAAATGTAAGAAGTATGTTTCCAAGGAACAGAGATACTATGTACTAGTCTGACACTAAAGAATTAACAGCGTTCTGTCACTCTTCTAACCAGATCCCTAATTCAGAGGCCAGTTTTTGCCTTGCCCAAACATTCTGTCCTAGTAGTAGACAAAGACAACACTGAAAGCAAATTTCTCAGCATATGAGTGCATCCAATTATTTCTGAGCTATAAATATCATGTGGCTATCTATCTGACATTACATTGCAATGTCATATACATAAATAACGGTGAAAGTCACAACACTGGAGTAGTCTCATCATAAATTTAACTAACACCACAATGTAAACATCTCAAAACATAGGTCTTGATTGTGTTTCTGTGGAAGTCTGTAAAAGCTCACACTGATTTCAGAATTGGGTCCAAATAGGATGTTGTGTTGAGATTTTGTGGCTTTCTCCATCTCCATTCCATGATGCAGTAGTTCTTAAAGGTTGTGCAGTCAGTGATCTAGAAACTTAATTACAGTCATACAGACACCGCTTTGACTCACACCCCATGCTTTTTTGTTAGTCTTGATATTTTCAAGACTGTTTTTGTATGTAATTTCTTTGGTATTTTTACTATGCTCATTCAACTAAATAATATATTCTTCTGAAAATTCATATGTACAACAAAAACAATATAAACATTGGATAACCACAACTAGTGAGGATATTTAATTGGTATTTACCTAAAGTCACCTATACTGTATCAATAAAAGTTCACAATTAAAGTAATCAATTTTATAGATTTGAATGGGACTTCATAGTGCATAAACTTTAGTATGTGCTTAAGTGTTTGTAGAATTGGGGCTATACCAGTTTCATGATAAATAACATGGCTTTCTGTGCTATACTGATTTTTTTTTATGTATGTATGTTTTACAGGAAAATGTTTTACTTTGTGCAGTATATTTATAAAAATAGTTTTATAATCCCTCAAGCTAAACTTTCTCAGTTCCTTTTCATAGACACCTGCCCAGCCCACTATGTAGAATATTTAGAAACATAAACCCCTCAGAGATGGAGAAACCTACCAAGAATTGGGACCTGCTAAATAGCCTTAACTGACAGATCAATCTATAACATTTATTCATTCATACATAAAGAAAATTAGAAGTCACCCTGTATGCAGAAGCAGTTTCTCCTCAACAGCACTGAGGTATGAATCCAAATGCTTTCCCTTTTCCTTCCTTATATACAGTTGTAGCAGAGCTCTCTGTGGCCCTGCCCTGCTCCCGCTTCTTCTCTGATCACAAAGTCACTCAGAGACCCTTAATCCCATAACCACTGGTGCAGGTTTATTTATAAGTGCTCTCACCACCATTTGTATGCACAGTCTGCCCTCTTAGCAGCCACCCCAGGGCGGAAGAAGAGCCACCGTTCTGCTTCCACCCCTCGCTTCCTTCTCCTCCCCCACTTCCTTCTCTTCAGCCCTTTATATAGCCCCAGGCTAACTGGGCTGGCAGCTGCCTCTAATTGTCCAATTAGGTTCTGGTTTTCTCCAGTCAACTCCAATTTACCTCCCTAAATGGGAGCAGGGGCAGACTCATCAGTCCTTGCTCAGCACCCTGTCACAATAGCACTCAGCATTTTTGACTCCACAGGTTACAGTACTTTAAAATCTCAACTAGGTATCACAGGAATGTACACCGTAAATACCTATTGTCCCAATACTGCAAAGAAAACGGTGTTGGCAGAAATCAAAAGGGCTCTGATTGGGAGCAGGGATCCACCTAACCCAATACTTTTTTCAGTATTGGTGCTTAAGTGACAGAATTGTTGCTTCTTTCTGCCAAACCATGCAAAAAACAAACACAGAACACCCAGGACCCCAAAAACAACTTGTGAGTTTGTCACTCCAGTTTATAACAAGAAAATCTTTGCATTTTTGCAAGTTCCAAGCACACAATCTGGCCTCAGAGGAAAGGTAAAATTTATAATAGTCATTTGATCCCTACTTTAGCTGGCCAATATAGAGTTTCAATAAGGTCAGAAATATGTAATTTCTATGAAAGGGAGAGACAAGGTAGGTGAGGTAATATCTTTTATTGAACCAATTTTTGTTGATGGAAAGGACAAGCTTTCGAGCTTCACAGAACTTTTTCTCAGGACTAGTGAAGGTAAACAGAGAGTCCAACCTTCTATTTAGCTTATTCACTCTGTTTACCTTCTCCAGACCTGAGGAAGAATGCTGTGAAGCTCGAAAGCTTGTTCCTTCCATTAACAGAAGTTAGTCCAATAAAAGATATTATCTCACCTACCTTGTCTCTCTTGTATCCTGGGACCAATACAGCTACAACAACACTGCAAATAGGAAATAAAAAGGCATTCTAACCTGTCTTCACCTTGGAGAGATCCAGACTTTCCGGTCTTGCTGAGAGACGGTCTCCTACTTCAATTCAATTCCTGAAACAATTCAGTAAAATGGACACGTGTTTTACAAAGATAGATGTTAAAAAAAAAAAATTCTCTTTACAAGTGTAGCTTATCTCTCACTGAGAATGACTGTTTAGAAAAATCTGTCAGGACCTTGGTATTGAAAAAGGGCTCACTAGGTCCTTAGGCAGCTGCCATGCAGTGCAGTGCAGTGCATTGAACTACTGTCCCTGATAGACAGCCTTAGCAGTAAAGGCTCCAGACCCACATCAGCTTTGCCCTAGGCCCCTGATTGGATGGACAGGCAGCACACTTATTGGGTGGCCAGACTATATAAAGGCCCTAAGAGGAAGCTGTCTGACCACCTTGCCACTTTGCCTGACCTTACCTTGTTGCCCTGCTGCCTTTTCTGACCCTGCCTTGCCACCCTATCCAACCCAACCTCACCTCCCTAATCTGTTGACCTGGCAATTGGATTAGATCTTGCTATTGACCTTTGCAAGAACTCTGACCATTGCCCCAGACTGCCTCTGATACTGACCACCTGTGCATACCTGACTACATGTCTGAACTACCCTCTAGCTCACCTCAGCCAGCTGCTATTGCAAAATCAGAGATTAAAACAACTTCAGTTAGCTAAAATTACTTCTTGGAAGCCAGAAACTGACATTTATTTGACCTTATTCTTTCTCATCTTTTCAGTTTAAAATTATAGTCTTTCTATATTCTGGAACATTATGCAGTCTCTCACACAAATTAGATGACCAACATCTAATAAGCATAACATCTAAAAGCATCCCACAGTCAACAGTTACTTCTGTCCTATCCAGATTCAAAGATTTGGGTCAAAACACCTTAGGGGCTGAGGCATTCCTGAAAGTCATTTAAATATGGTTACATACATGTATATATCAAGATTAGGGTTTTGCATTTGCAGCTTTTTGCACTTTATCTATTGAGACAACCCTGTGAAAAACCCTTTGTGTACATCAAAAACTAAAAATACTCTGGAATTTTGAAGTCTAGACAGGACCTTCTCAACTATTCTCACTGTGTGGTACTTCTTTGGTTTTATTCACCACAGCCACAATAATAACCCAAGTCAGTTGTATGAATCTTGTTTTCCAGGCCTCTAATTTTCCCAGCTTCTATTTTATTTTCCAGTCCTAATAGGATTTTGCATCACACAAGTGTTTTTGACAGGACATTGAGATCTACTGGCAAGATTTTCAGAGATGGTGAGTATCCACAGTTTCCCTTGAAGTCAATGGTGATATACTTAAAATAAGGCACTATAGTTGGCAAATACCCTACATATCTCTGTATAATCTTTGGTAATGCTATTTGCAAGGCATCGGGTCTGGAAATAACTAGAAAAATGAAAGTGCCAATAGGAAGTGGCATAAGGAGCAAAACACTAACCTACAGCATATTTCCAAGCACTGATATGGCTCATGAATTTACCCTCTCTCTAGCCACTAGAAAACTTTCCACTTTCCATGTTGGTAGGCATAGTACACTGATATAGATAGGATCAGGTGCAATGTAAATAGCATCAATGGCTGCAGCAGTGCCAGTAAAAGCTATTACAAGGCAGTGGAGCTCACAACCCTTGCATCCTCTGGAAATTCTCCTGCTTCCCCCTTGTCTTTTAGCCAGGTAAATTAAATAAGTGGCTGACTTGAATTCAACACACAAAAGCAAAATATGCAGCACCAAGAGACAGCAGCATGTGCAGTGCCTTTCACTGAAGTGGATGTGCTCTTTTGGCATGTTAATTTGGTTTCTCCTGGCAATGTAATAAAAGCTTTAAACAGTCTATATTTATGCCTTCTCAACTGAAATCCTGCATGCATATACTCTTAAATACAAAGTATGCTGACCGACTGCTCATTTTTAAAAAATATGTTCTATCACTCCATGCAAATGTACGTCTGCTCTATAAAAGGCACCACTACACAGAGGCTGCATGAGTAAACAATAAATATTCATTGTGAATGGGTGAAAAATTCAAACTGTCAGAAAATAAACACACAAATTTCCAATTTTATATGTGTAAGCCTTTTGTTTGGGTGAATGGGACCCTCCCTTGAAGGCAATTAACAGACAAGGATAATTACCTTGTCTGAAGAATTATTGATTTTACACTGTTTCATTTTAAAATAAGAGTTTGTCTAGCACCTTTTAGCCATCAATGAATGTAAACTATCTATAGTGCCTAGGCAACTCACACTTCCCAGAAGGAATGTGTTTGTCTAGGGAATTTCCTAGAGATTATAAGGTTTTCATGTTTTATATGAATTGTGAATAAAACATACCGTCAGCTAAATATAAGTCAAAAGGTAATCAAAGGTTTTTCATCTCATTGGTATGAGGCGTAAATCACATCTCTTTGGAGCAGGGACTGTCTTTTTTATTTTGTATGTATACAGTGTCTGTTATCCGGCCCTCATGTCAGTATCTGAGCATCCTACAATCATTAATAGATGTTATCTTCCCAGTATCCCCTCTGAGGTAGGGGTTATTATTTCCCTTTTACTGCTGGGGAACTGAGGCACAGAGTAGATTAAATGACTAGCCAAAGGGCACACAAGAAGTCTGTGACTGAGCAAGGTATTAAACCCAGATCTCCTGAGTCCCAAGCTCTAATCACCAGACCATCCTTCCAGTGCTGTCTACTGTCAAGTTATCCCTTTCCTTGACTGAAGACTCTGAACCAGGGGTGGGCAATAATTTTCACAAGGGGCCACTGCATGAATTTTGGTAAGTTGTCACGGGCCACACATTTCTACTATATTAATGAAATTACCTCACTATCTATTGTATAAAGACCCCATTATGTTCTTTCCACAACAAAGTAATTACACTTAATAACAATTAACTGAATACATACTTATCCAAAGCTTATCTTAGGAGGCAATTCATATTGCAAACTGTTTTGTGAACATTTGTAAAATTTGTAGTAATAACACTAAGGCTAAACTTTTACTTACAACTTATGTTCAAGCACTTCCAGAATTTCCTGTGTCTAGTCACAAGACTGGAAACAGGGAGTTCGGGAAGCTACTGGCCAAGAAAGCTCCAGCTGAAGGTAACTTAAGTGGAAATTGGTTGGGCCTGCTTTCAAAGTGGGTGGCCCACCCAGGCCCACCAGTAGCTACACCACTGTGTGGAGGAAGATTCTAGTAGTTTCCTCAATTGCTGGGAGTCATGGCGAGCCGGACAGAAATGTTAGACAGGCCAGATCCAGTCCGCGGACCATATTTTGCCCACCCCTACTCTAAAAATTACTGCAATACTCATTTTAAGTAATAAATATGTTATTTGGAACATTCCCCCCTTCCGTTCTCACATAGTAACCCCTCCATTTGTTTTGCTGGGTTTTTTGTTGCTAGGTTAGAGAGAGTTTCATCATTTTGGTAGCTTTACTGCATTTTATTATGTTTGCTTAGATTTTCTTCCCCACAGCACCTGAGAATTTTGACAGTATTCATTTGTAATAAGACGATCACAGTTCAACCATTATCTTAATGCAAACGGTTGTAAATATAAAGCAATTATACTCAATTTTGCCAACCAAAAAAAATTGAACTATTTTTCTTTATTTAGTGAAGCCAACACAGACTGATTGCTGCTGGTAGGATATCTCATTAAATAATGTCAGTAAGTACTGTATTATTACTTCTTCTGAGCATGCTCTAAACATCTGAGCGTAGCATAACTATGGGCGATGTGAAATGAAAACTAAAAATGAATTTCTAATCCCAGATTGTTTAATGTCTTGTACTAAACAATCACTAACAGACAAATTAGCTAGTGATCAATGCATGAAAGACAGTTATCTTTACAAATTCCTAATTCCATTTTAAAGCAGACATATTCCACACAGCAATACAAGAAAAAAAAAGTGACATCCTAAAATACAGCTCTGGTTAGATAATCATGCACCTAGGGAGTTATGAGAGAATGTTTTCTACCCTGAAGGTACAATAAAATGATTATCTTATGACAAGTACAGCATCTGGAGTTGGTGTAGCAGTGTTCTGAGAAGCCTTCATTTTAAGGGAAAGTATCGTGGATTTTGTACAAGAATGAACAAATCTGAAGTTGACATTGTCAACAGGAATTTTTTAAGGAATCAGTCATTTTTAATAGAAAATTTAGAACACTTCAGCCAAAATTTCCCAATGTTGGTGCCTAACATGTGGCACATAAGACCATGATAAGGCAACCAAGATTGAATATTTTGCCTATAATCATTGGAGATATTTTGTAATCAGTCTTAGAAATGAATGGAGCAGAACTGAAGAGTGATCAGCATTTTATCACTGTGCTGAACGTAATAATTTTACTGAAACATAAGATTGCATTTTTGTAGGACAATTACGTACAATTACCAGTACACCAGCGTCAGATCTTTGGTTATGTTGCTTTCAGAGTGGCAAAACCTTTTTCCTCCCCTGGATCATTATAAACACATTTGTTATTCAATTTACCACTATTTCCTTTTTAGTAGTAATGCTGAAAGAGAAAACCTACTAGTATATAAACATTCCATTTATAAAGAGGAAAAAATATAAATGCATTGAAAAAGCATAAAAAACAGTGTCCGTTTCTGAGAAAGCAATCAAATGCTGATGGGCTTTATACACAGTACTTCCTGCTTTTATTACCTGTGTTTCATAGCTATCTCAGATTAAACTAAAAGGAAATATTGATCTAAATGGTATCATGACCTTCTGTCAATGGAGGAGTAGAATTTTATGAAACATGTTTTATGTCTGAAATCACATTTTTTGTTATACCATTGTAACATGCAGATGCAACTCTTGTTATCTGTAATATTATCTGTACAGGGTATAAAGATTACATAAGAAAGGGATTTTAAAAGTGTCATAAAAACTAGGCCTTAGAGAATATCTTCTAAACCCTGTCTCTGTCTAATCAAGCTTTTCTTTATAACTGACTGTTAAACTTCCCATTAACAGCCTTTTACACAAGAAATAAAACACATTTCATTTCTCTTTGCATATAATAGAATCCTTCTTATGTTAACTGGTTCATAAATGAAAGAATTTTAAAACCAATTTCCACAATGGATTTGTCTGTCAAGTATTATGGTCAATGTAGGTTGTTGAGTCATACTCTGTGTGATGCACAACACTCATAAAATAATAGAAACTATGCCCCCAGCTTGCTGTAATTGCACTGAAAATTGACTCTGCTATGGTTGTATATTTTTGGTATTCCTAACAGAACAAACAACAATAATAATTTTCTCTTATACAGAGTCTTTGATCCAAATGTCACAGCACTTTACAAAAATGGGGAAGCATTATCGTCGTTTTACGTGTGTGGAAACTAACTCATAACCACAGGGCTTAAGTTGCCTGAATTTGCTCTAACCACTAGACCATGTGGTCTTCTAGTTCGTCATTAAAAAAGCTTATGCAGCTTTTATAAAAATTTCATGATGGATGAGATAACACAAGTTGTCTGTCTCTGTGCAAAATAAAACAAAACAAGGATCATATTCTCTCCCCACCTCTATGTAATAAAAATGTTGTTTATTCATACTATACTGAGACCAAATGATACATATTTCAAGAAAAGTGTACTTAAAATGTGCTGAAAAGTGTCCAGGTACTATCAAGCTCTCTGATTTGTTAACTTTCCTGGAAGTGTTCTCCAGAGCAGTTAATGGGATCTGTTATTCTCAGGGGATTAACTCTACAACTGTACAATAATTTTATTAACATTAAAGGGAAATACCCTTGTAGTGGAAGAGTATGTCAAAATCTTAAAGGTTGCAGCAAACACAAATGTCTATTTCTTTAATAATGATCAGGAAAATTAGTAGAGAAATTTAGAATGGGGAAGAGCAGAAAGAAGGAAGAAAGATGTGGGGGAGAAGCAGAGAACATCCCAATGTGTGTGTATGTGTGTGGGGGGAGAGGGGAGAGGGGAAATGGTAGAGGAGGAAAGAAAGTATAGCTGGAAAGAGAAAAAGAACAAGCTAACATAATGGATAAAGAAGTGTGATGGGTGACCCAGTAGAAAAAGAAAATGGAAAAAGAGAAACAGAGAGCAGAACAAAAATCAGGAGTTACATAGAGTCACAAGTCCAATATTTTAAATTTAATACAAAGTTTAGAGCCAAATATTTTACAACAAAATGCTCCTAAACAACATGATCATATACTACAACAGATCACATTTACAAAGTTGTCCATAAAAATTTGGATAAAATATTCATAATTTTATTCTGAGGCATTTCTTGGCCCACAAACATCCCTGCTTTCCCTTCAGTGGCCTGATTTCTATCAAAACGTGGAGGGGCAGGGAAATGTTTTACTTTCATGTGTTTTAATGTAGAAAAATGTGCCTTGCCTTGAAGAAAAGAATCTCAAGATTATTAGGCTGTCACTCAGAAATAAGAATATTAAGTAAAAATAAGCCTATTTTCCTGCAAAGAGAGCCCTATCTCCCAGCAAAAACCTGTTTTATTTCATAGCTTTTTTGTGTAACTGAACTATTTTCACAAAATTTGAAATGAAAACTGAAGTCTTCTCAAATAGAAGCATCCAGATTGCTCTATTATCCTCACAAACATCCAATCCATTTCTTCCTTAACTCCACACCACACTAACACTCAATATAACCTCTGCCACAAAAAAGAAAAAAAGAAAAGCAAAGCAGCCAATGGTAAAAAAAAAATTGAAGAGAAAACTTCATTGGAGGGCAAATTTGATCACAAGTCACCTTGCAAACTGAGTTTTAATGAGTGGAGTCTGGTTTACCCCAAACCTGTACAGCTCTGCTGTTTTTTCCTCCTCCTCTCACACTTCTCCCCTAAATCCTGGATTCTAAATTGTCTGTCACAGGGACTGTCTGTGTTTTATTTGTCTGTACAATACCTAGGACAGTGAGACTTTAATATCTGTTTGGGGTTTCCCAGACAATAACACAATAGAAATAATACAAACTGACACCAACTTGCCAAAAGTCATTAGCTATATCCCTTCCGTGCATCTTTACACACAGTATATGAGACAAAATACGATCCAAACAGTGCTCCTATGTCTCCCAAGAACTCCGTAGCCTGGCTTCTGGCCAGCACAGATACATTCCCTCTTCCCTTCTGGCAGTACCACACACTTCTGAATAGATTCAGCTGCATCTAACTTGCTCACAGCTGGGAGTGTGTCCCTCAGCATCCTGTGAACCAGAGGCATGCACAGAAATGTAAATGTGAACCCTTTTGGAAGGGCAATTTCTCTGCCCGTCTATGCCCCAGACTGGAGCACTTGCTCCCCTCCCTGCCACGGTCCAGGGAGGAGCACGTTCTCCCTGCCCCCACTGCAGCCCCAGGCTGGGAAGAGTTCTGTGCCCCCAATGATTGTGGGTGGGGGACATGCTCCTGCTTTGAACCCTGGCTAGCAATTAACTTCCTAACCCCAGGTTACTTTTCGACTTATTATGCTTTCTCATAAGGACACTACTGCAGTAGGATACAAGATACTTTTCAGATCCCTTCTATGATCATTAAAATATCTGTACTCCTGTAATAAGCCCCCATCCACTCACTCTCTAATCCTCTCAGTGCCACTCATGCCACACAAAAAAAGTGAAGTGTTAAAAATGGTTCAGTACAGCATTTCTGAAACAAAACATTTCAACTTTTCATTTTGGACCTCAAAATTCATCCTTCTGTTTCATTTGACACAAAACTGAATTTTTGACATTTTCATTCACCAAAAAATTTGAAACTTTTTGTTTCTGATTTTTTCCTGAAACATCCCCCTCCCCTCTTTTTCCCCCAATTTTTCAAACCTGCACCTGAACCAAATATTCAGTTTTTTCACACAGTCCTACCCAGATCCAAGCTCTTCAGAGGAATCACATTAATTGGAGAAATAGTTCCAGCTCTCTAATACAGTTGGTTCTCTCTCAAAGAGTGTCTCTTGCTTCTCCTTTTCAGACTGTGTTCTAGCTCAACAACACTCTGGAGGGAAGAACTCAGAGACATCTCTCATCCCTGCTTACTAACTTACCTCACTGGAGATTTTTGCTTCTAAAGTGAAATAGTGAGTGTCCAGAGCCCTGAAGAGAAGGGAACTGTGCAGTCTGAGAGGGTGCCACAGAAAACATTATTGAGGTTGCAAAGGGGCACAAAAGGATGTATTTATAAAGACAGTGTTTTGTAGTTTTAAATTCAGTGACATTTGAAAGCCTATCATCTGCAATATGAGCCCTAATAAAATAATTTAGATGTAAAACACAGCTTTAAAATTGCATATTCTAACGAATATATAAATATCTTCTGTCTTTTGCACATTTGATCATTTGAAAGTGTTCATGCCTTTGTATTCTTCGTAACACCAGATCTGGCTTGTAGGAAAACTATAGGGGTTTAAATACTGAAATGTATGAAATGTATGACTGCATTGTACAAAGACCTTATTATGAAGCAGAAAAGTAATGTAAAAACACAGTTAAGTCACTTTTTTTGTAGAATGTATATTCTCTATATTTCCCATTATCAGTCAGAATTCTAGTCCACTGTATTCCAAAGAGTTTGAAAACTATGTTCAAAGGGAGGGCATGAATACAACAGCAATGACTGATGGTCAAACACACACAAGTGACTAGATTTTGGTTTTATGTAGACTTACATACTTTAGGCCTTTAGAAATGAATGAATTAATCACTAGTAGTATACGGATGGAATAGACAAATGACAGTGTCATAAGCTTAAAAAAAGGCCTTTCAAGATCCTTACATGTTACAATGATTTATTGATATAGTAGAGTTGGGGATGAGGCCACTGAGAGTTATCCCCCACCCCTTACAAAATTTATGTATGTGCAGCTAGAGAGGAGAGCTTTAAACTAGGTTCAATGCGGGATGGGGACCTAAGCCTGGAGGTAAGTGGGGAAGTGGGAAACAAAGAGGAAACAGAAGGAGAAGGGTGCAATAGGGGAGGACAATCGGCCAGTTATCTCAAGTGCCTATACACAAATGCAAGAAACCTGGGAACCAAGCAGGAGGAATTGGAAGTCTTGGCAGTCAAGGAACTATGATATGACTGGAATAACCGAGACTTGGTGGGGTAACTCACACAACTGGAGCACTGTCATGGATGGGTATAAACTTTTGAGGAAGGACAGGCAGATGTGAAAGGGTGGAGGAGTTGCACTGTATGTAAGAGAGCACTATGATTGCTCTGAGCTCCAGTCTGAAACTGGAGATAAGATAGGTGAGAGTCTCTGGGTTAAGCTTAGAAGCAAGAACAATAAGGGTGATGTCGTGGTGGGTGTCTGTTATAGACCACCAGACCATGAGAATGAGGTAGATGAGGCTTCCTTCAGTCAACTAGGGAAAGTTTCCAGTTCACAGGACCTGATTCTCATGGGGCACTTCAATCACCCTGACATCTGCTGGAAGAACAATACAGCAGAACACAAACAATTTAGGAAGTTTTTGGATAGTGTTGTAGACAACTTCCTTGTGCAAGTGCTGGAGTAACCAACTAGGGCCATGCTTCTCTTGACCTACTGCTCACAAACAGGGAAGATTAGGTAGGGGAAGTAGAAGTGGGTGGCAACCTAGGCAGCAGTGACCATGAGATGGTAAAGTTCAGGATCCTGACAAAAAGAAAGGAGAACAGCAGGATATGAGAAATACCATGGAATTCAGAAAAGCAGACTTGGACTCCCTCAGGGAGCTGATGGACAGGATCCCCTGGGAGGCTAATATGAGGGGGAAAGGAATCCAAGAGAGCAGGCTGTATTTTAAAGAAACCTTATTGAGGGCACAGGAACAAACCAACCTGATGGGCAGAAAGAATAGCAAATATGGTAGGCGCCGAGCTTGGCTTAACAAAGAAGTCTTTGGTGAGCTTAAACACAAAAAAGAAGCTTACAAGTGGACTAGGGAGGTGTAGGAAGGCGCTGTGGCCTCCCCCGAAGTCCGGACCCGAGGAAAGGCCACAGCGACCCGGCTGGACTGAAACGGACCCAGCAGGCAAGTCCGCCCCGCAACAGAAAGGCCGGGTTGTGATAGAGCCGGCAGGCCAGTCTGCCCGACAACCAAAAGGCCGGGCAGTGATAGGCAGTCTGCCCGGCAACCAAAAGGCCGGGCAGTGATAGGACTGCCCAGCCAGCCCAACCAGCAACAGCAGGGCGGAGTCTCTACAGGAAGGGGCAGTATAAAAGACAGGCCCCAGAGCTTAGTAGGGAGAAGACTACTATTGGAGGCAGATGTGCTGCCCTGCCGGCTGAGCCCTAGGCCGGACTGGAGCCGAGCTGATACCAGGGATGCTTGCCTCCCAGATCAGAGACCCCAACCATTCCACGATTCTACCTCAGGGCCCAGAGACTGGGTAGGGCCTCCAGGCCCCAGCTGGACCAGGCTCCCAGACCCCAGTGACTGGACTGGAATCCCAGTGACTGGGCTGAGCCCCCTGAGCAACCTGGATGGGAGATACCCCCTGAGGCTGGATGGGACCTGGAGGAGCTGCCTGAAGCCAAGCCCCCAGAAGCTGGACAGGACCTGGAAGAGCTGTCTGATGCTGAAGCCTCCCAGGAGCCCTGTGACCTGGAGGAGCTGCCCCTCACCAAGGAGCTCCCTGCCCTGCCACCAGTGGATGAGGAGGGACTGGTGGGCCTACCACGGACCGAGTACCCCAGCAACCCCGAGGACCCTGATTAGACAGGTACCTGGGGATACGGGGAGGAAGTGGCCCAGGGACAGCCATAGACAGTGGCTGAGTCTGGGGCAAGAAGCCTGTTGGAGTGTTGCGGTGGGAGCCTTTGCCACTGCCAGGGCCCTGGGCTGGGATGAAGTGGAGATGGGTGGGCCTGTGTCCCCCTCCCCCCTTCCCTAGCAACCCTGGGAGAGCCTACTCCTCTCTACCACTACAGATAGTGGATCCACTGCCTGCCCGCCCTGCCTGAGGGCCGAGCCATTGAACTGCTTGCTGGCCCGCCCTACCATTGAACTGCTTGCTTGTCTCAACCGGCCACAGGGCCTGAGGCAATAGAATGCCTACATGCCTCATCCCACCAGGGGGTGGAAGGCTAAACCCACAGGACTGCCCGCCCTGCCCGCGGGCCAGGGCTAAGACCTGGGCACAGGAGGATTATAAAAAATATCATCCTCCGGCATGGTTAAATGGTTTTCTCCCCCACTTGCTCAGCTTCATGGATTTGTTTGCCTTATATGTAACTTTGCTTTTATTGATCTCTGCCTGTAACTATGCAAGTCAGATAGCCAAACATTCCTTTGTCTAAGACAGGCTGGGTTTAGGCACTGTCTCCCATATTTCTAGTACACATCTATAACTTTGTATGTAACCTGTACATACATGACAATGGTTTTCAGGACCAGTGTCACTAATTCACATGATAACTTACAGGAGATAATTGAAATACATATTATGATAACAGTGTGTTCAGGCACTCAGTGTCTCAGGCCTGAGGTGAATTACAGTATGGGGGCTCTCTGCCAGTTGGCATTGAGGGCTTCCCAGGGGCCAAAGGAAGTGGCGGTGGGAGCTGGTAAATGAGTGTTTGTGCAGAACACAGATCTTAGCTGCACTCCTCGCTCAGCTACTGCTGCAGCCCCAAGCCAGCTGCTAATACTCCAGTGAACCACAGGAGGTTCAGCAGCCAAAGACTTGCAGCCAGTGATCCACAGATGGATTGTTGGCTCCATCTCTGCAACCCAGCAGCCAGAGAGACCATATGTGAGGATGTAGTCAGCTGCTGATTCTCTCACTCTGATGAAGGTCATTATACAGAGCTATGCAAAAGTTTCACATTGATATCAAGACCCAGGCAAAACTTGACTGGTGTTAACCCTCTCACCTAGATTCACATGCAATTTAGAGGGGGTTGACTGAGACTCCGCTGTCTCCCAGGTCCCCTATCTTTTCTCTGTTTATCCTTAGTACTTTTTCAGATTGTTATTCTATAATTGTTCATAGCACAAAAATAGAAAATATGTTTAAAATATTATGGTTCTACCTTATCTAAATCATGTCATCAGTTACCTCCCTATAAAGGATCTCCTGCTGTGGGTAGCACCGGTGGCTCTCCCTTGTTGTCAATCTTCGAGGGAGATCACATCTCCCGGCGCCTACGCCCTGCAGGGAGTCCAAAATAAAGGGGCCATCTCCTGCCCTTAGCAGGGCGAGCCTTGGTTTCAGGTCCTGCCCCTTGGGGGGCGGGGGGAAGTCAAACAAACGTAATAGTCTCTAAACCTTTAATAGGGCGAGCATGCAGCTCAGGGCCCCAACCCTTAGGCAGGGCAGGCCAGCAAAGGGGAACAGTCTTGAGCCCTGCATAGGGCAAGTAGGCAGTTCTGAAGCCTTGGCCCTTAGGCAGGGCAGGCGTCACCACGGGAACAGTCTCTAGCACTCACAGGGTGAGCGAATAGTCTATAGCCTGGCCCTCAGCAGGACTGGCAGGCAGCGGGAAACAGCCTTCAGCCCTTACATCATTCCTCTAAAGTATCTGTTACTGGCTGCTCTGTTAGAGGGAGGATACTGGCCTGGATAGACTATTGGTCTAATCTGGTGTGGCAATTTCTATATTGTCATGACACAAGGTAGGCAAAGAAATAGTCTCAAATATAACCTACAACTGTGTAACAGCAACAAAAATACAGTTAGCAATCAAATAAACTAGTCGTCAACAGTAAATGATGGAGTGCAGCACTTTGAAAATAGCTGCTGGCATGACTGTGAAACAAAAAAAAATCTACTACTCACAACGACAGACACATTCAACTTAGCATAGCTGACAGCAACAGCACATTTGTTTAACACCATGTAGCATAATCAAATCAAACTCCACAGTCGTGGACAGACTCATAAGCCAAAAAGGAAACCGAGCCCTCATTGTTTGATTACCTTATCTTTTCTTCTGAGCTGTTTCAGAAGCTTTCCTGGGATCCTGCTCTGTATCATTAATACATTATTTGGGTTATTACTTACAGGTTAGCTGTAACCTTCTCTCAAATGTAGTTTAATGTTGTAAGATAATAACGACATTGCCTTACAGCACTACTTTCCCAAGAAATGTTGATTAATTAAAACTAATGTGAACAAATAAGAAATGTATGTTATCAGTATTAGCTTTTCTTTGCTAGACCTAATTAAAATTACCTTAAAGTTTCTCTCTTAGAATTTTACCAGATCAAACAACAATTTACAGCTACAGTAAGATATCCAAGCTCACTCTATTAATTCTGCTCTATTTCTAATGGATGATGTGGTCAGACATAATGTATGGAGGGTCTGCACTCTGTAGTTATTTTGTGATATATGATTAGTCAAATCAGATCAGTCTTGCAGTTCAGGTGAAAGAGAGAGACCTTTCCAACATGCCAAAAATCAGACAAGCAATTGAAACATTTTGTGGCTCAGCCAAGTGAACTGCTTACATCTTCAGAGACAGAATTCTATGCAGCCAGAATTCACAAGTTTACAGAGGACCACAGAACATCATTCAAAGCTTCAGGAGCTATTCAGCCATAAGTCATCTGGAGTTCAAAAATTTGTTTTGGTCAGGCCCAGTGAGAGCTACGTGCTGAAAGACAAAAGGCTAACTTTTTCAGAATAACTCTCTTCAGGCACTACCTTTTTGACCAGTTCAAAGAAGGCACAAAGCTTCCTTTGAAAAACAAAAGTACAGAGTAATATATATAACATTTCATTCTCGACCTGTGGTCCACAGATGAGCTTTTGGTGGTTTGGTTGCCTGAAAATTAGCCATATAAGTTTTTGAACATGAAAGTCATTGCTAATTTCTTAAAAAACCTGTATGAATCAACTGAATCAATTGAAGCATCATTTCCTTTTATATGAATAATGGAAAGATTATATATTGTAACAAGCCTTTCACATAACTAGCAACTGAATCTTTTAATCTCCAACCCCTCTCCAAAATACAAAGACCATAAGTTAAGTTACATTCTTCTCCTTCAGCTGCATATCTTTGTTTCCCAGTCCCACATCAGTGATGAGCTCCCTTGAGGGCCCTTATCAGTGAAGTCTGTGTACCTGCCTCCTTACATAAGTTAATTATATATTCCCAGGCATATATCAGTTCCATGTCCCTCACTGATTAATTTTGCATCCCTTGATCCCCAGATCAGTGAATTCTCTTCTTCCCCTAGCCCCATACTTGCACTTGCCCCAACCCCATATCAAATCTGCATGCGCATGTGTGCACACATGTCTACAAGTCCCCATCAGCACACCTCTGCTCTCCCTGTGCCCCTGAAAGTTCAACTCCCACCCCACACCCCAAAGGCGTGGACTGGGGTAGGAGTTCCAGGGGTGGTTCTCTCCTATTCCATTCCAGGCATCCTGAGTAGGAAAGGGGAGGGTGAGAAAAGGAGCTAACGCACTGTTCACAAGAGGGGTGGAGGAAGAGTGAGCAGAGCTGCTATGAACTGCTGGGCTTTTTCTGTTCCCTCCTTTTAAAAATGGCCTGGCACTCCTAAGCACTCTGGGTCTGTAATCACATAACAGTGCAACTAACAAACATAAGTGGCACCATCAGATATGTTGTGCACCAAATAGATCACATTAAGTGGTATCCACGGTGCTGTAAAAATCTAAATCCATCACTTAACTCTTTACATGCAAGTTGTTCATGGAATTGTGAATATAAATATTAAAATTATGCATTAATAAGTGCTTGGTGGCCTATGATATTTTCTTCATTCCACAGGTGGTCTAGGATATCAAAAGGGTTGAGAATTATTGATGTAGAACACACATTTAGTGATGCTGATGCTTAGAGCCATGTTGCCAGCAGTTGTTATCATATTTCATAAGCTAAGATATGGTATAAGTAACAGACTTTTTTCATTGCCTTTTTTCCCCCCACTGAAACTAAAAATATTTATTTAAAAAAAAAATGTTTTTGTTAAATCAAAATGAACATTTTAATTTAGTATTTTTCATATTCAATTTAAAATATGTTTTGTTCTATCCTCTCCTCTCTTTTTCCTTCCAATTGAAAAGTGAGGGGATGAGAGGAGGGGATGAAAGGGGAAACACACACACACACACACACACAAACCCAAACACACACCTGATTTGAAACTAAACCAAAACAACTGAAAAAAAATCTGAAATTTTTGAACAAAACAAAAAACAGTTTTTATTTTATTTGAAAATTTTCTGAGAAAATAACTGCCATTTTTCAACCAAGTCTATTGATCACTATGTGGATAGCAGACATCCAAGGAAAATTAAGATTCTGCATGAAGTAGTATTGGTGATTCAAGTATGAAATACTTCTCCTTCTCCCTTCCTGAGCAGTACCTGAGTCTGGCATTAGCAAACACTGTGTGTATTTATCTCATCCAAAAGGTGCTACCCAGTGATGGTCCAGATAACCTGTGGTTATTTAAAAAACAAACAAACAAACAAAAAAAACTTTCCTCACAAGAGTAGGGGTTTTAGATTTGGTAATATTCCAATTTAGCTAGTTATGTTCTGCTTACATAAAGTACTCCTGCAGTCTCATTTTATTTTTTTAAACTCTCAAATTGTTGTTCAGGTCCTAGATATATACTGAAGGAGTGGCTGTGCTCCTCCCTGTATGAAGTGCTTTAAGTACGAATGCCCTTTGGAATAAAGAGTACTGAAAACTAATATTACATTTGTAAGAGGAAAAAATGAAGGTAGGTATTTAGTATCTACATGTTACGTTTTACTACAATATTGGAAGGTTTCATGATGAAGCTATAGTTGATGGTATGAGAAAAGTGAAAATATGAAAATGTCAAGAGTTAGCGCATATGATTGCTTTTCTGTTTACAACTTTCATTTAAAAAAAAAAAAAAAAAAGCTTAGTTTTGGTAGTCATTTTATCCAAAAACTGAGGGTGAAGGCATGGGAAGTCACCTGGCACACCCTACCGTGGCCAGACATAGCATGACAGGTAAGTCCTGCCTCGATTTCTCTCATCAGGAGTATAAATAAATCCAGACAAGCTTTGGGTATTAAACAGGACCATCCGTGCTGGATATCCTTTATTAAAGGAAGCCTCACACAGGCATTCACAACACCTTTCTACCTCCGTTTTCTGGCTGAGGGACTCCCTCAGTCTCAGCCTATCGGTCACCTGTGCATGTGTACACAGATCTTACTGACTGAAAGCCACATCAAATGAATGAGTTTTGCATTTAGTTGCAAACATGGTAAGGCTTATGCTCATTCTTATCTCCTGTAGTAAAAATTCCATAATGTAGGTCAGGTTCTTTAAAAATCCTGTAAAGGTATGTCTCCTGAACTCATGAGCCTCCTCTAACTGGTCCACAGATACATGATTCCAGTGCACTGTAGCCATCATGGGAGGTCATGATTGAGAGATCAGGAAGGGAGGGAAAGGCCATCAACCTGATAGCTAGGTCCAACCTTCTGGAGAGCTTTAAATGTCAAGATGGAGAACTTGAACTAGTCATAGGACCAAATCCTGGACCAGAATAGATCCCTTTTGGGCCATTCCAGAAATGCAAAATGGTCAGAAAACTGCTAAGCAAAGCAGAATCTTTTTCTGTATAGAAAAACAAAACCAGAGAATGAATTTGCTGCATAGTTAAGAGGGATAAGTGTATGGCGGTTAGCTTTAGTTTCAATACTGCACTTCAGTTGTGTACATTTGTCAGTTTACAATACAGGAAAGTGCATATCTGGCTTCCTCTTTTTTGAGTATAAATTTATATCTTTATATAAAGACTTTTCATGGTCTCTTTTAAACGCTCATTTATACACCTCGCCATATTAAATATTTTGTAGTGCTAGTATAAGTGTGCAATATTAGAGTTTTGAAAACCAAGCCATTCAAGTTCATATTAACTAGCTGAGAAAAGGACTACTGCCTTCTGCTTAAATATTTTGATTCCCTGCAGACTTGTGAGATTAAAAAAATTAAGTGATCATTCGTTTTGTCTGGTACATACATAATCATCAAACTAAATTCTCATTTATCTTTCAAAAGTCTTTGGTCAAGAAAATATACACACATTACCATGGATTCTGCAATATTGTGGGGAAAAACATTCCAGCTACTCGCCGGATTGGAAAGGGTATCAAATGTTCACTCTTGATGTTTTCATAATTTCACATTTCTCACACTATGAAGTACAGAATCATCATAAAACACTAAATTTTGTGATTATAAAATGATCCTATAAATCTCAGATATATTAAACACAGCACTTGTTATGGGTTGCATTCAGTTCACAAGACAATGGAACGTTACATGAACTTCTTGTGTTGGATCATTCGGACCATTACAAAAGCTAAGTTGATCACTTATTTATGGTGTAATTGTTAAAAGCCAGATCCTTCATTCCTTGCAAATCTATGAGTCTGCTACCTGTTGTAACTCAGTCATCATGGAGCTGTGCTGATTTCTGCCAGCAGAGGATCTGTCCCCTATAAGTATAGCTAAGGTCAGTGGTAGTTTTGTGTGCCCAAGTGCAAGATGGAGATATGGTAATTGTAATGGCTAAATTGTCTTCTGTAAGTTTCATGGAAAGCAAATGCCTTCATCTTCACTGCATGTCAAAGCATACATTTAGCCTGTGCTTCTGCATGCAGAAGATTGAGCTGCCAGTCAGATGTTTAGTGTCATCAGCTTCCTTTCAAGACAATAGGAATGGAGGACACGCCACATCTCACAACTTGCAGTCAGCACCTGACAGGGTTGGATGCAGTCTCTTAAACAGTCTTCTCATTGACTCTGTTTAGAGTAGTGTGAACTACAGTTTAAGAAATTGGTAATATCTATCCAGGACTTCAGGGCCAAATTCTAATTTTACTCCTAACCTTGTCTCAAAGTCAGTCAATGAGGTTACAGATCTGACAGAGTAGAGCATTTGGCCCACTGACTCCATGCTATGTAAAACTGTGTATTATGCCAACAGCAATTAGGTCTGAGTTGAAAGAAGGGGCGTAGACACTAAAAATACAAATATAATCTAGACTGTATTTTGTAGCAAAACATTACCTACACACTCTCATATATAATATTATAAAAAATATTAATAAAAATATCCATTGTGCCATGGAATCCTCTCATATGTTCTACAGTACCCAAGTACTAGGAAATAGCTAAGTGAGTTTTGGCACCCTTTCTCAGAAATTCTTAGTCTCGTGTCAGACCTCTCAAACTTATCCTGCCTGTAAACTCAAAGTCTCTTGTCCCATATATCTTAGGGTTATCATGGCCCTGTTCAAAATTTCACACATAGGAAAAATGTTATCTGACTGCTTTGTGACTCTAGCAAAGACACAAGAACAACATATTTTAATTACCTCCAGTCTGTGCCAGGGATGCAGAGAGGACAGGTACTGGGTCCAGCAAAGCGGAGGCCAAGGAACCACAGATATTCCTCACGATGCAGTCATATGGTTCCCTGGCCAGATGCACAGGATTCTCACTCCAATTCAACTCTCAAGCAGTGGTCCATGACTATGCTCAGAGACAGGGGAATTATGCAGAAACAGTTGAAGATAATACTTTTTTGGCAGCTTTAACTCTGGTTCTACCTTTTTGGAGGAGGAGACATAGGGGTGTGTCGAAAAACATATGATATGGTCTGTAGGCTGCACTGATTTTTAATTGGGGGTGGCAGAGAAGACAGACAGTTATGCTAAAGGGAGAACATCATTTATTATTTACATTACCATAGTGTTTGGTATACTATAATCACAGCTCAGGACCCCAATGGGATAGATGCTGTACAAACAGAACTAAAAGATGGTCCCTGCCCTAAAGAGCTCACAATTTGAGTATAAAAGACAACATATGTAAACCTGCTTTACCTTTAACAGGGCTCATCCATGGCACCATTTTTTTTCACATGCCATTTTACTTTTCTGTGCTGAACTGTGGTGAGAGCAAGGAGCAACAGAGAGGTCTTTGGATGAAATCCTGGCTCCTCTGAACTCAATGGCAAAACTCCCACTGACTAAAATTGGGTCAGGATTTCACCATTTACTTTTTCTTCCTCTCAACATTTCGAAAAATATCTATCAAATTATGGTACCTGTAAGATGTATGTACAATGTTATTACAACTTTGATGGGAGTTATAGTGGTAACTAATGTTTTAAAAAGATTTCAGTGCCTTCCAAGTGAGTTGCATAGATTAATGCAATTTTAAGCTATAATCTTAAACATTCAAAATTGTTCAATGTAAATTGCTAAATGTAATATATTGGCACAGTACAGCAATTAAATGACCATGGATCCATTCTACCTATGCAATGTAAGCACGTGAATTAGCTAAGCACATACTTAAGTTAGATACATACAAGTGCTTTGCTGGTTTGGGACCTGATTCAAAGACAGTGGAGTCTTTCCATTGACTTAAATTGGCTTTTAATCAGGGCCCAGGGCCTGTACAAGGGCCTAATTTAACTCCTACTGATGTGGGCATCTATACATTGACTCCACAGGGAGTTGCACTGGACCTTACAGTGGTGAATGAGAAAGAAATAGGATAATGAATGGTATTACTATAATTAAGTGTCAGTTGGCAAGGATATTGGAGTTGCAAATTTAAAGCCAAGGGGTTCAGCCTTTGATAATTTTGTAGCCTTGCAAAAATCTCTTCTGAGTCAGACCTAGAGCATTTTCTGGGGATTACAAGTGAACAAGTTCCAAGAGGTTATCATCAACATCACTGAGGGCAGCAAATACTTGCAGTTCTTTTTGATAGCCATGTTCCACTGTCACTAAATAAATATATAAAACAGAATGATAAGGAAGAGGAAGCTCTTTCATAAGCAGATAGAAATTCCTAGAATACTGTGGTATTTTTCCTTTTAGCACTCAGCTGATGTTTTTTCCAGCTACAGTGCTTTGAACCATCTACCCTGTATAATTGTTCTAATTATATCCATCAAATGTGGTGCATGTTTAATTGGATTTTAATAGAACTGTAACTCCTTGTTTAGCAGCAAGTTTAACAGGAGCGTAATTTATTGTTGATAAGTTCCAGGGCTTCAATTCCACCTACTAAATAAGAATTGGAATTGCATTTGAAAGCCCATGTCTTGAATGGTATTCCTCTTCAGAATACTGATTCCTATAAATCAAAGCAGAACATAGTTTTGCATACATACAGGATGAGCAAGGAGCAGGTATTCAAGCATTTAATTCTCACTCAATACATGGCATAGAGTTTTCATAGTAATGTTGCACTAGTAAGTATGTATTCTGTTAGAAAAATATATAAGCCAAAAAGAAATGTAGCTTGTGAAACACAAACAACCTCAGTTAACCAAATAATATAGTATTTGTCAAAAGAAACATCATTAAGATATATGATAAATGGATAAAAGCTTTAAACAGAAGTCTACTGACAATTGGTTATGTAGGAACATAGCACTGGAAGGAACCTCCTTAGGTCATCAATACCAGTTCCCTGCTATTACAAGCAGCCCCATCACATAATCTTACATTATACTACTGCTACATTAGTAGTAATATTACAGCAGTGCCTGAAGGCTCCAACTGAGTTTGGGGTTCCACTAGTGCTATGCTCTGTACAAACATATGGTAGAAGAAAGCCCTTGCCTGAAGAGTTTACAGTCTAAGAAGACAATACAGAGAGGGAGGGGAAACCAGAGCACAGAAAATTGAAATGACTTGCCAAGGTCCATGACAAATCTGTAGCAGAGCCAGGGAGCAGAATATCAGCTCAGCCATACACACTTGACCATCTGCTTGTACTATCATATCACTTTGATACGTTGTGGAGTCCTCAATTCTATTCTCTTTCTATATTTTTTTGGATGAGAAGAAAAAAATAAGGTATTCTTAATGGGTATAGAGGAACAAAGATTGGGAACATCTTTAAGCAGAATTATGAGACTAAAGCTATATTACAATCATAGGCTATGTTTTCACTGACGGCAGCAAATTCGCTGCCGTCAGATCGACTTCTCTGGATTGACTAAGTGGTCAATGAAGACCCACTCAGTCGATTCAGAAATCGACATATTAAAACCACCTCCTCAAGTAGCGTAGTGCTGTGTTGACGGGAACGTGGTTCCCATTGGCGCAATGCAGTGAAGACGGTGCGCAGAACAGAAGCAGAGAAGTTGACGGGAGTTACACACGTTTTTTGCGTAGCTTGCGTAACTCCGGTCGACTGCTGCTGAATCTCGGAGGTAAGTGAAGACAAGACCATAGAAATTAAAAGATAGAAAAAGTCTGTCACGTAGGAACAACTCCATAATGGCAGCAAAGTGGATTATCTGCATATCTATTAGTGCTCTGGCCAATGAAATTTTAAATATAACCTGGTGTAGGACTTCCCTCCCTTCCTTTGGAAGCTGGTTTGATGTTCTTATAGATCTTAATGTGATCTCCAAATATGTATTTCCCAGTAAAGTGCTGGTTCAAAAGTATCTGAAGATCTTTATGAGCAACATTTTGAATTTATACAGAAGCCTTGATCTGTGGTTTTAAAAGTGCGTCACCAACATGAATTAAGCCTCACAACACCCTTCAGCTAGATGATTATTTTATGGAAAATTTGTACTATAGGGATTACAAGGCCCCTACTTTAACTGCAGATCATATTGCCTTTCATCTATTTGCTATTGATACGCGGCCAGGATTAGTATAGTACTCTTTTATTATTCTATTGAAGATAGGCAAAATGAAGTCAGTGAGATTACTTACTTGCTTAAAATTAGCTATATGCTCAAGTATTTTTGAACTGAGGTCTCAGTGAACTACAGACAGTGCTTAATTTATGCCAGGGCTGAGCCCCCACACACTCTAGACTTGCCATGGGAGTTCTGAAAGTAAAAAAATGGCTTGAGCCCAGCACCTCTTTCATTACAAATTAAGCACTAACTACAGGGCATTTGTTGAAACTTCTCTTAGCAGCCATTTGTAACCCACTGTTCCTGGCATCTTGTATGAAAACCACTTTCTAGAGCTAAGTCTTATTTATTGATATGTTTCATTTAAGTAGGATTTGCATGGTGCTTTCAAGGCAAAAAAATCATCATTTGTGAAGTTTCATCAACTTCAATGCTTCTCCAGATTTTAAAGCAATTATCCTGGGTATCCTTTAACAATAGAAAAATGAAATACCCCTTGCTTATTATGTAATTGCTTTGTTTTCTGCTTACAAGACTTTTTTTTTCCTAAACAGCTTACAATAAAATTATACTCTAACTGGTAATTAAAATATGATCTTTCATAGCTATGAGCATAATTACATAGAAATTCTAGCTTTCAGAATCTCAGATAAATATTAGTACCACTATTACACATATGCTAAATGAGCTTTAAGGATAGAAAAGAGGAATGCCATTACACATGACAAATGGAGGGAATATTAGGAAGGGGTTTACAGTACATATAGGTGCATTTCCTTGAATTACAGGGGATACAATAACTGCCTATAGAATAATTTTTCCCATTACTGATCCAAATTAATTCCTGGAAAGAAAGTTATCATCTGCCCTTGGGCTTCTCACTACTGATTGTAATGGATGAAACTGACTTCATCAACATAAACCCTGAATAAGTGATCATTATGTGGATGGAATGAATGAGTGTGGGAAAAGCAAACTCCACTCTTCTATCTGTGTGTAGGGTTGGGTTACTGGCTGCCATTGGAAGGAGTGTTAAGGCTTGTAAGAGGTTGCACTCAGTATAGTAGCACCTCTTGGTGTCAGTACAGGAGGTTGCAGGGGTATTTGGTAACCTCTTTGGATCTGCATTGGGCTGATTCTGTCATGACTCACCCCCTGGCTAATCTCATCTAGTCTGAACCCCTTCTATGGTGACAAAAACACAACTAAAAGTCCAAAAATGTCCCAACATAAGAGATTCTTCTGTCTCTTTTGGGCTATTCCTCAGCTCATCCTTAGCTTCTATCTTCAGACTCACACTGGACTCAACAATCCTTATGCTGAGCTTGTATGCCTCTTCCTCAGGGCTGATAGGGAAACCGACGCACCCCCTACTCTGGGTTCTGGGAAAGGATGCTGTATTAAGTAGCTAGGTCTGCTCCTTCAAATACACTACTGTTCTGTTCCTAGCTCCTTGTGCTGCTTCCCTGCAGTCTGTGCTTAACATAGCTTCTCCTCTGATTCTCAGACCTCTGGCTCCTTTCTCTAATTGGAATACACTGACACCTCAATATTGCCCCTCTGTGACTTGCCCCCTTTCCAGGGCCCACCACAGAGATTTATTCTATCCTAATGGTCTTCCTCAGTCTGCCTTCCCCAAACTAGAGAGAGAGAGATGACCTCCCTCCTCTCTCTGTTTTCTCCCCCCCCCCACCCGAGTTCTCCTCCATCCTTATGTGGCCTTTCCTGACCCGTTCACAGCTGGGTTTACTAATATAAGCAGGAGCAACTGAGGTGTAGCTGCTAGACCACAGGCAAGGCTAAGCTGGATTCTCCTTCACGGGCCAGCCAGCCTGGGACTAGGCTACTGAATCTTTCATTTGCAGATCCAGCAGTCCCGTCCACTCTCCCCCACCCCCCGACCAGCCCCAAGAACAATCTCCAAACCAGTCTGTTCAGGATTAGTGTGGACACACTCTGCGTACAAGGGATACAGAGATTTCCTTCTATTCCTCACCCTCCACATTCAGTCCCACCCTGCGAAGGGTAAAGGATGCAATGGGTCTTGCTTCACATCAGGGTGAACTTTCCCCATTTATAAGGCTATGTGCAGACACTGGTTTTGTACAAGATAGAGCACTCTAAAATATGTTTCAAATGACAGTTTACCACAATTCCCATGAACATATTTTTAAGCACAAGCATATGAACATCTGAAGTTATAGAAATGACAGACCTCAAAACAGGTTATGCTACCACTGCACATTTTTAATAAAGAAAAGTGTGAATGTACAGAGTGCAGCATAGCCACCACCAGTCAATATCAAAAATAAAATCAAGAAATACCTTTTCACCAGTCACCAACAGTTACTGGTGCTAGAAAAATTAATTCAAAAGGCCAGCAGCTGGTGATATGTTTAGAATGCAAAAGAGTGAGGTTAGCACTGACAGTGATAACCACTTTATACCAGCTTCACAAATGTTGGCCATTCAAAGCTGAGGCTAACGCTTCCTGCTCGATTTATTCCACTAATGAAATAAAAAGGCAGAATAAAGGTTGAAATTAAAAATAGGGCTAACTCTAACTTCTCAAGACAGGGTAAAACTGTAGGGGGCGTCTCTCCATCCCGCACAAAGCTCAGCCACAATTCCAGTCCTGGACCACAAGGAGCAGGGAGGCATTAGAGTACTGCTGGGGTGGTGGATTCCTCAGAGGAGGCAGGATGGGCCAGGGCAGTGGCCCAAGCATCTGTTTCATACTGGCTGACAAGAAGGAGGGAGGAACCTGAAAGTTACAGTAGAACCTTAAGAATGGGGTGACAGCTTCACGTGGCCTTCAGTGGGTTGTGCACAAACACAAGAACATAACATACAATAGGTTTTTTAAAAGTGTAATTTGTTTTCCCATGAACTGTCATAACTCCAGAGAGTTTTATTATTACAAGTCAGTAGTTAGATCCCAGTCCTGCACACAGGATCCTCTAGCATGGTCCTTACACACAGCAAGATGGAGTCCCACTAAAGTAAATGGGGGCCCACTTTAGCAGATCCTATTGCAGGATAAAAGCCTGATACTGTATGTATTTAGGACTATATACTGCATAGGATTCATGAGCTTAACTCCCATTGAAATCAATGGAAATAAAGCTTGTGAAACAAGGCTTGCATGTGGCTCAGTTTATTCTGGGGAATAATCAATGCCTTGCTAAACGTACTTCATGTCTGAATCTTCAGCATTGCTGTGAATTGAGTGCAAAGCAGCGACTAATAGAGTTTAGCTTCACCCCTCCCTCTGATATACTGTTAAAAAAAAATAACCAACAACATCCCTCAATCTTCACAAGGTATTTTTAATTAGATAAACATTCTTTTGTAGTACATATTTATGTTCAGTCATTGAACTGCTATTTTAAAATTTCATAGTAGTATAAAAAAGGGTTTTAATCCTGAAGCCTTTAATTATACCTTTTAAAATATATATTGTAGAAGTCATTTGCTGTAGGGAAAGTTTCAAAATGAATTCTATTACATGGATCTGCTTTCACTCATAGCTAACAAAAAAAGAAAAATCACATTTGGGGTTGAAATTTACCACACTGTGTCTATCCTACTGTTATTTATTTAAAGAATAATTGAGGAAAATTTCTCCATCTTTTTTGAGTTTGAGATGATGAAAAATTACTTTTCTGGTCTAAATCCTGCCCCTCCACAAACACGTATATTATCTGGGATAACTCAGAACAACTGACTTTGAAAACTTCTGATTTGACAGTTAATTAATTAATTCCCAATGTGGACTATGTGTTTTCCTAAATTGTAGGGGTGGACAGGAAAACAGGGAAAGGGTTGGTTTCAAAATAGTAAGGTTACAGACATTTCAGAATACTAAATGCATTATGACTACCTATTTAGGTAACACTGGGGTTTGAACTGGGAACTTCTAGAGCTAAAAACATGAATTGCTAAAGCTTGAAATAAAGAGCAAAGTGTGTGTATAGTCTCACAGCTTTTGTGAATCAGGCATGGGTAACACAAACTGACCAATGGGTTATCCACATGGGGGAACTGAATGTGGGACCTCCAAAGTTAGAAGCATAAACTGTTACAGCTAAAGCTCCTTAACTGGGGCTGGAACATATAGATTGCAGATCAGACACCGAGGAGTTTTTGTAACACTCAGGCATAGTAGAAAATGTTCTGATTTAAACTACACTTTCAGAGTGATGCGCTATGTATGCATATAAATAAGTCTTATGTCATGGAAATGGTGACATTTTTCTTTAATTTTGCCCCAGGTCAAAAGTTAAGACAAATTTACAAATTGTGCCCATTGAAAATTTTTGCATATTTCACAATAAAATATTTGCTCATTAATAGTAAGGTCAACACCATTTATTCTGAATCAAGTGAACAAATTCTTGCAAACACTCATGAACACCTCAGTGTTTCCTGCCAGTTTGCATGAAACAAAAATTAATAGTTTAATCCTGCTCTAATGGTAGGACTAATTCCATTACACTATGTTATGTTATTATACAAATAAATATTCATTGCTAATATTTAACAAAAGCGGTTCCCAAAATGTTTTCCTCTTCTTTCACTTGTGATAAATGCTTGCAACAACCAGAGGTACATATTCTTGTGGAGACATGGGATGAGAGAAAAGAGAAATCTATTTACTTGATCTCCTATTTAAACAAAAATGGTTTCTCATAACCAAAGAAAGAAGAAAAAACACTTGCAAAAATTATATTAAATGAACTTGCTGGAAATATGTATACTTTCTTCCTGAAAAATAAAGAAAGCACATTGATTGTATCATGCGGTGTTGGCAGTGTGCATTTTTAAATAAGGTTTAGGTAAAATATGGTACTGGGAAAAGGGAACATCTTCCAATGCAAAAATATTCAGAAAATAACCTGACAGATTGATACATTGCAGGGAAAGAGATTTTTTTTTTTTAAATTCTTAGACGTTTATGAGCCTTTGAGATAGTTACCCTACCCAGAGATAACCTAAGACACTATCCAGAGAAGGGTTGAATGGCACGAGAAGACAGCAGTTCTCCCTCACCCCTTTCAGTTCAATTTTAGTAAGTTTTCTCATGAGCTCCCCTTTAGACACTCTAGCACATGATTTTACACATATTAATTCCATCCTGTCCTAGGGCTAAACTGAGCCTTTGCACCTAGTCCCTAGCAAGCAGTGGAACAAAGCTTGTGATCCTTCATACCATGAGCTCCCCTTACCTATTTGATGTATCCACCTTTTGTCTTAGACTTTTGTCTCTTTTATCTTAAACTTAAATGGTTCTCATTTGGGCAGGGACCATATCTTTATCATCAGTTTATACAGTGCCTTGCACTGTGGGCACCTGGTTCTTGGTGCTACCACAATGCAGTGCATAAATAATAATACCTCCTTAGGAGGAGCCCAGCCCTTGGCAACAATTGCTGTAGCATGGAAGGGGGGTAAGTGACATTTACAGGGTACATCTTTCCATCCATGTGCTCATTCAGCGCTGCTATGCTGTGACTTGGGTGGGGAAGCCAAAGCTTCACCCCTGTACTGCCTCTTACACAGTTCTCTTTCCCCTTTTTTGCAGAGGACAGCCCTGTAGACTCTGTTCTTCCTTCTGCTCCCAGAAATGCAATGTGAGCAGGCCTCACAGGGTGGTGGGTGTGACCTTATACGCTCTTATTTACCCGAGTAGCCTAACCGAGCATGGCCCCACTTTTAGACGATCTAGATTCTGTGAAACTAGATATTAAAACCTTAGCAGGGTCACCTCAGCTCTTCACTTTTGTGAGGTAGGTATAGTAAATTGAATTCCACAGGTTCTCTCACAGGAGACCTTAGAACAAAAATAAATACACATATTGTTTTAAGTAGATGATAAAAATTCAGAAAAGAGTTGTGGTTTGCTCTGGTATCTTTAGGACTACTCGGTTGGCTGCCATCCTGTACCACAAAGATACCTAAATTTCAGAGGTGTGGATGTATGAGAGGGGCTTTGGAATCCTTTGAGTCATGCTATTAAAAATGTATTATCTTTTTATAGGATTTGGCATTAGAAAACACAAAGGGATTCGCTATCAGAAAGTTCATACCTACATTAAGGATATTCATGAAATGGACTTGATTTACTTTTTATCTCTATTTTCATTTAGAAATTCCAGTTGGTGATAGCCTTTCACACGTTTGGTCCTTACAATATCAGGGAATTATGCCTCCAAGGGTTTCAATAATTGCGTAGAAACCCACTGCCTATTATCTTGTCTTATTGCTTATATATAGCATTAAAATAAAATTATATTGTATGTTTATAAGCTTAAAGTAAATGGGGCATTATGGAAGTACGGTACATATTCAAAGAATTGAAAAGGTTTTCAGCTGCAGGATTCTAATTGCAGGAAACTCAGGGGTTTTTGCTACTAAATCCCAAAACCATTTCTTGAGAATGCACTCTTGCTTCATTTGATTTCTTGGTATGCAGCATGATTACTGTACATAAATATTTTTAAGCAACTATCTGCAGCAGAGTGAAGTACCTTGACCGACCCTTTTGCAGTATGACTCTTCAATTAAATATAGCATATGTTCTTTAGACACGGGCAAGAAGACATGGAACATTGGTTAAGAGGATATTAACCCTATTCTGACTTACTGAAGTTTTGGACATTCAGATATATTTGTATATAAACATAAGCCCTGCTTTTGGTTTTGAGGACAAAGTGGCCAAGATTAAGGTTTCATTCAGCTGCCAAAAACATTATGATCTCAACACAGGAACACATGAATACTATGAACATATCAATTTTCAGGTAGCAGAGATAGTCCAGTATGAAATCCACTGCAGAGAAAAAGCTGAATAAAATTTGTGGCCTATCAGATGCAGCTACAATGTGGTACCTTACACTAAGTGCAAATGACATGACAAAACAGGGCACAAGTTTATATAACATGACATTATCTGATAGGAAAGATAATGAGCAGGGTTATTTTAAAAAAAGGTTTCTTTGCATGTATATTTTAATCACCAAGTTAGTCAGTGACAGCAGATACAGTGTTTTAATATTCACATAGCCCTCGATAATGTAACCTTATTTTTATCTTGGTTTCACCATGCACTGTTTACCCCAGAGATACATTACTGAATAACTGGCTTATGACAGAGGAACTGATGCACTGATCACAATTTACAGGAAAATATTGCCCAGCAGTCTTTTTATGTTTGAAAACTTGGGGTGTGTGAAAATTGAGAAAACACCTCTGATAGACAATCCCAGCAAAAAGTTCAGAGAGAGGAAAATAGCTATTAAATACTCAATTAACGCTAAGTGCTTATCTAATCTTTTCTGTAGCAGAAACACTTATTCTTCAAAGATTTTTTACTTATATCATAGCTGAGTTAATTTCATTTTGAAAATTGATTGAAACAACTTATTGCTTTGCTTGTCTTTGGTGAGAATATAGCATCTGTATTGCTTATTAAAAGTTGATTCCTGTTAATGTTGTTGCTATTCTTGCTGTGTGATACATATTAAGTTTTAAAGCTGCATGCTAAATTATTGGGTGTAAAATATCAGGTATAGCAAAGGCACATATTCTTCAATTTTATCACTTGCTGGTTAAAACAGAAGTATTTTCGAAAATTATTAGTTCTGCAGATGATTAAAAAAATCCTATAAAATTCTTATAAAATGATGTGGCATAAAGTTATTGTAATATACAAGATTACATTAGACTTTTAGTGAAATCTCCAGAGAACCCCTAATAAACTAAGCTTGCTCCACTGAGGAAAATGGTGATGAGATGCTGGTGTGATTTAATGATTATTCCTGTGCTAAATATGCAAATTATGGCCTCTATCCTACAATGAGATCAGCATGGATAGGCCTCTGTGCTCACACAGAATCCTATTCACTTCAGTAGGGCTCCACACAAGTTCAGGGGGTCTGTCTGCGGAGAGCTCATTGCAGGACCAGGGAATACATTTGTTCTAAAATATTTGTTAAGAGGTTGGAGATCAGTAACCTGATGCTATCACCATCTTGCTGAAAATGGCACAATATGATTGTAGTGGCATGCTTGGAACAGTGCCCCATTATGGACCTTCCAGGTGCTTACAGGTCTCCCAGGGGGAAGAAGTCTGTCTCCTGTGTCCGCCGAGGTGGGCTAATTGTATTTCAATCCTCCCTAATTGGCAGCAGGGAGTGGGATGTTAGAAGATCACAGCCTTCAAATGTTCTAAACAAAAGGCAAACAGCTCAATACTGGTCACCCACCATTCTTCCCCTGGGGCATCCCTGCCCTTTCCTTTGAGCGTGACTCCCAAACAGTCTCTTACTCATATGTTGCCTGCACATTGGGATCTAACTGTCCCTCCCCAGTGGCTTGTCCAGCTAGCAGGCCCATCTCTAAGCAACTCTACTGACGAAGCTCTCTTCAAGCAGAGAGGCTCCTTCCTGGCCAATCAGCGCTGAACTGAGTCAGTCTTTTTCCTTTTTTTTTGCCCTCTAGGGTTGGCATTTTCTGTAAGTATAGCAATGTGGGGCTAGCTGCGGCCATAAACTCTCCTTAATCCCTTCTCCGCTGGTGTGGGTCCTCTCTTCCACACAACAATGCTAAATCCTTTTTAAATTGATTAAAAAGTATCTATTCAAATAGCTTTGTCAAGTATAATAAACAGATCTACTGAGTTGGTTCCTTGTTCCTTTTCTTGATAATGGTAGGATTAATCAAAATAAAACAACAATATTCCCTTCCCCAAAAAAATCCTGAAACAAAAACAAACCAGAAGCCAAATTCTAGCACCCTTTCCCAAGTTGAGGAATAGCTTACCCATAAAAATACCCTGCAGAATAGGTTACCATGCAACATGTGTAAAGGTGGTAGAATCTGGGTCTGTATTTTCTTCACATGCTTTCTCTGATTCTAACCAAAAGGTAGGTATGTAACTTGGAAGAATTTCTTTCTCACTTCATCTGATGTGATAGATGCTTAACCATGAAAATGTCTGATCTCAAGAGATCTGAAGGAAAGGGCCCTGTACCATTATACTGATACACTTTTTTTTCCACACCTGTTGTTTCACTGAAGTGTTTTTCACACCAATTCTTTGTTCTAGGCCAAAGGTTGTCAAGTGACATCACTGATTTGAGATTTCTTTAGAGGAAACATGAGTACCATGAATCAATGACTCAAACTAGTGAGTGGAGCCCCCACCCCTGAACCTCAGTTCTGGTCATTGGAGAGAGCAAGTGGAAGGGAGTGATTGAGGGTGGTTGATTTCACATGGTCCCTCTGACCCTTCCTTCCTCCCTCTCTCTCTCGGGAATGCAAAAGAAGATGTGCTTCAGACAGGTGTTCCAGCTCAAATGTGGCAGATCAGAGAAAGGTGTCAGAATACAGAGCACTTGAGCATTTCACAATCCTAAAAATGTTTCTACCAAAGCATCCCTGTTTTTGATTACAAATATATGGTCACTTTAGAGTAACAATTGCCGGCTTCATTATTTTCATGTTCTAGTTAACGATACATCCAGTACATCTGTACATTTCAACACTATTAATCTGTGTGTACTGGTTCCATTAAATCTACTGTGCACATACACTGACATCAGTGAAAGGGTGTGATATAAATGTATGAATAGATCCGTCATGTACACCTTGTACATGGTATGTTGTAGGGCTAACCATTCAAAAGTCATGCATGGTATGGAGAAAGTGAATGTGGAAGTGTTATTTACTCTTTCACATAACACAGGAACCAATAAATTAATAGGCAGCAGGTTTAAAAACTAACAAAAGGATGTATTTCTTTGCGCAATGCACAGTCAACCTGTGGAACTCATTGCGGGGAGGAGGTTGTGAAGGCCAAAAAGTATAGCAGGGTTTAAAAAAAAGTTTGATAAATTCATGGAGGATAGGTCCATCAATGGCTATTAGCCAAGATGGTCAGAGATACAACCCCATGCTCTTGATCTCCTAAGCCTCTGAACTTCCAGAAAGTGGGAATAGACAACAGGGGACAGATCACTTCATTGATTACCTGTTCTGTTCATTCCCTCTGAAGAACCTAGCATTGACCACTGTTGGAAGATAGAATACTAGGTTGGATGAACCAGTGGCCTGACCCAGTATGGCTGTCTTTATGTTCTTATCTTCAGTTTCCTTATGGAGTTTTGTAGCCATTTGAAATTATGCAAAAGTACACTTCCAGTCTGTCCATTGTGAAGGTTTGTCAAAGCTGAAGTTCTCTGGGGCATTAAAGAGTGGCATACTGATGAGATCCTGCTTTTTGTTGCTTATTTTTTGGTCTAAACTTAATTGCTTTGTTCCTTCTGTTTCTGTTCTTCTCTGGCACTACTTTATTTCTGATACCATGTCTTTTACGCCTTGTACATGGTAGGTTGCAGGGTTGGTACTACCAGGTCTGGCTTCTGTACCAGCTATAGATTGGCTTCAGAGTTTCTTTCTCAAAGAGATACACACTTGATGTATTCCTGTAAGATCCTTTAATGTTCTGCCAGGTATGGCTGAGGTTAGCTTAAATAAGCTATGTTACACACAGCACCAACTAGTGGTGGAACAGTATAATATACATTTGCATTCCATTTCAAGACTGATCTAGATCTCTCTTTTTACAGATCCTTTGTGCCTGTCTTTCTTTATCACATATTTAGATGACATGCTGGTTACAGATTCTTATCCTCATCTCTTTATGTTTGTGATGCATTAGTACAAGACAGCATGGCTCCCAGTATATTTTTCTGGAAATAGTCATAGATTATTAAGGCTCAAATTCTGCTTTCAGTTACACTAAAGTGATTCCTTTAAAGACAAGGCCAGGAGTTCAGCAGGATTCAAAAGTAGTATTAGATAGGAGAAATAAGAATATCCATAACTATATTATATGGGATAAAGCATTTAGAAAGGGATATTTAAACCCTCAAGTTCCAGAGCATAAGCCAACCATTAACTATCTGTGGCTAGAAGGAAATTTTCCCGTATGAAGGTTATTGCATATTTGGCCATATTTTTGCACTTTCCCCTGATGTTTCTGGTACTTGCCATTGTGTGAAAGAGGATATGGACTAGATGGACTTTTGGTCTGATTTGGCAGGGCTGATCCAATGCTCAGTGGCTGAACTGCTGTAACTGAAAGCTGAAGTTATACTGGAGAAGTTTCCTGCAAATAAAGTTTGACAACACACTTTCGAGCAGAGGCTGATATCCTAATTTGACACCTTTAGCCAGTTTACCCCCACCCCCCACTCCCTTATGTTCCTGTCCCGGAATTTGTAACAACTGAAGAAGACACAAGCCCTCAGAGAATCCAGCCCAGGTTTTCCACTAAGCCCAGTGCAGTCTGGGCGTGAATTAGGGGTTTTAGTGAGTATAGTGTGAATACTTCTACAGTGCAGACATGATCAATAAATCTTACAGGATGTACCTAGCTATTGGATATCAGTGCCTTGATTTAAGGAGCTACTAGTAACCAGAGAGACAACAGAGGAGGGTAGAGGGTATGAGATTCCCAGTTCCTTTTACCTCTTGGAAGAGGTCCAGGAAAACAATAAGATTTATTGATTTTTGTTACCAAAGAGAAACCGCTGCATCTGCTGGATCAGAAACTGTTGTGAATTTTGCGATTTAACTTGTTATGATCCGATTAAACATCCTGTGTACTGAGATACAGAATTTGCATTAAACATGATCCATAAGCACTTTACATTTATTTTAAAAATCCCTGTGTTATGTTTTATGGGTGTTTCCTGATGAAGTGGAACATTCATTTAAAGCGAGAAACTGCTTTTGAAGATTCCTTTTATCAGGCTGATTCCTTAGAATAGTTTCTTCCGCCCCTCTCCCGCAAGACACAGAACTTTTATTATTAATAATATCTTGTTATTTAAAAAAAGAGAGCAAATTCCTGGTTCTCCAGCAAGAAACTGTAGGTTAGCTCCTGATTAATTTTGACTAGCTGCCTGGTGTTCAAGCACCTGGTTTTATACCAGACAGAGCATAAAATTATTACGTTTTTTGTCCCTTAATTGGCTAAAGCTGAAACAGCTGTCATTTTTATGTGACTCAAATTTCTGCTTCAAAACTTGTGACAGAGCATTCACACAGTAGTAGTAGTGCCACCAGTTAGTTTTAATCTACTTGCCTTCCCTCCCCTCCCCCTTTTCATCCCCATACTAGCTCTCTTTCCCTTTATTGGATCTGCCACAGAAACTTGTCTGGCTATTGACTCTGCGGAGTGTGCCCGTTCAGCATTGCAAGGTCACTTATAATTGCATCTGGACAGTTTTCACATCTCTCTCCCTCTTTCTCCAATTCCTCCTTTCTCTCAAAAGGAATTGTGCAGAAAAGCGGCCACATTGGCACACTGTATATTGGAATTTTACCAGTAATAAAATGGATTGTGATCATTGAGTGAAAAAAGGTGGCAGCAGGAATTAAATTCATTCTGGAGCAGCAGCAGTTTTGCAGATCAAGCCACTGCAGGGGGAGCCTGTAGGACTGTCCTCCTGGAATTAAAATCTGTCCAAGTGGACTAGTTCTGTGGTAAAATAAAAACAAAGAGAAGCAGTGTTGTATAGCAGTTTGGGCCTACACATTTCTCCCCACTTAAAGAAAATCCCTTGGGGATTTTGTGATGTCAATGTTACATGCTTGTCTTTCCGATACCGACAGGGATGGCATTAGCAGCTCTGTGCCCTCTAGTCACATTTAGACCTATATAGCAGAAGTCAGACATTATGCCTTTCCTCATTTCCTCTTCACAGCCCACAATAACCTTACCATATATCTGCAAGGAAGTGGCAGGGACATTTTCTTCCATTTGCCCTCTAGTTACGTCTTGGGTCAGAAAGAAAGCATGATGCACACATTCCAAATCCGAGCAAAGCCAAATGACTCTGTCATCTTTACTCCATGAGTATTTTAAGTGTTAGGCTACGTTATGCAAGAGAAGAAAATCTTTGTGTGGCCACCAGACTCTTAATGTGGCCTCTGGGGGGAAGGAGGGGAAGAGAACATGTCCATCAACAATCTCACATATCCAGAGGCAAAAAGCAAATGATCTCCTTTTACTTTGTGAGGGTGGCATTAACCATACTACTAAGTGGGAATAAACCCGCTGCTGCAATGATATACTGGAGCCTCCAGTAGCAACACATTACAGAGGCAAGAGTTTTAGCTGTCAGCTAGATAGTGCCAATGCTGGCCATAAGTGCAAACAAAGCAAGCAGCAATCGGGAGTTCCACATCCCAAGGCAAAAGAGGGAATGCTGTGCTTTTCACAGGTGATGGGGTTTGGTTTTGAAAATCATCATTTACAGTAATTAGGTAGGTCAGATACAGAATTATACAATAAAATGCTGTCAAATCACAGCCTCACTACTGCTGAAGAGGACATAAAATGTGCTCCACCCCCACCATACACACACCATGCTCTTAAACTCCCAGTTTCAGTGGAAGAATCAACAAGTCTGAAAAGAGCCCTACCAAAGTATCTTGAACAGAAGTTGAACAGAATATCGTGCACCAGTCCGAGGAGGCAGCTTGCACTACTAAATATTGGGATATGCAATTTAATGCCACAATGAGAATCATAACTGGAACATTGCAATCAACCCTCATTTGGTGGTTGCCCACTCTAGCATTTATAACTCCCACCCAAAATACACACAAAGCTGATTAGTACAATTGAGCCATGGCCAATTTACTAATTCATTGAGATCTTCAGAACTTTTCAAATATGTCTAAAATCTTGCAAGCCTCTTTGAAATCATGTTAAAGATCTTAAGAAGTGTCCTCATTCAATCATGAATCACTTTGGAAAGATTTCTGATTGCATCCACTTGATCCCGGTCTGAAACTGGCCTACTCTTTTTGGCAGGACGGCCTCAAAGATGGGGTGAGATGAGCCAGTAAAACCTTCAACTTACAAGCTGTGAAGGGGAGTGATATTTGGTGATAGCTGGCAAAAAACCAGTATATTCGGCGATACCAATTCCAGCTTTTTTGTTGTGTTTACTTTTCCCTTCTTCCTCTCTCTCTCTGTTCAGTACTACCACTCCTTGACTTCTCCCCAAACACACTGTATCTCTCATTGGAGGAGGCGTTGCAGGCAGAGAGCACCTCCTAGTAGGGATTTGCTAGTAGGGAATGGAAGGAAGGAGTCTGAACCACCAGTCTCCCTCAACAGGGAGTTGGCTAATAGAATCTCTTGTTGGAGGACCAGAAAGCAAACAAGAAAACCAAAGCCTTTGACAAAAAGCCAGAGGTTAGTCAAGTCTGAGGAGCCCCAGATCTTGTGTGCTGTCTATGAGACACCTGGCTCAGTCACATGCAGTCTGATGCACACCACCTTCTCTAGGGATATCTTGATTACAACACTTTACTTTTGATGTGGGGCACTGTGACTTGAGGTCCAGGCCCTCCTGGCCATAAATAGACAATTTAAGTGAACTGGAGGGTTTTCTGAGGAAAAAAAGGGGAATTCTATCTTCTGAGTGAAAATAGAAGCTGCAGACTATTCACCACTCAGCTGCAAATAGCAGCTGCCATCAGCTGGCTAAAAACAGGCATCTCTAGAAAAAGGCAGAAGAAGCCCTTTAAGGTAGGGTGGGACTAGGAGTCAAGGAATTTCTCCTGCTCTACAGACCTACTGATGGACCTCAATTCTCTTTCAGATTTACTCTGATCCAAATGTGTGGGTCCACAGACCTTCTTCCAACTGAGATTCAAATCCAAAGACCCTGTTTTAGGTTAACCTTGGAAATAATCTTTCCTTCACAAAAAACTTTGCTGTACCTAATTTTCTAATTAACATATTGTTGCACCATCTTCCAGCACTCATGTACCACTCTGCCCAGTAGTAGCAGATATTGGGCATGAGGAATTTGGGTATATTCTAGCTATAATCTGCTTTATTTACATATGTACCAGTCCTGAAACAGATATGATCACAAGCAACATGTAGGGCATTTCCCTTCTTTCAGGAATTTAGTCCAACACCAGTGCCTAGTTCCCAAAGAGCAGCTCTGCTCAGAGACGATGGCAGAGAACAAAAGTTCCTGCTACTCACACAGTTCCTTCTGTGGGGAACACTTTTTAACCAAAGGCTAAAATCATGCTCACGCAGAAAAACAAAAAAGCCCACACAACTTTCGAAAACTATGTGTTACCATGATCTCTTGTAACACTTGCATAACTATATTTAGTATTAGACATCGTCTTAAGCCACAAAATTTAGATCCAGACTGCAAACACACCAAAAGTTTTGTTTTGAGCCATTATAGAAAAGAGAGCACTTGCAAAACTAAAATATACATTTCCATTTTAATATCTTCAAAGAGAACATTTAGAAATGATGCTATGAAATTTTTAGTACAGATAAAAGTTTAGTTCAGCAATGTTTGAATCCAAAAAATTTGAGCCTATTCACTGTGTGAAGTTGGACTTGAAATCAGGATCTATTATTGTATTTTGACTCATTTTCTGCTGGACAGTACCATAATGCAAAGAGTAATGTGAAAACAAATTAATGAATACAAATTTATCCGAAGTTTTTTAATCTATAAAAAGGTCCCAGTTTAAGTTTGGATAAAGGTTTGAGTAATTCCTTATCCTAATCAAACTGTATTAAACTGTATCAAACTGTTCAAAACTCATGAGTCAGCCTCCCCTCATTCCCTCCCACCTCAAAATCATGAGATTGGCTGAAATATCATGAGACTTAAAAAATAATACTTGTTGGTTCTTTTCATTTTCCCTTTTGTTTCTTTGTGACTCCTTGGCATTCCTATTTCCAGATTTTCTACACAACCATGAGAGCTAGATACTTTTTTTTTTTTTTTTTTTTTAAAGAAATAACATGAAAACATGAAAACACCAAATATTGCAAGACTCTTAATAAAAATGTAATATTTTTCAAATGGCTGAGGTTTTTAAGCACTGAAAATCTGCACAATCTTAAATTGGCCTTCCAGAATAATTTCTGTTTTCCTAATGCCATTAACAAAGCACATGATTTTGTCAGGGCAGCTTTCAGACAGAACAAATTAAGCTAAGCATGATGTAAGGGAGCTAGAAAGAGGTCCTATAGCTGCTTGATGTAAACCACTCAAGGACCCAATGTTAAAAGGGTTGAAAGAATTGTTTATTTTCCATTTAGTAGTAGTAATAGAAACGTTGGATAATTCAGCATTTTGAATTATATCAGGATTAGCAATGCATTCAGGGAAGCAAGCTATTTATAGATAATAAAAATGACCTGTATCTTAATGATGTTAGATGAATTAATAACCTCCCCAGCCATTCCACCCTAATGACTATCATATTCAGATCTGATGTTTCCTATTCAATTCCAGATACCTGACAGGAAGCTTCTGCAAGCATCAGCTACAAAGCACCTTCTTGCATCCCAGGGATGCATCCCCAACCCAGGTCATTCCAGTAGCAGACCCTAGGTAAGGTAAGACAATGCTCTACAACTACCTGAGAGAAGTTTCTAGAAGTCTAACAACATTCAAAGTGTGTGTGGAATCTTGTCCATCTACCATTTATCCATGGCTTTCACCACACTCTTCTGCATCACAGCACCTATCCTCTTCCTTTTCATCCCCTCCTTCACCACCACTGGCTCCATTTTTTTTTCCATTCTCATTACCTTCACACATCTACAGTTCCCACAAGCTGTACCTGCTCCTCTTTCCCTCTTCATCCCAAACTCCTTCCTCCTCTCCAAAGTGCAATTCCCCTCCTCATTTCTGGTGATATTTACTACAACCTTGCCCCCGCAGCTCCATCCTTCCACTCTTCGCCCTGCCACTACTTCTGCTCTTCTTGTGCTATCATTCCTAATTTCATGCCCACTCCCTTCCTTTTGACCTCCCTTCTTTTGCTGTTGTGGGAATGCCCATTCCATCTCTAAAAAGATTTCAATCATGCACAACCTCTTCATAGCTCACTCCTTTCTGCTCCCAGCTCTCACAGAAACTGGATCCCTTAGTTTGATATGGCCCCTGCAACTTCCCTCTCTTTTTGAGGGGTCTCCTTTTCACATACTCCTCAATGTGAACCAAACTGTGGTGGGGGTATTGGGCTTCTCCTCTCCCACTTCTGCCACTTTCAGAATAGTTTATTCACACACACACACACAAATGCAATTCTGATCATCCAAAAAAACAAAACAAAAACCCCTCAGTCAATTATTGTTGAATTAATCAAATAATTTCAACTGAAATAAAACATTTTGATTTTTCAAGTAGAAGTCACATAACAGGAGCGCTGGTCCTTATAACGTATAGTCCAGTGGTTAAAGCACTTACCTGGGAGACCCAGGTTAAGTTCCCCCCTCTGCCAGATATGGAATTTGAAGTTTTGTCTCTCACATTGCAGGAGAGTGATCTATCCACTGGGTTATGGCACTTCTCAAGCTCTCCTTTGAAGCTGTTCTATTTTGTATAATTAGTCACAGAAGCAGGGACTTGACTTTGGTTTTCTCGCCCTAAATGTAGAGTCATTGTCACACTTTTTCTGGCCCAATGACCATCCATTGTCATTCACAGTGGCAATTCACAGTCATTCAGGATGACAATGAATTGTAAGCTTTTAGGAGCAAGGACTGTCTTTTTATTCCGTTTTGTACAACACCTAAGGCAATGGGGTCCTGGAACACAACTTACTCTGGAGGTCCTATAATACAAATCATTATTATTAATAAAATAATAAGGTTTTGAATGACTGTAAGTTCCAAAATAGAGACTAGTGCTGATGGTAAATGAAATATACAAGCATGTAGTTTTTAAATTTTCACAAACTAGTTTTGAGACTACATTTATCAGATTCAGTAAATGCCTTGTTTTCCATTTCACACATGTATGTAAAAAAAAAAAATTAAAACTATTAATTTCAGTTAAAATTTTAACTTATTTTAATATGGTTTTATTTTTTGATTGGCTAGTACTCAAAGATTTTTTTGAAACTGACAGGTGTGCTGATAGGTTGCTGGGAATTATAGATTTTATTGGCATAAATACAAGGAAACGTGGGTGATTACACTCTCATAAACCTATAGTCCGATTTTTCTTCTTCTTCAGATTTAGGGGTTCTGTGTTTTAATGGCATTGGCATTTATTAGGTAATACACTTAGGTTTTGATCCAAAACCCACCAAAGTGAGCGGGAATCTTTCCATTGACTTCAATGGGTTTTCTATTAGGCCCTGTGTAAAACATAAAGTGAAAATTGGGATTAAAACAAATAGGTTGCCAATACACTATTCTTCTTAAATAGAACTATTATTTTGTTTAGCATTCATTGTGTGAAGTTTTATTATAGAAAACCTAGTCAAAAGCAACAGTCATCAAAATAATTCATTTTTATGGCTCAATTGAAGTATTTGCTATTGTATCGCCTGTTGGCAAACAAGGCTTTCAGAGTTTGTGAAGATACTGCCATTCATCCATTAAGCTTGTCACATTAAAGAGTGAGCCTTAAGGGATTCCTAATGGCTTTAGAATTGGTATGGCAAAGAGAGATGGAGTGTTTCACCTCTGGGCTATCGGTTCAAATCCAATCCAGGCTAATAGTGACCTAGAGCTGTGAGAATCTGATAGCTTTTTGTTGGAGTATGCGAAATAAATTGATGGTCTCAACTGCAGTTCCTAACAGACAGGTGTTCACATCACAAAACACACCATTTGGCAGTAATTGGCAGTCTCAGAGAAGCCAAGGATTCAGCTGGCATGGATTCTTATTTATCCTCTCATTTGTAGAGGTAGTTCTAGCAAGTTGCTTTAGAACACTCAGAAATTGCACTGACTTAACTAGATCAAGTCTACATTTTTTTAGCAAAATTGGTTCAACCCCCTTAGGTTTGGTTTTAGTCAGGATGATATCAGTTAAGCTAGTTTTGATATATAATGCACTGCTAAACAGAATAAAGAGTTGCACCAATGTAGTTAAATGTGTGTGAAGTTTGTGTGTGTGGACCAGACAAAGGACTGATATGAAGCACACTGGTTAGGCAGTGTTGGAAGTCTGCATTGACCCCAACCATGTTCTGTTGTTTAAAAGAAAACTATTTATTAAATTTCAAAGTCAGGAGTACTATATTATGATCTAGCCTGACTTCCTATCTAACATAGGCTATAGCATTTCAACCTATAACATCTAGTGGAGCTAAAGCCAATCTTAACACTGAAAATAGATACACTTTTCAGGAATTCAGTGGACACAATAGCTGAGGATCTGGCCCTTACTATAAAGAGAAAAAGATGAACAACTTTTAACACCACCCCCTGCTCTCCTCTACCCACAGAATTGGGCCACATATTCAGTGGGCAATTTTAGTCTCTCCAAGCACAGGAACTATTAGGGGTGAGCAGGTAAGAAGAGGTAACATTATAAATGAGATTACCGAACTCCAACCACAATTTCTTTTTTCAGATCACATGAGATGAGGCTAAAACTAGATGAATTATAGCCCAGTGGTTAGAGCTGTCATCTAGAATGAAGGAGATCCAGGTTTGAATTCCCATTCTGAAGCAGCAACAGGACTCTAGGTGCTCTGCCTCCCAGCTGGACCATAATAACCACTAAGCCCTGGACCATAATATCAGTATCACTTGTTCTCTGTAGCCCAATGACTCTTCCAGAATTTTATAACCAGCTTTAACTGGAGATATTGAAAGAGATCCAGTCCAGAAGATAGAACCCTCACTGAGGAGATGGGAAAAGCTGGGGTTCCAGCCTCTGCGCCAGTGAATATTTATTTATACACAGTGAAACAGCTTCAACAGGAATGATTGAGACACTTCACCCTCTTCCCATTAAAATCCCCAAACCAAAAAGCATAGCAAGATTACCTTATAGCCTGGCAGCTAGGATGTTTACTTGGGAAGGAATTTCTCAGTTTACTAGTGAGTCATTATTTATGTTCACATTTTAAAGCATGAAACAGAAGAACAACAGGAATCCTGATTTAGGCCCCAATCCTGAAAATAATTTAAGTGTGTTTAACTTTACTCCCATGAATAATTCCACTGAAATAATTTAAAGTCAAATTTACATTAAAATTAAACACATGCAGCACAAGCCTGTTCAGGATCTGTGTCTTTCTGTTTTTCCTTAAGCATGAGCAGCTCAAATAATTTAGAATAGATTCGTTGTATATTAGCTTCTCAAGTGAACCATGTGAAATGCTGGATTCACACAGAAAACCAGGTTCTGTACCACTGAAGTCAACGGGAGTTCTGCCATTAATATCACTAGGAACAAAATAGGGTGGCAAGGGCTTTATCCTGCTCCCACTCCAATGGTTCAGGATCAAGACCTAAGTCACCAATATTTTTCACACTATCTAGCACAACAGAGGAGGACCATAACAAGTAGCAACCCCTTAGCCTCCTACCTTCCCGAAAAGTGTCCACAAAAGGACAAAGCAAAAGGCGCTCTCTTTAATACATATAAAAACTTATTTGCTTTAGAATATAGATTCAGAAAGAGAATGTAGTCTTTAAGTGATTATACTAATAAAGATTTTAATGCTTATACTGGAGGGCTCTGGTTCTTTATACTATGCTCATTCTGAAAGAGTAACAAGACCCTGCCCTCTTCTGAGAAATGTAATAAAATCTGGACAACTATAAGAACATCAGAAGCACACATTTTAGTAGGCAACAGCGATAGTAAACACAAGGGGGTACATTTTCAGCATTATTCTTGGAAATGTTTAGTGTGACTACCACCATTAGTATTAACAGAAATTATGTCACTAAATCCATGAGAATAGTACAGAAAATTTATTTCAGAGAACTACTGATATTGCAGGAGTAGGAGGAGTAATACCAAACCCTTATTTGCCAGGCTAGAGTCTATATTAGTTTGTTTGTTTTGTAGGTATCAAAAACTTTGGCAATAGAGTACTGAAAACTTTTTTTTTAAGTTACAAACAATAAAGGAACAAATAACTCCTAGGGCTACATACTTTTCTATCTTTAGATTTATTTCCAACTTCAATGAACTGTACAAACAAACAAACTGTCCTATCTGTTCCCCAATTTGTTTCATTTCTTTGACTACTATCAGGCATGTAAGTAAATTTACATGGTTGGTCCCATTTGGACCACTTCAGTATGTAAGGTTACTCAGATACATAAGTGATTGCAGGATTGGAGTTAGAGATGAGGAACTTGAATTGGTCTGATAGCTGGTTAACCAATATTTTCTGACAAACAAAAATACAAAAAAGTTAAAATTTTATATATATAAAAATGAGAGTCCTGTAGCATTTTAAAGACTAACAAATTTAATTTCTGCAGGCATAAGCCTTCGTGGGCTGCAACCCACTTCATCAGATGCAAGAAACAGAAATCAGATAAGGGGTATATATATACATCCAAGGGTAAGGAACAACAATGGGGAGGGTAGATGTTAGCAAAGTCCATTCAGTTAGAGTAGATGAGGCCTATTCACAACCATTGATTAGAAGGTGAGAATGTGTGAACAGTGACAATTACTTCTTGTAATGAGAGAACCATTCCAAGTCACTATTCAGACCCAGTTTGATTATGTCAAGTTTGCATATGAGTTCCAGCTCTGCAGTTTCTCGCTAAAGTCTGTTTCTGAAGTTTTTTGTAGAAGTATGGCAACTTTCAAGTCAGCTACAGAGTGTCCTGGGAGATTGAAGTGCTCTTCGACTGGTTTATGGATGTTACCATTTTTTATGTCTGATTTGTGTCCATTTATTCTTTTGCATAGTGACAGTTCGGTTTGACCAATGTACATAGCAGAGGGGCATTGCTGGCATATATTACATTAGTAGATGTGCAGGTGAATGAGCTCCTGATGGTGTGGCTGATGTGGTTAGGACCTGTGATGGTGTCACTAGAGTCGATGTGTGGGCAGAGCTGGCAACGGGGTTTGTTGCAGGGATAGGTTCCTGGGTTAGTGTTCTTGTTGTATGATGTACGGTTGCTGGTGAGTATTTGCTTCAGGTTGGGGGGCTGTCTGTAAGCAAGGTTAGGTCTGCCTCCCATGGCTTGGGCGAGTGAGGGATCATCTGCTAGGATAGGTTGTAGATCCTTAATGATGTGTTGGAGAGATTTTAGTTCAGGGCTGTAGGTGATGGCCAGTGGTATTCTGTTGTTGTCTTTGTTGGGTCTGGCCTGTAGTAGTGATTTCTGGGTACTAGTCTGGCTCTGTCAATTTGTTTCATCACCTCTCCAGGTGGGTATTGTAATTTTAAGAATGTTCTATGGAGATCCTGTAGGTGTTTATCTCTGTCTGAGGGATGGGAGCAAATCTGGTTGTATCTTAGGGCTTGGCTGTAGACAATGGATCGAGTAATGTGTCCAGGGTGGAAGCTGGAGGCATGAAGATATGTATTGCGGTCAGTTGGTTTTCAGTATAAAGTGGTATTAATGTGACCATCCTTTATTTGTATTGTAGTGTCCAGGAAGTGGATTTCTTGTGTGGACTGGTCGAGGCTGAGGTTGGTGGTGGGGTGGAAATTATTGAAATCCCAGTGGAATTCTTCGAGGGACTCTTTCCCGTGGGTCCAGATGATGAAAATGTCATCAATGTAGCGTCGGTAAAGGAGAGGTGCTTGGGGACGAGTTTTGAGGAAGCGTTGTTCTAGGTCAGCCATAAAAATGTTGGCATACGGTGGGGCCATGTGGGTGCCCATAGCTGTGCCACTGACTTGGAGGTATAGATTGGCTCCAAATCTGAAGTAGTTGTGGGTCAGGACAAAGTCACAAAGTTCAGCTACCAGGTGTTCCATGTCATCATCAGGGAAAATGTTCCTGATGGCTTGTAGTCCATCTTAGAATCATAGAATATTAGAGTTGGAAGGGACCTCAGGAGATCATCTAATCCAACCCCCTGCTCAAAGCAGGACTAACCTCAGCTATATGATCCCAGCCAGGGCTTTGTCAAGCCTCAGCTTAAAAACCTCTAAGGATGGAGATTCCACCACCTCCCTAGATAACCCATTCCAGTGCTTCACCACCCTCCTAGTGAAAAACTTTTTCCTAATGTCCAACCTAGACCTCCCCCCATGTAACTTGAGACCGTTGCTCCTTGTTCTATCATCTGCCACCACCGAGAACAGCCTAGCCCCATCCTCCCCGGAATCCCCTTTCAGGTAGTTAAAGGCTGCTATCAAATCCCCCCTCATTCTTCTCTTTTGCAAACTAAACAAGCCCAGTTCCCTTAGCCTCTCTTCATAAGTCCTGTGCTCCAGCCCCCTAATCATTTTTGTTGCCCTCCGCTGGACTCTCTCCAACTTGTCCACATCTTTTTTGTAGTGGGGGGGCCCAAAACTGGACACAATATTCTAAATGCGGCCTCACCAATGCCGAATAGAGGGGAATAATTACTTCCCACCACCTGCTGGCAATGACCCTCCTAATGCAGCCCAATATGCTATTAGCCTTCTTGACAACCAGGCACACTGCTGACTCATATCCAGCTTTTTATCCACCGTTACCCCCAGGTCCTTTTCTGCAGAACTGCTGCCTACCTCGTCGGTCCCCAGTCTGTAGCTGTGCATAGGATTCTTCCTTCCTAAGTGGAGGACTCTGCACTTTTCTTTGTTGAACCTCATTAGATTTCTTTTGGCCCAATCCTCCAGTTTGTGTGGAATGTTGGTGTAGGGAGCTTCTACATCCCTAGTGGCTAGGATGGTGTTTTCTGAGAGATCACTGATGGATTGTGGTTTTCTCAGGAAGTCAGTGGTATCACGAAGATAGCTAGGAGTGCTGGTGGCATATACATTATTTACTCTTTTAAGGTTGCTGAGCCCAATAGTAAAAATTAAAGCAGTGAGTACCCTTTGGATCTGCACCATCTTATTAGCTTTGTGATGAAGGGATCTACCAACACTGAGTTCACTGGAAGATTGGGGCTTTAGTTGTCTATGCTTGGTGGGGGGGAAAGGGGGAGGGAGAAGAGGGAAATCGATGGGAGTTTTGCTGGTAAAGACATGCAGAATTTGGCATACCATATCTAAATATATCCCAAAATAAACCTAGTGCTCAATTCTGCAAAGATCTCCACATGTGTTTAGATTTATCTAGGTGAGTAGCCTCATGTACCTAAGCTATCGCAGGATTCTTAAAATTAGAGCAAAATAGAAAAAAATGGAGGTTCAGCCACACTGAAACATTTTACAGATGTGTAAGTTTTGCCAAACTGTTCTAGCTGAAAAAAACCCTAAACCATTCCTTCCAAATATTTTTGTTTCAAGATTTAAAAAAAAAAAAATCAATTTAAAATTATGTTACATCTAGAAATTTCCTTTATAATTTATTTTTTTTTAATTAAAATGTTAAAAAATGCTCAGAATTCAGACAGAATATCTGACCCAGAACATTTTTAGATGCTTCAGTTCACTGAAGATTTTGAAAATTTTCATCTTTGGTTCAACCTCGAAACAAAATGTATTGTCAATGTTACAGAATTGCTGAATTGAAAAATCTATTAGTTGCCAGGTCTCAGCCATACACTCTCACTATTCATTTCACCTTCTCATTTTTTTTGTAAACTATGGACTGTAGGTAATATAAATACAATAAACAAGCTATTAATTCAGTTTAAATCAGCTTCCTAAAAACTCTTTATGCTGTTCTATTAAACTGAAGTTATGCATGTACATGCATATAGGATGCATATAGCAAAATTATTTTGCTTCAAGTATTTTCTTAAAAACATTTTTTCCAGTTAATTTACTGAGAGTGAAAGATGATGGACAGTCCACACGAAAATCCTTTATACATAAAACAGATGTAAAAAACAGACATGTTCCCCACATTGTCCAACTCTAGGTTGGAAGAAGCATTTATTGAGCTGATAGTTCAGTCGCTATATCTATTTAGAACTTGATTCGTCTGCTGGGGCTGCCAACGCGGATGTGAAAATCTTCTGACCGACTCGTACAGACCACCAACTCATTTCACAAATGCCATGTAAACACCTTTGGCTGACAACTTTTTATTTCAAGCGTTCTAGACTGGATTTGAAGCAGAGGCAAAACATTCCAAATTAATTCCAATCCCTTAAACCATTCAGTCACCAATTTTTTTCTTTTGTTCCTTTTGAAAACAGCATATGATATATATTGTATGAGTATGCATTTATTTTTATCCATTTCTGTTCTTATAAGGGAAAGGTCTGATGTTAAACTAATTTTATGTCAGCTTTCACTTTTGTTTGTGAGTGAGACTTTTGTTTGTGAGTTTCTTTTGCTGCTTGAAGCATAAAAACAAAAAACAGGTCCCACCTGCTGTTTGTAAGCAGCTGTTAGATTTTTAGTCATTTTACATACTTCTTAGACTGGAATTTGACTAGCAGCACTGTACTTTTACAGCATTGGTTTCCTTTAGTGAACCTCTGATCATTCCTGGTATGTTATGCTATAAAACCTCAGACTGACATTTGGCAATAGCTCAGTACCCCTCCACACCTCATACTTAAGGGTTATAGTTTCAGCACAAACGATATCTACATCTAAGCACTCTAATCAATAAGCTATCTTCCAGAGTGCAGACAGGTTGCTTCCAGGTCAATGCAGTAAAATACACTATTCATTTGTACACATGTATGGTTTGTTTTCAATATTTACTCTTTCCTACCTGAGTTTGTTTTACTTGATAATTTTACACTTGCTCCTCATGACAAATACAAAGGCCAGGTTGGGTTTTGTCAGTAGTTTATCTATTAAAACATCCTTGATAACTCTTACAACCATAGGAAAAAAATCTAATTTCCTTTTAAAATTAGTCATTACTGATGCCATTTTATATTTAATGCATTTATTTTAAGTTTAAAATTAGAAATGTTAATTGTGAAGCCATCTAAAAGAAATAAAATGTAATTATTTCTTGCCCGGTTTTATAAATAAAGATGGGTTAAATGAAAGTCTGTAATAATGTTAAAGCTATTACAGGTTGTGATTGGTCTTAATAGTTGCAATAATCATGGAGAAGTAGTTATATAAACATTTAAATAAAAAGCTTAATGTTTATTAAAAAACTGTGCAAGTTGGAAAGGAACGGGTCTAAGTTCAAACAGTGCTCTGCTCAAATTCTTAAATACATCTGAAAATGCCATTTCCTAAAATACACGTATTGAGCAGACAGCATGGATGAACTTAGGGGGTCTAATGTATTTTACTAAGCGTTAGTGCTGCAGCACGGAGCACAGCATGGTTTATCATTCTGCTAAATGGGAATTTGTAATTTGTAATAGTGGTGAGTGACACATGCATCCCGTGAAGTCTTGAGCAACATTGTCAAATCATAGAAGTTAGACTGTATAATGAAAACGGTCTTTTCCATCTCCCTGCCAGTTTAGGATTATTCCCCAGAGTACACTGTCTAGTGTTTCCTCCACTCTAATTTTAAATGTCCCACGTGAGGAGGCTTGCACCATTGCACTTGGGAAACTATTCCACAGCTTAAGAGTTTTATAATCTCTAGCACGTTCTCTGTCCCTGACCCTTTGGACTTCTACTATTACTCTCCTCTCTCGTACTCACATAACTATGAGCAAATTTTTGGGGGGGGGAAGAAACACACCAAATAAATATACAAGTGGATTACATTTTCCTCTATGCAGAGATCCGCTCAGTGTGTAAGAGGGAAGGAAGAGGTGGTGATGTCTAGGAACCAGCTCCCCTACTTTGTGGAACAAAATGACAACAGCCCCAACACAAACTTAAGTAACAGCAACTTGGGGGCCATAAGAGACAATCTGACAGCTAAGAAATGGTGTAATACAGCTGCAATTTGTCCCCTGCTCCCAACATGACCCATATTCTGGCGTAAGCAGGGCACTTGTCAGAGGAGTCAGGTTCACCAGTGGAGCTTCACCTCTGCCCAAGCAACATAAGGAAACTGATTGTGGGAGGGAGGGGCAAGGCACGGAGGGAAGGTAGACTCTGGCCCATAGTTTATAAAACAACATAGTTACATATTATTGGTTTGAAGACAAAACCATTTTTTAAAAATTGTAGAGACCAGCACTTAGGGCCACATTTTCAAATGTATTTATGAACCTAGAAACATAGATAGGGGAGTAGGGGGATTTTAAGAGTAAATAATGCCTATAGAAATAAACTTCTATGTGAAAATTCTATTAGGGGCCTCTCTTAATTGTTAGGCACCTAAATGCTTTTGAAAATCTGGTCTGTAGGTGCTATAGAAAAACTTAATCTAGATAAATCAAGATGCATACATAAACTACTGAAACATTTCGTCATTTTGGTGTATTATAAATCTTGCCTCTCCACCTCCATAGCTTCCCCAAGAGATCATTGTCAAAACTTGTCTTGGTTTATCTGCAAAGTTGGGTGAATTCTGCCAAAAAGATTGAATTCATTTGAATTAGAAAAGAAAATTGTTTTAGCTGTGCTTGTATCCCTTTTGTTTTTGATTAGATGAACAAAGAGGGGATTGGAGTTTCATTTTCCCAAATACTCATGGAAAGCAAACATTAAGCTCTTATGGTTGAGTACTTGCCAACTGTGAGTTTTAGATTCATATTGAAAGATGTAAATTGTGTATAGGGTGGGATACTTCAGTGATGAGTGGCTGTATAAAACTAATAGACTAAGGTCAGAAGGGACCATTATGATCATCATGACCTCCTGCACAACGCAGGCCACAAAACTTCACCCACTTACTCCTGTAACAGACCTTTAACCTATGACTAAGTTACTGAAGTTCTCAATGGTTTAAAGACTTCAAAGTACTGAGAATCCAACAGAGAATCCACCAGCAAGTGACCTGTGCCCCATGCTGCAGAGGAAGGTGAAAAAAGCCAACAGGGTCTCTGCCTATCTGCTCTGGGGAAATATTCCTTCCCAACCCGAAACATGGTGATCAGCTAAACCCTGAGCATGTGGGCAAGACTCACCAGCCAGACACCTGGGAACAGTTCTCTGTAGTAACTCAGAACCAACCCCTCTAACATCCCATCACAAGACACTGGGCATATTTACTGCTAGTAGTCAAAGATCAGTTAATTGCCAAATAAGGCTGTATCATTGTACCATCCCCTCCATAAACTTATTAAGCTCTGTCTTGAAGCCAACTAGGTTTTTCTAGGTTATTCTAATCCTAGAATAGATGGACTGTAAACTCTTTGAGGCAGGAGTTATTCCTTCCTACATGACTGAAGAGTGCCTAGCATATTGTAGGTGCTACTGGAATAAACACAATAAATCACACTGCTTGGTGCAACATAGATAGAGAGTTCTCTCAAAGCTCCTCACCAGCACCTTGGCACAAAGACAGTTAAACAGGGCAGAAGAGAATTTGGTCAACCCCTTTAAGTGAGAAAAATTCAAACTCCAATCCAAGGTAAAAAGTCTCATAATAGCTTCATTTTGATAAATATAGACTACGTGAAGGTTAGAGATACCATATTCAATGCCCTAACACTGTTTATCTTGTTCTCAGTGCCCACAGGCTCAGCAATACAAGTAGCTTAGCCCTTTGGCTTCTTAATTCTGAAGGAGGAGATCATTTTCCAGACAGAAATAGCCATCTGCTGATAAGCTGCACCTTTAACTTACTAGCCTGTGGTGTACACAGGTCAGGTTGAAGAATCATTTGAATAAACATTGAGGTGAAATATATTTAATATTATATTTCTTCTCTCAAGTGGCATATCAACTTTTGATTTCTAGCTGAGTGCAAAGGCCTTGATTAAGACCTGCTCAGGTTTTAGAAACGTATTTTCTTCCTTTGGGACCCACTGGCCCTATTTTCTACCTGAAGAAAATAAACCAATATAGCTAATGAAGAATCCTTAATCTGGGCAGGACCTTCATAATTACTGTATGTACATGAACTGCAGCTTGTTAAAATAACACACTCTTGTTAAATGAATTTTGTTTTTCTGCAGTAGTAGAAAAAATAAAGTGCCCTGGAGCTCTATAATACCTTATGCCACCTAAAGGGTGTGCAGAAAACTTCTTGTTTAGTTTATTAAAATGTAAATCTAAAAATGCTTGACATCATTGTGACGAGAGCTCATAATATTCATAGTGTTTTCTCCTTGGACATCAAATAGCCCTTCTCTGTGCCCTAAAAATACAGCTGGATCTGCATGCCAGCCCACAGTCTCCCAACCCACTGAACTCTGAAAAAAAAGTTCTGATTTGGGTCCAGATTCTGATGTACAGTTGGCATCTGGGGTCATCATTAAAAACTAGATCTAGAAGGCAGGTATTCTGTTCATCTCTGTAGTCCCAAATATTGTGCCTAACTCTCCTGAAATTTGATTTTTTAATTCGAAGATTACTGGTGCTTGCTCCTGGATCTTCAGAATTGCAAGAAGAAAGACTCTATGTACCAGCCAGCCACCTCCTCTCACACTTTCCCTAAATCTCTCTTCCTACACTAGTAATATCATATGTAAATACCTCTTTTTAAAAAGGCATGTTTTACATATTTTAGAATAATGGCTGGAATGCCAATCTTATGAAGATAAAATGAGATTTGCAAAATTTAAGGACATTTTATTTAACAAAAGCAAAATTCACTGAATTCAAGTGGACTTTTGCCAGCTGATGGTGAATTTCTATGAAATTTCCTATACTTCTTAAACTAGCAAGAACTGTGAGATACAATTCTCACCAATATTGTAAGGGCTGGGAATCATGTATTTGATAAACAATCAAGATTTGTAATCATCTTGGAACAACAAACAAACAACATTAAATTACCATATGCAAAATTGTTTCATTACCAGAGACATTTCCTGTAAATATTTGGCTGCCCGATATCAGTAATAACTTACAGTATACATCACTCGTGAAGTATGATAGCATCATGGACTATAGGCATACGCTAAAAAGTTTATTTTGCTTATTTTGTGGTACAGTGGTACTCAATTTCCTTAGGCTTACAAAATATTTATCTTATTTCCTATGAGACTTCTTAAAATCTGTATCCACCTGAATTTGCGGGGTCATGTCAACAACTTATAATTGTACTAATGCATAGAGAGGTCCTTTGGTTTCTTACTATAGATTGCTTGTGGAAACATTTTTCCTGGTTCTTATGTTTATAAATTGTAGCTCATTTTAATATAATTGCAAGAATCTTGAACAATTAATTAAGGTATTGAAAAAGATCACCTTTATACAAAAGTGATCAGATCATACTGGGGAAAAAATACGCTCTTTTTGGTCTAAGTACATTTGGGCTGGAAGGATGCAGTTCACTATCATTTTGTTTGGAATGGAAAATAGATGTTTTCCCCTTAGTTTATTATTCTTTTCTCAGACTTGCACATAAGGCCAATTTCTGCTCCAAACTCCCTGGGAACCAGCTGAGAGATTGAACACAATGGTCAATATGATTCTCAATAAACTTCCCCAATCTTATGACTTGCATCAATTTGTTAATGATCAAGGCTCATGAACAAATCGACTCAAGCCTTAATTCATAAAGCTGTGGTAGCCCTGCCTTGGCATGTGTTTTTCCTTGTACTAGATTTTCATAATTTCTCAATTTGTTCCTGTTGCTCTCTGAGGCTCCAATCCACAGTCCATTCAGTCAATGAAAGTTTCGCTAGTACAGTCCAAAGGATCAAGCTCTTTGTCTTTTATTTCTCTCTTGTGGATCTATAGTAGCCATAATTATATGCTGGATAGAAAGCTCTGCCTCTTCTCCCCTTCTGAACTGGAAATCTTTTTCTGTTGTACAGATTAGACAGGAGAGCAAAGAAACAATTTTTAGTTTTCAGCATGCAGTAACTAAAGGCAACTAAAGGTCTTTTAAATAGGAGTCTAAAACCCCTTACTTTAAAAATAAATTATGATTGTTATTATTGGTATTACAATAGTATCTACGGTCTCAGTCAAAATCAGGGCAGCATGATGCTAGATGCTATACGAACATATACTAGAAGACAGCATTTGCCTCTAAAAGCTTACAATAGGCCAGATAGACAGTGCCAGGAGAAAGGGATAACACAAATAGACAGAGCACAGTTGTGGTTAGCAAAAGTAGTCAAATGACTTCTTGGCAGGCAGCATCTCTAGTGGTTCAAGCAGGGCACTCAGAGTCAGGAGTCCTAGATTCAATCTCTGACTGCCACTGACTTGCTGTGAGATTGTGAGCAACATACTTAATCTTAGTTGCTTTATCCAAACATGGGGAGGAAATTCTACAGCTTTGTGAAATATTTTGAGATCCTTGCAAGCATCTGCCCCCTGGAAGTTATTCAGAACCTCAAAGGAGGTGTGATCAGTGAGGCAGGAACTCAACCACTTGGATAGCAGACAGGTACAGTTGTATGTTTGTGCCAAAGCTGATATTAGAGCACTACACATGACGGTTGCTTTTCTTGTAAAAAAAGACAGAGCTGCCATTAGGAAGAGAAGAAAGTGTACAGTTCAGTGTAGTAGGCAGTGTTGTCTGAAGAGGAAACCATAGTTTTAGCTAAAGTGAATGATAACTTCATATAGTCACTCTTTGTTCTAAAGAAAAAAGAGCATCCAAAAGATAATGGCTCAATTAAATGTGACAATTTGCTTTTCCACTCCCCTTTCTGGCTGCATTACTCCCTTCTCCAATCCCATTCACTTTCATTGGTTGTAAAGTGGGACAACAGAAGCAGAGACTGGGAGAAGCAGGTAATGCTGAAGAACTGTTACACAAGCTCTTTGGCAAAGAGATCAATGTTCTTTGCAAACAACTGTCTCTCAGACCTGACAAACTCACTGTACCAAACATCTTGCAGTGCATTTATCCAGAACAAGTAGCGTGTAAGGTTTCTACAGAAAGCTCATAACTAGTCATGATTCATAATCATGGCAAGATGTATATTTAATATTTGAGCAATAATGTATTTGTATTGTAAGTGTTCTTTATGAATTTGGAGTAAAAATTAGTCAGTAGGGGACAATGTGTCTTAGGGATGGGCCCACTAAAAAGCCTGAGGGAGTTGTCATCCAACCCCACTGGCAAGCTAGTGATGTAATGCAAGGTTCAATTGTCTAGCCTTGCTCCATCCCAAGTCTATCATTGGAAAACCAAAGACAACTTCAAACGATCAAAACCACCTGTAGGTTAAAAAAAGGAACATTTTTTACCTGCATGAGGGATGGTGGGAGAGAAAACCCTCTGCCTCCTTTCAATGAGGAGTAATCTTAGGGAGTAGGGATGTTCTTATGAAAAATTGGATCCTGGTTCCTGTGAAGTCAGCCAGCTGTGCAACGGACAGTACTGGGGCCAGAGGGGACCCACTTTATTAGATAAGGTACCTATTAATGAACCCAGGTTCCTTATTATTTTGTTTTGCATTGTAACCTGTTTTTTCCACCACTCTCTCTTGTTTCTTGTTAATTCTCTCCTTTTTTCCATATTTCTTGTTATTACAACTTCTCTGTATTATACAGAAGCAGAAGTTTAAATGAAACTGGTTAACTGGGGTACACCGCTCCTTTGGACGGCAAAGATTCCTGTATTTCTGTAAGAGAACAGTGTTGGGGGCTGGATCATAGAATCATAGAAGATTAGAGTTGGAAGGGACCTCAGGAGGTCATCTAGTCCAACCCCCCTGCTCGAAGCAGGGTCAACATCAGTTAATCATCCCAGCCAGGGCTTTGTCAAGCTGCAGCTTAAAAACCTCTAAAGATGGAGATTCCACCACCTCCCTAGGTAACCCATTCCAGTGTTTTACCACCCTCCTAGTGGATATTGCATGGAAACTATTAAGATGGATTCAGGACTATTTAGGACTGTTGCTAACCTGCAAGGCAAAGACAGGGCTGACATAGCCCAGAGGAGAGTGCTTGAGTGGATGAAAGTGGGTGGCGTTGGGGAATTGACACCCAGTCAGGCACAAGACAACCCCTGACTCCAATGTGAGGATGTCTAATAAGGAGACCCTCTGTCCTCTGTGCCTTAAGAAAGATAACAAGGATCAGCCAAGAATTTGGACACGTTATGTTTTAGAAGATTTATTTAGTCTGCTCATGGGAAATGGAGGGAGGAAGGGTAGGTGTAAAACAGAGTATAGCCTGCATCAGTTCATTTAGGAGACCACCATTCCAGTGACCTCTCCAGATATATAAATCACTTAGCTATATAGTGCTACCCAGAACATATTTTCAATATGCCAGCAGTTAGGTGGAAATTCATTAATGAGTAATGAAGGTGCAAAGCATGTCTGGGGGTGTACATTCTATGTGCTCTACTGTACTAATTGTTCTGGTGCCATTACCTAATACAGTAAGCGTGAAGATCAGAAACATTGCAATTAGACACCTGCGGCTGACCCATGCCAGCTGACTCAAGCTCACAGGGTTTGGGTTGTGGGGCTGTTTAGCTGCAGTGTAGAAGTTCTGGCTCAGGCTGCAACCCCAAGCTCTGGGACCCTCCCACCTCACTGGGTCCTAGAGGCCAGAAGTCTACACTGCAATTAAACTTCTCTGCAGCCTGAGCTCCATGAGCCTGAGTTGGCTGGCATGGGCCAACTGCAGGTGTCTAACTGCAGTGTAGACATAGCCATAGGCAAGGGAAGCCATACTCTGCATTGTTGCTGTCACTCTAGACTAATTACAAAACACTTTTAAAAATATTTTAATTGATACATTTAGGAAGATTGCTTAGTATAACTTACTACTTCCTCCCAGCTCCACCTATAGCAATTTGGACATGATTACTCTAGACATCAGCATTTCCCACAACCTACCATTGTTGTGTTTACTTATATTAGCATCTGAGCCATCAGCCTCCCACATATCTGCCTTTTTGCTCATCTTAGCATTACCACTGTTGTGGCTGCCACTAGATAAGCTTATTACCATTACTATCACTGCAGTAAAAATAACCCCTTAGGAACTGATCCATAGCCCATTTAAGTCAGTGGATTGGGTCCTACATGAGCTGTAGGGTTAAGTATCAGAAATTTGTCTTCATTATTGTGGTTATCAGTGGCAACTGCTCAAGTTAAGGTAATAAAACACAGTTTTCCTTGTAAATGCCAAACTAAGAGCTCTGTGTGGTTCAAAAGCTTGTCTCTCACCAACAGAAGTTGGTCCAATAAAAGATAATACCTCACCCACCTTGCCTCTCTAAACCCTGCTTTCAGTTATTTAAGCTCAATTTAGCACCATGTGCCTAATGCTCCTGGACACAGAGTAGCAACTGTGCTGGAAAAAACTAGGTTATGTATGAGCTAGGCTTTTGAGGTAGTTCAATTTGAAGGGTGTGAGAGAAATGGGAGCTATGGTTTTTAGACAACTATCACAAAACAACAAGACAATATTGTGTTTATTGCCTCTGCTAATAAGAGTGTCAGATAAGGTTGAGTGAGTATTGGAAATCACTGCAGCAAATAGTGACTGAGGTATGAAATGGAAAATATCTGTCCAGCGTACAGAGAATACCAACAATGATCTTCTGTCATTGCCAATCTCTGCTATTTGCTGTATGCACATGATATTCAGCAACTGCCAGAAATGCTCACCAAATTTAGAAGTCTGTAAATAACAAAAATAAAAAATATATTGTTTGTAAATTGAGAACAGTGCAAGTTTTACACCAAAATGGTATTCTGGGAAAACATCACTGTGTGATTCCATGTTTATTTTAACTCAAGAACTCCTAGCTCTAAGTTGCTCAGTTGAAAAGAGAGATTTGTTTGTTTAAGAAGTTTGCCAGCCTTGCAAACTCAGCCCAGGATATGAAAGCCAAACTGGGCTCTTTCTGACTCACATCTCACCAGTAATGAAGATTCTGCACTCACAACTTCGTTAAAAATTCCTTTGATTATGCATGAGCTAGAAGACTATCAAGCTCACTCTCCCATAGTACTGCAGAGCCAATATGGCTAACAGCAGCAAAACCAGATTTTCGGATGGAAATAAGATGTCATTTCACAGGGTCACTTTTCTGGCCACAATCATACAAATGATCATTTCTGCTTTTTCTGTTCCATTTACTAGAATCTGTTCACTTTCATTCCCCTAGTTAAGTTTGTGGTTTAGAACTTGTCAGGGAAGAAATTCTCTCTGATTTGTGACTTCCCAGGCATAAGTTTGCTGCAAACTACATTAATGGGTTGGTCATCAGTACATGTTCAAATAAAAATGGACCAGGCTTTGTTGGTATTTGAGGTACAAGCCTTCCCCCTGCCCCTCCTGCAACCCCCTTTAAAATAAAAAGGCACAATTTCTCCACCATTAATAAGGCATACTCTCCTGAACAAGTATGGGTAACAACTAGTCTGGACTACACTTCAATTTTGCAAAGAATTTCCTTATGCATAATGCCTCATTTGTATTGCGGGATGATTGTCAAAAAATTGCTGCTGAGTTGCGACAAGCCATGGAAAATTACAAAAAAGTAATAATGCACTATATTATTTGCTGTAATAAAGTGCATTATTACTTTTCTGTGATTTTCCGCTGTAGGCCGACCGGCCTTCTACTGTCAAAACTGCAGTGGATATTGCAGAATCCACAATATCGCAAGTTAAGTAGTGCCATACTCAAACAGTATTTATTATTGAACACCTAACTGTCTTGTAGCAGTATGAAAGTTAAAAATGTGACAAAGCCAAGGGAAGTCTCTGCTGAGGCTACCAAGAACCATTAATTTACATTCCTTGAGCCATAGTCATCCCTGTTATATTGACATTGGTGGAGTTGCTCCATGGGCAATTATTGCCTTTTGTGTCTAATTAACACAGTGTATGGTTCTTTGTCAGAATTTTGAAACATAAATGCTGTAATAGAACAGTGTCATATTATGGACCCAATATATGACAGCCATATATATATATATATATGTTGCTTTGTCCTACACAAACTAGTCCCACTGGGTGGTTCCAGGCAGACTACAGGGAGCAGTGGACAAAGTGCATCTGATGAATAGGAGTGCCCAAGGAAGAGGGGTTAAGGAGTGTCTGTCCGAAGTAGTTTCCACATAGTAAAAGAGGGTGGAGTCACAGAGCTCACCTCACCCCCCACTTCCCCATGTGTTTTAGCGTATCAAGGATAACAAATTGCCTTAATGGATTCCTGGCAGTAAGCCTCATGTGATAGCTTAAAAGGGCAGAGTTGAAGGGGTTTGGAACAGGTCCTGGCGGTGTTTCAAATGTGACTAGCTTGATAGCTCTGCCTCCCTCTGATTGCCATGGATGAGTATGACCCAATGAGCCAGGCCCTGGCCCAAGCTACATACGCATTTGGGGGCTGTAAATTATGACTCGTCTCTGGTATGAGTAGTGAAAGGCATTTATTTACCCTAGCTGCCACTCAGCTGGGAAGAAATCCTCACACTTCCCCTACTTGGATGTATTGCCTTTCTTGATTAAATCCTGCAGCATCTCAAGTGGCTTAGCTGGCATATAGAGACAGTCAGATACGTTATCCTTCAAGAAGAAGAGTGGGTTTGAATGAACACATAGGCCTTATTTAGCTACCTCCCTCCACAAAATTCATGGAGGTATCTGTTAGCACAGCAGTGCCAAAGAGATGCTGAAGTTTCCAATGGAAATAGACCGGGACAGAATTTGGCTCTCTCAGTCCCTTGGTGAAGTAAGAGTTATTCAAATTTCCTAGAATATTCATGTAGCAATGCTTAGCTCCATAAAGGGTAGCAATGAAGTATTCATTCAGAATTCATTCCTTGTTTTCTACCATTTCATACATTCTCAGCTTAGTATCATTTTAGGTTTTTTTTCCCCTCTTGGTTGAAATTGTACAGAAATCAGATTGACCATATTGAATAGATCTGGTCTGCCAAATGATATAAATTAATCTATCTTCTGTTTTTCTTTGTGATGCTAGTGCTGTTTGGCAAGAGTACAACATATGATGATGGATTTGACTCTAAGTTGTACAAATAAAGCTCAACAGATGCTTTCTGGGCTAGCTTGAGACTCGCACGGCATGCTGTGCAAAGGAATAAGAGGAAATTAATTACTTCCTCCTTTCCCTTACACAGTCTCCCTGGATCTTGAGTCTGGGCACATAGTAGTAAATGGGGCTAATCCCCTTCTGGAATAGATAGGCAGGGAGGGTCAGAGAATGAATGCAACTTTGTTTCTGTCCCCACCTAACATTCACTGACTAAGGCTATGTCTACACTACAGACGTTACAGAGGCACAGCTGTACTGCTGCAAGATCTCCCGCATAGCCACTCTATGCTGATGGGAGAGAGCTCTCCTGCCAGCATAATTATACTACTCCCAATGAGAGGCAGTAACTATGTTGGTGGGAGAGTGTTTTTTTCACATCCCTTCCCAACAGAAGTTTTATCAACAATAGAGCTAGGGTAGCTGAAAAAAAGCAGAGGAGGGAGCTACTATTTGTTGCTGGCTTAGGTCACAAGCAAGAAAGGGAGGAACTTTTACTGAAATGGCATGTCTCTTAGTCACAATGGCTCCCAGGGCTGCTGCTAAAATGATACAACATATACACCATCTCTTGAGCAGGACTGTGCCCCAAGTAAAAAAAGAAAATAAAAATTATTTAGTCCTCCATCTCCAAAATGCTGCCTTTCCTTTTGCAGATTTTGGTTCAAGTGAATACAGATATAGTTAAAACAATAGGCCAATATTTTCAAATAAATTTATGTCACAGACGTTTGTGGATTCCCCATGTGTATGATGAATGTTTTCATCTGCTAGAATTGCTCGGTACCTGCAGTTGGTTAACACTGTCTGCTGAGCAGTGATGACTGCCCGTAACTGAAATGTGTTGTTAACTGAACTGTGGGCAGTACTAGTACTTGGAGCTAATGTGTTCTCAGAGATGCACAGTGTGAACGCAGCAGGTGCAAAGTAAAAGCAATAATAAAAAAAATTGAACAGACTTTAAGTGCTATAATTATTACTCAGGGCCAGTTTTTATCTGCCCTTTAAAAAGTCTACTTCTTGAATATCCTGTGTCGGAAAGTATTGGTAACTATATTAATCTCATTTTCTTTCCTGGGGATGGGAAACAACATACTGCAAAAAAAAAAAAAAGCATGTAGACAGTTGGATGGACTAGTTCAAGGATTTTTAATTAAAGATAGAATATGTGTATATTCATCCATCTTGCTTCTTACTACAGAAATATACCAAAATATATCCATTTATAATCCAATAATCTAACAACCACCTGAAATGTGCAAGTTGGGCATTCTTCTTAACTGAAAATGTCTTGGGGTTACATTGTTTGTACTCAACAGAATTTAATATCATTGCCTGAAATTCCTGCCATCTTTACTCACACTGAATTGTGCCTAAAGGACCAGATTTTTCCAAGGTCTTGAGCCACTTCAGGACGCAAATGCCTCTTTAGGCATCTAATACATTTAAAAATCTGACCTTTACTCTTCAAATAGACCCATTAAATGCAACAGGACTGATTGTGAATTAAGGTATTACCCATAGTTAGTAACAGTGGCAGAATCTGTCCGAATAAGAGGACAGAAGGAAAAACAGGAACAGCTTCTTAATTGCCATGAGCATTTTCTATAGCTATAGTCAATAGATTTCCTTCCTCACCTCTGGAGACTGGAAGAGTACTGCAAATGGTGCAGCAATATAACTCACTCAGCAGCTATATCTAGGTGGTGCTTATATATGCTTATATATGTCAGGAAGACAGCCAAACAGCTAAGTTGACTAATTTCTTCACAGAAAACAAACAGCAAATAATCTATTTAAACTGTAGTTGATAGGTCATTAGTGCTTCCACCTACTCCTTGAATCTAGGGGTGTTTCTCCTGCTCCATCTTTTAAAAAAAGAAAAATAGTAAGCCTCTCAGCAGCAGCTATACTAAGCAAGATCCGTCTCCCTGCAAAAGTGCAACCAACAAGCAGCACAGATGATACACTAGTCTGAATACATGCTGGATATATTTTCCAGAGATAGTCATAGATGACTTCTTAGCTTCCACTTCCCACTGGAGTGGAGGATTTTTCCTGATGCGTGTAGACATTTCATCATGGACGTATTCTTCCAGAGATAAGAGAATAACGGTGAGCAAATCTGAGAAGATTCAGTGTGGATAATAATTCATTACTTATTTCAAATGTATGTATATCACATTGTAAATAAATATCAGCTGGAAAACAGGAGAATGGATTTTCTTGTGGCATTTCCAGCCTTCCCTACTTCCAGTCATGTTAGAAATACTTCAGAGATAGTTTTTCACATTGCGGGACTGTCTCAGGTGCTCTCTGCTTTTCAGGTGCTACTTTTCACCATTCCAATGGTAAGAATTCATAAATGCAGAAGATCAGATTTCTGTGCTGCTCTTTCTCCTACCTTTCAGTGTAAGGGGTAAGTGGAGAAAAGAATATTGTCCAACCAGTTCTCCGAGCCAAAGTTATAGGGGACTGAAGAACAGGTGTTATAATGGAAACTGGTTAGCCAGCTTGGATTTGTCAAGAATAAGTTATGCCAGACCAACCCAAATTCCTTCTTTGACAGAGTTACTGGACTAGTGGATAAAGGAGAGCAGTAAACATGATACATCTTGATTTTAGTAAGGCTTTTGACACAGTCCTACAAGCAAGCTAGGGAAATGGGGTCTAGATGAAATTACTCTAAAAGTGTGTGCACAACTGGTCTTTCAACTACCCTCAAAAGGAGTAGTTATCATTGGTTTGCTTTCAAATTGGGAAGGCCTCTCTCCTGGGGTCCCACTGGGGTTAGTCCTAGGCCTGGTATTAGTCAATATTTTATTAATGACTTGGATAATGGACTGGAGGTATATTTATAAAATTTGCAAATGACATCAAGCTGGGAGGGGCTACATGCACTTTGGAGGACAGGATTAGAATTCAAAATGACTGACAAATTGGAGAACTGGTCTGAACTCATCAAGATTAAATTCAATAAAGATCAGCAAAGTACTTTGCACTTAGGAAGGAAAAAAAATTCAAATGCACAATTACAAAATGGGGAATAACTAACTGGCCAGGTGGTAGCACTTCTGAAAAGGGTGTGATAGTTATAGCAGATCACAAATTGAATAAGAGTCAACACTGTGAAGCAGTTGCAAAAAAGGCTAATATTCTGGAGTGGAATGTAATGTGTAAGACAGGGAGATAACTGTCCTACTCTATTTGGTACTAGTGAGGCCTCGATTGGAATATGGTGTCCAGTTCCAGAATCCAAATTTCAGGAAAGATGTGGATAAACTGGAGAGAGTCCAGAGGACAGCAACATAAACGATAAAAGATTTAGAAAACCTAACCTATGAGGAAGGGTTAAAAAAATGTAAAACAAAAGAAAACACCAACCCAGCCAGCCAACCAACCACACTAGGCATGTTTAGTCTTGAGGAAAGACGGTGGAGGGGCTAAACCTGATAAGAGTCTTCAAATATGTTAAGAGCTGTTATATAGAGGATAGTGATCAATTGTTCTCCATCTGCACTGAAGGTAGGACAAGTAGTGATGGGCTTAATCTGCAGCAAAGGAGATTTAGGTTAAATATTTGGAGTCTGGAATCCCCATCATTGGAGGGTTTTTTTAAGAACTGGTTTAGACAATCACCTATCAGGGATTATCTAGGTTTATTTGATCCTGCCTCAGTGCAGGGGACTGGCCTTGATGACTTCATGAGGCCCTTTGAGCCCTACATTTCTATGATTATAGCATCCTCTCATCACCACTACAGCTAACACATTGTCCAAGTGTGTGTTTGCCTCCCACTGGTGCCTGGGTCATATGAAAGGTTCGAGTCTTCTCTAGCCGACACACTAGCAAATCTGATCCATACCTCAATCAGTAGAGACTCATGCTTTTAGATTTAGAAGTTGCTTGTTCAAGCCCCACATAAAACTTATCCAAGGGAATTATTGGAAGCGTTAGCTCTAGAGGGGATTTGAACTGTTGTGGACCTCTGAACCACGAAGCACCACTTGCAGTGACAGTCCTAGCCTACTTTTTCTGAGGGGACTGAACCTGCATCCTCTGAACCTAAAATCATGAGTTTGTGGTGGTTGAGCTAGAGAACCAGCCCCATTTGCTTAGAGGCTGTAATGTCAGGGTGCATCAAGGAATTCCTAGGGAAAATGGGTGTGACTGCAGCACTACCACAAACCCATTACCACAACAGCCCTATGGGGTTACTGTCGCCAGGCATAACAGACATAACTTAGAGCACCTTGAGGGCTGATCTAAGTTAAGTTTTTCCAGAGACTAAACCAGTCCCTAAGCAGCCACAGGATTGGGGTGGGAAGAAGGCATAACAAAGCCACATTTGCCCCCCAACTCTGGTTCCTGTGCTCAACCAGATCCAATGTTTAAGCTAATTTCTACCCCTACATCCAAAGTTATGAAGGGAAGGAGAAATTCTGCTCAATAATAACCACAAAGTCAACCCTAATCTTGTTTGATATTTGTTAGTATTTTTAAAGTGGTCTTGGTTGCAGTTCTATGGTACTGCTAGAAGGGTATGTTGATGTTAAAGAAAAGAAAAGCAGTTTTTTATTTCTATTGACATATGCTTACATTTAACATTGTATGTTTTTAATTCACTGTTGTCATATGACTGATCAGAAATCATGGCTGATTTCATTCTCTCTCTAAACATGGTCATTCACGTAATCAATCCAAAATAGTTACAAGTCAAATAAAAATATTTATGCCACATTACACAGTACATAACTTTACACTTCAAAACATATTGCTATATTAACAAGCCCCTCTTCCTTCATTCCAATTAATTGTTATTACAATTATTTTTACTTCAATTATTTTATTCAGGAATCTTCACAAATCAGCTGGTCTTGATGAGTGTCATTTTATTTTCAGCTTGAATAATAACCACTAAAGTCTAAGCAAATTAAGCAAGCTATTTCAGTGTAATATCAAAAACACAAGAGAATACTGAATGTGCCTTTTTCATTAGGGATCAAAAGTAAACTGTGGTAATAAATGGGAAAGTAGCAGCACAGCTGAAATTACAACCCTGCTGAGCCATTGACATCACTGAATGCCAAGAGACAGAGAGCCTGGAGCTGTCCAGTTCATTCATGGAGGGTGAAAATAGAACACATAAGAAGTGGCACTTGAGCAATGTTCATTTTTGCACCTCTTGGGCTCACCACTAAACTGTACTTGACCTCATGTAGAAAGGAGCCCATGTGAGTTTAAAGGTACCACTTGGTAGAATTCAGCCTTATGAGACAGAAGCAAAAAAAGCAAGCTGAGTGTTTGCTTTGGAAGCTGCTTACAGACCATGCAGTGTACTCCTTGGGGAACTAGGTATGTAGGTAATATAGTATTTATTGAAGCAGGGTTGTATATGTATTTATTGTCTATCAGTATCAGCATGTGTATGTAAGTTTTAATAAACAAAAGGAGGAAAACAAAATGTATCTTGACCCATACCTAGGCATGTGATTATCTTATTTTACTGAGAAACAACCCCCACTTCAGATGGGCTCCCTCCAATTTTTCTCCTTGAGCTCTCCTTACCATTGCAATCTTATGCTCTGGATGCTCTATAGATAAGCCCAGAAGGCTTCCGATTTAATTACTAAAAAAATATTTCCTCTTTCCCCACCCAAGTAGCTATTTTGATTCTTTCAGTATATAGAGCGCAGTGGCTTTATTAAAACACATTCTTGCCTTTACAAGTGTTTAACATATTAGTTAACAAGTTCTAATACAATGTAGTTTTCTGGTGGAGACGGTGCATCTGTGGATTCCTTCAGTGGAGTACGGCTTTAGAAAGGGGACTCCTGTAGACCCAACAGAATCTACCTGGAAGAGGTGCTGAATCAGAACCTCTCTTCAATGACTTGCCCCTGGTCCCTTCCCATGCCAGCCTCATTCACTTTCAGGACTGTGCTCAGTGGCTCTTGGCTTTGAGGTGGATATGGTGTTGGGGCTATGAATCCTTCTGGGCCTCTGCTCCAGCCAGGCTTTCACCAGTGGTCATATGGAACTTGGCTGTGCTGGTGGAAGGCAAGGAGTCCAGCCCAACATATCTATAATGGACTGGAACCGATATCCACATTTCAAAACAGAGGTGCTTGAAATGTGGATCTGAATTTTACAGCTTGACTCTTTCTTCAATTCTGATTTATATGCTTTCCCTAACACATAGTCCTGAAACTCATAGACTTTAAAGTTAGAAGGGACCATCATGATAATCTAGTCTGACCTCATGCACATTGTAGAACACAGAACCTGAGCCATCCACTCCTGAAATAAACCAATAACCTCTGGCTGACTTACTGAAGTCCACAAATCATGGATTAAAGACTTCAAGTTACTTGGAATTCACCTGCAAGTGACCTGTGCCTGATGCTGAAGAGGAAGGAGGAAAAAGCCCCAGGGTCTCTGCCAATCTGACCCCGGGGAAAATTCCTTCCTGACACCAAATCTGGTGATCAGTCAAATCTTGAACATGTGGGAAAGACCCACCAGCCAGACAGCTGGGAAAAAATTCTGTGTAGTAACTCGGAGCCCTCCCCATCTAGTGTCCCATCACTGATCAGTGGAGATTCTTGCTGCCTGTAGTTGCAGATTGACTACATGCCATTGTAGGTCATTTAATCTCACCATCCCCTCCATAAACTCAAACTCAGTCTCGAAACTAGTTAGGTTTTTTTGCCCCCACTGCTTCCCTTGGAAGGCTGTTCCACAACTTCATTCTTCTGATGGTTAGAAACCTTCGTCTAATTTAAAGTCTAAAATTGTTGATGGCCAGTTTATATCCATTTGTTCTTGTCTCCACATTGGCCCTTAACTGAAATAACTCCTCTTCCTCCCTGGTGTTTATCCCTCTGATGTATTTATAAAGAGCAATCATATCTACCCTCAGCCTTCATTTGGTTAGGCTAAACAAGCCAAGCTCTGAGTCTCCTCTCATAAGGTAGGTTTTACATTCCTCAGATCATCCTAGTGCCCTTCTCTGCACCTGTTCCAGTTTGAATTCATCTTTCTTAAACATTGGATGGAGACCAGAATTACACACAGTATTCCAGATGTGGTCTCACCAGTGGCTTGTATAATGGTATTAACACTTCCCTGTCTCTACTGGAAATACCTTGCCTGATACATTCTATGGCTGTGTTAGCCTTTTTCGTGGCCGCATGACACTGGCAACTCACAAGTATCCTGTCATCAACCAGTACCAACCAGGTCAGGTCTTTCCCCTCTTCTGTCATTCCATCCCCAGCAGATAGGATGGTTTTATTAAATTTTTAAAGTCTCCAGATATTTAAAAAAATTCATTAATGATTCCTTCCACTAGGACTTTTTGTAAGAAGCAGATGACTGAAGAGTCTGGCTCAACTTCTATAAAGCAATAACCCAAAACTTCCCAAGAAGCCTCATTTTAAACTTAATGTTTCTGTATTCAGTCAGATTCAGGGGAGAGGGGAGAAAGTGGACTGTAGAGTACTACCTCTTGCTCTGCCTACTCAGTTATTTCTAAGTAAATCTGCATTCTGTTGAGAAAACTAATAAGTATCAGATGTTTCAGACACTTCTCCACAGCAACAGTTCCAGTGTGTGTATATATTAAGAAGACCTGAAATCCTCAGAAGTATTTTTAATTCTGTTTTGATTATTGCATTTCATCCCACACTTTATTTTCAAGGTCATGCAGAAACAGCAAGTGACCCAATAAATGAGAATTTGGGTCAAACAAACTTATGTTGTCAGCCTGGATATTTAAGAATTAATAAATGTCAAAGAGATCTCAAAATAAATTGACAGAAATTTTATCATTTCCTCTTATCTCATAGTGATACCAAATCAGGGAATTAATGGATACAGTGTGCTCTGCCAGAACACTTGACATGGGGTAAAACTTTCAAAGGCTCAGAAGTTAGAAGTCTATGTCCTATTTTTTAAAAGTGACTTCAGATGTAGACTGCTAACTTCAGAGCTTTTGAAATTTTTCCCTCCTGCCATTTAATGATTTAAAAACAAACAAAACAAATTTGAGTATGATAGTGAAATCTTTCCTAGCTTGCAAAGCCTTTAAGATGGCAACTGTGATTTCTTATGTGTTTGCACAGCATCAAATACAGCGGTGCTGTTCATATACAAAATAATAAATTTAGGTTGCTGTAAATGAGGAGAAACTATAATGTATTTCTTGAGAACTTGGATGTATGTTATAGTAGTACAGAGTAGAATTTGGCTTTGAGATCAGATCTTCTCTCCATTGACAATTGACCTCCCTTTTTGATGATGAATTTTTGTTTTGGAGGTTGGTTTGGGGTTTTTCCTTGGGGGCAGGGAATAGGATGGTATCTATGTTATTTATGTTCAGGGAGATATTTACAGTCATCTTCCTCTGGACACTGGACATCACATAGGATGGGAAATATGGGTGCACGCAACAGAAATAAAGAGACAAAAATTATATTTATTAAGATGTAAATTTACAAGTATGGGATTCAGTGTGTTATATATTGAAGTTTAAAACAAACAATGTTGGGTACAATCAAAATAAGAACTAAAGCTCTTACTCCCTCCCCAACTTTGGGTTGGAAAATGTTGGCCAATTTTGTGAGAATTGGTTCCTAGGCCCTGAAACTAGAAAACCATCAGTGATTTTGGGTGGGTCAATTTCAATAGTCACTTTTGAAAATCATGCCCAGGAGTTCAAATGAAACTGATCAATTCTTATTGCAAACCAACAGGCAAGCTTCAGATTTTGCAGATCTATACCCTAATTTTCCAAGATATAGATGACTATATGATAATGCAAGGCAGCCACGTTTAAAGCAAACCATAAAGTTGAGATTTGAAAAACAATATATGCTGATCCTTAACGTGTACATAATTTTAAACAAGAAATTTTAAATGCATTTTTGAATGCCTCATTTATGGATGAACAGACACTGGGTGATGAAGAACTGTTAATAGAAAGCACCACCATGGGTTAATTAGTGGACAGATGTAACTGAAAGCATGTAAATTTGAAGGAACATAATAGAGGAGAAAACTGTCTAAAAGGCAATATAGATTGGCATGCCAATGGGTAGCCAGCTTTGTTCACTGAATGATAGTAATGAATTATATTAATTAGCAGCCCAGGCAATATATAATTAAACTGAGACCTCCCCTGTTAAAGCTATGAAATCTCTCTACCTCTCTCTCTGTCATACCTGTGACATTTCTAGCTTTATTACTTTTTATTGTCATATCTACGAAATTGCTCTGTACTTTTTAAAAGCTTTTTCAATTAAGTGCTGGTAGTTCGAATTTTTTGCATGTACTTCTGTAACATTTTTATTGAATATCCATGTGTCAGTCTTGCAAGGGTGTGTATTACCTCATCTTACATAACAGTGTTTTTAAAGGTAGTTTTCTGAGAGAACATTTGAAATGCAAGCCCTTGGGAGCAAAGAGTAGTGAGTGAAGCTGAACTATACAAGACAATGAATGCACCAGTCTCATGAAATGCTGTTGTAAGTCTGAGCCAAAATGGGACACCATGAGAACTATGATCACAAAATATTTTGCTGCTTGTCAGAATAAAGGGGCAAATCAAATGGCATAACACCTGTGAGTAGCCATCTAGTAGTGTCTGGTGGTCCTAACTAGATTGGGGATCCACTATGCTAGGCACTGTATCAACACACAGTAAAAGCTCACAATCTAAGTAGACAAGGCAGATAAAGGGTAGGAAGCCAAAAAGAAGCATCAAGTGATTTGCCCAAAGTCACACAGCAGGTCAGTGTCAGAGCTGGGAATAGAACATAGTCTAGTAGACAAGAGTTTCACAAGACCTATGTGGTCGTCTTTCATGCCAAGTGTGTTTCAATAATAATTACTGGGTTGAGAGTGGAGAGATCCTGGTAATACATTTATTTATTCAATTAATAATAAAAGCCCACATGCATTAAACAAAGCAATGTGTCATTCGTCCCAGCTTTTCTAATCTACTTCCAAGAGGTTGTGGAGATTTTAAAGCCGTGTAGTAACTTGTGGAAAGACACAAATGATTTGGTTATCCCACAAGTCAATACTCCCATTGTAGCAAACTTTCCCATTTCCTTAAAAACCCTCTGTATTGGAAGGGGGAAAAGGGGAAGCAATCAAACAAAGACATTTAGTGTCAGTTAAAGCTTTCATGGAAAAGTTCCCAGCAGTGTAATCAAACTCAAAACCAGAATAACATTAAGTGTCAGCCTAAGGGGAGTGGGAAATCAGAACAGGATATACAGATATATCTGGGCTAAAAAGTAATATTGGAGAGCAGGTAGGGGAAGCATTTATAATGCAACAGTAGTTGGAGGTCCTGGTCAGGAACTGGACCCTACTGTGCTCAGAAATGTACACAAACAACAAGAAGATTATTCTTGCCCTGCGAGGATATGGATAAAATTAGTGACAAAATGGCTGAGATACTGAACTCGTTTCATAAAAAGAAAAAACAGAAAAAATAGTTTGAACAGCTAGAAAGGAAGACTCTGTAAAAATAAGCATTGATAAAAAGCAGTTTAAAATGTAGAGAACCGGAATACACACCGAAAAGATGGCCCAGATTAAGTGAGAGAGTGCTACCCAGGACCAGACTCTCAGCTGGTGTAAATCATCACAGCTTTAATTACTTCAGTTAGACTATGACAGTTCACACAAATTGAGGAACTGGCCCCAATACACTTTTTGAGTAGTCCCAATTCAGTCCATAAGTAAGTTATTGCTCATCCGGAATAAGAGTTGCAAGAACCGCTTCTAAGTGCATTCTATAGACCAGACTTTAAACTTTTTTTTAACCTTATTGAGCAATAAAATGACTCTATTGAGTAACTGTTCATCATTATGAGTAATGAGCTCACAATATGGCCCAAACGTACTAAAGGCTAGATTCTGAATGGGATTGCTTATGGAATCAGGTGCTATTCAAGAAGAATAAGGGTGGTAGAATATGGCCTCAAATAAAGTACACCACTGACAGTTTTGAAAAAGGAAGGAACCAAAAGATTGAAGAAAAGCAAAATTAGGACTGATTTTCAAAACAGGAAAGAGAAGTGATCCTACCAGATACTATCCCTGAACCCTAACTTCTATTCCTCATTAAATGATAGAAGAACGAATATTAAGGAGCAGGAGGGGAAGAGAAAAATCACTCAATATCTAGAATGTAATGGAACAATGAACAACACACACCATGCACTTACAATAAATCTTGACATCTGAATTTAACTGATTTTCAGATAAAATTACTGGAGTAAACTAGGCTGTACGAGGGAGTGGAGAGTGCATTGTATTCTGAGGAACTATCCAACAGACCAGGAGATGGATTGGATGACCTGGAAGACCTTTTCCCATCTCCAGAAACCCAAAACAATATTGAAATGAAGTGTGCATCAGTACAATACTGTTCTTTAGATAGCTCATAGGTACAATATCCAGAGAAATAAGTCAAACTGACTATAATATAAGGGCAGTCAAAGGGCTAGATTTTCATATCAGTGCAACTCCATTATTAGCTTCAATGGAGTTATTTATTTATACCTATGTAAAGAAGAGACTATTCATATCCCAGGTTCATAAACAAGCTGTTGATCTGCCATTATGTCTCATATTTTAATAGAACTGAGAGATTAATAACTAATTTAGCAGTTTAACATTTGGGTGGAACATGAGGACAGAGAATTCTCATATAAAAGAAAAGTAAACTACTTTGTTAACAGGATGTATTTGGTCTCAGCTGCACATTTGTAACTCCAGAATAACTGTAAATAATTGAAACAGGCTATAGAGTCATTCTCTGAATAATCATTGCATGAAAGAGAATAATACTATAGCACTTGCCTGGAAGGTACGAAACCCAAGTCCCTGCTCCTTAGCACGCAGGGGGTGGGGAGAAATTGAACCGAGGTCTTCAACTCCCAAGTGAGAACCTCAACACTAGGCTAAAGGTTATAAAGGGAGGCACTACCACCACTCTGTCCCATTTCCTTTACTTTTATTTTAGAAGTGTTCAGAAATGAAACATTTGGAGTGAAAAAAGTATTTTGTTTGATCCAAAATCATTTTTGATGACTTTTTGCAACTTCCAGTGGACACCCTTCCCCACAAAAATCAGTTATTCATCCAGCTCTGAACAGTATTGTCAAACCTACGCTATCGGAAGACAAAATTAATAATGGCAAACAAAACTTTATTTTAAAAATTAAGGTTCGTTCTGGATTATGCAGAGGACTGTATCTCAAAGTATGGAGGGAAAGACACTGAAAAAAATATCCAAAAAGTTTTCCCCAAGAAGTTACTTCTCATTTTCTACAAGGTCCCAGTCCTGCAAACCCTTATATACATGAATAGTTTACTCACCTGAGTAGTCCCTTTGATATCAGTAGAATTACTCAGATGAATTAAGTTAATCATGTGCTTAAACACAAGATAGGAGCCAACATTTGTTTGTTTTCTGTATATGTTCTATGATTGGACAACCATTTTGAAATTAGTGTTTTAATATGGGTAATATACATGTTCAAATACTGAGGAAAATCCAGATAATTAAAATATATATAGAAACAAACAATAAACCGTAGAGATACCTTGTAATAAAACACATCCATCTCTGAATTGTAACAACATGTATTCTCCTAAAATTAATTTGTTAAGAAATAGAGCTAATTTCAAATTGTATCTCACGATCTAAGTGAATATGATATGGCTGCCAAACCTGTCTATATAAATCCCCAGGAATCACAGTTGATTTTTTTCCCCTTCATTATAGGCACTGGAAAAAAATAACCCACCATGTTTTTACCCTACAAATAAGGAATGTAGATTAAATGAATAAACTCATTCTTTCAGGATGAATTAATATTTCTAAAAGGTTTGTTATAGCTTAATTATATTTGACAAAATACAATTATTGTCTATAGAGAGTTCAAAGGAAAATTGAGGAAAACGGCTCCTCTCCTCCCCCTACCCACACAGTGCAGTTCTCCCCTCTGTTAAGTCTGGAGACCAAATTCCATCATTACAGTATGAAGTGAAGGTATTTTAGTCCTGCTTCAAGTCTGAGTGCAACCTTGACTCTGCAGCAGCTAAGACTCCTTCATAATAAATAACCTGCCACTGAATGCCAGTTATATCAGCAACTGCTGTGTAATTAAAAGAGTATTTCCATAGCATTTTCTTCTCTGTAAATAGAGCCTAAAGGGAAAATATGACACTGTGTGTGACTCCCTTGGATATTAGTGGTAATTCCACACACACAAACCTAGGGCTAAGTGCACCCCCTAAAACATGTAACTCAAGAGTAAAAGCAGCAACATTCTTTATTTTAGAATATTCTTCACAAAGTGTATTTCAGACAATTGTGAATTTTAACCCTGGAAGTGGAACTTTCCAAAGTTTCTCTTCTTAAAACCTTATGGGACAAATTATGGCCGACTCTGTGCAGGTGTGCAAGAGTTGGGAATCCCTTTTCCTCCCAGGGGACCCAGGCATGAGACAAGAACCACAATCTAGATACTCATGGCAGGAGCAGAACCTGTAGAGTTGCTGAGAGGACTAACCAACCAGGTGGGATTTCTTGGGAGAACAAAAACAATCAAGCATGGACCCACTATCTGCCACTTCTGCATAATAGCATGGGAATGGCAGGCTATGCATTAGAGAGTGTTGGAGCAGGAAGAGAGCCCACCGCACTTATCTATAGACTTAGTATGATATGCTGCTCAGCAAACGCCTGAGCCACAGCAATTGAAGTTACTGGAATTATCATCATTGACTTCAACAGGCTTTGGATCAGATCCCCTGCTCTCTCACCAACTCCAGAAGTATTATGCCTTTCACAGCCATCACACGCCCACTCTTCATGATGCTTGCCCAACTCTCCACAGTGTTCAAAGCCATAAATACACCCTCTTTTTCTTTTCAGTATAGGGTTTTAAAATGAGTAATTATAGTTATTTCTTTCTGCATCTTTCAGTAACCCCACACTGGTTATATATCAAAACAATGGCTTAATTTATAAACAGACTTCTTTGTATAAAATGCTATAGGGTTTTGAGACCATCTTGCTTAACCTATAGACCTCAAGAGCCAAATTGATCACAGGCATCAACTGGTGAAGCAGCATTACAATGAGCAGGGTTGAGCCACTTTATGGCATCAGTGAATTTGTCCCATATTGTCACAAATGAGTGTGCAGCATTTCTCTTTTCATCAGAAAAGCCTACTGTAGATGAAGTCTCTTTTCTAGACAATGCACAAAGCAGGAATTTTCCACCTTCTCAATACATATCATTTTATTTCTCTGGCTTTGTTCTAATATTTGTTCAGCTTAGTAAGCAGTTGATAGGCTGATCCCTTTATTCATTGGTTTAATGTTTTACCATGCATAAGCTACAAAAGAGTATTCTCAAACTGTATACAAAGCTATTCACACTCTGCGTCTCCTTGTAGGCCCCAGTACTGTGATGTAGGCCTGAACCAGAGCAGGCCTGGACCATGGATATGTATTTGGGTTAATCCTCACACTGAGAGAATAAAACTAGGTATTATAGATAGGGATGTTCCAGACACATTGATTGTTTGTTCATGCCACCCCAGGCTCCACTATGATAATTGAGTGCTTGAACATTTGAGTGGGAACATCCTGCCTAAATATTTTGTGATTTAACATTTATGACACATTGGGGTCCTGTTTGTGAATATCTACATATGAATGTTTGGGAACATCCCAAAATCTAATTGTAATAATTTACAAGTGAAGTAAAGTGCTCAATGCATATCAGGAATGTGGCTGATGTGTAAAGCATAGGGCAATAAGAGGGCAAATAAGATTTCATTTCCTTTTAGTAAAATTGGTATTAATAGAATTGGTGTAGGTATAAGGATTTTATTATGTTAATAAGTATAAGATAATGTACCAATGTAATTGGATAAGAATGTAATGATTTTTAGTAAGTATGAACGAGGAGTGAATGCAGTCTGAGTCTGCTGACGTAAGGAGACGAGGAAATAATTGCTGAGGTAATGGTTCTCAGCCTCCAAGGGTAGGAGGGAGAAAAGATGCTTTTGTTTAAAGAACTTTTACAACCCAGATGGCTGAAGATCAAGATAACCCTGGAAAATAGGGAAGTTAACATCCATGGACAGGAACAAGCCAAAGTGTGAAACAGGAATGAAAGAAGAATGGGAAAGCTGTCACACTTGCGATATCAAACGTCATTGGCGATTACATCAAACAAGGAGACTATCTGATCTGACAAAATCCATAGACCCGAATGAGGATGGATAAGTATAAAAACGGGGAGAAGAAACGTGGACTTTGAGCTTGTTCTACAAACCCCAAGGAGCATTGTGTCATGATCGACAGAGCCTGGCTCCATCTTAGTGTCTGAGTCACCTGGCCAGTGATTCAGCTCGAGCAACACAGAGGCTGGTAATTATATCCCTCCTACAAACTGTGTGCTTGTGTGTGTGTGTAAGTATGTTCTAGGCAATTACTTCTTCAAATATTTTCTGTATTCATAATAAATTCATACTGCTTTGTCCCCTGAATAAGATCCTGCTGTTTCATAAGTGTAACATCCTCCCCCACCTCACAGTAAGAAAGAATTAACTCCATTTAAGTCAATGGGGGTAAAACTGGCAGGAGAAAAAGGAGAATCAGACTGATTGTCTGTGCAAAACCTTTATTTATTTCAGGAAAAATCTATAACAATCATGGAAGACCATAAAATTAAAATCTAAAGGCAGATGGGTAACAGCAATTGGGTGAGTGTTTCAATTCCCATTCTTTTATAATTGTCTTTAGAATTAAGTACATGAAATGGAAGGTCTTGTTTATTCTCAGAGTACTATTTTTACATGCTGTCTATCTCATAATTAAATTGGCCTGTCATTCCCCTCCCTTCACTAGAGCAATTATCTTATCCTTCTAGGAAGGAATGGAGTGACCAACTAGTTAAAACAGAATTGACAAGTTAGCATAGCATAACAACACTGTCCACTGAAAAATGAAGTGTTCCTGGTGATGTTTATGGAGATACTCCATTTTTTCAGTGAAAATATTACCAGATCTCAATGCTTTTTCTATAAATGCATGTGACCACTTTTGGAGTTTTATAACTCTTGGAACATTGAACTGGGCCTCTAGGGGTTCTACCTTCTGGACTACAGGAACAGCAGCTCCAGACCCTCCAGACATGATTTCCCAGCCTGCTCAGCGTCTGAGGCAGGAACAGAATAGACCAGGAACTCCTCCAGAAAAGCTAATAGGAATCTTTGGATGGAGCGATTTATGGAGTCAGTTTGCTGAGCCAGGATTGCTCAGTTCCTCAGTGGGAGGGGACAGGCTGCCTTAGAGACAAAGAGATTTCACTTTTGGGCTGTTTTGGATCTGGAATAACACAGCCTGAGGAAGTCTTTAAGCAATTCCTACTCCTCCCCACAAAATGGAGCTTTAAACTTTTCTTCCTAAACACTAACATGTACAGTGCAAGAAACGTATGATGGATAACCATGAAAGCAGCATATCTGATTCCCAATGCGTGTGTGCGCAAATAGTCCAAAACTCCTTCAGTGCCAGAAATCAACATGTCCATAAATTAAATAATTGGACTTCAGCCTGATCCAAAGGTCATTGAAATCAGTGGAAATCTTGCCATTTACTTTTCTAAAAATCTGATCAAAAGCTTGTTCAAGAGCCAGAGGGAAGAAAAAAATCCACCACACAACAACCAAAAAAACCTCCATCCCTCCCTTTGTATTTAAGAGATGGTGGGAGAAATATGAAGATATGAAACAGAACCATGAGAACACATCCCCGTGGCTTTGGTTCTGGGTTGGATTCAAAACTAGAATGGTCCCAGTTTCCATTCAGAGAAGTCAGAAATCTTGAAAAACACCTGATCTCACAGTAATCTCATTGTTCAACAGATTTTGGAATGTCAGCCTTCTGGAGCCAATAAAACCTCATGAGACTTTCTTGCCCTTGAATATGAATCTTGGTCTAAATATTCCCTATATAATAGCCTCCCTAGTTATAAAAGAGGGACAAGACTTTCATACAATCAAAAAAATATTCAATTTCTTGTCTGTGTTGTCAAGTACAAACTTTGCTATCCTCACTCACCTAGTGAGAAATAACAGCATGAAAGACAACCTTTTCCCCTTTAGATACTCAGTGTAGACTAACTCCATATAAAAATGCCACATTCCTGTTAAATTCACTCTTCATTTTCAATTTAAGTAGCCATGCTAGAGAGTTGCCCTTTGGATACAATCTTATCCATTGCTCACTGACATCAATGAGCTAAAATAAGGCCCAAGGTGTACTTTGCCATCAGCAAATTAAGTCTACTCTAGTATTGTTGGAGCAAGGAGTGGAGGGGAAGCGGATTAGAGTTTTCATAATTCTTCAGGCAAGAATTGTGCTCTGAGCAGGAAGGGTGGGATGCCTACTCCCTTAAAAATTATTTCATTTTATTTTCACAGACTCATAGAGGAGGTGGTAGTATGTAAACTGGGCCATATCCTCAGCTAGACCTAGTGTATGTAGGTGCTTGTAAGTCTAAGGGCTGCTCTAAATCACATAGGAACAGCCATACTGGGTCAGAGCTATGGTCCGCTCAATGTATCACCTGTCTCAGAGCACTAGATACTTGAGAGGAAGGTATAAGTAGATAGCAGATATCTGCTCCCTAGAGTAGTAGGTAGTATACAGCTGGCTTTATGCCAGCCAAGGATTCCTTTCTGCCCTTTTGAATAGCTTTCCAATAGATCTGAGCAGCTGAGACTGCGCAAAGTGGTTGATGCCAAGGTCCTGGCCTACAATGCTCTACCAACTTTTTGTAGCAGGTAAAGTGCAGCTGTGTCAGAAAACTGGATTGTAAAAATGGTGTCTTCTAAGGCAACTCATGGATCCCCTGTGCCAATTTTTTAAACAGCTATATGGCTGTAAATCCAGTTGCAACTCCGTTGACAGGAATTTAATCCTCATTTCACACCCATGTAACAAAGAGCAGAATTTGGCTTTATGTAGAGAAGTCAATGATTGACCAAAAAAAATGTGTACTCTTTTTACAAATTATTATAAGGTTGGTGGGACTAGGAAAAGGATGATGTTTTTATTGCTACAGCACAGAGCTGGAAGCAGAGTACTATTTCTGGATGCTCTAAGAACTTGTTATTTGACCTTGAGCAAAACATTGTGCCTCATTTTCCCACCCCCCAAGCTGCAGAAAAATGAGACCAAAACTACTTACCTGTATCTGGGGGTTATTATAGGGCTTAATTTCATTAACATATGTAAAGTTCTTTGAGATAAATAGCTCTATAAAAGTGCACACTATTTTTAGCACTGCATTGCTAATACAACCATGGGAAGTAAGATGGAATTTTTTTTCTGGCTTGCAATCAATAATTGCTGTCCTAGTTTGAATTCTAGAATCTTTAATACTAGTGATGATGTGTGTGAGCCAGAAACAACAGTTGACTTCCAAAACCCAAAGTGAGTTTGAAAGACTAGAAGCTGCAGGGGGGATGAGGAAGAACTCTTCATTTTACAAGCAAAATGAATAGATTTTATCTGGAAGCCATCAAGAGACAAACTTGCAACATGGAGTTCACATTTGTACTGTTTATAGTGTAGAAGTGTGCCTTATGTTAGGATGTAACAGCAGATACATTATGATTATGACAATATAGAGTAAATAACTGAGTAGTTAGTTAGACATTTGCATAGTGAACATTCTTGAAAAAAAATTTATTGAAAGAATCTACAGGATTTGATGCAAGTTTTTCTTGAGCAATAGGCAGCTTTTTATTTCCAGTGATGTTTTGCTGGTAAACTGAAGAGAAATAAGCAAGAATAGTCAATGCATGTGTTGGACTCATGCCTCTGTATGGTTTATTTTTGGAAGTGTGATGATCATAACTGTACAATTGTCCCTTCTGTTTCTTTCAGAATATTTAGGGTAATAGCTGTAATTGTGAGGAATTTGGAAGAGTGGCTGTTGCTCCAACTGTTCATTCTGGCATTTAAAAGCCTATGGGGCAGTAATTTCTGCTACTAACATCATGCTTTCACTCTTACTTGTCAACTTCCATAAAAAAGGTCTATTTCCACAAAATGTGTGACTATCACCATGTTGCCCAAACCTTTTAGTTTTATTTCTCTGCAGATCACTGTAGATTGCTTTTCAACACTTTGAAATTTAGTCTCTGAATCCAGTCATTTCCAGTTCCTCATATCTCTTGGGTCACATTCTTTTCACCTGTTCAATGCAAGCATTTGGACTGGAGATGAAAGGAGGGGATAATACATAATCCACAGACAAGTGTTGAGCAAAAATATGTATAGAAGTTAAAGCTATATTTTATACTTTAATTTGTAATTATTTTCTAACACTCAATACAACAGAAACAAGTCTGACAGAACAGTTAATACTTACCATGACTTAACATCCAGAGCTAAGTAATCTGGAAAATGTTAAGTCATGTCTTCTTTCTAGAAGAGAAATTGTTCAGGTCTTCCTGATAAATTATAGACATTGAAAAGTCTGCAAATAAATGTATCAATAGAATTTGTGTTTAAAGGTGATATATTAATGGGAAAATATTGGACTTGTGCTTTTCTTTGTTTTTCTGTTTCTGTATGATGTATCTAGAGTCTGCATCCATTGGAAGTCAATCAAAGCTCCCACTCACTGCAATGCTGCAGGATCAGTCCACTAGTCTGGACATATAAAGAGTTCCACTATACAGGCATGATACCTGCATAACAGAGTATGAAATTTTACCATTTATATTGACACTTAAATGTCTTTTTCCTCTTACATTCCTAAAGTATCCCATTTGTCACAGCTTGAGGAAGACATAATAAGAATTATTTCCTCCACTATCTACTATTCATTTGTCATCTCCCCACAACTCTGTACTCCCATCACTTTTGGAAGCGAGATCAGGAAGATGAGAAGCTTTTTGTCCAATGTAGATCCCATTTTATACTCAGTCACCGCCTTGCTTTTAAAGGAACAGGATTATTGATTTAACATTATCCACATACCCACTTCCAGTATTTCATACACAGTCATTACCGTCTGACTCTTAGTAAACAAGTCAGGGGCATGTTTGGGTACTTTAAATTCAGCAAAGAGATATCTAGCATATCTGTACTATAGACTCATGTCATCACAGGAAATTCATTTCAAGAGCCCTTATTTCTTATAGGTTACTAAGCAGTCACTGGATGGCAATAATTTTGGTCCTTGTTGACCTGGGTTGGATTTGAGTTAGTGGAGAAAAACCTTTTAACCAGTCCCCTAATTTATTAATTCTCTCTATCATTTATTTGCCCTAATCTTGCATCAAGCTTCTAATTTACATATAACAAACTATAATTAAAAAATATGGGCATTCCAGAGGGATGTTCCTTTTAGTTATTTAAATATTCACCACAATTTACACTGTAAAACCAAAGACTGTGATCTGGGGGTTTACATTCTCCAAACAGACTTCAGAAAGGTCCATTTACATAGTGAAAATATCATTCTGTATCTTTAATACAAATTTCCTAGAAATAACTGAAAAATGCATTTAGTTTGGACAGAAAATTCCAATGATGGCATTACACAAAGCAACGAAAATAGCCCAAGTTCAAGTTCATCATCTGCCTTTTGTTGCCCTGGGAAACAGGGCAGCAAGGCAGACCTTACATTGCTTTGATGGAATCCTGATAGCCTGATCAGAAGCAGCTTTGGTGGGACAATAGAGGAAGCTTCTGAAAACCTTCCTCTCCAGAAAGAATCTGATGTGACAACTATCCAGGGAACAATTATGTGATGGCTGTTCAGGGAAGTGTGTGGAAACAGAGCTTTGAGAGCTTCTTTAATATGACTGCAACCCACCACTCAAAACACTTGCCTTATTTTAAATCATAGACACTAGAGTACAACCCAGGGAAAGGTTTCTCACTTACTAAGAGAAAGGAACAAGCATTTGGCCAATAGCATGGCGAATGGCTTTGGAAGGGTGAACAATGGAGAGGACATGCCTAAAATTGGGAAACAAACACACTGAATGCTGCTTTTTTTTCTGACCTCCTTACTCCTCCCACCCAGCTCCGATTGTCCAGAATCACTTTTTTAAACAAAGTCATGGCTAAAAGTATTTGAGTAGCTCAAAATATGAAAAACATTCCTCTTCACACTGAATTTTGACCATGTCAGTGTTCTGTGTTCAGTTTTAACTGAATCATGTCTGTGAAAGAGTCGCATAGGAATTCATACATCTAATATTTACAGTTTGTCAACAGAGCATCTATAAGCAATAAGGGGCAATTGAGAGGGGAGAGAGATTGTGTTAGACTGACTTACTCAGACTGGAAGATATGCAGATCAGTTCTCTAGAATTTTTAATGTTTCATGGTACTTTTGCATTGTATTCATCAATTGGTCAATTTCTCAATACCCTCCACCCACAGAACACCCCTGTTCTGTTATATTCACATACACAGGACAAAATTATATTTTGAAACTATTTCCTAGAAGGAGTGATTTTAAACCCAATCAGTGCTGAGAAATAATAAGCAAATGTAAAAGAGGGCAGGGAAACAGTAGAGCCTATTTAAAGTTTAAATTCTATTTAATATGAATTAATTATTACTGGTACGAAAGAGAACAAACAGTTTAATAAAAATGAAATTTTAAAAGCCATTTTTATTCCAAACTGGAATGATTTTTCATTTTTTAAAGTTAGATATGAATTTGTATAGGTTCTTGTCTCTTCTCTTCCCTCCCCCCCATTTCTCATTCTATTTGGTGGCAAAAAGAGTGATATCCATGGTTTCCTTCTCAATACATACTTTTACCTATTTTCCTTTTGCCATTCTAACTTTTTAAAAGTTGAGGTAGAAAACTGGGCAGAAAAATAAAAGTAATTCATTTTATTGCGAACAGTGGCAAAAAACCCTAGCTCCAACATTAAAAGAAGTAATAGCAAGTCTAGTTGGGATGAAAGGGAGAAACACTATGACAATTGCAATTCATCAGGCTTACACAAGGGACAACAAGAAGAAGATATTAAAACTTGTCAAGAAGATTTGTAATATACTACATGCTTTTAACGATGCCTTTAGAGATCACTGTATAGATGACATATAAGATAAGCAAATCTGGAACAATTCATTTAGAGTCTATTTCTGTTCATGGAACTTTTAAAAGCAAAGCATGATTTCCTAAAATATTTGACAAGGACTTTTTAATTCCCCCTTCCCGCCCCTCATTCTGATTGATCATGAGCAGGTCTCAGAGTTTTCCCACCATCTGTTGAATTCCAGCCATGGTGTTTAGTTTTCATTGGTCACAAGTCATGATATTTTTGTTCTGATTGTGAGCATGTGTTTGTGTCTGAAGTACTTGTGTGAGCATTTAAAATTCAGTTTAATAATGCTAACGAATACTACACTGAAATTCACTTACATGAGTCTTTGTGCCAGTAAAAAAATCTCATGAATGAATTTAATACAAGAGGAGTGCAAGCACAGTAGGAATAAAATGACTGATTAGCTATACCACCACCATATGTTATGGTACACCACCCAGAGCCCCAGGAAAGGGAAAGGCCCCTCTGTGACAAGTGCACTGGAAACATAGCAGTAGATATTTTCCTTATACCCTATATCATTGTTTCTCAAACAGTGTTCCGCGGACCCCTGGGGTTCCGCGGGACAAGTCAAAGGGTTCCGCAAAAAAGCAGAACCGCGCCGCCGAAATAAACCTAAATTGTGTGCCGCCGAACAGTTCTCAGCACGCCGCCGATCAGCTGTTAGCACGCCGCCGAAAACGGCTCAGATAGCCTGCCGCCGAAAGCTGCCTTCACCGTGCTGCCGAAAAGGGGTAGATAGTTTGGACTTTTCGGCGGAGGGTCTGGCATGGCTGGGCAAGGGTTCCGGGGGGAAAATATAATTGAGAAACACTGCCCTATATTGTAAACACTTTGGTATATCTACACGGCAATTAGACACACATGGCTGGCCCATGTTCGGATTAGTGGGGCTCGGGCTGAGGGGCTGTTTCATTGATTTGTATACATTCAGGTTTGGGCTCTGAGACCCTACCATCTCACATGGTCCTAGGGCTCAGGCTGCAGCTATACCACAATAAAACAGTCCCTCAGCTAGAGCCCTGTAAGCCTGAATCAGCTGGCCCTGGGTGTGCAATTGCAGTAGAGACATATCCACAGAGGCTTGATCCAACATCTGTTGAAGTCAATGGGAGCTTGTTTACCTGCATGTATTTTGAATCTGGCCCTTAAGCAATTGAATTTTTGAGTTAACAATCACGGACAATTCTTTGCAGTATCCACTCAGTGCTTATGCCATGATTCAGAAAAGTATCCTTATACAGCATAACGCTTAAGCACATGCTTAGCTTCCTTTGAAGTCAATGGGACTTGCCCACATAAACACATGCTTAAAGTTATAGAAGTGCTATCCTGAATAGGCATGGACTTGAATTGTAAATGGTTGGGGGAGTTGGCAATACTGATGAGTCAGGCCCTAAAGTCAAGATTGTCTTTACACAAATAAAGGTTTTTTGAATATTTTAATGTGCCTTCTTGTTTTTGAGTATTTAGGGTTCACGTTTTCAAGATTTTCTACTCAACCACAAGAGCAAGAAACCAACTCCCCCGCCTCCAATTAAATGAAAACCAAGATTCTCTTGCCCATAAACATTCAGATCCTGGAGAAGAGACCAAATAGTGTTGTGAGACATAATGAAATCAGGAGAGGGCAACACAGGTTTTACACACGTGCTTCAGTTCTTTCCCAGAATGGGGCCTTAGTTACTTTACTGAGCCTACCATCTCTCTGAATCATTGATCAAGATGAAGCTTCCAGTTGCTCACATCCAAACCTCAAAAGGTTAGGTTTCACTTAAATAAAAATGCGTGATTTGACAGACTACCTTACTGACATCTTACATGTGTCTTTCATCAGAATCTTATTTAAAGCAGATAGTGACATTTTAAGTCCTCTGTGCCTATTCTGTTTTCCTTATGTTTTCTGATCAAAGATTCATGATCTAGGATAACTTTCCCCCTCTTTTTAGCAACATTTTAAACATAATATTAATTCCCTTTACTACCAACCAGCTGATAGAGCATCCATTGCCCCCATAAATTTACTCAACATGTAAACTTCTGACAAGGTGTAGTCCACCTATTGAAATCTGAGCTTCCCTTCAATCCCACAGTGTTAAAAAGCCAACTCAAAAGGAGCATTCTCTCCTTTCTTGCATGTGATGATGAATAGATAAATAGTTAATATTGCTATTTAAAGTATCATCATGGCATCTGAGGCAGCCCTTGTTGAAATTAATGGAACATTTCACATAACAGAGCTACTGTTTCAGGCTCTCTGAAAAAAAAAAAAATCAGGTAGACACCTCTGAGTCAGGTACATTCTCATCATATTTTGAAAGTTTGCCTTCGTAAGCCATAACAGCTAGAAACTTATTCAGAGAGAAAAATGAAAGCTGAGACTGGAGGAAAACTCAGAGACTTGTCTACAATTCCCCAATTAGTTCTTGGGAGGTGTTGTGGACTCCCTACACTTTGAAAAATGGTGATCTAAGTATGCCTGATAAATCATGGTTATATAATTTCATACACAAAAAGCAATGAGATAATCTAGAATAGTCAATTGGACTGAAGTAAAAAGACTAAACAAAAGAGAACAAAAAAAATAAACTTTACATGAGAGAGTGCTGTGCTTGTCCCCTCTGGCAGTAACTACGGAGCTATGTGAATAAAAAGGCTGAGCCTTTCACAAATGGGGAAGATGCATAGAGTTTAAAGGTGAGCACAAAAAAAATGAGACTTCACACATCAAAAAGCCAACTCACCCAGAGAATCTCAGAGTGAAACAGGAAGTAGTAAACAGTCTCAGACCCAACAGCAGCATTAATATGTGATTTTTAATATGGTGGTAGTCTCGTACTACGCAGATAAAGTAGCAGCTTGGGCTTCTCACAGGAGCACCACTACCTACATCAGTAAAGCACTGCAAAAGGAGACTCATTTAAATAGTATCAGATTTTTCTTCCAAGATTTTTTTTAAAGCAGCAATTCAATCATTCTTGTACAGGAAAGCTAACAGAAAACCGGAGAGGAACATAAGAGAAGCCAATATTACACCATATTTAATAAAGGGTCTAGGGATGATCTATGAATATACAGGGATGCAAGATTAAATTTAGCAATGGGTAAAAATATTGGAAACACTAGTCATTGGGGAGATAATGAAATACTTAGAGAGCTATAATTTAATTAAAGATAATCAGTATGAATTCACAGAAGGTAGATATTGTTTTAAAAAATTTTTTAGGACCTAACAAAGACTGATGTAGAGAAGAATAAGCATATAATTTAAAGACAGTTGTTGATACAATGTCACACAAAGGATAAACTCTGCATATATAGCAGTGTGACTGCTGTTTGACTTGAAGGGTAAATTAAATATTATGAGCCAAAATTTACCTTATAGTGCCAGTACAGTATCTGACACCTTTCTCATCAAGGGGGCTGAATAGGTAATAGAACAGCAGAGTCTGCCCCTACTGAATAATATGTTAAACATTTTATTCTACAAAATTCAATCCACATTTATAATTAATGCTGAGTAAAACTTCTGAGCTGTAACTGTGTAAGACGTCCTGGTTCAGCACTTAGTACGAAGTTGAGTTCCACTATTTCTTTTGATAAATGTCAGACTAGAACTGTGTCGTTCTCTATGGCCCAGAAGAGCCGCATCCCTGTAAGAGAGGAAGGATGGCCCAGTGGTTAGGGGGCTAGCCTGAGACATGAGATATAGATGCATGTCCCTGCTCTGCCACAGACTAAGGGCTGGTCTTACACTACAGAATTTTATCAACAAAAGTCAGCTTTTGTCGACAAAATAGTATAGGTGCACACACTGAAATGCTCCTCCCACCAGTGTAATTCCCCTGTTATGCCGACATAATAAAACTGCCTCAACAAGCGATGTAGGGCTTATGCCAATGTAGTTAGGGAGACACGGAGTCAGTGTGGACACTGCATTCCTTACATCGGCTGTTGGCTATCATTAGTCAATTTAAAAATTGACAAGAAAGCCGGGCAGCTAGAGTCCAGATGCCTCCCAATCCCTTGGAGAGCTGGGAACAGGGAGGCGAGGAGTCCCAGGCGGCTTCTCCTGGATCTTCAGCAGGGCAGCCTGCCAGAAGCCCAGGAGTCTGTGGGGCAGCCTGGCTCTCATCAGAGAGCTGCCAGTGGAGCTGAGAGACCAAGCTCTCAGTTCTCCACACTGACCCTCTTAGATCAGTGGAAGTGCTCCTGGTGAGACTGCAGACCACCGACTCAAGGATGATAGCGTGGACACCAGCCACCACAGTAATTAATGCGGTAGCTGCAAGTCGACTTAACTTAGTAATGTAGACAAAGCCTTAGTCTGTGATCTTGGGCAAGTCACTTAGTCTCACTATATCTTAATTCCACATCTGCAGAGTGCAGATAACAGTACTTCCTGATATCTTGGACATATATCTCAAAATGCAGTTCATTCAGAAAAGTGACTCTGAAAAAGTGGCTTCATGAAATTCCCAAATGTATTCTCTCATTATCTTCCATATCATGTTTGCTCATTTTACGAGTCCCCCACTCCTTACAGCATGGCAACTCAGATATTGTCCGTAGGAGTACCTTGGTGGGGGCAAGAAATTATGAAGCAAGTAAGATACTCCACCTGCCTATTTACATCCAGTACCCAAAAGTATGTGCACCCAGTTTTAGTGAGCCAGAGTTTGAGGCTTCGGTATCAATTAATTTTTTTCCAAATTCTCTGCAAGCCTGTACTGAACTGCTCATACTTTCATCCTCCATTCTTTTCCTGATTTGGAGATAAGACTAACACTAGAAGAATGTGCAGTTTGCCCTTCCCCCCCCCCCCCAAGAGTACTGGATGGCTCACAAAGACTGGATAATGTGGTGCAGAGAATTTGATCTGTGGTTACTTTTTCAAATCTGGGCCATGTCAGATTGTTATAAACTGGTCATTAGAAGTGATAATATGTATTGATTCCAGCACAATCAGATGCAACTGGAAGTATTTGTGTGTGCGCGCACATGGGTGTGTAAGGGGGAAGAGGCTTAAAGATTCCAAAGCCTTCATTTGTAATGTAAAATGAATCAGATGAGTTTAGGTATGCATGGAGGTAGATTATGGTGATTCAAAGTCAGTTCTGTTTGGATGATGGGGACATTATTTTGAAAGTCCACACAAAAATGCTAAGCCTTTCTCTGGTTGTTAATAGTTCCATGCCTGACTTGCTCTCAACCTCGCTTCGAGGGAGAGATATTTACAAAACTCACCCAACTGGCATGTTCGTTGACTGTATCAGAAGACAAACCAAGAACTGACTGAGCATTGAGGCTGAACTACTCTCACACACTTTAGAGATATCAGAGTTGGAAGCACAGTGTGTGAAACCGAGTTGCAACAGTGCAGGTAAAATTAAAGGAAAGCTAATGCATCTGTTCCATGGCTAAACAGATGAGCACGCAGCATGAGAGCAAGCTTCCCTTTTCTGCCCTAGGATGGGCCAGACCCCTCTGTTAGAAGCGCTGTCCCCATGAACAAGGTCACAGTTCAGGATCATGAAGCTGGTATCTTTCTTCACCATTATGTTAATAAATAAAGAAAACACATAGCCTGAGACATTATCCCAAGATGTTTCCCTCTTATAATGGAATCATGTAAACCCTTCCTGTAGCTTATTTTGGTAGGATTTAAATTTATACATTCATGAAATACACATTTCTTTCTATGCTGTGTCTATTCTTTCCCTACAATCCCATCCCCATGTATCATGTACCAGGACAAGCTACAGAAGAGGTAATTCCATGTCTTCCTTGTGAGAAGGGTGCTCCTTTCTCCTATAAATTGGCCTATACCAATCCATCTGATCAATGCAAGTTAAGACTTTCCATGAGCAAATTTTTTAGCTAGACTTTCAATTATTTTTAGAATAGGAGCTGAGGGGTTGGAATTGAAAATAAAGTACTAAGAGAAAAAAGCACTGATCACAGACGATATTTGGAGTATTTGAGTTTGACAAGTGCTTGCAGCATCTCAAACAGGTTTGTTTATTTCTTATTACTATTCCTACCGACTACTGAACATGGAAAGCATTTTTAAGAAATCTTAGTGCTGGAAAATAAGCGCACACACACACGAATGAGAGAAAGAATTGGCACTTCGAGGAGTATCTGGATAAATAGTATTCTAGAAATCAATTTGTTTTTCAGATGAGAATATTTGTAGAGTATACTAACATTTCATATTTAGTCTCCCAACACCAAGAAGCAGAAAATATAATACACACACACACACACACACACACACACACACCACAGCAGTACTGCTAACTTATCAAGGCACTGAAGATTTGTTTTAAATACAGGACTGAAGATCTATTCACTTGGTATCTCAGAGTCAGACACCCTTAGCCTGAGAAACCATAAACCATAGAATAAAAATAAAAGTAGCATTAGGAGGAGGATTTTCTTTATCTTTCAGGGTTTTGAAAGTGAACTTTGGAAAAAAAAAAAAAAAAAATGTAGTACCTGTGCTCATCTCTCACCCCCAGTTCAGAAGTTCCATTCCCTTTCTTCCTTTACATCTCTCTTTATCTTATAAAGAACTGCATATCACACAGGCATTCATCCTGGGGAAACCGCTCTAATGATTATGATTAACTATTTGCAGATGTTCAGACCTCTCCTCAGATGTATTGTTACCATCTTGCCCGGATGCTTGTGTGAGATTTTTGTTTTGACTCTTTCCTGTGAGGTCAGCTGAACATAGGTTCAGCATCACTAGAAAAGAAAAAAAATCTTCCTGGAAAGACAGAGTATGTGAGTTATCTGCAACAGTTAATATACACTTAAATTAGAACTGGATTCCTAGTTGGTGTAAATTGGACCCACTGACTTAAATGGAGCTATGGTGATTAATTGCAGAGAGGAATATCTGGCCTTAAATCTTTAGCAAATGAAAATCTCTATAAACAGAATGTAAGTTCAAAAGGAGTAGGGGTACAGTTTATGCAATAGAACACACACAGAGCAACATTTAGGGGTCAGTCAGCAATGTGTAATGAGTTAAGTGAGTAATTCTTATTGATGCTGATGGGGGTGAATTACTCTCAACAATCACAACAGACATCATTGTTAGAAGTCTCAGGAGAGGGACTGAAAGGGCACATACTGTAGATGGAACCATCATCTCACTCCTAGAGGTGGTTAAGGGCTTAGCCACTTGGGACAGCATGAAATAGGCTGCTTTTAAGTTATTCATGCAGTACCTTTTCTATGGCTAAATAGAGCTCACACTCTCCAGGTTCTAGTTCTGCACCTTTCACAAGCACAAAATTTACAAGTCATTTTTCAAAAAGTTGCTGCAAATTTTAAAAAAGTAATTCTTAAGGGAATGTCAGGCTGCAAATGTGCAACCAAGCTATTTTATCTACTCCCGTTTGTGTTTCACATCCTGAAACATTCACTTGTATGGTGCGAGTCAGGGTGGTCCATCATCTTCATGTGTGATCACTATGGTCAAGTCACCATTAAAAATATTTAATACATTACCCAACTCCTAATTGGTTCCTGTTATACTCCTCAAGGGCTAGGTAGCAATCTTATAGTCTACCCTGAACAAGGGGTAGTGAAACTACAGGTTCACAGTTTGGTCCTTAGGAAAACAAAAGAACAAGCTGCATAACCCATTTTATTGGCATAGCTTACTTCCCCTCAGCTGCACGGACTGGCAGGGGGAGGGAATGGAGCACACATGTGGAAGTAGAGCCATAGTCTGGCATCAGATACTTTTTGTGGTAGCAGGCACAAAGAAATGAAGGTTCCTTATTGCCCTTAGTGAGTGCATAGCATGATTCATGATCTGGCCAAATATGCTTAATATACAGAGAAGGGTGAATACTGTAATGGTAATAGTGTGCAAGTTTAACTAGAGACCACCATACTGGAAAAGAGGCGCTCTGAGAGCTTTAAATAGCAGAAAACTGCGGTGGGGTGGGTGTGAGGTGTGCAGCAAGGGAAGAGGGGCAGCTGGTGTTGCTTTATGATGTTATGGTGAAAGGAAACGTGGACAATACTTCTGCAAAGGAAAGGCAAAAGCCTCACTTCTTTCCTCTAGAGACCTTGATAAAATTCTGGTTTTGCTTTCACTCATGGAATCCTTTTCTGAGGGCCACATGTGATGTGAACTTATTGTAAATTATATTTAACAATCATTGCAACACAATTCTGTTTGCCAGAAACTGGAAAGGGCTTAAGAGAGCTCCTTGTTAAAGTTCTGCAGCCAAATTATTCCCCCTCCTTTGGAGAAGTTCACCCCCCCCAGACATTGTGGATTCTGATAGATCATCCTTGCCAAGATGTTTTTTTATCCCTGAAGCTCAAAAACATTTCTGCAATGAAGGCTTGAGGTGGGGGTTTTTGGCCTTTGGAAAGAACCAAAATTGCATTATGTACAAAAGTGTTTTTATAAAAATATTTCCTGGAAGAAGCTACACCTGTACCCACATAGAAATCTACACCTCCCAAATCAGCATTACATAATTTAACACTGCAATAGTAATTACGTTATATAAATAAAAGATATCTAGGCCCCAATCCTACAAAGACATAGCCATGCCCTATGCAAGGAGCCCCACTGACTTGAAGCTAAGTACATGTAATTTCAGGGTGTGGGCCTTAGAAATTTGCTTATCAAGTGTTGTTGCTTTGCTCTTTGGTTAGAATTAAATGAAAAACATTTTTGTTTAGAAGGGGAAATTGATTCCTTAGTTCCTCCTGTCCCGACACATGTCCTTCTTTTAAGTAAAGGGGGTTTAAATCACAGGCTTATGGGGGATGTTTTTGTTACAGCCCCTGTTTAAAGCATGTTTAGTTTATGGAGAGGAGGTCACCAAAATTCTCTCCACTTAAATCATAATGAACACAATCAACAGTGTAATATTCCCATAAAGAAGAAGGGGGAGAAACTGAGGAATCATCAAAACATAGGACTAGAAGGGATCTCAAGAGGTCATTTAGTCCATCTCCCTGAGCTGAGGCAGGATTAAGTTTCCCCCTTTTAAAACAATGATACTTTATATAACCAAGTTGGCTCAGAACTTTGCATGGTAAACATTTCATTTTTCCTTTTGATGTAAAAACAACAGTTCCTCAGACCAAGCTCAAAAACAAAAAAACTCACCCTTTCCATTGTTAAAGAGGGGCTTGTTCAGCCTCAAATGAGTGTTTGTTTCTGTAGTTGAGACCTATTCCCATTCACATCCTCTGAGTTAAGGCAAAGCTTTCACTCAAGCAGATTTCCCCAGTGGCCTGCATAGTTAAGAACTTAGAAACCCTGGGGCGGGGGAAGCTCAGGTTCAGGAGATCTGCTAAATTACTGCACAGCTGGGACCAGGAGCAAGAATCCTTTCCCTCATTGTCCTTTAAGAAAACTATAAATAGTAGAAAACAAATAATATCTGCCAGGAGGACAATGCAATGGCCAAGCCCCATTTTCTTCACCACAGTTTGATTCAGGTACAAAGGAAACATCACTCCCTTTTCCCTCAGCCAAACTGACTTCCTGGAACAAATATCATAGACACAAGCAAGTAAGCCATGCTCCTGCCGCTGCTGCTGCCTTTACAAGGCCAATCCAGGTGCAGCGGTTTTTCCTGTATTTTTTTAAAGGGACCTTGTCATATTAAAAAGGAAAAAAAATCAGATAAGTACTCCAGGGGAGGTAGGAGAGTCTCATAGGCACAGAGGACAGTTAAAGTGACCAACAGAAAATCAATGGGACTTGGGTGCTTAAGTCCCATTTGTGACTTTGAAAATGCCCCCCCAGAATATTCAGCTCATTACTCTAAAATATCCTCAGAAGCATTTGGCTAAAAGTCATACAATCAATGAGTGTTTTCATGATGTGACATATGCAATTAATTGGGTGATGCATATGAGATACTTTACTACATCATGCATTTTTAAATAAAAGGTTTTGCATTGTATTCTCAAGGTCACCTCTATTGCCACAATAGTGTGATGTTTGGGTTCAAATATTGCATGAGAATGTTTAAATCTAAACTGAAATTGTTCATTTTTATATATTTTTATTGTGTTTATACATGTTTATTCTACACATAAGAACTGTGGACCATAGCCTCAGACACTGTATTGAAGTTAATGTCCCTGTGATTGAAGCCAATGGTGTTATGCTGATTCTCACCTGATGGGGATATGACTCTGTATGTTAAGATGGTCATTCTTGTTTACAACTTAAAGCAAAACAATCCATTCAGGAACCTAAAAACATCTGGTCAATGTCTCATCTGTATAATATTCACAATAGCAATACTTAGCACTTTTTATCCTCAAGGCATGTTTTCAAACATTCATTAATGTTAATAACACATCTATTATATAGCTCAGTAAGTAGTCCTCATACTACTGATTAAGCATGCGAGTAAGTCTATGTAGGATTGGGATGTGCACTTAACTCCTATTGAAAGTCAATGGAAGCGGGGTGCCTAAATCCCCTTTGTGACTTCGAAAATCTCCCCCACCATACTATTCCCATTTTATAATGGTGAAACTGAAGCAGAGATTCAGCAATTTGCCCAAGGCCACACGGCAAGTTAATTTCAGTAGGGGAATTAAGATTCAGGAGTTCTTGGCAAACAAATTTCTGTACAGCTTTACCTGACTATTGCTGGTTACTATGGCCTGAACCAAAATCCACTATAGTCAGTTGGGATATTTCTAGTTACTTCAGTGGGCTTTGGTTCAGGTCCTCCTAACAATAGTCAAGAACACATCTGGCCATTTCAACCAGGAAACATAGCTTTCTGTACAGATAATTAAACTCCACCTGGGATCAGATCAAGATTCTTCTTTACATATTTGCTTTCCATGATAATCACTATATCTTTTCTTTTGGTGGCAAGCAAGAGGGAAAGTGTGCATGTGGGGAGGAAGCAACACAATAAAATCATCATCATGGCAAAACCCAAAAGGAAACGGCCTCCCTATGGATCGAGTACCACCCAGATCAATCTCTAGCTAGCCAAGATCACAAAATGTTTTGCTTTTATTGAAATTGACAAAAATGTGATTTATTTGGTCACCAGTTTTGACAGTGCTGTGATTTTTTTTTTAAATGCACAAATTTCAGAATGATCTCTCATGCAAAGCCCTTGATGGGACTGTTTCATCTTACCTGTAAGATTTCAGCAGTGCAGCATCATGTTCTTGCAGAACCACTTAAGGCCCAGATCTGCAAAAGGTATTTTGGGACCTAATTTTCATTGATTTTAATAGGAAGCAGACACCTACATAGCTGTGAGGATCTTAGTTCCTCTATAAATAGCAACATCAAAAGCTAAAATTGGCTTATGCAGCAGTCAGTTTTTTCCTCCACTGGTCCATGACTCAGAATCTTGTTTCCAGAAGACATTGGTACGGACATTCACAACCAAATGTTGGACCTAGTTTTTTCTTAGTAACCTCCTCCTGAAACACATTTAAATAAGCAAACAAATCCTCCCTCAAAATGGAGGAAAGAGATGCAGACACCTTGTGAACATTTTCATAAAGGGAAACCTCTACATTATGTAAAAGCACCATAGTGACTTCATAGTGGCACCATCCTAGCCACAGGTACAGAGGGCATGACCAAAAGAAGTATTCTATGGTGTCCAGTCCCTGCCTGCTGGAACGGCCCTTTGGGGTCATTGGCAGCCTGTGATAGATAGGACCTCAAGGGTATGCTAAAAAGCTTCTTTGCATTCTCATTCCTCAGCTGCTCCAAACACTCCACAATAACAACTGATGATCTTGCCTGGTCCTAAATGCCTGATTAAAATCACAACTGGATTGGTCACAACAATGAGCACTACTCGCAGTAACATGTTTTTGCAGGATTAGACCCTCCCAGGAGAAACTGCTCACCAAACTGTTTCTTTGACTGCTAAATTGCTTTGACACTGATGTGGCCTTTTCCATATCAATCAATACACAATGTTGCACGGTTCCTATGATATTCTATGGCTGTGATATGATCTCAGTGGAAATAGCAGACAGGAATATTTGCATAACTTGCTGTGACAAGCAAATAACCAAACTGATCAAAAGGTCACAAATAATAAGTGATATGAACATAAAGAACTTTGTCTCCCCTGAGGTCATACATGATTGTTCTCTGCACAACTGAAATATTATAAAATACTGATACCCCAAAAGAGATATGGTACCACAAATCTTCTCCAGCTATGAATTTTTTCACAGTTCAGTGGAAATCATGGAATGAGGCGTCATTGATCCATATGTTAGCTCTGAAGGGATTTTTATTTTTTCTTGTCTGCAAAATGAATTGGAGAGTATGTGGGTTTTTTTAAGGCACTTATTCAGGTAACTTTGGTTGCCCTTTTGTTGATGATGAAAATGACGCAGAAATCAATTTAGAAATTTTACTAACAATGATAATTAAGAAATAACATAATTGCTACTCTTTTATAAAACAATAATTTGATTCTTGAGTGGGTAAAATGACCAATTTTTAATCACATTATTGCCATGGAAAGGTAAAGGCCAATTATATGATTGCTATCTTAATGCACATTTGAGTTTTTGTATGTAGGTTGTTATTGTCTTTAATCAACATCTTCTGACAGATTCAGGAAGCCAGATGCTTTGTCTGGAGCAGGCCACTTGTATAATAATAATTAAGACTTTATCTGACCTGGAGAAACCATTTTCTGTAATTTCTGAAGGCCCTATACCTTATTTAGTTATTTAGTAATAATTCTCCATCTGACCTACCAGACCAACGTATATGACTACCCAGAAGGCTTGTACTAACTGCCCCAAGAATGATGCTCAAAGGTGTCAGAGGCAGGACATTCATAGTAACAGATTCTCTGCAATTTGCTTCCATTCAAATTTGCTCCCATTTAGAAACACTTTCAAAGCACATCCTTTTGCTCAGACAACGAATCATACACGTAGCGCCACTGCTGGAGGGACATGGCTTGAAGCCAGTGGATTTTATCAGCACCCTCACAAAGTTCAGTGAGGAAAGGGAAACCCAAAATGAAGCAGGCTTAATTCAGTTAAATGAAAAAAAAAGGCCCATTGGGATCAAAACACTTGGCAAGTTTTGCAAACTCCATAACTACATTTTGCTAAATGTAAGCTAATAAAAGAAGAAATAATTGATTTTTCTAAAGAGGAGGGATGGGAGCAACAGTGAACACTACTGAATCCCCACTAGCTATTGACAGGAAATGAGTAGCATTTTGGGCTAAATCTCTTTTCACGTATTATCAAAAGTTGCCTGACAGTTTCCATTATAAGACCCTGTTTTCAGTTGCTTATAACTTTGCCAGACTTCAAATATTTAGGCTGAAATTTTCTATACTGAGTGACTGCCTCAGAATTAACAGTTTTGGAAATTTCAGTCAAAATGGTTCAGCCATTTCCAAGAATGAGTCTTGGGAAAAATACATTGTTTTGACCCTGTTAAAAAAAATCTGGTGACTTTTGCTTTAAGGAACTCTAGTGTCCCCTTGTTTTTGCTCAGGGCCTTGAAATTTGTCAGACAGCTGGCCTGTGTCGGAGATGTGCTGTCTGACATCGTCATGAAAATTCTCTCAAATTTTGCAACATTAGTTTTTGAAAAATTGCATTGGAGTTCTGCTAGAGCTTGACAGCTAAATTCCCCAAAGATTCTATTTGCACAGGACACGATCCAGCCTGGGGCTGAGCAGGACTTTCCATGCAATTGCAGTTCCTAGCTGCTGCAAGTCATTTTGGGTCTGAGTTCAGGAACCAGAACTAAGAGCAGAAGCCCATCTCTGCTGTGCTCTTAATGTCCACTCTGTTGGGCGCTCGCAGTAGGTAGCTGCCCAATTCAAATGCAGAGAGGACTAGAGCCGGTCTGAGGGATGGGAAGAGTTCATTAGGACAACAGGCCTGGGTGGAAGGGGAGGGGTCTGAGGAAACTGGGAATGGGATGTGGTTGGGGAAAGGGAAATAGATCTAACAAGAACCAAAGTGCAAGAGGAGAACTGGAGCTTGCTGGGCAAAGGGACTCGGAAAAGGAGCACAGTGGGGAGACTGGGAGTGGGAGCTGGAGCAGATGATGAACGTGGGTTTGGGAGCAACTGGAGACTGAGATAGGAGCAGAGAGAGGCAGAGATTGGATAGGGAGCTGAGGGGGACTGGGATTGGCTGGGCAAGGAGCCTGGGATTGTGAGTGGTGTGGGGAGACTAGGACTGTCTAGGCAAAGACCCTAGGCCCTGGTCTACATTTACCTGGAGATTCGGCGGCAGTCGACAGGAGTTACACAAATTACACAGAGTAGCTTGCGTAACTCACATCAACTGCTCTGCTTCCCTTCTGCGCACTGTCTACACTGTGCTGTGCCAACGGGAATAGCGTTCCTGTCAACGCAGTGCTATGCTATTTGAGGGGGTGGTTTACCAGCGTCAACTTCCTGATCGATTGAGCGGGTCTACACTGGCCGCTCAATCGATCCAGAAAGATCGATCTGGTGGCGGTGAATTTGCCACTGTCAGTATAGACATGGCCTGAGACTAGCATTAGAAGCCAGAGAAGTGGACACTAGGACTGGTTATGTGAGGCTAATGAGACTGGGACAAGAAGCCAGGGTTAGAGAAAAGTCAGGGCGAGAATAGAGGAAAAGTGTCAGACAGGATCAGGTTGGAGAAAACAAGCAGAGGAAATCTGTGCTTTTAGAAATGTTTTTCTTGGGCAAGCTCTAACAGATGGCCCTTTAAAGAAAATATCTAGGGAGAAATATGTGGGGATAAACTGTGGCAACTAAGGGATGACTATAGCTATTATTACACATAAAATAATCAGAGTAGCAGCAACAGAGAGAATTAAGGGCAATTGTTGACTTTTCTTTAAGAGACAGCTAGTCGACTCTTTCACAGCACGTGACTACTTTGTATGGGGGGGAGGGGGAGTGATGTTTTTTGGATCTTGGCATTTTCATAGATTGAGAGAGAGAGAGAGATTCCCGTTAATTCAAACAAATCAGTATTTTGTTTTTAATTAGGTCTTGTGTGCTATTCTAGTAGTGCAGTTAAAGACCTATTAACTGTGCAAAAAAGACTGGGAAAACTCTGTAAGACGTTTAGCTACCATTATTACTTATTATGCTATAGTAGTCCTCTCAGATGAAAATAATTCTTTTTCATGGAAAGCCTTTCAGCGAACACAATATCACAAATATGAGCAAAACACTTTGTACTAAAACTGCATGACCAATTTGCATTTGTGTCAAATGAACATTTGTTTTTGCATGTACTAAATCCTGAAATCATTATACTAATACTGAAGAACTTCAATTTAAAGGGAAACAAAATGCATCCTATATTACTGAGGCCACAATTTTCCAGAAATGGGTGCCTAAAGTTAAGTTCCCAAATCCATATTTAGATGGCTAAATAAGAGGCCTGGTTTTTATTCAACAAGCTTTGATTAAAGTCAAAATCAGGCTACTAATTTAGGTGCTTAAATAAGTATATGGGAGTCTACCTTTAGCATACATATTAGGAAAGTTTGGCTTGCAGATTCTAATAGTAGTGCACATAGTAATTAGTGCCCTCTAGTCTACATTAATGATAACTCCAAATTCAATAAATAGCACTGTGTTCCCCTGTAAATTGTACTCCTATGTCATATACCAGAATTTAGCAGATACAAAAACAAATACATTGACAAAAATGCAAATTACTCACAATATTTGAGTAAATATTTAAGCCTGTTGAAATGTTTTGAATTTTCAGCATATTCTATATTTAAAATAATAGAAATATAGTTCCAGGACAGACCTTGAGAAGCCATCAAGTCCAACCCTGTATATGCTGATGGAGGATAAAGTAAACCTAGACCATTCCTGACAAGTGTTTGTCTAAACCTGTTTGTAAAGGGGTCTTGCTTGCCCTCTTGCTGCTCCGGGCTTCTTCCCCCACAAACCACGCACAGATCACAGCTTCATGCTCCCACTAGTGCTCTTTATTTTATTATGCTTTTCCCACCACCCACTATTTACAAGTACAGTCCAGGCTCAGAGGCCATCCAGGCTCAGGGGCCACACAGTCTCAATTCCTTACTCAGGACAGCTCCCCTCCAGCCATCTGCTCCTTTCTTCCTGCTGTGAGTTTCTGGTGAACCCCTAGTGAGCTCCTTCCTGTGAGCATTTATAAGCCCTAATGAGCATAACAGCTACTCCCTGTTAGCCCAGTCCCCACAGGCTTGCTAAATTGGCTCCACTCCCCCTTTGAGTAGGGTTCCAGGGGCAGAGAGCTGGCTTAATCTTCAGTTCTCAGCCAGCACCCTGTCACACAATTCTAAAAGCCTTCAATGTTCAGGATTCCACATTCTCCCTTGGAAGCCTATTTCGGAGATTAACCACCCTTATAGTTAGTACATTTTTCCTCAAATCTAACCTAAATCTCTCTTGCTCCAGAATAAGTGCATTACTTTTTATCATGCCTTTAGTGAACAAGGAGAAAATTGATCACAGTACTCTTTGTAACAGCTGCTAATATATCTGAAGACTTTTAACAGGTTTCCCTCCTGGTTTTCTATTCTCAAGACTAAACATCCCTAGTTTTTTAACCTTCTTTTATAGGTCTAAACCTTTAATCGTTTTTGTCGCTCTCCTCTGGACTCACTCCAATTTATCCACATCTTTTCTGAAATTTGGCACCCAGAACTGGACACAGTATTCCAACTGAGGTCTCAACATTGCTGAGTAGAGTGGGACATTTACCTCCCATATCTTACCCAGGGCATTCCTGTTAATACACTACAGACTGCTACAGCCTTTTTTCACAACTGCATCCCATTGTTGACTCTCATTACATTTGTGATCCATTATAACACCCAGATCCTTTTCAGCATTACTACCACCTAGTGAATTATTTCCCATTTGTAGTTGTGCATTTGATTTTTCCTTCCAAAGTACAGTACTTAGCACTTGTATTCATTGCATTTCATCTTGCTGATTTCAGACCAATTCTCCAATATGTCAAGGTCGTTTTGAATTCTAATCCTGTCCTCCAAAGTGCTTGCAACCCCTCCAATCTTGGTGTCATCTGCAAATTTTACAGTCTTTCTGGTTTTGTTCATACATGCTTGTGCTATTCTTTTCTATTTCTTTTTAGCAACTCTTCTATATTTCTGCTTTTTGTAGGATTCCTTTTTGACTTTAAGGTTGTTAAAGAACTGCTGATGGAGCCTGTACTATTTGTAACCTGGAAACACCCGCCCACTGCTAAAGGCCCTTCCCCCAGCCTAAGGGGAGGAGTTACTGAGCCCGGGATACAACTGATTATGGGGGACAAGTAAGGAAAAAAAAACAGGAACGGGAAGAGAGGGGTCACAGGTTTAAACGAAGGGAACCAGAAAGGGACACCGAGCAGAGAACCCCAGACAGCGCCCACTGCCCTGAAAGGTGTCAAGGAGCCAGCATGTAGGGATCCACCCAGTGCCCCTGGTCATAGTCCAGGAGATCTCTGACCCTGTGACTCCCGCCAGGACCAACCTCCAGCGCACCAAGGGGGCCTCTGCCACTTGCACACAGAGTTGCGGGTTGTGTAGCAGGGGCTCCGCGAGGAAACCCCCCCCTGGTGGCCGCAAGGGGCCTGGAAGTTGAGACCAGCCTCCAGGCCTGGAGGAGGTCCTGGTAGAAGACTGGCAGCTCAGAGAGGTCTCACAGAAGACCTCTCAGATGGAGATAAAAGAACTGCCGGTCATATCGGAGCCTTCAGAGGCGGTGGAGGAAGGCGTGCGCCAAGTGTCTCCACACTGGACTACACTATAAAGGAGTCTCTGCAGGGCCTGGAGGCGGAAGGTGTGGACCTGGCTGCGGAGGCAGCACAGGTCCTGCCCTCATTCCTCCAGGGGGAGACTCAGGATTCCTGCAGAGACCCAGTGCAGTCCTGGCCAAAAGAACTCCAGTATCGACCACTGGAGGTGGGCCAGGAGTCTCGGGGCTGGGACCAGGGTGTTGAGTCGGTACCAGAGCATGGACAGGACTAACTGGTTGAGCACCAGTGCCCTCCCCTGAAGGGAGAGGCACAGGAGCAGTCCCGTCCATCTCCGCAGCTGCTCAAACACCCTGCCCACCAAATCTTGCCAGTTCTCTGGCAGGGAGGGATGGGTGGTGGAGAGGTAAATGCCCAGATAGAGCAGCGGACCCATGCTCCACCGGATGATTTGAAGCGCGGGTGGGAGGGAGCTCGCCCACCACCCGGCCCCTACTATCAGGCTAAGGCTTTTGACCCAGTTGACCCGGGTGGAGGAGACTGCTGAGTAGATGGCCAGGCAGGCTTCCAACCATACCAGGTCGTCCGGGTCCTGGACCGCAAGGAGTACGTCATCAGCATACGCTGACAGGACCAGATTCAGCTCTGGCTCACAGAGCACCAACCCCCTCAGCCTCCGGTGGAAGAGAGAGAGGAAGGGCTCAATGGCCAGATCATACAGCTGGCCCGACACTGGGCAGCCTTGGCGCACTCCTCTCCCAAAGCTGACCGGTTCACTGGCTGGCCCTTCACTGGCTGGCCCCTCAAGCATAGTTGGGGCAGAAAAGCCGGGCGCGCACCTTCCCCACGTCCCACCAGTGCCACGCCAAGGGAAAGGCGCACCTCTGCCCCTGCCAGGTCAGCCAGAACTCCCAGAAGGATGCCACGAAGCCCATGTCCTCCAGCGCGCTGTTGTTAAAATGCCAGTAGGCCGGCCCTGGCCTCTACGCAATGAGAGAGGCTGTCACGGTTACCAGGTGGTGATCTGAGAACGGGGCCGGCCAGACCCAGGAGGAGGGGGCCTGTGAAAGATGGTAATGGTAGAGATAGATGCGGTCCAACCAGGAGTTGCATGATCGATCATCCCCCACCTGGACATAGGTGAAGATGTCATCCGGGTGGTGGTCGTGCCAGACGTTCACCAGGGAGCAATGGTCTATAATCTCCTGGAGGACATCCACGGCGGCCGGGCACTGCTTGGTCCCCATGTGGTCTCATTCCTCGAGGATGGTGTTAAAGATCCCACCCAGGACCAGAATTCATGAGGATCCAGGGTGCCGAGGAAGGCGGACGCCTGCTGGAAGAATTGCACCCGCTCCAGGTCTGATCTCGGGGCATAGACGTTGACTAGATTCAATGCCAGCCCCTCCATGAGGACCTGGAGGTACAGCAGGTGGCCCAGCACGACCTCAGTACACCCCATCATCCCACTCCAGCCACCAGCTGGCCTCGGCGGCTGGATCTGTATGGGTCTCCTGCAGGAATGCCACAGAATATCCTCCCTCCCGAAGGAAGGAGAGCACCTGGTTCCTGTGGAGACCTGTCCTACAACCCCGAGTGTTCAAGGTTGTGAAGGTGACAGGCATGAGGAAGGCTTAGGGGTATCCTCGCGGGCAGGAGCACTACCAGCTCCCATCGGGCTCCACAGCAACCTGCGGCCAGTCCTGAAGGTCACCAGGGCGTCACGGAAGCTGCAGGCCCGCTGGTAGGCCATGGAATCCTGCTTCCCGGTCCCCTTTCCCTCCTTCAATATGGCCCTCATGGCTTGGGGGACGCGGTGGAAGTCCCCTCAGTGCTGCAGGGCGAGCTGCACCCAGTTCTGAGCACCCCGCGTGTCCAGGAAGAAGGTGTGCAGCTCGTCCTGCAGTGTTTTGGGTGGATCACCCTCGGGACCGGTCCCCGTGGCGGCCCCACAGTCCATTGAAGTGGGCACTGGGAGCAGCGGCGGAGGGAAGACAGCAGCCCCAGGCGGGCTGGGAGAGGTGAATGCAAAGTCACTCCCTGGGAACTCTCGAGGGGATAGGAGATGACTTTAGGAGCGGCAGAGGTGCAGGTGGCGGGGGAGGAAGGGAAGGGTCGGAGGTGGGGAGGTGAACTTGGCCAGGATCGGGGGAGGGAGGGGAGCGAGAGCTTGGGCAGGGAGAGGGTCAGGGTGAGGAGCAGAAGAGGGGTCAGGGCCAGGATCGGGGGAGGAAGCCAACCGGGCCGGGGGGTGCAGTGCCTCCTGATAGGGGCCGGGAGCTGGATGAGTGGGTAGGGGGGGTGTCTTCCATGGGGCCGGGCCCAGACGCCTCGGCATCTCAGCATCAGTGACTTTGGCCCCAGGTGAAGGGGCAGCCGAGTTGTCACCCTCAGGGGGTAGGAAGGGCAGCTGTCTCACAACAGAGGAGGAGATGCCTGGGGGCCTGGATCCCAACCACTCGGCCCTGGCCATCACCACAGCGGCTGCGGCAGCCTCGACGAGGGTGTTGCTGCCGGCCGGGCAGGCAGAGGGGCCTAGGAGCAGCCCGTGGATGGGAGCAGGGGCAGCAGCCGGAGACAAGAGGAAGGGGAAAGGGAGGGGTGGCTGGGCGCTGCTCTGGTCGAGGCCCTCCATGGGGGGGCGTTGTCCTCCCTCTGGCAGGCCAGGGTCAGTCCCAGGGCATGAATCTCATCAAAGATGGACAAGAGGTCTCCCCCCACCACCATGAGGTCCTCCGCAGCAGTGGCCGAGGCAGGGTGGCGTCGGCACCAGCAGGGGGTCCAGAGGACAACAGGGCAGGAGGGCTCACCAGGAAGAAGCACCTTCCTGTACATCTTTGAGGCCGCTACCATGGCGGTGGGACCCACCACTCATGCCATCACCTGCACATAGGTTTCCATGTGGGGCAAGGTGGGCACCAGGAAGCAACGGACCCCGTGCTTCCTGGTGAGGGTGGAAAAGGGGCCCGGTCCCTAGGGATGGTGCCGGAAGTGGCGGTCGGGACACGTGACGAGGCAGTGAGCAGGGTGCCTGCTGCCACCTGAGCGTATGCCCTGGGAGCGGCGCCGCCCCCAAAGCTGGTGGAGGGGACAGCGGGGGAGGGGAGAAGAGGAAGGGGAGTGAGCCTGCCACAGGAGGCATCGCCTGTCAGGCAGAGCCCTTGCTCTTTTTCCCCCCCTGGCCGTTTTCGCCGACCAAGGGCGCATCCCCTGAGGTCGCCTCCACTGGTGCCTGGCAACCCAGCAGCGGCAGCAAGGCCGGTCGCTGCGGGCAGGGACGGATTGTCTTGGCATGAGGGAGGGGTGGTAGCATCCAAGGAGCGGGGTCCCGGCCCCAGGTATTCTCGCCATCCTGGGAGTGGGTAGAAGTAGGTTCGCTGGGGAGGGGAAGGGAAGGGTTAGGGGACGGAAGAGCGAGGGGAGGGGGGAGCAAAGATGGGAGGGGGCAACCGCTCCTCCCTGCTAGGCTGAGGGTAGGGGAGGAGGGCACCAACACAAGGGAATAGGGGGAGGCCAAACCAGGAGGGGAGACAGGGGTGATGCACTCACCAGCCCTCAGTGGAACACCAGGTCCTCCAGCTGCACGGGGGGGCAGGGGCGAAACCAATGTAGGGGGTGTGGTGTGCAAGGGGGACAACCAAAAGAAGTGGGGACAATGAAAGGGGGGCCATGAGTGCTGGGGGGGGCAGCAGCACAGGGGTTGGGGGAGCAGGGAAGCAGCCATGGGCAGGGGAGGGGCGGGAGGTTTGGGGCTGAGCAGGACTGGGAAGGCTCAGGGGCAAACTTCCAGGGCCGGGTGGGACAGGGAACAAACTAATACAGAGACTGGGGCAGGGCAGGCAAACTGACCTGGAGGCCAAATCAAGGAGGGTGGGGCAAACAAACCAACATACAGACAAATTGACAAAACAAACAAACAAACAAACATACCACCTGGGAGGGGGCAGCGAAGGGAAGGAGGGAGGGGGCTGGTCAGCGGGGGCAGCTACAGGGAATGGGGGCAGAGAAGGGGAAGGGCAGGGGCATCCACAGGCAGTTGGGGGGAGGCAGCAGAAGCAAGGAGCCAGCCAGAAAGGCCCTTCCACAGGTGGTAGTAGTGGTGGTTGTAGCAGAAGTGGTGGAGGGGCCACTCACCCACTCACTCCCTCCTGGCCAGCCGGGGAGGGCAGGAGGGTCCCAGGCCTGAAGGGCCCCCACATAGCAGCAGCAGCGGGAGGTGCGGAGGGGGGTCTGAGCGCTGTAGGAGAGTGGGAGCTCTGCAGCTCCCTGTAACAATGTGCTGGGGCCGTCCTCGCGGTCTGGGCCCGAGGAAGGGTTGCGACGCCCCCTACTGAACAGAACCAGGCCCTGCAGGCCAAGCCACCCAGAAGCAGAGAGGCGGAGCCAGGGCCGGGGAGGGAAGTATAAAAGGCCAGCCCAGGTAGATAGGTCATCCCAGAGCCTGTGGTCTGAGGCCTGAGCTATGCCCTGTGGCTGTTTGGAGCAACTGCTCCACTGACCGGAGCCTCCAAAGTCTACCCAGATTGTCGGGCCCGAGTGACCCAGAGGAGTTGCCTGATGTGGAGGACTCACAGGAGTGGACTGAACCTAGTGGACCAGCGGAACCCCTATGACCTGGAGGAGCTGCCCCCTGCTGACGGCCCTAAGGAGTTTCTGGACCTGCCACTGGTTGATGGTCAGGGACTTTCAGGGTGCCCACTTGCCGTCTACCCCAGTGACCCTGAGGGAGACACTTGGATGCAGGTACCCAGGGACTGGGTGGGAGGAAGTAGCCCAGGGACAGCCAACTAGACTGGCTGAGGGTATGGCCAGACCAGTCAGCATGTTGCAGCCAGATCCCCTCTGACTCAGTGGGCTGGGACGCAGTGGAGTCGGATGGGCATGCGTCCCCCTCCCCCCTTTCCTTATCCACCCCAAGAGTGCTTGGCTACCTCTGGGTGCCCAGGGGCTACAGAGCTGTACCCCTCCTGCCTGAGGGCCGGGGGCAGTAGACTGTTTTGCCCGCCTGCCCTGCCTGAGGGTCGGGGGGCTACCGACTGCAAGAAAAGCCTGCCCTGCTTGGGGCTGGGGCTAAAAGACTCATAAGCTGAGAGCTTTTTTCCCCTCAGATAAAGGTGCTGTGGCCGGCCTCGTAGCCTGAGTCCAAAGAAGGGTCACGCTGTCCCCCAGATGGACTGTGCCCACAGTCATATTGGCCTCTTACTATTTTTCCTATCTTTCCTTCACATCAGGATAGTTTACAGTAGTGCCTTTAATATTGTTTCCTCCAAAAACTGACGGCTATCCTGAACTCCTTTTTCCCTTAGATTTTCTTCCAATGGGATCTTACCTACAATTTCTCTGCATTTGTTAAAGTCTGCATTTTTTAAGTCCATTGTCTTTATTCTGCTGTTCTCATTCCTTTTTAGGATTAAGGAATGCTATCATTGTAAGATCACTTTCACCCAAATTGTCTTCCACCTTCAGATTTGCAACCAATTACTCGTTGTGGGTCAGAATCTAGTCTAAAATGCTTGTCCCACTGGTTATTTCTTCCACTTTCTGAAACAAAATGTTGCTAGAATATATTTCAAGAACTTGGAAATTTTGTGTTGTGCCATATTACTTTTCCAACAGATGTTTGGGTAGTTAAAGTCCTAAATTGCTACCAGTTCTTGTTTTTTGGATATCTGTTTTTTTTTTTTTCTTTCTAGAAATACCTCATCTGCCTCTTCTTTCTGATTTAGTGACCTATAGTAGACCCCTGCAATGACATCACCACTATTTTTACCCTTTTTATCTTTTACTCAGAGACACTAATCAGTCTACCTTTCAGTGCTTTCTGGACCTCAGAACAAGTTTATGTATTCTTGATACATAAGGCAACCCCTCCTCCCTTAATATCCTGCCTGTTTTCCTGAGCAAGCTGTACCCCTCTGGAATATTATATAATCATGAGACTTATCCCACCCATTCTGTCTGATGCCCATTCAATCATAATTTTTCTTCCAGTGTGTGTGGTGTAGTGAATGGGTTTTGTTTTTTTTGTGAAAAGCTTTTGCTTTTTTTTCAAAAAGCCTATAAAAGGACCACTTTTTTTTCTCAAAAGTAGTTAGTGTTTTGCATATTTGATTGTTTGAAATATATTTTAGATGTAAGATTTCACAATTGAATGAAATCTTCTAGAATATTACTTAACTACAGCTCCTGTATACCTAAAGAATAATAGTCCCTCAGGAAATAAGTAATAAAATATTGTCTTGTTCATTTGCTATAGGCTTACATTTTCTTATTCCCCCTGGCCGATCTCATATAGCAGCATAGCTTCCACTCAAACCTCATAAATTCCAGCTCTAGCAGCATCTCTTCAGGCCCTGCATAGCAGCACTTTCCTTATTTTTCTCAACAGCCGTGGTAGTAGTTTCATTGCTAGTCTGTCTGCCAATGTCAGGCTTTGTAATCAAGCCAGCAGTAGCTTTAATCCTAGCTGGACCCAATACTGCCACAGCAGCACCAGCTCCATTTCCTATTCCTAATAGCAGTAGAATTAGCTTTGGGTACTTGCAAATCCATACAAAATTAAGATGAGGAAACTGCTATTTTGGCTTCAGAAAGATAAAGGTTTTTTAAAAACTATTTCCCCATCCAAATCACAGCAGCATATCTTCTGAAGGAACGGATTCTTTCAGGTATGGTGCAAACAGGGGCTACAGAAACATTGTTTGATTTACATAAATGATTTCAATTTACAATAGCTTGATACTTCAGATTTTTTATAAACTGCATCAGCACTGCCACTCCACTTTTATGAAGTCCCCCACACAATGTTTTGAACTAAACTTATGTTCACTTCAAAACATCATCTTTTATCCTCATTAGTTTTAACTAGTTGTGCTCATGCTGGAATTGGCAAAGAAAGGGAACTGCCTGTCTAATGTAAGTCTGTCGGTGTAGCTCATTCAGTTAACCCAGTTCACGGAGTTGGTGTAGACAGCTCTCCCCTCTGCTGATCCTTTTTTGTAAATTAATGAAGCACACTTCTTTCAGCTGGATTCACTAGTAAGCATAAAAAGGTCAATATTTGCCAACAGGTGCAACACACTGAACTGAATCTAGTTTTTCCCTCATACTTAGCTAGCTGTGCTAACTTTGTGGTAATGCATGGCAAATAGTCTTGATTAGGACAAGCTGGTGAATGAGAACAGAAGGAAGGATTTTCAGCAGCAGGTTGCAACTTTATTAAACTTGATACAGGGGCCTACTTTCACATACCAGATATTAAGTAGTCTGGAGGGGGAAGGTGGGGTTTACAGGGCTGCTTATTTCACCTATAACTCAGGCTGAAGAAAGTCTATGCTATCCCTATCATTCAGCTCACTCTTTGAATCTTTTTGCACACCCCCATATTCATCCTCCCACCCACCCTTGAGAAGTACAGACCAGTGGCACTAATGTAGATATTTCTAGGGAGAGGGGGCAAATTCTGATTTCTTCCTTCCCTTCCCTCCAGCAGAGACCTTGTTGCTGTCCTCACTCATCTCCCCTCCCCACCCCCTCCTCCTGCAGGGACAGCTGGTTCTCCCTCAGCCAGGGAATCTCCTCTCTCTCTCACCTACAGAGCCCATGTGCTGGTGCTGCCAGGAGTCAAGTCCTTGGCAGACTCTCCTGTGCTGCACCATACAAGAAGACCCCCCCCCCGACCCAGGTCACAATGCCACTCACTAAAATTTGGTAGTAGCTGTACTGGTTTAGAACAGGACTACTGCTTAAAAGTGATCAGGCCATGCCTCCCTCCTGTGGCTGTGCAGCCTATGGAACTTTAAGTGCAAAACCGTGGGCGGTAGTGATTGCTCCTCGCCACTGCACAGAAATCTCCTGTAAGTGGTGCCACTGAGACAGAGGATATTAAAAAAAAAGGGGGGTTGGCCAGTGAAGGCCAAAAGGTCTCCCTTATCCCATAGGCATAAGACCCATCAGCAAAATCCCTGATCTTTTACTTCTGGGATCTAGCCCTTTTAGCCACACTAGAAAAAGCCTGCAAGTTGCGAAGAAGTAATATCTCTACCAAGTACTACCAGTAATTACTAAGTCCTGCTCCCACCTCACCTAATTGTGCCTTTGAGATTCTGCGAGGAAAGTGGGGAAAAAAACACCACAACTCACCAGGCCTCTGTCAGTTTGGTCCCAAGAGAAGACAAAAGATCCTTGCCCCCAAAACTGGCACTTGGTCAGATCCATAGCATCAGACAGCAGACCTCTCAGCTCTGATATTAGAGTTAAGGAGTTGGGACAGTGACTACTAAAACAGAGCAAGTAATGGCTTCCTTGTACCTGAGCCAAGGTTTATATTAATGAAAAGGGAGAATTTGAGGCCAATCAGTTCCCTTCTTCCTGCTGCTGAGCAGTGGGTAGATAGAGCTTTGGAGGAAGAGTGGCCTCCTGGTGTATTTCCCCACCCTTTTCTACTGAGGCTGTCCCATCACTGCAGTTCCAATCAGGTTGCCTACCCATTGATCCACGTGGATGGCATTTTTAATGGTTTCCACTTTAGCATCGCTATGCATTTCCAATGTACTTATCAAATCCTGGGCAAAATCATGCCCATATCTTGGGGACATTTATGCATGTGCTTAATCTACAGAGATGCATATGAGTAGCTTGATACACCTTGATAATCCCACTGAAAGTCCCATGTCATGTGAGTTATGTGAAGTCATGTGAGTTATGTTAAATACATGTGTAACTGTTTGCTGGTTTTGGATGTGATTTTGCTCTGTTTACAAAAGCACTTTCGCTATACCGAAGTCCTAACAAAAAAGCCCTGATTCAGCAAAGTATTCACGCACATGGTTAATTTTAATAATACCACCTATTTCTTAATAGCTCTATTCATCTTCATACCTTAAAGCATTTTACAAAAGATCATTATCCCCATCTTACAAACTGGTAAAATAAGAGACAGAGCTATGAGGTGACTTCCTCAAGATCACCCAGCCAGTGGAAAAGCCAAGAATAGAAAGAACCCTTAACTCCTGATTTCCAGTACAGTGCTGTATCCCATTTCTTAGCCTGGCTTTGTATGATGAAGTTGAAATGCAGTACCTTTTCCCAACCACAAATTATGCAGTAGTTTCCCCCACATTGTGGGAAATTGCAGGACTCACTATACCTGAAATACAATGGATGAGCTTCAACCTGGGAAAACCACCTCTGATCATATTTTCTCTTCCATGTAAATAATTACATCCTTAAGTGTTTTGCTGAATCAAGGACTTAAGTCCAGTCTTTCTACCAAATCACATCATCATTGCTATATAATCTTCAAATTAATATTTGTACAATAAAAATGCTGTAATAAAAAACAATCATTTACCTTTATATACTGTTTTTACACTTCAGTCACTAACGAGAGAACTGGGTTCAGCAAAAATAAAAATTATGCAGTCCAATAAATCAATACAAATATTTTACTAGATCAAATTATTGTATATTTCCCTTCCCCTTTCAAATGTATTTAACCAATTCAGTCCACATCCTACCCCAGAAAGTCCTTTTGGATCTCATAAGCTACCAGCAGTTTGTGTGACTTTTAACCATTGGACAGGGTCCCTGCCTATTTTTTTTATTTTATGGGAATTGAACAAATTCTAAATTAAGGAAGGCTTGTAACAGGGAGAGGTGGTCAAAAACAGCATCTTTCTGGATATTTAATTTTGAAATTATAGTTCCAGAAGGTCACAGTGGGAAATGAGAATTTCCTAGAATTTTTTATTTTGGGTAGACAGATGGAGATTAATGATGACAGAATTTCCATAAATAAGTCCTAACAGATGTGTCCTCTTGGATGATGTGATGACAGAAAGCAAGACAAGGCTGCAAGACACTTCTCAGGCAGTAGAGTGATCCTGCTGATGCATTTTGGCCAGGCTAGGAGATCATTGGCAGAAGCTGGTCGAGATCCTGCTCTGCTGTTGTGCAGGGCCATGGGACTGTCTCCTTATTGCTAGGTGCAGTCATGGGGAACAAGGTATAATGATACAATATTGCGCAGGAATTGGTCTTAATAGGGAATCCTAGGAATAGGGAAAGCACGATTACAGTCACAGGAAAACAATGTCTTAGGAGACTAGCAAGAAATGGGGCTGGGTGATTCCAAGGATGGAGGTCAACTGTATCCCTACCATGGAATACCAGCCATTCACCTGTTCAAGGGGAATGCTGCTCTAGGATGAAGATCTGGGTTTACATTAACAAGTCAACTAACTGGCATTTATAACTAACGTTTTTTAGAATTTACATCTACAAAGAGATTTGGTAAGTATATAACTAATGTTAATGCACTGGAAATGCATAATAATGTTGCCCTGATAGGATAAACCAAAAGACGTGATTGAGAATGAGGAATGAAGTGAGAGAAGAATAGGGTTACATTTGATAGATATTGATTTCCTTTAGATTTGTTAAGTACAGAAAATTAGGTGGATGATGTGGAGAATATTAGAAGAAATGAGTAACAAGGGCATGTGTTAAAGATTTAATTTTATTGAACAGAAGACTGAATTTTAATGAATAGATTAAATTGAGCAGAAATAGGAAGATCTTCTTGCAGTTTCCCTTTTAATCTAATCGTGGTACATTGGAACTAGAGGTGAAATTTATAAGAAAGTAAAGAGAATTCTCAGTAACTTGATTGAAGGGATCAATCTGATCAATTTTTTATATAAAAGAGATGAAATTCTGAGTTTCTGTATATGAACAAAGGCCATATGACAGCTAAAATGTCAAGGGAAATATTTCCACCTATAATAAGGGGTATCCTTCAAATCAATTGCTAAGATGAATGTTCTAACTAGTGTTATAGGTTAACCTAGAACAATGCATTACAAAACTGCACACCATACTATCTGACACAATTGTCAATGTTACACAGGAGTCCAGTCCTGGAATAGTGGAATAGCAGGGTCAGCACAATTTGGGATTGAAATGCATTTGCAGAACTGTGTGAGAGAACTTGAACACTGAAGGAGCCTGCACATGGCCCCAATTCTAGTGCTCTCTGTCCGTCCTTCAAGAGCACTAAGATTTACTCCAAAATATGTATGTGTTTGGGTGGGGGGAGGGAGGAGGTAGAGAGTGGTGGTAGGACAAATAATAAATAAAGGTACAATTGTCAAGCAGGTAGGGACTTGCTTCCAACTAGTATATTTCAATTATAAGCTCTACAAGATTTTAAACTTTAGCAGTGATGTGTGGCTGTATCTACACCAATCCAGATGCAACACATTTCAGACATGCAGTGGTGATGTGTTATCTTTCCAGCTGCCACATGCCATGTTGCATCAGACTGTGGTAATTGGAAGTCATTGTTTCTATAAGAAACTCACACTTATGCAGAGGAACGTGACTGTATTATCTATAAAATCAAAGATACGCATGTTACCACACTCAGATGTCATTTGTTGCTATGATATATTTCTAGTTAATTGCCACAGAACTTCTAACAAAAGCCGATCTTAGAGAAGACCCATTTTTAAAACCAGCATCTAAATCATTTTAAATTTAAGATTATTCCATCTTTTTTTTTTTTTTAAAACAAAATCTTTGCATTTCTCCAGTCTGTGCCTTCATTTCCGTGAGTGGTTTCTGTCTGATTTCATTCTTCATGTCCATAACATAGCAAGCAATGCTGAATATTTCTATGAAGAGAGGGAGATCAAAAGAAATCATGTCTAAAATCATAGACAAGTTATAGGAATGAAAGTTTAACTTTTAATCATTTTAATATACTAATTAAAATGTATTAAGGAACTAATGGAAATAGTTGTTGAATAATTATTTTTGAAGTGGGAGCTGAAGACAAGTAATTTTTGTTTTTGTTCAAGTTTTTCAGAAGATGAGATTAGATTTTGTTCAAATGTTCTCATTTATCCTGCTCTTGAGTTAACCCTGTTTCCTGTACTCCCCAATTCTGAGCAATGCAATTTTGAACTGATAAAATTTGCTCGTGCTATTTCATGTAAAAACAACCTTAACGGTGCTGTGCCAGTGTTATCAATAAGTTAAAGCTGTGCTTTGCAGCCATCTCCAGCATAAGGGCATTTGTCATGATGACTGATACAGATTATATTTTCCTAGTGCCTTACTTTTTGAAGAACAATGTATATTTTAGGCATTAAATATGTATGAACAGGTGGCCTGGAACTCGTCTTAGATTATTAGTAGTTGAAGGTCGTGCTACATGTCAATGCAAAAGATAATTTTTCCAAGTGTTAATAGATTTGATTTGCCTTATGACCTTGATGTTATAAGGAATTAATTATCTAAATAGAGATAATTACACACAATCATGTTTACTTGTGTATTTTGGGTAAAATTTTCAGAGGGGTGATATTTTTAGAAGTGTTTTAAAAACATAAGAGCATAATTCCAATTTTGAAATGTGATTTAGACTCTTGAAATGTTACCCTAGGTAAAAACTGTTAATAAGGACAAACAATTAGCAGAGTACATTTTACAAATTAATGTAAAGTTAACTAGCCTATAATGTAAATATATTTTCTTTATGTTCTTAACTAACAATGGTATGAGATGTATGGTCAGTCTCCATTGTAAATTGTAGATTTTCTAAGAAAGCTGAATAGAAAGTAAATCAAAATTCCATTAATAATATAGAGCTTCATTATTACACTATTAGCCTCTTTTTAAACTCATTTTATACTTTTTGGATGACTTGGCCCCAGTAGCTCATGCCTTCATATCCTCCAAACTAGACTATTGTAATTCATTCTCCCTATGCCTACAGAAGTTCACAAAGAAAAATCAGCTAGTACATGACTCAACAGTCCATCTCCTTAATGTAACAAACCCAGGGGACAATATTATGCCAGTGCTGCATAACCTGGATTGGCTTCCCATTCACTACTGGATTCGCTTTAAGGTTCCGCTGCCAATTTATGAAGCCTTTAATGAGAGAGAGGGCTATGCTATCTCAAGGATGGTCTCTTCTCCCAGGACACACCAAGGCCATTCCAGTCATCTAGCTCACATAGAACAAAACAGCGGAGATCTAAGTTGGAGAGAAATAAAGGAAGAATTTTTTCAATAAAGGCGCTATGCCACCCTGCCAAGTGAAATCAGAAAGAAACACACCACCTTTCCCTTGTCTTCAGATCACCTTGTTAATCTACCCACCATAGAGTATTCAAGCACAATTGAACCTAGTAGTGCTCTCAAAAGGTATTGTAGAAGACAAACGACAGGATGATGAACTGACTGTGTTATACTGAGAGATCCCCATGTTTCAGGGTGCTATCATAAGTGTCGCAAGTCATGCAACTATACCAGTATTTCTCCCCTGTGGTTCAGAAAGGACACCCACTCTTAGGTTTCTGGCTCTTCAGCTGCCACCTCTCTTGGATAGAAACTGGTCTCTCTCTCCCCCTTGAGCTGGATATTTTCTGATTGCATAGTTCCCTGTCTACACTGAATTTCCCAGCATGTCAGACTGCCAAAGCAGGCCTGCTTGCCTTCTCCTCAGAGGCTATAAACAGCATAATTACCCACAATTAAGTTATCACACAGCTCTTTCAAATCAAGTATATTTATTCTGAAGGTAAAAGCATTACACATTAAAACAATTAACATTAAAAAAAAAATAGAAGAACCTACACTCATGCTAATAAGCAGACCAGATACCACTCCAACTCCAACAAGGGCTCTGTCAGGTAAACAGCCCTTCAAACCTCACACAGGCTTTTTTCCTATAGTAACAAGTTCAAACATCTTGTTCTCAGAACAACCACCCCTAGGAATCTGTAACTTACTCTTTTATACAATTTTTGGGCCTTTGATCTTAGAATCCTAGAAACAGGTAATCAGCAGACAATGGGTTCATTCTCAAGATGTAACTTCAAAAGTTTGTGTCTGGAGGTGGAAATTTGCCTTTCCCTCCTCCCAAGTATTTCCTAGGACACCCACTCAACTGAAAGTTCATTCTTGTCTGGCCCATTGTTTAAAATAGTCCTTTGAAGCTCGTAGTACGGTTTACATTTGTCATGTCTCCCCACTAGAAAAGTTACATGCAATCCCACAAAAATATATAAATATTTGAATTTTTAATACAATGAACTCCTGAGATACTAAGGACCCAAGCCCGATAAATGGATACCTTTGTTTTCAGGGTTAGCAGCTTGTTGTTCTAGACACATGACGTAGGTTTGCCAAAGGTGACAGAGGCTTTGCCAATTCTTGCATCAAGTTCTGTATCAAAACTAAATGAGCTGGTTAAAGTTGAGCCAAGATAACAGAAATGATACATGTTGTCTAGAGTTTCATTATTTACATAGATTTTAGGTGGGATGTTAGTGCTCTGTGACATGACAACTGTTTTCTTAATATTGATTACCATGCTGAACTTGACACACGCATCAGAGAACTTATTCATCATGATCTCCAGTTCATCAGTTGAATTAGAGACTAATTCAGCATCATCTGCGAAGAGCAGATCCCGAATAGTGACATGCCTTTTGCTCGGAAATCACTAGACCTTAAATAACCTGCCATCTGTCCTCGATTCAATGAATATGCCAAGTTGATCTTTTTTGAAAGTGTACCTAAGAAGAATAGAGAAGAAAATGCCAAAGTCAGTAGGTCGCTAAAACGCAGCATTGCTTTGTGGCTCTCAGGATAAACTCTTTCAGCAAGGACTTGGAGTCATTTCAACAGGACCCTTGCAAGCACCTTGCCAACCATGCTGAGCTGAGATATCCCTTGGTAGTTGTTGCAGTCTGCTCTGTCCCCTTTATTTTTGTATAAAGTAATTATGTTTGCATCTTTCAGATCCTGGGATATGGCGCTTTCTTCCCAGCAGGTGCAGAAAAGTACGTGGATGTCACTCATTAACTTTCTTCTTCCTGCCTTTAGGAGCTCTGGAGGTATCATTGCCTGCTGCTTTCTCAGACAAAATCTCTTTCATAGCTTTCTCTACATCTTCGAGAGTTAGTATTTCGACCAGTTCCTGCATCATTGGAAACTGGAGAATGGCAGCTAAGTCAGACACAGTATCACAGATAATGGCATCCTTTGAGTAGAGTTCTTTGTAATACTCAGTCCATCAGTCAAGTTGTTCTCACTTGTCTGTCAGGATAGTACCATCTTTCGCTTTCAGGTTTGCACTTTTTTTTACAAATTGGACCCAGTGCCTTTTGAAAGGAGACATATGTCTCCTCTTTCAAAGCAGGTCTGTATTTTCTTGCACAGGTCTTTCCAGTACTTCTGGGCACATTCTTTAGTGGTTTTCTGGACAACAGCCTTAACCCCTTTGAACTTAAGAATTCTAAACTTAGTTAGTTGTTGAAGTAAAGTTAGGAGAGCTTGCTTATTTTTTTTTCTATGTGTGGAAGTAGCAGATGTTCAGATGCTGTGAACCAGTCAGGTTGTTTTTTCTTCGTTGTTACAAAGACATCCTTGGCAGTAGCCAGTGTTTTATTCTTAAAATTGTCCCACAAGGTGTCAGAATCAGAGGAATCAGGTTGATCATTTTCAGAAACACGCTCAAGTACATGTTGACGGTGACAAGTGCTTTATAAATGCTGATAAAATAGATCATTGTTCTTGAACAACAGAACAAGAAAGTTATCCTTCCTGAACTTTCACCGTAAACCACCACATGCATTCAAATAAGTAGAATTTCCAATGCCATAAGTATTGTTGATATTTGATTCCTTCTTTCCTTGATTATTTTGTTTTGACCTAGGAAGTTAGTCATTAAGGCCAGCTAGAGGAACATAGGCCCTAACCCAGAAAGGTACTTATGCTCCAAAGTCTCAGGTTTAAGTATCAAAGTCCTGATTTTAGGTTCCATGGCAATCTTCAAAACTCTTACCAAATCCTGTAGGTGCTTAAACTCACTCAATAAGACAAAAAATATCATAATGCCATCATATAAATCCTTGGCACACCCACACCTTGAATAATGCTTGAAGTTCTAGCTTCCTCCTTTTGAAAAAGATAATTACAATTGGAAAAGCTACAGAGAAGAGCAACAGAAAAGATTAGGTGTAAGCAACAACTTTCATTTAAGGAGAGACTAAAAAACTGGGACTGTTTAGCATATAACAGAGATGACTAATTGTGTTGGTTGTTAGAAATAACCAAACAGGTTGTCCCTGGGGAGTACTTGGGAGACAGAACCCTTTATTGCCTGCTCGTTCCACCTTGATGCCGCGAGTGAGCAACAAGAGGTTTACTTTACAATCCCTTTATCCATAACAGTATGTAACTGTATACATTTTCAGCAACTCCCCATAGACCCTTATTTGGTTACATTGACCCCTATAAAATGAATATTAACAACTACATAATGAATATAATTATACCCACCCCTGTTTGTTATTTACAGGATTATTGCACAGAGAGCAGGCACATTACCTTGAAACCTACTAACGTTCTTTAAAGTGAAAAATATGCAAGGTAGTGAAAGATGATAATGCTCTTTTCCCACAAAAGGCCTTGAACAGGAGGGGGAATAGTTATCTGTTAGCCTCATTCCCTGCACAGATGGCTAGGAAGGGAGGAAAAGAAGAGAGATAACAGACTCTAGCTAGAATTCATACCAAGTTACAGAAACAAGGTTTGCCCGTGCTATGACCCTGTTCCCTGTAGCTTAGGCCTGACCACGTGTCCAGATTTTAACTCTTTACTCTCCTACAGTGGTGGGAAATATGATAAAGATCTATAAAGTCATGAATGGGGTGGAAAAAGTGAATAAGGAAGTGTTATTTACTCCTTCACATAATACAAGAACTAGGGGTCACCCACTGATATTAATAGGCAGCAGGTTTATACAAACAAAAGGAAATGCTTCTTTGCACAATCAACCTGTGGAACTCATTGTCAGGGGATGTTGTGAAGGTCAAAAGTATAACTGGGTTCAAAAAAGAATTCAATAAGTTCAGGGATGATATGTCCATAAATACAGTAGACTGAAGAGATGTACTGGATTTATGGCTTATTACAGCTATCTATAACCCACTTACAACCCCCTCCCTAAGCAGTCTTTCCTCCTCTTCCTCTCTTCCTTTTCTCCCTGTGACTGGAGGGGTATTAATGAGTCACTTCACTTTGAATGGTCCTTTGAAAATATTAGTTAACTGTTTATGCTAAACTATCTGTTACATCTTGTATTTAGCTATGATACTGAGTACGTTTTCCAGATGTGAAGAAGAACTCTGGGTAAACTTAAAAGCCTGTCTCTCTTGCAACGAGAAGTTGGTCCAATAAAATATCTTTTATTTATTTATACCCACCTTGTCTCTCTCATATCCTGGGACCAACATAGCTATAACAGCATATAGGTCCAACGGCTACTAGCCAAGATGGTCAGGGACACAAACCCCTGCTTTCAGTGTCCCTAAGCCTCTGACTGCCAGAAGCTGGGACCGGATGACAGGGGAAGGATCACTAGATAAATTGCCCTGTTCTGTCAATTCCCTCTGAGGCATCTGGCACCACTGTTGGAAGATAGGATACTGGGTTAGATGGACAATTGGTCTGACCAAGGTGCCTCCAGGATTAGGTAGCAGATGAGTGGGGGTTTGTGAATGCAAGTAGTGCTTAGGGCAATGTCTACACAGCATGCCAATGGTGAGAGTCCCCTGCTTTATGTACCCATACTCACCCTACTTATCATAGGGTTTGTACACCTAACATTTATGTTGGTATAACATAACTTGCTGGGGATGTGACTAAGCCTTCCCCTCCCCCCTCGAGTGACATAAGTTACACTGACCTAAGCACCTTTTCAATCTTAAATTTCAAAAGGTAATAGAAGCTTGTATAATAAGCAAGATCTATTTGACCTTTAGGGCTAGCCCAGAAGCAGCACTGGGGATCTCTTGCTTATACTTAGTAAACTTTGCCTCCCAGAATCCAAGCAGCATAAAGATACTTTCTTCTTGTTAGGGGTTTGATCCCCTTCCTCCCTTGTGTGCTGAGCCGCAAACTCAGCTGATGGGAGGAATCTATGTACTTGAGTCTTCATGAACAGGAGGGGGAAAAAATAAACAAACGTCTTTGTCCTCTTTATCATCCCACAATAGTCTGTGTTGTGCTGATGGACCTTTCCTGTTGGACAGAATGTAACAACTTCTATTGGAGATCAACCTGTCACACTAGTGAATGTCTCTCTCCTGTCTGGTGATTTACATGGTCACAGAGGTTATAACACAGCCGCTCAAATATTACTTTACAATATGGGATGTAATAAGTGAGATTAATGCATGCAGCAACACACAAGTATTTAATGAAGTCTAAACACATTCATATAATTCTAATACCTATTTTAATATTACTAACACAGGTGAGCCAGACTGATTCCAGCCATATATTTATCAGTGTTCAGTTGAGACAGGGGGACTGCGTCCGCCTGCATCACACAGGGGGAAAAAGAAATCACATAGGTCTAGTGGGATTTTCAAAAGAAAATAACTCCCTGAGCAGCACAGAGAGGATTACAATTCATTGCTGCTATAGCAGGAGCAAGGAGGATACAGGAGAGGCATCACAATTTCAAGGGCTTCCTGAGGCATAATGCCTCGTGGGGCTCTGCAGGGGGTGGTGCAGTTTATGTCTCATCTCCTACTCAGTGCTGTACCTAAAGGCACAATCTAACCCTTAACTTCATAAATTCTATCTCATCACATCTCCTCTGCCAGAGCTGCACAAAGTGGAAGGAGCCTATATTGACTTGTCACATAAGAGTAAAATATATTCTTTCACCCCTAGAAATTACACAATGGCCAAGTTTTTAAATCAAAAACAAAACAAAGCAAAACTTTGATTGCATCTCTCACATCCGCTGCATGAAGATCACGTCAAGTAGGAGCTACCCTACTCCCTCACCTCATCATATATGCATCATAGTGTAGAGGAGTGATTCACCAGCTGGCACACCAGGTTCTGATCCTCTGCTGCCCTCTGCCAGTGCTGCTCCAGACTCTGCTTCTTTTTGTGACTCAGCCCTCCAGCCAAGTCACTTATAGTCTTCTTCCATCCCACCCCGACTTCTGGGGTAACAAAGTATCACCAAATTGTAGTCCAATAACCTTACAGCAGGTCTCCAGTCCAACTCTGGGTACAATAGCACTAATACTTCTTGTGTGAGGGGGTTTTCACACCATGCTCCTCAGGGACTAGTAGGGAAATGCAGGCTCTCCTTCTCAGGATTCCACACCAGGGAACTTGCAGCTAGAACCTAAGGTCTGCTTGCTCATATGCCTTACTGCATTCTGGACCACTTCCTATCTCAGCCTGTCTCTACATCCTTTCCTCCAGCCCCTTCCTGGGCTCACTTCTCTACAAATTAGAATCATAGAATCATAGAATATTAGAGTTGGAAGGGACCTCAGGATGTCATCTAGTCCAACCCCCTGCTTAAAGGAGGACTAACCTCAGCTATATCATCCCAGCCAGGGCTTTGTCAGCCTCAGCTTAAAAACCTCTAAAGACAGAGATTCTACGACCTCTCTAGGTAACCCATTCCAGTGCTTCACCATCCTCTTAGTGAAAAATGTTTTCCTAATGTCCAACCAAGACCTGCCCCCTTGCAATTTGAGACCGTTGCTCCTTGGTCTGTCATCTGCCACCACTGAGAACAGCCTAGCCCCATCCTCCATGGAACCCCCTTTCAGGTAGTTAAAGGCCGCTATCAAATCCACCTTCATTCTTCTCTTTTGCAGACTAAACAAGCCCAGTTCCCTCAGCCTCTCCTCATAAGTCCTGTGCTCCAGCCCCCTAATCATTTTTGTTGCCCTCCGCTGGACTCTCTCCAACTTGTCCACATCCAGTTCTCTATCCATTTTATAGTCCATTCATCCAACCCATACTTCTTTAACTTGCTGATAAGAATACTGTGAGAGACCGTATCAAAAGCTTTGCTAAAGTCAAGGTATATCACATCCACCGCCTTCCCTACATCCACAGAGCCAGTCACCTCATCATAGAAAGCAATCAGGTTGGTTAGGCATGACTTTCCCTTGGTGAATCCATGTTGACTGTTCCTGATCACCTTCCTCTCTTCCAAGTGCCTTAAAATGGATTCCTTAAGGACCTGCTCCATGATTTTTCCAGGGATTGAAGTGAGGCTGACTGGTCTGTAGTTCCCTGGATCCTCTTTCCTCCCTTTCTTGAAGATGGGCACTATATTTGCTTTTTTCCAGTCCTCAGGGACCTCCCTCTGTTGCCACGAGCTTTCAAAGATAATAGCCAATGGTTCTGAAATCACCCCAGCCAACTCCCTCAGCACCCTCGGGTGCATTGCATCCGGCCCCATGGACTTGTGTATGTCTAATCCTTCTAAATAGTCTTGAACCCATTCCTTCAGCACTGCGGGATGTTCGCCTCCTTCCCATTCTGTGCCACCCAGTACAGTAGTCTGGGAGCTGATCTTGTCTGTGAAGACAGAGGCAAAAAAGGCATTGAGTACCTCAGCTTTCTCCACATCCTCCGTCACTAGGTCGCCTCCCTCATTCTCTAAGGGCCCACACTTTCCCTAATCTTCCTCTTGTTGGCAACATGCCTGTAGAAACCCTTCTTGTTCCCCTTCACGTCCCTTGCTAGCTGCAACTCCAATTGTGCTTTGGCCTTCCTGATTTCATTCCTGCACGTTCGAGCAGTGTTTTTATAATCCTCCCTAGTCATCTGACCAAGCTTCCACTTCTTGTAAACTTCTTTTTTGTGTTTAAGTTCGCCAAGGACATCTTTGTTAAGCCAAACTGGACGCCTATCATATTTTCTATTCTTTCTGCACATCGGGATGGTTTGCTCTTGCGCCCTCAATAAAGTCTCTTTAAAATACAGCCAGCTCTCTTGGGTTCCTTTCCCCCTCATATTAGCCTCCCAGGGAATCCTGCCCATCAGTTCCCTGAGGGAGTCAAAGTCCGCTTTTCTGAAGTCCATGGTCCGTATCCTGCTGTTCTCCTTTCTTCCTTTTGTCAGGATCCTGAACTCGACCGTCTCATGGTCACTGCTGTCCAGGTTGCCACCCACTTCAACTTCCCCTACCAAATCTTCCCTGTTTGTGAGCAGCAGGTCAAGAGAAGCATGGCCCCTAGTTGGTTGCTCCAGCACTTGCACCAGGAAATTGTCTGCGACACTCTCCAAAAACTTCCTGGAGTGTTTGTGCTCTGCTGTATTGCTCTTCCAGCAGATGTCAGGGTGATTGAAGTCCCCCATGAGAATCAGGTCCTGTGAATTGGAAACTTTCCCTAGTTGAGTAAAGAAAGCCTCATCTACCTCATCCTCCTGATCTGGTGGTCTGTAACAGACACCCACCACGACATCACTCTTATTGTTCTTGCTTCTAAGCTTAATCCAGAGACACTCAACTGATTTATCTCCAGTTTCATACTGGAGCTCAGAGCAGTCATAGTGCTCTCTTACATACAGTGCAACTCCTCCACCCTTTCGCCCCTGCCTGTCCTTCCTGAACAGTTTATACCCATCCAGGCCAGTGCTCCAGTCGTGTGAGATATTCCACCAAGTCTCAGTTATTCCAATCATGTCGTAGTTTCTTGACTGTGCCAGGACTTCCAGTTCCTCCTGCTTGTTTCCCAGGCTTCTTGCATTTGTGTACAGGCACTTGAGATAAGTAGCCGATTGGCCTACTTTCACAGTATGAATAGGGAGGCCTCCCCTGGTGCACCCTCTTCCTTCTGCTTCCTTGTGGTGTCCCTCTTCGCCACTTACGTCCAGGCTTAGGTCCCCGTCCCCCGTCGAACCTAGTTTAAAGCCCTCCTCACTAGGTTAGCCAGCCTCTTCCCTGTTTTCATTAGATGAATCCTGTCGCTTCCTAGTAATCCTTCTTCCTGGAACAACATTCCATGATTGAAGAATCCAAAGCCCTCTCTTCGACACCACCTGCGTAACCACGCATTTACTTCCGCAATGCAACGGTCCCTACCTGGGCCTTTTCCCTGAACAGGGAGGATGGATGAGAACACCACTTGCGCTTCAATCTCCTTTATCTCTTTTCCCAGAGCCACATAGTCCGCAGTGATCCGCTCAAGATCATTCTTGGCAGTGTCATTGGTGCCCACGTGGAGAAGTAGGAAGGGGTAGCGGTCTGAGGACTTGATAAGTTTTGGCAGTCTCTCTGTCACATCCGTAATCCTAGCTCCAGGCAAGCAGCACACTTCTCTAGTTTCCCGGTCCGGACGGCAGATGGATGACTCCGTCCCCCTTAGGAGGGAGTCCCCGACCACCATCACCCTTCTCTTCCTCTTGGAAATGGTGGTTGTGGAACCCCCGTCTCTAGGAGAATGCATCCCATGCCTTTTGATCAAATGGGTCTCCGTCTGATCCATTCCCTCCGAAGGGTCCTCCAGATCATTCTCCGCCGTAGTACTTGTGCAGAGAGGATGAAAACGATTCCTTACTTCTATCTGCATGGTGGGCACATGGGTTCTCTTTCTTCTTTATCCTTCCTGCTCCTTGGACAGAGCAATACCTCTCAGAGTTTTCCTTTGGCAGATCTGCCTCTTCTCTGCCTCTCCCACTGGGGGAGCATCCCCTTTTCTCTGGGAACTCTGACCCCAGACTGCCTCTCTAATGTCTGGCCTCCTCAAAACAGGAGCTCACTCCAGTCCTGGTCCCATGTTTCTCCTGGCCCTCTACCAGAGTTCCTGTCTCAGAAAGTCTCCAAAATCCTATCATCCCCCTGATTCTCTTAGTTCCTTTCTACTGCCCCGAAGTCCTTCCTTTATTAGGCACCTGCCTCCTCCCAGCTGGGACTCATCCTTAATTCAGCCACCAAGGTCCTCCTCAACTGAGCCTAATCTTAAATGGTGACTGGTCCACCCTCCAGGTATAACTAATTGTTCTCTGGCTCCAGGTAACTCTCTGCCAGTGTAAGGTATACACTTCCACCATATTTGTAATGCCTCGGCAGCCTGATCAGAATCAGTACCCCACTCTGTTTGGTCCTGTATAAATAGAGTATGATAATTTAAATATTTAATATCAATAGGTTTTATCTGTATCCTATAGTGGGAGAATAGGACCACAGGAGATTTTTATAGGACCTAAATAGTCTTCATTGAACATATGTACAAAGGTCACAGAGTCAGCATCTAGACAGGAATCCTGGTTCAGCTTTTCGAGTTAAAGGATTAATTCCCCAGCTAGAGACATCTAAGTTCTCCTTTCTAGTGTTTTTAAATTGCTCATATTTTGCATATTTTTAAAAGAATCTTACCTGCATTATAGTTTTTGTCAGGGGTAGGGAGGGAATATTTTAGTCCTTGTTCTATAGTATTTGTCAATGTTCAGCTGGCAGTTCACTGCAACTTTGACCCCCTCAGGCTCTGACTGCACTCCTGTCAGCTGTTAGGCCTCTCTCCTTCACCTGTGCTGGAATGGAATTTCTCAATTCTTCCACTCTCAGACCAGATCTTGGCTACATTACCCTGTGCAGCAGTCATGATTGCCCAGTTGGGTTCAATGAGTTGCAAGTCTTCCCATTGGGAGCTGTGACCACTAAGTAAATACAGTGAACCAAAACAAAAGTATTACTTAATCTCTATAGTAGGAACAAAAGCACAAGAAAAAGGGTTTAACACGACAAACAATATGTGCATATCTGTTTTTTCTAAGGCTTTGGTTAGCCTACTGTGTCCAGACCCCCCCTACTTCAATCTGCATCCTCATAGTCCTTCTGTCTCTCTCACCCCCTGTTCTACAATGGTTCCCCTTTTATCCACTTCAAAGTTCTTTGTCTCCTTCTGTCTCTTGAACCTGGTTAACCCAGTTTATGCAGCCCATTAGTGGGGTCAGGGATAGACTTTACAGCAGTTGGTTCTCTGCATTGTATTAAGTAGGGGGAAATGGGTGGTTACCAGAAATGTTTGCCTGCTTTCATACCTACTGGTCAACTTCTACTTGAATTAACTCTTTTTAATCATATAGCTAACAACACAATACCAATCAACAAGCAGATGGAACATAATATTCATAAAATATTCAAGACATCTCCCACATCCTTCACAATGTTTAGAAGTAACTTAGGCCTATTACTGTTTTTGACTTCAACTTTTTTCTTTATTATTATAAGCATGCCCAGATTCTCTGTTGTATTTTTAGTGACATCCCTTGAGCTATTTAGTCTCCAATACCTAGATTCCAAGTATCTATTCTTTGGAGAATCTATCATTCTTGGACCTATAGAAATGTCTTATAGAATTTAATAAAATGATAGCCTTTCCATAGGTGTTTTGGAACCATTTTATAGAATTTAATGGGGAATTAAATCCTCTCTATGGGATCATTGAAAAGAAAGCAAAAGAAACAAAATATAGCAAACTATCATTCTCTAGTAAACTTCAGAGGTCTTTAGAGTAGTTTCTATTCTAAAGAATGCTAGTAAATTTCTCTAGCATCCTATTGATTTTATTCCCTATTAAATTATATAGGACTTTTCCATTACTGTTCTCCAAGAATATACATCTCTGTGAATTACCTCTCAACCCACGAATTACATTTGATGTTCTGCTTTTCCACACTTTTGCAAAGAAAAATGTAAAGTTAGCATAGCTCTTTAAGCTACTACACTGAGAATTGGATGATTCTTATGTCTTTGGTAAAGCAAGTGTCCTTATCCTGCACACAAAATTATATAAACCAATTAATCATTTAAGCAGTGAATCACTTGACATACTGGCAAGAAACATTGCTGTCTTATGCCAAATGATGGTATCTAGAGGTCTTCATTTGTAATAGACATGAGGCATCACCCTACACACTTTTATTTTTCATCCATCCCACAAAACCTATGGGAAGAATAAAGAGAAATTGAATGTTTTGGCTAAATTGCCTACTATCTTGGTTGTCACGATTGCACAGTGCAAACATATATATTTAGAACTCTATCATACAGCGAGGTGGTGTACAGCAACTGAAAACTGTTAGCAAAAGGCAAATCTGGAATGCCAACTTCATCATCAAGTGGTAAACAAGCACAGTGCCAGCTATGATCATTCCTTTTTTTAGTGGCCCACACATTCAGTATAGCTTGAGCTGAGTGAAAGTGATTGCACATAAAGGGCTAGATCCACAGAGGTCACTTAGACTCAGCACTGCAACAAACCTTTAGGCACCCTTCACCTAGTGGAATCCATACCCCCAAATTAGGTGCCCACACTCCCTATAGAATGAATGAGGAAAGTTAGGTGCCTGAGAAAGGATCACCAGCAAGAAAAGCAGGGAGTTGCCTAAGTTAGCCAATAGGAAATGCCAAAGTGAAGGTTGTGGCCTAAGATCCACCCCTGAAAGGAAGCTAGGCACCTAAGCTTAGGCCAGACGGAGATGCTTCCCTCTGCTTGGATTCACAGCCATGAACTTTCTCCTGGAATTAGGCCCTTCAATTCTTTCTCACATGAAAAAAGAGAAGGAGTCTCTCCCCTCCCCACAACCTTGAGCCAATGATTAGAGCACTCACCCAGATTCAATTCTCTATCTGATGTGGAGCAGGGATTTGAGTTTAGGTCTCTCACCTCCCAAGTGACAGCACTGATCACGGGGATGTAGAGTCATTCTCACTCTCTCTGGTCTAATGAATATTAAGTATTTAATACAATGTGGACCCGCTTTAATGAGTAATTGAGAAAGACATAACCCAGTCTCTACATTAGACATAGGGGGAATTTGAAGTGGGTCTCATATTCTGGCAGAGTGCTCTACCCACTGGTTGGAGAGGGGGACAAGGTGGGGAGGAAGTGTCTTTTGGATTTTGGATTTACGCATGGAAAGTGGCAGTTAGGCACCTAAGTCACTGTATGGATCTTGCCCAAAGTGCATCAGGGATATTTTAGACTTTTTAGTGGCTTTGCAAAAAGGCAATGCCCACCCACATTTAATGCTGATACAATTCAGGGATTTCTGTAATAAACCTGAGGACTTTTTTCAAGAGAATTTGTCAGAGATAGCAACAAATTCCTAATAATGTAGCTGAAATTTTTGCAATGAGATGTTTTCTGCACATGTGAAAAATCAGTTTTCACCAAACTCTAATTTCAGTTTACAGTAAGTGTAAAATAAGCACCCAAAACATCAGAAGCCAGTTCAATTGAGTTACTTCAGATAACACTAGCTGGGGATCTGGCCCTACATTTCTATGCAAAGTATAGTGCTGTGTATTATTTATATATTAGGGCCCAGATTCTCAAAGATACTTAGCTGCCATTAAAATCAAATAAATACAATATAAAAATAAAGAAATAAGAGGACGAGTATAAGGTACATAATATTTAAAACCAAACGAAAAAATTGCTATGGAGAATTACATTGGTAGGCAACCTTTTGGTTAGTGCCAAGATTTTTTTCCTCAAAAAAATCCAGTTTGAGATTTGTCTTGCAACTTGAGCAGAATTAATGTGTTATAAGGTGAGATTTCAGAACAGGGGTTGATGGTGAGGAGGACTTGTCTTAGGTGTGCTTGTGCCCTACGGAAAAAAAAAATTGGTACTCTCCCTTCTTCACCATTTCAAGAGAGAAGGTCAGTCATGTTGACAGGACTTTTTAGAAACTGTAAATCTGGTCTTTAAGAAACAACATCAGAAATCAGGCTAGCCTGTCAGAATAGGAATTAAATAAAAATATGTTTCTTACCTATTTTGGCTTTTCCCACTTTATTCCATTTTTCTCTTATCTCTCAGATTTATTTATTTAGTATCCCCTCCGTCTTTCCTTTTTTACTCCTTTGTGTCCATATTTTCCTCTTCTGAATATCTTTCTCCTTTATTTTCTTCCCTGTGACTCCCTGCCTTTTGTTCCCTGCTACCTATTCCTATGCTCCCAGAGGACATAGGGCATTTCAACCCAAAGCAGATCGTCCTTCCTGCAGTAGATATTTAAATTAGTCAATCATTATATATAATATGAAGAAGCTTGAAGCATCATGATATAACTCTTATAGTGAAGCTGGCTGATTGCATAATAAAGTTTGTTAACATTCTTATACAGTGTCTAAAAAACTTTAACCTCTCATACAGCACCTGCAAAGTCTCAAAGAGATGATTTGTTTCAGGTGGTAGGTAGCTTGGTTGATATGGACTGCCTTCATTTGATTGCTAGTGCAGGTTCCTTCCATTGTGAGGAAATTTCTGCTTACTGTCAATAGATTTCATTGGATTTGGACTCAGCTGTCTCCAGAAATGGAAGCTGGGTGACTTTTGAGGTGGGAGGGAAATAAGCTAGGCTTTCTCTCCTTGAATTCCAATCAGTGTTGTTTATGGAGGTTTGGAATGCCTTAGCAGAACTTCTTCTGTGCTTCGGCTCCTTGTGCTTCTGGATGGAGAAGTACTGCATCCTTTCATGGTGGAGATTGTCACTATCTCCCTTGAGCATAGCAGGATGCTGATTGTTTTAAAGGAAGCACGGGTTCAGTCTCTGCCTCAGAGACATACTTGGTTAGTGCCAGAGAGAATGCTCGGGTTGCATTGGTTGATAATCTTCTACTGCTTGGAAATTCTGATTTGTGTCGTGTACTGTCTAGTGCTAATTTTGTGAAGCAGGTGGGGGGAGAGAAATCTGCTGCTGCTTTGGTTTTGAAATGATTTTTGTATTGTATTTTTAATTAATGGCAAGAACACTGGCTAGGATACACATTCTTTTAGATTATTGTATTTAAATCTAAGTAAATGAATTATTGTATTTGTTAGGATTCTATTTTTAGGTAAACCTAAATATAGTGGTAGTCGTAATTATTTTTTCATGAGTTTCTTTTGCCTTAGGGAGCCAATTATGGGGCCAAAATAAAGAGTGCTCTGGTCTTATCATAGTATTCCCACTGTCCAGTATTGAATTACTGTGAGAAGATCAGATCTCACATTATTTTGATCTCTTTAAAAGCACCCTGTGGTATTGAAAAGTCGAGGAAAAACAAAAACAAATAAGCAAATACAAATACTAGATGCTGAATTGCCTAATATTTACTGATTTTCACTTTGTTAGTAATAGAGACAGCCCAGAAACATTATCAGGACTCTATTTATCCCAAGAGCCTGCTTGTTTTGTTTTTCTTCTGAATGTTAGCAGGTGGTATTAGCTCTTGTTTGATTACTTTGTTAGGCCCTGTAGTTCCAGAAACAATGTAATAATGGAAACTATGCTACTACCTGTGATACAGGAAAATAATGAATGCGTCTGCTCTATTTGATACAAGGGAGTTAGCAGGGTTGTGTGGTTAAAACCAGATCCTATTTGGTGTTTTTTTTTAAAAAAGCCCATAAATTGCATGGGTGCTGTCTATTGGTTTGTCAGTAAAGTGTTCTATGTATTTCTAGGTGCTGAACATCACATCAACACTTTACATGGATTGACAGGAAAGGGAAACAGGATCCTCCTGGAAAGTGCAGAGTTTTCCTTCGAGGGATGCTCAGAGTAGCTGTAGAAGCACAGAGGATCTGATGTGTTATTGGGTCTTCCTGTTTTTTCTATGGGATTTTAACCCCAAGACAATGACTTGGGATGAAACACCATGAGGAAGACTTACAGTTTTTCAACACCTTTCACCCCTTCATTTGTGTTCTTCTAAGGAGGAGATGGACCTCAAAAAGTAATATGATATGTCTCAGGCCACTCATTTGCCGCTGTTCCCTGATGGGGTACATAGAATTCTTTTTTCTGAGAATATGCTGTGATTGACATTAGCGAGGATGCCTCAGATTCTCAAAGGTATTTAGGTGCCTAATTCCCACTCAAGTTAATGAGTTAGATGTCTAAATATCTTGAGGACCCCAGGCCTTGGGCTTGCTCCAGCTGCTCAGCCCTCTATACTTTCCTTTCCATTCCTTTACGAAACCATATATGATTTCTTGATTGTACCAATCAAGTCTTCTACCTGAGAGCTTTTGCTCTGACACCATTAAGGTCAATCATATCTGATAAACAGAGCATACATTCATAATAAATTAGCTATAACCACTCTCAATGTTAAATATTTCAGCTGGACTTTTTTTCCCTTTTAAAACATTATACAGAATGGCCTAGAACCAAAACATTTACCCATCAAACACCATGGATGCTATGTTTCAACTCAGAACAAAGTTACAAACTCCAAAAAAGAAGAGTAACAACAGAAATGCTGACACATTACCTAAAGAAAATAAGAATTGACAGTAATTGCCATTCATTCGTCTACTCCAGAGATTGCTCCTCTTGTCTTCCAAGAGTTTTAGCTCCCATAGTTAGACTGTGCACAAATGATACATCCTCAATACCTAATAAAAGGATAAGGTTCCAAAGCTACAGCTCCAAGCAATAGAAAATAATGTTTGGTATCCTTCTATTTTAGTCCATAAGAGACTATAATGCTGGTTTAAAATAGAACACCCTCCCTCTGGGTTCTTCATGCCAAAAACAAAAAGCGTGATCCTTGAGCTGTCATTTAGTCTTGAAATGCAACTAATGTAACAGAAGATGTTGAGGCAATAACTTCTACTTGGAACGCAGCAACAGTAGCAGCAGGCACATCAGATGTACTGTAGGAGAAGGTCATTGAGTGGCAACAGCAGGCTTTGATATAGCAGTTTCTTCCATAACGCAGAGATTAGTTCCAAGATTCACTAACATAGTGGTTATCTATATGCTCTCAAATAAAGGTGAAAATGATCTTGAATAAATTTTACACATAGATTTAAACATACAATGGGTACAAAGAATGTCACAATATTTTTCAAAGGAACTGTTTCTACATAATTTGTTAATTGTTCACCCAGCTGTAGATTTAAATCACATGGTAATTCATATTTTCCCCTTTTTAGTGAATATATCAGCTAGACCAAAACAACCCTGAATATCAGGAAGACATGACAGGTTTTTCTAAAAATCCAGTTGCTGTTATTCTGTTTTGTATTGGTCATTTTGCCATTCTTATACCATGTCATCTTATAGTACAACCTCAATCAATTAGATATATTGCAACATCCATGCTTCAGGTATGGACCAAGAGAAATATACAATCAACACATTTTCTTGCACAGACACATTATCCATAGCAGTGGTTCACAACATAAATGTTAAAGGTGTTGCAAACCATTATTACTTTGATAACAAAAGGGGAGGGTGAGAAGTGGGAGCACACTCATTTACCACAAAATCAAGATCTTAACAAAGATAGTGAAGATAAGTTTAATTGGCTATACCCCAATGCTAGGAACATGGGCAACAAACAAGAGGAATTGGAATTTCTCTTTTCTAAACATAAAGTCAGCTTAGTATGGTATTCCTGAAGTCTGGTAGGAATGTTGAAAATCAGTGGTTAAAACTGATATAAGAGGGTTGGAGTGGGCAACAGGGGAGGTGGAGTAGAGCTATACCAAAAAATGAAATAACCTATTTCTGAGTCATTGACAACTCAGAATCAAATGATCTTGAATACTTATGGATTAATGTTCTCTTACACAATGTACAAAATGAGGTACTAGTTGATATCTGCTACAATCACACTAGAGAACAGAATGATCGACATCTTAAGCACTTTTCTATGCCCTGTGGGGGGCAAAACCCTTTGTTGTCATGGGTGATTTCAATCTCAGGGACTTATGCTGGAGGTCTAGGTTGCATGCTGCCTCTGAATTTCTAAATACAATATATGACAATTTCCCAGTTCAAAAACTGTTGCATACTGCATGGAGGAATTCTGTATTAGACCTTACCTTGATAGATTATGAGAACTTTAGCACAGGACTAAATTAGAGGTATCTTAGGTGGAAGTGATTATGATGTGATTACATGGACATATACAAACAAAATAAAGTACAAACCACTAGGTTTAACCTGTCAATAAAAGCAAGATCCAGAGGTGTGGCTCTGTGGTTCACACATAGCTACTTGGAGCGACTCGTGACAGCTGAGTGAGTTGCTGGGACCAACTGCAAGCAAACCACGCCTTATATGTGTGCCTCTATACTATGCAGACATACTATCTCCTTTTCCCCCCTCCCAACTAATTTTAATTGTTTGCAGATTGGTGTCTGAACACTTACCTACAAGAACAGTATCTGTTTCATTACTTCTGTTACTGGCAACTGCACTGGTGCCTGAAATCCCTCAACTCAACTCAAAGGATGATGGCATCCTCAGACCCTGAGGTTTCCATATGAGTATGTCTTAGCACCGTACCACCCCACTCCTCTAGGAATGTACCCTGAGGACTTTCCAGAGCCCAGCAGACTCCCCATGTTCACTGGACACGAATACCCTTCCCCATCCACCTCCACAGTGGGTCCACTGGAATCCATGGACATATCATTGTGACCAATTTTATAGAGTACTAGCCCACAAGAATCAACAACAGGAACACCTTGGATATCAACTGGGACAAGAAGATCAAGACCCACCAAACAACAAAAGGTCACCCCCTTCAGCTAAATATTTCTCCTCCCCTCAAGAGGCAGTAATGCCACCATTAATGCACCTCTGATGCAGATGACTTTAGGGCCTTCCAAGAAGTAGTGAAATGTCTAATAGAATACCTACAGATTCCTTCAGAAGTCTCAGCATCCCATGGCGGACATTTTATATATCACCCCTCCGAAATAAGATTGCCTTGCCCATCAGTGAGGCACAGTTATCATCTGCACATATTCTATGGTGGACAACTGCCACTATTTCACCCACTTGCAAACAGGCGGACAAAAAACATTTTACATTCCATCCAAGGTGGTAGATGCAATCAATTAAAGGAACCATCAAACACACTGCAGATCCTTTCCTTCTGAGGAGTCTAAACATTAAGTTCTCCTAGGCAGGAAAAATTATTTCTTGATTGCCCTTCAGTTTCAAGTCACACCAGGCCTTGATGGCAAAATATGACTATAACAACTTCTCAAACTTTACTCATTTTATTGAACAATTGCCGCAACACCAAAGGTAAGAACTCTCCTACCTGCCTGGGAGCTTCTCGCTACAGACAAGTGTATCCTAGAGGCAGTCACTACTGGATACTTTATTTCTCTTCTACCCCACCCACGTATCCCCTCATCTCATCCCTCTATGAGACCCCTCTCATGAATATCTCCTGAAGTCCACCCCCTATTCATATGGAGGCAATCAAGCTAGTCCCCCCCACACACATTTGTCAGAAGAGGTTTCTGTCCATATATTTCTGGTTCCCAAAATAGGCAGTTGTAGGAGGCCAATAATAGACTCAGGAAAATGAACACCTACATCCTATTCAGCACTTCAGGATGGTGAATCTAGCTACCATAATCCCATCCTTGGCTCCAAGGGACTGGTTCATCGCCCTCAACTTCCATGATGCCTACTTTCATTTGGCTATCGATCCCTCCCACAAGAGCTTTCTGTATTTTGTCATAGGCTTGGAACTTTACCAATAACATGTTCTCCCTTTTGGCCTCTCCATCGCCCTGACAGTCTTTACAAAAGTCCTCCCAGTAATAGATGCCCACCTACATCAATGGGGCATTGTCATCTTTTCATATTTGGACAACCGAGTCCTCAGGGGCCACTCTGCCCAAAGGTCCAGTTAGCAACCATCAAGGCCCAAACTCTATTTCAGTCTCTGGGCTTGGCATCAATCAAAAAAAGTCTATGTTAACACCAGCGAATAGACTTCATTGGGGCCACGCTAGCCTCCCAAACAGCCAGGGCTTACCAGCCCAAGGACAGATTCTCTACTCTGTCCAACCTGATCTCTACAGGGTTAGGGAAATGGCTAGCACAAGGGGCAACAGGGCTACCTCCCATCAGGTTTCCTCCAGAATGGTTCCTTCGCAAAGAGGGAATTCTCCAATGCTCATCTTAAGACACAGAAAGGTCACTTACACAGTAGAAAGCAATCACAGCAGATTGGACAAACCAGCCTTTTTGTTCAAGGTTCATGCCTAAATGACTATATAATTATTAAACATAGTAAAAAAGAGGGATGAGCAGTAGGAATCAAAACATAATGCCCAAGTTCTCTGCCAGTGTAAATGACTGTAACTCCATTGAGGTCATTCAAAAGACTTGTGAATCATTGGGGCTAGAAATAGCAGATGTGTACCATTAGGAAGGGTAATTTAATGCTGTGTTTTAGCCCTTGAAAGTTCACTATTGGAGTTAAAAAACATTTCAAAGTATAGGAAAGCTATTTAAGGCAATGTTCAGATGTGTTCTAAAATGTGTTTGTTATAATTTTTCCCTCCCGAACTTCCCACAGTTGGACTCATGGCAATTAAGACACCTGGTTCATAGGAGGCAGAATATAAAAGGCAATTTTAAGCATTTAATTGAACTTTAACACACTGAAAATAGGCATTTTCGGTTTTTTGCAAAATGTGGTATAAAATATGTTTCTTCATCACTTTAAAATAAAATAGCCACCCCAACCAGATACTCAAAATCTTTGTAACATACTAAACCATCTGGTATGCACACAGATATACCTGTTCATGCAAACACATCTCTAATAACTATTGATTTAACTATTTACAACCTTATGTCCTCATGCTTCAGTCTTATAAGTACTACAAAAATACTCATATTTTACTTGGGACAGTTATGGAACTTGCTATGGATGTGTGTCCATGAATTTATGGATGAATAATATAAGTATGCATACATAAAAATTACTATAGGCCAGATTCTCACTATCCTGCATCTTGTATAGTCATTTATATTCACTTTGCTTTGGCTTAAATCATTACTTTTTGGATTTAGTAGCATTTTATACTCACTTTGCACTGGTGTGAGGAGTATGTCAGGTACAGGGCAATAGAACATCTAGATTTATAGTGCCTTGTCTACACTTAAAACTACAGCAGTCAAGCTGTAGTGCTGTAGCTGGACTGCCGCAGCGCTTCAGTGTAGACACTACCTATGCCAAGGGGTTCCCCTCTATAGGAGAGGTTCCACTACCTATGCTAAGATGGGGTAGCTAAGTTAAGGAAGAATCCTGCGGTCGATTTAGCATTTTTACATGGGGACTTAGGCCAGCTTAACTATGTTGCTCAGAGGTGTAAGTTTTTAGTGTAGACTAGGCATAAATCAATAGCAATCATCTCACAACCACATATATGTACACATGCAAGCACTAAACCAATACAGAATTTCCTTATCTGTGACAGGGTTCCTAACTGTCCCTGATAAGTCAGTTTAATTAAAGCAGCTAGAATAAAGAGTTCTTAGACTATATATGCATACAATATATAAGCACTACGCATATAAAGAAAAAAGTCATCTTGGCAAAAGCTGTAGTAGCCTGCATCCATTCTAAGAGATTGTTATATCTACTTTCCTGGCAAGACTCCATTCATTGTGTTTATTTTTCATTAAAACTCTGATTCTTGACAGAACAGCTTACTGGCACTAAACCAAAAATAAAAACGAATATAAAAAAAAATAACCTTGAAATGCCCCAGATCATAACATCAGTGTCAGCAGTATTTTAAGTAGTTTTAGATTTTCCTTCTGGTGTTGAATTAGTTTACATATCATATCAGCTTTAACCATGTAGTATATAATTTGGGATTTACAGTAAGAATTTTATTTTCTTAAATACTTTTTTCAAATAGGATTTTATTCTACTGAAGAGACTAAAGACAGTTATAACCCACTCAAAAAATCTTGAAACAAACAGAAGTAAGTGTTAACTGTTGATATGATGCAAGTTACTATTAATATGGTGTATAGGATGGAACAGAAATAAAGTTGATTTCCAACATTTTCACATCAACATCTGTGCAAGCTAGGTGTTGATAAAGACAGATGGCATGGTGAGTTATAGCTGCTAATGTAAAACATGTGATATACAGTGTAGGAGCTGAAAAGAACTCATTTGAGCCAGATCAAAATGCCAAGAAAATAATCATGTATCAAAATATGTCAGGATTAATTGTTACTCCCTGCCGCCTTCTAAAATTATATATACAAAAACCCTAACTAGGGGTGATTCCTTTTAGAATGGTAAGGGTTGAAATGATATTGAACCATTCAGGCTGTGCTGGGAATCTTTAAGCATTTTAATAATATATAGAATGATTAAGAAAATAGAGAGCATATCCTTCAGAACAGGAGGACATAAGTTGTATCAGTAGTTGGAACTGATATTTTCAGGTTGTGGTAGGTCACTACCTTCTCAGAAGCAGATTGAACAGGTTTGGGGAGGAAATATAATATATTCTATATGAGAGGCACAGCAGTGACAGCAGGGGAGCCTTAATATAGTTTTTCAAACCTCAATATCAAAAGACTACTCACTTAATCTGAAAGCAAGATGTGAAATAGTCCCTTGTTTGCCTAACGTATGATTATACTGGTATGGCCTGCATAGACTGCTCTGGTTATATTGCAAGTAATGAGCTGAGATGGTCAAGGCAATTATATTTTGATGGGATGAGATTGCCTGGTCTTCTCCCCAGTTTAGACTCTGTAATCCTATTGTTCACACAGTTGCAGTACAGGAAAACATGACAATGTGATGGCTCCAGAGACCTTTGGGATGATGATGGCTATATTCCTGCTCAGAGGGGGAGTTTGCAATTTGGTCTAATTCATTAATTAGATCAAATGGTGATATGAACTCTTAGTAGGTATCTTGGTCTTATTGGGAGCTAGCATTAAAAGCATTGTCAAATGTATAATACTCTGCTTTTCACTTACAAATGGCCTAATGGTGTGTTCCCAACCTGATAGTGATAAATCAAAGAAGGGCCAATTAAAGTGAAATACTTACTGTGTCAATCATGTAATGGAAATAAAGTGCTTATAACAGTGCTTTAAAAATAAAAGGTACAATAAGAGCTTTATATGCACAGCTTCCTCTTCACATTAATGCCTCTGGTATTGTAGGGAATGTGAATATAATTGAATATCTAACATTAACATTTTTGTGTCTTCAGATCCCGATGATTTCAATGGAGGATATTCAGCATCTTGCATGATAGGTCCACAAGCATTGTTTTTCGAGCAACTTTGTCATAAAAAATTGCCATTCACTGAAATGTGCAACACAAGGTATCTTCCTAGCACAGTGGATTGTTTTGGGGTTTTTTTTTGTTTGTTTAAACAAATTTGATTTTAAGCTTACAAAGTTCTGTGATTTTGAGTATGCAGGGATCTTGCCCCCAAGCCTACCTTGGGGGCAAGTAGCACAACTTCTAATCCTAACCCTATACAAAGTCCTGGACAAAAGCCACATGAAAGTGAAAGGTGAAGTTATGGTAAAGAGAACAAGCAGTTTTTATGCTTATTAATAAGAAGAACCTTTAAGATGTGGAGTTAAATGAATTAAAAACTGGCTAACCAATAGGTTTCAAAATGTAATTTTAAATAGGGAATTTTAATGTTTAAATGTAATTTTAAACAGGGAATCAATTAATGTATCTAGTAGGGTCTCAAATTGATTGGTTCTTGGCCTTATCCTAGTTAACAATGATCTGGAAGAAAACAAAAATCATCAAAGATTGGAATGTACTAAATAATGACGAGAACGGCTCACTGAAACCGAGCAATCTGGATCCCGGGGTAAACTAGGCACAGGCAAACAATACATATTTTAAAGTGATTAAATGTAAAATCATACATCTAGGTAAAAAAGAATGTAAGACATTACTTATGGGATGGTGGGCACTAACTTGGGAAGCAATTACTCTGAAATGGACTTGGGGCTCAGGGTCAATAATCAGCTAGATATGAGCTCCCAGTGTACAGCTGTAGCCAAAAGGGCTAATGTGATCCTTGGATGCAATATCAGGCAAATATCAAGTAGGAGTAGGGATATTATGTCACCTTTGTATTTGGCACTGGTGCAACGGCTATTGGAATACTATGTCCTGTCCTGGTGTCCACAATGCAAGGAGGATGTTAATAAATTGGAGAAGATTCAGAAAAAAAGCCCTGAGAATGATTGGAAAACATGTCTTTTAGTGAAAGACTAAGGGAGCTCAATATATTTAACTTCAAGTAAATTAAGGGGTTACTTGATCAGTCTGTAAATACATAAATAGGGAACAATAATTTGATAATAGATGACTCTTTAGTTTAGCTGAAATAGGTATAACAAGATCCAATGGTTCAAAGTTGAAGCTATACAAATTTAGACTAGAAATAAGGTGCAAATTTTGAACAGTTAGGGTAATTAACCATTGGAATAAACTGTGGTGGGTTCTTCATCACTGGAATTTTTAAATCATGATTGGATGTTTTTCTAAGAAATATACTTTAGACAGGAATTAATTAATCTAAGTCCTATCACCTGTGTTATTCAGGAGAACAGACTACATGATCACAATGGTCCCTCCTGGCCTTATAATCCACGGTTATGTCTACACTTGGAGTTAGTGGTGTGATTCTCGGCTTGCATAGACATACTAGCTTGATGAGCTAGTATGAGTATGTTTACATGATCTGGGAATAACAGTCCCAGCACCAAGTGTAGACTTACCCTATGAATCCAGGAGTTGATAAGGAATGTAGAATGAGGGGAGCAATGCAGGAGGAAATTTTCCATTCCTATTTGTGCTCTCTGTAGGAGATATTGTTAGTATGACTGGTCAAAAAGTTACAACTTTTTATAGTGAAACACAAACGTCAAAGTCATTTTTGTTCCATGGGAATGGAAGAGGAGCATTTTTTTATTTGAAAATTTTCATTATTTTGTTTAAGAAATATTCTACTATGAAAATCATCATGTATGTCAAAAAGATTGATATGAGAAGGCTCTGTGTGGACTTGACCAAGTTATTTAAGCACCTGTAAAATGAGGTTGATTATACTTGTCTCCCTAACTCATGATGTGGTGAAAATGTTAGGCGTGGCTGTTAAAAATACATGGTACAGGGTGTAGAATAATGTATATAGGGCCTTGTAGTGTAATTGCAAAAATTTAATGTTTAAATGTAATTTTAAACAGGGAATCAATTAATGTATCTAGTAGGGTCTCAAATTGTACAGGTGCTACAGGTGGTCAAATTGTACAGGTGGTCAAAACTTTTCACTCAAGTGTTTTTGTAGAAAAATGGCCTTTTTTCCAAAAACAGTTTTACATGATGTCTCAATATTAATGAAATGTTGTGTTTTATAATATTTTATATATTACATAAATATATAATACATAATTTTATATATAAAAATATATAATATAATTTGTGTTTTCCATGATAATATATATATTATTGATTCAGATTTAGAAAATTTGTATCACCTTAAAATTATTGAATATTTTCATTTATTTAAAGCCAATTTTTCAAGAAAAACATTTTTTTAATAAATGAAAAATTCAATAGTTCTTCAGAAACAGTTTTTATGCAAATTTCTAACATTTCAATAAACATTTATTAAAAATTATTAAAGTTTTGCAAAAATTGGCAAATGGGTCTATTCTGAATGTTGCAGTATGCAAACAACTTTGAAATTTCAAAATTTTTGCAAAAATTTTCTAAATTTTGAGAGCTCTAATTCAGGAAGATTTTTATTTGTGTAGAAATATTGTGATTTCATGGAAGTTTTTGTAAACTTGCCAAAAAATCTGCAAACTGCAGAGCAAAACTTTTTATAAAAAACACTTTTCAGCTCTATAGAATATACATTTTATAAGTTAAATATTTTATTTGTATTGAGCAAATGCATCAAACCCCCCCCCCAAAGAATGCTCTTTAAATCAGCCCATTTTACAATCATTTCAGTCTGATGCTCAACATTGAATTATATCTGTGCATATCTTTTCAGGAAGTGCACCTTCTTTCAGGTTTCAATATCAGCCAAAGTTACTATGAATCTCAAAGAAGAACTGGGCCAATGTAGGCCAATGGGTCTTCTTTACTTTCTTACCCCAGGTCTTGGGACTGTTTCTTAGATAGCTGTGGAAGGCAAAAATGCCTCCTCACTGTCCAATGAGTTTGGGGAACAATTGTTTATTCTCATCCCATGTGAAGTTGCTCGAGTGCTGGCAAGTTTGCCCTGCCCTCCCCTGATCCAATATGATATCTTTTGAAGGACTATCAATCTGCCAGCTAGCCCCTCATTTTACAGTGACATAACTGGGAAATGCTCATTTGATCCGGCTCTTGTCACTTATCTGGACTCTTAGCGAGTTCTGGCGCTATGACATTAAGATGGAATCCTAAAATAAATATATAAGCCCTTGTTACGACACACAAAATTAACTTAGTGTATTATCCTACAAAATAACCACTTATACTAAGTTTCCACATCTGTCTCATTATCACCATCAGAAACAGCAAATCAAAACTTCAAAGATATGGACATATGCAAATGCAACTGTCTCCAATTCAGCAAAGCATTTAAGCACATGATTAATTTTAAGTAAATGTTTAAGTCCATTTTCATTACTCCAGGTTTCAATCCTGAGAAGAGCGGAGTACCCTTACCTCCCATTATGAGGGCGCTCAGCACTTTGCAGGACTGACTCCCACCAAAGGACTTGAAGTCAAGACCAATTTTAGTCAAAGGTGTATATTCAGCTTCATGGCCCCCTGGTGTCTTTAGAAGGGAGATAGAAAAGCCTGTCATACCAACAGCTGCTAACATTATACCCCTACATAAATGCTACATAAGCACTATAGCCTAGTGAAAGATGGTTATTAGGGCCAAGATTTTTCAAAAATGAGTCCCTAAAATTAGGATACTAAATCCTTATGTAGGTGCTTGCGTAAGTGGCTTGCTTTTTCAAACACGCAACAGCTCCCACTTAGGGCTAAAAAACATCTAAAGTACAAAAATAACATGTTCCAGTCACTCTTAGGTGTAACATTAGTAAAGCCTGTCTTACTGTGACCTGCTACCTCCTTCACACGGTCTGTCAGTTTGTATGGGTGGTGTTGGCCTGGAGATACTTGACACTTTTCTTCCTTCCTTTATCGTTGCTGTGTTTAAAAAAAAAAAAAAAAAAAGAGGGGGGATAAACAAGCTATTTTCTGAGTTTGTTATCAGAGGAATCTGTGTTACTCTGGTCCAGTTCGTGTTCTTTTATACCAGTCTGTGGCAAAATAACTGAAGAATTAATTGACTAGCTTTTGGTCCCACACTTTTGAATAAGCTTCTATGTGGCTTCCACGGATATCATGGATATTTTCAAGGAAGGCAGATGTTTTTACTTTCGGTCTCACCCTTAGACTTGAGTAGATGCTTTCACTGGATTTCCTAAGAAATGTCACAAGCTATTTTAGCCCTAATAATTTTAATCCCTTTCTCTTTGAATTCTGGGCAATTATTCTTGCATCTCACTAACTTCATAGTATTACAATTGATTGTATGAGTAATTCAGATTATAGAATCATTTCACAAAATTCAGCTGACATTTTCTCTGTTTGTTATTATCATTGTTGCACATGAGGTAAGCCTTCGTTCCCTCCTTAAGCACTTCAAAGAAGTTAGGTACCGCTTCATGTTTATACTACAGTGTAATGTGCTAATCTCTTCATTCCATATTATTAGCAGTAAGTGGGCACAACACAGTGAAGTCTTCACCCTGAATTTGTTTCCTTTTATGAATTTAAGTTAAAATCTTAAGTGCAAATTTTCATTGCAATGTGCGTGGATTTAGCCCCACAAGTTACACTGATTAAAGGGAACCATGCAGCTAAATCCCTATACACCACATTGAAAACATTCCTTAATATTATTTTAATGAAGATTCTTTTATGAGTAAATTATTTCAGAGTAGCTGAGCAGTTGTTATTATCTCCCTCAGTTTATAGTGATTACCCACAGTGATTACATTGCAGCCTGTGCCTTTGCCATGTTGTTGTGAGGCATTTTATGACTATAAATGATTTTCATTGAGCTGCACAATTAAAGACCAGCCAGCTGAATAAGGCAGCAAAACTTAGTTTTGGCTGAAAGTTAGAGTTGCCTCTGAAAGCCTTTAATTTATGCACTGTCCTTTTTGTACAATCTTCAAGGTTTTTTTGAAATATGCCTAGTTTGTTCCTTAGGGGGTAATAGGTTTCTCTCTTTATTGAGATTCATCCACCTTGTTTGTGGCTTACATGTTTTTCAAGGTTGCATGGGTTAGTTAGGCTTATGCAAAATGCGGGAATACACCTTTAATGAACCTTGACACAATCAGTTTACCAGTTTTAGAGCAGTTATTTTAGCTTTGAACTTTGGGATCTCTCACTCAAACCCAGTACATGCTCTCTTTTCCGTTTCACAAAAATTCATTTGTTAACCCTTTCCCACCCCAAATATATACCTACCACTCTACCCACAAACAACATATCTTTTTCCAGGACCAAAACACTATTCTCACCTCTTTGTATCAGAACAATACAGCTCAGATAGCACTGCGTGGAGAGCTGCCTTTGGTTTTTGCTGAAAAAAGCTGACAGGATCTAAAAGTAGCAGCTGTAACTCCTATCTCTTTTGGTTACATTTAATATGTGATAAACTTTTGTTGACATCACTGGTTAAATAAAAATTGCTAATTAGAAGACAAGACTGTGATACCCTTGTTTACGCTAGGTGAAATTCTGTGCAGTGCCTCTTACAGAAGCACGGGAAGGTGGCTTAAGAGACTTAAGGGGGCTTAAGATACCTTCATGTTTGCACACTCCCCATTCTGGGCTGCTTCAGGGGTTATCTAAGTTAAGGCAACCTGTCTCAGGCTGTGATACATGTTATAACTCCAGCCCTAACATTGCCCTTCTCCCATCAGCATGTCTCTTATGCTAAAGGGCTTATGAGGCGATCCTTAGAAGGCAGACTGATAGCAGTCTTCCTCAGTTCCTCTACAAGGGGAATTCTTCCCTGATTACATTCAATGTTTTTTGGGCACCATTATGCTTCCTCAGCCCTTTGATGCAGTGCAGAAAGGGCCCAGGTCTGGGTCGAGAATATTACCCAGTCAGTATGTAGTACCTTATTCCTTGAGCAGCTCCCTTGACTTCAGTGAGGCTTCTCGATAAGTGTGATATACTCAATATAAGTAAAGGCGGCAGAATGTGGCCCACTGCAATCAAAAGGCTTTTGTGTGGCTGCCTGAGTTCCATCAAGAGTATAATTTTGTATAGATCTAGTGATTATGGAATTACCTTGGTAATCATGAAACTGTACAAGTGGCAGAATACCCTGTTCTACTGGATCTTTTTTGTTTCTTTGTTTGCTTCACTTCAGAAGATTTGGAAGACTCTATAGTAAGTGAGAACAGGGTTTTATAAAAATTCCTCTTGTGGCTCCACATGAACAACCCCTTTAAATGATGGGCTATCCCAATCACTCATATAATATTTTCTAAATACAGCTAGGCATTTGCTTTTGGGAGCACCTATACTGTGTTACACATAGGCAAATCAAGACAACTCTTTAGAGTATTTTTACTTTCCTTAATCTGTTGTTATGTAAGCAGTTTCTTTGAGAACATGTCCTAAAGGTAAAGAGGATTTGGCATGTGGATGTATGAAGACTGATTAACTTTTATTGACACTGGGCAATCTCACACATTTACTTCTTGCTGGTTGCTAATAAGGAGTTCATGTGATGTGTCACAGCCTATGACAATAGTAATGAGCACTAATCCAATTATATGCCCCCAATTGACTTTGAATTGTATTACCTAAAAGGCAGCAATCTCAAGATGCAGTGCTTCTATCAACTTTAAGAAATAAAAAGACTAGATTTTTTTTAAGTGAATGGAAATTTGTAGGTATGAATCTCATGCAGATTTCAACATGAAACAACAAGTATATGTTTCAATATATAATAGCCTAAGTTAAACAATACTTTAAAAAAGTGCTCTATAAATTAAGTAGATATTTCCAAAAGGCATTCTACATTATAAAATCTATGTTTCATTTATTCAAGTCAACCATGTATTAATGAACCTACTTTAAGTCTGATTTCACTAGCTGTATTAATTTCAGACCCTTTTGTCTCCTTTCTTTGGTTTCTCTATTGATTTCTGAAAAAGAGAATGATATTTGATTGGAATGAAATTGTATACTCCAGCCAATTTTGATATTTCATTTGTAAGTGACTTCATGTAATGTCCCACTCCTTTTGATCTAATAATGAAAATGTGTCAGAATATTCTCATTACAGAAGCATGGTAAAGCAGTCCAAGACTCCTGGGGACAGTAGGACTACAATATGTGAATGTAAAATGGTTAAGCTATGCTCCTGGTGGTTGGTAAATAGTGAACACTATACCTACTCTGTCCCTTCAGTTAGAACACAAATGAGAATATAGAGATAGTAAAAACTGTTAGAACTATTCTTTTAATTCAAAAGCATTGTTTTCTAATTCTAGGTTAAACACATCTTAGATACATATATAGTTTCCACATCCATCTATTTATCTATAAACTATATAATAAGAATGGTAAGGTTGCAGACTCAAGTATTTAAATATTAGGAAATGCAAGAATTCAGGTTGCTGGTGCTGGATTCATATATTCAAATGATGCCATTGATTTGCCTATCACTATTTCTTCATGCTTTAATTAACAGAGTGCAGTGGAGAAGAATCAAATGGAGGTTAACTGCTAGAAATTATGTCCAGGCTGGGAATGGTGCATAGAGAAGAAAGGAGAAACATGGCAGCATGCATGCCTGCCTGCCTGCCTGCATGCTTTCCTTCCTCCCCTTCCTCCCTCCTTGGCCATGCTGGAGTTTAGCTGTCTAGTCAAAATGGAAGGAGACACACTCATGGTGAGGGGCTTGAGATTAGTGGAGGGAAATAGCTTGTGTAGATAACTAGTTTCATTGGAATTCAAGGGAATAAACTAAGCATTTAGCAAGGTAAATCACTACTCCTTGAAACAGCAGAAACTCCATCTCTATGGCTTTTATTTAAGCCAAATATTAAAAATATATTGTTAGCAGCCAAAATGGAGAGGAGATGTGTACATGCAAAAGCAACACAAACTAGTGGATGGGGCTAGAAGAATAAAGTGAAAAAAAAAAGTTATCTTTGCAGAGTCCAATCTCCACAACGTTTCCCAGCCATCATACTCTCCACTGCAGACTATGCCTGCTGGAAGACATAATGTAGAATAGCAGTGAACCAAACCCCCTGGATATGGGCTCCCATTTCATTTCCTTTAAATACACAAAGGAAGTGATTTGACCCCTTATATCATTTATCTCATTAAGCTCAAGTTAAAGAAGATACAATTATTGCTTCTTCTAACTCAAATAACTTGAGCTACTGGAGCCTTAAAAGGAGGGCCAAGTTAATTCTAGCCATGTCTCATTTAAAATTGCCCATTTAAATATCTAGATCCCTTTCTAAATTTTTTAAATATTAAGAACAATCAAGCTAACAAAAGGAGAGAAAGGAAAAGGGATGAGAATTTATTTGTCCATATCAAACCTCAGTTATATCCATGACTCAAAAGAAGCATGGTAAAAAAATAGCTAGGCAACAGATAGTTGAACTTACACGTAATATAACAAAAAGGATAATGCCTGGAGCCATGACAACTTGTGTTATTATTTTGCTGAACAGTATACTTGTTACATAACTGAATATTTTATCAAACCAATTGCAAAAAACCTTTCACCTGAGTATCTCTGTTTGTGTCAGCGCTCATTATTATGGTTCTAACAGTATTTTAACATTTGGCATAAATATCCAGTCACACACTTACCAGTCACATGGTCATTATTATAACTCTGCTTGTAAACCTTTTTAGCCAGTGATCATGACTGAAGTAAAAATTACCAGAGCTCATTTGACTCATAACTGTGACTTTACTAATAGAATGTGCTGGGTTGCCAAATATGTGTTGATTTTATAATGCAATTACTTTGGGAATGTTAAGATAAGGCTTTTGAAATATTTAAAGTTGAATGTGAAATATGCCCTCGGTTTTCATACAACCTCAGCTAATGATTTAACAGATTTTCAGATACATGTTTGATTCAGTTATATTAGGCTATAAGATAGTATCATTCTCTCTCTTATAGACACACACCAAAACATGCACATCACATAATTTATGGAACTAAATGATACATTTGAGAGCCTCATGACAAATTGCATTTAACTTGAACAATTATCCTGTCACAAAATTGTTTTCTTGCCTCCCTCCCCCTTTAAACCAGCAGCATTCCCTCCAAACTACATTGACCCAAGGCCTGGACAGACAATATTCCATCTTTCACTCTGTAATGGCTAAATTCCAATGTCTTGTGTGACACTGCAGGGCTAGAAATGGGAGCTGTGTATGAATGAAAGGGGACATTCAAAGCTTTCATTTAGGATACATAACATTTCCTTGTATATAAACATAGGGCAAGTAGGCATAGCTCTTGTAAGGAGAGGCAAGCCTTTCTAATCTATTAATGTCATTTGTGCATGCCAACAAAGTCACAGATAAAGTGCAGTATCTAACACAGGGGATTTCTATATTGGAAGTCATCTTGACAAATAAAGAGGAACTGATCACAGAATTAAAAACTAATGGTAAATAACAGGCCGATATCAATGTTAGGATTCCTTTTCTTCCTAATATACTTGAACGTCTCCTTATTTTCCTTAACTCTGCTTGCTGTCCTTACGTCTTTCCTTACGTCCTTTTGCTTCCCTTATCAATTTTCATAATTCCTAGCTATTTATCAATATTTATTCCCTCTTCTCCCGTATATTATGTATTTTTTATAGTAATGAATATGAATAAAAGAGAAAATTGATTAGGGACGCAAAAGGACACAAGGAAAACTCTACAGCAAACAGAGTTAAGGAAAATAAGGAGGATTTCAAGTATATTAGGAATAAAAGGAATCAAACAAAGATATTGGCCTTTTATTAGATGGGAATGACATAATTATCAGTAATAATGCACAAAAGAAGTGTTCAATAAATATTTCTGTTCTGTATTTGGGGGAAAAAACAGATTATGTAGTCCTATCATATAACACTCTTTCAATTCCACTAATGTCTCAGGAGGATGTTAAAAAGTGGGTACATTTTTAAATAAAACATTTTTAAATCAGTGGGTCTGGATAACTTGAATCCAAAAGTTTTAAAAGAGCTGGCTGAGAATCTTGGTGGATTGTTAATGTTGTCTTTCATTAAGTCTTGGAAAACTGGGAAAACTTCCAGGACATTGGAAGAAAGCTAGTGTTGTGCCAATGTTTTAAAAAGGGTAAATGGAATAAACCCAGATAATTATAGGCCTATCAATCTGACATTGATCCCGGGTAAAATAATGAAATGGCTGATACAGGACTTGATTAATAAAGAATTAAAGGAAGGTAATGTAATTAATAAAAATAAATTTGGGCTTATAGAAAATGGATCCTGTTAAACTAACTTGGTATCTTTTTTGATGAAACTTACAAGTCTGGTTAATAAAGGTAATAGTGCTGATGGAACATATTTAGACTTATATAAGTCATTTGCCTTGGTATAACATAATATTTGCATTAAAAAACTAGTACAATATAAAATTAACATGTACTCATTAAATGGATTAAAACCTGGCTAACTGATAGGTTGATAGATTTAATTCTAAATGAGGAATAATCATCAAGCAGATGTTTTTCTGTGGGATCCCACAGGGATCAGTTTTTGGCTCTACACTATTTAACATTTTTATCAATGACCAGGAAGAAAACATTAAATCATTACTGATAAAGCTTGCAGATGACAAAAATTGGGGGAACTGGTAAATAATGAAGAGGACAGGTCACTGAGAGTAATTTGAATCACTTGGTAAGTTCGTCACAAGCAAACGATACAGCAGAAACTCAGAGTTATGAACACCAGAGTTACGAACTGACTGGTCAAACACACAGCGCATTTAGAACTGGAAGTATGCAATCAGTCAGCAGCAGAGACCAGAAAAAAAGCAAATACAGTACAATACTGTGTTAAACGTAAACTACTAAAAAAATAAAGGGAAAGCAGCATTTTTCTTCTGCATAGTAAAGTTTTAAAGCTGTATTAAGTCAATGTTCAGCTGTAATCTTTTGAAAGAACAACACAAACTTTTTGTTCAGAATTACAAACATTTCAGAGTTATGAACAGCCTTCATTCCTGAGGTGTGCGTAACTCTGAGGTTCTACTGTATGTGTTTTAGTATGGCTAAATATAGATGTATACGACTTAGGAACAAAGAATGTAGGCCATACTTATATGATGGGTGACTCTATCCTTGGAAGCAGTGACTCTGAAAAAGGTGTGTGACAAAAGGTGTGGCCAAAAAGGCCAAAGGTAACATGATCCTAGATGTATAAACAGGGAAATCTTGAGTAGGAATACAGAGGATATTTTACCTCTGTATTTGGAACTGCTGTGACCACTTCTGGAAATCTGTGTCCAGCTCTGGTGCCCACAATTCAAGAAGGATGTTGATAAATTGGAGAGAGTTCAGAGAAGAACTATGAGAATAATTAAAATATTTTAAAAAATGCCTTATAGTGATAAATTAAATAGATAGAACTCTTTTGGTCTAACAAAGAGAAGGTTAAAGGGTGACTTGCTTTCAGTCTACATATACCTACATAGGGAACAAATATTTAATAATGAGTCTTCTCTCTAACAGAGAACGGTACAACACAATCCAAGGCTGGAAGCTGAAAGTGGACTAATTTAGACTAGAAATAAGGCATATGTTTTTAAACAGTGAGTAATTAACCATTGGAACAGTCTATCAAAGGCTGTGGTGCATTCTGCATTATTGAAGATTTTTAAATCATGACTGGATGTCTTTCTAAAAAGATGTGCTCTAGGAACTATTTTGGATGAGTTCTATGACCTGTATTATATAGAAGTTCAGACATGATCACAATGGTCCCTTCTAGCCTTAGAATATATAAATCTATGAGAACTGGCCATCATAATTTATCTAGATTAAAAAAACAGTATCTAAAATTCCTTTAAAGAGGTTGTTAACAAAATCAAGTAATCATGGAATGAGAGGTACAGTATTGTAATGAATTACAAACTGGCTCAGAGACAAAAAACAGTGAGTAGGACTCAATAGTCAATATCCACTATGATAAAAAATATGAACAATAGGGTGCCACACAAATCCATATTAGAACTGAGGTTGTTGAGTGTATTAATGATCTAAAACCAGGAGTGAACAGGGAGGCCGAAAACATGCAGATAACACAAAATGATTGTTGGCAAAACTTGAGAAACCTGTAAGGAACTTCACAGGGACTGAAAGCTATGTGAATAATCCTCATGATAACCAATGGAATTCCATGGTAACAAATGCAAGGTTATGCACATTGGAAAGACAATTGCTGGGTTCTAAATTAATTAGAATCACTCGGGGACCAGATCTGTGTATCACTGTAGATAACTCAAAGAAAACCTCAATATGCAGCAGTAGCTAAAAAAAGCAAGCAAAATATTAGTGAAAATATTATAATACTATCCTTTTCTTTTTAAAGTTCCTATCATTTCCTATTATATATAATGATCCATTCTTCTCTGGAATTCTTTGTTCACTATTACTTTTTATCCTTGCTAATATTAATGTGGATAGCATTATTACTCATACATACTAAATACACGAATACTGGAAAAAAGGATCAGGTGTTTGTATATATACAAGCTAGTTCTTAAACCGTTTTGGAGAGACTAGTTTTACAGGGAATTATTTTTAAATGATTAAACATATCTGATTAGCTGGAGCTTCTACTATATTTCTGCATTGAAATTGCTCATGGACTTTGCAATTTTTTTTTAAAGGGAGATGTAAAATGTTACTTCCTAAGAGACAGATGGAAGCAGCAATCCCTCAAAATGTCAGTTTTATTTTGCCTCCCATTAAGTAGGGGTTTCTCTACCAGGACCTCTCTACACTGCTAATTGTGTGTGTACCTGTGTGTACACACAAGCACAAGCACACACACATGCACTAGTTTATCAAAGAAAGCATGATAAAACCAGTACCCAGTGTAACATTTTGAATAATCTAAGTCACTATTGAAAATGATACTTTGGCTTCTAAGTCACTGAAGTGCTTTTAAAAATGCTATCCTTTGTCTTCATTTCATATCGTTTAAGTTTGAATGCTGTGCGGATGGACTGAGGTTGCAGAAATTTGTTCTACCAAGTAAGTCCCAGAAATTCAGCAAGCAACAGCTGTATCAGCAGCAGCATTATATGTACATGTATATGTCACATATACACGACAAAAATGAGTTGGTGCTAATGGAAAAATAATAGTTATATAAGCTAAAGCCCACGAGCCACACTGTAAAATTTTCTCTCAGGCGGCAAAAGAGGTATTCACTTTATCACATGTAAAGGTTGCCACTCCCCCGTCCCCACAGGGTATGTATACACTTCAACCTCCCAGCCCCATAACAGCAAGTCTCAGAGCCCCCATCAAATGACTTGGGCTTGTGCTACTAAGCTAAATGTAGCAGAGTAGATATTCCCACTTGGCCTGGAGACCAGGCTCTGAAACTAGGTGGGGGGGAGGTCTTGGAAGTATTGACTAGTGTTAATGGTGTTTTATTGTCTTCTTTCCTCAGGTGCTAAATGCCAAGGAAGCAAGCGGGTTTGTGATCTCTCTTTCTAATCCTTGCTCCCTTCCCATTCTCTCAGAAAGGCAGCAGGGAGATGCCAGGTGTCACACATTGTTTTTGACATTCACGTGTTTGCTGACCCCAACCCTGACACACTTGTCCATAGTCCAGCTTGTCTAGCATGCCATACATGAAACAGAAGTGGACTCCATGTTCTAAATGTTAATGGGCTCTTAATAAGACAACTATTTACAGAGATTCTGTTCCTGCAGCTACTGCATACAAACTGAGTTCCAGCTGGCTCCCGCAAACTCTTCCCTCCTGCAACCTGCGTTCCTCCATCTAAATTCCAAGCAGGTTGCCACATTTCTGGAATCTCATGCATCCTGCATCATTGCAGGGACTGGAAAGACTTTATTCTGCAATGATTCCTCCTGGTCACCAAGGCTGCTGAGGAAAGCCAATGTCTCTCCTGTGTTCTCAGTACAACCCAGCCACATATCTCTCAACTGTGGTCACTATATATGGGACAAAATATGTGAGACCCCAAAAATTAGGGCTATAAAAATGACTCACAGGAAGCTTAAAATGCTGTGGGACTTGTTCATTTAGTGTTAATGACTCTTTCCACTGCTGCTTTGTGATTCTTCATTTCTGAGGTAAACCACTCAACAATAAAACTGAGGGGACTCCAAATCTGTGTGCAATGTAATGAACTTCAGGACTAAAAACTAATGAACTCCCTCAAACTGAGAGGCATGACTTACCCGAATAGTGCCATTGTGGTGGGTAGGGAGAAGCAGTGGTCACCAACTGCAATAATATAGAATCCTTTGGGGGGGGGGGGGGAGAGGTCAGGGGCTGAAAGAGGGACAAAAGAGAGGTGATGGGGGCATAATGGAAAGCAGAGGCACAATATGGGAAACTGTGACCCAAGAACCTTTTAATACCAACTGATAAGAGGGTGCAGAGGAGTCTCCTGATTTTGGTATGAACATTCTAGTTCACCAAAGACTGTCACATTGGTCATCAACATCATTGTGAAATAGATGTACAGGTATTATGGGAAGAGTTATGTATCTGTACCAGAAAAGTATGTTCTTAAACATGTAGGTTAAAAGCAGGTCACCAAAAGGTGACATGTCTTAGACATATTCCTCCAGACAGGATGGAGACCCATTTACATAAGAACTGAAATGTGAATGAATAGATGTTAAGTCAACAAAAAAGGAGCAGAGGACAAAAAAAAAAAAAAAGAAAAAGAAAAAGAAAACCAACAAAAATAAAACAAAGAACAAACCTCTCCCACCCCACATACACAAGCCACAGGGGTCTATTCAGTCTATAAGTAAAGACAATGAACTTTGGGGATACACCTAGGAGTCAAAGACAGCACCCTAGCATTCTGCACCTTGGAAGTAAATAGACAGCATATTTGTATTAATGAAAGTGGGGTCTGAGCCAGCTTTGGTTGAAAACATTGAAGAGGATTTTGGGAGAGAAAAGTCTTAAACAGGAGGTTATTCTGTTAGTTAACTTTAGTCTCTTCAGAGCATGTTATGATTTTGTTTTATATGTAACCATTTGTTTCCAATATCCTTACTCACTATCCCCTGAATCTCTAGTCTTTGAGAATAAACTTCTTCTTGTTTTCATTATAAATGTATCTCAGTGCTGTGCTGTTAAGCAAAGTGGTGCTCTTAAGTTGAATCTTACAAGCTGCATCTTACAAGCTGCTGTGGACTGTTCCTTCGGGAACAGCAGGCCTGATTATTTTGTGTTGAGTGGATAAGGGGCCGGACACTGCAGGGAAGGCTGAGTAGTCAGAGATTGATGTGTGCCTGTCACTATCTGTACGGAGAGAGTGAGGGCTCCAGAGGCCTGGAAGGTAGTGCTTATGATGCCAGAGGCTGATGGTTTCAGGAAGCTGAGCCACAACAGACACAGACAAGACTCTTTCATGCTAAAGGCAGGTAGTGGTGAGGTACCTCACAATCCTGGGTACCCTTGGGGAGCATCACGGAGGCTGCAACGGATGCCCAGCTATGTAGCTGGTCAAAAACTGTTAGTCACATAACTTAGTAAGTTAATAATTTCAAAAAAAAAAATTGAATAATGTATTCAGCAAATATTTATTGCATACTAAATCATACCTAATCAGAATCCTAACTATTGTATTCTGTCATTTACATCCTATTATTAATCAGACATTTCAGCCTGCATTCAGATAGGGAAACTTAAATAAAAATCTTTCATCCTTCCTCCTTTCATAGTCCCTGCTTATTTCTCTTTTAAGTCTTGTAAAAGCAAGATTTAGCTCATAAATATTAAAAATCAGTTTTGTATCCCACATTCCTTATTCTGATTCAGGCAGCAAATAGGTAAGTTAAAAAGTCTCCTTCATCATTTCTTTTATAAATATTCAACATTACAGCTAATAACATTTTGGTCTAACTCTCCTTTCAAGGCCCAATTAACTTAAGATGGTCACTTGAATTGTGTGGTCACCTTACAGCTCTGTTTTAAACGAGTTTATAAAGCTTGAACCAACTCCAATTGTCTGATTAATTAGTGACAATGAATACAAATCCACTTTAAACATCAAAAGTGACTCAATTGGAAGGGGCTTATACAAATATGTGGGAAATCTGTAATTTAAAATGGTAAAGCAATGCAATTTATAACACAAACATCTTTGTGTTTGTCTCATTAAATATTACAGAAAAATGTCTCTTTACAATTGTTTCTTTATATAAAAAAAAATTTGCTATAGTATAATTAATATAATGTAATTAATAGGATACATAAAGTCCCAGTATGGATATGCATACTAAAAATATTGAGAAAAATGTTCTGCATAACAATTTGCTCTATATTTAGTAAAATTTCATTAGTGCACATATGTGCCAGCTAAATAATCTGCATACGTAAAAGCCCCTAAGTAGTCATAAATATGATCGACCGTAATGCCTCTAGTGATTAAAAAAGAAAACTATATTAAAATAGCATTAAGAATTTGGCCTAATTCCACAGCAGTCAGGCAGTTCAGTGTTATAGTGAAATAGTCTCCTTTAAGTCGTTTCTAGGGTGCTGTAAATGTGCTGTCCAACAGGGAGCTTTGGAACAGGCATTGTTCTAAAATACTGTTCTTAGGCCTGGGTCCTTCAAACACTTGCAGCTTTATATTGATGGGACTACTCACATGCATAAAGTTACTCACATACGTAAGTGTTTGCAGGATGAGGGTCTTGGATTTTAAACACTTTGAGGCAAGGCTTGTGTTTTCATGTTTGTACAGAACCTAGCACAACGAGGCCAGGACTTGACCAGGGCCTCTGAATGCTTCCGTAATTAACATATTATATAATAATAATAATAATGACACTATAGACCTGACAATATCTATGCACATGTGAGTTAATTAAGGATGGAGGGGTAAATTCATCCCTGCACTGGCACCAGGGCTTGTGCATCTTCAATCCCAGTGCTGTGGGAGCCACTTAGGCCCAGGTGCAGCGTTGGGCTGCCCTGCTCCCTGCTACTCTAGCTTCTGAGAAGCTTGTGGCAGTGAGTGGTGATGGGGTTGCTGGGAGGAGAGCCTGTTTTTATGGGCTATGGCAGTGGCTGCTCCTGATTTTTAATTCTCTGGCTTGGGCCCATCTCTATCAGTAAGCATTCATGTCATTTTTATAGGCTAATAATTTACATTCTGCACATCTGTAATAAAGTTCCCCCTCTCTGTTGAACACCTTGGGGATGCTGTAGGAAGGTGCTGTGCCCTTCCCTGGAGTCTGGACCCAAGGAAGGGCCGCAGCGACCTGGCAGGACCAAAGCAGACCCAACAGCCAAGTCTGCCTCGCAACAGAAAAGTTGGGCTGTGATAGGGCCGGCAGTCCAGTCTGCCTGACAACCAAAAGGCCAGGCAGTGATAGGACCACCCGATCAGCCTAATCAGCCACAGCGGGGGCGGAGTCTTTCCCGGAAGGGGCAGTATAAAAGGCAGGCCCCAGGGCTCAGTAGAGAGGAGACTGTTGTTGGAGGCTGATGTGCTACCCTGCTGGCTGAGGCCCGAGCTGAGCCGACCTGACCCGACCCGACCCGACCCGACTCGACCTGACCCGACCCGACACCAGGGACGCCCGCCTCCCAGAGCAGAGACCCCCACCGTTCCCCAATCCTGCCTCAGGACCTGGAGACTGGGTAGCTAGACCAGGCCACAGAACCCCGGGACTGGACTGAGACCCCTGAGCAACCCGGATGGGAGATATTCCCCGAGGCCAGATGGGACCTGGACGAGCTGCCTGATGCTGAGCCCCCAGAGACGGGACAGGACCTGGACGAGCTGCCTGATGCTGAGCCCCCAGAGACGGGACGGGACCTGGACGAGCTGCCTGATGCCGAGCCTGCAGAGATGGGATGGGACCTGGACAAGCTACCTGATGCTCAGCTGTCCCATGAGCCCTATAACCTGGAGGAGCTGCCCCTCGCAGAGGAGCTCCCTGCCTTGCCACCTGTGGATGAGGAGGGACTGATGGGCCTACCCTGGATCGAGTACCCCAGTGACCCTGAGGACCCTGACGAGACAGGTACCTGGGGATATGGGGAGGAAGTGGCCCAGGGACAGCCATAGCCGTGGCTGAGACAGGGGCAAGACTCCATTGGCGTGTCGCGGCAGGAGCCCTGCCAACTCAGTGGCAATGCCTTTGCTGCTGCTAGGGCACTGGGCTAGGATGCAGTGGAGACGGATGGGCCTCCATCCCACTCCCCCCTTCCCTAGCCACCCCAGGAAAGCCTATTCCTCCGTACCACTACAGATAGCGGAGCCACTGCCCGCCTGCCCTGCCTAAGGGCCCGGACTACGACTCATTCGAAGATGCTGTTCCCCATTTAGGAAGGTGCTGTGGCCTTCCCCAGAGTCTGGACCCAAGGAAGGGCTGCAGCGTACTGGTTGGATATGATGGACCTTTAACAGATGCTTAAAACAGAAAGGATCAGGTGTTAGCCAAAAACCTTCGAATATTTCTCATACTCTGTATCTTCCTTCCAATCTAAAGGATATACTGGTATTGAAGACATTCCCAATTGAGAGAGAGATCAACATTTCTTTGGGAAAGTCTGGTACTGGGCTCTAAACAAGAAAGTGAGGGAAGGAAGGTCTTGATCATCTGCAGGTATCATTGCATTGAGTTTTTAAATACATTACATCTTTTAAAATTTCTTGGGCTTGACTCATCAGGAAGTTGTGTCAGATCTAGTTAATGTCACTTTGCATTCTGTGATGTGAAATGTTAACATAATCAGATATGCATCATATTGTTAGTGCAAATGGCAATTGGAAATAAAAAGTCATCCTTATATTAAAAACACATTATTAACTGAATTAAGGCAAAACAAAACTTCTATAGCCAATCCAAACCACCTGTAGCTAGTATGTACTTTTTTTGCACAATACATGCACATAAAAATGAGGTGCAAATCAGTGCCCTTGTGTATCTCTAATGAAGCAATGATAGTTTTGTGCTGTTTTACGAGGCAATAATCCAATTGTGGGCTGGATAAATTACAAGGCAAAATGCAAATAACTCAGGATTCCAAATAAAGCACTGAAGTTTTCCATTAGCACTATAATATGATGAGTGTTTTAAAGAAAGCCTTTAAAAAATAATGGTTAAAAAACAAGCAGTTACCCAGTGAGATAAGTGGTAGATCAAATGAAGAGACAGCTCAGTGGAGTAGGAAGAGGTACTTACACAAGGGTATGCAATAGTTTGTTGTTCCCAGAGTGGGTGAACAGTTGAAAGCTCATAGAGGATTATATAGGTCTAAAATCAACATGGTACTTGTTTTATTTCGTACTTTTTTAAATTTGTATCTGAGAAAGGGATGGACCTCTTCAAAATCTTAGCTCTGTACATCCCATGTAGTTAAAAGACAATTAACATTGTACAGTTAAATACATAAATTCTCTAGATCTCTTTGCATAGAGGAGGCAATACAGACAAAACATTCGAAAGTGGCCATATGTGGGTCCCTCCATTTTTGAGTATACATCCTGACACCCCATGGCCTGATTTTTCCAAATTGTTGAGAAGCTAAAAATCCACGTGAGTGTATGGGATCTGCAACTGCTCAGCTCATTTGAGAATCAAGCCCACAGTGTATCTAGTTGAGCACCTGAAATCTGAGGCATCCATATCAATGACCACATTGGAAGATGTGGCTGTTGCTATTTAGGTAAAGGAGCTGTCTTTAATATATTGCTATGTAAACCTATGGTGATGTGAAGCTTACACATCACAAAGTCCATGTCCTCAAGGAAAAGTATGATGTATTTGTTCTGAATGTCTAAAGATGAAAAGAATCCCAATGTGACCTCCTGTGTTTGTTTAGGTATTCATGAGGTTTGAATTTAGAGAGAGGTTTATTGAAACTTTCTATGATAAATGATATTTTATACTTACGTATCATTATTAAGCCAATAATCCCAAAGTGCTTAACAAAGTTGAGTATCATTAGCTAACTTTTACAGAAGGGGAATGGGAGGAATTAGAATTGGTCATAACATTCTTAATTAAATGCTTTTTGTCAAAAACTGCTATTGCATCTAAATCAAAATATTTCCTGAAGACATATCGATTTCAGTTAAGTTTTTGACATTAAGGTTCCTGAGGTCCAGAATGGATTCTCCAGAGAGAGACTTAGATCAAATACATGTTCTTTATGTCACAATTCCATTTCCAAAAATGTTTGAGAGGTTTAGTTTTCATTCTGCATTGGAATGAAAACAAAATTTCACAACCTCAAAAATTGTTGTGAAATGGAATTGTTCTCTGGACAGCACTTTTAGGAATAGTGAGGTGAAGTGGCTTTCTCAAGGTCACACAGTGAGTCCATAGCAGAGAGCTGGGGAATTTCCTTACAGTGAAATCACTTTGACTGGAAAACAATCTTCTGAGAAAAGTAAAAACCTAATAATTTCAGTAGCGGAATACAGCCTATAAAAACACTGGAGAATATTACAGTGATGAAAACAGCATAAGAATCTATATAGACTAAACTCAAATAGTATAGGGAACAATCCTGAACTGGCTGTTGGACAGACAAAGTGAACTAAAAACTCTCTTCCATATCTAATTTCTTATTATGAAAGCCTAGTAATGTTAAGGGTAAATGTTGACAATATTTCCATAAAGAGTATGTTTTTAAACAATAGGATAAGAATATTTACTACCAATGGAACTACTGAATAATACTCAAGGAAACTTTCTGGACATGCACTCAGACAGTTTCCAAACACCCACTTTAAAAGTACTGTATTTTAACTGTTAAACAAAACAAAAATCCAGCACTCTTTGACATTTATATTTACTTCTTCAAATTTCTATATTGTAACTGTAGATGCCAATCCTGTGCTCCAGTCACTTATCTCTTAAATTAAAGTCACACAATAATGTCAACAGACTGCCTATTAAATATATCTACCTCTGTCCACCCTTTCTTAATAGCATGAGAAAAGAGAGAAAACAGATGATCTTTGCAGTGTTCCCTGACAGTTAACAAATTTGGGCTCTGGCAGACAAAGGGGACAAAAGTTAATTCCAAAGCCAAGGATGGCTCACAGAAAAGACCCTGCAGCGGTTCGCTCTCACTTTTGTATTGAGGGACTAGCCACAAGACGCTCTACTCACTGCTAGGACACCTCCTTGTGGCCAGAGTTGGGGATTAGCTCTTTTCCTCCAGGTGAAGCCTAGGCAGTTAACTGGTCCACCGAGTCACCTTAACCCCTCAGGGGCTGGTGTGGGATGAACATCCCATCACAGGAATTCCAGCAGAAGTGCTTCTGCTGATCTCAGCTATGGTAGTACGTTATGGGCAAAGAAGTGGTCCCTCCGATAATCTGGTCCAGTTAAAGCTTTACAGGTTAAAACCTTTGGCATAGAAGGACTGTCTTACGCTGAAGGCATAGGACCCAGGACTCAGGAGATCTGAATTCAATTCACAGGGCTGCCACAGAATGGCTGTGTGACCTTAGCAAGTCTCTTCATCTACCCATCTCTTATCAGTTTTGCATGTACAAGTGAGACAATTACACATCCCTCTCTCACAGGGGTGTTGTGAGGATAAAATCTATTAATGATTGTGAGGCATTCAGATGATATGGTAATGTGGGCCAATACATACCTACGCAGATAGAACCAACTCCTCAAATTCCACTCTGAGATTATTGAAACATTTTGTTTAAAAATTGATAAAATAATGATTATAGAAACATGGTTTAGTACAAATTTACACGTCAATTACTTAAAAACACTAAGCCAGCCCATCACCCCAAAGTCCATGTACATAGAGTACCCTTCATAAACATTCCTCTTCCTTTGTGGAAGGCGATGCTGTCAGAGAGACTGCATAGGATGTTCCCTGGGTTCAAGATTCCATTTGGCGGAAGTAGGCAAACTGAAGAGGGGATGCACAACCTACCCTAATAGGTCCACAGTCCTCAAGGCAAATAGAGGAGACAACTCTAGTCTTCATTATTTTTTGTGAACCCTCACTACAGTTGAGTTCTCCTTTAAAGGAGTTACTGAGACACTGAATGTGGGAGCAATGTTGCCAGGGAACAGGATAGGTGAGGGGTACAAAGGATACTACTAGCCTTGACCTCAGGTGAACTCTGCGATTCTGTAGGGGGAGCCATTTCCTGGGTTTTTGGGGAGGCCCTGTGGAAAACTGCTCCTTTTACAACTCCATAGAAATCTCTGTGCAGAGAATCTTGTAGAGGTTTCCTCCCCTTTTGCTCCCTCCTGGGGTTTGTAATGAGTTATCCTATCTTTAAAAAATCTGGTGCAAACCTCCATCATGAAGCTGGAAATCAGAGATCCCATGCAAAATGTGTGAATAAAAAGGGAGTACTACTGTACCTAAGCATTTTTACACATTTGCCAGGAGAAAGGGAAACAAACAAGATAAGTGATTGTAAGTGAGGAAGAATATTTATTTAAAACATCTCTCCCTGGAATAGTCTTATGAGATACACATCTCATTTTTATGATGGTACTGGGGGGATATCAGTCACTCCGTGCTAATCATGCATATTTCAGTACAATGCTAAAACAATATAATGCAAAACACTCTTGTACGGGCATAACACTAACAGTTGGTGAGATATTTCTGACAACAGGAATGTAAACACTAAAAGAGACAAAGAGAAATGAGGGCGGAACTACATAGAAAAAAGGTTTGCAAAGCCAGTGAGGTACTATTTGAAAATGAAAATAGAGGAGGCTCAGACTACTTTGGGTGAACAGAAAATAAAAGAAAAGCTATGGTAATCATCTGCTCTAGATCCCCAGGACTGCAGGAGATGGAGAATTAAAATTCCAAGAGGAGGTCTAAGCCACATGATCTTGCTATCTGGGGAATTTAAGTTCACAGAAATCACTAGGGTGACCTATAAACCCTCCGACATATGGATTGCCTATTTGCAAGTGCAAATAGTGGGTTTTGTGCTGGCAAAACAGATGGTTGGGCAGAAACCTCAGGTGCATTGTTAACAACCAGTACTCCTTATGGAGAAGTTCTATAGAATTTAATAAAAATAATCACCTTTCTATAGATATTTTTGGAGAATCCTATAAAATGCAAAAAAATTCTATAGGAGGGCTAAAAATACAGAAACAATAAAAAAAAAACCTATAAAAGTATTAAAATTTTCTATCAAATTCTACGGGCCTAATCGTGCACTTGTAATGGGAGTTTAACCATTGACTTCAATGAGTGAAGGATTAAGTCTATAATAGGTTTTATAAAGTAATTTATTTCAAACCCTATGAAGTTTCTATAGAAGCTTATTGGTTTCATCTCCAGGTAATTCTATAGGTTTATAGAGTAATTTGGATGGAACCATATACAATTCCTATAACTATAGGGTTCCCTGCTATTAAGATCTATAGGACCACCCCAATGTGCAGAAAGAATAGCAAATATGGTAGGCGTCCAACTTCTCTTAACAAAGAAGTCTGTGGTGAACTTAAACACAAGAAAGAAGCTTGCAAGAAGTGTAAGCTTGGTCAGATGACTACGGAGGAGTATAAAAATACTGCTCGAACCTGCAGGAATGAAATCAGGAAAGCCAAAGCACAATTGGAGTTGCAGCTAGCAAGGGACGTGAAGGGGAACAAGAAGGGTTTCTACAGATATGTTACCAACAAGAGGAAGATTAGGGAAAGTGTGGGCCCTTACAAAATGGGGGAGGCAACCTAGTGACAGGGGATGTGGAGAAAGCTGAAGTACTCAATGCCTTTTTTTCCTCTGTCTTCACAGACAAGGTCAGCTCCCAGACTGCTGCACTGGGCGGCACAGAATGGGTAGGAGGTGAACTTCCCGCAGTGCTAAAGGAACAAGTCAAAGACTACTTAGAAAGATTGGACATACACAAGTCCATGGGGCCAGATGCAATACACCCGAGGGTGCTGAGGGAGTTGGCTGATGTGATTTCAGAGCCATTGGCTATTATCTTTGAAAGCTCGTGGCAACAGGGGGAGGTCCCTAAGGACTGGAAAAAAGCAAATATAGTGCCCATCTTCAAGAAAGGGAGGAAAGAGGATCCAGGGAACTACAGACCAGTCAGCCTCACTTCAATCCCTGGAAAAATCATGGAGCAGGTCCTTAAGGAATCCATTTTGAGGCACTTGGAAGAGAGGAAGGTGATCAGGAACAGTCAACATAGATTCACCAAGGGAAAGTCATGCCTGACCAACCTGATTGCTTTCTATGAAGAGGTGACTGGCTCTGTGGATGTGGGGAAAGCGGTGGACGTGATATACCTTGACTTTAGCAAAGCTTTTGATACAGTCTCTCACAGTATTCTTATCAGCAAGTTAAAGAAGTATGGGTTGATGAATGAACTATAAAATGGATAGAGAACTGGCTAGAGCATAGGGCTCAACGAGTAGTGATCAATGGCTCCATGTCTAGCTGGCAGCCGGTCACAAGCGGAGTGCCCCAGGGGTCGGTCCTGGGGCCGGTTTTGTTCAACATCTTCATTAATGATCTGGAGGATGGGGTAGATTGCACCCTCAACAAGTTTGCAGATAACACTAAGCTGCGGGGGAGTGGTAGATACCCCGGAAGGTAGGGATAGGATACAGAAGGACCTAAACAAACTGGAGGATTGGGCCAAAAGAAATCTGATGAGGTTCAACAAGGACAAGTGCAGAGTCCTGCACTTAGGATGGATGAATCCCATGCACAGCTACAGATTGGGGACCGACGAGCTAGGCAGCAGTTCTGCAGAAAAGGACCTTGGGGTAACAGTGGATAAGAAGCTGGATATGAGTCAGCAGTGTGCCCTGGTTGTCAAGAAGGCTAATAGCATATTGGGCTGCATTAGTAGGAGCATTACCAGTAGATTGCGGGAAGTGATTATTCCCCTCTTTTCTGCATTGGTGAGGCCGCATTTGGAGTGTTGTGTCCAGTTTTTGGCCCCCCACTACAAAATGGATGTGGACAAGTTGGAAAAAGTCTAGCAGAGGGCAACAAAAATGATTAGGGAGCTGGAGCACAAGACTTATGAGGAGAGGCTGAGGGAACTAGACTTGTTTAGTCTACAGAAGAGAAGAATGAGGGGGGATTTGATAGCAGCCTTTAACTACCTGAAAGTGGGTTCCAGGGCAGATAGAGCTAGGCTGTTCTCAGTGGTGGCAGATGAGAGAACAAGGAGCAATGGTCTCAAGTTGCAGTGGGGGAGGTCTAGTTTGGCCATTACGAAAAAGTTTTTCACTAGGAGGGTGGTGAAGCACTGGAATGGGTTACCTAGGGAGGTGGTGGAATCTCCATCTTTAGAGGTTTTTAAGATTCGGCTTGACAAAACCCTCGCTGGGATTATTAGCTGAGGTAAGTGCTGCTTTGAGCAGGGGGTTGGACTAGATGTCCTCCTGAGGTCCCTTTCAACTCTATGATTCTATGACTTTTCTATGACTTGTTATTACAATAGTAATAAAGGTTCTGTTATATATATATATCACATGTAAATCAGTAGCTTGTTCCTAATACAGTGTAAACACACACTGGATATTATTCAAAATACCTCCTTCCTGATTTTTGCCTTTGTTGTTACCGTAAAAAACAAATCTTAGCCTGAATTTTTTCTTGAGTTTGATCATTTCTAGTTTGTCTCCACAGGACCCTACTGTTTCGGACCCTAGTTTCCTGGATCTTAGAAAGACCCTTTTGTTTTGCTGAGTTGAGTAAATAAGACCCACCAGATTTGTCTGCCAGGATGAGTTAGAAGCAGCTCTCTCTGCATTTTTATGCAGAACCCTAGCACCTCATCCCATCAGAGCATCTATTGTCTGGAACATAAACATGACCCAGTGGTATGTGCATCAAACCACCTTTTGTAATTTGTTACAAGCCTTATAAACTACATGACATTTGTTTGTTCTCCAGTGCTAATAAGCATCTGTTATCAAAATTCCTTTACAGTTTAGTCACTTACCTACACATGCACGTAATATTTATTTAATCTTTATACCAAATAATTAGACAACAATCGAAAGTGGGGATATGTTCACAATTTCAATTTCACCACCCAACTTCTATTGCTTTAACTTTCATTAGCAATGTTTTTGACAGCTGCGACTGTACAAACTAGACACCTGACTGTGGGAGATACAGATGCCAAGTCCTAGAATCTGTTCTCCCAATAGAAGCAGCAGCATCTAAGTGTTTATGTGGAAGTGCAGTTTTGATTGTCCATATGCCCTTCCTGACTCACATTTTCTTTAATCACTTCTCATATAATTTCCTCAACTGATGAGGTATCTGGTTATAGGTATGTATTTTCCAAAGGCCTGCTATTAGTTGTTATGAAATCAATGAACAGGGTTTTTTTATTGTATAAAGTGATGTTTTCCAATGGACATATTTTCCTATGCTAATAGACAAGTTGATATAAAAGGCCACCTGTACTCTGCTAGACAGGTCGCTTACATTTCATGTCCAGAATTCTTTGTACATCTTAGTTTCCCTATGATGTAAAAAGAAAAATGAATCTCTGTTTGTGGGAAAGCATGCATTAAAGATTTCCCATGCTTATTTGAAGAGTTTCCTTTCTACTTCTCTTCATGCTAGGAACTGATTAGCAAGTAGCCCGGACACAGGCATATATCATGTGCCATGGCAATTATTTGGATCAATAGTATTGCAACTCACTGTTTACTAAAAACCCACCCAATGTTTGATTGGCACAACAGGAAGGGCAGCTTGCTAGTAAGCGAAATGGCAGCATTTCAGTACCCAGTTTAGTCAAACTGGGAAATTCGGTCACCTCCCCCCATTCCTGTAAAGTGAGAATGTGTCCAGTCTTAACTCTGTAGGATTGACTTTCCAAAAGCTAATTTTTTCTTAAAGGAAATAATTAAAATAAACACACAGCTCTCTCAGTACACTCAGGAAGCTAGCTGTGTATAAACAGATTATCTTTGATTTTGAGAACAGGTCATTTGTTTATTTGAGGGGAATAATGACACTGTCTTTCATAGGTTTGTTCTGCCATTTTAAATCCTGAGGGGAATACTCTGTTTCCCTCATTCAGAACAACCCATGTTCCCCCACCCCACCCCATATAAGGAGGGCTAACTGCGTGAGACTAACTGATTTTGAATCAATTGTAAAGAAACAAGATTAAGGTGTCTTTAAAACAAAAAAAGAATTTTAATATTCCCAAGACAGGGACTTACAGAAACATGACATAAACCTTAGACTTGTGACAGATATGGCAGTTTCCTGCAGCATCCTTGAAAACCCTTATTGAATTAAGCTTAAGTAGCTTTAGAGTCCACTACATTAAATGCAAAGATTATATATTATTGTGGACCTGGATGAGCAAAGGACAATACTGAACAATGTGGCAGACAAGAATGGTCTATTGGGACTAAGACTACATCTACACTACAGAATTTATAGCGGTGGCTGCTGTAGCGCTTGTGGTGGAGATGCTTTAAGCCAACAGGAGAGAGCTTGCCTGTTGGCTTAATAACGTCTGTCTCATGAGAGGCGGTAGCTGTCAGCAGGAGAAGGTCTATTGGACAAAATTATTTCTGTGCTCTCCATGCTCTTGATTGACAGCATGGTCTGGACAGCCTGTGGGGAAGAGTCAGGGGGTACATGTGTACCCTTTCATTCATTATCTCATCTCTAGCTCTTTTTTTTCCCCCTGGGGTATAGATAAGGCTAGGAAGCAGGTACTGAAATTGAGGGGATATCCAAGCAGTCAAGAAGACATCTCTCCTGCTACATTTCAAAGGGCTGATGTGATCATGAGGGCTGGCCATCTGTTTGCCTTTAACATTGTGTCTGGTGAGCACTTTGGGATGCCTCTGTAACAGAGCGGACTTAGAGGAGCTGTAGATCAGAGCTATCGGAAACATACACAGAACTCGCCAAACACCTCTGGGTATGGACAGAGTGGGCAGCACTGCCTGACAAACAGTTGTTATGGCTTTCCTGTAGACAAGGGAATGTTTGAAATTAAGGTCCTGGAAGTTTTGCCATTGCCTTCAGCTGAGCCACAATTTTATCCATACTGTTCACTGAGAGGCCCAGTTGACATAAATTCAGAGAAGGAGTATATTATTTTATATCTCTATTTACAAGAAGTTCTAAGGCCCATATCAAAATAATTATGCTTGAGACAAGCAAACTTAGCAACTCACCTGTTTCTGTTACAATTAAAATATTGTGAAGCAAGTAAGCATTTTCACTTCTGTGTACCTTAGAATGTGAATAACTGCTCTTGTAACCATAGTAAAAACTCTTGGGGACAATTCATAGGCCAAACACAGTTATCTTCAACTAAGTGTTTCTTTCCTTGATTTCCTGTTGTTTGGACATGTAAGAGCGCTCAGAAAAGCTTTGCTTGGGTCTATTTTTGGCCAGAAGATCTCCCGACAAGTAAACAGTGTATTTTTTTGCATTTCAGCTTACTTTATATCTAGTCATCCTGTCTCTCAGTCAGTATTGTTTACAATAGCAGCAGCTCTGAAAGGTCCCACTTTTAATTGAGACTTGATCTGGGATGTTTTTTAACACCATCTTTCACCATAGCAATGAGCCCAATAATCCTGGTGGAAAAAAAATGAAAAAACAAACAAAAGGAGCAAGAGTATCTCAGGACAGTGTTTATTTTCAAGATTGATCATGTGTAATCTGTCCTAAAAGAGGGCTATTTTTGAAAGAAAACTGGGCATTTTCAATTTTCAAGTGAAAATCTGCAAAATTAAACAACTCCCCCTCTCCCTCTAATGTTGGACTTCTTGTAGTTTTCTAATAAGAAATGTGAAAACAGCTAATCAAAAAGAGATTGAATTTTGCTTTGAATATTCTGTTCTGCACAACACTAGTACATGTGTTTATTATAAAGTACTTGATGGGGGGGGGGAGGAGGGGCATGAATTTAGGCAGGTCATCCAAAAGTACTGTTGTCACACCTCATTGTGTATTTTGTTCATTTATCAATTTTAGAACATTCTTTAGATCTTTAGAAATTATATAGGGGCTTTTTGGTATCTTTTTGCCTATGGAGCCAGGTAGTTAAACTGTATAACATTTAGAAGAACATTAAAATATGATTAATGTGTTATAAAACCTGTAAAAATTGCTTATATAGTTTTTTCTACAAGTTGTAATGTTAAATGTGCAATGTTTCATGAACTGATAAGAAATGGCTGTTGTATGTCTACACAGCCACACCAGAAAGCTAGAAATTTCAGCTTTGTTGCAGCATAAAGGAAACATTTCTAGCTAGGGTGGAACTTTTATTGATCCATGAGTACGTACTGTGGAACTGTAAAATCTGTTTTTTATCTCAGCCACATTTGATGGGGAGGGTCTTTTATTTATTTGTTTGCTTGTTGTAAAATTACAAAAAAAATAAAAATAAAAAAAGAATTTGTGTACGTTTGTGTGATGCTGTATAAAAATGACTAGTTACACTAATAGAGTTACTGTTACAAAGTTGTAATAAATCTTGTACAAAGTAGGTCATGTAAGGTATTAGTGGAAAAGCTACAGTCTGCTAAGTATGATAATACTGTTTATATGCATGTATCAAATCTGTATTTGGACTTATGAATATTTGCTATGTACCTATATCTTAAATATGTGTTGTATTCCTGGGTCACACCCTCAGAGAGATTTACATCAGGGCTAGCCAGCTATGTGTTGATAGCCCATTAAGGACACTCCACTCTCACAATGGTCCATTGAAGAAACTCATCTGACCCTGTAGGTCTTCCTGCAGATGCCGCAGACATCAAAGAGCTAATGGCCAACACCTGTGATTCAGCAAAATATGTAGAGGCATGTGATCTGCTCATGTGACCTTGGACTCCATCTTGAGCCACTAATATTCCAAGCACATGGGCTGTGGGCTTTTTCGGGGGATAGTAAATTTCCATGCACGTGGCAGATGCTATAAATTGCAGTTGGAACATCGCCATTTTGCCTTTTTCCTGTTCTAATTCTCTGGATTGTGGATTTACACCTAAAAAGAGCATCTTAAACTATAGACTGAGGACCTTCCAATCTTTTGGAGGTTACCAGAGACATTTTCAAGCCAGCAGTCTATTCCATCACGGTTACAAACTTGATATAAGAACTTTCAATCATTTGTATGTATATGAACAATTAACCATTTTTAACTCTCTTCTTTTCTTAATAAATCTTTATTTAGTTTAGTAAAGATTGGTTGGTAGTGTGATATCTGGGTAAGATCTGAAATATAGATTGACCTGGGAATTGACCTGTCTGATCCTTTGGGATTAGTAAGAACCTCACATATGGTGAAATGGTTTCAGTAACCACTCACTATATTAGACTTGGTTGTCCGGATGGGAACCAAGGGCTGGAATGTCTAAAGGGGACTGGGTTTGGCTTCTTGTTAACCAGTGTTGTACTGTAGAAGCCCTTTTCTTACTGGCTTGGTGAATTTAATTGTAGAATAATCATCAGTTTTGGGGATTATCTGCCCTATTTCTTGCACTCTGCCCTGAATGTTCCCTTAGTATGATCCATCTCAGGCACCCGATCACAGTCTGAAAGTTGCACAGAGGTTTGGAATGTTAGGCGCCATGTTGGCCCAAAGTGCAAGCAAGAGGAAGGAGCAACAGGCAGCTATGCCATTGTTGCTAATTACTGCAGGTTCAGGGCATTTTGAGGCATGCCATAAATTTTTGTTTTCCAATTTGAATGCTAATCAAAAGTGTCAGATAAATGAAATCTACTCCAAGGTGCTGCAGTTTATTTCATGATTTTGTACCTATTTGCAGAACTAAAGGAATATATGTATATTATGGTTACATAAACGTCATACATGAATACCACCTTCATGTGTTTACACTATGTGAAAGACTAAGGAAAGAAAGGAAATGCTAGTGTTTGCAGATTATGATATTACACTGAAAGCTGACTTCCCTTTTCCTGTGATAAACCTACACAGCAACAAGAATCAAGATAGAGCAGGTGATTTATGCAGCTGTTACAGCAGTGCTTCCATCACATTTATTCCTCATTTTACAGCAATTCACATGTGGATAACATTGAGATTTACATGCTGAACTGCCATTCTTTTCAGGATTTTTTTTGACTTATGAATATCTAATATGAATTGAAGACCTTTCAAAAAATGTAATTATTTTTTCTGCCAAATGATAGACTAAGTGGACAGTATCTTGTTACAAAGTTGCTATGTCCATTCAAATAGCCTCTTTTAACTGCTTCAAATAATTTGTGTTTGCTTCAAATTTTGGCACGCAGTGATTCTGGGAAAATAAAAAATGTGAAAAATGAAAGGAACCTTAGAAACAAAGCAGTTAGGATTGCTAATCATTAGAATGAGGTAGTTATAGTAGTTATTCTGGCATAGTTATTGTGACTGTTTCACTGAACATTTAAAGTGATAAAAATACAGAAGATGTTTTTGTTAAAATATTATATACATGCTCCAGTCCCAACCCGGCACACCTGACTCATGGCTATCATTCCAAAGAAATAAATGAGCTACTCCTATGAATAAGACAAGCGGCATTTGACCACATATACAAGGCTATGTTGTTTAATGTGTTGCTTTTTAAATTACTTTAAATATGCTTTCAGGAAGTTTGGAGGAATAGATTCTGAGTCCCTCCATGTCCAGGCAATTGTGTGTGGTTGTTGGCTATCTTCATAGCTAGTGTAAATCAGCATAGCTCCATTGCTTTCAGTGGATTTGTATTGATTTACACTGTACGATAATGTGGTCCAAGGCCCTTTGTAGGATAAAAAAAGTCACTCGGTGACCTAAGCAAATATAAATTGGGAGAAATGGAGAGGTCGATGGAACTGTATCATCTATTTTCAGTGATCATTGCCTTCAGTACAATTCTAAAGTCAAAATCTAGCTGCCAAATTTCAAACTTCTCACCACTGACCTTTAGTCATTTATCATGGACACTTAAGCTGCACCTGGGCTAGAATTATGAGTTTTGAGGTTAAATTGTGCATTCTGAGGCAATAGTTCCTTCACTGTTTCTAGGAAGATTTGGAATCAGTAGCTAAGATAAGTCATGATATGGATAATATGAAAATTACAACTAAATAGGTGAGTACTCAAAGGAAAAACATTATTTTATTGCCAACTGAAAATTGCATGGTGTAACTGCCCAGTGCTGTACAGAGGACCAATGTTCCTCTTCTTGAGAAATTATTTATATTGAGTATGCAATTCTCAGTTTAACTAAATATCAGAGTGGTTAGAGTACTGTTCCATTAAGTAGGAGCAATGCAGACTTTGATGTGAATATGCTTCTCATTGCTGTTACTAGAATTAGAACAGTCCACTCATTGAATTGGGTCTCACATCAGCCATTGAGGCAAATATGTATTCTTCCCCTTTTACAGATGGGAAAATAAAGATAAAGAGAACAAGTACCTCATCCAAATCTCCTTAGAGCCAATTACTTCAATGGTTTTGAATTAGGTCCAAGTGACTTAATTAAGGCCTCACAGGAAGGCTGTAGCAAAACAGAGAACAAAATACAGGGCTCAATTCTCAATCCTGTACTACAACCTAAAGACCCTTCCTTTCCTTTTGTTATTGCCATGTTTATACTAATAATAGAACAAAACTCAATGCCTGCACAAGAATAAGATACAGCTGCAGTGAGACACTGGTAAGTGGGTGGTCTATAATGATCAAGTTAAAGCTATTTGAAGAGTTTAATGCTGAGAAAAGCTGGCAAAAAAGAGACAAGAAGAAACCCAGACAATAGCAACATACCAATGCAATGTTCTAATAATTGTCATTGTTATAACAAACCATTGCAATAAGTCCAGAAATCTATTCCTGGTAACACTGTAGACAAAAAAAGTTGCTGTTTGGACTATACAAAGATTAGGTTGATGGAAGAATTGTGAAAAGACATGTTTTGGTATTCAAGCACATAGTGTACAGAAAGTTTAACTTTGTCAGTACCCCAGCTAAAAAAAGTGTCTCATATCACACAGATAGTTTTTTTGGTCCAACAAAATCAGGAGTTGAATATAGAATTAATTTTTCATATATTAGAATTAGCTATTTCTCCCTAGCCCTCCAACAAAGATGAAATGATACTGGGTTTCAGCAGCAGAGTCTCCCTTCCTCAACAGTACAACTTCCTGTGGAGAAGTTAAAGGGCAAGAAAACTCATTCAGTTTCCATTGGCAAAGTTTCTTCTACATTGTTGCAGGGGGGTGCCCCCACCTTTACAAGGCACTTTGGGTCCATCCTAAACCCTATAGATTCCCTAGTATCCTCAGAAGATCAGAGCCATCTAAGCAGAGGTGTCCATCATTTCCTGCTGTCCTTGGTTCTCTGGTAACACAGTTTCACTATCAAGGAGTACCCTAACTACAGCTCCCAGGGATCATCTTTAAATGGGAGGTTCCCCACCATGAAGGGGCTCCAAGGAAAGATAATACAACACTAGGCTATGTTATTTTTCCCAGGTCATTTCTATGGGGTTGGTGGGGAGACATTTTGTTTCTGCAAGCCCAGCACAAACACTCAGCCCTGCTCCCTGTGAAAAGCACTCTATGAAGGACTGGATTGTGTGGGAGAAACAGCTGATGTTGCCCTCTTCCCAGGCAGAAAAGTTGAGATCTTGTTCCTACATGCATAAATGCAAAAAGGACTGGTTATGCTAAATGTAGATTACTTCCGAGAGATGTTCATGCATACATGCTCACTGAAAGGCAAAGACAATATAGTAATTGAACATGGACACTGAGCAAAGACTGAAAGCCCACATTAAAGGGCCCACATCTTCCAAACACTGGCACAACACTCTGAAGAACTCTGACTAAGACTACATTTCCTTATGTGAGCAGGAGTGAAATAGGCCCATTGTCTCTCTCTCTCTTAGGTACTTATATGACCCTCCCATCACCTTAGTATCTGAACTCCTCACAACCTTTAAAAATTTATCCTCACAACACTTCTGTGAGGTAAGGAAACACATTGACACTCCATTTTACAGATAAAAAACTGATTCACAGAGAGACTAAGAGTGGATTTATCTGCTTTCATATTATTATAAAGTATAGTGTTTTATGATTTTTTAAATTGTTTATTCCATTCCTGGCATGTGTAAAATTTGGTTTATGAAATTTCCAATAAAAGAAGACAAAATATAAATAAATCTCATATAAGATATGAATAAGGCTTTTGTGCTCAGGTTTCTCCCCAGTTAAATAACACTAGAAAAAATCGGCAGAGTTAAACTGTTATATTACTTGTACTGAGTTAGATACAGAAAAGTTCATGCACTTTTACAGTACTATATAAGCTCCTTCATAACATGTTTAAGTTTTTCATGTAAAGCCCCTCTTGGTTTGAATTCCTGAATGACTAGATTTACTTACTCTTTAAAATGACAGATTTTGCAGTGTGTTATCTAGTGCTTTTTCCATAGCTTAATTTAAGGAATAGCTCATTAAAATTTGAAGGGTTTAGCTCTCTTGAGTGATATGTGGATCAAATTCATCTTACATAGTTTGAGGAAAACTAGAAAATAATAAATCAATCTCAAACCTAGCCTACAACTGCTTTTCAGAGTGCATGAGCAATATTTTCCCCATTTCCTTTCACTGTTGTTATTTCTTATGTGATAATCCAAGTTTCAATGAACCATAATAAAACAACAGATAAAATTGGACCAAAGATGCTGAGAGAAGGAAAAAGGAACATATTTCTCATGATTTTTGTTATTGTAGAGATGATTGACTTAATGCATGAGGTTACATGAGCTATATGCCTCTGCCTATAATATTTCCACTTGTTTCCCTACCCCCAAACACAACTTCAACACATAATAAAACATGTAAGTAATTCAATAGGCAGAAACAGTGTATTTATCTATTTAGTTTTAACAACACACAGTTATTTCCTTTTTTAAAAAGAAATCTATGTTTTGTCATTATTAAGTTTAACATTTTTTCCCCCCAGGGTTTTGATGGTTGAAACTCCTGTTGATTTCCATAAACTTCCAATGCTAATTAGGAAAACATTGTAGGTGTCATGTTAATATTAGTATATAATTTAAAATATTTTATTTTTTACTAATACATCTTATTCCTCAGAAGACCTCCCTTGATTGAATACCTACCTGTTTTTTTTTGCCATTATGTAGTTTACCGCTGAACATGATTTTAAAAAGATTTGCCTTGAGCAAATTAGCAGTCAAGTGAAGACAAAAATGATCTGTACCACATCTCAAATAGCGTCGAGTCGACACTGAATAACTCTGTCTGTTCTGATATAATGATCGTTTTGCAGGGCTTAAAAACTCTGTAACTGAAACCCTTCACAATGGCTCAGTAGTCTCACTTACAAATCTTGCTACCTTAGTAAGGCTGCTATTCACATTCCCAGGGCTGCTGGAGAAGAAAGGGATGGAGGGAATATTTGTGTTTCAAAGCCAGAAAAAGGATTTAGAAAGGCTGTTCGCTGCTCAGCCAGCATCTTGCAAAGTTTATGGGCAGAATAAGCTGGGCTCTTTCTATTATAGGTGCTAAATCTGCCAGTATGATTAATTCTTGTAGCTGACACTACTGTGCACACTGGTTTCAGCACCAATACTTTGGAGCCAAATGGAATTCTAGGCACCACTACTGTAAATGCTGTTTTGAGTTCAAGACCTAAGTAGCCAAAAGGAGATTTATTCTATTTTCTGCCAACGACCTAAAATTAAAAAAATAATCCTTGTGAAATATTGCAGACTAAATTTAAAATAGCAAGTTGACCGTCCCCCAGCATCTAAAGTAATGTGTATATTATAGCACTGACTAATCACTGGATAACAAATGGCCATCTTTGATGTTAGATACTGTATGCCTTTGTTTCTGTGAAGATTGACAGCTCCCTCTGCTGTTTCACATTGTAAGGTGCTATGAAGAAAGTCTCATACTTTATGTAATTTTCCTGCATACAGTGCTGTATTCTCAGAGTTTATCAATTAATGGCCATCAAACTGGCACGCTTTCAAACACTGTATGGAATTCAGATGCCTGATGGCACCATCAGGACTCCTGCTTAGAAGACTGATCTACTTCAAAACAGAGCTTGATACTGTTATTAAAGCAAGGCATGAAACTCAAACCCTTTCTCAGAAGCTTTCTATTTCTGTGTGTACCCGTCTGGTCTTTTTACAACAGATGCAGGATTACGAAAGCACTACTGCCTGGCAATAGGCTCTTGTGACTTGAGGATCTGATTTTACAATGTTGCATACATATTTTTTTCATAAAGACTGCAATTCTGCCCCTCACTCTGTTCCTATCCAGAAATACATTCTTTCTCTGGCTCTAAATTTCACATAATCTATTCTATATTTTTTATTTTAACATTTACTAGTGCATGTAGTTAATTAGGTATAGAAAAGTGTTTCTTTCCCTCAATTTTCTAGAATTATGTTTTGCGCTCATTCTTTGTGATACAATATATGTGCTCTGAAGTTAAAAAACTGATGTCCAAATACAGACAAAAAAGAAAGTGACTTTAATATACTCATGGAAATATAGGATTTGAAGGTACCATGAGAGATCATCTAGTCCATCTCCCTGCACTGAGGCAGGACCAAGTATACCTAGAAGCAAAGGAGAAGCTTTATTTCTATTGTCCGTGTGACCATGTTACATAGCTGGTTGGAACTGACAGTAAATGATATATTAGATTGTAAGCTCTTCAGGGCAGGGATTGTGTGTGTGTGTGTTTGTTCAGCACCCACTACAATGGGGACACAATCCTTTGAGCACTAATCTAATTTTTATATATAATTGAAATTCAGTAGCATTAGATAATTAAGGAGCATCCTACTGGCAATAGCTAAACTTATTGGAACCACAGGTTTACATCCCAGCAGGGTCAACTCAACTTTTCATCCTTCCCAGGCAGAAAAATTAAGCACTAGGTATCAGATCCTTCGTATGAGAACTTAAAAACCAAGGTCCTGTCTGTTATAAGTGGACACTAAAGACCATAGGTCACTCTTTATAAGAACAGGAGTTTGTCCCAGGGTCCTTGGCCAAAATTTACTCTCCCTGCACACTGTTTTATAAAGTATTGTATGCAAGTCGGTTGTTGTTCTCTACCTGAGAAAGGGAACTGCCTTGCGGTGGCACTGTATGGACCATATAGAAATTGTAGGGCTCTGAGTGATTATTTAGGATGAAAGGCATTAAAATAAATGTATAGGATACTATACCTAGGAAATAGTTAGAAGACACTGCTTTCTTGCCTCAGCATATTATGGAACCAGCTCCACCCCTATGTAGTACCCTCAGTTATTATGTTTCCAATCCAGAGCTATTACTCACTAGATCATTGTCCAAAGCCACTTAGTGTGGCAGCTGAACTGTGATAGGTCACTCAAACATTTTCTCATTGGGTTTTCCTTCTCAGGGATGTAACCTCTAGCTGAGCATGTTGAGATCCAGTAACTCCACACTTTCATTTCAACCATAGTCACCTACACTCAGATCAAAGCACATGACAGAAATGCACTTGCTAGCTCCCCAGAGGGTAAGACACTACACTAGTTTTCTAGCTGTGATCCACTTCAAATAGCTTCACTATAACAATTAAATGCTAAATATCTTTAAGATTTATCTGCTAGCCCTAGAGATTACTGCTTTTGAAGGATCTTTATGGGTAAGCTCTGTAATATAGTATTTAACACAGCTATTTTTCCAAGCAGGGACTCCCATCCTCACGGCCTCTCAGTAATGGTCTATCAGAAACGTCAAGCTAGCTCTCATCTCTAGTACAATCTTCCCCTCTCTCTTTGAAGGGAAGGGAGATCAGTGAAAGCATCAAACCTCTGTTATTTGCACTCTAAAAAGAGGAGTTATTATATTTCTCATTAAACTAAACCAAAACTGCCTTAATGAAAACAGAATTTATTTTGCTTTGCCACTGTCTCTGAATTGTATAAGCTTATGAACTGGTTCTGACTCTTGGGGACAAATTTACCCTTATAAATAGCTTTAACTGGTTTCTGCATATGTTTAAAAAAACTACATTAACTAACAGTAGTTGCAGCTGCATTCCCAGCAGAACGATTAGCTGCCTTGCTTTTCAACAGGGATTGTTAGTTTCATGAAACATTACCTTCAATGCTTTGTTTCTGTATCAATACACCAATGTACATGGACAGTCACTCATAGAAGTTCCTTCTCTTCTGGTGGTGTTGAATACATTTCCTTTCATATGTCAATGTTTTGCAGACATAACACACATAGAACTATAGTGTATAAAAAACTGTGCTTTGGCTTATTGAAGAATCAGCTCCTGATCCAATTAAAATGACATGTTCCATATCCAAGGAAGCTGATCAGAAGCTATGTCAGGAATACATGCTGTAAATATGACTTTCTGGATCACTGTCTTCTCTAAATGTTAATTGATAATGTAATAAATGGCTGCTACGGTATTATGGTTTATACTAGACTTTATTATTCATTTGTGATATCTGTGGTATAGTGATCCTGAGCTGTCTATCTCCTTGAAATGAAAGGAAGACACGCACAGATCTCTTTCTCTCTGTATCTCCCATGAATACAAATTTTACACCACATGACAATTTTGCATAGTTTTCTTTTTATTATCTCTTCCTGGGATTACACACAATAAATTATAAATTTCCATTAGACTAGACAAGATGTTAAGTAGTGCTGCTACTTATATATTTTATATAAATGATACTGAGGGGCCCTAAACCATAAAAGTGGCAGGATTACATCTGTCAGGTGCACCTTTATTCCTGTATCCCAAAAGGTATCATTGTGTTGTGAACTGAATGCCTGGTTTTGTTTTCTGCACTTTTGTGATATTAATTTATAAATATTTTTATACAACCTATGCCCCCCATCTTTTCCCCCTTTCAAAATTATAATCAGTTATTCCAGACAATCTCATTTTTTCTCCGTATATGCTATCATATAATCAAATTAGCTTGAGCTGTTCATTGCCTTATTAATTGTAAGTAGTCATTTTTCAAGTAGGCACTGTTTTCAATCCCTTTCTTCTCAGAAGTATCTTCATAAAGTACCGAATCTACTCATGTTGTTTTTCTCATCAGCCTTTAGTTTATCATTATTGCTGTGCCACTATTACATGATAATCTTTATTTCTCTTACACATTGTGACTCCCATCAAGCCTTAGGGTCAGGATAAACAACCCATTAATCATGCTCTTACCAGCTCCTATTAAATCCTCTGTAATTTGGATCTGCTTCAATTATATTTGTTTTGTAAATGTGAGAGAGCAATTATACATGCATAATCCTGCAACCCTTTGCAGCTCTTTATTATCATTAATTTATTTGAAATCATGTTGCATTTGAGACCGCCAACAGAGACACAATATAAAAACAAATGGTGATGCTTGAACTGGCATAGCATTAATGTTTGAGTTCTCATAATTTTCTTCTATTTTAAAAGTATAAAGTTAAATAATGTGACAGCTGTAGGAATATAAGCCCCTTCCTCTGCTCTCTTCTTAAATTCTGGGGATCTTTTCTACTCCTGGTCTTCCCTTCATGATAACCCTCTGTGTGTGGATGTCTTCCCAGAACATCTAGAAGCATCTCCAAACACCATCCCCCCTTCCCTTCTCCCTTCTGAAGAGTTCAATTGAAGAGTATGTGGGCCTAGGACGGGTTTGGTGTATTACAGCATCATTCCCTATGCTACTATCAGATGTCCCCACTGAAACTGGGCAAAGCTGTATTAGCACTCTTGGGATCCACTCTACAACTAATGCTGTGTCTCAGAGGACTCAAGACAATGGCAGCAAGCTTCCTACAGGAAAAGTGCTTCCAGGAAGAGGGGGAACATCTCAGCAAGAGAGTTCCTTGCTTCAAAGGAGGTCCTTCCCCATGAACTCCTGCCCTCTTGTAGCTGGGAGGGGATGTGGCCTCTCCCACCTGATAGGACAGTGCAGAGAACACTCCTCAGAGGGAATCTCTAAGTTCTACCAGTCAAAGTCACACACCCTATGCACTAGGATGCTTGGGAAGGACTTATACAATCACTTGCTGGAGCTCCCTGTTGTGTGGAGTTCTCTATAGCCCACAAGCAAAGTCACTGCCTAAATGACATGATTTATTTGTTAGAGGTTTCTTTCTGAACAAAAAGAGCTTGTGTGGAGGCTATGATTTGTAATACTCACTAGTTACATCATAGGAAAGAATTGTAGGATTTATTGCTTATGTGGCGTTATAATAAACTTATTTCCAGCAAAAGCTACAAAGGGAAATTGTTTTGCCTTAAATTTCCTACAACAATATAATACATTTCCAATGGACAATAATTTTTATATTAGTTTAGAAATGCAGAACAAGTTTGGTTAATTTTACCAAAGATTCCTTTCCTCCCCCCCCCCACTGATGGGATACAATTTTGTACAGAATACAGTCTGACTCACAAACTAGAACCAGCTTTTGGGATGAGAGTGAGAGGGAGGGTATGGGTTGTCAGATGGTATTCTCTGATTTTCTCCTTTTGAATCTGTTCAAATGTCCATTGAAATCAATGAAAATCCTTCCATTGATTTCAGTGGGCTTTGGATCAGGTCCTTTATTTCTTTTCTACTTCAAAAAGGCCTTCTCTGAGGAACATACTAATGCTGCTTCATAAATTGGCCAGAGAAGTTCAGTCATCAGTGACATGTGGCATACCCACTTCACCACCACCTTCTGGTGCACCCTGGAAGAAGCTGTTATAGCTTCTTCCTATATGAAGACATCTCCCAGTTTTTCTAAAATTGCTGACCCTGATATAAAAGCACTTGGTGATTCCTCTCAATTCTAGCAAAAGAAAAATTAGTAATTTGCATTAATTAATTAATTAAAATTACTAATTTGCATTAATCTAATTAATTAATAAATTGCATTACTGTTTATAAATTCAATACACTAAGCAATACTTAATGATACAAATAAGGTCTTAGTGATGGCCCTGAAGAGAACCCTGGAACAACCCTACCATAACCTTTCATATCTCTCTTTGTTACTTTGCAAGTAGGAGTAGCTTTCAAAATTTCTATAAAAATGTGAATTTTGCAGCTTGGGCTCATTTTTTCTGATATTGATTATATTTGCAGTAATATTTTGTATTTTTAAAAAAGACAGAATCTCACTTTAACTATTAAAAGTGAAATATTTCAAACTGAAAATGTTAAGTCCTCTTAGAGATGGGAGACATCCCATTGTAGACAAATGCAACAGTCACCAGCTACTGGAAAGCTGGTGCAGAAGTAAATACAGCCAGGCAGGGAGAAATGTATGAAAGAGCTACGCCTACAGTTGCTGAAAAAAATTAACAGGGCTGGTCTTGTGGTTAAGATACTGAACTGGTGTCTGATTTAAGTCTCCCCATTTGCTACAGACTTCCTGTGTGACCTGGGGCAAGTGATATGGGCCTGATTTTTAAAGGTATCTAGACATTGCTCTGATCAACATTGAAAGGCCTTAGTGATTTAAACAGCTAATTCCCATTTTCAAAAGTTACTGAAGCAGTTAGAAGCCTAAGTGCTACTGACTGTCTCTGACTGGGATATTCAAAGGGGATTACGGCTTCCAAAGGTATTTGAAAATCCCATGTATGTGCTTCCATCTGAAAATGGGGATAATACTCACTTTCTCCCATTCTTTGTCTGTTGTGTCTATTTAAATCATAGTATCTTTGGGGCAGGGACTGTCTCTCACACTGTGATTGTACAATGCTGAGCACAATGTGGCTCCAATACTGTTGGGCCTGTTGGGACTAGTGTAATACTAACAATAGGGATAATAAAAACTCCCAGCCCTTACCAACATCATGTAGAATATCCCAAGTTGCAATCAAGTGTCTGTGGAAGAATTCTTCCACACAAACAACTCCAATAACAGCTTTTGTAGACCTGATGAATAAAATAGTAAAAAATTATTCAGAATATTGAAACATTAAAGAGCACAGGTGGAAAATCAGAGGAATTTCTGAATTACCTGAGGGCTAACAGCTATTAGTTGGACAGGATATGTTGTGATCTCTGCATAATGGTTTTAAAAAAAAATCAGGCTTTTCTCCATTTCTACTTATTTTATTCTGAGGAATTTTCTTCCTGATTATTCCATGATCAGATCAGAACAGAAAAGATCAGATAAGTTTCCTAAATATGAAATTTGCCACTTCAGTCTATGGGCTTTTGACATGCTATTTCCCTCTTTCATGTCTTTTCATTTACTCACCATGGGATATAATTGCTAAATTCACCACAACCATGTGTCATATTTAAGCCATATAATGCCCTGTTCGTTTTTTGGAAGAGCATACTAATTTCTGTTTCCATATCAAATTGGAATTTTAAACACCTTTGATATTTTCATTATATTATTGTCTATGGTCACATCTACACATCAATAAAAGACCTATGGCACAGCTACGGATGGTCTAGGTCAACTGCCTCAGGCTTGTGGGGTCTGTGCTATTGAGTTATAAAGCTGCAGTGTAGATGTTCAGGTTTAGGCTGGAGCCTGGGCCTGAAGACCCACCGAGGGAGGAATGTCTCAGGGCCTGGGCTCCAGCCTGACCCTGAATGTCTACACTGCAATTTTTAGCCCCACAGCCCAAGCCCAATGAGTCCAAGTTGCTGATCTGGGCTCTGAGACTCAGTGCATGTTTTTTATTGCAGTATAGATGTACCCTATGATTTCTTGATTTGTAAATATTATTACCTGATATTATGTCAGAGGAACACATAGAAATAATAACTTGGGAGGATAAATGTTTTCTAAGAGGAGTTCATGAATGATGAACTCTTGACTAGTGTTTGTTCTATCATTTTTGTTACTCCTATGTCTGAGTCATCAATCTGTGGTTCTTTAGAGAGAAAAAAAGATTCCTATGGAAAGAAAATAGCAGTTACACTTAGAATCCAGGTGATTGATATTACGTAATGAACTAAAAATTGAGAGATTTTACTGGTATTGAGAGGTACTGGGAGTGAATACTTGGAGCTGAATCCTTTGCTAATGTAACTCTAATGGCTTTAATGAAGTTATTTAATCAGAGAATTTGTCCATTTAAATAAATGCTTTAAATCAGGATGGGGGTAAGCTGCAAAATTTAGATACACATCTGGATTTTGAAGACCCCAAAAATCAGGGTGGCGAGATCAAGCAGTGTTCAGACCTTTGGTTTTGGTTTGGGGTTCATCTCTACATTTAAAATGGTTTAGAGAAATAAAAACAAGGAAAATATTTGAATAAACATATATACTTTGGACTAAGGAACTAAGAGAAAAGTAAATTTAAAAAAATCTTTAAAAAAAAAACCTTTAGAATTTTAACATCCATCTCCAAAATCATGATATTCTCAGCCAGCCAAGGGCCTAATCCTGCAAAGTGCTGACTACCCTCAATTCCCATTAACTTCATTGAGAACTGAGAACACATAGCACTACTTAGCAAGTATTCAACCCTTGTAGGAATGAGTCTCTTTCATAGAATCCATCAAACTTCTGGCTAGATAGGAGGAAGTTCACAATCATTCCATTCACCAGTAGGGCTGGTTCCAGTATCAGACATGTCTAAAATGATGGATACAAAAAAGTTTGTTGACACTGAAACTTGTTCTTCTGTCACCAGCCAAGGACTGTTCCATAGACACCACAAGCTGTGAGGCGCTTGATATTTTATCATGAGGCTCAACAATTTTCAAGTCTGTAAATTATCTTGCCCTGTCTAATACAAGCACTGTGTACACACACACAAAACAACAGCAAAACCTATAAAAAAATTACATTGCACACACAATTTTTCTTATGGGAAGACAATGAGTGTCAGAATCACCCATGGATGACTGATGTTGGTCATATCACTTAATGCACTTTGGGAAGGTGTTCAGACACTACGGTGAACAGAGAGGTGTAGAACCTATACAGATAGAATAGAATAGTCAATAAAATTTAGGCACTTAGGATCCTTAATCACTTTTGAAAATGATATTTTGGCTCCTATAATTAGTTACATATTGCAGTACTGAGTGCCACAATGCCCACATACCTTTAAAAATCTGGGCCCATGAGACTATACAATTCAAGCTGTGTTTTTATCACTGTCATCTATAAATAACGGGGTCTTAAAGAGAACTGTGTAGAACTCAGCCATTTCAATTCACTGGGCTCTCTCCGTTTTCTCTATCCACATGGGTTTATCACTCCTGTTTCCAGTCTAATTTATTTGCAATACATAGACAAGTCCTGTTTGCCTTGAACAGAAATGGCAAGAAACAAAACCTGCAGAAATCCCAGTAGAGGCACCATTGTGTTCAGCCCTGTGGTTGGAAAAGCAGTTCCTTCTTTTATCCTTGGTCAATCTGTCCTGCTTTCAGCACATTATTATTATTGTGTCCTGCCTGTACTTTCACCTGGAAACCTCCCAGCTTCAAGTCATGGGGCAAAAAAAAGGTGAACAATGGTTTCTTTGCAGCAAAGGACAATACTGCAGAGAATGAGCTCTCCCCTGATCGAGCCACTCTTGCCCTTCAGAATTCAAGCATTCCCTCCGCACACAGCCCCAGTAGAAAAGCATGGTGATGGGAATCCAGTAGTTCTCCCACTTCCATGGAGACAGAGGAATTCACATGTAGCAGGCTCCCTCTGTGCATGGCCCATTGGGGGACAATTGAGTTGTAAAATATGTTTCTATTGGCTCTATTTTAATTATTAATTGGAAGATTGTATTAATTATTAATAATCACCAGGTTTGAAAGATGTTTATATTGCTGTTATGATTATGTGGCCAACCTACTCAAAAAATTTGGCACCTAGTAGTTCATGGACGACTGGAACAGACCTTACACTAAACAGCTTGATGAAGAGATATAAAAAAAGCTGACAAATATTGTATTTATAGCCAGCATCCTGCAAGAGAAGTAACAACAATTCAAAAAAGAACTGAAATTAAAGGGTGATGAAGCACAGGCAGTAAAGTAACTAGAGCAATGCAGGGGAATTCAAAATTTGAATGCCAAGAAACACCCTCCCCACCCCCCACTGCCAAACCCTCTATTCCAAACAGGGAGATCAGAAAAAGGGAGAGATCAAATATATATTTTTGAAATATACCTATGCTCCATAAGAACAGATGATTTTCACACAAAAGGAATGCAATTTTGAACAACACCAAATTGTGCACTATGCCCTCAAATTAAGCATGAAGACTACATTACAGGTAAGGCAAAAGGTTTCAAATGTTATCACAGAAATTTACACAAGGAATCTACATGCCATACTTCAAGTTGTGTCTATTGAATTAGTTGCCTGTAAAGTGGGAAACAATTCTAAAGAGAGACTGGATACAGGGTTAATGAGATTCAAATCATACAGATATGACGGACTGCCGATAAAAGGCAAACACTAGGATCTCTGCATTTTAATAAGCTAGATCACAGTTTTGATGAACATGCCAAAGGGACTGTTTTGTGCTCTGCTTCTACAGTGAGTGAAAGGAAACTAAATCAGCTGTTTTATATTGCACTGTTAGTGACAGATGATGAACCCTTTGGGATTAATATTAGAACAATGGAAATGATGATACTTACCTACCTCGTCAAGTGCTTCAAGAGGCTCTACCCAAAAAGCCATATAAGTTCAAATTATTAACAACAATTATTATTATTAACCCATTTAAATCAAAGGGTCATGTTTTATTCAACTGATACTTTACAACCCTCCTCATTTTAGGTATTGGGTCATCTTAGTGGCTAACTGACTGTATATTTAAAGTCAAAAATAGATAAAAAATGTATGGGATTTTTGACCATCACTGAAAAATGTCTCCAGTGTCAGTCACTACCTGTAGCTCCCAAACTCATGAATAACAAAGGGTTTGGCTTTTTACACCTAGAAGAAAAACGATTCTTTTATCATACATGCCACATTTCATGTGGAAAGAGTGGTTCCTTTTGTTTTTAATATTAAACATTTAATTAAAAGTTGAATAGTTCAACGATTAAAAACTGACTAACTGATAGCTGTCAATAAATAATGGCAAATCATCATCCAATGGAGGTGTTTCTAGTGGAGTCCCCCACAGGGATTGGTTCTTGCCAAATGATAGTCAATATTTTTATCAACGATCTGGAAGAAAATATAAAATTATTGCTGATAGAGTTTGCAGATGTTGCCAAGATTGGTTAAAAAGCAAATAATGCTAACCACAGTTCACTTATACATACTGATCTGGTTTGCAAGTTAAACTGGGTGTCACACAGTTCAGAGCAACAGCTCCTGTATTTCTTCGTTGTGGTCCACCAAGTGCACCTGCTCTAGGCTCGCAGCATCTCAGGTGTCACCTCTCTTGGGTGGAGACCTGAGTTTCTCTCCCTTCTGATCTGCATTTTCCCATACTGCACAGCTCCCTGCCTACACTGTGATATCCCCAGCGAGCCAAACTGCCCACACAGGCCAGGGTCTGCGCTTTGCTTTCTCTTTGAATGCTACAAACAATGTAATTACCTGCAGTTATAAGTTACCACACAGCTCTTTGTAAGCAAGCACAGAGAATGCACATTAAAAATAAGCCAAGAGCTTATTAGAGATCACCCACATGTCTTATGGGGCCTCAGTAAGCCAAAATCCTTCCAACCCTGCCCAGAAATGTTTGGGGTTCCCCGGGGACAGAAAGTTCTGTCCGTTTGCTGGACCATAAAGAAGGCCCTGAATCAGTTTAAACTCAGGCTATACGTCCAAAAGTTCTTCCTTTGACTGTTGGTCTCTGGAGAAGGAAGTCTGAACTAGGATATGTGAGCCTCCCCAGGAGGTGGTACCTCTCTGAAGGGGTTACAACCTGGCTGATTGAGCTGTGGTAGCCTTCCCTCATGGAACAGAACACAATCATACATAAACCACTAATTTAAAACAATGAGCCCCAAAGACACTGTGTTGGGTTTCAATATTTGTCACATCTCCCCATAAAGAAATTGCATTCAAAACCAGCCCTCAATAATCCATAAACTTAATACCATAAGGTCTTTCAAGCATATTTCAGGAAATAGCTATATCTGTCACCCTGGGTGCAATCAAGTACCATGCATTTTAATCAGGCAATTACATGCTAATACAGTGAGGAACACAGAATGTAGGTCATATGTATGGAATGGGGGGAAGGATCCTGGAAAGCACTGATGTTGAACAGGACTCAGGGGTCACTCTAGATAAACTGAACATAAACGCCTAGTGTGGTACAGTCGCTAAAAATACTAAAATAATCCTTTTATAAGTAAACAAGGGAACATCAAGGAGAAGTAGAAATGTTACTGTCTGTGTACATGGCATTGGTGAGACCACTACTGAAAAATCATGATTAGTTGTGATAGTGATATTTTTTTAAAATATGTTGAAAATGTGGATGGGGTTCAGACAATTGCTACAAGAATGTTTCAAGGTCTGGAAAACCTGCATTACAGTGGTAGACTTAAGGAGGTTGGTCTTTTAAGCTTTTTAGTCTTTCATGTCTACATAAAACAGGAATAATTTTACCCACGGTTGAAATGCTGCCATCCTGAGGGTGAAATGTGGCAACTTCTTCCAACAGCATAGGCACATGAATCCCAGCCAACACTTCAAAGGAGAGGAAGTGAACAATAACTTAAATTATAGGAGGAATAAGGAAGGAGGGTTGGGCTTATGATTAAAGAGTAGAACTATGAATTAGGAGACCTGAATTTTATGACACAGACTTCCTGTATAACTTTGTGCACAACTCACATTCACTGTGTGCCTTACTGGGCACTGAGTGTGGGCCTATAAAGTGGGGATGATTATACTTCCGTATCTCACAGACACTGAAGCTAAAATTATTTCTACAGTGCCATAGGCATGCATAGAACGTTACAGACAAAAGATTAACCAGTCCCTGCCCAGAAGATATTACTTGTCTGTAATTAAAATCTGTAAAGTGTTTTGATGTCCTAAGATGGCAGGTGTGCTAGAAACACAAAGAATTAATATTAGGTATGCAAAATGCAGTTACAAAGATTGGAATCTGACCAAGGTACTAGAGTTAAATATACTTGTCACATCATGATAAAACACAAAAAATCCCAGAACAATGGAATGGGGAGTAGAAAGAAGAGACAGGGAACATGAAAAGGAGCAGGGAAGCGAGGTGCTGAAGAGACTGTGGACATTGGAGAAGAACTGTAACAAAGAGATGCAGTTGTTCAGAGGTGCTGTGCCAAACATATAGCTTGGGGTCATTAGATTTAAAGTGATAAAATAAAAAGATCTTAGTTTGCATTAACTTAGTTTAATATGACTAGATATAAATCAAGATTCATAGTTTGATTGTAACTCCCTCCAAGCCAGGGTCCAAGCATAGAAAGCAAAAGTAGAGAAAAGTTTTGTTGCTTGCAAAACATGCCATGAGATCTTTAAATCACCAGAAGTAGTCAGAATATTGTTCTAATGTCTCATTTGAAAGATGACCTCTCTAGTTCCACAGTGATTGGATCACTGGTTCACTACTGACTCAGAGAGAATAATGCCACTTACTACTGAATCATCAACACTTATTGCAACTCTCATATCCATCTACTTACTCAACCTGACCTAGCTTAGTTTGAGAACTAGTGAGATGGTACAGCTTGAGATAACAGTCCTGGAAATACATTAAAATACATTTGTGATGACTTGCTGAATTTACTTGGATAGGAAAATCCCCACCATCCAACTTCCACAATCCCATCACTGACAACTATCTTGGTACCCGACTTTGAGCTTTATGAAGGATTTTTTATGTTTTTCTCCTGATTTGTTTTCTTATGTTATTTGATATATCTTACAGAATGCAAACATGCAGAAAGTCTGGGGAGAAAGAGCATTTTATATATGATTCTAATAGAAACTTATTTTTCTTCTTAAAATTGTTCCTTATCTTTCCAATATATTAAACCCAGGGGAAAAACAGATTACTTTGGTATTTATGGATTAGTAATCCTTTTTCTCATAAGAAGGAACACTGAATCACTATTTTTAAATATTATAAGCAGATGGGTAATCACTATAGCAACCAAAGAAGATATCAGATTAAGTGATTTAAGCATTCCATCTCCACATTCTTTAACTGCAAATGGTTAAACAATTTAGGGCCTGAAGAGAAAAATAATTAGGAAAAAAAAAGCAGCAGCTCACATTATTTTTTAAAATTCCATTCTTACCCAAACAATAAAGAGCCCTATTCGGTTCTCTCTTAAAAAAAATTACAACAACAAAAAACCCATCCCCTAACATAAGCTACACCTACAACTGCTATAGAGCCAGCCAGCCTTACTGGTGTTGAATAGTCCCCTGTAATGTGTGTAAGGCTGTCAGAATGAGACCTAAAGGGAGTGCTCTATAGCTATTTAAAATCAATGGAAAGACTCCCATTGACTACACTGGACTACACATCCGCTGTGTAATGATGAACAAAGTAAATTAAGTAAAAGGCCCTATTTCTCCTCTCAAACCAGTTTTACATTACTATAGAACCCCTGATTTTCACCAGTGTAAGCGAGATCAGAGTCAGACCCAAGATTTCTGGAACATGCATTCATTCCCTTTGAAGGAGCGACCCCCAAGGAGAAACCCTTTTGTATAACCCCAACTCCCAGAAGTCAGATATTCATCATTAAAACACAGTTGCACATGCCTATAACTAATATGAGGAGACAGACAGGGTGTGAGGAATAATGCCTCAATGAGCAGCAACACTTAAAATCTCAAATTGAAAGATGTGAGTGGGGAAGTAGCTTTTCAGTATTTTCTCTTAGAGAAACAGAATCACTGATTCATAACATATCAAAATTAACTTTTTGTTCAGAACAAAAGAAGTGTTGACTCCTTCATGTTTCTTAATATTATAAACAGATGGGCTATCACACCTGGTATTGTTGACAAACCATCTATAGCTATATATAGTGTCTTAATTCCTGATCACCTGACTGCTTAAAGCAGTGCTGAGAAGGTTTATTCTTTTTCTCATTGCCTTGAAAGGCACTCCCAATTAAATAAAGAGAACTGAAAACATATCCTGTAGCTTTATTCTCAGTATCCCTTCTAATATTAAAGGAGATTTTTATATGAAGATTGAGCTTTACCCTTCCACATAAAGAGAATTCATACTCTTCCGGGTTTTCTCTTAGGCCCTGTCTACACTTACCGGTGAGATTTGGCGGCAGTCGATGGGAGTTATGCAAAGTACACAGAAAACTTGCATAACTCCCGTCGACTACCGAGCTTCTCTTCTGCGCTCCATCTGCACTGTGCTGTGCCGACGGGACACAGAGCTACGCTACTTCCGTAGCTGGTCTTAGTACGTCGATTTCTGGATTGACTGAGCAGGTCTGCACTGACCGCTCAGTCGATCCAGAGAAATCGATCTGATGGTGGAAAATTTGCTGCCGTCAGTGTAGCCATAGCCTTAGACTGAACTTTTAAAAATGGAGCCACTCAGACACTTTGGATACTCAACTCAATGTCAACAAAGAAGCCTTAAGCCTTATGCAGTCAATAAGAGCTCTTGGATACACCTTTCATTGTCTATTTCATTCTGACAGATTAGCAAAAAGTTATTATTCTAAAACTCAGTTATTTTTGTTTCACTGGATTAGTTAAAGGCACTACTAGACAGTAAGTTATACTGTATGCAGGGAGAGTAGTGTAGAAAAATGAAGCCAGAACTGCTACATAGCTGTTTAGAAAGGCTCTTCTCCTCTCTAGCCTTAAGAAATATTCCAGAATTTAAAAGTTTGTCTGATCTCTATGGAATCTTTATTTCTAGACTTGAGCAGCTGATTTAGTCCCTATAAGTTATATCATAAACTCTATCAGTAGGTTTCATTCCCCTTGGAGAAACTCCAGTGTTTTTGAAATCTTGCTGCAGCCAGTACATTCTTGTTTCTTATGTCTCCTTAAGTACTCAAAACTGACACACTCCTCCCTCTCAAATATACTCTTAGAAATATAGGATCGTCTGACATAAAACTGTGATTGGTTGCTGAGAAACTAGCAATGCTCTTTCTGGGCCCTCCACTCGTAACTGTGATCACCATCTGAATCAGAAAAAAAAGGCATAAACGTACAAAAGCCTCCACTCCTTCCATCTGTCAAGTATATTCTTCCTTATTGTCTTCTGACAAGGGGATCTAGGAGGAGTTTTGGCAGTTATGATCACCCTGATTTAAATCATGTGTAACTCTGGAGTGCCCCACATCATTTCTACTTACCAAACACTTGCACAAAGAAGCTTCCTCCCAAGCATTTGTAGAATTTTATTTGACAGAACATATGCTATCACTCCCCACTCCCACTGGTATTTGTGATTAAAAATTCCTCATGCACAGGGACTGAATGGCTTAAATTATATGTAATGGGAAATGAAACCTTTCACTTCTAAGTCACTGCTTCAAAAGTGGTTCAAGTTGATTTAATTGAATGCTAACATTATGCTTGGCCTTCTACAAACATGTGGAAGGTCCCCTGTCCCCCCCAAATTATAATTTCATACAGATCAGACACCCTGAACAGAAATCAACTATTGCCTGGTTGCTGGTCTCAGTCCAGTTCCTAGTTAACAAGTATCTTCTATAAGGGTAGCTGTAAATTTCTTCTTAACATCACAGGAAAAATCTTATGCTATATTCTTTTACCTAGACTTCAAACATTAGCTGAGACAATCTATCCTGAGAGCCAGCATCTCTTCCATTCAGAAAAGTCCACCATAGACATGGTCTTCTCTGTAAGACAACTGCAGGAAAAGTGCAGAGAGAAGCGTATTCCACTGTACATAGCTTTTATAGATTTAACAAAAGCCTTTGACACGATTAGTTGCTCAGGGCTTTACCTTGTTCTGAAGAAGTTTGGTTGTCCACCTATATTGCTAAACCTTGTGAAATCCTTATACAATGGCATGAAGGCAACATAATGTATGAAAACTTAGAGTTGGACTCGTTTAACATCAATGGAATGAAGCAGTGTTGTGTACTAGCTCCCATATTATTTAATATTTATTTCTCATTCCTGCTTCAACACACATTCCAGGATGTTCAAGAAGATGTAAATCTTAGTACTAGACATGAGGAAGGTTTTTTTAATATTCAAAGTTCTGAGATAAGACGAAAGTGAAGGAGATCATCATAATGGACCTGTTGTTTGCAGATGATGCAGCCCTTGTGGCAAAGTGTTGATAACCTACAACATCTTATTACCGAGTTCTCAGATTCATGTAAAATATTTGGGTTAGCCATAAGCCTGAAGAAGATGACTGGATGATTGGGAAAGGAGTGCAGATGCTGCTCTGGTTGGTGGAGTCAGCTTATAGATTGAGTGAGGCATGTGGCGGATTGGATCAAGCTTTGTGATGATTGGCACCAGAGAAGGAAGGAATCTTTTGCTCAGATTCAGAGCATTGCTAGAGCATTACCATACCTGTGAATGGGACTCTCTCTCGCACATGACTCAGCAACCATCAAAGAACTTATTGGCGCATACACCATGCCTGTTAAGGGTAGCCAGCAATTACTAGTACGGGATAACTCAATTAAAGAGGTGATATGTTTTTAATATAGTGGTTTTATTAAAAAACTGTGCAGGCCCAATATGAACTAGGTATTTCCAAAAAATTCTTCAGACAGAGCTGAGTGCTTATCCAGTTAAAATAAAGGTTGTGTCTTCTCTTCTGACCAATCCAATTCTGATTAGAAATAATTCAAAGTGATTCACGACTACTTTAGAAAATAGACACGTTGAATTTGCCTCACGATTATTATTGTGGTCATGTTATTCATTGTTCACAATTTATTCTTGAAAATATTTGTGAATCCTGAAAATGTGCCAAATTAATACAAATTAGCACTCTGAAAATGCAGACTGGGAGTGTATTGTTCACTATTAATTATTCTTCTGTTTAAAAGGTTTCAGTGATCACACTGTTACCCAGGGTTCTGTCAACCATAGCTCATGGTAACTTTACCATATATGAAGTGGTATCAGGAAATAAGCCAAATGGAGACATGGCCGTCCAGCCGATAGGTGGACTGGTAGAAACAGTGTAACACAAGAGACTGCTGCCCTTTGTGAGGTGTGTGATAGAAAGAGCCACACAATGAAGATCCCTCTACCCTATTCTGTCCACAGCTGCATGATGCCAGCTTCTCTCACCTTCTCTCAGCTTCTTGCATTTTGAAATCTAGCAGCCCTTCTTCATATAGCATACATATACTGATTCTGCACCTGAGAAACCTCTGCACCCAGGAAAGAGATTATTGTACTTTGGCTTATGTCATTACCATGTAAAGAAATGTTTTGGGGGTTTTTTTGGCGGAGGAGGAAAGGGTCAGGGTGAGGGAAAGAGTTCCATATATCTATCTTGCCTCAGGGCACCTCTATCAGCAATATTATTCTAGCTTCTAGTTCTGGCCCATTTCTTCAGCATTCCAGTAGGCCCCTGAATGGAAGATCAAACTGGAAATCAATGTAACTGCACACAACTATCAGAATAGGTTGAGCATCAGGTTAACCTCTGAAACTGAGCAAATACCGTAAATTGCAGAGTCATCATGAGGCAAATCATTTAAATACATTTCACTACTGTGTTCCTAATCAAATTTAAATGAGACATACTCACAACAGTGCTTCACATTTTCAAAATCCAACGATAAACAGCTTGCATCTTCATAAAATTTCTGAAATGCCAATAAGTTGACCTGCACTTTTATATTAAATGTATGTTTTAGTTTATATAGACTATAAATTCATCTGGCATCCCACCCAAGGTGAAATTTAACACTTGTAAGTGGATATTGAACAGTAGCTACCACAGGGAACAGACAGAGCAGCTTGAATCAATTTCCTAATTTCCAGTGTACTATATGAGAGTGTAGAGTCTATATTTAATATATTTTGTGTGACAAACAAACCTGAGAATCAAAGAGAGAGAGAGAGAGAGAGAGAGAGAGAAAAGCATAGCACTTATTTTAACAATTTCTCACTGCAGTGTTCTTTTTTTTTTTTTTTTCAAAAATAGGCTAGCTGGAACAGCATCTTTCCTCTGACTAACCCCTGTTTTAGCTGCAGCTCCTAGTCTAGTCACAAGCTGCCACAATCTGTCTCAGTCTAGGGTAAGTTTTTATATGGGCAGGATTCCAAAACCGCATGATAAGATTGGACTGAGCTGGTGTGTTTGAATCTAATTTGAATAAGGAGGTGTGTGCAGGCAATGCTTTACTCCAGGCTTTTCACACCTACCTTCACAGGAGGGGGAACAACAGCTTGGTGGTGTTGCTTTCTCCACTATGCACAGACTGATGATGTGGGTAGCCTGCTAACCTCATCCCACTGTGCAGGCATGTTAGGTGGGCATGATTGAGCCCACATGCCCCATCGTTTACCCACTAAACACAATTTGAACTTTGCCATTGACTTTAATAGAAGTAGAATTAATGACCATAGTTATGTTGTATATTGTACTTGGAGAGAGAAGTACAAATCGTTTGCCAAAATTTGAACATTTGAAACTATACTTTCTAGATATAAAAAATATACTTTCTAAGAATAAAAAGAATCTAGGCTTCAATTTTCTGTTGATCAATTTATCTTACTCTAAATAGATATATTTGTAATTTATTTTAATGTTGTTATTAAAGATCTTCAGCATTGCCAGAGAAGCTCAGAGGTTGCAGCTCTACTACAAAGCAGCTGCTACTTGTTTCATTGGAGAAAGGAAATAGCTGATGAATTCCAGTAGTTCAATTAGCTTTATTTGGTGCAGCTAAGAGAGTCATATGAATTAGGTAAATCATTATTTTTATATTTAAGTATAAAGGGTAAAAAGGGGCCTATGTCTGCTAAGTGATGGTTTTTTAGGTTAAGGGGGCTGTTTTCCCAGGAGGTGGCAAAAAAGAGGTAACTACTGGTGGGGCAAATTTGGTAAATGGGTTATTTTAAAATGTTTTCAACGTTTAGATAATTTTGCATATTTTTCTACAAGAAAAAATGGGGTGGAAAATTCAGTTGTCTTTTGAAGAGTTGTGTCCAATTTGGAGACTAAATTCAAAGTAATTAAGGGAATTTAATAAACTAATCAAAACCTGAACATTTTTTAAATGTTTTGGGGGAGGTTCAATGAAAATTAAATTTTCAATAAAAATTGTTGTCAAAACTCAATTTTAACCATCAAGAATTTAGTCCTGCTTTTCTTGCAAATTTAGATGCAACCTTAACCAAGGAATTGCCAGTCCTCATAAAATATTCAGGTTTATCTTAATCTGCAATACTTTTGTAGGAGAAGCATGCCACCAGTAGTGCGATGACTGTTAGAAAGGCTCAGAATGCTTTGCCAAGTGCCTTGGAAATGTTTTACAAATAATGTAAACACCATCTCTGGTGCCTGATCCTGATACTAGTTCCCGAATTGTCATTTATTTATTACAATAATTTCATGCTGGACTTCTGTAATGTAACTTTGTGGGGTTGCTCCAACAAAAAGCATAGGGCCTGATTCCTCTTTTGCAGTTGTGTATATCAGAAGTAACTCTACTGAAGTCAATAGAATTAAACAGGTTTGAGAAGAGAAACAGATTTTAAATGTTTTCATTCAAATTTTGGGATTTGATCCTGCAAGGTGCTGACCACTCAATATCTGATCCAGTGACTACTTTAGCACATGTTTAGCTTTAAGTAACAGAGCAGTCCCATCGACTTCAATGGGATTGCACCTGTGCTTAAAGATAAACACATGCTCAAGTGTGATTGGGGCCAGAATTCTCAGATCCTTGGAGGATCAATTTCTTAGAGAGCAAAATACAAAGTATATTACCTAAGGATTACCTGTGAATAGTTCTGAGATAAAGAAATTACTGTTCTTCAGAGGTAGAATTTTTCAGTTCTTGTACATCTCTAATCTCCATTGCATCTGTTGATTTCCTTTTTCTGCATTCCCCCCCCTCCCACTTACTGATGGTACTTTAAGTATTTAATATGATCAATCTAGGGTCTCTAACCAGTCCAACAATGGTAATATTTTAGCCATTGATTCCACTAAGCTTTATCATAACTTTTATGTAAGTTTCATTACCGTTGACTTAGTTTTACTCCTGTGGGTTTTAAACTGTCCTTATGCTGCTCTTAATGAAACCGATCTATTATTCTAACTGTGCTCCTTCTGCATCCTGCACAGCATCAGCTTGAAATTCAATATGTACTGGAATCAAGTCTCTCGTTATCCTAAACATATAATTGATGGGTGTATAAGACCAGCATTTTATTTTAAAAAATCAGTTCCTAAACCTGCAACATATTTAATGGCACAGTTGGAATAAATATTACTTTGTGTTGAAATACCCTTCTCTGAAGGGTACAAACTAATGTAGTCCCTGTAATATAGCTTTGGCAGATTTTAAATAAGCTTCATTCCCCCTTGGGTCAAGTGGTAGATTGGTTACTTTTAATATAAGCCAAGCTTCTTGTCCAAGTAAAGTAATGGATGACCCTGTGTCCAGGAGGGCTCTTTCACAGATATTGCTATTTTTACAGTATATCCTACTTCATAATAAAACACTGGACGATCTTTTCAATGTTTTACATTCTGACAGTGGGTTCAGATATACTCACACTCAATCCCATTACCTCAAGTAAATAGTCTGCATCGTTGCTTGTGAGTGTTTTGCTGTGAATCATGAATTTCATCATGGGATCTCAGTTTCCAAGATATATGTCATAAGTCATCTCTTGCATAACAGCTAGCAATGTCTCCCCTGTAACCCAGTTCCCCTCAATGAGTTTACTTTACCCTGACCAATTCTCTATTTATCTCCTTGAAGCAAGTTTCAAGTGCTTCTGTATAGTGTCAGAAAATAAGAAGTATTGTAAACCTGTTTACTTATAGAAGCACTTCAACATGTCAGCAATTACATCTGCTTCTCAATGTGACTCACTGTAGCAGAACATACTGCAATGACACAGCTGGAGGTGTGAGTTTTTCCTTCGTGAAAAGTTTGACATTTTTGTAGATAGGTTCTGTCACAATTTCAGGGGTAAGTGCACCTGTAATCCCCCCTCCATGGTGACTTATGGGCATCCATTTAAAGTTTCAGGATCCCAGCCATTACCACTCTTGGCAAAGACCCATCTCTCTCTTACTCCTGACTCGGGATTTTAAGTCTGCACAGCCCTGGTGTCACAGGTAGCTGTTCCCTGTGGATAGACTGAGCCCAGCTCTCCTGGATTGGAGCAGGTGAGCCCAATCCACCTAACTAAAGAGGGATGAACCTATAAAAGGGCTGCCAGTAGGCAACTGGGGGTTGAAGGAGACGGGCTGGTCCCTGGGGTTTGAAAATCCATTGAAAGACCATTCTTTGAAAACTATGGCTTTCAACCCTGCTTCCACCCAGACCTGCCTGTGAATTCATAATTACCGCCATGAATTTAGCCTCCACCTACATTAGGTGCACAGGGGCTCAAGAAACACTTGCAGTCCACCAAAAGCCTATAAGCACCACATGGACCAAAACCAACAGGCTGCCCCCAGTCGAGCCGTACTGGACAAGGTGTGGCTTTCTGCTTAGAACGAGCTGCCCATCTGCCATACTAGACTACCCACTCGAGAATTGCTAATATAGTACCTATTTTTAAGAAAGGGGAAAAAGTGGTCTGGGAAACTACAGGCCTGTTAGTTTGACCTCAGTTGTATGCAAGGTCTTGGAACAAATTTTGAAAGGGAAAGTAGTTAAGGACATAGACGTAAACACTAACTGTGGTAACATACAACATGATTTTACAAAAGTTATGTCATGCCAGACCAACTTGAGCTCCATATTTGAGAAGGTAACTGATTTTTTAGATAAAGGAAATGCAGTAGATCTAATCCACCTGGATTGCAGTAAGTTTGATTTTGATACATTTGATACAGTTCCACATGGAAAATTATTAGTTAAATTGGAGAAGATGGGTATTAACATGAGAATTGAAAGGTGGATAAAGAACTGGTTAAAGGGGAGACTACAATATTGAAAGATGACCGTCAAGCTGGAGGTAGGTTACTGGTGGAGTTCTTCAAGGAATCAGTCTTGGGACAAATTGGTGGATGACACTAAGTTCTGAAGTATAGCCAATACGGAGGAGGTCTGGAATATCATACAAGATGATCCGGATGACTTTGAAAATTGGAGTAATAGAAATGGGATGAAATTTAATAATGCAAAGTTCAAGGTCATGCATTTAGGAACTAACAAGAAGAATTTTTACTACAAGCTGGAGAGTTATCAGTTGGAAACAACAGAGGAGGAGAAAGACCTGAGTGTATTGATTGATCACAGGATGACTATGAGCCACTAAGGGAATACAGCTGTGAAAAAAGACTAATGCAATCCTAGGATGCATCAGGCAAGGTATTTCCAGTAGAGATAGGTAAGTATTCGCATCATTATACAAGGTACTGGTGAGATCCCATCTGAAATGTTGTGTCCAGTTCTGGTCTCCCAGGTTTAAAAAAGATTAATTAAAACTGAAAAAGGTGCAAAAAAGGATGATCAGAGGAATGGAAAACCTACCTTACAAAGGATACTCAAGGAACTTACTTTGTTTAACTTAACCAAATGAAGGCTGAGGGGAGATATGTTTGCTTCTATAAGTACATCTGGGCGACAAATACCAGTTAGAGAGATGAGTTATTTAAATTAAGCGCCTATGCTGACACAAGAATAAAAACACAAACTAGCCATCAACAAGTTTAGGCTTGAAATCAGATGAAGACTTCTAGCCATTAAAGGAGTGAAGTTTTGAAATAGCCTTCCAAGGGGAGCAGGGAGGGCAAGAAACCTAACTGGTCTCAAGACTGAATTTGACAAGTTCATGGAGAGGATGGCATTATGAGATTGCCTACAATAGCATGCGGTCCATCTGTGTCTGCTAGTAGCAAATATCGCCAAAGACTACAGAGGGGACACTAGATGGGGAGGGCTCTGAGTTACTACAGAGATTTCTTTCCCAGGTATTTTTAGGCCAAAATTCTACAGGGAAAATTACTATGTCTGAGAAAAAAAACACAGATTTTGATATAAATTTATCAGCCCAGTATATGGTTTGATACTGTGTCTCTGCCTCTGGAAAGTCAGTCACATTAACCCTGAGTTACATTCACACTAGCATTAGCATGCTCTGGGTATGAATCAGTCTGCACTGTATATTTTCATCCGCAAAAGAGAACTGGAAGACTTAACTTCAGCATATGATGTATAAGCCAACATATTTGGCTTGGCCTCTGCATTTATGCTGTTGTGAATCATGCTTTTACTTGCCCCATTGTTCTCCTTTCCTGTTTTATTTCTGCAACATTTTCATAAATCAATGTATCAGAGTCACTTTCAGAAGCCATACTCTCTACCAATACTCTCAAGGACCCATGAAAGTCACACCTGGTATTGAAGTAAGCACCTGACAGGGCTGTAGCCACCGCAGTAGATTTCTTACTTCTTAGAAAATCATGGAATGACAGTCACACAGCCAAACTATGTCCATTACATACTGTTAAGTGAAGTTATATTTTCTTTAATGCTTATAATTGTTTATGTATAAAAAAGGGGTTGATTTCAAGTTATATCCCAATGTCACCCTGCCTTCAGGATGCTAAAAGTACACAAATGCCCTACTCAGATATTGAGAAGTTGCACCTAGTATTTTATATTTTATATTATGTGTCTAAGCAAGCATAATTTGTGCAATATCTCACCCATTGATATCTTCAGAGGTTAAGTACCATTCACAAAGTCCTGGTTCCAAGCACAGAAGTTGCACCACTTCAATTAAATCAGTTTCTGAATCAAATCAAATCAGTGTAACCTCCTAATGTAAATTGGATTGAGGGCAGCTAAAATCAGTTCACTTTAATTTGGTTACAAACCAAATTTTAAACAGAATTAATTTGATATGTAAAGAGTTCAAAATGACACAAAAATTCTGAAATGCTGTTAATTGTGGCAGCAATTTCTATCCACAAAAATGAAAGCTAGATTGAGGCCCTTTGGAAAAAAAAATTATGAGGCGGAATTAATTCCTTAATTCTTTGGGCCAGATTCTGGCCCCCCACTCTAGTAACACAAATCAGCCAGAAAGCTGTCTTAACTGGTTACCAGGGGGAATGGATTCCTTTTATTTAAGGGAAATGGTTGGGTGATTTAGAACTGGTGTCACAATTCTGTATCACCCATTCTCCCATCCCCTGCCCAGTTGTTTCAGGAGCACACCCTAGCTATCACTATAGGCTGAAACAGCCCTCTGGGTCAGGGGCAGCTGTGCATAAATAAGAAAGCTAAATTTACCCCAGTTGCAATCTCTGGTTATGGATTGAGTGCAGCTCAGTCAGAACAGGGAGACTGGCCCTTCAGGCATAGCTGGCTATCTCAGATCTTCAGGGGAAGAGGAGAACAAACAGGGCCATTCTCCCCCACTACAGTCAAAGGATTTTCAAGATAAGTCCCTGACACCCCATAAACATTCACCTGCATGGTGATTCTGACAGAATTTTGCCTAGTTTCAGCTCCAACACTTGAAACAAGAGCAAAGAGAATAATGGATTTTTCAGTTTGCTAATAATTCTGATTTTGTTTTTAAATTTACTTTTGGGTCAAACAGAAAATAATTTTTGGTAGGTTTTTGGAAAAATCAACAAACAAACATACATACATTTTGGGACAAAGTGTTTCATTTGATCTGAAATTAAATATTCCATTTTGATTAAGAATTTTTAGACATTTTAAAATTTTCTTTAAAATAAAGTTGAAGGAAGTTCAAAGTTTAAAGTTATATTGAAATGAAAAATTGAAATGTTTAATTTCAAAAGCATCTAAATTAAACATTTTAGGGAAATTTTGTTTTGTTTTTGAAATAAACAGTTTGGCAAAACCAAAACAAATTCTCAAAATGTTTGTGTGTCACCAAATCAGCATTTTTCATCAAAATGTTTTGAATTAAAATTTGCCTAAGTCTATGTGACTTGGATCTACCCAATGCTGCACTTTTTCCACCTTCCAGCTGATGGACTTCTTGATGCAAGAAGTTACAGTGGATGAGCTCAGTTGCAATCGAATATTGCTTACAGTTTGTCACAAGTTTCAGCTGTCTTGGCCACAGTTTGTCAGACATACATGCTTGGGGTTCCTAAACTCTACAATAATACAAATAAATAATATTTGTGATAATCATATTACAATCAGTGGAGAGTGTGATCCTTGTATTTAATGGGCAGTCTTTCATAAGACACATACTAGAGGGAGGTAAGACACCATCTCCAACAGACAAATTCAGATAACCTGATCTGTCCATTTTTGATAGAGGGCACAATAATTCACTATTCTATAGTCTGCCAAGCGCAGAGAGATTTTTCAAATCATCTGCTACCTGCAAGGAAGAAACTGAAAGCCCGTTTACAAAATGTGGACAGGACTCTTCCCTCAAAAGAGGGAGAACAATAGGTAATATGCTTCTGTAGAGTCTAGTGAGGAGAAGAAAGGACTTGAGTCCTTTAGAAGCTGGGCATATTTGTCTATGCTGCCCTATGAGTGCACAGCTTACTCATAACAACTGATGCTTTATAGAATCATAGAAATAGAGGACTGGAAGGGACCTTGATAGGTCATCTAGTCCAGTCCCCTGCACTGAGTCAGGACTTAATATTATCTGGACCATCCCTAACAGGTGTTTGTCTAACTCAGTGGTTTTCAAGCTGGAGGTCTACAGACTACACTAGGATTTCCAAAAGGAGCCATGCCTTCATCTGAAAGTTTTTAGGAGTCTGCAAATGAAAAAAAGGTTGAAAACCACTTATGTAAACTGTTCTAAAAAAACTCCAGTGACCGAGATTCCACAACCTCCCTAGGTAATTTTCTTCAGTGTTTGACTACCCTTACAGTTGGGAAGTTTTTCCTAATGTCCCACCTAAATCTCTCTTGTTTCAATTTAAGCCCATTATTTCTTGTCCTGTCCTCAATGGTTCAGGAGAACAGTTTATTACCCTTCTCTTGATAACAATCTTCAAATATGTAAGAGATTATTATAATGTGTCCAGATTAAACAAACCCAAGTTTTTCGATCTTTCCTTGTTGGTCATGTTTTCTAGACTTTCAGTCATTTTTGTTTGCTCTTCTTTCGACTTTCTCCAATTTCTCCACATCATTCCCAAAGCATGAGAAAAGAAGTGGACACAATACTACAGATGAGACCTTATCAGTGCTGAGCAGAGTGGAAGAATTACTTCTGATGTCTTGTTTACAACACTTCTAGTACTTCATCCCAGAATATGTTCACTTTCTTTGCAACAGAAATACATCGTTGACTCATATTTAGTTTGTGATCCACTATAACCCCTGGATCCTTTTCTGCTGTCCTCCTTCCTAGGCAGCCATTTCCCATTTGATATTTGTGCAGTTTAATATTCCTTCCTAAGTTTATTACTTTGCATTTGTCCTATTTATTTCAGATAATTTCTCCAGTTTGTCAAGATCATTTTGAATTCTAATCCTACCCTCCAAAGTACTTGCATCACCTCTCAGCTTGGTATTGGCTGCAAGCTTTATAAATAATCTTTATACTATTATCCAAATAATTTATGAAGATGTTGAAAAGAAACAGACCCAGGACAGATCCTTTCAGGACCCCACTTGATATGCCCTTCCAGTTTGACCATGAACCATTGATAACTACTCTCTGAGTACATTCCAACCAATTGTGCATCCACCATATAGTAAATTCATCTAGGCTATATTTCCCTAGTTTGCTTATGACGAAGTCACATCAGACTGTATCAAAAGCTTTACTATTGCCAAGATATATAATATCTATTGCTTTCCCTCCTAACAACAAAGCTTGTTACCCTGTAAAAGACAGATGTTAGGTTGGTTTGACATTGTTTGTTCTTGGTAAATCCATATTGAATATTACTTATCACTTTATTATCTTCTAGGTGCTTACAAATTACTTGTTTGATTATTCACTCCATTATCTTTCTGGGTACCAAAGTTAGGTTGAATGGTCTATAATTTCCTGGGCTGTCCTTATTCCTCTTTTGTCCTTCCATCCTCCATGAGTTCTCAAAGATAATCACTAATACCTCAGAGATCTCTTCAGCTATTGCCTTAAGTATTTTAGGATGTATTTAGTCAGGCCTTGTCAACTCAAAAACATATAACTTGTCTAAGTAGTTCTTTTGTTCTTTCTGTATTTGAGCCTCAAATACACTGTTGTTAGCTATATAAGTCATCCAATCAATACTAAACTTTTTGTTGAAAATTGAAACAAAAAAGGCATTTAACACTTCCACCATTGCTATGTTTTCTGTTATTGTCTTTCCTTCCTCATTGAGAAATGGGCCCACCCTGTCCTTGATTTTCCTCATGTCTAATGTATTTGTAAAACATGTGGTTACCCTTCATGTCCCCAGCTAGTTTAATCTTGTTTTGTGCCGTGTCCTTCCTAATTTTGTCCCTACATCGTTGTGTGTGTGTGATTATTTTATGTCCATTCTTAGTAATTTGACCTTTTCTTCAAGTTTTACATTGTTGAAGATATCCTGAATAAGCCAGTGTGGTGGCTTACCATGCTTCCTATCTTTCCTATGTATTGGGATATTTTAATCTTGTGCCCTGTCATGGGTTCTGGGGGTGCCAGGAATCCAAAGGGGGCATTCCTCTTCTGGTAATTGAAGTGCTACCTCCATGGTTCCACCGACTTGCCCTTCCTCTCAGGGCAGCAAGGCCTCAGTGATAAGTGTCCTCAAAGCTGCTCATTCCAACAGAGCAGTGAGTCCTAAAGGCCAGTGTCAGTAGTCCCAGGCCATAGTGCCTAATATCCGCAGCCTCAGATAGTAGTGCCTAACATTCACAGAATCGGACAATAGCACCTATTATCTTGGGTACCTGCAGCGTCCCACGGTAGGTGGGGGTGAGGTCTGGGGACCTGGACTTACCCTGCTCCCCTGGATCCCACCCCAGGGCCCTGTGAAATCAGTAACCCCTGTGTAGGGTTCAGGTCTCCATATTAACATATGTGCCCCTAGGCTGCTTCCTATCCTTATCCTAGCTCTGGCAGCTCCTTTGTGAGTGTAGCTCTCTGTCCCCTTTGGCCTCTATGGTCTGGAGTTCAGGTGGCTTCCTGTCAGGAGCCTGCAGCGTGCATCCAATCTCCTCCTCAGTCATCCCAGACAGAGCCAAGCTGCTTCCTTTTATATGCTCCCTCTTCCTGGAGCATAGGTGAGGGGGCATGGCCTCTTGGGCCCAAAGTGATTGGTTAACGCCTGCTTGACCAGTGAGGGTTGATACATCCCATCACATGCTCTTAATAATGTCTCTTAAAAAACTGTCAACTCTCCTGAACTCTTTTTTTCCCTTAGACTTGCTTTCCATGGGATCTTACTGATCAGTTCTCTGACTTTGCTCAAGTCTGCCTTCTTGAAGCCTAATGTCTTTATTCTGCTGTTTTCCCTCCTGCCATTCCTTACAATCATGCACTCCGTCTTTTCAGAAATCATTTTCACCCAAATTGTTTTCCACCTTCAAATTCTCAACCTGTTCCTCCTCATTTGTCAGAATCAAATCTAGAACAACTTCTAACTTAATTGCTTTCTCCTCTTGTAATAAAAAGTTGTATGTGAAACTAAAATACCAGCTGATAATTGGATTAAGATCAAAGGTGCAGCAGGACGTTAGGAGTCACTGATCTTGCTGAGAACATTGGCTGGTATTTATACCTACCTTGTTTGACTACAGACATCTGTCCCCACTGGGTTTTGAAGGTAAGGGAACCCAGAGGTTCTAGTTGTTGAGGATCACCTTTCAGGTTCACAACAGCTTAAGGGAGAAAGACCTAACAGTTCTGAGACTTCTTGTGGTTCTAGAAGGACAAGCACAGGTTGTGTGTGTGTGGGTGGGGTAGTAGCAGCAGTATCCTTCTGCAGTATCCTGGATGGTCACAAATACTCAGTGTGAATTACCATCTAAGAAACATGAGTGGAGAAAAGGAAGAAATATCAAAGGCATTGATTTTATATATGTATATATAAAATATCTAGGGGAGTCAGATCCATCTTCCTTATACCCACACCAGATGCCTCTTTAGTTACTGAATTGTAATCTCCTTTGCTACATAACCTGATAGATCTAATTTTGATTCTATGAATAGCGGTTTTTCAGAAACTTGCCCACCCCACGGATACCTTACCACAAGTCCATGGTCAGACACTGTGGTAACAGGCACCCAGTTTATCTATTCCTGACTTGAATCAGGAGATTCAAACCATCTATTTTATATTATACTGTATATTACTACTTGTGTTTTGGTTGGTGATCTGCTTGCCATCTGCAACTATCATTCTCTTTGGAGCATTTTTCTTTCTTAAAACGTCAAGCACTGTAGCCAAAGATTATCTGTCTCTAGTTTATATTAACAACAGTTCACCTAAGGCCTCTGGCGGATAGCTTCCAGAATATAGTCAGTAAAAAGAATCTACTTCATTTCAGTTTCGAACAGATTCTTTACATGGCCAGTAGGTAAACCCTAAGGTGAATTTGAATATATTACACATTTAACCAGAAAGCTGAAGTCCAAATTCCTGGGGAGCTAGTATCATGGAATTGGTAGGGTTCATTAATTTCAAAAAGGTTATAGATGTTCAAAAATTTAGAAGCCTGTAAAATCTCTCCAGTTAACATGCGAAGAGTCAGAGGGTCTGATGATTAGAACCCAAGGTAATTAATACTAATAATGAAAACACAAACTTTCTTTGGCACATAAGAAAAGCACTGAAAAGGCAAGAGGCCACCATTGTAACAGTGCATGGCAAAACACTGTACTAAATACACACCAGCAGATACTGCTTGCCAGCAGACATCATGCTCCCTGAGCCAGTTGGAGCTGCATAAGCAGCAGATTCTGTCTCCACCCTGTATCTATAAAATAGTCTACAAGTCCAATGGTGAAGAGGGCCATGCAAATATGAACTGAAGCCCCTTTGTTAACGTGTCTGGAAAGTAAGCAACAATAGGATGGCTGGTTCTTCATGTCTATTGTTCAGGCACTGAAACTCCTTTTCTGCGCACCTATTGCTGAGGAAATCAAATTATTTTATGTCAGTGAGAACACCTAGGCTATCTTGTAGAACACTCATGACACTATACTGAGCAATATTCCCCACCACCCTAATAATGGTTTCATCAGTGTACGTAGTAAATATGCTAAATAATTATTTAAATACTGAAGGCACCGCTAGACATAGAATTGCAACCTAAAGAGAAAAAAATAGAATAATACAAAGCAAGGAAGGTAGTCTTTTGATTTTTATTTCCTTGGCCAAGTTTCAAATGAGTTTTCAAGGGCAGACTATGTTCCTAATGTGACGGAAGGAATACGCTTTCAAGTCTTTACCACAGAATTAGGCTTTGCACTTCTCTGTATTAGTTACATTTATTGGTGGTTTGTTTTCCTGTGGTTTTGATTTAAACTTGCTGAACCAACAGTTTACCTAAAAAACATTTGTAACAAATCTATTGAATCCTTGTTTCCTACAAGGTTGTATGTGAAAGCAAGGGGAGGGAGAGGGACTGATATAATTTTAAGAATATACATTTAAAGCTTGTCTTCTCCTTGCTATAATATTCTAAAGGAGGTCACAAAACATTTGTTTAGCAGCTGTAGCACCTATTAAATCTGAATTACTTCCCTCTGTGGCTTTAAATTGAGGGTGGTGACTATTAAAGGTGAACTGCAAAACAACATTTTAAAAATGTTGTTGCCCATTATATATAAAGTTGTAATTTGAGCTGCAATTTTCCCTCTTCCCTTCCCACACTCCCACCAATGTTGAGAAATGATGCTGAGTTTCAGATAGTCAGACTCAGCATTCCCTCATATGGGGTAGAAGGAAAGCAGCTCATGTTACAGCCTGATCATACAATAACACCAAGATCTTCCAGCAGAGAGAGAAAAGTGACAACCTGAAATGTTGTTTTAATGTTTTCCTTAAACTAAGCAGAAAAAAGTGATATATTTTTATTCATCATAAAGAAACAGTAAAGGACAAACAGAAAAGGGCTGTTCCTCTTTAAAATTAGATTACTTTCCCCTGCAACTTGCCTAGTTAAGTTACTCAAATCTTACAGTAACAAGTGGAGTTTCTAAGATCCTGATTTTGCATTGTGCTTCACGTGAGTGTGACTGTCCATCCACATAGAGCGCAATGCAATACAGGAGCCTCGGCTAGGAAATTAATTCACATTCTTACTGGAAGTGCTAGAAGCATTTTTTATTAGAAGAAGCATAGTTCGGAAACAAAACAATATTGAAGTCTCTGAAGAAGATTCATTTAGATTCTTGGGTCACTTACTGCACACATACTCACTAATGGTTTCTGCATTTTTAAAGTATCCCTGTTTCTCTGTACCTGGAAGCTTTGGGAATTTGACAGACAAAGGTATTTTAAAATCTGTAAGTGTCAGAACATTATCTAGGTTCAGCTAAAACAAGAGTAGATGGTAAAATATGTATAAAGGTGAACATGTTGCTACACAAGGGATGCTCATTTCAGACTGGACTTGAGATGTGAAGGCCTGTGGCTGGCAGACACAGGCAAGGTGCATTGCAGAGATGATATACACATGATCCATGAGGTAATATGGGTCAGCTACGTTGTCTTTCACTGCCCTTGCTGAGTATTCCACATAATAGTACATATTGGTTCTGAAAATGGCTAGTGACATGCTAAGCTTGTCAAATGTAAAAGCAGTCACAACCATAGTGAGAGATGATGAATAAGAGTATGGGAGTGAGAGATCTTTTGCAAGCAGGTCAGAAATGAAAAAAGCAAAGGGAAATTTCCAATCACTGTAAGTGGATAAAAAGCCATTGAATATTTCTTGACAACACATAAAACACAGCAAAGCATCTGAATTATATTATGGAGAAATAAACACCTTTTGCCTGGACAAAAGATGGGCCGGTAGCAAAAGCCCAGATCTGACCCCTCCACACACCAAAATTTTAGGAAAGTTCAGATTCAGCTCCAAACTTTGCAGGAGTGGCCTTTCTCTAGTCTGAATGAGGGAGAACAAAATATATATTCATTTGGATTCTGGTTCTGATTATAGCCACAAAAGTTAAGATAACCCAGCCGGTGATTTAAAATAGTAGGAGGAGATTTTCAAAGTGACACATGGCCGTTAGACAGCTAACTCCGATTGAAAGGGAAATAGGTTTGGGATGCTTTTACATACATTTACTAATTTCTTTCTGGATGCCAAGTGACACAGGTCATCACCAACTTTAACTCAAATTGTTAGATGAAAACTGGTGCTAACTACTGACAGGACATTAGAGAACAGCAAAACTTTTAAACATAGCACTGAGTCTTAAATTTCACAGTTTTAATTTTAAAAGCTTCACCACCTTCCTCATGCAAGTCTCAAGCATGGAAGATAAAGGATTAATGTGATACCATAATTTTAATCCTGTAAAGTTTGCTTTTAGCCCCACATTCAGTCATCAGCAGCCAATTAACTTCTCTAGCCATTGGAAAACCTCCATGGAGGAAGACAGAAAGGAATCCTTCACTCGCTCCAGGCTGTAGAGTGGCAGCAGAGCCATTCTGCAGCTACTGTGCCAGACTGATGACTGGTATATTCTCCCTCAGTCAATGCTAAGGCCTCTCTGGGCCATGTGCAGGAGGTAGAATACAGCATCCATGTAGCTTTGGCCACTGAAATTCTACTCCCAGAAGAACTGCTATACAAGGTAATGCAATACTGCTAAAGTCTCTCACTTAGGTTCAATTGTTCCTATCCATACCAAACGCCTTTCTAACAACAGCACCCACATAGACTGATACCCTTCTGCTTCTACCTTATAAATTGCTTAGATTCAATTAGATCTATTTACCGCTTTGCTTGAGCAAGTGTAAATGAGGAAACTTTATATGATCAGGAAATTTTGGTGAGAAGTAATTTGTAGGAATGTTTGAAAAGTCTGTGAAGATTTTTTGTTGACCAAGTTTTATTTTTTTTCCACTTATTTTTGCAAAAAGTATTTGCTTTCCATGGACAATTTTTACTTTTGGTCAACAAACTGAATATCTGAAAACTTTTTTCATTTTCGTCCAAAGACCAAACATTTTCGATTTGAAAATGGCACTGGGATGTCTCATGGGAGTTGCAGTTTGGGTGGTGCCTCATGTCCCCATTCACATGTATGGGCAGAGTTCCCCATCTAGACTACATGTCCATCATGTACCATGGTCAGGAAGATCCCATGATGCACTGTGGTGATACAGCAAGAGGGAAGATCATGATGATTCATGTGGATATATAGACTGGCCAGGGGCCTAGTGACATGTGGGGAAATGAGGGCATAAGGCACCCAAAGTTTTATGAGGCACTGCAGTGGGACTTTTGAACCAAAATGTTAATTTTTTCAGCCTAAAATTTTCAGATTTTTGTAAAAAACACCAAAATTGTCCACAGGAAAAAAATATTCTGACCACCTCTAATAACTGATTGTTTATGTTTTGTGGTTCCCCACAGTTTGCTCAATTGCAACCTACATTTACTTTAAAAGAAAAGCAGGTCTTTTGTGTGTGATTGGTTTTTATTCTTTTTTGTTTGCTTGAATATTTAATTTAAAATGGTCATTAACAAGTAATGTATTGCTTAGACATGAAAATATATCAAATTATTCTGGGTATTTTTATAAAATATTCAAGGATTATGGATCTTTAAAATTCCAGTTAATAAGGCATTATCTCAAATTATTGCTACTAAGAGTCAGCTGGAGGCTTTAAAATGTAATGAAATACATTTCATAATACAATCCACGGCTTTTGAATGTAAGGGTTTCTAGTAACAAAGAAAATAAACTCTTCTCTCTCTCTGAGTAGGTTTCATGAAGTTTGCACCCATGCTCCAGATAATGATTATCCCAGAAAAACATTCAAAGCTGCAATTGTTCCCTTAATGAATATAATGTAAAAAAAGTCAGATTAATCATAGCATTAAAAATTTTATTTGGCAAACCCAGCTTTGACAGAACTGTGCACTTGTGCACTTTGTACTGAGTGTGGCTGCTCTTATCACTATTGGGACTAACTGCTACCTCAGAGCTGTCACAGCACAGAGGTTACTTGAGATAAATCACTTAACGGCATCTGCAGGCCCTTCCAAAGAAACAGATTAGATACAGTATATGCAGGGTAATGCAGAGTGAAACAGACTGACTGAATATTTTGGAATCTAAATCAGTAATATCCTCCTCCCTAGTTAAAGCTCAGACCCAGGAAAGTGTCATAGAAACTGGTGAAGATCATTCTTCACTAAGGTCACTGTGGTCTGCAATAAGAATATATGGAGCCAGCATAGCAAATAGATTGTTGCCACGGCCATTTTTTGCTGCTGTTTTCCTTTTTTGACAGGTTAATTTTTTATTCTACTCTCAGTCTACACCTATGGCTTAGGACCCTTCCTATGCAGCAGCTTATTTTCTTAGAAAAGGAGGAATTGCCTCACTACAGCTTCTCCATGTGATCGCATGTTCTCTAATCCCAGTGTTTAATTGTAAATAACCCCCAGACTTCTGAGGTCCAGAAGAAAGTGAATTTGATGCTGTTCATTATTAGTTTTGTTGACACTCTGAGACAAGAAAAAGAAAATGAGCTACAGTCAAATGAAGACCATATACATTAAGGACAAGCATTAGCGAGTGTTTTAACAAGCTAAATAAAACAATGTATTTATTATATTGATATTAGCGTCTATCAGCAGAGCGTCTAGAAGCCTTATTGATAGCAAAATCAACAGAATATAATAAAAATCCCTGCATCTTAAACCTTCCTCCTTCCCTCTCCATTATAAAATATATCACAAGTCTTTCCACAAGGCATGATGTAAATAACATTTCCATTACTGTCACACATGATTAGGAGGAAGTGGGAACAGGGGCAAAGGGGGGCAAGCAGGGACCCCCCAATCAGCAGGGGTACAGAACTCCTCTGGGGCCGGGCTGGGGAGAGTGAGCTCTTTCTGCCTCAGCTAGGGTGGGAGATGACAGCTCCTCTGGCTGTCAGGGCCGCATGAGGGGTTGTGGGGAAAGCCAGCTCCTCAGGCCCTGCGGCTGTGTGGGGGTACAGAGCCCGATACCCCTGCTGCGTGGGGCACAGAAAGTGCCCCTCCAAAAGTGGCCATATTTTATTATTGTGCACGTCCTTGGGTGGAAGAGACAAGGTGGGTAAGGTAATATTTTTTATTGGACCAACTTCTATTGGTGAAAGAGAGGAGGTGGGTAAGTTCAGCAGGGAACAGGACAAGGCCTTACTGTCCTATTCCTACCATCTTTACTTGGCCAAATATATTGTTTAAAGACAAAGCAATACAAAAAAAAAGGAGACATACATACTCTCCTTCTGAGAAACAAATTCTTGCAGCATGGTGACCTTACACAGAAATTGTGCTTCAAAGATGCACATTTCAGCTAGTGGTATTTATAGGATGATTTTACAAGTTACAAAACTCTTTACACATCACTAAAATACAACCCACCACTTTGTCCCAGTTCCTTAACATTGTTCTGGGCCTTTCTTATCTCTCTTTTGGATACTACATTCCAGGTACTAGTCTATTAAGAGATCTCCCCAGCTTGTAATGTGGCAGAATATTAATGTATTTTGCCTTTGCCTTTTATTTGCTTTGCAAAGCATTGTGGGATGGTTGACATGGGTGAACAAAATTTGGAGGAGAGCATAATACATTCGGTTAACATAACTTCCCAACTCTTATTTATAATGTATATGACATTAATACCCATGCACACAATACTTATTAATGTGATGTATACAACACCTAACATATGTATTGGCTAACAATGATGAGCTATGTTGAGCTGCTATTTATCAGAATACACTTAGATGCCATCAAACATATAGTACTCTTCCAGTCTTCAAGTAAAATAGATTATTGTAGAGGAGCTTTGCCCATAAATTGCAGTTGACAGTTGAGGTGATAAAAGCACATGCTCTGTTGGTATGCATTAATCTCTACAATTTTTCTCGCATCTAATTTAATTACACACAGGTGTACATTTCTTTTTAATTCATTAACTTTGTCAGTAACCAGTTTCACTGTGTGGTACTGTTTACAAAGATGCTACCTGGGTATGTCAATGAACAAACTGAAGAACTGCAAAATAGAAACACCCAACCATCACAATACTACCCCAAGAGATCAACAATCACGTTAATAAGTCAATGTGTACAATAAGAATTTATTTTACTTGTATGGGACTTCCTGCTTGAGCCCCATCCATCAGTCCAGCAGCAGCCAGAAGTATTTAATCATGTCTGTGCTACGGGAAGTACCGTTGTTGTAGAACATTCTGCTCAGATCCTGCCACTATCAAGTTACTTTAGCGTTCCAAAAAAATGTTATGACGTTGTCACTTTGTAGCCATTCAGTTTTTAGGTCACGGAGCCTGGTCCGGTTTTCACTGAAGTCAATGCAATTTTTGACTTCAGCATAAATGGGGAAAGATCAGCCTTTAGTTTGAAGTAGCCCTGCATTTTACATTTCATCAATAGGGTATGTGTGCCCTTTTAGATTGAACATGGCTTTAATTTAGGAGTGTTGGTATTTTTAATGTAACTGGTCACTGATCTAATTAACATTCGGCGACTCTCATCCAGTGCTTCATTTGTGCCAGGGCTTGCAAGGGCACAGCACCTCTTGACTTGGCCGTTCATAGCCCGGGCATCTCTGGGTTTGCCGCATCAGTCATGAAAGTAAAACTATTGCTTGAGACCCAGCATCTCTTTCATTATAAATTAAGCACTGCTTTTTATCCATTTATTAATGCCTAGAAAAGCTAGGATCAAAAGAACGGTGCTGATCAATCTTTAGAATATCTAAATGCTGAGAGTCCTTCTTTGAATTCTGTTGTAGCTATTAGATATCTTGGGCAAGTTCTCATCTGGTATAAATTGGCACAGCTCCATCATTGAAGTCATTGTTGCTCCAAGACTGTCAATCTGGCACCTTTCAACAGCACTAAATGAACATTTAAATATTTATATAATGTAAAATATGGAGCAAGGAGACACAAGTTTTAAAATATGTTGATGGTGTGAAAATGGATTTCTGTGTTGCTAGCTAGGTGGGATTTCATAGATAGCATCCTGTCCTTTCACTGATGAAGGAAAGAAAGTGTTTTTTGTCTTTTTTAAAACACATAATAAAACGTACCTTTAATGTGGTTAAAACATCAGGAAGAGCAGTTGTTGCAGTTATTGATTATTTCCACACTGGCAAGGATAGAGCACATGAAATGAAAAATATTATATGCCTATGGGTGAGGAACTGTCAGCAACTAAGCACCCCAGTTCTATATCTTGAACATTCATAAATGAAATTCAGTACAGCGAGACCCTTCAAGTGACGGAGTATCTGGCAGAAGAATGAATGTTTTCACTGAAACAGATCTTCATGCTGTCCTTTAAAACTTGTGCATAGTAAAAAATCCATTTCAAAGAGATACCAGGCTCAAAGCCTACACTAGGGAATGAACGAATGAACAAACGCCACATAGGTAAAATGGTGCATTGTAAAGTATGTGTGATTATTATTAGATTTGTTAAGGGAATACACATAAGTAATTCTACTGTGCACCACCAATAGAAGTAATTGTTGTATATGATGACATTCCCACATTAATACTTGTTAAAAGAATAAACCTGCCCAAGGATTAATTCTGTTGCACACTATCACTATTAATTTAACAGGGTTTTTTTAATACAAGACATGCATATTCCTGTTGTTGAATGATAAATGTAATGATTTGGGGGTCCCTGTGAAGCAATGATAGCAGAATTAATTATAATTAGCAAATGGTTATATGATTGTATGCCCCATGTTATACCACGCTCCATGGAGGAACAGGGGAACATCACTCTCAAGTAATATATAAAAAAGGGGCCTGATGAAGCTTTCATTTAACTGGGTGAAATACCTAAGAGTGGAAAATGCTCTTCTGATTATTTCTCTTTCCTCTAGTTTATTTTATGTATTTAAAGATTATTTAATTTTAGATATATTGGAATTATTGCAGCCTACTCAAGTCCTTTGACTTAAAGATTAAATCACAATTTAGATTACTTCAAACAAGTAATAGCAAGAGGCCAGAAGTTCCCTCTGATCTCAGAAACACATCATTCTATATTAATCTCTGTTCCAGTATTCTGCTCTGTCACTGTTTGGTGGGGAAAATTACCAGTTGCATTTGGGTACAAGATATGCCATTGCTTACTCATGGAGTGCTTATAATATAACAACTAATCAATCCACAAAAATAACCTTGACATTTAAGATATTAAAGGTTGGTGTTAAACATGCATGGCAAGAATTAAAAATTAAAATGGGGAAATTGACCAGAATAGCTATTGGGCAATATCTTATTTTGCAACAACTATTCTGGTCAATTTTTGCATGTAGACAAGCACTAAAACTCTAATTTTAATCCAACGTAAAGTTAGATGTGGTACTTAGATATTACAATTTCAGGATAGCATTGTACGTAAAAATCATTACTCACAGTTTGGAGACTCTCAGACTTGGAGACTCATGATGGACTAGGTTAGGATGAAGTCACCACTTTAGGGCTATATTCTATGTTCCTTCAAAATTTTTAACTGCAATTGATGACAGTGACTAATTACAATATAGTTACATTGCAATTACAATCTTTTTTTTTTTGGATAACTGATTACAACCAAGTAAAAGAATCCGAAAATTGGCTACATGGTTGAATTACTTATTATTACTCCTTCGGTGATATTCATAATACATGTATTTTTAGAATGCAAGCATATTAACTAGATTATGTTTAAATTGAAATTATTTTTAGTCATGTAGCAAACCTTCCAATTACTTATATTTGCCACAAATTCATGCATAAAAAAGTATAACCACAGTGTAACTACATTACTACTGTAATTACATTAGAAAGACAAGGTGGATGTGGTAAAATCTTTTATTGGACCAACTTCTGTTTGTGAGGGAGAAGCTTTCGAGGTCTAGGAAACATACTCAGAGTGTCACACCTAAAAACACTGAATACATTCCCCAGACCTGAAGAAGAGCTCTGTGTAAGCTCGAAAACTTGTTTCTCTCACCAGCAGAAGTTGGTCCAATAAAATACATTACCTGACTCACCTAGTATCCCTGGGACCAACTTGACTACCACAACACTGCATACTGTAACTACATTGTAATGTATAGAGGAATTAGTCACCACATTAGAAAATGTGACTCAACTGACAGTGGAAATGGAATCCACAGATGAATGGTCTCATAAAGATCAACCTATATTTCCAGGCTTTGTTTATATTAATTGGAAAATATTAAGTGCTAGAGTTTCAAACTCATCTCTGAACTTGCTCCTGCAATATTTCCAAACATAATCAGACTTTTCCAAAGTAAATATGATAGCCAGGTGCCTGTCAAGAGCAAAATTCCATTGGAATGACTAAACAGGTCAAACATTTGGATGGTTATTTGAAACTTTGGCCTAAAATCTGTGTTTCAGTTTTCTTATTTATTATTTCCTTCCCATCGTGTTTTCTTTAATTTTTCATTATAATTTAGTTGAAGTTTAGATTTCATTACTTCTACTATGCAATGTACATTTAAATGATGTATTTCTTTTAAATAACATGCTGTCAGAACTCTTTTTCATCATCTACAATCCTTTAATTTTCTTGTTATTATAATCATAGAATCATAGAATATTAGAGTTGGAAGGGACCTCAGGAGGTCATCTAGTCCAACCCCCTGCTCAAAGCAGGACTAACCTCAGCTATATCATCCCAACCAGGGCTTTGTCAAGCCTCAGCTTAAAAACCTCTAAGGATGGAGATACAACCACCTCCCTAGGTAACCCATTCCAGTGCTTCACCACCCTCCTAGTGAAAAACTTTTTCCTAATGTCCAACCTAGACCTCCCCAACTGCAACTTGAGACCGTTGCTCCTTGTTCTGTCATCTACCACCACCGAGAACAGCCTAGCCCCATCCTCCCTGGAACCCCCTTTCAGGTAGTTAAAGGCCGCTATCAAATCCCCCCTCACTCTTCTCTTTTGCAGACTAAACAAGTCTAGTTCCCTCAGCCTCTCCTCATAAGTCCTGTGCTCCAGCCCCCTAATCATTTTTGTTGCCCTCCGCTGGACTCTCTCCAACTTGTCCACATCCTTTTTGTAGTGGGGGGCCCAAAACTGGACACAATATTCTAAATGCGGCCTCACCAATGCCGAATAGAGGGGAATAATCACTTCCCATGACCTGCTGGCAATGCCCCTCCTAATGCAGCCCAATATGCCATTAGCCTTCTTGACAACCAGGGCACACTGCTGACTCAAATCCAGCTTTTTATCCACTGTTACCCCCAGGTCATTTTCTGCAGAGCTGCTGCCCAGCTCGTCGGTCCCCAGTCTATAGCTGTGCATGGGATTCTTCCTTCCTAAGTGGAGGACTCTGCACTTATCTTTGTTGAACCTCATTAGATTTCTTTTGGCCCAATCCTCCAGTTTGTTTAGGTCACTCTGTATCCTATCCCTACCTTGCAGGGTATCTACCACTCCCCCAGCTTAGTGTCGTCTGCAAACTTGACCCTTTCAAAGTTTAATACTGGAATTGGCTTTCTTACTACTTTCCTTTCTCTGTGGCATATGCATGTGCATCCCCACCCCATAGTTTAATCATTTTATTTAATCTTTCTATCACAAGTGTGTATCCTTTATTACTTACAAGTAGGTAGCAACATTTTTTAAGGAAAGATAATTAACAGAGAGGAAAACAAGAGAGTCTTCAACTGTCAAGTACCTGGAGGGGAAAAATAAAGAACCCAATTTGAAAAGTTTGGGAAGGAAGAGAAAAATCACACATTTTTATACTACTATTCTGTAGAGAAGAGAACTGAAAAAAGCAAAAGAAACAACAGGAACAGCCACAGCTGCTAAACCCAGTGACATCACTAAGATTTGAAAATGAGAGGAGAAGGTGTATACAATTCTGGTATGGACCCGTCAATATTGCAGTGCATGTGTGTATAACTGTCCTCCTAAGTTGTTAAACTAAGGTCTCTTCTGTCCATCCTTCATGGCTATCCAGATCAAAATAAAATATGTCACTTTTCAAAAAGAAGAGAAGGTCTTCCTGTTCCCAGCAGATGTCACAAAACTTGTGAAGTTATCAATCATTGGTATGTTAATATGTAGACAAATACATGACATGGATACCTAACTATCTTCCCACCTCCACAAGTGGTGCCTCCAGCTTCTGTGGATAAAGAGAGGACTTCAGTCTCCAGAGATGTCACAATCTAGAATGGAGTCAACTTCCTCTGGAGGAAAGAAAACTTTTCTGTCCAAGATGAAAAAGAGATTAGTTTCACATTAAGAGAAGCATTTATGTTTCACATTAAGTTTCACATTTACGCTCTAATCATGATACAACATCTATGCAAAGGTTCAATTAGCAAGGAACAGATTCATTAAAGTGTTTCTTTTTCAGTTCCTCAGTAACCTTTGAGAGAATGAAGAATATTCCCTCTCCTTTATTATTATTAAGCACGTCCACAGGGAAGTGTGGCATATGTCTAATTTTCAGGATCCCTAGTTGTTGGAAAACACTTTTATTTTCAAATCACTGCTTTCCCAAGCAGGTTGTGCACTGAAAATAGAACACATGCAAACTGAAAATTGACACGCTTTACAGAATCCCTCAACAGAATGTTTTTCTGCTTCATAGCTCAGGCAGAAAGTGTAATTATTTTCATATCTCCCAGGAAGAGTAGATTTAGTGTTGGATTGTCTTAATGCTGAGAACTTACTCTGCAAAAAGCACTTTGGTGCTGTCATTTGGAGCCAGCTTAGTGAAATTTATCTTAGATTTATGTTCAAATTCTGTGAGAGATTATCAAGCAAGTCTATCCATATAGAAAACAATTATTTTTGGTTAAATTTACCGTACAGTTTTGTCACTTCAACTCTATCTTCTTATTCTTGACAGGCTATTTTCAGATGTGGCTCACACATCCAAGTAAAAGTTTAGTTGCTGTCTTGTGGCCCCATTTTAATTAAGATGTGCTTTTTCTCTTTCTACACAGTAGTGTTAGCCATCTTTTTATGCAAATTGTGTATGCTTATGGTGTGAATATGTGCAATTATCAATAGCAGAAGTTTTGTGATATGCAAAACTCTGTTTGGGATCCTGAAGATCTTGGCAACTCTTAACTAAAATATTTTTGCCCTAAAAAACATTCAAACAGGCAGATCTACATATATAGATGCTTACATGCTTCTTGTCATTGTGGTATCTAAGCACCTCACAATCATTAATGGATTTTTATCTCACAACTATGAGGAAGGGAAGTATAGTGGTATGGAGTAAGTCCTCTAGGAAGTGTAGAGATGCAATTATTTCTATATTCTCTAAATGCAGTTTTTGGTTTCTTGGGACGCATTTCTTGCCATGGCAGAAACAACAAAGCCCAGGACAAGACATTTGCAAGCTGTAGCAACAGAGTAGCGGGAAGTTTATTACCTTATGGCTGTTCATAGCTCCTGTTCAGAATAAAGGATTTATTCTGACAATGGTCTCTTTGTCAGTGGTTCCAGGAATGGAAGGCACAAAAGGCTGGCAGACGCAGTGAGAGGTATGACTGCAATGGCTGCTACAGCTTCTGTACGTAACAACCCCATCAGCCCTGGGAATCAGGGAAAATGTTGAATATGTCTGGAAAACATTCAAACACCTATCTGAGCTGTATATGAAGGACACAGGGGCAAATAAACTGAAGAATAGGCAAAAGATTGTGCTGCTTGTAGCAAGCACAGAAGCCCCAGATGTATAGAACACATTCCATACAGATGGTGGTGGGAAAAGAGAGGAAAGCTTTAAAGAAATAATGAAAATGCATGAAGATCATTGAGTCTGTTGGAAAAAATTGTTATTTATGAGAGATTATGTTTAGGAGGAGAAAACAGAATGAAGAGGAAATATAGGAGTTTGTCACAAACTTAAAACTAAAAATATGGAATATTAAAAGATTCTCCCATTGAAGGTCAGATTGTCCTGAGGTGTAACAATAGAAAAGTCTGGATGGTTACTAAGGGAGATGGATCTGAAATTACAAAGGGCCATATGGATATGTGAAACAGTGGAACAAATAGAAACACAAGTAAAAAGCCTAGAGAAAGGCACAGAGTATGTGACTGTCAGTACTATACTATACTAGCAAGGGAAAACTTCACAGAAATTAAATTGGCCAAGTACAGAAACAGGTAAAGCAGAAACCAGTGCCAGAGATGCGGCAACCAGCACGGGTATAGGAAATGCCCAGCATTCAGGCAAATATGTAGAAACTGTAATAAACCCAACCATTATGCTCAAATGTGCAGAGAAAGCAGTGAAGTGTCTGTATTAAGTGCAGAAAGGGAATACTTAGATGAAGAGGAAGAGCTATTCTTAAGTAAAGTAATGGAAGAGACTGAAAATGCCAAAGATTCGCTAATTAAAATATGCACAAATGGCACTTATGTGACATACAGTATAGACACGGAGGCACAAGTAAACATAATAACAGAAAATGAAATAGAGAGATGTTAAGAGCACATAAAAGTTGAAGAGTAAAAAGTGTCTATGAGAGATTATAATAGAAAAACAATTCCAGTGTGAGAAAAGTGCTCACTGAAACTTAAATACAGAAGAAAAACAATAAAATAAGAGTTTGTGGTGGTACACAGAGGTATGCAAAAGTCTTTGGTCTACACATATGAGATGCTTGGTCTCGTTAAGAGGATATATACTATCGAGAAACAGAAAGACAACATAGAACCAATTATGAAAATATCGTCATATGAAAATATATTTACAGGAAATAGATGCCTCCCAGTAACATACAAGATATGATTACGAGAAGATGCAGAACCTGTGGTTCATGCTACATGGAAAGATCCAGAAAACTTAAGAAGGAGGCTAAAGGAACAGCTGCAAAAGATAAAAACAAATGGTATAATTTGGAGACTAGAATGACCAATAAATCAGATTCACTCCTTACTAATTGTGGAGAAAATAGAAGGAGGGAGATGACAGGAGTAGGGACCCTAAAGAGCTGATCAAGAACATAACAAAGAGAATCCATTCACTTGCCCGCAAGAAGTGAACTGTTGTCTGAGATGGCACAAGCCACATTCTTCAGCAAATTAGAATACAGTGTTGGGTGTAAGGACACTACAAGTGCCAAGATCTGTATTTTCAACGCACTATCTGGCAGATACTGACTCCTAAGATTGCTTTTTGGAATATGTTCGTATTTCAAAATACATCACCATACAATAAGAATCTAGCAGCCATGAAAGTGTATATTGATGACATAATAATTTGGGGTAGGGAATGCAACTGAGCAGCAGGAATGCCTGAGGAGAGTACTGGAAATTGTGAGAGCTAATAATCTTAAACTGAACAAAGTCAAATGTCAATTTCAAACAAAGGAAATAACATACTTGGGAGAGAGACTGACCTCGCTGGGAGATGATCAAAGATTCAAGCAATACTGAACATGCCAAGATCAGAAGATTAAAAGGAAATTTTGCTAGATACATTGAATTATGTCAGAAATTCACACCTAAGTATACATCCTGCACAACTCATTTAGAACATCTCCTCCAGAAGGTCCATGAATGGTCATGGATGCCAAGCATAAAAGAGAGTTCATGGATTTAAACTACATTCTGACTTCAGCTCCAGTGCCGCAATTTTTTTGACCCATTGAATGACATCATACACTCCGCAAAAGGTAGACTGGGAGCAGTACTTTTACCGTGTCATGGAACTGATTACTTGCCAGTCTCATATGTATCTACAGCTATGACAGCTGCAGAGTAGATCTATGTACAAACTGAAAAATAGACTAGGTCTGGCATATGAATTTACAAGATTTCATGACTTACTCTGTGGGTCGCAGCGTCAAAGCAGAACCGGATCCCAAATCACAGATTGCAACACAGAAAAAGAGACTTGAAGAAGCACTACCAAGGATACAGAGCAGAGCGTACTTCTGAATATACAAAAGTATGATGTGATTCTGGAGTTCCAAACTGTATGCCACTTGTTAATGGCAGATACATTCTCAAGAGCATATGCTCTATCTGACAATACACAGCTTGATGATGTGGAACAAGCAGTAAATATACATATGAACATGATAAAAGTGTCACTTGCTCTATCATTTGCATATGGGATGATCTGAAGACAGAAACAGCTAAAGATGCAAGCAGTGATACAAGTGATATGTAAAAGGAGGGAAAAAAATCAACATTTCCTATTTTCCTGTTCTTACCAAAAGAATTACCTTCCAGTAATCTCAGGAGTAGTCTTAAAGAGGACACAGATAGTGGTTTCCACAGTGATGAGAAAAAAATATTGTGATGAATACACACAGGGCCCCTGGGAATGACAACATCAAAAAGGAGAGCTGCAGAAGTTATATTCTGGCTACAGATAAATAGTGATATCAAAGAAATGGTGAGCAGATATGGAACCTGTCAGAAGTACAAGATTCCCAGTAGAAATAACCAGTGATACCATATAAACAACTTGCAGTTTCATGGGACAAAGCTGGATTTCATATGTTCAACTTTGGAAGACATGATCACCTGATTATAATGGACTACTTCACCAATTTCTCAGAAGTAGTTACACTTGAAGATACCACAGCAGCACAGTTGTCAGATTAAATCTGTATTTGCATGTCATGGAATTCCAAAACCAATAACAACTAACAATGACCACAGTTCAAGAATAGGGAATTCCTAAACCTTGCTAAACACGTATGACTTTCATCATGAGACATCCAGTTCCATATATTTTCAAGCCAATGTGAAACTGAATGTGCAGAATATATAGCAAAGGGGGAAAGAAATAACCATATTTAGCATTACTCAACTGTAAAGACATACTGCTGCAATGGGGAAAGTCACCTGCTGAACTCTCCTGCAGACTATCCTAACAGATATGGGACAAAAACTAAAGAATAGTTAAGGAGTCTATAATAGTGAGGAAAAGACTGGGAAAGTACAATCAGACAAAATATTAGAACAAAAAAGCAAGACCTCTTCCCCAGTTAAAACACAAAGACTTGGGGGTTACAAAGGGGAGTCACCTTGCTTATACTCAGTGATCACAGATGAAAGCAAAATCTTATGAAGGAATTTTAAGCATCTGCTCAAGATACCTGACAATTTGGCCGAGGCAAGCGAAGTCAGAGCAGACATACAAGTTGAAAAACATTCACAAATTGACCCTATTGTTGATCATAAGACTGAACCTTAGAAAAGGCTTTGATTAATGAATGTTTGCAACACATCAGATTGGGAAGATCACTAAAACACCCTAAGTAACTGTTTGAGACATATTAGGGTTCTGTTTAAGGAAACTGAAAAGTTAAGTCAGTGTATTTGTAATGGTTTGATAGTTTAATTTGGTAGTGTGTTAGTTCATTCACAAAATGTAAAAAGGGATCCTAAAAGGGGAATATGTGCTATAGAGTCCTTCAGGAAGTGTAGAGATGCCAACTTCCTGTACACTCTAGATGCAGTCTTTGGTTTCCTGGCACAGACTTCCAGCTGGGGACAGATACAAGGAAGCCCAGGATAGGGCTGTCACAGGCTGCAGCTACACAAGGAGTAGAAAGTTTGCCACCTCACCTTTGTACATAGTTCCTGTTCATACTAAAGAGTTTATTGTGAAACTGGTCTGCTCGTAAGTAAGATACTACTAGTATTATCCCTATTTTACTGATGGGAATTGAGGCACAGGGTAGATTAAGTGATTTGCTTACAGTCACACAGGAAATCTATGGCTTAGCAAGGAATTGAACCCAGGTCTCCAGATGCCTGGTCCAGTGCTCTAACCACTAGACATACCTTCCTTCTTGATATCACTTTCTTTTAATAGGAAGAACTTTCTGGTTGACTAAAATTGGGTAGGTCAATTATGGGCAAACTGACCAAAGGTGATGTACTATCACACTGCATTTGTAGGATGGGTGTACAGATTAAGTTGAGAGACAGCAGTGACAGAAAATAAAAGTGATGATCACCGGACTCCAGAATATAGCTACAGCTGAGATGAGGGAACCTAAGCATTGAAAGCTCAGGGTGTCTTGTGGAGAAGTGGAGGTTAATATTTGCATATGAATTGTCTTTATTAATTATTAATTTACTGTTAATATTACAGTAGCAGTCAAAAACCACATCACAGCACTGAACAGAAAAAAAGAAAAATAAGAGTCTCTGACCCCTCAAAACCTGCATATCAGACAGGGTACAGGATTCAGCAGGTGCAACAAAGCTAACAAATGTTCAGGAACCCAAATATCAAATGATAAATATTAAAGAATTGGAAAACATGGCTTATAGTGATAGACTCAAGGATCTCAATCTATTTGTCTTAAAAAGAGAAGGCTAAAGGGAGGCTTGATCACAGTCTATAAGTACTTACACAGGGAACAATAAGTGATAATGGGCTCTTCAACCTAGCAGACAAAGATATACCAAGATCCAATGGCTTGAAGTTGATGCCAGGGAAATTCAGACTAACATCTCCCTATCTTGGGCATCAGAAGAACACTAATTACACTGCTGTTAGACTCTCTGGCATTGGAATGGAGCTGGCCTGAGCGATTAGTGCTGTAACAGTGCCAGATTGATAGCACTTCACTCAAAGAAGACGCACTATATTCAAAGATCAAACACAGAACAGTCAGAACAGTGGGTATTTTCCAATGCTGTCTTGTCAATGTTCCTCACCCTGTTCTGTAGGGATCACCTCTCCAACTCATCCAGTCTTGATCCCTTGCCTGGAACTTCCAACATAGGTGCCATTTGTGAGTGTGCTTTTATGGATGGGAACACCCACCCAAGTTCACCGACTCATTTCACACAGGTCACCAAACAGCCAGAAAAGAATGATTCCTTCCATTACAAGCTCAATAACATTCACACTGATCACTTAGTTGTTAGAGACTCAATATATCCCTAAGCTAGCAAGTTCCCCATAGCTTGGCTTTTTAACCATGTAAAACTTGGATACAAAGAAATTAAATATATACAGACAAATGACAAAATAATTGTCAAAGTGATTTGAAAATTTAAAACATCACTCATGCAATCACATACTAATAGGGATGAAGAGGGGCAATCTCATTGACAGTGCGCAGGACTGAGAATCAGGAACTGATGAGTAGCCCCTCCACTAGTCCCACCTATTTGAGACAACATGACTCCTCCTTTCCCCAACTAAAGTAGAGAGGGAGCAGAAAACTCAAGCCAATTCTATCTGGCTGTTATATAACTGTGCACCTGTGCTTGGGGAGAGGATCCTTAGCTACACCTATACTATGGACCCATGTAAGGAGCAGGCAGAATCTGGTTCCCAAGGGACTGATTTTGTCACCTCCCACAACCTTCCAATGATGAGATCTGTGAGAAGAGTGGAATTATTAGGGATGAGGAAAGGGCTTCTCTTCTTGGAGGTTAAGTCTGTCTGTCATTCCTTCAAGTAAATCTGTGAGTTTGATTTACTTCCAATTCCCTCTGAACCAAAATAACATTCATCAGTTCATCAACCACCTTATGGACCAACAACTGCTGGGTTCTCACAAACTTAGCATCACAGTGCTTCTTCATGGTTTTATCTAATCTAGTGAACAGATTCTGAAATATATGACTATTGCTTTCTACTCAGCCTCCTCCCATGAGTGCCGCAGACAAACCAAGGGCAGGAACTGGGGACTGTACATATGTTTATCTGCAAAGCAGGTCACAGCTGCTGTGAGTCCACAATTTTATGTTCTAGTCCAGACACTGTCACTTTAAGTGATGAACAAATTCTAGTCAAATTGCTCTCTCTTATTGCAAAAAGCAGATATGTTTAAACAACAAAAATCACCAGGCAAATCTTTCAGGTTGAAGCCATTTACATATAATTTGTAAAGCAAGCACTGTGAAAAAACTGCTTATTTGAAGATATCAAATTCGCTATACATATATTTTTTATTTCCCAAGCTACAATTAAACACTCCACTCATTGGTAATTCCTGTATTGACAGCTCAGCAAAAATAAAACCACATAGATCCTTGATTCCCGTGATTATCTCTCGGCAGTCCTTTAGTACATATTCTTAAAATACTGCCAGCCATTAATCAAACCAAATCATGTTGAGTAGCTTTTGAAGTATCATAAAAGGATAAACTTAAAACTCCAGTATTTGGTGTGGATATCAGGCCTTAAAGGATTACGGGATATGCCACAGCCCATAGGAAAGAGAAATGGATAGGTGAAAAAGAAACTCCAGGCTGCTTGTTCTTTCTATCAGCTGCTCAGAAAAATTATGTTTTCATTTCCAATTACTTCAGCTTGGGTTTTTTTGAGCAGTCGCACATTCTGTATTTTATGACAAATCATACAGAAGCCACCATGAGAAGAAATTCTCTCACTATAATTAATGGTTTAACTGACTCAGAAAGAGTTTTCAATATTAATAATCAAGATGGGACTTACACTTCTGTTTGAGTAGAAGCATGTGTGTGTTGTAGAGATTTGCTGCTAAGAACTGAAAGGGATAGACTGTTTGGTTTCTCTTTTTGGCAGCCTAAATGCAAGGAAAGCAACAATGAGATCGCTGTCATCTCTATATATCAAAATGTGATATGGAAAATTCTGCTGCAGGGTACTTCATTACTGATTTGGTTGAATGAAAAATGCATGGTGTCAAACAGAAGACCTAAATCACCTTGTATTCAATCCTATTTTCTTCTTATTTCTTAATAGTCTGTGGGATAGAAGAAAGGATTTGAGAGATATTTGGTAAAAATTATTCTTGGTAGAAGTCTGTTTTCCCTGGTGGGCTTGCACAACAGTTAAGTAACATTTCCCAATGTTTCCCTTTCCATGTCAAGAGCCTCCTTCAAACAATTCAAATAGCATTGTTCTTACTTGACAGAAAAGAATGAACCTCTTGTGATTTGAAGCTTCTGACATATTCTCATAAAAGGCCTATGATGGTGATTATTTTGCATCTCAAAGGGAGTCCATATTCATTATAATTTATACCGCAGGCACTATTACTTACTGTGGACTTATTTAACTGAAGAATTTAAATATTCAAAATGTTCACAAGGAAAGCATTACACTCATATAACTTACCATGTCCATGAATGGGAGAATATATAACATAGTTCAGTGCTGTTGGATATTTTTCAACCACATTTATAGAAACCTAATTTTTGGAGGAAAGAAGTGTGCTAGTTAAGGATGCCTTATTTTCTGAAAGCTCCAAAATCAACGAAAACATTTCCACCACAGCATGAAATTTTAAAATGCACTACAGTATTACCTATGCCTTTGTATCATTTCAGTTAAAGGACATTTATTTCCTATGCCCCCAGCCTTTTGACACATACATACTTGATCTTATGGAAAGCTGGTAAAGTCTTTGCTGTTACCATTTTCAGATGGTAAATGAATACTGTGGCAGCTGTAACTCCTCTGCATGCATACACTTTCTCCTACTTTAAAACTGTATTGATTTGTGAAGCACCACATCAAAGCCATTCTTGTATTTGGGGCCTGATCCAAAATATTTTGAAGTGGAATGAAATACTCCCATTAACTTCAATAGATTTTGGAATTAGGCCCTTAGGGTCATCCCTGAGCATATAGCAAGAAAAAGCCCTACTCACCACCTAAGTCCCATGTAAAACCTCAAAGCAGGGCTTATGTGGGATTTGAGGGACGCATGGGTTTTTGTATAGGCATGAATATCACCCTTATTGAGAAACCCTTTGGAATGCAACAAAGGTGGTCCTCATTATTATTTGTATTACCATAGCATCTAGAATCCCTAGTCATGGACCAAGGACCTCACTGTGCTAAGTGTTGTACAAATAGAAGAAAACGACAGTCCCTGTCCAGGGAGCTTTCAATCTAAGTATAAGACAAGAAACAACTGGTCATTACAGACAAACAGGGGAGTACAATAAGACAACACTAGTCAGCATGATAGGCAGTGGTCTCAGCACACCAGCAGCCTAACTGTTACCAAGTTTTTTGTATGTGTCACAACAAAAGAGATTTGTGAGGAGGGATTTGAAGGTGGGTAATGAGGTAGGTTTATGAATGTTTACAAAGAGCATGTCCCAAGCATTTGGGGCAGCATGGGAGAAAGCATGGAGGTGCTTGTTTGAAAAATGTAACAGGTGGGCATCATGGGCCGATCATAAGCAGGAGCTGACAACTCATTGTTAAATGACAGATGATCGGTAGGGTGGGGAGAGGCAAGGAAGGGTCTTGAAACTGAATACAAGTAGCTTATGTTTGCTGTGAAGGGACACAAAGTCAGTGGTGACATGATCAAAGGAACGGGCTAGGAAAATGATTTTAGCAGCATCATCTATGCTGAATGGATATGAGCAGGGCAAGATTACATTTTCCAAGGCCAGAAAGAAGGAAGTTGCAGTACTCAAGATATGAGATGAGAGGCTGGGTGAGAGCATTATTAGTTAGTGATGCAAGGCCTTTTCTTCCCTCAGTGGATGAGCTTCGTTGCCTGTGCAGAACTCAGAAAGACTGATCCTGAGTCACTTCTACAACCCCTCTGCACTGCTGCTTTGGTAAACAGATCCACATTAAGTAGTAACACAAGCAGTTTAATGACTAAAAAAGCAGGCAAGAAGATAGCAGTATCCCATTATCCTTTACCACTTTTCAGCTACAAACCTATTAGTCAGTGAATATGAGGCAGGAGTGGAGCTGATTCTTTTTCTATATTGCAAACTGATTAAGGCGACAGCTAATGTAAATTGAACTATGATATATATTTTCAAAGTTCATTTAGCAATTTTGGATTTTAGAGTCATTTTTTCAGTCTGGTGTGAGGGCAAATTGATAAGTACCTTTTGAAAAATATGCAGCAAATTGATATGCTTATCAAGGAGAATCAAGCCATTAAAAGCACATGTCCCTACAGCATTTAGCACAGGTAAATAAAATAACACATTTCCCATTCAATCCCTGCACTGCCATTTACAATTGTTTCTGATGTGCGATGACAGAGCATGCTTCTGATGTACTCCATGTAGTCAAATGGCAACTGCAGGTTATCTTCACTTCATATTTCAATGTTACTTTTGCATTATAAGGCAGAGATTTTCAATTCTCTGGACATCTAATGCAAAACATCTTTTCCAATTTGACAGTGTAGTTTGAAATTCTAGGTATACGCAGGTTTTATAGCAATTGATTAGAGAATGTCTGTCCATCTACAGAGTTATTGTAGCATGTAGCCAGGATAATAAAGACATACAGTCAGTGAGGTGATATCTTTTATTGGACCAACTTCTGCTGATGAGAGAGACATGCTTTTGAGTTACATCGAGGTCTTCTTCCTTTTAAACCTGAAAGCTTGTCTCTCTTTGTTTTTGTTTCTTACTTTATTTTTGCTCCCTCCCCCATTTTACATTAATATATTTACAATGTACAAGAAGAAAGACCAAAAGTGTGAGACTGAAACAGAGAGGATTGAAAAAGCAAATACAGTGGTGGTAGATGTAAAGTTTCTATATGCTGTGATACAGCAAACACCTTTGCATTATGATAATAGATCGGTCTGCAGTAAAACAAAAGCACCGCTCCTTTTCAAGATATATAGCCCATGGTAGCACACGTCAACATATCTTTCTTCTACTGCTGTGGAAGAGAGTAGGCATCACCACTGTAGATGGAGATAAGTCTACAGTGTTTCAATTTGTCCAGAACTTTATTTTGTTTCCAATTTTGATTTTTTCTGAAGCAAAGTAAATTCTGTTGTCAAATGAGATTATCTACTGCTTTATAGCATTTTAAATTATAATTGCATCTCTTACATACACAGGAGGGGTGGGACTCTTAAAAGCACTCAGTAATGGGAGTTTTAGCAATAATTTCAATAGTAGAGGTAACCAAAGATAAGCATTTTTGAAAATTGCATCCCACATTATTTCTAAATATTCACAGCCCAGTCAAATCAAAGCCATTTTTCTCTGGCAGAAAACTGTGTGCTGCTCCTCAACGAAAGTAATTCCCTTACCAAATTTCAATTTTAAAACCTAAGGTTTGGAGCAACTATAGAACTACTCAAAAATATGAATTCATTTTATACCCAAAATTGTATTTATTTATTTTACTGTTTTCATCTTTAAAAATGAATGAACAGTTTTTGCTCTAACTTTCCAAAAAAAAAAACCCCAAAATTTCAAGAGACCAAGCCTGGAAAATTTCTACCTCAAATGGTGAAAGTTACAAAAAAGCTATGAGTGACTGGAAGAAACAAACAGGGAATTAGTACTGAAACAGTTAAGCAATCCTTATTATAGCAGTGTGTAATCAGTGCCCCACTATAATACATGCACAAATGCAACTTGAAGTCAATGCCTTCATAATGAAATTATAATTTCCATTCTCTGATTTTTTTTAACATGTGTTTCTAGTGCTTAGTAATGATATGCTGACAATACACTAATTTATAAAGTAAGTATCCTCATATTTAAACTTAGTCTTATAAAGCAGGATTGTTTTTAAAGTGTACTTTATGTAAATATAAAAAACAGTGATACACAAGATGAACAAAGTATTAAGCCTATTAAATCACAACGGTCAAAGCGAGAGTTTCAAAGGAATTAATGCCTGCAATTATCTTCATTATAAAAGTGGCTTTGCAAGCAAACCTTATGTTGAATCACTGCAAAAATCTGGGAATGTCTTTTAAATTTCTTATCTTTTGCTGCTTGTATAATGGTCTGATGATTATCCATTGACTGCAAATTGGACCATTTCTCTTTGTCATTTGTCAGTTTATTATTAATTTTATATTTTTCTTTAAAAGTATTAGGTCTGAGCACCAAACACTCAACCAGCCTCTTATCAACAGGCATTTTGACATTGGTCTTCTTTAGTGGATTATGGTTCCTTAAACGCAATCTTAGGTTTTAAAATATGAGGAAAAGACTCAATGGGTGTATGACCACCAATTAAATCTGTTGATTTTTTTGCCCTATGAGATAAACAACAGAGAGCATATGCCTTTAAGTTTCATGATCACTAGCTTTTGCTTTATCAGGTTGGGATATGACAGGTTTGCAGAATGAAATATTTTTTCATTTTAGCTTCTCATGACAGTCTAATCAGTGTGCGGATTAAGCAGAGTTCTGGCAGCAACAATGCTCGTCTCCATCTCCAACAACTCCTGAAGCTTTCTGAAAGGAAACCGTCCTTTGTTGATTTCCTCCCACTGCTCAGAAGGATATGCATTATCTTGAAGCCATCTTGTAGGTTCCTTTTTAACAGTGAAATATGACATTTCTGCAAATGAGATGCAGCTATTTTTCCACACACTATGTGTCAGGACCCAGCTTATTATGTTGTCCTTGCAGTAGTTATTTGCTAATGTTTTGTGCTTTTCAGGTACACAAATACAAACGGGTACAGTTTGCTCATGAAAAATGCTGCTGGTTTTAACTAGGTAATAGAGAGGCTAGTTTAAACAGCACGCCATGCTTTTCGCTGCTAAATTCCAAAAGTGATTTTTCTCTCTGTATTTCAAATTGGGAAGATTGTTTAAAAAGTTAATCCATCTGAACCTGGCTTATCTGGCAATGCAAAACTATTCAATATTGTTGCTTTCTTCCTCCTCCCCCCCCCCCCGACTTTTCTGCTTAGCTCAGTATTTTCCTATAGTCCTGTAGTCACTTCAAAATAACATGAATGACTGATTCAAGGTGCAGAAAAATGTGACAAACAAGGTCGTCAAATGCCTTCATATCAGCACCTTTTCTAACTTACCTGTTTAAAAAAAAAAAAGAGTTAAAAAGCTCAGGAGTGGTCAACAAAAGGGGATGCACATTTTTAAGTGTAGCAAGTGTATGTTAAAAGTTTTGAGTTAATTGCTACACAATTTGCAAAAAGAATGACTGGCTTTCAGATAATGAAATTCCCTTCCTATTTGATTACTTTCTTTTCCTTCCTTTTTCTTCTAGCACCACTCGAATGAGAGAGCTAAGCAAACAGATATAGTTTTGTGTTGTCAATTAAGTATTAAAACTTGGATATACAGTAGGTGATAATTGAGATTTTGTTTGTGTAAACTTGAAAATAATGAGCGCTTTCTTAAGAATTCAATAAACACCTCAGCCTCTTTTAAATGAAGAACCAATTTGGTTTCTTTTATATTCAGATGCCATGTTGATTATTGTTTATGTCAGAGCTTTTACAAAACAACAAAAGTCTCTCTTTTTGAAGATTTTACAAACAAATGTTTGAATGTGAAAGCAAGCAGATTCCTTTAAGTTGCAACTCCTTGTTGTGTTATTTGGAAACAAGAGTCTGTGAATTTAGGTGAGGTATATTCAGTGTCAACAGATTAAAACATAGGCTGTGCCTAACCATAATAGGATAGCAGACTATAATGTGCATTATAATGTATTGATAAATAAGGAATATTAAATTAACAAAAATCTCCACTGAGCATTATTAGTATTTCTGGTGATCAAAGGGACACATGAAGTAGAAAGACATAAAGGGGGAAAAAAAGAAAGAAAGAAAAACCACTAATGTTGTTAAAAATGATTGCAATATATGTGTGTGGTCACAGTGTGGTATATATGTTCAATAAAGGGTGCTAAACCTTTGAGAACCAGTCAATGGCAGCCCTCTCTTATTAGTGAAGCTGCTTTGGTAAAATTCCTGTAACTCTCAGAGGTGCTAAGACTGGCTAGGAGGTGGCAAGGCATCACCCAGGAAAGGCAGCACCAGACAGAAACATGTGTCTTCTTAACAGGAGTTTTTCCTGACATTTTCCTAATTTTTCCTTCTAAAAATGTTACAACTTCTTGTAATATTCTATGTAAATATAGATGTATATGTATATATGTACATATAATCCTGCTCTTCTTGGTATTAAAATATTCATTTAGGTTTATCCTTTATTTTTAAACCAAACTATGCACATTTAACTCTATTTATCTCTCTCATGAAGATAACCCTCATAGTTTATGTTGCCTTTCACAGGACGTGCTCTGATTTGTCAGCCTCTTTCTGGAAATGTGTTAGCCAGAACTGAGTGCAGAATACTCCAGCTGCAGTCACCCCGGAGCCATTTAGAGAGGGATTGTTAGTTTAGCTACTGCAACCAAAATTGCATTGGCCACCCGCGGAGCCATCTTGCACTGAAAACTAATGCCTAATTTCTTGTCTTTAAGATATGTTTTTACCATGGTTTCTCCCTCACAGTTGCACCTCTGAGTCTGAATGTACCTTTGTGGGGATGTAGAAAATGATGAAGGGATAAAATAAGACGTGTTCAAGTCAATGAGTGTATATACATGCACATGTTGGGGGCAGGGGAATATGGGAAGGGGCTGCTTTGTCTCACACTTTCCTGTTGGTTTCATTTTCTATTACATTCCACCCACTTCCTCCAAGCCCTCCCAAACACACAAACCAATTCTGCATGTAATTTAACACTTGAAGGCTACATTGATACAAGTTACATTATTTTGCCACTTTAAACCCAAAGTGCAATTTACACCACTATTTGCATCATTGCTGAAAGTGGACCAGAATCTTTCATTCTTCTGGCTGCATTTGATTCACTATTTTTGTAATAACTTAATGGAATAAAATGGCTGCTAGAATTAGATTGTGTTTGTTTCATAATTATCTAGAAATTCTGGTCCAGGAGGCCTGGGAGTTGCTTAGCTATTCCACTCAGCAGAAAGGCATGTTTAATAACACACACATCCATCATTCCTAAAGAAGCTACTGTACATAGAAATATTGTGTCTCCTTTAAAATGAAAAAAGCAAATTGATCCAATTTCTTATTGTAAATACCTGTATTGAAATCATTATGGTCACATCTTCCAGTATATTAAAAAATATAGACTCTGGCGTCTAGGAGTGTGTAGCTCCAATAATCTTCAGTTAGCTACTTAAAACCATTCCGTGGGATGAGGTCACACGAGCAATTTATGGTAGATATAATATGCATCTTCCTGTCTCTGTCCTGAGGTACTAAATACATATAGAATCTAAATCCATTTGTAGCAAGGTTCATTGGAGATGAATAAAGTAAAGATAGTAACACCAGAAAAGCCTTTGTGTTATTTTTGAAAATTAGCACATACTGCCTTCATTGGTCTTGGAAAATAATTGAATTCACAAATAAGACCAATAAAGCCACTCCCATTAATTAGATTGATATAAAAGACATTCACTAATTTTGATATAATTGACCAGCATACCTGAATACGCTCAATTCACACTATCAGGAAATAGGTGGGCTCACATACTTGAAAGAAAATAAAAGATTGCCAACATGTGACTATGTAGAAATAAGGGGAAAATAAAAAAAATTAAAAATTCCAGGAATATTTGTTTGAATTTGTAATTGAATTCACTTGGTTCCTTTTTTATTTTTACTTTCCACAAACTTTTGAGCTTATGTGATGTGTAAAATACATACATAATGTACTTGCATAAGAAGTGCATGCTTTATCAGCCAATCACAGAACAGAAGCAATACCATATTACTCATGTGACCAAACCCAATTAAATAACACATCTGGAATTTCAAACATTCAATTAACACACTAAGTAAAGAGCCAGAAAGACACTAGTCAAATACTTTTGGATAATGAATAAGTGTGAGGGCTTCACAATCTACTTGTGAACCTTCCACAGGCAAAAAAAGAGACAAAAGACCTGAGTCTGCCATCCTTAGTGTTTGTCTACTTTGCAGTCAGAGGACTAACTGCACCACAAATAGACGTACCTGAGGTATCTTTGATCTATCTAACCTGAATAACAATAGCAGAAGATGCTGCAGTAGTACAGGCTAACCTCTCGAGTCCATACCTAAAGTCCTGGTTGATTGCCCATGGCATCACTTCTACTGTTACTCTAGTCTCAATGCTAGTCTCATTGACCTGATACCTTGCTCTTCAAGGAGACTCATGGGTTTCAGTGGGGCTACCCACTGACTAAAGTTATTTTTATGCTAGTAAGGATGGAGGACCCAAGCCCTGAATTTATCTAATTATTATTAATTGTGACTTTATCACTAATATCTAGCATCTGCAATGGGAACTGTTATCCTAATACATTGGCTAGGAGCATGATCAAGAATAAGTTCAGTTAGGTCACTTTAAATACAACACTCTCCCCTGTAATAAAAATAATCCATCTTTTCTAGGCATAACATCCAACTGAATTTGGAAATTTAGGAAGAGTCTGATAAAAAGAGAAGTGTGTATTATTTCATCTATCTAAAAGATTAGGACAATTAACAGCTAGCATTGAAAATTTCCTGGAGCAGTGTTTGGAGCAAAATAAGAGACCATTATACTGACAGGCTAAGCTTGAAAAACACATTCCAGATGTGGAAACAACATTAGAAGTAGAAATGGAGAGGCTGTTTCCATCAACAGTTCTTCTGCTTTTAAATACAAATAGCCCCATCACAAAGCGAACAAGGAAATGTATTGACAAAATAAAGGAAAATAAAGGTGAAATTCAGAGAACCATCACAAAGTGTATGCACCAATCTGAAATCTTGTTTTTGAATGCTTAAACTGGACTTACATGCCTGGGTTTTCTGCAGTGTGATGAATTTCATTACATTACAAATTATTCAAACAGCTTTAGTTATAATATAGTTGCTATTTTTTATCATCAGCATAGGAGGTTAATCACCAAAATGCTTTAGAACATGTCATAAAACATTCCAAGTCTGCCCATGAGCTCACATGCTGAAAAATAAATTCAAGCATTGCAGACAACAAGCTAAAAGAGCACCAAGGAACTGGCCACATGCGTAACATTTCTCTGCTCCAGAATGCCAATTTCTGAGTTTGCAAAAATTAATGATTTTATCTGGGTCAAGTTCTTTTCTCATTTGCACCAGCCTTGGAGTAAATTGAGTTACTTCATGTTTAGCTTAATTTATGTTACTATTAATTATTATTATTTGTATTATTACTACTGTAGCACCTAGGAGGCCTAGTCATGCAGCAGGACCAAACTGTGCAAATTGCGATACAAAACAAAAAAGACAGTCCCTGCCCCAAATATCTTATGATCTAAGTATAAGAAAAGCGACAGGCAGACAGATGGGGAGTATAAGGAAACAATGAGACATTGTAGGAGAGTAAAGAGTTAAAAGCTGAATAAGTGGTCAGACCTAAATACAGGGAATGGGGTCAAGGCAAAGGCAAACCTTGTTTCTGTTAATTGGTGTGAATTTTAGTTAGAGTCTGTTATCTCTTTTCTTCTCCTTCCTTCCTGGCCATCTGCGCAGGGGATGAGTCTATCGCCCTTTCTGTACAAGGCTTTTTGGTAGAAAGAAAGCATTATCTTTCTTCTCCCCCTGGCATGCCTTTACTTCAAAGAATGTTAGTGTAAAATGTATAGGTTTTAAGGTGATGTGCCTGACCTCTGTATGGTAATCCTGTAAACAACAAACAGGGGTGGGTATAATTATATTGATTATGTAGTTGTTAATAATCATTTTATAGGTGTCAATGTAACCAAAGAAGGGTCTATGAGGAGTTGCTGAAAATGTATACAGTTACATACTGTTATGGATAAAAGAATTGTAAAGTAACCCCCTTGTTGTTCACTTGCGGCGTCAAGGTGGAACGAGCAGGCAATAAAGGGTTCTATCTCCCCAATCCACCCCCGGGACAACCTGTTTGATTATTTCTAACAATTATTGGTCAACATGATATTAAGTGGTCTTAGTACACCCGCAGCCTAACCATTGTCAAGTTTTTTGTAGGAATCATGGAAAAGTAAAGTTTTAAGTAGGGTTTTGATGGAGGCTCGTGCATTAATTTTGTGGATGTTTTTGGGAAGTTCCTCCCAAGTGTGAGGAGGAGCAGGGGGAGAGTGCAAAGGTGCTTGTTTCAAAAATACAGGAAGCGGGTGATGAAGGCTGGCATCATGGATTGATTGGATGTGAAAGCTGACATCTTGATAGCAAATAAGAGAAGATAGTAGGGTAGGGATAGGCCATGAAGGTGAAGACAAGCACTTTTTGTTTGATATGACAGTGAAGGGTGAGCAGTGGAAGGATCCAAAAGAGAGATGGCATGGTCAAAATAACCGGCTAGGAGAATGATCTTTCCAGAAGCATTCTGAATATATATGTGTGGAGCAAGGTTGAATGTGTCAAAGTCAGAGAAAAAGGTGTTGTAGCAACTGAGACACAAAATGAAAACCTGGATGAGAGTTTTAGCAGTGTGGTTGGACAGGCAAGACTATATCTTAGAGATGTTATTCAGAAAGAATCTGCAATGTTTAGATATAAGAAAATTTATCTTACTTTATCTAATTTTTTTCTTCAAGCAGGAAAGACCAGAGATCCATTACAATAGGTCTTACTACTGCATGCAGCTTCTTAGGGGCAGTAACTAGACTTGTCAATTATGGAAGGCTGGAAGTGGCCACACCTCTGAAAACCTAGTCAACTAGTCACTTTGAGACAGCTCTTCCAAGTTGGTTTACACTAAAATTTAGCTCCCGGCGATGTAACTCGCCCACAACACAGATTTAATAACTCCACCTCTGCAACAAGCGTAGCGCTTAAGTCAATGTAGTTAGGTCAACTCAGTGTCAGTGTAGACATTGCCTTGGTTACACTGATTGTTGCTGCCTTTCAGAAACCATCCCACAATGCCTCACACTTGCAGTTAAATTGGTGCAAGTGCTCCTGGTGAGGACGCACACTGCCATCACAAGGAGCGTAGTGTAAAACTCATTGTTACTGTGATGGCAGTACATCAGTGCAACTTAGATTGACTTAATTTAGTACTGTAGATTTGCCCTGAGTAAGTTTCCCAGAGCTGAAGAAGGGCTCTGTGTGAGCTGAAAAGCTTGTGTCTCTCACCAACAGAAGTAGGTCCAATAAAAGATATTGCCTCACCCATATTCTCTTTCTAATATCCTGGGACCGACATAGCTACGACGACACTGCATAGAACAGTGGGCAATAGGTATACTGACCATATATGCACGATTCTAGCACACGAAATGGAGGCATCAGCTGTATGAAGGGGTGCTAGGGGACTGCTTTTTTAAAATAAAAACCCTAACTTAATGAAGACTTTCCATTCCTTCAATATGAAGATTGCATCAACTTTGGGAATATAAATTATCACAAATTTACCTGTGGGTGAACTAACTCCACTACTTTCCCACTTCCTCCCATGTTTCCCTTTCAGGGGGTTATCTGGGGGAACATGCAGACTGCATAGTACTCCTCAGAAATGTATCAACTTACTCCTCAAAAAACTTTTAGATAGAAACTTAATCCTTAGAAATTTCCCTGGTGGTCAGAATCTGTAGTGTGTCTTTCCTTTCTCGTTCCCTTTCCTTTCCAGCTTCTCAGATTTATAGGGGAAAAAGCTGAGGCAAACTATCCTCTCAGGGTCGAGCAGCTGAGTGTGCCCTTATTTATGTGGCTCCCTGTCTCCTTATCTGTAGGACAAAGTGGCCTCCTTCTTTTATGTTAATAGAACATCACTAATGAGGAAATCTGGAGGGAGACCCACACTTGCTGCTGCGCTAGAGAAATAAGTGTAACACTTGGGAAATTCCTATTCAGATGATCTTAAGTAGGTTCCTTGAGCTTTATCAATGCTCCCTAAGCCCCTCCTTGAGGAAGAGGCAGGGAAAACCTTCACACTGCACAGACTTTTTGTCTCCCTTAATTCCAAAGTAAGCCCTGCTCTGCTACACAGACACATGGCAGAGCCTTTTGGCTTATTAGATCTTGCAGCGAACCAGGTAGTGTTATAAAAGCAGCCATATGGCACATCTCTTTGTTTGAATGGGTCCCTTAGTGAGCCGGGAAGAGCTACAGAAGAGCCACATGGCCTAACCATTTTGTCTTACTGAATCTGAGGGTGATCAAGGCAGTTTCCATAAGAGCTGACTGACAGCTTGTTAAACAGGCAGACTAAATTGTCAGAAATAAGTGGTGGGCCATGTGGACTATGTGCCCCTCCATATCTGGGCTGCTTTCTCTCTCAGCCCTCCAGAGCTGGCTGTATGGGGCACGAGTGACCCGGAGTCAGCAGGATCTCATTAGCCTGGCAGGCTTGGCACAACCAACTTGCTGCATGAACATGGTTCTATGAACCTAGCAGTTCTGGCATGGAGAGCCACAACATAGGCGGGACCCAGTTAGCTGTGTCATTTTTGCACACTTTTCTGCCAAGAGTAGCCTGGATATGAGGCTCTAAAGAGAGGCTGAGGTCGAAGACGACACTCAGATTACAGGGTTAAGTGATGGGTAGGATGGCAGTGGTGTCCGTAGTGACTGAAAAAGGAGGAGCTGGGGCAGGAGTGGGAAGACTCAGAGCTGTGTTTTAGCCATCTTGATTTTGAGCTGATGGCTAGGCATTTATGAAACGTCAGAGAAAGAGACTGAGACTTTAGTCTGACTGTCTTTTTGTTCTGTGTCTGTACAGTGCCTAGCACAGTGCCCATAACCAGGGCTTGCAGGCACTTCAGTAACACAAATAACAAACAAGAGTTTGAACAGAAGGAGACAGAACTGGAATAGAGATGTAAATATGAGTCATAAGCATAGGGATGGAAGTGAATTAGTGTTTACAGGTAAGTAGAGCAGGGCAGGAAAAGGTTTTCACATCTTGTGAAAATTTTTGAGATATTAAAAAAATTTTCATCTTGAACTGGGAAGTTGAAACCTCAAACATTTTTTACAAACTGAAAATTTGAAAAAAAAAAAAATTGGCTTAGGTCAATTGAAACATTATGTTTTGATCATTTAAAAGTGTTTCATTTCAATTTCAACCATTTTTATTTTATTGTGATTAGCTTAAATTTCAAAATGACCACAACCATCGTCCTCTGGACATTTCATATACATATACAGAATATGCCTACTAGATCAGATCTCAAAGGAAAGATAATCAAGGGAATGCCTAGTTTATGAAACCCACTGGGGCTAAGGCATGAGTCACTAAGCTGCTGGTTAGTGTCAGGATTTAGATGGCAGCACACATGTCCAGCAGACGACATTTACGTGCCTTAGTGATGTTAAAATGTGGAAATGTAGGTGCCCATGGACTTTAGGAAGCAGCTGAACAAGGATTTTCTGAATGCCAGCAGTACCTAAATGTTGGACTTAGGTGCCTGAAGTGACAGTAAGGCACCTAAATCAGTTGATAAAGCTATCCCAAAGAAAGAATTTCTACTAGAATCTTTACAATGATTCCTATATCCATCTGTGCCTATGTTTGTGTGTTGTTCTTGTTTTAAGGGGAAAAAAAAAAAAAAAAAAGGAAAGGAAAGGAAACTGACTTCCATCAGTGAGGTGACTTTGACTAATTTGACTTTACATCTGAGCAGAATTTGGAAGGAAGCCACCTGAAATGGCTTGGACACCTGTACCAGATGGGCCGAGAAAGATTGCTGTGGACCATATGCTGGAAAACTGGCCTATGTAGGCTTTATATATGTTGGATGAACTACATCAGCAGCTATGTGAAAAGAGATTGTATAAACCACAGCAACACAGCCCAGGATCATTAGTATTTGAGCTAAATGCTGAAACTGCTAATATCTGGAGACTACTACCCAATAGGGGAGAAGAAAACATCCAGCCAAATGGTGTCAGAATACATAATTCATACCCTTTAAATGAAAAATATCAATACAATTAAAATCATATAAAATCAACAATTTTAAAACTAAAAACCACATATGTGCAAAATAAACAACAACAACCGCTACAGATGATGCAATCCATAAAATATTGGCTAGATATGTTTAAAAAAAATAAAAGGTAAACAATTTTGATGTAAAGCCCATCAGCCTGTATGCAATCTTTGAAAAGACAGGCAATCTAAGACATGCAATCTGTTCTATTCAAAGGCAGCCAAACAGGCAAAATCCCACTTCCTCTTTTAAACAAAGGATGCTATTTTTCATAGGTACCAGCCGAGTTTCCTGAATATAAACATGAAGCTTTTGTTACATAGATTTACACTAGGGGGAGGGGAGCAACATGAAAAAGGATCAGTGTAATTTATTCCCTCATTTTAACACAGTAGCACTTAGGATAAAAAATCCCAATGGAATTCGTTCAGGCATGATTACTCTTCTTGGTCTATATTCTGTTATTCCTAAAGGTGCATTTTATTTAGTATAAAATTCTTCAAAATTCAGTATATTCTTTAGCAGTAGTTTTTCCAGTTGTATTATTTAACAACAGAAGGTGATCCATGTGAAAATGGAATAATTAACATGGCATTAATGTATCAGGATCTCATGTAGCAGACTCACTAAATATTGAGCACCAAACTGTGCGTATAAGGTATGTGCCTTCCCCAGGCTTTCACCACATACGAAGGGAGTGTGCAGGTTGCATCATCCTTCAGAGCACACAGCTATCATATTTGTTCCTTTGCAGCGGTGTGCACAGAGAGCGAGCAGACCCTACCTGCTGCAGAAACTGTAATTGTGATTGGCACCTCAATGAGTCACAGAAGAAGGGCCCCACTCCTGCACAAAAGCTGTTATAACCAACCTGATCTTAAGTTGGCAAAGATGGTAAACCAGTGTAAAATACAGGAGGAATCTATGAAAGGACAGGTATTCTCTTGCTGAGAATGCAACTAAATAAATTGTCGCATGCTGTAGTGACTTGATTCTGCTCCACTGAAGTTGATGGAGCTTCCCCATCAACTTCAATGGGAGTAGGATCATGCTTCAGACTGCTACTCAAGGTTGTGAACTAATCGAGGTTTAAACAAGTCAGTGCTTGCTCACAAGGAGCAAAAATTAACCCTCTGCTGAGGGGCAGCACAGCCTATTCACCACTTCGTCCTATTTAAATCTTTAGAATAGGGTTTAAGTGGTATTTCAGTGGCAAACTGGTCTCGTGCCAGCCCTCTCCACAGAGGAGAATTTCACTTTAAGAGAATTTTTCACAGTTCTTGCTTCTTTTGTTTATCATCCATGACTCAGTTCAGGTGTGGGTTTCAAATGCTTTGCTTTAAATTTCTCTCACTTTCATAAATGCACCAAATGCTAGAACTGTGCAGTGACAAAAAAAAGTTTGTGCTGCTGGTAAAACTTGTGAAAAAACAATGTTTTCATCCATTTTAGACATGGACAAGAACATTACGGCCCATCCTGGGAATTCATATAACGACAAAATACTGGGAGAGATACCTAAATTTGCTACAGTTAAGCACCCTAAATATTAGATATTCATCAAATCTCTGGGTTGTGCAAAATTAGGCTGGGAGTCTCAAAAGTGAGTATTCTTGGAAGATTTCTCATACTTCCAGCGTCTGATCAGGTTATAAATGGCTTCATGAATAGGGTCTTACATAGATCTGAGAGAAAGAGAGTGAAATACTAACAGGAGCAAAAGATGGAAAAATAATGAGAAGAGTTGCATTTTCCCCCCAAGTCTCGAAAAAGTCTCCATCCAGATTTAGTTCTAGTGTAGGCAGAAAGTAAACAAAGGGGGTTTTATTACCAATTTATTGCTCATCCCAGGTAAGAGGCCAAAATGTCTGGCCTTCCACTACTGGCTAGAGTAGAAGAGAGCATGTGTGCACATCAGGTAGGGATAACTATGTCAAGCAAGGAAGCTGATAAACTTTGAAAGCGGTTTCTGATATTTTGATACAGGTTAAAAGTCAAACCATGGAAAACACTAGTGAAACCTGTGGGGTGGAGATAATAAATCTCCCTTTCTTGTTGGACCTTTATTTTTTCTATTTATTTATTATTTTTAAAGTGACCTTTCTTTTTAAAAAACAGCAAATGTATTTCACATTGTCATGGAATGTATTAATAGACTTGCCCAAGACATTTGAAGGAAGCCCTTTTTTGGTTCTGTTCTGGGTTTTAAGTGTATAGGCAAGATGTTCAACGGGCATTAATCAGCAGAGTTCAACTGGAGCCCACTGGAGCTAAGTCCGTTTATAACAACTGAGTATCTATGGGGCAGTAGGGTCTGTTTCCAAACAAGTGTCAGTTGCCACTCTTAGGAATTGTTGCCTACTCTTAGGTAGTAGATCCATGGTATTGTATATTTACAACTTGGCTTGCTGCATGCTAACTGACTTGTGGACAAGCCCTTGTGTTATCGTTCCCTCCCCTCTACCCGCTCCTGCTCCTTCTAGTTGCTAGGAGAAACAGAACAGGTCTCACTTATTTTCTCATTGCTAGTGGATGGGGGTGAGGGGACTCTCCCCTTCCTTCTTTCTTTCTTCTCATTCCCATCCTGGTGGCCTAATTAGTGGGAGTTTTCCATGGATGCTGAGAAGTAGCAACTTTCCTCTTTTCAGTTCTGGCTGCAGGGAGTTTTCAGTGACACTATTAGTGTAAATGACTTCTTTTGGCCTTTAGCTTTGGAAGCTTGTGGAAGGCTGTTAATACATTTGGGAACTTTCTGCCATAAAACCCTATCCACAGTGAAGCCAGAGGGGCAGGCACAATTTGACATCAGGACTGGAGAGGAAAATCCCCATGTGCCTAATTTCTTCCTCCAACCTTTAATATCCGGGGTGGAAATCTCTACTAGATTCCCCTTCACATACACCATCAGACACAGGATTGCAGGAAGCAATTCTATAGTCAGTACCTCTTCCACAGTTTGAGGACATGTTATTTTTGAGGCTCCATAGACAGGAAGTCTGCTATGTTTCGCAGAGAGTTTTCTCCTCTCCTACCCTACTTTGTTACTGTTAGGAGGGAGGGGTTTTCTCACCTGGTGCAGAAAGTCATTTTATTCCTTGCCAAAATGTGGACAATTATGGGGTTGATGGAAGTGTCTTGGTTTTGGTTAGGATGATGCTGAAAACCCACTCACCTGATGTTATTAAGTATTAATGCAGTAGAAAGACTGTCATATTTTTAATCATTTTGAGTCAGATACAATTATTATGCCTAATTGGGGCCTTATTACTTTATGATTCATTTTATTTTACTGGGAATGTTCCAAAATAAAAACTCATAATATATAGTCTATCACAGAACATGTTTTGCTCTCTGCCATCCCACCCCGCAGTTTCAACATTTTCTTTTCCTGATTTTCATTTCTGTATATTTTATTCTTTTTATTTCCAAAATACATTAAAAATGTTAAGAACCAATAAAAGGAAAAAGTCTCTGATCTGGCTGTGGGTCTGATTAAAGTGTTTATTGTACCAGAGTTCTAGTACGGTAGCATTCTTTTCCTTTAATTGTTAATGGTTTGGTGTTTAGAAATGAAAGTATTTATCTGTTGTCTGTCCTTCCTTAATCTTTTTCTTTGATTAGTAATAGTAAATTTGACCATTAGCCATTGATGGACATTTATGACCTATCATTCCCTGGTGTAAGCAAACAAACGCATTGCACCCCACTTAACATCAAGGCTGAATTTGACCCATTCTCTTATTTTAGAGCCTCTGTAGCTGCTCTAACTTGTGCCAAGAGCTGGGTCTTACAGTCATCATCGCAGCTGTGAACTGAGCCCTTACTTTTTGGCACAAACTCTAAGATTGTGCATGCAGTATATATGCATAAAAATTGTATTGGGAATTTTACAGGCAAACTTGAGTCCTGTCTTTCAAAACTGGGCTCAGAGCTTAAACTCAATGTTGTTCCTTTTGAAAGCTGTTCCCCATGATCATCCAGGGTTCTTTAATCAGAAAGAAGCTTTTGTCATTTTTTTAGTTACTGGTTTCAAATTGTTTTCCTTCTCACATTTTTTCATAAACTGTACAAATGACAAAAACGTGACAATATGTAGTTCTCAATCACAACTGAGTAAGAAGGATAATAGGCACAATTTCAGCATTTGCAATAGAAACTGTCAGTAATTCCCACTAAACCCACGCAACGAGAATGCAAAACATAATCTGGGCCATATCCTCAGTGGATGTAAACCAGCCGAGCTCCATTGAAGTCAACAGAGTTATGCTTATTTACACCATCTGAGGACGTGGCTTTCCAGTTGGGTGGAGGGAATGTAAAGCATCATATCCTTAAAGTAATAATGGAGAGCGGAGATTTCCACAATAATTCTTTAGTATTCTATCATTTCATGTAATGTCTGCTAGATGTGTCAATCATGTCAAATGTTTTTAACTTGTAAAGAAATTTAAATAAGACATTGAAAAGAAAGTAGCCTTTCGAGCTGTAGAGCAAAGTACAGTTCTTTACTGAGAAAAACAAGACTACAATTTTTTACCTGAAATATATTTGGTGAATGTGGTAGGTATTACAAAAAGAAATAAAAGAAAATAAACTCCAGCAGTGTAGGTCAGGTAGCAGACAAATTGTAAAAGTGGCCTTAAAGTCTATTAATGAAAATAGTAAGAAAAATGGAAACATTAGGTAAAAGACAAGCTCTATGGTGTTGGAAAATTTGATGCTTATGTGTCATAGTCTAGCAAAGTGCTGTGTTAAGTATTTATCAAATATCTGACTTCAATGTCTTTTAAAGAACGATGATATCAAAGTTGCTTTCTGTGTATGTGGGGAGGTGGAGTGTATACACCCCTATTAATGCACGTCAAATCCAACTTCAGGAAATCACATCAGAAAAAGATGAGAACATGCCGTACAGAGAGGTATTATTGAGTGAAAGCTATAGGCACGTTAATTTGTTAAAATGATACCTGACCTTCAATGCTAGCATGAATGACTCAGTGGCAGCTGAACTTCTGCAAAATGAATAGATTGCAACTTTCTGCAACAGACTGATGTGTGTTTCCTTTGTGAATTTGTGTCTGTACCTGTACTCTAGTGGCTAGTGAGCTACATCACCAAACCATGAGCTTGAGATACACATTCACACTAAGAAGGGTGCTTGTTTTTCATCGATCAGACTGAACATACAGTAGGATAACTTTAAAACAGAGATATTTTTAAGGCAAATAGCACTGACTGAACAAAGTATTATGTATGGTTATCTATTCCATGTGGACTGAATCAATACAGTTTTAATTCCATCCCACCTGCAGCGTACATTAGCTGCCTCTCCTTGGCAAAATATGGAGCCCTATTGTGCTGCTCCTGCCTCTCTAGAAAGGAAGGGAAACTCCTGCCACTCTCATGCCAAATAGTGGGCAGGCCTCTGATTCGGAGGCAGTGCTCTGGCACAGGGGGCTGAGCTACAGAAATGGTTTGCAAGAATGATCATGCTGTGCCTAGGGCCCCGTATTGCCTTAATCTGGCTTTATGGGACCCTAATTCTGGATATAATTTAGATTATTTATATAACACCAGCAGCATGCTAGGCACTGTAGGTTAGAAAATGTTGTATCTCTGAGACGTGGTCTATCCATCCATAGGTAAAGACCTATGTAGGCTTATGAATTTCTGAATTAATATATTGATTGTTGATAGATAGATCACTGTGATCTAATATAAAACCAGAGTTAAGAGTTTGACCTCTTAAATAATGACAGTACCAGCATTACCAGGGTGAGAATCACCAGTAAGAATATCATTAGATTTGGAGACGCTAGAACATGAGGAACAGTGAGCGCAACTGATATACTTACAAGTTCTCAACCATCCTTTTATTAAGAATCCACTAAGCAGATAATCAATATTAACAACACTACACTACAAGAGGAAAGAAAGGGGTGACACAGCATGTCTTGTCTTCATGCTAGCATCACTTACATTTCCTGCTAGGGGCCCTGAGTTGTCAACCATTATTCTCATCATCATCATCAGTCTCATCAATGGTTGTCATCCTGGCCTTTCCTTCCCCTAAGGTATGCAGGCCAGGATACAGTTTTTATAATAGGTTATGTTGCTACTCCCTATACCTTATGCTTATGCATAATGGTTTCCACCCCAGTTCCTTATCTGTTCTTCCACACTAATTTCAGAGTACCTTGTTTTTCATAGGCTAACCCCTTACTTCCTCTTACATTCATCAGCATTTACATTAATGAGTTACTATGGCAATTTGTGGTCTTTGCAGAATCAAGCAAGATGTTATCATGGTCATCTTGCACTATTAACTGAAACATTACAACATATTTTACATTCTATTGCTGCATGGTTTCCAGCATGTCAGCACTTTAACTCAGCTTTCATTGTCATCTTACATTTTACTGGTGTGGGGTTCTCTCCCAGTCAACTATCTGGTGGCTGGGAATCATCTGATTTTCTGAGGGAGTATATAGGATGCTATTGTCTCATTCTCAGGCAAACCTGTGAGGATGTTCTTCACTATGGCCAGGTGGGAGGTTGAGGACTATAGCCACAGCGGAGCCTGGTACAAATGACTTGAGTCTTGGGGGAAGGATCAGAAAGGACTTTGGGGATCCTGGATAAAACAGGGAGAATGTTTTGTTTATGGTGGATAGTTCTTATTTAATATTTATAACCAGACCGCAGAAAGGGAGATTTTAGTCTGACATCCCAGTTGTGTGGCATGTGATTACCCCAGTGGCACAGGAAGGGAAACAAAGGCACAGCACTGCACCCAGACAAAGAGGGTACTGAGACCCTCTGAGAGAAGGAAAGCGCTGATGCATTCCTCCATGACAAACCATCTGGTAAGAGCAACAACAGTGTGTACGTGATGATCCAGCATACATTGCCACCTACAAAGAAAAGATGGGTCACCTTTGAGCCTCTGGCTTTTGCTGGCCTGTTTTTTAGGTATTATAGATATATTAGATACTCGTAATAAACAGTGCAAATAAACGGTGACAATACAACACAAACTCTGCAATAACATCATCAATTCTGCCATACTGGCTCAAAAGTTTTGTTTAGTTTTTTTAAAAAAATTTTGACTGCAACTGGTCTTAGTTTGCTTCACCCTTAGGGATTGTTCTACAGTTTAAAGTTCATACCTGGCTCTTGTCTTCCCTACCTGAAACTGATAGGTATATTTAAGACTCTCTCAGCCCTTATCAAATAATTAACTCCCAAGGAGCATGGGAGAGATTTATCTTCCCCTCTCTCTCTTCCTTCTTCTGCAGGCCAAGCTACTGCTTAGTTGGAAACTTTTGCACAAGCACAAAAAAAAAAAAAAAAAAAAAAAAAAAATCTTTAAAGGTTTGAGAACTACAGTAGCTAATGAAAGCATTCTGCCAGAGGACTTAGTTTAAAAGAAAAAGAAAAAGTAACTACATTTCACTTTTAGGAGCTGCAATGTGGTTATTTGGGCTACAGCAATTGTTGGATGAGTATGTGTAACCTGGTATCTTGTGCCTCTCTGACTGGCTTAGTTTGGCTCAAATGCAAGGATTACCATTCTATAGAAATGTGTTATGAGACATTATGGAATATTCAAATCTCCATCCAATATTTTCTGAACAATATTTTATTATACACGTTCTGCTTATTGAACTGTCTGTTAGAGTCAGAAAAGTTAGTGTAAAAATATTTTAACTTGTCATTGCACTGAAGTACTTCTGTTCATCTTGTTAGTCATATCTGCTTCGTTTACTAACAAAACCTTTCACTGCTATCAGCAATTCAGTGCCAGTGTAGCTGTGGAAGAGCTAGCTGAATATATGTCTTTCATGTATTATCAAAAACTGCCTGCTAAATTCTAAGTCCAGAATCTTTATTTCTGGCAATGAGGTGCAAGACAGGAGGAACTCAGCTTGTTTTTCAGAGAGAGGATGTGCTTGCAGTTCTGATCATTAGAAAAACTTGGTTTTAGCTTGAATGAATTTGGTATGGAAGTCAGTGACGGAAATGAATACAGAAAAACAAAATGCCGTTTTTACAGCAACATTTAAAGACAAAATACATTTTATGGCTAGTGGGAAAAAGCTTGAATGCCAGTCCATACAACCTTTACCCCTTCCAGCTACCTGATAAAATTATAGAGGATTGGTCACAGACAAATCAGATGACAAGGGGGAAAACAAAAAATATTGATGACATTGTTGGTATTCTGTTTAAAGGATAAAATAATGAAATCACAGAATGAGAGAATTAGGCAAGATTCAAACAGAAGGAGGGAAATGGATACATTTAGGCCCAGCTATAGTCCTTAACTTCATAATCACCGCTAGTTATTTATGATAACATCAGCAAACCTAATTTTCAAACTTACTTTAGGAGCTCAACTACAGATTCAGCTGTCAAACCAAACATCTGTCTGAGGCTTTTCGAGCAGGCCTTCAGAGAACAATGATGAAGGCATAAAGACCTAGGTAGATAGACACAGTAGATAGCTAGATGGACATGATTTACTTAGATTATAAAGTCTGTCAGGCAGGGACCGCCTTTTCTTTGTGTGTCTACACAATGCTGTTATGGGGTAGTCTTCCCCTTTAAAGGCCAGAGGCCTGGAGTTGGCCAGCCCTGTCCACTTAGCCCTGCCTATCACACCTGGGTGGGGTCTGGGGTAAATTGCTAGAACCAGCTGGGTATGGAGAAGCTGATTCTCCTATAAAGAGAAGTAGGAAGCTGAAAAGGAGGAAAATGCTCAGGAAGGTGTAGAGAAAGTTTTGTGCTTATTTTTGAACTTTAAGTTAATAAACCAGACCCTAAGAAGAGTTGTCGTCACTGGACTCATGAAAGCCTGTGTGGAATTTTATTAAAGAGGTGCCTTTGGGGGGCAGCATGGGGGGAACTGAGGCAGAGTGACCTCTGGTGATGAGGGGCACATCAGTTGGCCCAGTGACAAATGTCTAGCAGAATGGGGCCCCACTTCCTGACTGGAAACTCTAATGCCACATTAATAAATATAAATAAATTAATGTAAGTGGTGACCACTTATAAGAATAATACATTGGTGTGGACTCCTTTTATAATTTTGTTATGGGGAAAGGTCCTAGAGGCTTGTTGATTAAGAGTCACTGATGCCCAAGCCCCCAGGGTGAAACTCTTAGCAGGTGCTAAAGATGCCATGCAGCAACCATGCACAGAAAGTTAAAAGGTATTGTGTGGCTTAAAGCACACACATTTTTTCTGGCTATGGAAGCTCTGAGGTTCCTCTGTGCTGCAGCTGCACAAAAGCATGGTAGATTCCCAGTCTCACCTTTCCAGACAATGCAGTCTTAGTGAGAAACCCAGGACTAGCTCAGGCAGAGGTGCCTTTCCTGAGGCTTCTGAAAGAAGGTGTTGCCTCCAAGCCTTTTTTTACCACCCTGTTTGAGAAAACAAGAGTTCTGTACATTTTGCAAATAAACAAATTACAATAAGAAACTAATCACCACTTTTTCCAAAACAGAAGTTGGTCTGCAAGGCCTCAAATTCTGCTGCCACTTGGCAAAGCAGCAATACTTATGACAACATAGTGCCTTTCTTCCTGAATATCCCCAAATCACTACACAAACCAATAAGTACACTACCACTGAAATGTGTCCTCCTATGGGAGTAGGATGGCATCTAGCTGGTACAAAACACACAGTGTAATAGTGGGTAAGGAAAAAAATTGCACTAAAAGAGCAGGGCAAAACTCCTCTTACAAAAAAAAAAAGGGGCAACTAGTATTTTAGGATATGATTTTTATTTTATTTTTTTGTAAGTAGGACCAAATTTCTGCACATTGTTAAAATGCATGAACTTCATGTCTTAACAATTTCTTGAACTACAAGCTCAAGTCAGTAGAGCTGGTGAAATTTTTTCAAATGAAACTTTTTTTCTGCTGAAAGATGCAGATTTGGCAACAAATATTTTGAAAATGTGTGTCAATTGTGCTGACTTCTTTTGGGAGAAAAAAATTTCTAAAAATTAAAAAAAAAATCCAAATATTTTGTTCTGACACTTTTGAAACACAATGTTTTGGTTATTCTTTTTGAAACATGTTATTAAAGAATAAAAAAAAAGAACCCTGAAATTGAAATGAGATGTTTCATTTGACCATAAATGAAATTTTCTTTGACTTTTTGATTCACTTAAAATTTTGACAAAATTAGTTTTTTGTTTGACCCAATGTGATTTTTTTTCTGGAATTGCCAATGAGTACTATCAAAGAACTGAGTTGTAAGAGTAAATAGAATACTCTTGTAAAATAATATTTCTTGACCTCTTCATCCATATTTGCACTGAGACAAATAGAGAAAGAGACTGGACTTCAAAGCAGCTAAACTTAGCTTGTTCAAAAGAAAATAGTGTTAATATTACTTATATGCAATAACTTTATGGCTGGAACATGGAATACTAGGCAATTATAAGGTATTAATAGTTTATTCATGTTAAGCCTTATTGATGTCCAACTGAATTAATGATGCAGAGACCAAGTTTAAATTATTTCCGTATTCGTCTGGTGTTCGAAAATATTATGACCGTTAATCCTAAATGAATTCACATTAATAGTGCAAACTCATGCAGCAGAAGCATGTAAGATTAGAGGTCTTGGCATCATTTTATTTCAGAGATGGCATTCATAGTGCATCCTAATTCTCCAATAAATATCAGATGGGTTATGAACAGTTGGGGGAAAATTAGCCATCATCACCTAATCAGAGCAGTTGACAGGTCCAATTTAATTTAGGTGGTTGAGTCCCAGTGATGAAGTAGTGGTGTCATTCTACTGAATTCTGATATAACACTTGACATGAAGTATTGGCACCACCTGTGACAATCCCGCTTGCCTCTTGGAAAGCAAAGTGAGTATTTCCATTCTTCCTGTTTAAAAATATATGCTATTATTTTTTTCTATTGTGAATCCAATTTTAAAATGCAAAGACCATCATCTCATGCTGATGGGGGTAGCTTTTAATAAATGTCATTACTGTTTGATTAAGCAATTATATTTTCTGAAATCATCTGTACTAATGTTAGAAGACTTGTATTTTCACTTTGAGTAAAGTCTAACTAATGAACCCAGTAAAGAAAGTGTGCAGAAAAACACTGGATCAAATTCATTTCTGGTATAACTCTGTTGAAGTTATGGAGTGGAGTTATAGCAGGGAATCATTTATCCCTTTGGCAGCTCAGGTTCTTATATTACAAAAATACCCCAAAAACTTGAATTAAAAAAACAATTAAGGCTGCTTGATGACAACCATACGCTTATTCAACGCTTACAAAACCCAAACACTTAGAGGTGTAAGGAAATGAACAATTAAAGACATCACATCATTCACATCCCAAATAATAAACAAATTATTCTTTGTATGGAGCAATGCATATTTCACCACAACAAGAAAACCTTAATCTCTGACCAGGTAATCCGAGAGTCCAAATTCATGACTTTGTCACCAAAGATCAGGGTTATATTTACAGCTTTGATCCAAGCTTCAACAGAGTTAAACCGGTTTATACCAGATGAGGATCTGGTCCTATATTCTTTCCCTTTGGAAGCTTCTAACACTGGTTGTGATAGGTGAAAAACAGTTAAAACAAGACATGTTCAAATAATTAATTTTAAATGTTAGTCGAATTTAAAAATTTTTATTTTGATTCAGCTCTGAACTTTGTTATTGGCTCCTGTTAGTGGAACAAAGGTGAATCCTTAGATAAAGACATGGCTAAACTTTGGGAAGTAAATACTTGCATTATGCCTAAACGTTGCTGTATGGGACTGTCTCCAAGGGCTCTAAACTGCCAGCCTTACTCATGCTGACTATCAACTGGTTTTGCAAAGAATAATTTTGAAATGAATTGAAATACTTACAAAGCATGATTAAGGGCAGCAGAATCAGTTTCTTTATAACTTGTGTAACTGTGTAAGAAAAGCCCAAATATTTGTGGGACTACAATCTTGTTAAGCCAACAGATCTTATTGTTCAGTTCTTATTAAACATTCCAATTCTTGAGTAGTCCCATGTTCAATAGGCATATGTGCTTGCAGTATCTTGTGTGCACAACAGAAAACTGGGAAGAAGAAAGGAGATTTGTAAAAGTAGTGGTAGTTTTTGTTTGCTTTTAAATTCCTTTTTCTCAAGAGTCAAGAAGTATGTTTTTTTCCTTTTTAAACACTGCTAAATACAGTTAATGGATTTTAGACAAATATAGTAAAATTTAAACTTTCAGCTCTGAGACACTTGCCTTGAACTCATAGGATGACAAGCTATTACCATGATGTAACAGATCATCAGTTTATACTAAAGCCAATATTCTGAAGGCTAAACCTCTACCCTCTTAATTTAATAATTTAAATGCTAGTCTGACAGCAGTAGCATACTAAACTACTGAAGGATTCTGAACTGCATAGGAGTAATGCTTCATGTTGGATTATTTGAATTTGTAGTCAGGTACAAGACAGTGAAATGCTAGACTACTACAGTAACTAGGCAGTACATTAGGCCTTGCTCTGCTACAGTACATATCAGGTACAAACACTTATCATAAGGACTGACTCTGCAGCTGCTCTGTAAGGCCCTCCCCCAGTGACATTCAGAAAACACCTCACAAAATTGAAGATGGGTGCTCTTCTCTGGAGTTGGTAAACTGTTCTGAAAAGAGAACTCTCGTCCCCACTTGACTCACTGAGATCCAGAAATCTAGCATCTTACCATGATTATGTGTGTGGCAGAACTTGAACTTTTTGTTCCAAAATGAATGATTAATGTTATAAGTGTTGTGCAGTTTAATACTGTTCCCCCCCCCCCCCCGCCCCCCGGAAGCATCTTGAATCCTGTTTTGAGTAACTGATTTAATGTATAAATTGGCCCAAGCTTGGCAAAAATCAAGAATATTTAACAGGACACAGATGGTGCAGAGAAAAGCAATATCCAGAGATTTGGGTGACTTCAGTGCTCTCTAACCCTCCACCAGCTGCTTTGGCTCAACTGTGAATAAAGACCCTTTAAGAATCAATAAGTGTCTTATGTTTTGCCTAAGTATTGCCCAACCAACCAAACTGACACCACAAACAAAAGTAACCATATGTTTATAAGTATATTAGTGAAAAGGACATTGCAACTTGATATTAATTTGTTATCACTGATTGCTTGCACATAGCAAGTTTCCATCAACCATCTGATAGGAAGAAATGCATTTAACTACACTTTCTGTGCTTTGTTTTCAGTTTTCATGGTACCAGAAAATAAGACAGAGAGCAAATGCCTGAAGCCAGAGGAAAATGAAAGAGTCACTCAATTTCGTTCTTTACAAACTATAGTAAAACCAAAGTCAATAGATTATAGTTATTGGAATCATAAAACAACACTAGCCACAGTTTATAATTAAGTCCTCTGGAGTTCTAAATGTTCATATGGTTTCTTCTGCTTGTAATGAATGATTAATAATTACAGGGTTCAGATTATTAGTGTAGGCGAGCTCTAATATATTATAACAGAGAACCTTGAGCTAGGTCTTGTGTTTTCAAAAGGCTGTATTTGATAAATTGATGGGTTTTTTTGCTCCTAATAAATGTTAAAACACAAGTGATGGAGTAGAGTTTTGATTGAGAATGGATTTCAGCGCACTAGATGCTGAAGGCAATATTCTAACAATGCTCCATGTTTTACAAACGAACACTAAATAATTCTTTCTCGCTCTCACTCACATGCACATGGGCAGCTATTAAAAATAGCATTCCTGCATCTTTAATGCTGTAATTAAGATTACACACAAATGTCCATTACAGCACTTATTTTCACATTCACATAACTTTCTCAAATGATTCAATTAAAAAAAAACCCTGTTAACAATACTGCCAATCTTGAGTATCTTAAAAAAAAAATCATCACTCACAAAAGACCCCTAAAATTTGCTTAAAATTCAACATTTTAATACACTCATAAATTTAATAAAATAATAAATGATGGGATCTTTTTTATCTGTTCTCAAGTTTGAGCCTTTAGCAGAAAGTCATCCATCTTCCATTTGTATATGATCAGTTCAGGTTCAAAACTCAATCTTAAATGCCCACACAAATATGCCTCCCAGTTGGGCATTCAAGGGATTCCATTCAACTTCCCTTAATGCTTGGGGTAGGCAGGACTGCCATTCTCTCTCCATCCCCCTCACTTATCATCCTATCTGCGTCTTTCCCTCATGCTTATAATCCCTTCATGTTAGTCCAGAGTCCACTGCCCTTCATATTTTTCCTCCCTTGCCCCCCCAACCCATATACCTCTCTATTTGGCATTGGTATGACCGCTGATGGAATACTGTATCCAGTTCTGGTGTCCACAATTCAAAAAGGAAGTTGATAAATTGGAGAGGTTTCAGAGAAGAGTCACGAGAATGATAAAAGATTAGAAAACATACCAAATAGCAATGGGCTAAGTCTATTTAGCTTAGTAATGAGAATGTCTGTAAGTACCTACATGGGGAACAAATATTTAATAACGGTCTCTGCAGTCTAGCAGAGAAAGGTACATGATCCAATGGCTAGAAGCTAAAGCTTGACAAATTCAGACCAGAAATAAGGTATACAATTTTTAACAGCGAGGATAATTCATGAATAGAACAAATTACTTAGGATCACAGTGGATTCTCCATCACTGGCAATTTTAAAATCAGGATGGTATGGTTTACTAAAAGAGATGTTCTGGCAATTATTTCAGGGCAGTTCTATGGCTTATCTTATACAGGAAGACAGACCAGAAGATCACAGTGATTCCTGCTGGCTTTGCAATCTATGAAGAGGTCTCCTACCCCTCTCATTCTCCATCTTTTATGCCCATTCATCTGGACCTGCCTCAGTTTCCTGCTGTAATCTCTGTTCCCCTATGCATCCTCAGCCTCCATCCATCTGTGACAGCCCCTTGTTTGGGTTGTCAATGAGCACTGAACCCAAGATGTCTAGTCTCAAAGCACAGACCTACACCTCTACTACATCAATTTAAGAACTATGCTTATTAACTAGAGGCAGCAATATGTAACTACATATCAGAGAGGGAAACAGAGACATACTTGACTAGTGTATGTTTTGCCCCTCCACACACCTGTTCACTTTCACTCCCCCTCCACCTCACATTTCCATGTGCTGATAGTTTGTTGACCAGTTTCTTGGTCCAACTTCCTGACCAACTTCTCTGAAGACATCACAGTTTCAATCCCACTGGAAACAATAGGAATACAATACAATATATGCAGAGGCAATTAGAAAATTATAGTTATTTTAACTGAAGGCATCCTCAGGCTTCACTTCCATTGGAAGTAATGGGAAATGTCAGCTATTTTGAGTAAGTGTAAAATTTATGAGTTTGATGGCAAAAACCAGGAGATCATGAGGTGTGTGTGACTTTTTTTAAATTTTTTAAAAGGAAACCACATAGTATCATAAGATTGTAAGGTGCGGAAGACATTGTGATGTGAATACAGCATAGTGGCAAGGCTAGGCCCAATGATCTAGATATGAGCTTGAGATAAAGCAGAAGTATGCTAACCACAAAACTGGTTTGAAGCAACTAAAGCAGTAAACAAGTACCCAGAGCTTATAGTGGATTGGGCACTGAAAAAACACCAATAGTAAAAAGAATAACAGGTGCCAGCAACCAATCCCTTAATGAATTAAGAAGTAACCAATAGGCCAGTTGTCAGGATGAGGGAAAGGGTTACATCAGGGTAAGGGATGACACACTGCTGTGAAGCTCTCCGTGGATCCACGGCCTGCGAGGGTGCCATGTGGCAGGTCCGCTCCTGGGGCAGCACACTTAAGGGAGAATGGGGCTTCCCTCCCTCATTTTGGGAAGTGTTTGAATTGTATTGCTAGCAGCTTAAATAAACAAATCTTGTGGGCACTGGCTCGCCCAACTGCTCTTTCCTTGCCACCGAGATCTCAAACCACTAACCCTCCATCTCGGCGGAGTACAAAGACTTAATAAAATTGTGAGTTGCAATTCTGTGATAAAAATATTAAGATGGCATGGCTTCAGAGTTACAACCTGAAAAGTCATAAGTGTTTAAATTAAGGTTGCACTTACAAGAGCTATTGTGTCCCCCTTGTGCATATGAATGCATGTGTGTTTGGGAGATCAGGCAGGGAGATGTATCTGTGTGTATGCTCATTCCTCCATCTCCTGGTCTGCAGTACCTTCTGGTGAGTAGGAACCTTAAACTATTTGACAGCATAGAGTGCTATTCTAATGGAAGTTTCAGTAGATTCCATTATAATTTTTCCACTGGTCTCTCTTGTTTTCTACTAAACTCATTGGTCCTATTTGGCAGTTCAAACCAGGTGAAAATTTTCAGCTGGGGATTTATACTGGGGAAGATAGTAGCTTAAGAAGTTGAAATAAATAATGAAGCAGGAGTTGTGCTGTGCCCTTTAATGAAAGATCATGGCTGCTCACAGTTGGTATTTTTTTTTAGATTTTTTTACTTGGATTATTTAGATTACCTTGTCCAGTTTTGGGAGAACATTTTATTAATTTTGGGGGGATTTAAAACACTCAGTTCAACTTCAGATTTTTCTTTTTTAATTTGGCATATAGCAACGCTACGTTGAGTTGATCAGACTCAAGCATAGGCCTCCCTCCAGGTGTTATTTACTCATGTCAGGCCAGCCCTTAGCTACACTCACCCATATATGCAGCCCATGATCTGAGAGAAGACCTTTCCAAGCGTGGCGTTTTTTCACAATAACCTCATGATAACATCCTCCTCTCACCAAAAATGCTATCCAGAGTTCCTCGACCCAATAACTTAGTCTCTGTGAGTCGGTATCAGGAAATAAACCGAAGGTAACACAGTACCTCCGCCTGCTATGTGGCTGGTACAGACAAGTCAAAACCGAATGCTCTTAATTTAAAGCTTTACTTTATTGGTCTCGAGCAATTCTTACTGGAATTACCTTTACTGGAAGTCTTCACTTCTTAGTCTTAAGCACATACAAATACAATAGGTGGTAAGAGTACCCTAAAACTTGATAGTTATCCCCACAAGTCTGAGGCAGTCTTTGGATGAATCAGTCACAGATTTCTGGCTGGTCAGTCCTTCAGTCTGTGCCCGGATATCTTTTCAATGCGTCCACGAAGCCATCTGCCTGACTCAGACTAGCTACCTCCCTCTTATACCCCAAAAGTTACAGAGACATGTCAATCAAAAGAATGTTACATAGCTAACCAAACAAATTAATCACTGGGCAAAAGTTGGAGTTACAGAGACATGTCACTAAAAAAAAATATTGTTAAGCAAAGCAGTCTGAACTGTTTGTCTGATAGCTAAATTTCCACATACTGACAATTCTAAAATATATACAGACTTCGTGTTTTTCCACAGACATCTGCCTCAGCATATTCAGAGAGAGAGAGCATACGTAGACTCAGGCTTACTTCACATGTTCACTGTCTATCCCCCCTTCCCAGTTTGCCTAATTATGCTAAGTTCCTGTAAAGGCCTGAAAATGGCTAAAAGCAGCAAGCAGGTTAATTGGTAGTCCATCCCAATAGCTGGCAGTGGCTTGGACACCTGGCTGGTTGCTAAAATGCCCCTGTTCCAGGGGACAGAAAGGTGCATTGAGAACAAGCCTGCGGGGAAGAAGTAGAATTTTCCTTTGGCATCTATTTAAAACCGCTGAAGTACCTGTCTTAGATTGCACCTCTGTCTCATCTAGTTAGGCCTGAATTCAGAAAAGCATCCCTATTCAGGAAAATACATAAGCACATCCTTAGTTTTAAGTACATTTTTAATTCCATACGTATCAATTTAAGCATGAGATTAAATGCTGTCCTGAATTGAGGCTTTACAATATGACCAATGCAGGATTACCAGTACCCCTGCTCATCAACCCATGAATTGCAAAGCATATTCCCAAAGAAAAAATTGCTACAGGTTCAATGCTAGACTATTGGGGGAAGGCGGAGGGAGGGGTGTTATTTTGCTCAGTTATTTTACTTAGGGTAAAAACTTAAAGACTCAGCATTTAGAGACTATTTTCCAAATTAATCTCAGAATATCCTGAGATACGCTACTTCTGCTTTTCTTTAGGCTTTAGCTTTTCCACATAGCCTGAATGTGAATGAAAGGCCAGTTGTGACAACAATTCTATCCTGTTACACCTGATGTTAGGGGTTTGAATGTACTATTTATTCACCTCCAAGGTGAAGAAAAGTCAGTAATAATAGCTTTTCGGGTCTATAAAGCCATTGAAAGTTTGTAAATTCAGGTTACAGGATGAATCATTACAAAAAAGAATTTGTTAATTGAAATGATGGGATGAACAGCAAAATCATGCTATTAACTAGTTATAGGAAAATTAAACAATCAGAAGTCATAGCAATTGAGTTTGGTTTGGATATAAATATGATTTATCCAAATTTTATCTAAGCTTCTTGAATCTACAACATTGGGTAAGAAAACTCATAAGAAAAGACTGTCTTGTGAGATTACTTTTCTTCCATTTGGTCCTCTTAGTATCTAAAATAGCCATTTTCTTGGTATTTTGGCTTTACCACCCAGAACCACACAGGGCAGAGGAAAGCAAAATACTAGAGAACTAAAAAAAAAATAAAATTAAAAAGCCATTAAATGGCTTTGAATGTTGCCAAGGTCTGGTTTTAGTTTCTCTTTGTCCTTACCAGTTTGCACAATCAAACTATTAATAGCTTCCAATCAATTAAGCTTTATTGCCATGAGAACCTCAAAGGTTGCAGATTGGTTAAATATCCCAAAGTTCAGATGTTTGTACTATGCTTATCCAAATATCCTGGAATCTCCTCCTGGAAAAAAAGGGCTGGAATAGCAAAAGGGCAGGTTGTGTCTGGCCTCAGCATGAGTGAGCAGAGGGAAAATCCAAAGATCCTTCTCTGGTTGCACATTTTGCACAAAGGCAACATCCATGTACTTGGGGACTTCTCTCCCCCATGCTCCTGGGGTGCAAATATACTTGAGGACAGGGAGGAGGTGATGCTATTCCACCTCTCCCACTACACTGGGGGAAGCAGGCTACATCATCCAAAGCAATACAGCCCATATGCTCCCCCTAAATGGTACATGCCTTCCAAGAGACAAGGTGGATGAGGTAATATCTTTTATTAGACCAATTTCTGTTGGTGAGAGAGACTATAAAAATGTGAGAATCCAATAAAAGATATCTCGGCCACCTTGTCTGTCTAATATCCTGGGACCAACACAGTTACAACTACACTGCATGCATGAATTCTGAGGTACAAGCCCCCAGGGCTCCGCCTTTGATGCTGTGTCACTGTTCTGCCCCCAACACAAACTAGCACCTTAAGGACACAGTCTGACTGTCAAGAACCCCTGCGAATCTTTCATCCCTGTTAAACATAGCCACAGTCTGGATTAGATCCTATAATCCCCATACAGTTTTAGAAAAATAAAATACAATTTGCAGGTCAGCGACATAACTTCCTATCCACCTCCCCACTGGGCAGACTTACAGGCAACTTCTGTTATCCTACACTTGTAAGGTACTGCACACTGTTAAGATAGACTATCCCTTCTGTCTATTCAAGGCCATAAATACCAGATGGCTATACCAATGCAAGTGAAATAAGACTTCCACAAGCTCCTAAATCTCCCAGAGGTCCTCATTTTTGTTCCTATTCCTTTGTTAAAATACAAAGCTGAGAGTTGGAAATAGTGGCAAGTCCGACTTGCCTACACCATGAAATTTATCCATTTCTGACAATGAGTGTCAAAAATGGGAGCACCTGAATCAGAGCTGAAGACATTTTAACTACATGCATGGTCAGGAACAAACCTCATTCAGCACTGATTCAAAACCCAGGAGTCTCTTTTGCAGCAGCTGTGTCTATACTGGCATGTTTTGTCACTGATGCAGTTCTACTAGTGGCAGCAGTTGCTAAGGCTGGAGTGCTGAGGGGATCTGAGCATTTTTATCATAGTGTTCAGGGCAGGGATAAGCAACACGAATGGTAAAAACCCCTGAGTGCTGACACTCATGGGGCTGCTGGTGATGAATTACTAGTCCTGAATTTCCTAGTAAAGATGAAGCCTTTTTGAAGTGGTGTTCTTAACAGTTTAGTTATGTCAATACTATAGAAGAATAAAGAGTTAAAAGATGGACAAGTGGTCAGGCCTAAATTACAGGGAACGGGGTCAATGCAAGCCAAACCTTGTTTCTGTTAACTGGTGTGAATTTTAGTTAGAGTCTGTTCTCTCTCTTCTTCTCCTCCCTTCCTGGCCATCTGCGCAGGGGATGAGTTTATCACCATTTCTGTGCAAGGCCTATTGGTGAGAAGAAAGCATTATCTTCCTTCTCCCCCTGGCATGCCTTTAGTCCAAAGAATGTTAGTGTAAAATGTATAGGTTTTAAGGTGATGTGCCTGACCTCTGTATGGTAATCCTGTAAACAACAAACAGGGGCAGGTATAATTATATTGATTATGTAGTTGTTAATATTCATTTTATAGGTGTCAATGTAGCCAAATAAGGGTCTATGAGTCGTTGCTGAAAATGTATACAGTTACATACTGTTATGGATAAAAGAATTGTAAAGTAACCCTCTCGTTGCTCACTTGCGGTGTGTCTCCCCAATTCACCCCTGGGACAAAGGGTTCCGTCTCTCCAATCCTTTCCCAACAACGTGTTTGATTATTTCTAACAAATACTACCATTTCAAACATAGCCAATATCAGTGCAGCTGATAACAGGTACCAAATGTGCCTGTATAGAAAAGAATTATTAAAGGTAAGAAATTACTTTTCTGATATTCTTATAGCAAATGTTATGTTTTGAATACATATTGCGGACTTCTTTATTTTGTCCTTCTCAGCATCTGTTAATTCAGATTCGATTTATAGGAATGTTTCTTTAACTTTCCCTCTTCATCTGTACCTCTTCTGATTTCATTTCAAACTTAGCCTTTTCATCTGCAGCCTCTCTCTTACCTTGTCAACTTAACTGCTCTCCACTTGCCTCTCAGTTGTGTTCTTTTTCCTACCCTCACCTCTGCCTCTTTTCTCTCTCCCCAATCCCATTACCATCAATGATTTTTGCTGCTTCCTTTTAAGTTGAAGATAAAGTTTTTTCCCCCTTTGGACTCCTCTAGACCCAATATTTTTAAGTGAATGAGTAAAAAAGAAAAAAAAAGAAGAAAAGAATAAGCTTTAGAAGCTTAGTCAGATTCCATTGTGGTAACATGGTGTTACCTAGCAATACCATATACCTAACAAGTTCCTTTCTTCTGCAAAATGAAAGCCTTTTTTTTCTATTGCCAAGTTTGTCAGGGTAGGCTTAAAAATCACAAAGAGCAAGCATATTTTAAAAAAGACACTTATGTTGCAGCTTAGTAATAGTGGGAAAATGTCACCTCAGGGCTCCTCAATGTATCTTCTAAAACCAATAGAAAGGTCAGGTACTTGATTTTTTTTTAATGTTTACATGAGACATGTAATGCTGCGATCGCCAGGTCTATTATATTTTATATACTACAAACAAAAACACAGTATGGTTGACGTATACAGTCTTGCAAAGAATCAAAGTGAATATTCAATTTTCAAATTGCTAGGGAAAAAAGTTTTGCTTTTCTCTGTATTGGAGACATTGAGGAGGTCATTGTTTTCAGAAGTACATGGCAGATAGATAAGTACATAAATTAAATACATATAGTAGCTAAAACTCATGGTACCACATGTAGTGGCATTAGTATCATTAGATATGCTAATTTTGTACAATTAACCTTTTATAATTGCTTTAAAGACCTTGTCTAACTGGTCAGTGTGTTACTGTATTGATGGAGCCTAAAACCAGAGGCAAGCTTTCAGAAAACTAATTATATTCGCTATATACAGTATATATTTTCCTATTGGGGTTTATGCCATCATCTCATTTAATTATTTTTAAAAACACTTCTATTGCAAAGAATTCCCACCAGGAATCCCCATTTCTGCCTGCTTTGTTCTGTAGTTCCTATTATCTTGAATAATTCTGGTAATGGAAAATCACCATTCATTCAAAGTAACATGTTTGCTTTTATTCTCCTCTCAATTAGAGCTAAGAAATGCAATCAAATATCCTTTGCAAGAAAGGGGAAGACAATAAATAAAAGGAGAAAACAGTTTATATTTGGTATTGAAATTATGGAACCATTTGCAAATTTTGTGCTTCATTGTCCAACATATGGTGATGCAGAGAAAATGCGTTATCACAGACATTAATCCAATATTAGGCTCTGGAGAAATTGGCCCAGTGACAGAATGCTAGATCAATCAGTTGAAAAGATAAAAATATTGTGTACTGATAAGAAGCTGAAGAGGTGTGAAACTATATTGGGCAGATCAGTGACTTGTGTAGTGGTAATTTATTCTATTTGACCCAAAATGAAATACAGTTATGGAAGAAAGTCAGGCGAGGGAATTATTTTGTGCAATTCTATAGTACATCAGAACCTATTGAGTAAGTAGGTCACTAACAGAAAGTTAAGAGACAGACCTGCCCTGACAACTATAGAACCTGATTCCTTATTCAGTTCTATATTGGTTAAATTAAATCACTACTTCCAGTAAGCTCAAAATTTCCTGATGTCATTACTGCTACATAGGTCCATCAGTGGACAATACATCCAGACAAGTGAGAAAGATATACTCAATGCCATATAATACAATCAAGTAAAAACAAAAAACAAAAAAATCTGACAAAGACCTACATCCCAATCTTGCAAAACCTGTGCAAATGCTTAACTTTACACACTGAGTGGTCCTTAAGTTTCCAGGGGCTTCCACACAGTGTGTGGTATAGATAAGGATATTCATAAGTCTTTGCAGAGTCAGGGTGATAGATTGTAAACTCCTTGGCACAGATAGTATGTATCTTTTTCTGTTAATCACAGCTCTCACCTGTTATCATCATTAACAATTGGAATGTGGTAGTAGATGACTTCACCAGATTGTGATCCCATTGTGCTGGGCACTAGGTAGAACGGTTCTTGCTTCAAAGAGCTCACAGTCTAAAAAGCAATCTCACCTACAAAGCTAGATGCAGTTTCAACAATAGTCAATATTTTCATGACTTTCAATTCCATTTTTGGTTCTTTTTGTTTAAATGAAAGGCAGTTTTCATATATTTTAAAAAAGCCATTTTGGGATAAATCAGGGATGTTATACTCTAAAGTTTGTGAATGTTGAAAGAGCAGCAAAATTACAAAACTTTGCCTTTTAACAAATTCACATAAATCTTTAGTTTCACCTACAACTCAGAGGTTACCCAAGAGTTGAAGTGAACCTTGAAATGAAGCCCAAAAAAAATTTGCCTAACTTATTTGCCGTCAACCCAAAAGAACACAGGTCATGTCTTCAAACAACAGAGGAGCCTCTCAGCTCAGGATAGAAGATTGCAAAGAGAAACAAAGATTTGGTGTCAAGTAACATGTTACATGGTTCTCTCCTAGAAACGTAGACCAAAGAATACTAGGTAATTGATCTTTTATATACTTCATACAGCAGCTACTTATAATCTGTTCATTGACTGAAAGATTCTTTTGATAGCATAGTTCCAAGGAGGGCAGGGGTGGCTCTTGTACAATACACAGGAAATGTCTAGCCTGGTGGTACACTTACATTTCTTTTCCAGGAGACCAAACTTCTTTATCTCCCAGGCAGGGCCAGATTTGCAGTTAGGGACATGCATAGAGGTGCCAGCCTGCTAAGGGTGCCTAAACACTGGTGGATTACCGCACAGGCCAATTTGGGGCCCCCGCATGAGCACTGGAACTCTGGCCCCGCACCCTGCTCCTCCTCCTCTCCCCCACCGGGGCCCTGCTGCCCTGCTCCTCTTCTTCCTCCTGAGGCTTTGTCCCCTGGTCAGGCCGGAAGCCAGAGCCCAGGGGTAAGCATATTCCTCCTGCCTGGAGTTGGCTAAGCCAGTTGCCCCAACCCCCTGTTGCTGCCCGCTCTCTCGGTGTGCACACACAAAACATGAAGGTCAGCTGTATGTGGGGGAGGGGTGCTGAAAATGCTGTACCTTGGGATGCATAAGGTGTAAATCAGGCAACACGGACTAAAGGGTTATTTAGAAAAACTACAAGTGTAAGTAAACTAGCTTTGTTTCTTTTACTTATTTGGTAGTCCCTTTTACTACTTCTTTCTGGAAGGAACTGTGAGCTGAAGTGCTCAGAAGCGCCATGAAAGACAGGTCTTCTGCTATTTCTGGCCCAAATGAAACCAAAAAGAATCTGACAGGATCACTTGTTTTTAAATGAAATTTTTAACCTAGATCTGTGGACCCAAGACATGCCAGTAGCTTGTATAAAGGGGAGTTTAGCCCAAATAAGGAATAGAGCTAGTCAAATAATGGAAAAAAATCCCTCAGTATTCACAAAAATCCATTTGAATTCTGAATAACTTTAGCTCATTCATGTTTTGGTCCTTTTTGTTCGCTACTCATCATCATTTGCATGGATTAGTTTTTGTTTCCATAGAAGTTTCAAAAATGAATTAGTTTGCATGCAAACAAGATCAATTGCACTAGTGCATTAATGATTCGGTCGTCCAAATCAAGAAAACAGAAACAACACTATAGGATTTAATTGACCTGTCATCTACCACAAATAGGTTACATTTTCAAATGTACTGAAGTCCTTTGTCAGATTAAACACTGGTGCAAGATAAAACAAAATATAATATTGACCGTTAAAAAGGCACCTCTATGAAACAATTCAGTTGCGGACACATATTTATACACCGATATAGTTTACCCTAAAGTTTGCACACTAATCTACATCACTACAGAAACACATATATAACCTTTTATGGGGTAAATAGGTATTTTGAGGGATTCTAGAAGGGACCCTCAAAGCTCAGTTGTCTGGGTTACATTTAAAATTGAGTCAATTTGCAGCCTACCCAAAATTTCCCCCTGAAGTTTTTATCTAGTTCCACAATAATCATATCAGACCATGAAGTTCAAGAATGATTTCAGTAGCTCTTATAGGGTCTTTTGTAAGAGCTTGATCCAAGAGGTCAGAGCTGAAGAGCACAGTTTTCCTTAAAATATTACATTCCTAAGTGTGGGCAGGTGTTAAAGCCTGCTCCTGACACAACTTGCCGACTGGCCGTGTCTTGGTCCAATCTCTATTGATTTTCATTCCTGCAGTGTGCCCTGTCCACACTCTCAACATAGAGGATGTTTTTTTTTCTGAAATGCTTTGATACCAATCAGAAGATCTTTTATCTTTCGATCATCTATTTCAGCTAACATTGTCCTTGATAGGGCAATAAAATCCTTGACCATTGTCACTCCTCTCTCCATTACGTCACTGGATCAACCACCATTCTTGAAGGATTTGTCTGATGAACAATTAGTGTATACGTGGATTTGTTTGCCTTTTGACGGATACTGTAGTATGGTCTTTGCTGCAATTTTCCTCAGTATAACCAAGTACGTATGTCCTTTGAGCAAGGTTTGAAAAGGGAGAGACATTTGCTAACAATCCATATTGATTGAAGATTGATCCAATCTTCGTGCACTCTACCCTCCTATTGTCATCAAATGCTTCCATTTGATGTAGACACAGTAGGAGAATGAGGACAGACACATGCACGGAATTAAGCAGCAAGCTGCAACTTTTATTAAACGTTACCATAGGGAAGGGGCACTACCCACCCATCACCCATACTCTCCTACACTAGGCATTTATTTGGTTGCAATATAGGGGTTACAAGGCTCCTTACCATATAACCCATAACTCGAGATAGGCTCTCAGCCTAGCCACAGAACTCAGCTCGCTTTAGAAGTCCTAGCACCCTCTGCCCTCTAAGGGGGACAGAGGGTGCAGCAGGATGAGGACCTTGACCTGTGAGGGCCACCACGTCTCACTCTATCACATAAGCCCAAGGCTCAATACTTAAAACCTAGGGAACCTTTCATTTTATTCTCTTAACTTCACTGGAAACCAGCCACAGGGGTTGCAAGTGACTAACTTGGTCTCTCCCCACCCAATCATGCCTCCTAGATTCACAGCACCTGCCTCATCCATGCCTACACATGCTGTGGCCATATGTCAGTACCTCCCTCTGACACATATAAGCCATCATCCCTGAAAACTACCAGTTGATTGTAATGGAGGTCCCTGTACTGTATCCCTGAACCCCCTTTCTCCAGGAATATCTTGGTGACCCCCTTATTTCCTTTCTTTATAGCCTTGCACACTTGGGCTGGGTCTACTCCCAGACCTTGTGTGTCAGTGAGTGCACAAGTGGCATGAGCTGATGCCATTGCATGCCTCTTCTGGATGTGAACAGCGTCAGCCCTGAAGCTCAGCTGAGATTTGGCTGCCGTCCTGGCTGCCCTTCTGAGTGCCTAGTGAGATATAGGATGCCCACAAATCCAAGCGTTGCATATACTTGGGTATCTTCTAAAACAAACAAACACACTGGGTTAATTGCATTTTGCCATCCCCTGCCCTCTTTTCCTTGGTGTGGATGTAAGTCCTGTAATACTTTTATTTCCAGTGCCCTATTGCCTGCACCTGCCGCAGGCCTCTGCAGCTGTTGACATTGCTGCCCCTATCTTGAAAGAATGAGTACCAAATTTACCCAGGTCAAGACAGCAGTAGCACAAGTATTTTCTCAAAACCACACTGAATTGGTACCTTGTAAGGAAGCTGCCATCACCGTGTGTCAACAGCAGGCCTGGCTGCAGGCCCTGGATTTTTATTTAGGCTCTTATCAACCTTCACAGGGCACAAACACTCGTCTGTACATTCCTTGAAGACCACATTAGCCCCTCTTCCCTTCTGGTCTGTTTTTGGAGTATCTTAAGCTCAGGGAGTCCACTCCTGGAGATAGTTGCACATTTGTTACACTTAATGCACAGTGGAACCTGTCCACAGATGCCATTGGCACCAGCTTGCTCACTCACTCTCAAAGCTCCTAAGGCGGCAACAACAAATGCCACCTTAAATAAAATGGTGTCACTCCCACCTTAAATAAAATGGTGACATGCAGCCACAGGCAGAGCCTTTGATAATTCAGGCAGGGTTTCAAGTGTTTTGGGTAACCTGTCATCCCACCAGCACCCACCCATCCTGGACCACCTTTCTAAGCATTTCCTTACTATGAATGGCCAACCTACTCCAGGAGGACAGGCCCACAGGCTGGCCAGAGACAGTGGATGGAGCCCACTGTCAAAGGCACCTACATGATGTGGGGGGTATAGGCCACCCACAATTAACCCTTCCTGTGCCCCAAATTCCACGCATTGTGAACGGCTGGGTTTATGGGCTCTCAGTCTGCAAGGCAACCGAGTCCTCAACTATTCCCACTGCTGTCATAAGCCAAGCTTCCAGAGTTGTTGGGGCATTGCCCACCGATCCCTGCTGGACAGTGGTGGGAGTTCCCAGAATCTGTCATCCTGAAATTGAGTGAGCCTTGGCTTTATCCACTTTGGGACATACTCTGCATAAAAAAGGATGTTGAACCACAGAAAGTGTAAAATGAAGGCTCTCACCAGTCTCATTACCCAAGCAGTCTTAGATGACTGTCTAGTCACAATGTGGACCATAGGTTGACTGCCACCCCAGAAATGGACTTTCTTGGTCTGAAATTTTTCTCCTCAACTAGATACTGCCACAAGTATAGGAAAAGCTCGGATAATACCATGAGACACCCAGTTTTCTGGCCACTTTTGTGCACACCACTCACCTTGAAAGTAAACCCCAAAATCTATGCCTCCCCAGGCACCAGATTGTATCTGCAGCTCAGGTCTTGAGCAACCAATCCAAATGTCCTATCAAAACCCCCATTTAACTCTTCCAGGAATCTTTACCACACTTCTAAGTTTTCCTTCATTTCTTTTGTCATTCTGATAAAGTGGTGGGGTTTTCACACACCAGACAAGCACAAAATGACTGACCATCCAACATGCAAAATTTAGGTGCCCCATTACCACCTGTAGTTGCCTCAGAGTAATTTCCTTTGCCCCTTTGAGAGCTCATAAATAAGAGGTCTTTTTTGCTTGTCCCACTAAAATCCTGGGACCGACATGTCTACAACTACACCTAATCTTCCTGCACATAAGAAGACATCAAGATTGTGCATGAGACTGTCCTGTAACACCCAGTGCACTTTTGCGCACTCCAACATGGAGCTGCATATTTCGAAAGCAGCACATGACACAGAGCATCCCATGGGCATGGCTTTACCAAAACACTACAGGCCTTCAAACTGAAATCCAAGCAAGTTAAAGTCCCTAGGTTGCACTGGAAGCAATCAGAATGCAGGCTTGACATCTCAATTTTTCCAAAAGCGCCTTAGGGTCACATTTCAAAACCATGGCTACTGCAGCATCAAATGACAGGTGTTTCATTGAGCACAGCTGGGGAACAACATCATTATTTTACTAATAAACCTCAGGGGTAGGGCAAGAGATGGATAAGCCGATATTCCATATAACACATTCAAAGGAAAGATGCACAATTCTGGCATTAGAAAGTATGGGAAGGGACTTGCCTTTCTCCTTGCTGCCACCTCCAAGATGATCTTTACCCTTTCTATATGCTCAAAGCCTTTACAGGACTTCAAGTTCTCTGCCAAAGAGTGGCACTTCACGCCTTTGTATGGAATTTGAAAACCAGCCAAAAATCCATTCCATAAATAAGATGTCTTTTTTGCTGGGGTACTCCAGTAACAAATTCCATATTCCTGTATCTTAACCGGAGAATGGGCCTTTTCCATGGTCACTGCCTTCTCTCTGTAGGAGCACTGAGACCTTTCCTATAATCAGGTAGACCATCTTTAACCCCATAACAGAAGAGTGCGCTATGCTGACCTCCATACATCCTACAGCAGTGTTTAACCTGCCTTGGGTACGAAAATGTTTCCCGTCATTATTGCAAAGTATGCATCGGCTTTTATATCTGTATTTTGAAAAGGAGATTTTGGCACTAGCAGCCTGCTGCCTGAGAATGCCAGCTGGGCAGGGCCATAAAGAGTCATACCTCCAGCCAAAGTTCCTGGACTATTTTATTCCAGGGTAAATCACTATCCTCTGCTGCCCTCAGTCTAAATTCTCTGTCATACCTTAACCATGCTACCCCACCATATGTGGCATAAGACCTTGCTATTAAGTCCTCATACCCAAGGAAGGAAAAACAAAATGCTGAAGACGTTGAAGAGTTTGAGTCACCTTAGGTCTGTGGGGTTTGTCCTTATTTTTTTTTCCCTTTATGCAATTTGTCCCCACCTCTGACTGTTCTTCCCTGAACAGCGAGGTAGAGAAATACACAAATTTCCTTTCTAAACTTTTTATTAACACCTTTTGCCTGATGATTCCTGAGTGGGTGATGGGATCCCACATAAGCTCTAGAGGTGTCATCTGCTGTGTCTTCTGCTTGTGTTTTGTTAGGAATGATACCACCTGGAAAAGAGGGAGGGGTTCTCTAATTGCTCTATTTTTCTTTGTGGGTCATCAGTCCCACCCTAAATCTGCGAGTGTCACCCCCTCCTCTGAGAGGACTCACTCTTGTAAGGCAGGCTGCCCAAACCGTCGACCACTCATACCAGTGACTTTACAAGATCACCCAATATCCCTTGGTGGGGGTAGTGTTTGAGGCAGAAGTGAAAGACTGTCACCCTTGCCCCTGAGCACCGAGGTTCTCAATCCCCTCTACCAGTACCTGTGGACTACTAGAGAACCCACTGATGCATCCTGAGGATGCCTACTGAACTCCTGGTGGCTTATAGGAGTGAGGCACAGTGCTACTCACCCGCTCCTCGTCAGCTTCATTCACCTCTGTGAGGCTTAGACTCAGAGCCTGAATCTATTCATTGAACCTCTTGTATGAGTGTTTAGGATCCTACCCAGAAGGAATGCACTCCTCTGAGCCACTATCATCCCCAATAGCAGGCAGAGCCCTATGCCGGGGTGGAGGTGTCCCAGAATGCTTATCAGCCTTCCTCTGGATCTTGAGGAGTGCTGTTGCTGCTAGAAGTTAGTGACTAACCCTTTCTCCACTGGAACAGAGCCAAAAGAGGCTCTACACAGACCCTGTGCTGGGCTAAATCCTGGGAGCTGGTTGGCCAATCATCATCCCTCTCCCCGAGCTGGCCAATGGTGGCCAGAGACTCCCAGGTGGAGGAGTGACTTATTGTCCCTTGGTGAGTGTCTCCCTCCCTTTCTACTGTCCTCCTTTCACTGCTGGCCCCATCAAGTTCCTCCACCTGTTGATGCAGGTGGGTAGCATTTCTTCAGTAGCCTTTGCACACTTTTTTGAAAGAAGATGATCATTGTTTTCCAGTATCTGATCAGACTTGAACAGTGAGGACATTCAAGTAGAGAACAGAGATGATTTCCCTACCAAATTAGCTGTTATTTTATATGATTTTCAAAAGGTTCAACATCAGATTCCTGTTCATGAACTGCTATCGTACAGGATCTTACAGCTCCAATTATTGTATGAATGGCGCAGGTGACTGCACATCAATCTTGGCAAGATTACTGGGAGCAGCATGTTACCAGATAGGTGAGGCATATTCAAGTATTGGGCAAAATATTAAGCAGTATGTTGTTTTCAATCTCCAACATACAAACCCCAATTGGTTGCCAGTGATAAACCATTGGTGATTCAGTCTCTTCTTTGTTTTGGCTGCCATCTTTACGATTTGTGATTCAAACCTTAGTTCTGTGGCTGAGATAACTCCAAGGTATACTGGGTTTGTCTCAATGGCAATACCTTCTCCACCCAATGTCAGTTTTGGACTGTAGTCAAACTTTTTACCATCTGTGGTAAAACAGGTGAACTTTGTGTTTGCTGGATTTAGATGGAATTTATATCCCTTTACCTAGCTAGTTACAATTTCCAAGTTCTCGATCAATTCATTCTCCAATAATCTGCTTCACAATCCATGATGCAAAACACAATATCATCTGCATATATGCATACAGAGGATTTCAGCTGGCCTGAAAGTCCAAAAGAGTACAGCAGTAGAAGACTACTCTTTAAAACTTAGCCCTGAAGAATTCAAGCCCTTAATGGCTTTGTCTTTGAAAAAGTACTATTTAGTCTTACCATTATTTTCCTATACATTAGGAAATCTATTGCATAGAGGTACCTTTTGCCAGTGTTCCATCTCATTAAGAGAGTATTATGACAGACTATCAAATGCCACAAAGATCCAAAAAGAATTTTATTGTGGACTTCTGTTGCTTTTGTTGGAATCCATCTGCAAAGGTTGACAGAAGGCCACCAGTAGGTACATAGATGAGTGCAAGAGCCTGTATGCCATTCAGCTATGTTCTACCTTCCTTTCTTTCAGAAGCCATAATAGAAGCCTTGATTGCACTATTTTTCCATTATCTTACGAAAGGTGGCAGGTTAAAGATACAAGCCAATAGCTGCCTGAAGAAGAGGGTCCTTACTGGTCTTAAAAGGAGGAACAATAACTGCTGACTTCTACAATTTAGGTATCTTTCCTTTGATTCATACTTCATTTGTGTTGTCCAGCAACCTGCATTTAGCCTTCTTCCCAAAGTGCTTTATTATATGGTCACATATGAGGTCCAGTCCAGGAGTTCTACTTGGTTTGAGCTTGATTGAATCTTCTAGCTCATGTAAGAGAAAGATCTTTTTGAAGCCAGGGTATTCAGTTGCGTGGGTGTGTGCACATTTTTAGATTTTCTTTCCTCCTGAATAATCCATCTGGCGTGTTTTTAAATGGTTCTATCCTAATTTTTGTACATTCGCATGCCAGCCTTGGTATAATATTCAACCAGCATATTCACACACACTGTCATCAAGTGCCTCTATACCTCCTTTTTTCAGGATACTGGTGTTCTTTAGATCACAAGCCTTAATCGGTTCTCAGTTCATGTCAGTGTCATCCATTTTCCTATGAGAATCCATGCTTTCACAAGGCTCTTCCCAATGCTTTCATCTACATTCAGCTATTTTCACTGTGACCTCTTTTGAGACATTGTTCTATTTGTATCTGGCCTCTGACTCCAGGGTTCCAGTCAACTTCCAGTCGAACTTGATTTCTTTCCTTAAGATTTTCAGTGACAGCATCATTTCAATGTGGAATCCTCTTCCTCTTGGGATGCTCATTTTTGTTTTTTTTTTTCTTCTGATTTCTGCACAATGGATTCAAAAGCCTTAAGGTCTTCCTTAAGGTTATGTTTCACAGGTATTTGAGAAATGACATTTTGAAGTATGTCTGTGAATAGGAGCAGTCAGCCTTACAACAGTTCTACCTCCTATTTATCAACTGAGAACGCATTATCTTTCTATTCCAACAAGTGCATACAGGTTAATGATCACTTACAACACCCTCCAGAACATTCCATATGCAGTTTATAGATATGTTGCTGCTCATCTGAGTTGCATCGAATGCCGACTGTGTGCCATATGATCTTGATTTATAAGTTATGGTGCCATTCCTCAAGAAAACTAAATCTTTGCAAGCAATAAAGGTTAACTAGCAAAGTTCTATTCAAATCAATCATTCTGTTCCCCCACAGTTGGCTTTTGGCATTGACATCTCCACAGATAATTGTTTGGTTGCAGTATACTAATGCTTATAACAAGATCCTCATTATCAGTTGGACAGTCATCAGGATGGTAGACATTAACAATTCTCAGCTTCTCACTCCTCGAACTTGATAGTGAGGCGATCCAACACAGTATGCACATTTATCTCATATACTTCCACATCTCTTTTGTATTTGAGTATCTCCCTAATAATAAGCAACAGACTTCAACCAGCTCTCCCTGTGTTCCTTTCTCAAACAAACAAAACCTCCAATAGATATGCTTTTGTTGTCAGAAAGTTTTCTTTCCTAAATAGCAGTAATATGAGAAAGTTCTTAGTAAGGAAAATTCTCAGCTTCCCCAATATAACTCTGGATGCCATTTACATTCAAAGGTATGATGCTAAATGTGGCAGTGACATATTTCTTAACATCTTCCCTGGAAACCACAAGAGATGACATGTTGGTTTCCTTGTATTCAGTAGCATCAGGTTTTCAAAGTCTCTTCCATAACTTTATGGCAACATCCCGGTACCACAATAAGATGGGGATGGGCTGCAGTTGCAAAATGATTATACATTATTCTTCACTTTGTCCCCTCAACAGTCATCTTGTGTGGCTGTTTCCTGTTGAAGATTTGCCTTCAAGAGGTTACATTTTAATAGCAGAGGTTGCAATTCTTGTTATTAGTTGCCTTATTAGTTTCTTAAGTTTATATGGTGCTTTAGGGCTCTTTGAGATGACATGTGCTATATAAATAAGATATTTTAATAATTTATATAAGCCAAATAGGGAAACATCCAGTAGAACCAAATGTGACACAGAAAATAATCTGCATTTACTCATTTTACATTTACACCAGCTATTGCTGTATTAGGTAGGTGTGTAGGTGGTGGTGGGCAAGGAAACAAAGACTACACTTGCTTACTTGACGTTTTATAAGAAGCCCTTTCAAACGTTAATACATTCTGGTCAAATAAAAAGGCTGCAAAGGTCAGTGTTGGCATTGTACTGGCAACTTACTTCTATTCTTCATATTTTAACAGCTGTGATTCTGTAGCTCTCACTCTAGTGATACATTACCCATAGGGTACATCAAACACCTCCTCAATGACATGAAAATACACTTCTACAGAAGTTCTATTATAGCGTGATGTTTGTTTCATTTCAAGAGTATGTTGTGTTTCTTATGAGAGAGCAGGAAAGAACACTGCAACACTCACTTCACAGTATGCACCTCGTACCGTCAGTGAGGAGAATTCAGAGCTCTAAGGAGAAAAGTTATGTGCCACTGGGAATCCATCTGGAATGCACAAAGCCTCTTCTGCAGTTGAGCTTAATCTGTTGGTCCTTCCCTTGTGTGTGTGTGTGTGTGTCATTCCTTCTTTCCAAGGGGACAAGGACAGATACACATCTGGAAATAATTTTATAAAAGTGAAATACCTTTAGGAGCTGAACAATGCTGCATGCCACTGAGCTGTAACATCTAATTATCACCAGTGGTACAAACTGTACTGAAATGGTCAGCTCTTATATAATGCTGCTTTATGCATTGCCTCTGTTAAGATGTCTGCTTGTCAATTACTTAAAAGCTGATGGATGCCTCCATTCATCAGTCATCTGAAAGGAATATTCCTTTGGAAGGAAAAGATTAGTCTGGGGTTTTGAAAACACAATACTGAGGGGGGGAACAACAATTGTGCCTCTTTGTAGCAAACAGAACTCACATGGAAACTGACTTCTGGTTAACTATCTGGCTAACACAGATAAAAGATTCCATGTTTTGGTTCAGATGTTCCTTTCCATCCTTATAACAATTCTAAAAATCCCCCCAAGTATATTTCTCCTGCCCTTTGGAAGGATTCCTTTCCCTCCCCTCCTTCATTCATTGTAAGCTTCAGTTTCATATAATCAGCCAGGTGAAAGATGCATTTGAAGCTTCCAAGAGAGAATCTGCATGACATTATTTATTAAATATCTGTCAGTCAATCATGACAACACAAATAACATATCCCTGGACTGATAAGAGAACCATTTTCTTATTTTCCTGTTCAAGCACAAGGAGTGAGAATTGCTTTTCTTCAAAGTCCCTGCGCTAAAAAGTGACAGTTGTCTGAACTTAGTGGTGGAGTGTAGCAGAAATCAGTGGGCAACTCTGTTGACTAAAAATTGTCTCTCAGCACAGCTGTCTGTTCTACCAACACGCAGCAGCATTATGCTGCAGCAGCATCCTTTGATATAACCACATCCCTTTTCAAGCTTGCCCTTTTGCTCCTTTACAGTTTTTATTTTAAATAATTTAATACATTCTGTAGCCTTCGACTCTTCTTAAAAAAAATCAATTGCTACCCTTTCAAAGACAGTTCACTTCATTAAAAGGATTAAACATCTGACATGCTGGTCAATACAATGAAGACCTCTTAAATGTACAGTTTGAGGGGTAGAGTCCATTTATTTCTTTAATAGAGTTATTACTGTATTAGGTGTGTTTTAAGGAGTGTATATATATTTAATGAAAATAAGAAAAGTCCTATTGCTAACTACCAAAAAAATTAGTTCCATCTTACAGCTGTGTTACAGACTGGTCAGCACACATTTACAAAGGGGCTGCTGTGACTTAAACGTGCCCATATTTCTCAACATGCCATAGGCCAAATGTGGAACCCAATGCATGATGAAGACCCAAAATGGAGGGAGGGGTGGTATATGTGCATGCAAGTTAAAATGTTGTGGGATTCTTCCTTCTGCATAAATGACTAACTTCAGTTTCATGATTCTGCATTTCCAATGTAAATAGCTTTAATATGAAATGTAAGAGGATGTGGGAGCTAAATCAACCAACATCCTTGGAAACGAACATCTGAGATGTAGGAATATACGTCTCTCAATATAAAGGTTTCTATTTAAAACTAGAAAAAGATACAAAATGTATTGGTGTGACATATGGAACCCCTAACCTTCCCCCTTTGACCTATTACCCCCTTCTTTCTTTTAAAATTGTACTTAAAGGATGAAGGAAACAAAATTACTAATCTAACTCTTGTCCTCCAACCCAGGTTAACAGAGTCAAAGACAAAAAGCACACCATGAAGCTGATCTGAAATGAAATAATACCTGTCTTTGTATCCAAAACCACAATGAAAGCCCAGAACTTCATAAAAATAAAAAAGGAAAAGTGAAATAACCATTTGTGGGACACAAAGCTTATTCAAACAATGTGATTTAATGCTCAGTAAGTTCATAAGAAATGACAAGAAAAGACTGCTTCAGCCAGACCCAGATGAAAGCATATTATCAAAGTAGAAACACAGAATTTGGCCTCAAACCACAGTGGAACCCAGGATTAACAGTACATTAAATCTGAGCAAGTTAAAATAGTCCCATTGGCAGTGTATGCATGCTCCAAGAAAGATTTTATAGGAAGCAGACCAGTGTTCTTCAGCAGTGGTGAAGGGGGGAGGGCATTTAACTTCCCTGATCTCTAGCCTACTTGTGACGTGCATTTGACACATTTCTAGTAAACTACCTAATAACACAGAGTGTGTGCAGACACTGCTCCTTTGGAGAGTAGAGCTGTCACTACTTTTCATGGCCTGCATGTTCCTCTCCAGCAGAAAAAGAAATTCTAAGGAATTCTTTATATTGAAACATATGCAAAAAAGCTGGAGAGCATTTTGTGATGCAGCCATTATCCCTATCTTTGTGACTGAAGGAGCAGGAGCCAGGACAATAAATATGATACCAATACATCCCATAGCTGTATAATAAAGACACTTCAACAATGCTATGAGCATCACTTTTCCTCATGAGATCTACAATATGCATGCAAACAATTCCATTCTGTTGAAACAATGGAATCCAGGACAGATATCCCTAATATCTGCTTAGACAAATGACACATAGCGATTGCCATTGTTTTGTTATGATGGCAATAGTTTCCCAGGTAAACTCCTAACACCAGAATATGTTTGTAGCCATTATTTGGCCCTCTGCAATCAGCAAGAGGGATATTTGCCCTCTTCAGGTCCTCTTTAAGCTGCTGCAGCCACATGAATGGATCATAAACACCCTGAAACCAGCTGGGGTAGAATTTCCCTAACACAGGAAGTGAATGAGGCTTTCCCTGAGAGTCTGGGTATAAGGGATATGCCAAGAAACAGCTGGGTGCTACCACAGTAATTTTGTTTAGCACTGCCACCTAGAGATAATTGACTTGGGCTGTCACAACTATGGTTAGGGGGCCTTACAGCCCCCAGTGCAGCCCACAATTGGGAGAGCACACAGATGGAGAAAAACTACTTTAGCCCTCACCCAGTGAGCTGATTGTGTTGTGCTGTGCCTCCTGGAGGCACAACAACAACAACAAAATCCCACCATGCATGGCCAACACATTATAAGTTATAATAGCACTGGGCAACATAAACTCGTAGTGATATTTTTTACTTATCAGTGATGCGTTTTGATGAGGCTATATGGCACAAATTGTTCCCCCAGCAAATTCATTTCATTTTCCTCACTGGCTGCACATCCATATCATTCTTCAGAGGAAATAAAGCACCTTTTATGCAAGAATCACAAAGTGCTTTGCAAACAAATAATTATCCAAACACTCCAGTGAGGGGAGGTAAATATTACAGCTCTTCAGAAAGCATACAGAATTCTGCAAAAAAAAAAAATTATAATTTTTCCTGGTATTGGTTGAAATTCCATTTTAATAAACATTTTATGGCATTCTCTAGCAAATATGAATATGATTATTGTTCCCTTTTACAAGATGCATAAGCAGCTATTTTATCATATGGTTCTACAAATGTATTACTTCCACATATGTGATGCATAATATATGGATTGCTAAAATCCAAGACAGGTTTAAATTATAATAAATGGAGAAATTAATAGAGAAACAGCTCAGCCTAGCAGGGAAGGCAGAAGATTGACCACTTACCTATAACAAAAGAGTTGAATTTTCCTACAGCATCTTACCTTTCCACCGTAAGCTACTCTTTTTAGAAGTGTATACCAACTATAGCCAGGTTTTGCCCCTGGGGTAAAATTTAGAGAGCTGTATTTCCAATCTGTGGGATGTAATGAGAGGGAATGGAATACAAATGTACAAGAATAGAGAGCTGCCCAGAGTTAAATGTGCATAACACTTTGGAATGCACACACTGTTCACATTGAAGCCCATGTAAATGGATAAAAGAACGGGGTGAGTGACAATTGCAATTGTACATTGTAATTATTGGGGGAAATAACATAGGCAGCTTCAAGTACTTTGATTAGTTTATATCTGCCCAGCAGCATCAACTAAGTAAGAAAGACTCTGTGGAACAGAGAAACTCACTGTTATACCCCAGAAGTACACCCAATTTATGGAAAGGTACTTAGAAGCAGTTTTGTTATTAATCTAATGTTCATGCATACAGATTTGTGCAACAGAAGAATTAAAAGATGTAAATCTCATGGCAAAATGGGTTTATTTAGTGGAATATGTGATTAGGATGGCTCATAGAGGATGTGAGTGAAAAACCAATCAAAGACAACTCCAAACCCAAGCCATTGAATATAGAATATGCTTGAATTCTAGTTAAAAGGCAATCTTAAAATGGGACTGGCTTGTGCAATTCGCCAAGTTTGAAGGCATTGAGCAAAAAGAGAAGTGCTTTGTGAAGGGGTTCATTGAGAAGAAAAGCTAAACATGATGAAGACTAAGATCCTAATTTAGCAAAGCGTGTGTAACAATTGGGGCCTTGGAACTTAATAATTCATAACAAACAATGAATAATGGGACAAATCCTGAGAGGTGCTGGACACCTGCAATTTCCATTGAAGGGCATGGATGATGCAAGTGCTTGGCAACAGATTATGAAATTTTGGCATGACAAAAATCACTTAGATGGATCTATGTTTTGTGGGTCCAGTGCCTACATGATGAACTGCCTAATGGCAGCTATCTAGCAGCAAGTGGGTGTTATTTTAGCACTCATATACATGTAAAAGTTTAAAACACCATGAAGACAGACATCTTTCATCCCATATAAATTTAAGTCTCCGGTGGACCTATGTACACTATCTTTTTCAATGAACGTGAGGGGAGAACTGTGCTAATACATCAGCAATACACAGCATGATTAAGTAGTGATCACCACTCTCCTCTCCTGGTCTTCTTCCAGTATTGCTCAGCATTCCCTCAGCACATATTTTAGTGGTTCCATCTTTTCATTCCCCCCTTCTGTTGGTATCTCTCAAGACTCTCATTAGTCTCCTCCTCTACCCTTACACACTGTTGGTGACTCTCTTAAGATCAAGTCTGTGAAACAGGCACACAAAATTAAAATTAGGAGTTAAATTGTATTTTGGGTCAAAGCATTAAAAGCCTTGGGGAACCACTTGTTGGGTCAAAGTACTTCCAGGTGCTTTATGGAGGTGAAAGCAATAGAACTTGTAATTTGTGCAGGTGAATAGATATGGAACAAGGAATCTGCAAATTCTACCAGTAAATTAGATTTCTGGTGTAAGCTGATAACTTCCAGAGTTTTTGTTTCTTAAGAAACCTAGGAACCTAACTGCAAAGAAGTTTGTCATTAATCTGATATTAAAACTGTAGCTCTCAGAGGCATATTTCTAATATGGATACTCATGTTGATTAATTAAAAGTTCACTTTGCATGAATATTCTTCAAATTGCTCTTAAAATACACTGTTTTTGCAAACACTTACGCCAGCAACTCATTCACTAGAATATCTGTGGCTAATGAGCACATCAGGAATGCACACAATAAAAGCCAGTTAAATTTGAAATTCAGATGAATATTTGTGGAAAATGAAATGCTGAAAATGTAATGTTGAATTTTCCCAGCTCTACTAAAGAGTCAGGTAATTCTAAGGTTACTCTGACAATGATGCATAGACTTCAAGGTCAAAAGGGACCATTATGATAATCTAGTCTGACTTCCTGCACAACGCAGGTCACAGAACCTCACCCACTCACTCCTGTAATAGACCCCTAAACTATGTATGAGTTATTGAAGTTCTCAAATCATGATTTAAAGACTTCAAGGTACAGAAAATACACCAGCAAGCGACCCATGCCACATGCTGCAGATGAAGATGAAAAAACCTCAGGGCCTATGCCAATCTGCCCTATGGAAAAATTACTTCCTGACCCCAAATATGGCGATCGACTAAACCCTAAGCATGTGGGCAAGGCTCACCAGCCAGACACCTGGAAAGAATTCTCTGTAGTAACTGAGAACCCACCCCATCTAACATCCAATCATACGTCACTGGGCATATTTATAGCTAGTAGTCAAAGACCAGTTAATTGCCAAATTAGGCTGTCCCATCGTACCATCCCCTCCATAAAATTATCAATCTCAGTCTTGAAGCCAACTAGGCTTTTGCCCCTGCTGCTCCCCTTGGAAGGCTGTTCCAGAACTTCACTCCTCTCATGGTTAGAAACCTTCGTCCAATTTCAAGTCTAAACTTCCTGATGGCCAGTTTATATCTATTTGTTCTTATGTGCACATTAGTACTGATATGATACATTTCCTGGGTTTTTTTAAGTGTAAACCATTTTATATATTACAGTTCTTAGTATTGCCATAAAATATACAGGATGTGCAATGGGAACAAGTTAGGGCTGCTTGGGCAACTTTAACTTCTTAAAAGTTTGTTCATTTATGGGCTTGATTTTACAACCAAAACAGTTTATTTATAAAAGTAGTAAATACTGAATCAGTATATATATTCGTAGAGAGTCATTATCATTTTTTAAAATTTATCCTTGTATTGTAATAGCACGTAGAGGCACCAAGATGAGAACCCCATTGTGCTAGGGGCTGTACATGCACATAGCAAGAGACAGTCCTTGCTCGTTAAGTCTTACAACCTAGATGGACAAGTCAGACAACTGTGGGAGAAAGGAAATACTAATTAACACATTTTACAGATGGGGAACTGAGGCACAGAAATTTGGGACTAGATTTTCAAAAGAGCTCAATATCTAGCAGCTCCCACTGTTAAATATATGGGCAGATTTTCAGAAGATTCATAAGAAGAAGTTGAAAACCTTTGAGAAATCTAGCCACAACTGTAGATGCTGAACACTTTTTAAAATCTTTCCCTAAGTGACTCACCCAGGAAGTCCTTGACAGACCTGAGAATTGAATTTAGATCTCATGAGTTGCAGTCCAGTGTCTAATTTTGAAAATAATCCTTTTAATCCATTATGAATGATTAATTTTAATTTTTTGGGAAAACTTAGGGGATGAAGAAAAACCTGACCAGCACAAATTAGTCTCATTGGATTCATTACCCAGAGCAAAAAATAAAAAAAAGCAAAGAAAAGAAAGTTACTTCAGCATCTTTTTTATCTATGTACCACATTTTTATTTTGGATTCAATATGCGTCCTCATAAGGACAGGAAAAGGAGAGTGATATTTCTTGTTTGTTTGGGTTTTTTTCCTTCTAAGAGATGTGCTAAATGGCAAGGAAATATAGAACACTCTGGAGAGTTTGGACACTGCTAATTCATCACCCTGGTGTACACTAAATCTATTCCTCAAACAGGTTTATTTCTTTTATCAAACAGGATTTCACCTAATAGATTGCCTGGATATAAAATGGTGAGTTCGTAGTGAGTGATGTTACTGGGGGTGTGACTCATCACAGTGATCAAAAACCAAAAGGGGCAGCACTTTATAAATAAGTGCTTTGTAGAGAATTTCAGAAAAGAGTACTTTCCTTTAAAATGTGCAAGTGAAAGTGATGTTATCAGAGAGACGAACTTACACCATTTTCTTTACCCAAGTGCATCATGGACCCACTCTACACGTTTCTGTTGGAATACCCCCGGTCTGCCATGCTAACTCCTCTCCTGTGCTGACATTCTCTAATCTTGGGAGCAGGATTGCTGATCATGCTATGTCACTTGACATGGTATTGCTGTAAAGAATTGCTCTAAATACCTTCATTCACTTTCACTTGTGTTATGGCTGTTCTCAGGTCATAATCATAACGCAAAGTTAACTCACATTTTATTCAGATATTATTAAAACTCCAGTTCGCAACTAGTGTAGACAAAGACAGTTGTGTTTAAAAATGTGAACCCTAGCTCAAAGGCGTCAAACATACAGCTGGTGGGCTGTACTTATGATGTATTTATTTTGTCCATGTGTTTGGCTATGGAGTTTGAAAAATTTGTTTCAGTTAAGCATCCAAAGCTGCCCTACAGTTGACTTAATCAGCCACAGGAGGAACCGCTAGTGCTGAAATGTCACCATAGCAACTCCCGGGCCACACCTGAAGGCAGAAAAAGACATGGTCAGGGTAAAATAAGGTGTGACTCAGGCATCTTTTTACCTCAGTGATCCTGGGTGCTGAATCGCCATTGGGGTCACTAACAGTTGGCACAAGTTAGAATTGGTTGCCCCAACTTGTGGTGTGTGATCAGCCTAGAGCAGACTAGTTACAAGGATGACTCAAAGCCACCTACACTGCCCCTCCTCTTGAGCAGAGTGTAAGTGTCAGTTGTTCAGTGGCCAAAGGTAAGGACTAGACTTTAGCTTTTTTGATAAAAGTTCCTACCACTACTAACACCAGAGCAACTCCATCTTTGATAACAATGGTGGGAGCAATAGAATAGACAAAGATCCCATGGGCATTTAGGATTTAACAGCATATTGTCTAACCAACAATCAGAGCAGGTCTAAGTGAGATGTCTCCTCTAACCACCAGAAGCCTTGTTAATACCTGAGCCACCAATGATGGATCTGCACCAGCATTAGCAACAACTGTAAATTTTAGCCCCCCCATTTTTAGGGAACGTCACAATGCAAATTTGATCTGCAAAGAATGGAAACAATCATATAGTATTAAGACATCTGAAATGCCTTTAATTCAAGGATCTCAAAACAGCTTTGCAAACCTAATTGAGTTAAGCCTTAAAACATTCCTGTGGGGGCAGGTAAGGGATACAGAGAGATCATTCCACCCACCACCCATACAGACCAACTGTCAAGTAGTGAATAGCAACACTGCTTAGGTATAACACTGCAACAAAAAAGCAGTTTAAGGCAAGAAGCTGTGAAGGAGAAAGTCAGAATGAAATTAGCTGAACTGCAATTTTTCCAGATACCAAGGTTATCACTACAGCTGGTCAGAAAATAAAAAAAAGACTGGATGTGCAAATATTTGGGAATGATTTTTTGTTTGTTTTTCCATCAAACCTCTCTTGCTATGGAAACTATTACTAGTACTCTTGCAAAAGGTGCCATGGGACCTTTCATGACCTCAGGTTGCCAGGATCATGGCTTTACATTGCCTGAGAAGGATGTTACATCTAGCAGTACAGTGCTCATAACAATCCTGTTTGGGTATTGGTCAGTACTGAGGGAAGAGCACCACCTGCTGAATCACCAGTATCCTACTCTTCTTAAAATCAATTGCTACCCTTCCAAAGATATCCCCATTACATTTTCTTCCAAGACTTCCATTCAAATACTGACCAAGTTGAGCATCACGCAGAATGCTGAGTGCCCTCAGTGCCATTGATATTGCTGATTCCTGAGGGAGTCTCAGCACCCCACAGGATTGGGCTTTTAGGCTATGAAATTTGACAGGAACACAACAAAAGCTAAGAGGAAATGCAAGCAGCGTTTAACATCACTGCTGTGGCACTGTGAACCATCTAGGCAGTATTTTATTTCTCCTCTCACATGTACAGCAGAGATGGATCACTGAAAATAGTTCTCCTGGGCCCACCAGCACCTTTATTTACATAACAACCCACTGTAAACTAAATTAATGTGATGTGGAGAAATGTGCTCAGTCAGTCAGTCTTTTCTGCACCTGAAAGGCTACCGAAGAAAACTGGGCTGAAAATTCCATCAGATCAGAACAGTCTTTCCGCAACAGATTTTTAGCTCTTCTAGGCCTTTTTAGCAAGTTGGAACGAGAACAAGAATAGCCTCCCCATGTTATTTCACCAGGAACCAAGAAATGCCAAGGAGCACAACAAGCACAAAATTATTAGTAAAGGGAAAGTCAAATTTTCAACTTCCAAAGAAGCTCATCAGTGGATCAGACTGCAAATCAGTTCCTTACTCACGGTGACGAATAATTCCACTGGAGTCAGCCGAGTAATGGCTCAGTAAATGAGTACAGGGTTCACAGTTTGGATAAAATCAGAACTGACCTGAGGGCCAAAATAATTCCTTCAACTCTGGCAGATACTGTCCATGCTAGGGCCAGTCTGTGACTTGGCCAGGTCCAGATGCCTGATGGGAGGGAGACAGTAAGGGTATCCTTACCTTTTCAGGTCTTACACGTTGCGAAGACTGGGACCGGGCCTGCCTCTCATGCTGTCTCCCAGGGGTGCACATCATCCACAAGAAGAGAGGATGAAGGCTGGGCCATGGCCTCTCCCTCCCCACTGACCTCATGAAGTATGGGGCCTGTGCCGTGACAAAGGGCGGTACAGCCTTTGCAAACCCCTCCCCCCCCCGTAACATTGAGACAATGTGCTTCAGAGAGGCATAGTCCTACAGCAAGCTACCCCTGTGGCGGTGCAACTCCTTAAAGTAAAGACGTGGTTCGAAGGCACCCAGCAGCCCTTGGAATAGAAAAATAAAGAAAATATTGGGCAGCTACCCACATTTTGATGGGTTTAATGACAATCTACATTAACTGACTGTAACCCTATTGCCAGGTGATTAATGGCAGCAAGAAGAGCCAGGTTTAATATTGACAAATAACTAAACTGGCTTGAGCCCCACCAAGAAACCTGGAAAAACTAAACACACACTCCATGAATGCAGATGTACAGGAGACTTTCCCCACTTGCATGCACTCCAAGACTCTTTACAGACAGATACATCTTCATTAGGGGAAAGAGAAACAAAAAGGGAACTGACAAACAAAACACAATATATACGCAATTGAAGAGTAAAATCCCCCTTCAGTAACTTTGGCCCATCTAACTTCATTCCCACCCACTGGTGAGAATGACCCACAAACAACAATCCCTAAGCGTATTGTGAAGTTTGGCACTTGATGGAAACATTGCCTAGTGATTAGGGAGCCATTCCTTCTTAACGTGGAGAGGAGTTGGTAGAGGAACCTGGGCCCCCTACTCCACTGCGCTCTGGCCCAGGGCCCTATGAGGGTTAATAAAGGTCAGGCACCCAAGGGCACCTTAATGCTGCCCTGCCTGGGCCACTTCACGTTCCCCACTCTATGGTCCAAGCTTTGCAGTCTGTAACCAAAGGTAATAAAGAAAAACTGCACCTTTAATTTATCTGGGCCTGGCAGGTAGTCTCCTCTCTTCCTAGAGAAGCTGCTGCCATTTCCTTCTCGGGAGATCCCAGGGCAGGTCCTTCTTCCTACTTTGTCAGCCCCCTTCAGAGCTGTCTGGTTTCCTTTTAAGCCCCAGCTCCATCTAAATCATCCTCTGCAGGTGTGGCTGGATGGGGTCATCTGGGTCCAGAGTTAACAACACCTTCACTTGCAGTTCATCTACCTTGTCACATACACCACCACTTCCATCCACCAAACCCCACTCAGAATTTGGATGAGCGAGTAGCAGTAGTCCAAGTGTCTCAGTGCAAGTCTGTCTCCAGTTCCAACAAAGCAGCTTACCTGGACCCACTAGCACCTAATACAGCTTAGTGATTCAGTTTTATCTGGGTAGGCAGGTCCTCACCAGAATCCACTCATTTTTGCTGCTGTCTCTGCCATATCTTGCTATGAAGTCTCTATGAACAGGAGCCAAGAATTCATAGCTCTCTTAATCAGAGTCCTGGCTACTTGGAAATGAGTCAATTGCCACAAAGTAAGAAAACTTTCCCCTCCTGGAGCCTCGCTAGGATGCACTACTCCCCAAAACTCAAGTTCATATATCATACTCATCATACTATCTTACTTGTCATAAGTTCCCAAGTGTCACTACAGGAATTCTGAGTAGGCAGTCTATGTAAATAAAGCACTCTATACCAGCATTTTTTCCTTTTCACCAACAGAGGGAGTAGAGAGCTCTTTCTCCTCTGGAGCTTCTAGACATAGGGTTTACCTTGGTGTTAAGCTTCCCTGGTAGTGCTGACCTAATACCCACGAAGGAGAAACAACAGCCCACCCTCCCTGCTAAATTCTCTTAACCATGAAGGTGACTATGGATTTATAATTTCACTTTCACCTTTTAGGTACGTTTCACAAACAACTGTTGGCTAGAAAATTTAACCAAGTGAACTTCATATGTTGTTCCATTTCTCCCCACAACATTTAACAAGAATCGGATGCAGAAGGTGATGCAGTTTAATGAGTTTCTCAGTCATATTTAGCTAAGTGTTGCATTTTGCTCTTATTTTCTGGGGGAAGACTTTATAACCAGAGTGGAATCTGAACCCTTCATCCAATCACCACTCTAGTTTGGGGGTATTTCAATCCAGAATGCTGAATCCATCGTCTGGGATTGGATCCAAATATAACTTCTTACGGTGCGCCTTGGGTTCTCTCCCTACTAGTAGTGCCATCCAGTGGAACTATAAATCCCTGAAACTGTTGGGCAGAATACCCCCAGAAAACCTCACTGGATTAGAAACGGGTAAAGATTTGACCACAATAAAATGCAGTTATAGGGGCGCAACCAATGGTGCCCCCACTTGAGGAGACTGGAAATGGGATGGGTATTTGTGAGAGGATGACGATTTGTAGCTCCTTCTCCCAGAAGATGGTGACTGTGCGTGGAGACTCAGGGGAAAGGCAGATGGGTCAAGCTCCCAAAAACATTTTGTTGACATACTAGATCTCAATTCACATCCAGCCAACGTCAGGACTCAGATGAAAATCTGATCCCTGAATTCTATCTTTGTCATCATCTGGATCTGGAAACCACTCATTTCTATTTGTAGATAGGGCTTCCTGGTTTATGGCAGCTGGAGATAATTGTGATGAACGCAGTAGAAGAGTCTGTACAGAATAGAGTAATAAACCAAAACAGAAGCGTATGTTTTTTTTGTTAATCTCTTACTCCAAATCAGGATTGTGCACAAAGTGGGAGGGAGGGCAAGCAAGGGCACACCCCCCGATAATCAGCGGGGGCACAGAATTCCTCCGGCTCCGGGGCCATGATAGGGAGCTGACAGCTCCTTTAACTCGCAGGGTGGGTATAGAATGTGCTCCTCCAAAAGCATTGATGTTTTTATTATTGTGCATGTCCCTGCTCTAAACTAAAAAATCCCTCCAAAATGCAGAGCAAGCCCCTGAAGATTAATCTTTTACGCAGAGCAGGAAAATCTTACTCTCAGTTCTGCACTGAGCTGCTTTCAAATGATTAAACTGAAATACTTATGCCCCTCTGCGAACTTCCTCAAATACTGCTCTGCCTTCCCCTCTCCCTGCTGCTCATTCTCCTTCCTATATGCAAACAAAAATAGATTGCCACACAACCCAGCATTCCCTTCCCCCCTCTGAATTGTAACAGCTGGGATAACCCATCCCCAACCCAGCCATGAGCTTTCCACATTCCTCTGAACCAAACCTTCTTGCAAGGGCTTGCTGGTGCTCCATGCTAATTGTTTGAGTTTGGGCTAAAGAACGTAGCATTACCTGACTTCTTTTTGCTGCTTCTCAAATCAGCGGAGGACAGTTGAGGACAATCAATATATGCAAATTAGTCATGCTGGAAACAGAAAATGGATGGGTCTAATAGACAGGAATAGATTAAGGCACCCCATGATAAGGAGTTTCTGTTGTTCCACCCCTACATTTTGTTCTGTGGTCCCATCCACGTGCTGTCAACCTCCAACCCCACTTGAAATGACTGTTGCAGATGGCTATCCCAAATATGTCTCGTCCCTTCTTCCCATTAGACATCCAGATCCCTAAGAAAATAGCTAATTTCCAAGAGAAATTAAAAAATTATATTACACAAGACAACACACAACACCTTGTCTGATTTAGCCAATCAGAATACAAGGGTATCATAAGTAACGTGAGCACCAACTTCAGCATGCCTGAAAGGCCAATAAACAAGAAAAGCACATCAAACATTACAACATACATCATTAGAGGAATGTAATAGAGGTACTTGGGAACAACGAGTGAGTAATTTCATTGCCTTTGCTGGCTGGCAGTACATTGCTACTGTAGGGCTGTGTCTACACTACAGACACTATACTGCCACAGCCATGATGACATTACCCCATGATGTAAAGTCAGCCTTCACTGACAGAAGGATTTGTTATTGTTTTTTGGTCCACCACTTCCCCAGGCTAAATTAGATATGTTGACGGAGGTATTCTTCCTTTGACATAGCTGCCTCCACATTAGGGGTTAGCACAGCTAAGTCGGGTAGGGGTGCATTTTTCCCACAACCCTAACTGATGTAGCTATGTCAACTTAACTTTTAAGTGTTGCCCAAGCCTAGAGGAGCAAGCAAATGGAATGCTGTGAGTGCTCTTAGCAATGGTGAAGTTATTTGCATTATTTTCTCCTGATTGCAGTCATGAAAGATTGTTAAAATATGGCCTAACGTGAGGAAGAGCTGTAGGGTCATGGTGTGTACTTTTCAAAGGCAATACTGTTCATTGATTTTAAAAGGAATATCAAAATCTTAATTATATTAAAGAAAAAAGTGAATTAAAACCATTATCTGAATTTTTGGAAAATTTTAAATTATTAAATGACTTTAAAAAAAAACAAAAACAAACAAAACACAAAGCATTCCTCTGTACTTTTAGAAACTCATCACAGGGGATTTTTTGAAAGGGAAAAGGAACAGAAAAGTGAAATTCTTTATAGCCAGAAAGTGAAACTGGCCAACCTAACTTCACTATTTAAACTGTCCAAATGGAAAAAAATAAATAGCACAAGCATTGGAAACTAAGCTATTTTTAAAATTCTTTGTTAATAATTTTAAAAGGTGTGAGCTTGCTGTTAAATATGTATTTTTTTAGAGCTCTCATTTGTAATAACCTCTTATAAATTTCAAATAAGATATCTCCTCACAAGTTTTGTCCTTTTCGGTTTGGTAGACAAGTTGCTGTTTTTTAAAACCACTGTTTTAATGGAGCTAAATATAGCACAACTCTTTACATTGAACAAACCACTTCCTCTCAGATAGCTCCTTGACTTGGTCTCAGTGGAATTTTATCTTCTTAATTAAATGATCAGTGATTATCACACCAGAACAACTTCGGTTTTGCACCCACATTACAAGTGTTGCTTTGATGTGAGTACAGAGCTGGGAATAGCATTCCTGAGTTAACTGTTATTGCAGGACCAGGAAAGTGACAAAAGGGATATTTCCCCCCTACACATACAAGACTAGTATAACACAAGACTGCTTGTTAAATCAGTGCTTGAGCATCATGGCAAGAAATGGACAATACTCATTTCTAGGCATTATCAGAATTGTGGTTCTGTGGAATTGTCAGTAGTTGTCATTTATCAGGTAGAGTTTACTCCAGTCCTTTGCTGATAGAATCACACACAAACTTTAAGGCCAGAAGGGCTGATTCTAATCTGACCTCCTGCACATCACAGGCCACAGAATGTCACCCATCCACTCCTGTAACTCAAACTCTGACTGAGTCACTGCAGTCCCCAGATCATGATTTAAAGTTACGGAGAATCCATCATTTCTGGAGTTTAAACCTGCAGGGACCCGTGCCCCATGCTGCAGAGGAGGGCAAAAAATCCCAGGTCTCTGCCAGTCTGACCTGGTGGAAAATGCCTTCCCACCCCCAAACATAGTGATCAGTTAGACTCTGTGCATGTGGGCAAGACCCACCAGCCAGACACCTGGGAAAAAATTCACAGTACTAACTCAGAACTCTCCCCCCCAGTATCCCATCTCCAGCCATTGGGGATATTTGCTTCTTGCAGTCATCGATGGGCCACATGCCATTGTAGGCAATCTCATCATACCATCCTCTCCATAAACTTATCATGCTCAGTCTTAAAACAAATTAGATTTTTACTCCCTTTACTCCCCTTGGAAGGCTGTTCCAGAACTTCCCTCCTCTGATGGTTAGATGCCTTCATCTAATTTCAATCCTAAACTTGTTGACTGCCACTTTTTGTTCGTGTGTCAACATTGGCACTTAAGTTAAATAACTCCTCTCCCCTCTGGTGTTTATCCCTCCGATATATTTATAGAGAGCAATCATATTTCCCCTCAGCCTACATTTGGTTAGGCTAAACAAGCTAAGCTCTGAGTCTCCTCATAAAGTAAGTTTTACATTCCTCTGATCATCCTAGTAGCCCTTTTCTGCATCCGTTCCAGTTTGAATTCATATTTCTTAAAACACGAGAGACCAGAATTGCACACACTATTCCAGAGGAGGTCTCACCAGTGCTTTGTATAATGATATTAACACTTCCCTATCTCAACGGAAAATACCTTGCCTGAGGCATCTTAGGATTGCATTAGCCATTTTCATGGCTGCATCCCACTGGCGGCTCATAGTCACCCTGTGATTAACCAAGACACTCAGGTCCTTCTCCTCTATCACTTCCAACTGATGCATTCCCATCTTAGAGCAAAAATTCTTGTTGTTCATGCCTAAGCACGTGACCTTGCACTATTAAATTTCATCAGACCTACAAAAGGTTCATTACTAGGTTAGCCTGGTAACCTGAACCCAGTCCATTTACAGATTGAAAAATAAGGATCACCTCTAAAATTCTAAGGAATCTGTCTGCATTTCTGCTGTGAGGCAACAGACATTTGGAGTCTCATTTTAGGCAAAGAAGGTTAAGAAAGTGACTTTCAGTGGCCCAGACTCTCACAGGTATTTAGTCTCCTAACTTTCATTGAAATCAGTGGAAGTTAAGAGTCTAAATACCTTTGAGGGCCTGGGCCCATGTTCCTTCTGTTTTTCCATGAAGGACAGCTGGTGCAAATGAGTGAAATTCAACTGTGGTCAGTGGAGCTGCACCCATTTATGCCAGCAGAGAGTTTGGCCTTTTTTGTTCTTTCAATTTTCCCTCATCTAGAATAGCAGTAAACTAGTCATATTAAGCTCTTTGTATATGGGAAAACATAGCAAAAGGAAATTTTCCCATCATGTCCTATAGAATGTACCTGAAAATGAGATCCTTTCTTGACCCATCCTATAAAAATCTAACAATAGTCCTTCTAAGAATGGTTCAAATCCTATAGAAAGGACCTAATTTCCAATTGAATTCTGTTGCTTTCTGGAGTAATGTCTGTAGGATCCTGTCACATTCCTATAGATCAGTATTGGTTTTATCCTTATTAAATTCTGTAAGACTGTTGCATCAGGGTTTGCCTAAATGGGGAAGGGGAAAGAATATTATATTCAATTTTTATGAAAAAGTAAAATATCCAAGGAAAAATTGCATTTTTTTCCCTTAGCAAACATGTCAAAATCATGGGATGCTACCAGCTGCAAACTTTGTCTTTTAGCGTTAGAAAGGATACAGACTTTTTCATACTCTTAGGCATGCAAATTAGTCTATTTGTTAATTAATGTGTCACTGGTCTCATTCCAATGAGGGGGAGTGAAAAGAGGCACCATGTTGCATACATCAGAAAGGTATGCCCCATATATTTCCTACTTGTATTTCAATGCCTGATTTGCACGTGACTGGTCCACTCATGAACTGATCTTTATTATTTTTGTATAGGTTTAACATCAGTTTTCACTACAGCCTCATTAGTTTACAAGAAACCAGCAATAGATTCTACTTTGTTCAGCAGAATAATGCAGGTATTTTTGGTCACATCCTGCAGTGATATTCCTGGGAGGTTTCTCTGAGTAATGACTACATCAGAACTGCCAGCCTTGGCTCTCTGTGCAGAAATACAAATGATTCCTTATCAATATATTTTATATAAAGTAAGTACCATCTTGAATTTTACTAGGGATAGATGAAAACAGAATTTTCACTGAAAATTTAAACTGTTTCTAAATTATTAATTTTAGGTTAATTATTTCCCATTTGCACATACCTGTGCAGTGCTTGTGCCAGATCCTCAACTGGTATAAATCTATGTAGTTCCATTAACATCAATAGAGCTATGTTGAGATATACCGGCTTAGGATCTGTTCTGGGCCTGAATTCATTCAGACCAGTAGCATAAAATGTTAAGTAAAAGAAAAAACTATCCTATTTCTATCCATATAGGTTCTTGTACTACCCTGACCACCATTAGTCACTTATTTCTCAACTCCTTTTCCAGTTTACCTGGGCTTGGAGGTACCTATGATTTTTCACCATTCCTTCCAGTCCATGGGACAGTCCATAGGTCTTGGAGTTTAACCCTTTTCTCTACAGACTTCTCATGACAGAGTCTTCCCATCAAATCCTACATCCTTTTTTTCTGTCTTCTTTCTGTATTGGTCGTTGTTTTTCCATTCTTATCACATGATCAACTGACTTCAAATGTACACCCTCCAGCCTATCAATCATTGAAAGTCCCAAGTTCATCTTCCCCTTAACTACTGCCATGCATATTCTCTCTACCCTCTGCTTGCCTTCCTTTCTCCTCAGCACATTATTTTCGACTATCTTGATCTTCTTTTCTTCCATCTCTGTAAGACTCACTGTTTCCAAACCATGAACAGGCAGGGACAAACACAGGTAGCCTACACTTTTCCTTTCACTGTGTTACTTAATTACTTGTCCTACAGTGCTCCTGCCACCTTTTTCACTGCCACCCATGCACACTGGGGTCTTCTTTTAAATTCTTCACATCTCTCTCAAATGGCACTGAGTGTACTTCTCAAGTACACAAATTCTTTCTTCTGATTTAGCTTCTCTTGTGAAATTTCAATCAACAGCTTTTCTTCCTTACTCAGTTTTCGTTGTGTTTCTCTTTAAACCGTGGTCTTCAAAGACAAGCCCACCCTGATATGGTCACATGACTGGGATGTGGATGACTGTGTCTGCCGGTCAGAGCAGGAGTTGGTAGGCAGGAAGCTCAGGGTCTGAGTTGGAGTCAAAGGTCTGATGCCAGGGCAAGGGTCAGAGCTGAAGTCAGAGGGTCAGGAATCAGAGCCAAGAGTCAGAGCTAGGTTACTTGGAATGAGACAAGGCAGGCACAGCAGGAGCTATTGTAGCTGTGGGTGAATACTTTGAGCAGTCACTAAGCTGTTTTAACTGTTGGGTTTAAGAACCAGTCTGCTGACTCTTCCAACCAATCAAGTGGAGTAGCCTTTCAGGCAGCCTATCGTAAGCCACCTGCACTTGTTAGGTTACTGGGAAACTGGCTCTGCTGCAGACCTTAATTACTGACAGATGCCGTATTTACCCATTCCTCTTTGCTGCCAACCAAAAGGGCTAGATCATCAGCATATATTAGTTTTCTCTGGGTCTCCACAGGTTCCATTCTCCTACTAATTAACTCTATAGGTAGTGTGAAGAGAAGTGGACTCAGCACACAGCCTTGTCTTAATCCCACTGTCACCTCAAAACTCTCTCAAATTCGGGTATTGTTACCTCGTTAACTCTTGACCCTTGATACAGCCCCTCTATCAACTCCACTTCTTATAGCCCCTCTCCCACCTACCACAATACTTCAAACACAGCTCCTATAGCACAAAGTCATATGTCTTCTTAATATCAATAAATGCTACATAGGAGATATGCCATCCATTTATCATTCCTTCAAATGTCTGTCTCATTGCAAATTATTGTGTGTATAGTAAACATTTCCTTCCTAAAGCCATATTGCTCCTCTTCTTGTTTTTCTCTATCTTTCACCTAAACCTAGCATCTGAAAATCTCTCTTGGATCTTGAGAGGCTGACAACACGATGATGCCCTAAAACATGTTTGGATCATTTGCATCACCCTTACCTTTCTCAATCAATCCCATGCTTCGGTCATCTGGCATCCAGCTAACACATGGTAGTGAATGTGTAATCATAGTAATCCTATGGAAAAAATTAGGCACTGAGCAAATTTAGGCACCTGCAAGGTGCAGGAGTTGCTGAACAAGGTTTCTGTAAAATCCCAGAATCAGGTCCCACTGAGGTTAGGCATCTAAATCCTTTCATGCATCTTACCTATAGTGCCTAGTTTTTCCGGCCCCAACCCACATGTTGTTTTTATAGGTGCAATTTAATGTTCACAAATAAATCACTGCTTTATTTTTCCACCTGCAGTGGACTGCAGCCCAAAATACATAGACATTGCACTAGAAATATATGTGCATGCAACTGATAAAGGTAAAAACCACACCTGCAAATAAGGAGGGAGGTAATAACTGAAAATTAAGCCCACACTGTATGTAGTGTTGTGTCACAGGACTTGTAGATACAATTCTGATTTCTAGGGAGTTGCTCACGTGCAATTAAGTGTTTGGCTTCATGACCTTGCAAGATGCTACAGAGACAGAGTGCTGATGAGTTTTCAGATAAAGAGGAGATCGGATTTTAAGTAAATTGGACTAAGATTCAAATAGTCTTTTGGTTTCTCATTGTCTTCACTGGGAGTACAATCAGGACTTTGATTAATTTCTGGAGACAAGTTTACAATTCCATTCAGGGAAAGGCTGAGGAACTTTATGTCCCATTATTAGAGGAAACAAGAAGTACAAATTATACCATCAAAAATTAGTTTTAATTTCAGCAGCAATAATTTGACCCTCTTGAAAATGTTGGTATCATAAAAGGAATTTAATTATTGGTCCAAGTATATCCCTTTTGTAATTAGTTACCACAAATAACAAAAGCAAGGGATTCTGGAGACATGTATGTGATGTCTTTAAGTAGGCATCCTACTTTTGATACGCTTTTGTTTTTCTATGTACTGCATCTTTAAATCACTAAGGACTCTGCTGTTAGAAGAGAAGAGAGAGAGAAGCCTTTTTTTTTTTTTTTTTTTTGGCATACTGTCAAACTCACACCATACTCTCTCCTGGAGCCCTGACTTTTGTTCTTCCCTTTTTTGTTGTTTTCTGAATCTAAAAATGTTTATTGCCCAAAAGTATCTGATTTGGAAGATACACATATTTTGGAGGATGCTGAAATTCAGGCAGATCCAAACCTGCACAATGTCAGTTTCATTCTCTCACTCATAAATTACTCCAAAAATCAGAATATGTACAGATCAGAAAGCAAAATTTCCCCCCATCTTTTCAGCAGTCAGCTATCATCCTAAATACCAAATTTGCCAGGAAAGAAATATTATGTGATCCTCTTCCTTGATGTTTGCTATGTACTGTTACATGAGATATGCTGGAAAGACAAATTGTGTAACAATAATTGTAAAATACACCTTTTTCAGCACTCATTATAATAATAGGCAAACAGTGCTCCATAATACAAAACCAAGTACAATAGCTAACAAAATTACCTTTTGCTTTTAAGTACCAGATAGGAATGCACTATTCTGTAGATATTTAGGCAAATGTTGTGCTTAATCCAAAATTATTCTGAAGTTGAAAATCTTTAGCAATTTGGAAATGTAAATTTTCAGGCAAATCCCACCATCATTCTGTTTACGAAATTGTATTACTTAAGGATTTAGAAACAGTTTAAAACATACTCAGATGCTGACATAAAAAGATGAACTTCAGGTCATTCTGAAATGAAGAGTTCAGTCCTTCAATATGCATAAAGTCTTAACAAAATAAAAGTATGCAAATAGGAGGCAGTATATTTATCTTGAGAAAGGAAAAAAGTTTTAAAATATAATCAAGCTGAAATATTGTAAAATGAGATCTACTGCAACAATAATTTAAAGTAATAGCAGAGATGTCATTTAAGCAATTTGCACACCATATATTTACCTGCTGTTTTTGCAAGATTACCTTGTGAATTATTGAGATCCATAACTCAAAACACTTTTGATTTACATTTTCCTGAGACCTAAAGGCAAGAAAGGACACTACAGATAAGACAAATAACTTGATGATCTAGTAGCTACAATAAAGAAAAGGCTGCCTTTCCCCAACTGGCTAAAGTTAGCACCAGATATATTCTTGCAACCTATCATGTAGATATATTGGATGTTAAAAGACTGTCTGGCTCAGTTTGCAAAAAAATTCACCTGATAATTATGAGTCTCAGAGTGTAGGGGAGGGAACTTACAAGGGCTCTTGAGGAGGACTGCAGTACTAAAATCATTTTAACAAAGTAGGCCCTGCTTTTCAGATATGCTGAGCTCCACAATTCCTATTATTTCAGTTGGTGGCGTGGGGCTCATCACTTCTGACAAGCACACCTTTAATATCTATTTCATTCCATTCTGTTTAGATTCTATTCTATATAGGTTCTTATACTGCATTCATCACTGCAGTATCTGAGTGCCTTGTAGTAGGGCATTAACTGATATGACTAACATCTATCACGTGTTATTTGATCTCTCCTCCTCTCTTCCTCTCCCCCAAAGGGAGAAGTATGTGCACTGGAATGTTTTGTTTTATTAATGATTTTTTTTAATTATACACGTTGCTATGTGTTTATATTATAGAAGGCATGGTCAAAGAAATGTGCCTTGTACTTGGAGTGGAAGGTGACAACGTTTATGATAGTCCTCAGTTTCTGTGCCAGTTCATTTCACTGTCTCCTTAACAGACAAGATTTACCCATAGGGTACATAGATCTGTTGTACCAGGAGACGCAGCGTTCTTGACCTCAGTTCTCATTCTGGAGATCTGGAACTTGACTTTCTATTCTATGAAAAGCTAATAAAGACAAGTTTGATTTGTTCATGGTAGCCTGCGTTTCTGTGGAGACATTCTGGAATTGTACTATATACCTAACACCAGGCACATAAGAAAAATTTGTCTTGTTTTGTTTACTATTCTTGCAAGCATCCAACCAGTAAAACAAAATATTAGTAAGTACAAAAAAGTCTGGTTTGATTTTGGAGGAACACCCAAATATTTGCATAGCTCCTGCAAAACTAAACTGGCAATCTTCTTTTTATTGAGATTTACAGTATCTTCTGGTTCTGATTGGGAGAAAAATCACACAAGTAGTATCTGCAAGTAATGCTTTCTACCATCTCTGGTTGCCTAAGATACTCACCCCATCCTGGTGGGCAATGACACAAGGAGGAGTAGTGGGAAAAATGGTCTTTCGGAAAAGAAATGTAGAAGGAGAGAAGTGAGTTGAGAGGTGTTTGTTTAATGGGTTTTCAGTGGTGTTTGAAAAAAGAATCCCACATGGTGACATATTATAGTGGAGAAAACAAAGCCCAGATGGACTCTTCTTATCAAAACTATAAAGCATATGAAAATGGTGAAAGGCATAAAAGTTATACTGAATGAACATGTGGCAAAGACCAAAGGTATTAAAATAGCTAAAATCTGACTGCAACATGAGAAAACAGGAAAGAAAAATAATTTGAGGAAGAAACTGCATTGGTGATTATGTCAAAAGGGGGAGAAAGAAAGATCTGCCAAAAAGTAAAGGAAGGCTTTCATGCTTTTTCCAGTGGCAATGAAGTCAGTGCAGGAATAATAGAGGAAATTTAAAAAATATTTCATTAAAGCAGTGGAGGTAACATGTGGCAGATTGAGTGGTGAAATAGGGTGCTTTCCGAGAACAAGCTGTTAGAAGACATTTGATGTACAAGAGAAATTAAAAAAGAATTATTCAAAGAGTTTGTGGAAGCAGGTTATGATAATGAGACAATCAAAAATGCAAGCACACAGGAGGCTAAGAAGGCAATTGCTAAAGCAAGAATGGAGGCGGGAGAGGAATTCTACAGAAAGCTGGAGAAAGATGATGGGCAGGAAATCTTTTTTTTGGAATGGCAAAGAAGAGGAACAATGAAACACAAGATAGAAATAAATCTTTCTGTGAAGGCTGGGAACTGGTGGTGACAAACCCTCAGGAGGTGATGGGGTATGGAAAAATATTTCCAAAGGCTGTTAAATGAGATGAAAGAGTTGGGAGTACAAGCACCATCAGTTATTACGGGGAAGCCTCAGTCTGTCGAGGAGGCAGGAGAAGCACTGAATAAAATGAAGAATGATAAAGCAGTTCATGAAGATGAGAAAATTGTTGATATGATCAAGGCAGATGAAGATGTGGAGGTGCTGGAATCTCCATCTTTAGAGGTTTTTAAGCTGTGGCTTGCCAAAGCCCTGGCTGGGATGATATAGCTGAAGTTAGTCCTGCTTTGAGCAGGGGGTTGGACTAGATGACCTCCTGAGGTCCCTTCCAACTCTAATATTCTATAGTTCTAAGATACTGGAGACAAGTGGCCTCAGATTTCAAAGCCAGAAGAGAGCATTGTGATCATCTAGTCTGATCGTGTATAATGCAGCCCATCAAAAGTCTCCACAATATTTTCCTAGAGCATCTCTTTTGGAAAACATCCAATCATGATTTTTAAAATGTCGGTGATGGAAAATCCACTACAACCCTTAGTTAATTGTTCTAATAGTTAATTACATCACCATTAAAAATTTACACCTTATTCCCGGTCTGAATTTGTCTAGCTTCAGATTCCAGCCATTGGATTGTATAATATGTTTCTCTGCTAGATTGAAGAACCCATTACTGTATATTTGTTTACCAGGCAGGTACTTATGGACTGCAATCAAGTCACCCTTTTACATTCTCTTTGTTAAGCTGAATAGATTGAGCTCCTTGCTTCTATCACTATAAAGCAAGTTTTCTAATTCTTTAATCATTCTTGTGGCTCTTCTCCAAACCCTATCCAATTTATCAACATGCTTCAACTGAGGATACCAGAATTGGACATAGTATTCCAAGAGCAGTCACTCTAGTGCCGCATACAGAAGTAAAATAACATCTCTACTCCTACTTGAGACTCCCTTGTTTATGCATCCCAGGATCACATTAATATTTTGACCACAACCTCACATTGGGAGCTCATGTTCAGCTAATTGTCCACCACAACCCCCAAATCTTTTTCAGAGTCTTTGCTTCTCAGGATAGAGTCCCCTATCCTGTAAGCATGGCCTATATTCTTTGTTCCTAGATGAATGCATTTATATTTAGCAGTATTAAAAGGCATATTGTTTACTTGCCCTGCATTTACCAAGAAATCCAGATTGCTCTTCAATGTTTGCCACTACCCCAATTTTTGTGTCATTTACAAACTTTACTAGTGGTGATTTTATATTTCCTTTCAGGTAATTGATAAAGGTGTTAAACAACATAGGGTCTAGAACTGATTCCTGCAGGACCATCCTGGAAATATACCTGCGCAATGATGTTTCCCCATTTATAGTTACATTATTAGACCTATCAGTTAATCATTTAATTCATTTAATGTGTGACATGTTAATTTTATATCATTGTAGTTTTTTAAAAATCAAAATGTTGTGTGGCACTAAGTCAAACTCCTTATAGAAGTCTAAGTCATATCATTTAAAAAAGAGATATGAGGTTAGTTTGACAGAATCTATTTTCCATAAACCGATGCTGACTTGCATTATTTACATTACCATCCTTTAGTTCATTATAAATCAAGGCCTGTATCTGCCACTCCATTATTTTGCCCGGAATCTGTGTCAGGCTGACAGGCCTATAATTTACTTGCATCATCCCATTTACCCTTTTTAAAAAATGGCACAACATTAACTTTCTTTCAGACTCCTGGAACGTCCACAGTGCTCCAAGTTTTATTGAAAATCAACATTAAAAGTCCAGTGTGCTCCTCAGCAAGTTCTTTTAAAACTCTTGGATGCAAGTTATCTGGACCTGCTGATTTAAAAGTAACTTCTGTTTAACATCCTCCAGAGATACAAGTGAAATGGAAAGAGTGTTGTCAGCATACAATGAGGCCACATCATCAGTTTTCTCCCCAAATACAGAACAGAAATATTTATTGAACACCTTTGCCTTTTCTGCATTATTATTGATAATTCTACCATTTTCATCTAGCAAAAGACTAAAACCATTTCCTTTGTAAGGTTTATATATTTTAAAGTGCAGCAAGATGTTTGATTAAAGGTATTTATATAAGCAAAAATGTTTGAGGCTGGAACATCAATCAGTTAGGCAGTCAGTCTCTGCAGATTAATGCTAAAGCCATTCCCAACTGAACAAAACTTTGCCAAAGACTTCCTGAAATATCTAATGAAGTCTCTGTTATGAACTGACAGTTGTATTCTCTATAGTACCATGATGATCACTTTGCATATGTGTGTTGAAGAAAACATGCATACCTGGCGCTATTACTAAAGATCTCCACTGACTCCAGGGTTGACTGAAACAATCAGTCAAAACTAATCTAAAATCACCAAATGGAGGATGATTGCTGTATTTTTCCCCATAAATTTTAAGTTTTTCTGTTTTGCTCCTTGCTTTTTGAATCTTGCCACCTTGAGTCCTGTTCATGGGCTCCAGAATCTCATATTGAAAAATCCAATTTCTATTCAATTAGGACATGACGATTTCCCTGCTGGAAACTGTAACCAATCAACTGCAGCTTTGTAGCTTTTAGATTACAGGTTTCTGATTCATAGAATAGAATATTATTCTATCACTATATATATTGCATTGTGGCTGATCATGATCAAGCATTACCTCTGAACATATGCAGCTTGTTGAGTAAGAGATATGGCAATGTACTTTAGACCTCATTAATACACATTCTGATAAGTATAGATTTCAATTTTTAACATACTGTTTTTATTTCGTTCCTCTCCTGTTTCTTCCACTACCTTTTTTTCCATAGCACTTGCAATTTGGCACTGTATCTTATAATCAAGGGAAGAAAATCTATGCAAGTGATGCTAAGGCCACCATTGGTCCATGTATAAGCCACTCAGGAGGGAGGACGATGCAAATTTAGTTTTTTTCAACAGTAAAAAACATTTGAGCAGTTGAGCAGAGTAAATAAGTTGCAGTGATCAATTTAGCCTCTTGGTTATTCAAAATCATTTTATTCCACCCACCCCCTCAAATTTTTCTTATGCTATAGATTGATTATGAGTGAGATTTTAATACTCTACATCTGAAATCTCATCTGTCTTGGTAAGTTTTGATGAACCACATAAATTGCAGTGACTCTCAGACATCATGGTAATCAGTGTGGGATAAATCCTTAGATAGTATAGTTGCTGTTCCCCAGTTGAATGAGTATAACTCTTATGATCAAGAAGGGGGTGTGAAAAGTCACTAAGGCTTGGAATCCCTTGGGGGAGAAGCAGCTGATAAGTAGGACTAGAGCATTTTAGAGCAACTTATGCCTTATCTTTTCTGGGCCAAAAAGGTTTTGCCTGAAATATCTTTCCTAGAAAATTTAAGATAAGTGAGATTTATTATAGAGCTTACATTCAATTTTATCCTGCTCCTCACAAAGTACATATGCCCATTTAATTGCTTCTGTGCCAGGGCTCTGGCAAAGGTTTCGGGAATCCCACCCCATGTCAAATGTATCAAGGGCACTGCATTTACCGGTCTGTAATTTTTCAGTCACTACCTCTATCACTGACAGTCTGATTGTTTAACTTTTGTTTTTCCTGAGCATATGCGAGTAAGTCTCAAAACACACTAATTTTTACAAACCTACACAGCCAAACCAAATTCCTATTTAAATTAAAATGCATACTTGCTGGATATGTTTCCAGGTATTCACCCAACTCTAATTTTCAGTGTCTGTGTAGAAGAAATATTTCAGTTGTTTGAAATTCTTCTCCTTTTGAGTTTTATTATGAAAGCAACGTTCATAGCAGGCTTCCTGTAATAAATGCAGTAACTGGATGACTTTACATCCCCATCAGCTCGAGTATATGGACACAATTGCCATTCAGAGAATTTTTACTTTGCTATGAAATAACTGCAATGTTGAGAAATAACCTTTGTATGATTGGATGTCTTGCTAAAAGATATGCTCTAGGATATGCTTCTGTTACACAGAAGGTGAGACTAGATCACAATTGTGCCTTCTGGCCTTACAATACATAAGATCAAGTCAAAACAGATTGTAGACAAATAACGATGGCTAAAGACAGTTTTATGAGCCAGATCCTCCCTTTCACTGGATGGAGGGGAGTAAAAGAAGAGTAAATTCGAACAGGAATGCCCCCCAAACTACTGTTGGTTCGCAGGATGGGGAAGTACACAGACTCCTCGTTTCACCCGTCCAAAGAGTCTTCAGTAGCTTCTCTGCAACATTAGAGCTCCGCAAGCTTTTGGGAACAGTATCTCGGATGAGATCCAGGAAGCAACCTGTGTCATACTCCCTTTCAGACCATGCAGTTATACTACAGGTTATCCAGGTGAAATCTAACACACCATAGATTTCTGCAGCATCACCTCTGAAGTTTCCAGTGTGTGGCTGTGGGGAGGCATTAAGTAACAGCATGAGTCTCTGAAGAGCAGTTGGAGGTGCAGGAGCTACAGTCCTACCAATTTAAATAAGGAAGCAGCCTTGACTAGCATGTGACGTTCCCTAGTGCTGGAAAGACCAAGCTTGAAGCTGAATCATATAATGTAATGGTTACAGCAGATTCACTGTCTGTTACCACTTTGGCAGAACAGGTGGTGATTAGGTACTTAGGCTGCACAAATGAATTCTCATCACTCAGTTCTTATCTGATCCATGGACTGAAGTCCCTCTGTACCTTGTCATATGCTTGTTTTGTTGCTTTCTTCCCACCAAAGTGAAAACTTGATAGTGTTTATGAGTCTATGAAATCAGGGACTATGATGGTTTGTCATTCACAGTCTTCACTAGTATCTTCTGTATTGGGAGGGAAGGGAAATGCATACAGAATCTCACGTTTTATCCAGGCAGTTAAGAAAAATATCTGTTTCTGCTGCATTCTTACATGGGAAACGAGAAATAATTCAAGGTACTGAGATTACGAGAAGTGGTCAGTGGATCCAATAGTGGGGTCCCACATTATCTTCCCATCCCACAGTGACTTGGAAGCTTCTTCTCATAAGACTCTGTCTCTGTACAGGCCTTTGCTAGCACAGCATGTTTGGGGAATGTATTGATCTGACGGTTGAATTTGTTGCTTTGTCAAAATTCAGAATTTGTACAGGAAGATTGGGTATCGGCTTGAACTTAATTCCTCCCAGTTTGGTCAAGTGAGATAGCATGATGCAGTTGATCCACAGAAAGGTCATATGGGTGCTCTAGGGAGCATGCTGTATAGGTAATGCTCTCCAGAAGCGAGGGATTCTACACTTATATTGAGTGAAGTATGGGGCAAATCCAATGACCTCAACTTTTACCTCCCCCAGCCTGCTTTTTAAGCATCTGTTCCTAGGTTTTTAGTGTTGGTGAATCTAGGGAAGAGTGGGGCAACAACAGGAGGTTTTAATCAGCTCCCTCACATTAAGTGAATCCAGGTTGCCGGAAGCAGGCAGAGACTTGAGTGCAAATTGGAAGCTTAGTCCCTTGTCGTTACAGAATACTATTATATAGACACTGGAATACAGAATGGCCACAGGGAAACCAAGTAGATTAATCAGCAGTCACTCTAGAAGCTTCACTAAACATTTCTGGGTGTGGAAGGAACTAATATCACCTCTTCAGACATCTGTAATAAATTCCCTTAAGCAGAGACCAGTGGTTAGAAACATAGCATCTACCGCAAACTCCAGGAACTCTAGCCTGGGAGATGAGGATAAACTGGATTCGCCCCTATGCTTTCAGCTAATGTATTGTGCCTGCAACATGTGGTTTCAACAGCTTGCCTCTGCTTCAGCCAAGAGGTGCACACCATTTGAGAAGTATATAGATGCACACTTTAGCAAACACACACAAAATCTGATGCATGTATATATCAGGGATTGAAGCAACTACAAACCTTTACACATGAACAAGCCTGACTTGTGCACGAACACTGGGTATGTGTGAAAGCACACATGGACTTTTTAAAAGTATGAGCCATATTGTATAAACAAATTAGACGTCATACCCTACTAGACTTAAGGAGTTAAGTAACAAGATCCATTACCATGATTAAGGCACCTGGAGCAACACAAAGATATCATGGGCCCTTCTTCCCCCCTGTTACTTGCAAAAATCTAGGGCACCCTGCCTATGCCCTATCAAGGGCTCAAGTTGTGACCCGGTTAATTTAGGTACTCCCAACCTTTCCTTACCAAGGGTTCAGGGTGTAAGGCACCTCCCTTTATCCATGAGGCTCAGAGAAAAACCTGGTCATTTTAAGTATCCATCGCTACCCATGGGGATTGGGGCTTGATGGGTCTGCAGGATATTTTCCCAGTGAAAGACCCTTACATAGCTTTGCTCTAAACATCTATTTACTAGCCATGTACTAGAATGTATATGCCAAGCAAATCTGTTATGCTCACCAGTTCCAATACACAGACAAACTTCACCCGATGACCAGTCAGGATCCACTTATCTGTGGTTGCTGGTGATGCCTCTGCACGTCACGGTTGTGCATAGTGGTAAGAGTTCTAACAGCTTGATGTTGAACTACAGCCCATTGATGGTTTCTGATAGACCATTGTTTTACATTTATATTATATAGATACAACTATCTACCTCCTTTAACTTTACTGAACTATCACATTATTCAATACCCCTATGTAATAAAATTTAACCAATCACACATTGGCACCTATGTTTTGACCCTGCTTAAGTCTCTTCCCCCCCCTCCCCCCATTTTTTCTTATGCCCGAATTGTAACTTATTTATGATCTTCTTTGTTTGTGCAGATGGTCAGCATAAATTCGCTGGTCAGAGCTTATCTTATCTATTTTACCCTCTGCTATGTCTTTCAGTATCTTCCCAAACTTCCCAGCACCTGGGCATCACTACTTTACAACTCTTGGTGCTTTTTAGGGGGCATTCCTGAGGTGGGGTTGCTTTGATTTTAATGGTGAAATCCCTGATTTTTGCCCAAGGTTGCTTTAATATGGGGGTGAGTTAAGTCCCAGGCCTATACATTAGGGGGATGAGTTAAGTCCCAGACCTACAACCATGTGGGCAAAATCCATGAGGAGGGTGAAGCAGCAGAGAGGCTGGGGCAGGGGGTGGTATATAGGCTTCTCCATGCAACTAGTCTTGTAGAGTATCAAGCTGAAACAAAACAAATAAAGAGAAGTCCTGCTTTGGGCATGAAGCATAGCTCTGCCCACCTGAAGTCACATGAAGGCCAAAACTATGGTAAAATGGAACAAATATTGCAGTTTTATTTCCAGATTTGTAAAACAACCTTTACTGAATTTTCCATCCACAACAAAATATGACCCCCAGTTCTGAAGTACTATTTAAAAAGAATAGTGCTGTAATAGTGCACTTACACAACAATAACCATACTCCGTTAGCATCTCACCCCAAAGAGTCACACATATCTAAGACACTAAAGCATGTGATTAAGGTTTTCCACGATTGCCTCCTCCAGTAAGTATTTTATGGACACTAATCCAATTTACTTACAATACAGGGGTTCTCAAACTTTTTTTTGCTAGGACTCCCTTTGAGAATATTTCAGGCTATGATGATCCCTACCAAAAGTGATACCCCCCAACCCACGTCATGGCACCCTGACGGCATGCATGGGGGCTGACAGCTCAGGATCCCTCCCCCATAATAACCTCACAACCCCCAGTTTGAGAACCCCTGATATAGAGCATCTAGCTTCCAGCGTAGATTGTGTAGGACTTTAAAATATTGCAAGAGTGTTTAGGTGGTCACAGCAACTTTAAGTTCATGTCTTTGACTAACTCATCATAAATCTATTTTCACCACTAAGTATCTGTATTTCTTCACAATCTTTCTTTCCCATATCAACTTGAAAGGTAATAAGACACTTACTAAAATATTGAAGAAATATATATATCCTAGATGCTTGGTGAACACTGAATCTTATCTTCCTCCAAAGCAAGGAAAGATGATATTCAGATGGCTTCTGTAAAGAATTGCCTAGTACCTAGAGAGCTTCTTTTTATGACCTAGAAAAAATATTTTGGACTGTGTCACTGCAGAGCCACTGCAAAACCCCCAGTTAACTAACCACATTCCCAGGATGATAATATATGAAGGAACAAGGAAGCCAAGCCCATGTCAATTTCTATTTAAATCGAAACAAATATAATTGTCAAACTGGAGTGGAAAAGCATCAGTGTTTTGGGAGAAGAAATAATGGGTCAAATCCTCAGCTGATGTAAATAGATTATTGCCTTCAATTGACTCATACAGATTTACACCCATCTGATTAATTGGCCTGATATTTTCATACTGCTAAAAGATTTTTGCAACGAGAAGCAACAGGTAGTAAAAAAAAAAAAAAAAAAAAAACCATAAAATGAGAACACAAGCTATTGGATCAGCATGTTTGATCAATACTCTATCTGTTGTTTTTCATTAGCAGGCAACACTCTGCTTAATTCGCTTTCTCTGCTGACTCAGCTCAGTTTTTGCATCTCTCCACCTGACATTACTCTGATGGTTGTGCTCAGCATTCTGCAGCTTGGGCTTCTCAGTCTCAGCAATACAAAAAAGAGGCACTGATAAGAAGAGACCACAAAGATGTTATCAGAAAGATGATGACTGCTTAGGTACCAGTAAGGTTGCCCAAGTGAATTTACCTTTCTACAGTACCTGCAGCAGAAAGAGATTTGAATCACCTTTGTCACAGATAACAGAAGCAAAGCAATTCCTCAATAGCTTTGGTAATCCCAGAAAGGAGAAGCTTCAAATGGGATTTTCTAAGGAGCCAAAGAGAATCAGGTGCCCAATTCAAATTGAATTTGAGTGCCTAGCTCCCTTACTCTGCTTAGAAAAACTACATCCTTCCAACTCCAGTGGAACTACTCTCCAGGTAAGTATCTCTCTCCCACTCACCCTTTTCTAAATCCTGTTTTGCTACTACCTTAAATCACAATCACAATCAATCACACACACACACACACACACACACCTACCCCTAATGCTGAAAGGCAGCTGCCCTCCGGCTGCTAGAGTTTGCAACTGTGGTGGGGGTGATAATAAAATAGACAAAAGAAGGAAAATCCATATTAGCACTGCCACTTTGTCTTAGCTCACTCCCGCACTGTGCTTAAATTATATATCTGACTCATCAATACTCAGAGGCAGCCCTTTATAACTATAATATAGCTGACTTTTTCTATGCTGTGTATTTCTCTTTATTTTAATTCCATTTCATTTAATTTTTTCCTGTCAGACAGTTAAATTTATTATATTGACTGTTGCTTAACCATCCAAAAAAACTAAACCATTTCCATGAAGTTCCTTCATGTCAATAAGCTGTATTTTATGGATGCTTCATATTAGAATTTCATTATTGTTCATCACACTGTGCTTAGGTGTAATGAAGTGTGTGATTTCCCTGGAACCATCCACTGAGCCTGAAGGTGTGTAGATCTATTTCATATGGTCCACCTCTGTCACAACACTGTTCAACAGCAGTTATTGAAGCCAAGAAATATGGAGCCAGAAAAGATACAATATGGATACATTTGTAACCCTTTGAGCATTTTTTGTCCCATGCAATCTGTTCAGATCAATGCTGAAGCTGTTTACAAGGCAGCACCTGTTCGAACATAATCTTAATATCCCATCTTCTCCTACCAATCCCCATAAGTTATCATCTGAAACCATTTAACAAAAATGAATAGCTTGCACAAATCTCCTTAAGTTACATCTATTGGGAATAAAGCTAATTAGTTTCCAACCATGAGTTTTCTTGTTTTCCATAATAATGATAATCACTAGTTGACTAGAACCAGGGGAACTGGTGTAACCTTTATGGTTTTTCCCCGAACTTTGGTTCATAAAATTTGTATATTTCTCTTTACAAAGAGATATCTATCTGGGGATACTTAGACTTCAGTAAAACATCGAAGGATGAAAACCACTGAAGACCTCCAAGTTGATAAGGAGTCTTCATAATAATGCACTAAATTTGTTCAAATTTTTCCACTTGTGTGTTGAATCCCAGATTATGAGAAATTCCTAAAATAAAAAACCTAAGACATGATAGTATTGTACATAACCATGAACTTTTATTGATTATTTCTCCACTACGTAAGTATTCACACAGTACTAACTGATCTCCCAAAGTCATAGCCCAGCATGCAATGAGCTCATAGTAAAAACTTGAAGTTAGAACAACTTTGTTGTTCCGAAGAGCTGGTCATAAATCTGGACATGACAACCTCAGGACATTTCTTTATGCACTAAGAGGGGAAAAAAGGTCCCTTTCTTTGGCATCCTAAAATCCACAGCACTGACACTCTTCAGATTCTCCATGGAAGGGGCTGTCATAGTTCAGGACAACTGTACCTATATTCCCCCTCTGTGGTCCCTCAGAAGAACCCATTTTAGTTTCCTGAGCCTTTAAATCTCTTGGGTAAGGACCTGCTTTTCTGTCCTTCCTGACCAGGGTTTCCAAGCTGCGCAGTTCCTTGTCTACATTGTGAGATCATCCAGCATGTCAGAATGCCTAACCAGGCCAACATCTGTGCTTGTCTAACTCTGAAGGTTATGAACAACTATAAATGCCAGCAATTACCAATTACAGCTCTTTCTAGGCAAGCACTTTTATTCATAAGGTGAAAGAATTATAAAGAAAATATTAAAAACAATAAGGAGCCTACACATATCCTAATAAGCTTACAAGAGATCACCCTCTAACTCTAACCAGGGCTCTGGTAGGAGTCATTCCTTCAGAATCCACAAAGGAGTTTTTCCTGTAGTTACAAGTTCATAACAGCTCAGAGCTAGCACAGTCATGAATAATTCAGTCTTTCCTTTATACAGCTTGGGCCTTTGATCTTGGCCTCATATAACAGGTGAGCAGCAGATAATGGTTCACTCCTCAGAGCATAGCTTCAAAAGGCTGGGGTTTTGCATAACTAGAGACGGGGAATTTATATTCACTACCTCTAGAAAATCCCCAGGCAAACCTCTTGATGCTGCTTGTCCCAAAAGTCCGTTCTTGTCTGGCACATTGTACGATATAGTCAGCTGAAGTTCATGACACTTCCCATGGGTCGCATCATATCTCCTCAGTAGAGAGGTTACGTACAGTCCTTGTCCACGGTAATACGTAACCTTTGCATTTAATATAATGGACTCCAACGATATTTAAATGTAATTGAATAAGGTTTTTCGAGGATATTGAAGGAAATTGACCTATCTGTCACAGGAGCATTTGGTTGGATTTGGACTCAGAGGGCATGTGCTGCCTTTTACCATGTGCAATCCCACCTTGGACAGCCTGTTTCTTATGCTCATCCTAGAGGAGCTATGAATTGGATGTTACCTATGGATGCAGCCGAATACAGACCCAAGTTAATGTAGTTTTGAAACACTAACACATATCCTTTCCCCACCACATCCTAAAACAAATGGGTCTGAATTTGGCCCTATGTGCATATATTCAATTGACAGAATATTATGTTTTGGCCTTTCAAGTCAGGCTTATGAACATTATTTGTGTATAAATATCTAGGGTGCAAAATAAGTTACTGTTATACATTCTAAAACTACAATTTAATTTCTTTTGATTAGCTGTATATGTATTAAATAGCATTACTTCTGCATTCAGAATCAACAGCATTGACTTTAGAGCTTTTCATGCTGCTATGGTTACTTCCAGACTGCAGATGGTTTTTGCAAGATTGTATCAATACAGCAATAATGTCATGTTTTACATAAGAAAGGCTATTACTCCCTGTGTTACAGGTGTGCAGATAGTGAAATCCAGAGACAGGAATTATTCTCCTGATAAGCATGAAGGAATCTTTTTCACTATCATCTCATTTAAGAATGAAAGCCCCACTAAAAGTATACAAACTAAAATAGCCTATGAATTACAAGGCAATCTCTATGTAGATGCAATAAATATATATACCCTGCTTGTGTTCTTTATAGAGTCGCAAAATGAAAAAAAGATTTTTAAAGAGGAAGTGAGATTCTATACATTAGGACAATTTTTGTTCAGCTGTTTCCTGTTGATGAACATATTGTAGCAGATACAGTATATCAACTGAATTTAGTGATCTTAATAGTCTAAAGCCTCTCTGATATTTACAGGGTGTTGTGATTTGAATAGCTTGTTGCCTTTTGTATGTTAGGTAGGCTAGACCCTGTAAAATGTTTTACAAAGGAAAGACTAGATTCTGAGGAAAAACAAAAATTCTCAAAAAGCCCAAATCCACTGAATTTACAGATTTCTTTCTCTCATAGTCATACAGTACTGGACCAAAGAGAGCTGTTGCTAAGCAACATCATTCCCCTTTCCCCCTTGTTTGGTTTCACATGCAAACAAAAGGCCACTGAAAAAGTGTCCTTGCCAAACAGAGTTAATAGTTATGAGCCAGATCTCAAGGAATGACTGTATGATTCTCTACCTGCATAGAACTTGTATTTGGACTTTATGTGGGTGGAGTGTAGAAAGAGGTGAAATCTAACACTCTCTTTGCTATGAATTGGGGGAAAGAGTGAAATTTCCTTTTGTTTTTGTGAAAGGGAAAAGAAAAATGTAGTATATTTGACAAAACTACCTCAGGTAAACAAGCTTTAATGGCAGCCTCCAAATTCTCAAATCTAATTTTTTTTTTTTTTTTTATTTGGTTCCTCTCTCCATTGTAATAAATGTCACAGTGGAGACAAAGAGCAAGGTAAAATCTGCAAGCTTTCTGTGTCACTTCGGCCTGGTCTACACTGGCAATGTAAAGTCACTTACATCGACTTACATACACCTGCGTCTACACTGGCACCACTGTTAATTCGAATTAAGTCACCTTGAAAATTGACTTAATAAGATCACCTCTTCAAGTGGCATAGTGCCTAAATCGAATTTGTTAATTCGATTTAGTGTCAGTGTAGACACAACTTCACTTAAATCGAATTTATTGTTCTCTGGGAGGTACCCCACAATGCCCCATTTTGACCGCTCTGGACAGTTGCACTGTGCTGCTCAGTGGTCACGCTCCCAGGAAATGTCCCCTCCCCTCAAGTCCCGGGAAGATTTCAATTTTCATTTCCTGTGCTGCCAGCATGGAGAGAGCTTTGTCACTGTTCTCCGCATGGCTACTGAAAGCCCAAACGCGCTCCAGTATGGAGTTGACCAGAGGTCTTTGATCTCATCGGTCTGTGGGCAAGGAGTCCGTTCTGACTCAGCTCAGAGCCAGCAAAAGAAATCTGGACATTTATGGGAAGATATCCCAGGGCATGCTGGAGAAGGGACACCAGAGGGACGTGCAGCAGTGCCGTGTGAAGATCAAGGAGCTGCATCAGTCCTATCAGAGAGCCAGGGAAACTAACAGCCATTCTGGCTCCTTGCCCAAAACATGCCGGTTCTATGATGAGGTGCATGCAATTCTCGGTGGTGATCTCATCACGGTGCCGCCCCGCAGCATCGATACCTCCGCTAGGTCACAGTCCATGGACAATAATGAGGACTCCGGGGACGAGAGGGAGGAGGAGGCTGAGGAGAGCAGGGTGCATGAAAGCAGGATGTCCATTCTCCCAGAAAGTCAGGACATATTCCTGATCCCGCAGCAGTCCAGCAGCACACAGGACAGCACTAATGATCCTGGGGAAGGCACGTCTGGTGAGTTCCCCCCCCCCCCTTTTTAGCAGTTCTGTCCTTTTACATTGGTGGGGGGAGGAGGAAGGGGATTTCAGGCATTTCAGTGACTGTACTGGGGGATTACCCAGGGAACAGTTTATTTATGTGATGATAAATGCTACATTTATCATCAGTTGACATCTCGCAGAAAGTTTCATGTATGTAATCTGTTATCCTTCACAAAAGTTTTCAGGGGAGGCTGCCTTGTTCCTCCCTCCAGGATACTTTGCTGCAATCAAGGGAACCTGCATCATGGCGGAACACTGCTGGTACCCCACTGCCTGCAGCAAATCTGTGTTTTAAGCAGACACTCCCCTCCCCCTCCCCCACTCTCCGTAGTTCTTCTCTGTAAAGGTTTAAAATAACAGCAGAGACTCACCCTGCAACTGTCCACAGTGTGTCTCTGCAATGTCTAAAATACCTGTCTAAATGTATGTCTAAATGTCTAAAATACCTGCAGAGACTCCCCACTCCCCGGCCCATGCTGTCCTCAGATCCTCTCTGTAAGAGCACAGTGAACAGACCCTTCTAGGACATCAGGAATGGAATGAGGCTCTGTGTTTGCCCTGTGCACTGCATTGGGATTATTGTCTACATTGTTGCAGTCGTATCATTTTCTTCACCATGCTAACAATGGCTACCTTGTTATTTTTTTTTTTCATTCTTTATACACCTTGGCCTCACCCTCAAGAAATGCTAAGGAAAGACTATCGCAGATTAGAAAGAGGAAGAAAAAAAGAAAACAAAACAAAACAAGAGATGACTTGTTTTTGAGCTCATGAACGCCTCAGCGGCCGCTGAGACCTTGCTCAGAACTTGGTGGCTGACCTTGTCCCAGAATATGGACATGGACAGGGAGACTCGCAGAGAAATGCTGGAGCATGATCGCAGTACCATGTAGGAGATGCTGCGAATCATGCAGGACCAGGCAGACATGCTGTGGAGGCTTGTGGAGCTTCAGAAGGAGCAGAGGAAGGACAAAGTCATGCTGCAGCCCCTCCATAATGCTTCTCAACCGAGGGCTTTGATGCCCGCCCCCTCCCCCTTTCCCCAGCCAGTCTCTGAGGAGACTGGCCAGGCTGCAGTACATGACAGCTGGCTAGCAAGCTACCACCCTACCCCTTGAGACAGTGAATGAACACTCCCTCTGTTTCCCCCATGACTTAAATGTTCGTACATAAAGTTAAGCATCATTTCAACAGATTTCTTTATTAGATCATATCTTGTTCTGGAGGGATTTGGCAGGTACAGATATCGATTTGGGGGGGGGGGGCAACAAAGGCTGACAACATACTGGAACAGAAATCACTCCTGCATCTCATTGCAGAACCTGGTTTTCAAGTTTCCCTAATGCAAAGTGCTCTGCGGTTAGCTCTCAGTGTAGTGCTGGCATCTGGCTGCTCATAATTGGCGGCCAATCATTCTGCCTCCACAGCCCAACCTGGGGGAACCTCTCACCCTTCACTTCACACACATTATGAAGGACACAGCAAGCAGATATCACAGAAGGGAGGTTCTTCTCAGTCATGTCCAGCCTAGTGAGGAGACGCCGCCATCTACCCTTTAAACGCCCAAAGGCACATTCTACAACCATTCTGAAACCGCTTAACCTCTTATTAAAACACTCCTTGTCACTATCAAGGTGCCTGGTGTACAGCTTCATTAGCCAAGGGAGCAAGGGGTAAGCAGGATCACCCAGCATCACTATGGGCATTTCCATACCCCCAATCTGAATTTTTTGGTCTGGGAAAAAAGTGTCCTCCTGCATATTAGAGAACAGCCCCGAGTTACAAAATACATGCGTGTCATGCAGCTTCCCAGGCCACCCCACATCGATGTTGGTGAAATGACCCCTATGATCCACAAGCCCCTGCAGGACCATGGAAAAGCACCCATTGCTGTTCATGTACTCGGTCGCTAGGTGTGCAGGCACTAAGATGGGGATGTGCGTCCTATCAACGGCCCCCTGCAGTTTGGGAACCCCATTGTGGCAAATCCCTCCACTATGACCTGCACATTTCCCAAAGTCACTGTCCTTCATAGAAGAAGTCTATTGATGGCCCTGCACACTTGAATCACGGCTATGCCCACGGTAGATTTACTGACTCCGAATTAATTCCCAATCGAGCGGTAACAGTCGGGGGTTGCCAGCTTCCACAGAGCGATGGCAACGCTCTTCTCCGCCGTCCTAGCTTGTCTCAAGTGAATATTCACGTGCTTCAGGGACGGGGCCAGCTCCGAGCACAGTTCCAGGAAAGTGGCCTTTCGCATACGAAAGTTTTGCAGTCACGGATCATCATCCCACAGCTGCATAACAATGTTGTCCCACCAGTCTGTGCTTGTTTTCCTGCACCAGAATCGGCGCTTCACGGAATGCAGATGATTCGTTACAGCCTGCAGCAACCGGGAATTGTTCTGCTCAATGGCTTGTAGCAGGGCAGCCTCAGTGGCATCGGTGTTGTCTCTGCTTCGGCTTCTTGCTCTACTTCGAAAATACTCCATGATAAGCCACGATGTATTTGTAATGCTCACAATAATAGTGCAGAGTTGAGCTGGCTCCATGTCTCTGCAGCAATGGCGAGTGCAGGAAGTAAAAAAATGGCACGAAAATCCTTTTCCTGTTTGTCTGGGGGGAGGGAGGGGAAGGGGAGGGGAAGCAGCATTGCATTATGGGATGATGACACTCATCCCAACAGCCACCGCGGCTAGTTGCACTGTGGGATAGCTACCCACATTGCACTGCTTTGAAATTCGAATTAAGAGTGCTCAGTGTAAACGCAGGAGACCTTTGCAAACAGTGTAGTGTATACACGCTGCTGCAACTTCTAAAAATCGGCTGCTGAAAGTCAACTTAAAATAACTCGACAGTGTAGACATTGCTTTAGTCTTTCAGCTGGATTTTATCCATATGGTCAGCAAGAGCTGCTTTAACAAGGAAGAAACCTCGCCAGGGAGAAGGCTCGGTAAGATGGACACCATAGAATAAAGCTAAACAAGCACGAATGCAAGATTAGATCACAGAATCTTAAAGTCATCTCATGCCCTGTATCTGAGAGAAAATCTCAATGGCAACAATAGGAATTGAATGCAACAGATCCAGGCCATGATATGGGCAATTGCAATTAGAGATGAAGAAGACACATATTAGGTTAATTTATTCAACTCTCTTTTATTGTTCTCTGTAGTATATTCTTGAGTGCTTTGTCCAGCCTAGTTTTAATTACTCAAGTTTCAGCCATGTCCTTGGTGAAACAATTCCACAGCCTAAGACTTGACTGTTAATTAAAATAAAGGCCCTAAGGAAACATCAACAGGGAGGGCGAATGGGGAAAGTTGGGAAGGGAAGAGAAAAGCATACATCCTGTTCCGCTGTTGCAAAAGAACCTTAAAGATAACCAGTCACTTAGAGCCCATCTATTATGGGGATCATTGTACAGACGAAGCTGCAATGATGTAGCCCCCTATTAATCCAGTGCAGCAAATCTCCACTTGGCATATATCCCAGTATAAATATTCCCATTACAAACAAGCCACTAAGTTTTAAAATCTTGTTACTCAAGTTAACATGAGATCAGCCATACAACTTGCATTTTGTATATGAATATTATTAGCAGGGAGAAGAACGGGAGAATGGTACACATACGAAATATCTTTTCTAAGAAGCCACTAGATAAAGGACATCACAATATCAGGGGAAGACACAGGAGAAGTCAGAGAGAAAGCAGTGAACTTTGAACAGGTAGGACAGGGATATGCATTCGTTTAATATAAAGGTAACTATTATTCCTTTCCTTGCTAAAAATTCAACTCTTCAAACCAAAGATAGTTATCAGAACAAATAATTAAAAAGATGTAGGTCAAGATTTTTTTTAAAAGGGCAACTAACATTAGCTCCCGAGTTAAATTTAACCACCTAGATAACTGGACTGATTTTTAAAAAGTTCTGGGAACAAAACTCCACTTGAAGGACTCAGAGAATCAGACTAGTTTTGGCTGGAGTCTTTGCCTTTCAAGCACCCATTCATCATAAGTGTCTATAAGAGAAAGGGCTGCCATGCTCTTGTAAGCAGGTTGTTACAAATTTCATATTTTGGGCATTGGTGGTGAGATGGGGGAAGATTATAATGTAGTTTTTGAAGCCCAAATATTCAGCAACTTAAACAAAATCTATAATTATACAAGTGGACATTTAATTGCAGTATACACAAGACCCTAATTGTTGTTTCCTTTTATAATAGTTGGATTTTAGTGAAACAATTCAACTATTAATTTTACATGCCTTGCAAACCTAAACCTAATCAAAATCAGAGATGCTCAAATATATCTAGATCTCTCTGAAAGAATTGGCAAGCCACAACAAATTTTCATTTACCTTATCAGCTCTATGAAGCAATAGCTTTAACAAGCAGTAACTAAAGATAAACATAGGCATCGGATCTGTGTACAAAAGCTATACAACAACATACAAACACAATATCTTTCTGACATTTGCATGATGGAGAAGATTGGATGGAAAATCATCCTAACCAGTCATTATCACAAGTCCTAATTTGTTGGGTGTTACTGTAGTGGAGGGTTAAATTTACTGATGCAGGATTAAGACTATTCAGGTTGAATTATTCACTGCATTATAAATTTATTTGAGGAATTTAGCCCTTTTATTTGATAAAAAGTATGATATGGCATCATTCATTATTCACAATTGCTCAACTTACGCTTTGTGTAAAAAAAAAATGTCCTGTGGCTTGTCTGTCAGCTGCTCACTATAAATATTTTCTATTTATACCCTGCAATTGGTTTAATAAGTCTCATGATATTGTTTCTGTTTTGTGATTGAATGATCTAAGCTTTAGAAATAGCAGAAAGCTTGTTTTGTGAATTGTCTGTGAATGAGTCGTGGTTTTTGCAAATTTGTTCACTATTTGAAATTAGTCAATGGTTTCTATATATAAAAATGCCAGAAACACACAGATTTGGTGCAAACACTCAAATGTTTGTGTTATTATTCAGGATACTTTCTACAAAGATTTTTTCAAATAAACATATGCTCACCTGAATATTTTCAAACACATGAAAGAGGTTATGAAAACCAATAAAGCAAATAATCTTCAATTATATTAAAAAAACTGAAATTCTTTCCTCGACTCTTTGCACAACTAAGATACCTAGCTACAAGACAAATAAATTCTAAAACTGAATACAAGTTATAAACTGGTGGAATGGCTCAGAAAGAAAAAATGCAGCTGAATGCAGGAAGGTCTTTCCCTTAAGAGACATTTCCTGATTAAAAACTAACTCTTTAAACAAAGGGTGGTTTTATTCATAATTTGAATAGCAAAATAAATTAACATAATCGGGTGGGGAGGGGCGGGAAGGGAAGGGGGTCAGACAGACAGCACCATACCTGGGTGCTCCTCTGGCCATGGATATAAGACCTTACTTTTCCAAAGGCATTTCCTTCCATCTTTCCCCCCAGCAGCCAATTTGTAGTACATCCTGTAGACTTCTGTGCAAGGCTGAGGTTAACCCCTTGTTTACTGAAAACCAGGTAGGACCCTTGAACATGCTTACATATGCCTTATTTTAAGTTTGTTTATCCCAAACACCTAATAGGAAAGATGATCTTCTCACGAAAGAGATTTGTGTTTTAAAAAATAAAGTAATAGATTGCATGGCAAGATGGTTTAATCATGCATTATTGAAGTCACATTTCCCAAGGAATCAGCCACTATAAGTAATTAGCAACTGGTTTGTTAGTTATCCATCCTGAGGCAAGGCTGAGAACAGTTAACTGTCTAATAAAGTAGTTGGTCACTAGAGTGCTGGCTGCCTTCAAGGTATTATTATGAAGACTTAATATATAGTTTACAATAAGAATATTTCATGCATTTTCAAAAAGACTGGGTAAACAGCATGAGGGTGGTGCAGCCATTAAGAACTAGCCACGATAAAACGTTGGTTTATTTATGTTTACTAGTAGTTAGCGACTAATTTTCCACCATTCCAAGCAGAGAATACTTTTCATTTGACAAATCATTAATATGTGCTGTAGCTTCACATTCCCTGCTGCTGTACCACATTTTGTTCAGTTCAAATCTTGTTAAGGTTTCATTTTTAGAACACACAGTATTGCCAGTGAATAGAATGTTTGAACTCAAAGATCACCAGTCAGATTGCAGCCTTGCCTGTCCTAGTAAAATGTGGATGAGGGACAGTCATGGGTTGCAAAATGATTCCTAAAATTTAAATAGAGATACACAAATATTGCAAAAAATGCATGCATGTTCGTGTCTGCAAATATATTTGTCAATTTTATTCTGAAACCAGCGTTCCTGTAACTGAATGGGGTCAACCTTCAGCTGATTGAAAGCAAGCATTCCAAAAGATGAAAGGCATTCTAGACCTTGTGGGTTAATCATTGTGTTTTTGATGTGCTGAAGTATAAACATCCAGCTGTAATCTCTATCATAAGATAAACACTGTAATATCGTAAATCTCAAAATTAGTTAAAGCATGCATTGCCATACAAGTGAATTAATATGATGGGCATTTCTAGGTTTTGCAGTACCTTTGGATGACAATAACCATGGGCCAAATTAATCCCTGGTCTAACTCCAATTAGTTCATTAGATTTAATGGGCTGAATTCATTCCAGGTGTTTCTTTATTATAGGATGTTTACAAAGTCAATGGCCCCCTGTTTTATAGAGCTTTTTCCAGTTGACATGTTAGAGAAACAGGCAATGAAATATATACAAAGAACAAACCCCAGGAGCTAACCAGGATGACACACAGTGAAAGATGCAAGCTGGATAAATACTGGTAAAAGAATTCTCTCTCACACCATGCACTGAGATATACAAAACACAGCTCTTCCTTTACAGTCTTCATGATCTTTTTCCATATGCTTTTCCAGCAACATATACATTAATTGTGAGGGGGTTTTTTTTGTGTTTTTGGAAGAAAAAGAAAGTATCCCCACTACTTGTGCAAATACATATTTGCACTGAGTCACAAATATAAGTTCACATGAATGAATGCCTCCCAGGGGCTCATTAAAGCTCTCTTCCTATCTACTGAAGTTTCCATTATCCAGTCAGGGAGCAGAAGTGATACTAGGTGCCAGATACCAACATCAATCTATATCACACACACACACACACACACACCAGCTGAAATGTGCATTAAAACACAGGAACAGTTTTCCATAATAATAATTTTCTTATATTACAGGGCCAGAAGGGACCTTTGTAATCTAGTCTGATCTCCTGAATAGGTGACACCATCAAACTTCTCCAAAATAAATCCTCAAGCAGATTTTCTAGAAAAACATCCAATCTTGATTTTAAAATCATCCATGATGGAGAATCCACCATGATCCTTCTTAAAATGTTCCAATTATTAATTACTCTCAGTCAAAAATGTGCACCTTATTTCCAGTTTGAATTTGTCTAGCTTCAACTTTTGGCCACTTGGTCTCGTAATAAGTTTCTTTGCTAGACTAACTATCCATTATCAATTTTCCCCTCCCAATTAGATACTTACAGACTGTAATTTTAGCTAAATAAATTAAGCTACTTGAGTCTCTCACTACACAGGACATTTTCTAATCCTTCAATTATTTTAATGGCTCTTCTCTGATCCCTCTACAATTTATCAATATCTTTCTTGAATTGTGGGCACCAGAACTGGACACAGGAGCAATCACACCATTGCCAAACACAGAGAAAATGTCATGTATAGTTCAATCTATTCAAAATATTTCAATACGAGATCTTCAAATTTGTTAAAATGTGCAGTTTGTTCACAGATAGTTAACAGGAAAACTGACTAAATTTGTTAACTAGATTGTTCATTTCGAAGAGTGCCCCTACTTCTAATATGCGTCATTGTTTCTCCATGATAAAAATAAATCAATGTCAGCATTGGGATGATGAAGGGCAGTTGAAAATTTACACCCCCTTTATGCTGACAGAGTGTATAAAGGAGCTTTTGTGTAAATAAGAATCAGGCACTACACATCAAGGAATAAATCTTTCAGGGTTGTTTCTCCCAACCCCCTTACCAGCTACAAAGAAGAAACATCTTTCCCCATCTCTCTTGCAGATACCAGTTCTCAAATTCTCCTGCCATATGTGCTGGGAACTTTTAAAAAAAATTTACATAATCATCAGTTTCACTGAGGGAAATCTGCCATCTGCCTAACCCTTTGCTATATATCCTGCTGTTTCACTTTGAAGGGATTGGCTTCCTTCTGATACACTGAAATAATTCCACACTTGGAGGCTTTGAAGGGGTTATTTCTGCCACCATGGGACGCTGCATAGAATCACGTTAGGATTCTTTAGAGTTTAATGTTCCCAGGTCATGAATACTGGCCTAAGGTTTATGTTCCTGCTACAATAGTATTTTTTCCCACTGAGGGGGAAGAGACCACAGTCCTGAAGTGGTCCTATTATACCAACAAAATGATCAAACTAACATAATCGTAGGTGAAAAGGAGTTTGCACAAAAAAATAGCACTAGTCTCAGAAAAAAGATTTACATAGAGATAGATAGGAATATCTTTAGGACATGAAGTGCTAAATCAATTAACTGGCTATGAAAGGAGAATTAGCATAATATTAAAGTCTTTGTTTTCCATTCAGATTAATAATGGAGCTTGTTTATTGTGAGGGTCCATTGTTCAGTTCCTAGCCCTGAGAACTGCAGCTTCAAGGAGGGTTTCCAGTGTCTCAGAATACCATGCTGGAAGGCTGTAATTCAAGAGTGGTGACCCAGTGAGCACAGGGGGAAGGGGACAGGGAAGGAGAACCAGAAGGTTGGGCCCTGTAACATGCAGTTGTGGCTGCAGTTCTTTAACTAGTTCTAGTGAATGGTCAGACTAAAACCAGCTACGCAATCCTTCCACTCATGGGAAAAGAGCCCATTTAGTGGTGCAGACTGTCCATAGTTGGAATTTGGAAATACATCCCCTGCCTGAGGATCTTGCACTCTGCTCAGACACACATTCACACCTTCTGTTTACTCCAGGGGCCATCCTACATGTGTATTGAAAGCCAGATTCTTAGTTTAGATCTTCAGTGTGCTTGGGGTAGCATAAAAGTAGCTTAAGTCACCTTTTAGGATGGTTCTCGGGCCAGCCAGGATGCATCTAAGCCTCTGCTTTCTGTCTGCCCAGAGTCCCTAGGCACCATCCCTGGAGCTGAGGATTGCCGGGGCATGGCCTCCCTCTGTGCATTTGTTCCAGGAATCACTCCCTATGAGCAGGCTCTATGCCACCTAGGATTTTCTCCATGCTGGGGGCATGTTCAGCAGGTTTATACTGAGATTGTAAGCCTTTGTGGCACAGGGACCGTCTTCATTATGTAACTGCACAGTGCCTAATACACCAGAGTCCATTTCCTGATTAGGACTCACTAGACATTACTGCAGTACAGATAATAAAAATAATTATGGACAGATTTTTTATTTGGGCCTCAGCCTGCTTGCAAGTCAGGTATTCCTCTACCAATGTATCATTGTTATCATTATCACTCCCATAACTACACTGGCTGTTGGGGAACCATCATTAATAAACGATCTACCAATTGTCTCCACGCCTGATGATTGTGTCTTAGTGCCTGAGTCTCCGCAAAGTCCATTCCTGTCCACTCTTTTATGTTGTCAGTCCATCTCTTCTTCTGCCTGCTTCTTCTTCTCTTCCCCTGTACTGTCCCTTGGAGGATGATCTTGGATAGGCCAGTTGATCTGGTTACATGTCTGTACCACTTCAACTTGCAGTTCTTCATGGTCATCAGGAGAACTTCATACGTCTCAGGACATTGGGTAAAGGTGTTCTGAACCTCTTCATTAGTGACATGGTTGAGGTAGGAGATGCCCAAGATTTTGTGGAAGTTTCTCATCTCCACTGCCTGTATTTTCCATTCAAGTTCTACCCAAAGGGTCCATGTCGCGTATGCATATAAAAAAATGGAGATGACCAGTGCATGCAACAGTTTCAGTTTAGACTTCAGGGAGATTATCTTGTTCCTCCAAATCAGCTTTAACTTCGCCAGTGCTGCTGTTGTTTGTGCAGTTCTTGCCAGAATTTCTGCCTTTGATCCCTTGTCAGTGATGATTGCCCTCAGATACTTGAACTGTTTCACTGTCTCCAGCTCTTGTCCACTGACAGTGATGTGTGAGTTGATCCTGTCATGTCTGTTTGTCACCAGTTTAGTTTTCTCTGCATTAATTTCCATGCCATACTTGGCAGAGGTTTCATCCAATCATTTCACAAGATTAGCAAATTCCTCTTGGCTACCTGCCAGGCTATCAATGTCATCAACGAATCAAAGATTTGAGTTTGTTTGCTCCACAATACTAACTGTGCATATATGATCTTCTAGGGCATCAGTCATTATGCACTCCAAGTAGATGTTGAACAGTGTGGGTGAAAGGAGGCAGCCTTACCAGACTCCAACAGTGATATAAAACCACTCTCCTATTGTACCATTGACGAGAACTGCACTGTTGGACTTGACATACAGTTATTTAATGGTAAAAATATTTTTACAACCAATATTGTATTTCTTCATGGTTGCCCAGAGAATTTCATGTCATACTCTGTCAAATGCCTTCTTGAATTCAACAAAGACTTGGTAGATGTCATGCTGGTGTTGTAAATACTTCTCACATAGAACATGAAGGTTGAAAATCTGTTCTATGGTACTTCTTCCAGCACAAAAGCCAGCCTGTTCTTCAGCGATGATATTCTCCACTTGCGGCTTCCCCCTGTGGGTTTGGGGGATAGAATAGGCCCATTGCTCCTCCTGCATGTTGTAAAAGGTGACTAAAAGGGGATTGCCTGGAGAGGGATGGGCTCTGCCAGGTTAGAAACTTGCCCAAGATATACCATATGATGAACAAATCAACGAGTTAACAATGACTGCTCCATGCATCCCTCATTAGGACAGACGCAGTAAGTATATTACTGGTGGAACCCCAACAAAGAATATTTGCAGAAGGGATAACATCACCATAGCCACATGGAAAGTAAGGACACTGTGGCAAATTGGGAGATTGAAAGAACTCACATACCAAATGGAACAATACACCTGGCACCTCCTAGGAATCTCCAAGGTCAGATGGAAGAGCTTTGGAGAGGTACTAACGGAAGAAGACCATGTACTCTACTACAGTGGAGAAGATAAACATGTTAGTGGCATAGGATTTCTTGTGCAAAAAGGTATAAAAAAATTCAGTACTAGTGTGCCGCTCAATATCCAGCAGGCTTATCTCCATCTGCCTAAAGGCAACACCATTCAAAATCATAGTGGTACAGTTCTACACTCCTACAATAGACTATGATGATGAGCAAATTGAAGACTTTTACAATCAGCTCCAAGACATCATCAATAAGGTACACAAGAAAGATATCCTGATTGTACAATGAGACTGGAATGCTAAAGTGGGTATTGACACACAGGTGGATTGGTGAGATTATTGTGGCCTTTCTGTAATGTGGTAACCAATGAGAGAGGACTGAGACTTTTGGAGTTTGCCAGTTACAACAATCTGATTCTTGCAAACACATTAGGAACACATAAAGCATCCAAGTGATTAACATGGTGTACACCTGATGGTTTACACCACAGACAGATCGACTACATTATGGTGCAAAACTGATTTCATTCTGGGATCAAAAGAGCTAAAACAAGGAGCTTCACCGGTGCTGATATTGGAAACAATAAATACATGAATGATAAATTGGAGCTGATAAATACAGAGAGATTGGCAAAAAGATCAGGAAAGGAATGAAGTTGGTCAAGGAGATACGGATCGAAAAACAATGCTCTAAAATTGAAGAATGCATCAACAATAGAAATAGCAAAAGAGCCTTCCAGTTTGTAAGAGATCTGATGAAGGAAACCAACTCAGTTCAGGACAAAGAAGGGAACAGTCTCACAGAAGAAAAGGGCATCATCAATAGGTGGACAAACTACAGCTTTGATCTGTATAACCACCAGGCAAATGGAGATCCCAGTGCCCTAGATGGCCCAGATTCAACAAAGGAAGAGGATTTTCCAATGCTGTGTGACGTGGAGGTAGCTGTGAAATCACTCCAAAATGGAAAGGCTACAGGTATTGACAACATCTCAGCCGAACTGATGACATTTGGAGGAGAAAGAGTAATATGTGTACTCACCAAGATCTGCAATGAGATCTGGCAGACCGGTGAGTGGCCCTCCATATGGACAAGTCATTAATCATTACTCTGTCAAAGAAAGGCAACCTGCAAGTGTGTCAAAACTATCGTACTATAAGCTTAACTAGACATCCAAGCAAAGTGAAGCTGATAGTTATATTGAACAGATTTATCATTGTACCTACAAATTAATTGCCTTTTCCCTCCTCCTACTCATCCAGATGGGAATGTGACCATTTATGGCTCTCCTTCAGCCCCAGGACAAAAAGGGATAGCAGCGGGGGGAGGGAGAGGGCAAGGCTTGCTCTTTCCTATATGGATGCTCACAAATTGCAAAGCCCCTTCTGACTTGCCTCTCAATGAGAGTAATCCACTTAACCCCTGTTTCACAATGGACTACTAAATATTATCAGGATTGATCAACTTTTACCATATGCTTTGTTCTGCTCACACCTCTAATCTCAGTACGACAGATCTGTACTCCTAATACTAGTTAGATTCCAAACACTAACTACCTTCACATCTGAGGTTGCACTGAAGTATGGTTTCTTATATTAAACATAGTATAGCAACACCAGGAGAGAGTTCCAGGTCATCTCGCTGCCTGAAATCATCACACCCACCACTCTTCAGCCCACAACAGGCCTGACTGAAGTACTGTTTAAAAATTAACATGTGAGGAACTAACTGTGGGATTTATCAAAATATGGAAATAGCATTCCTCTCAAAATAACAGTTCGTGTCTACACAACAGTGACATCACATGGATACTACAAAGTTTCTTCAATCTTCAGACATTATCATTTAAAAAGGAAAATTGAAATACAACTAAAAAAGAGCTAAGCTCTAAGACACAAAAGGAGATGCAGAGATTTGAAGAAGTTTTTCTACTCCGTTTTATATTTGTGGCAGGTTGCCAAGGTTTAAATAGGACATCTAGCTGAGAAGTAGAAAAGTTCAGAGTGCCCTGCTTTTTATTCTTTATTTAGAAAAGAGAAATGTTTAAAATAGGATGCTTAACAATGGAAACAAAAGTATGCATTGCTGGAGAACTAGAATCTGGTGTCTTAGCTAAAGTCTTTTCTAGCAATGCACTCAACTAGCTAATATAGTGTAAAACTTTTACATTGGTCTTACAATGTCTTAGAGATTTTGTATTAATGAGAAATAGTTAGATGCATATACAATGTAACTAACTTCAAAGCCAAACCAATGTTAGACTTTTTATTTTAATTGTGTGCCCAGCTTCAGATTTGCTAGTTCTTCAGCAGGAAACTCATGCCAATCAGCAGCTTTGACTTGCTCAGATCCCAAACAATTTATATGAGATTAGAAAGGACCATTTAGGTTGGGCTCCCTGGCTTTTCTTGAGATCAAAGAGCTACATATTGAGCAAAAGTGTTGGAGGGTTGAGTGCAGTCTGAGGTAGTGGGTGTGGAACTCATCCATAGTGTAAGATGTCTTTTCAGTATCTTGTGAAAAGAATAGTTGCATCTATTTCAGCTTCTAGCTAAATAGCCAAACAACAGAGATCACGGAAACAGGAAAATATCACATCCCAAAAAGCATCACAGAAAAGGACGAGGAGCAGGTGGACTGTTGCAATTATCTGAGCTCCATGATGAGTGAGGACTGTGTCAGATCTTGAAAGGTCTGTAGGAGACTGTTAATGTTTCAATCGCTGGACATAAAATGGTAAAGAAAAGGTAACAGTGAACATTTAAAATATAAACATTGGGCTTTTCCAGGCTTTGCTTTGGAGCATACAGTAACCAGGGAAATGGCAGATGAAAATTTTTGAAAGACAATAGAAAGAACACTAGACTTGCCAAAAATGAGTATTCATTAACAGAGAACAAGCCTTTTTCTATACAGTTCCAGTGGAAAAAGGAGATGCTTATTTCAGAATTCCCTGCAGAAAGGAAATTCAGTCTGGAGAATGTAGGGAGATTAGAGGAGATTAGAGATTTAAAGTTCCTTAGAATCCATGCCCTCTAGAGTCTTGGCGCTGGGAATCAGGAGGCTCTGGAGTCACAAAACTCGATGTCTGGCAGATGTGGGAAAGAGAATTTTTAACCGTGTGTTTTTTCCCTTTATTTTTCGTATTTTACTTTTTGTAAGAAATGTGTTTTAACAAGTGCGAAAAACTTTGTTTTGTATCTGCTTGTACTCCTACTGCTCTCCAAACTGCTAAAAATGATTTTATTATCGTGAGTAGGAGAAGCAGCACTAATTGGTTATCATTGCTAGGGAAACCATTTCCTTAGTCCACCCCACACAACACCTCCATGTCAGTTTTTGACTAGCTGCAAAGCAGCCAGCACTGCTGCTCTGCTGAGGTAGGCAGTTTTAAAAAAAATAAATCCACACGAAACATACATTGTTTTGTCAATTTCCCAATAGAATAGGTCTCTTAGTGTGTGCATGCTCCATGTGGACATTATGACAGTGGAGCTGCTGATCTCATCCATGCGCTAAAGCATTGTTAGGGCTTCTATTTTTCAGGATTTATTAAAAATAAACCGAGAAACATGAAATGAACTATTTACATTTTATATAAATGTCCAAAAAAATCAGGGGTTCCCACACCCTTTGTATTCACTGTAATGAGTGCTGTACGGTATATATATTACTTGTTACAATATTGTACTGCACATTGCATAATATAATGAGTAATCTCTTTGTAATGTTTCGGAGTGTCCTTTAACATAGTACTGTTTCAAAGAGCACATTAAAGCGCACTATGGAACCTTCAGTGTGCACTAGCAGGGACTAATTAATTCACAACACATCACAGGGCTTTAGAAATCACATCCTTGTAGTCCTCATTACTGCTCTACATAGACAATCCTTTAGATACAAGGAACCATTTCCAATTATCATTAGATAACACCAATTTCTTTTTTGGGGGATGGCTTTAAAGATATCCTATTGACTGACAATAACTGATTTCTACTAATTCTTAAGGGAGCATTACAACATTGGCAGCCCTCACACTGGAATTCCTGGAGATTAGACTAAGGAAGGAAGTTTCATCCTTGTGGATTCAGCTTTTATATAGGCTATTCCCAAACAGAGAGTTTTAGTACTAGACAATCAATTGAACTGCTGCCAGTTACTGAATTTAAGAAGCCCATAATAAAATCTTTACTGAGGTTGGGCTTTTGGGGTCAAGTCACCCTTTCACTCTGTTTCATGAAGAGTTTTAGCCCCATGACAAAAAAAAGTTACAGAAAAATAATCTGTTACAGAGAAACATAATGCTGGTTTTGAATGTGAGTTGGGGTCAAACCTTAATATCAAGATCCAGATTTTGAATATTCCAAAATACGGGGTTGTTTGGATCTAGAGTTTTGGTTCAGCTCAGATCAAAGCTGAGGGACATAAACAAAATGTGTGTTAGGATCCTGGATCAGATTTCAAACACCCCAAAGTTTATTGTACTTGGATTTTTTGTGCAGGCCAACCTCAAGTTTAAATTGATTAATAAGAACATATCTAAAGTACTTTATCTCCCTCCCCCTCACTCACTACTGTAGCATATAAGCACCCCACACAGTCTTTAATGTATTAATTTTCACAAATCGCACCTGGAGATAGGACATCCTTTTCTACTCAATTTACAAACATGAAACTTAGTAACAGAGAGATATGTGACTTGTTCAAGGTCACACAGGAAATCTGTGGTGGAGCAGGAATTTGAATCCAGATCTCATGAGTCTGAGGACCTAACCATGGGACCACCCTTTTGCATTCGATCTGCACTAATACAAACACAATACTATGCAGTATGATGATTGATTCATTACTGCAATTAACATTTTTGTCAGTGACTAATTAACAATTCAAAGCTTGTGAACTTATACCAAGCTCTCTCTAAAGATCTGTACCCTTGAAGGTCCTCAAATTTCACTATCCTCTGTCATTAGTCTGTGCTGTGAGTCTCCCTTCACACACCTCCCACTCCTCTCTACAGGGTCTGACTCATGCTATGTTGTGTGTTATCTATTGTGTGGCAGCAGAGACCCCAGCATCTATCCACTCTAATTGGATGGATGTCTTTCTTGCATAAAGATGGACAAAATATGTGTCCTTATACCTGCTCTGATAGATTTAAGGCAACTTAGTTTCTGCAGTCAAATCAGATTATCTTCTTTGGGCAGCTACACAGCATGCTCACCCACTTTTAAATAAAATGCAAAGCCCCCTCTAATTCTCACAAGATTAATGGCTATTAGAGTGGATACAGGGAGGGATTGTGTTCCCATTTAACATGGAAGATGAGCTTATAAAATAGGTATGTGTGGCAATGGAGAAATATATGCTGGCATAGAGATGGAATGTTGTGTGGATACTTCTATTGTTTCTGCATCTCATTGAAGATATGTCTTTCAGAGAACTTGATCAGAAGAGTGAACTGCTAGTTCAATTAATAATTCCTTCCACTACTTCAGAGAAGACTGATTTTATAGAACAGCAGTGGTTTCCAAACCTTACAGCTACTATTGAGTACTATAGCTCTACCCTTGATTTCCATCCACATTGATCAAATTACTAACAGTAAGAACACTGAGAAAGATATTTACATTGCCATCAAAACCAAGTAAATGTATGTTTTCCCTAGTATCAATGTGGGGGGAGGGGACAAACCATCAAAAATGCATCTTTTGACAGTGGTGGTTCACCAAACTAACTTGAAGCAAAGGAACACACACAGCCACAACATTTTTCTTATTTTTAAATAAACACAGCAATATCTGCAGTGGCTTTGGTTTTGTCTTGCTATTCTGCTCTACTCAGTCTCTTGCCTGCATTCTAGAAAGCTGCCAAATTCAGATCCAGCATTTAACATCTCAGGATTAGGGGAGGCTCATATCTGAGGTTTTTGTTTAGACCAATCTCTAACATAACCATTTGAAAACAAAAATACTGTAGCAGTCTCCCATAGTCTATTGCTCACAGTGCTTTGTCCAATATAGATATTTAAATCACGTTCTCCTTGAATCCTAAGAAGTTCATTGAAATACTCCTGTTTAGCATTTCAAGGAGTCTGACAATTCTTTCTACTCTTTTCTATGTAATGAGAAGTCTCAAGACATGATGGGACAAACTGAACACCGGTATAAATTGACACAATGTCAGTTGACTTCATTGTTGCTGCGGTGTTAGAGTCTAGGAAATTCAGGCCACATTTTTTGGTGTTCAAACATGGATTAGGCATCCAAATTTAGACCGACATTTGACGAGGCAACAGTGAGTCAGTGGAAAAAGCCAAGACCAAGATTCACGTCACTTCCTAATTCCCCAATCACTAGAACATACTGCCTCTCCAGCATGATAGTTGGTTCATGAGTAGTAGAGAAAGCAAAACCACACACATGTATGTATGTACGTACGTACGTACATGTGATGGACTTGAAAGAAAGAGGGAAAAGGTAAGTTGATACTAGAGAGATAAGTAGCGGGAGGGAAAGCTAGAAAGAAACAATGGAAGGACAGTGAAAGAGGAAAAAAAGGTCAAAATGCCAAATTAACCACCTCTTGAGGTGGAAAAGAATTTAGGGGGCCAAGGTGTGGGGGAAATTACTATCTGAAGCATCACTCTTTCCCTCTAATCCCACAGCAGGGCTTCTGTGGAGTGTCAGGATGAGAGAGGTCTCAAAATTTCTTTTCCCCAGCACTCCATAGGGAATCTATGCAGAAATTAGTAATGAATGGAATAGAGCTCCTTGGAAATGTTCCTATGCCAGAGTTTTGTCAGGAAAAAAAAGAAAAGAAAAAGAAAAAGAAACAATTCATAGAACCTGAAATGTTTTTCTAGAAACATCTCTGGTTTGATGAACTTTTTGGCAAAACAAAGGCAGGTTTCCATGGGAAGCCCTTGGCGCCTTGGCTCTGACATTGGGGCTCTGCTCTTGGCTGTGCACCAGGGACACTAGAAGCCCTGAGAACTAGAGCATCGAGCTAGGACTCTCAGGGCTTCCAGGATCCCTGCCATGGAGCAGGAAGCCTGGAATTCCTGAAACAGGCTCCCAGGCTTCAAATCTTTGGGGCAGCCTCACTATCTAGGGCATCAGCAGCTCAGAATCTTACCTTACACATTAGTCCATTTAAGCGTCTTTTCTGATAGCAAAATAGGATTAAGCACTTAACTGAGGTCATTTATTTACTGAGCATATTTCTGTTTTGAACAGCTTGGTGGACATACATAGCAGGTAAAAGGGTTGATGAACAGTAGATGTTTAGCCTCGTTATTGAAGTTGGTATAAATCACATGACTTTATATGAATAGTATTTCTGCAGAATTTATTTTAATACTGTCCTTAATCACCAATCACACTTTCTGCGGTAACACTTCACATTCAGGTTTCTAAAAACCCAGCTCAATGAGATTTAAGAGGGAAGTTTTTGAAAGTTAAACACACATTTTGTGTCAGTAACTGAAATGCTAGAATTTAAAAGTTTGGCTTTAACCTTTCATGCAGGTATTCTCCACTCTTCCTTCCCATTGCTAAAATCCATTTATTCCTACCCATGACTATTAAACATCTCCACTTGGCTTCCCCACTCTTCGGCGGGTGGGGAGGGGGAGTATTGGGGATAGATTCATGGCACTTCGAGTACATGGCATCCCAATAATGGGAAGACAGCATCGGTCTCAGTCCTGCAAAAAGCAAGAGTGAAAGCAAGGGAATGAATAGCAACTGTCCAACCACCACTGGTTATTTGCAGCCTGCAGCTATAGATCTGTAGAGTCATGGAAACAGATAGACAGTTGGGTGGGTGGCTTTAAAGGGACCGATCATAGTTCTCCCTAGTGTTCCAGCTAATGAAGTTTCCTATGTGTTGGTTGCCACCACAAAGAAATGGAGCGGCAGCCTATTTGACATATTCCTACCACCACTCATTTTGTAACAAATGTTTGATGAAGAAAACAGCAGTGAGAAGAAGAAGTACATATGTGACAAAGGCAGGGAGCTTAAGGCGTGGTGTGGTATACATTTTGAGAATCTGCCTGAATGAAGAAATGGGTATAACCCTCTTGATTGCCTGCCTACTTTATTCAGAATGCCACACACATATGCGGTAGTTCCATCCTAAAACACTTTGCTGTTTATCACTGTGGAGAGGCAAGGAGCAGCACAGGTATTCAAAGCCCTAGATTTAGTCATGGGGGCAGTTTCTGAAATTTCTGAAAATTAATCCAGTGTCAAACAAAAACAAAAACAAAAAACATACAACTGAGCATAAAATGTTCAAAGTCACCCCAGAAGAATCAGAAGTCATTTGCAGATTTTAAAAGGATGCTTTATTTTATGACATTTTAAGAAAAACAAATGTTCCTTCTTCCTCCCCAGCCTCTTTCTCAGGGTTATCAGCCAAAGTAAATGACATCACAGCGCAGGCTCCATGTTGCAGTATCTGTCATTTGAGGCACGCTGACAGTTGGTAGATTTGCTTGGTTTCCCTGACCAAGTTGCCCTACTACACTGTGTCAGACATTTGGGTCACATCACCTGCAATGTGAAAGTTTGATGGACCTGTGAGGTACCGACTGGGTAGCCTTTGTAACATAGCACTACAACAGCATGCATTTTATTTTTGGTTAGCATCCTGCATGCATAAGTCTCACAAAACCCTTCACAACTGCTGACAGTCTATGCATGCTAATATAGAAATGAAGAACCGAATAACCTTATGCTTGTTCTTCCTAAGATGCCATTACAAAATATATACATTTATCCAAATTGTTTAAATCTTATCTTTATTCAGACCAACCTGGAAACTGCTTATGAACAGTTGCGGACAGGTGTGCAGTCACCCAACTTGCAAGTGTAAATATTGGCCAAGTTTACATTGTAGTCCAACTCCCATTTAGTCCAGTTTCACGAGAGAATCCAGGTGAGGAAAAGAGATCCTCTATTTCTAGAGTTCAATCAAATCCCATTTGCTTCTCCTCTGCAACAAGGAAATCTTTTACATTTTATTTTAAGCTATTTCTCTGTGTCTCTGCTGCTTGCCATTTTCCTTGCTTTCTCAGCCTGCAGCAGTGTATACCTGAATGGCAGATCAAAGACCTGAAAGTTATTGTTCTCCATTAATGCTTTTTAAAATTCATTTTTGTGTTTTTCAGAATGATAACCCTGCCAAAGACACCCTCTGTAGATACCAACATGATTCAGGCATCAAATGCCTGATATAAACTTGTTGGCTTATTGCATTTGATCAGCTAGACTGCCATCTTCCCTAAAAATCACCACTAAGAGGAGAGGAAAGGGAAGAGTGGCACTGCTTCAAACCAAACATCCAATTAGCTTAAAACCATGTCCCATCCCTGACATTTTAGTACATAGTCTAAGGGCCCCATGCCTCCTCTGTGCCAGCGCAGAAACAGGAGCCTGCATGGACAAGTGAGGTGGGTAAGGGGAGGGTATTTCCACAGAGTCAGCATACCTCCTCCTTCAGCCTGCCCAAGGGAAGGCTCTCTTGCAGAGAACTTGAGAGTTCAGGTTCTGTGAACCTGAAGTTAAAACAGGCTGGGGCCCAGGGGGAGCTATGCAAGGTCCCCCAGGTTCTCCTACCTCAAATCTTCAGTGGAAGTTGGTGCAAAGCAAAACAGCTCAAAGCTGTATTAAACTGTCCTACTTCCATTTCTGTGCTGTAGAATCTCCCCCATATCATGTATGCAGAAATTGTGCCCTCTGCTTCATCAGGATCCTCAGGGGCCAGGAGGCAGAGTGGAAGCAAAGTATGTGTTCCCTTTGTGATCCCTGGGGAAAATCAGAGGTTCTGAGAGCAAAATATCTGACGACTTCCATGCTGGGCCTGCAGACAGATCTTTCTACTCTGGTTCATTCAAAACTCCATGAGTCTCAGTTCCCACAGTTTCCTCTTCCTAAATTATGCCCACAGTATGGTAGTTACAAATTATGAAATCCATTCCCCTGGTAAGGCAAGATATAGGACCAACTCTTCCTCTGGTATAAATTGGCATAGCTTAAGTGACATCAAACGCCTGATAAAAGACATCTGTTATTGAATTGTTAGTTATTTTGTTGGATTTTTTTTGGTAAGAAAAAGAAGTCAATCTATATCAATTAGACACATACAGGCTTTCTTTGAGAATTAGCAAATATCTTTGAAGGAGTGAAGTTAATCCGCTTGGAGCTAAATATGATGATACTTCACTGTTGTATAGCATTTTTTATCCATACATCTCCACACACTTTACAAATGAGATAAATCTCAATATCTCCATTTTACAGATAGAAAATGGAGGCATGGACTAGTGAAATTAATTGCCCAGAGTCATCCAGCTGGCTAATGGCAGAGCTGGAAAGAGACCCCAGGTCTCAAGTCTCAGACTAGTATTCATTAGGAACCATTGCCTCCTTGTTTGTTACTTATATTAATACAGTATATTAATGATATGCAGAGAGAGTGAAATCAGATGTTTAACATGCCATTGATTTAATTATTTCCAGTTTTCTTTTAAAAAGGCATCTATAGTAGAAATCCTCTGCCCTGCAAACAGATGCTCAGTTCGAGTGAAACTGTTGTGTGCTTCTCATAGCACAACCAAATTCTAAAGCAATATATAATAATTTGCAAAGTTGGAAGCACCAGTAATATTCTTTTTTTTTCTCCTTATCTCTGCTGGCACTTTTAAGTTAATAGGTGACCTCATAGGGAAATGAGTCACAAACAAGAAGCAAAGGGAGATTTTGTTCAACATTTTTGGATACTGTCATATTTATGTAATATTTTGCATTATAATAGCAACTTCCTTTTGTAGTTTTATGCTACCGGAGTGCCCTCTATCTTTTAATATTGCTATATGCACCTAATTAGTCCCCTAGGACATATCACTTTTTTTTTCTTTGCTATTGGAAAGACAGATTTTGGTTTGTTTTTGCATTGTATTAAGTGGATGCTTTTCCAAACTATTCTATTAGGAGATTTTTGTTTCAAATGTTATTAAGTTATAGAAAAACATGGTTAAAGAATTAATATTTTAAGTGATTTTTTCTCAGTTTGGAGGGAGGTGCATTTGTTAATATTTTTGCAGCATTAGTCTAAAGTTATCCATCTTAACATCTACATTAATATACATTTGCTAGGAAACAGAATTCCTTGGATATTTTGAGCTAAAATGTAAATGATGGTTGTTAGGGCTCCCCCGCCCTGTCCCCTCTCAATCCCAGACAGTTCACCAGAAAGCAACAGTCCAGAGTCCAATCTGCAAGTACTCCATGACGAGTTTATTGGGGATTACATTGACAAGCTTAAAACCATAACCATACCTCCAAGCCCTTCACACCAGTTGGGCTTATTCCTTTATATGCCAATAGAGTTTCCTTCCCTCCCGGTCCTATATGCCCGCAAAACTTCCTCTTTCCCTGACCATGGTTCCATATGCCGATGAAACCCCCTCTACCCCTCCTTCTTGATAGCCTTAATTATACCTGTAGGCCACACCCCTGTACCACCCCTTTCAATATATGGTCATATTATATTTTGGGGGGTCTGGGAGATTTGGTACAACCCCTTTTGTACCCATGGGAGGGGCAGGGAGCAGTGTCACATATTGGCCATGGTCAGTTTATGGCCCTATGTTTATGTTTCTTTTGAACACCTCCCTTCACCTCCCTCGCTTTCCTTGCTAGCTTGGCCTTCCACTTCCTTCCACTTGCTTGGTCTTGCTCTGGCATCTGTCTTGGAAAGGAGTCAGAGCTTTCCCACATTTATGCATTCATATATCACACCTTCACTATGCCTTGAAACATTTTAACTGCATCCCTTATCTTTTCACAGTAATAAAGAAAAGCCCATCTAATTGCAGACAGGCAAAAGGAACACACTATGTCTTTGTTCTTTGCTAAATGTATAGCTCAGAGATTTTTACTTTCAGGCAGGCACAGAGGCCCAGAATCCCATCTCAGGCAAATTCACAAACCTAAATACTTATATAAACTTGCATTATATTCTTATACCCTAACAGTGGTTTATTAATATATTCAAAGAATCAATTCAATTGAAAGCCACGATAGTTTTCATAGGTGTTATTACGTTAATTAACACTTAATACTTATTACCTTGTACCAGCCATGCTCTGAGTTGCTCAGCATACTTGAGAAAGATACTGGTCTTGTAGACCAACAGCACATTAAATATACTAAGGAATGCTGGTCTCATAAGCATCCTGCATGTAAGAGTGGTGTTTAAGATATAGATAAACTAGACAAATACATTAGCAGCACTACTGAGCCTGTTTCCAAAAGAAAAAAAAAAAGAAAAAGAGCAAGAGAAAGCCTGCTAGACACATATAGAAAGAAAAGGGTTAGAGAAAGCAGTTTTAAAATAACCTTGAAGTGACAACATTCTAAAATGTTGATGCACATATTTTCCATAAAAAAGGAGGTTGGTCTTCTCTTTTAGGAAACACATGGCCCACTTTCGGTCAAAAAAACTTCAGTATTGTGTCAAGATGCTGTATTCTGCTTTGCATAAGCTTCACACTGTGTGTTCATCATACAAAAGTGACACACAAACCATACATCACCACTTACTGTGCCACTCTTTTATGGAAATTCATTGTATCTTCTCCCCCACCCCTTTCCCGTCAGTATCACAGAATTACCCATGAGATCCCTGAAAGATGCATGGCTAGAACAAAGACAAGGGAATCTAGGGCACTGCCACAAGACTACATAGCCTTGGTTTCTGCTACACTATGGAACAATACAAAACATTAAACATTTACACATCTACTTGTTATCAAAATTGCTTATCTTGTATTTTTTTTTTTTTTTAGTAATAACTGCTTTGATTTTACAGTAGCATGCAATCTCCTCTTAGCAGGAAAGACATCAGGCTCACTTAATCTTTTCTCACAAAGAAATCCTTTACATAAATATCAATCCAGAATAAATATGCAAAGCAAATGCTCTCACCTATATCTGAATATATGGTTTGTTTTGTACAATTAATCAAATATGTTTTGTGTAGGAAGACTCAGTTGGTACAGCAGACGAATTTAAAATGAGTACTTTATAAAGTCATCTTTGTTTCCTGATATTTCTATTTTTAACATCCCTAAGCAATCTTCATTATACAAGGTCTCAGACAACAGGAAGCCACTTCTGCAGTCTTCATGCTTAGTAGCTGTTCAAGTGCATCTTTAAGAGAGAGAGACAGTAACTAATATTTGAAAACTGTTAAAAGTGTGGAAATAAAAGCTTAATGCACCAATGGCCCGAAGCCACACCATTTTGCGATGTTAGCCCATCAAAACTCACAAGCTGAGCAGAGTCATGTTGAGTCAGTTAGTTGGAAAACAGATTTCCAAGGAAGAGCCAAGATGATGCAGGAAGTGGCATTGCTGATTTAATAGCTGGCACTCTTCCCTCTGTCTTAGTAATAAAGCAATGCTCTAGGAAGTTGCTGGAAGGCATTGTTCCAATAAAGGTGATATCTTTTGGGTAATAAATGTCAGCTACCTGCTACTTAATGAACCCTGGTACTTCTGAGTCAAAGTAGGGGTGTAACCCACAGGTGGCATTTAGCCAGAATATTGGGATTAATTACCTATCTAAATTCCTTGTGCTCTCTCTATTGGATATGGTATTCATCACTTCCTTAAAACTCTGTATTACACCACTGTGAACTCCAGACGCAGCTGCATTTCACTTGGAGGATTAAGTGATCCAATATATATATATTAGTGTGCACAAGCTTGTAAAATACTTTGGAGTTCCTTGGAGAAACCAAGATGCATGCTGGAAATACCTTAGTGATTGGGCAGGGCTGCTAGGATTTGTGCTGACTGCATTCTCTTGGCTATGGGGTATGGAAGGATCAATTCATAAGAAAGAGAGATTACAACACACAAGAGGGCTGCAACAATGGCCACAAATGGTTCCACTCAGCTACCATGTTCTGCGCAGGAGAATCCCTTGCCTCTCCCAACTGCCTCACAAAATTCACCAGTACATAGATTGTGTATTTTACCAGTCCTGTGAAATCAGTAGCAAAGTAGAATGAAAACCTCAGTTTGTTTCAGTGACTTTCCCCATCCTAGTTGAAATTCCTTATACAGTCAAAGTATAGAATTAAAATCGCTTCTCTGTAGGCCTGTTCCAAAAACTCCCATTGACTTCAATGAGCTTTGATCCAGACCCAATAAAAGGATTCTGCTGAATACGGCAAGTGAGATATACATAAAACAAAAATGGACAAAAATTATAGACAGATCACAAAGCGAGGAATAGACTCATTCCAGTCTATTTGAGTCAGATTATTAGTCCAAAGGCCAAGGAAAGAAACAAAATTATGTCTTCTGAGTTGCTGATTTTTGCTCCAGAATGCAGAATCCAGTATGAGTATGAATACAGCACTATGATCTGTTGAAGTGTGTGGAACAATACCACGTATGCTGTATTTTCCCTTTATAGGTTTTAAACCAATTTTTTTAAAAAGAGATCTATAAAAGCTACCTCTGAACAAGATTTTAGTTAGTTTTCTTTAAAAAAAAAGTTTAAAAAATAATCAGTTAGCTATTTTGAACTGTCAAAAAAAGGGGATCTTCCCCCTCACCCCGACTTTTTCACTATATTTGTTGCTAGGAAATTGAATAAAGATGGCATGAGATGCAGTTGTGTAGCTTATAGATTTTGCTGTATTTAGCTAGAGATCATTCTTGGACTTGAAAATTATAATGGGAGGAAAAGTTCAGCTCAAATGCCTTTGAAATTACTTTTCTTTTAAAAATAAAATATTTGGTTTGAAAAGCAGTCACAATTTGCACATAAACCACAATTTCAAAAAAAATATGAACACTAAAGCTGCATCACAGGGTGATTGGTCTCAATAAATGAAGAAGGTCCAACAGCTCTGTGCCAAAGCAGATGCTCCCATTTGACCAATTAAGAGGGTGGGGCAGCAGCAGGGGGCTATAAGGATCAAAGGAAAGAGCCACTGATGGCAGTTGGAGTGAGTTGGAACAGACTGGTTCAGTCAGGAAGGGAAGGTGAGAGCTGCCAGATATCAGGGAAGGAGTCCCAGAAGGAAGCAGAAGGTGTTTCCGGAAGGAAGGCTGAAGGCAAGGAGAGAGCAACAGTGCTGGCTGACTTCTCCAAGCCAGAGTACCAGGTCTGAAGGCGGGAGCACCAACAGAGAGACTGAGTTGCTTGCTGGCACTAAGCAGGAGAGATCTGAAGGCTGAAAGCAGTAGAGGAAGATACCTGATGGTTCTTGGCACTGGAGAGTTCTCCTGGAGAGGCAGGGTGTGGGAAGGGATATTGAGGCTGCATGTTCTGTTTGGACTATGCTGGGGGAATTCTGCACTATGGTTGTGGGACTTCTGTTTTGATTTATGCATACATAACTTTGTAATAAATGAACCCCACAAGGGTGCTTTGGGCTATTTCTAGGGAGTCTGAAAGGAAGAAAATTGAGGCGGGCGTGCCTGTCATGCTTTTGGAGGAGGGTGCTTTGGGTAGGACTGTCCTTAAACCCAGAAACCCTAATAAATTAGTTTTTAAATGTAACTTCTAAGTAAAGAATATAAATTCACGGTTGCATTGAATTAAAAAAAAAAAAAAAAAACCTCCAAGATTAAAACAAAGTTGGTAATAGTTGTAGCTTTCATTGGAGCAAATTAAAGAAGCATACAAGCTCAATAGGTCTCCTCTTCTAAAAATAGTTTTGCATTACTGTAACATCACTGATGTCCAGTAGAGCTACTCTTGATTCACACTGCTGTAACAGAGAAGCAGGCTCATCATCTGTGATAAAAAGCCTTCTAAAACCCATTCATACTTTCCTCCTCATGATGTGTGTCACGATTACCCCAGGGAAAGGCTGAGGTTTTTTTAATTTTTGGTAGAAGATCTTCTAGTCACTACTCTTTACGTGAATGCAAAAGCTGCTTTTCCACTACTGATTAAAAAGGGAAAAAATCAATTTACTTGCAATATATCCTAGCCTTTCTTCTCTTAGATTACATGGATATTGTTTTTAATTACAAAGTCCTCTTAAAATTGAGCACTGAAGCCAGCTCTCAAGAAAGCCTTCATGGTTAACTTTCCAATCTCCTGTATTGCCAAAGGGTGGGGGGGTGGGGTATTTTAGTCAAAACTAGGTGAACTGTAAAAATCTGCATTTAAATGTAGTGTCTTTAGAAACTTTTATGCAACAGTGCTTGGGGCTACTGGCTTGAGTGTCAGGAAATGGAGATACTTTATTTTATATAGTTCATCAGTGCTACTGCTCTTCCATAGAAGGCAAGGTAGGTAAAATCAGAACTTCACAGGAAGGAAGGCTAAAAGGCATAAGTACAGGTTCAGAAATGAGCTAACTAATAAGCTCATCAGGATTTCCATGTGCTGCTTAAATTTATAGTTTAAAAAAACAGCACATCGAACTTCAGAGAAATTGAAGAGGTGGCAGGCTTTATAAAGAATCGCATTTTTCACCCTTATGATTCAATTAATTAGTTATTTGTAAGCTTTGCTCCAAATCATTAGCTAAGTCTCCAGCAGAATCAGCACAAAGAGCAGAACAAGCTTCACCCAGAATGGATGTTTACGGAGCAGGATAAAGGGCTACTGCAACAACATTAGAGTATTTTCTTACAATGCCAGCTACCATTGTCATAGTGCTATCCCTCCCAAAGACTCAATACACACATATTGATGCACACTGCACTGTAATCACTCCATGTGACTAAAATGCAAACAGTCTAACAGCAACACTGATTCTATGGCAACAGGCACTATACTCAGAGATATTTAGTCTACCTATTGTTCACAGTGCACAAGAATTTACTAGGAACCTTCACAAGTTAAATAGGCAGATTCCTGGGGAAAGGAAAGAGAAGGTTAGAGAAATGGGGAAGACATAGGGATGGAGTCAGTAAGATAAAGCAGTAATTCAGCAAGGACTAATGGATGGTATGGTGGAGCAAATTTGCTATTTCCATAATTGGTTGTTTTTGATAGAATAAAGCTAATAAGTGGATTCTCTGTACCTTGAAGTCTTAAAACCATGATATGAGGACTTCAATAGTGATAGGTTAGGGGGTCTATTACAGGAGTGGGTGGCTGAGGTTCTGTGGCCTGCGTCATGCAGGAGGTCAGATAGATAAAGTCTGTGAATCTGTAAGTATCTTAGTTAGCTAATTTCTTGTCAGCTTTCTGGATGTGGTCTTGAGAAGCAACTTTAATGAGGGCAACTGTACTGCAGACCAGCCCAGGAAGGGTATTCCTAACATGGGAGCAGTGTGGTAGAAAACCTGGTGGCAGCTGTGAGAGAGGTGGATGATGGAGGGGTAGAGGTGGGTGTCATTGACAGAGCAGAGGGGATGATGCAAAAGGAGACAAGGACAAAGAAGTGGGAAAGAGTGGAGCTATACATGACCTTAAAGACAAAGACAAGTAGTCTGAACTTGGTGTTGTGGAGAGAAGGAAGAGTCAGCAGAAGGATTCCAGGGAGGAAGGGTGACATGGTTAAATCAATAGGCAAGGAACATGAACTTAGCTGTTAATTTTTTCATGTAGTGGTGGAGGAGTGATGTGGTGTTGGGGAGGCCAGATTCAGGTTTCAGACTACTAGTATGTAATCAGTGTACCTGGATAAGGTAGGTTTCTTACGTTTCAACCAGTTTTGCAGGTTTGTGCAACCTTGAAAAGTTTCAGTTTCAATCATCACAAATCCAAAATAATTTTTTGGGCCTATGTGGGATTTAAGTGATGTTCAGGTTGAGTGAACTTCATCCCTAATGCACGATTGCATAATTAACACAGGATATAAAAGAAGGCATCTACCAGTAAATATGTTACAATGCACCAGGTATAGAGTAAAACACAAGGACTGGGGGAAATAGACAGCACTTGGACAGACATTACACAGTAAAAGACACATATGAGGGGAAGGGACTGGACTAGGTTACAGTCTTTTAGAAACACATCTTCACTACAGATCTCTTTGTAAAAAGCACCTTCATCTAAATTACCCTCATTATTCCTTCCTCACTGTAAGTTTCTGCCCCTTGATCTTGAATAGTCACTAGCTCAAATAGCCTTGCAGAACTCCTCTTCTCTACTTTCTTCACCATTGTTTCATTTGATGAGAGGAAGCATATCATGTGGTTAGACCACTGAACTGGGGCTCTGGAGAACTGGGTTTATTCCTGGATCTTCCATTTACCTGCTGTGAGACTTTGGGGAAGTCAGATCACCTCTGTGCCTCTCCTTTCCCCTTTCCCCTGCTGTGAGAGGGGAGATAGCTCTAAGGTTCTGCCCATTCTCTCACTTTCTGTCTGTCTTGTTCATTTAGATTATAAATTCTTTGTGCTGGGATTGTTTTTGGCTGTGTACACATAATGCCTAGTACATATGGGTGCTGATCTAAACCTCTTGTGGCCTCTAAACACTACGGTAATACACAAAAACTATATATTCCCTATCAGAATCTGAGAACTTAAATATCCCACAAGCTAAAAGTCAACCCATTTGCAGTCACAAAGGTGGATTTTAATTGATCTTCTCAAATAGCCTTGAGTATGGAGTAGGCAATGTTTCTTATTTCACTAGGTGGAGAGATGTAATCCTAAACTGACTGTGAAAAAAACAATGCATGCACTACAAACGTAGAGAAATAGTTTTCCTTATGAGTGCAGGTAAGAGAGGTAAAATGGGTACAATTAATTCTGATGCTACTGTGGGGATCAGGCAGAAGCAGTTAGTCTATTACCAAAGTGGGAGTGTCATCAGTTCTTTTGAAAAGGAGAATAGGGGAAATTGTTGAAAATAAAACTCATGTCAGCTTTAAAACGCTGTAGCTTTTATTTTTGTTTAAGTTTATTGTATATCTACTTTATAAAATATATTAACTTGGGGGGGGGGGGAATCTAGTCCAATTTTGCTTTATATAATTAGAGGAGCCTGTGCCCCTCTGTATCCTGTGCTAAGTGATCTATAGCAGAACAGGACAGTAATTTTGCCTCCATTACAAAAAAGTGTGCAGTGCAGACTGATATGATACACAGACATTTGATTCGGGTGACTAATTTACATGGAATCCTCCTTCCAGAGGAACTGGAGTGTTTGGCTTTAATACACCCCTTTCTTATTTTAGTATGGGTGGGCTCTGATTGTGCCTGGTCCTGTGAGGATACACAAAGGAAGGGGGGGAGAGGGTACAAGACAACAATGAGCAAAAGTTGGGAACTGTCTCACTGAGCAATAAGGCACAGATCTGTTCCTAGCACTGTGGCTGGAGTTAAACATCCAGAAAATGGGTACAGCAGATGTGGGCCACAGAGCCATCCACCTCTGATGTCCATTTCCCCAATGGCAGTGCTACTACCTTCAGCATATCCCCGTTAGCAACTAAAGGAGGAATTTTATCGGAGTTAGCCAGAATTTTTCCAGTATCTCCTATTGCTTCCAAGCATCACCATCACTTTCTTCTTCTCTCTCCACTCCAGCGTATCTGCCTCTGACTATCAACTAGTGAGGTTCAATGTTTTGGAACTGACCTTCAATGGCCTCTTTGCAAGCAAATTACCTGTGGGCTCACCTCACCTTCTGCAATCAAATTCCTGACTGCTTGTCTCAGTTATGCTTCCCTGAGCAATGGAACTTCAAACCAAGAGTGAGACTACCGGGTGGTAGAGATGGAGCTTTCTTGGCAGTCATCCCAGAACAGTGTAATCAGTTCACAGAAGAGATCAGAATGATCATGGACCTAACTGTGCTAAGAATTTTTTTTAAATCAATTTTTCTTTTAAAAAAAAGGTTGATCTACATTGAAGTCAATAGGCCTTGGGGTTAGGCACTAACTGAGCTTCCCTGGAACACTTATATTACACACACAATTTCCTTCTAGAGAGGGGCAGAGAGAAAAACAATGTGTGTTTCTTTTAGAATTTTTAAAGCTGCTCACATGTTTTGGTGATGAGTGTGACATAAATACATAGATTAGATAGATGTCATAACCTAGTCCAGGACAGTCTCTACGGAAGGTTGCAGTGGGAAATCATATCTATAAATTCACAAGCTTAAAACTCTAAATATGAGTGGGAGACAATTTACATCTAATTAAAATTCAATGTAATAACTATAAGCTTTTAAAATAAAATAAAAAAAATCAATCCATGAAAAGTATATTTTCCCTCTCTCCTTTAGGTTCTTCTCAACAGCCTAAAATGTCCAGAGCAGTCTCTGATGATCGCACTTGCCAAGTAAATCGAGCAATGCAAATCAGCCACTTTGTAAAAGAGAGACTTCCCTTTTCATTAATGGGAGATTTAGATTCTAGGGCAGTGGAAACACGTGGCCTTCTGAGATTCACAAGACCTGGCAGCCCAATCTAGCTAAAGATAAATATCAGCCTGCCATGGCAGGGCAAAAGCTCTTGCCCACTACCATTCTGAGCCTGGCATTTGTAGAGTGACTTCAGGGCATGGACAGATTGAACCAGGATCAGGGCCCAAAGCTTTGAAGCGTGCCTTGGTATGAATATGGACCAAAGATTAGTTTGCGGAAGAAATGGAGTTAAAAACTGAATGGAAGATCCTGTGTAGGGCCTTTGGGCAACATTATTAAAAGTATTTGATCATCCATAGGATGCTCTAAACTATATACACAAAATAGGAAGGTACCATCTCAGGCATAAAGATTTTACAGTCTACAGTCCTGTACCTTACATGGTCAAACCAGACCCGGCTTAGAAAAAGGGGCTGGGAATTATGTAAGTAAACTCTCCAGTGCATGCTCCTCTCCTCTTCACGCTGTCCTCTTCAGCTACCACTGACTAGACAGACTGCGTAAGTAACTAAGGCTGGAGTAGTTTGCTTGCACAGGACCAAATGATATCAGTTTTGCCAGCTCTTCTGATTTGATAAAAAGTCTAGTGATTGAGTGGCTTTATTCCAAACCCCATTTTCTGGAGTCCCGTGGCCAGATGAGAATCTCATAATTTATTTAAGGAACTTGTCCCTCCCCACCAATCCACAAATAAAAGTAGGTTTCAACCCTCATGATTACAGAGAACAATTTGTTAAGCTGAACCTTAAGGCTCAACCAACAGCAGGCAAGTAAAAAGAAGCTAAAATTTAAACAAAAAAAACCCAAAAAACCCAACAACATGATTTTTAAGATCAATCTAATGGTTTAGGAGGGTCCTTCTTATGATTTTTGACTATTTGGGGTTGGCCATTCTGGAACTGGAAATCAGAGATAGTTCATGTTTTTGGGGAGGGAAGGAAGGGAATACCTATCTTTCTTCCATTGACTATTATAGGATGGAACGTGATTAATAGGCCAGTTGTATTTCTCAAAACAGTATATTCTATCTCAGATGTTTTTCCACCATATTACCACAGCCAGTTAAATATTGTTCCAGAATAACAAAGCTGCCCCTGCTTCCACATGATGTACTAGTCCTAATGTTTCAGTGTTTGTAGAATTTAACTCACTTTGTACATATTGTCTCTTTTTGCCATGTACAAGTTTTTAATTGTCAGCATTTACCTCACATATGTGGTGCATAAATTAATTATAAGAGATCCATTCCATCATTAACAAGACTCCATCATTAATAACAGCGAAATACACTATAGAAATCTGGACTGCCTTGTTAATGCTCTCGGAGCTCATGTTGAGATTTATGCATACTAGCACATTACTATTTCTATAAAAAATATTCTCATTTTGCATTATCAAGAGTTGTTTATTGCACCATTGGACCTCACCCTCTGCAACACCAGCTAGAAAGGGAGCCTGCTGCAGTAATATCTTTAAGCTCTTGATTTGGTTCTGCATAATCTGATTTTTATACACTGTGCACAAATTGTAGCCACTTTATCAATGTCTCATTATTTTTCTCTTAACAATGCAGTGACTGATTAATTTCTGAAGACCAGTGAACAAAAACCTAGCTTTGGAAGCAATTAAAGATGAGCTATACTTGTAGCTAAATACTTGTATTATAGGACCAAACACTGTTGGAAAAAGAAGTGTTTGGCATCAAAGGCAGCATGTTACAACATAAGAACTATGACACATGAATATGGCTGGCTTTACAGACTATCAATATATGGCCAGAATTTGTGGACACGTACAGCCGACCAATAAATATGGAAGGATCAACTTTAGTGCAGCATTAATATGTAACTAAGCACTAGCTGTTTTTCAATGAGTTTGATGGATCACTGAAGTCAGAAAAGATTAATTTCACAACTTCATTGTGCAGAAAGATTCCATTTAAGTGAACATATAATACTAAAATAGTCACTAACAGAATGAAATGCAAATCACTGCAGAGCTTTCTGTACCACTTGATCTCTACTTTAACACAGGTTTTACAAGGGGCTTGAGTACCGGTTGGTCTTGTGCATACTTGTTGTACTTTGATGAATGACAAAGTTAATGCACAGAATGAGACTGGCCTTAAAACGATATCTATATCAGATGTTTTTCCACCATGTTACCACAGTCAATTAAATATTGTTCCAGAGGGTTGTCAGGTACACCGACTCTGGGTCCATTAGCTTCTATAATGAATACGGGCCGGAGGATCAGAACCTACATGCTGACAGTCATTCAGTTAATGAGGTGTCTGACAATTAAAAAGGCATGGGGGAAAACGTGTTAGAAATGAGTTAGAACGGATTTTTTGTGCATGTGTCTTCAGCAGTACCTCTGCACATGTACAAATGTGCACAATAAGAAGAGGATATGGAGAAAACCCTGCTTCTCCTAAGGGACACAACTTTTCCTCCCCCTTGCCTGTTCCCACATGCAGGTTGTGGATGGGGGAAAATTTCGCCGTTAGAGTCAATTGTTACCCTAGGTTGCAACCAGGTGGGATGTCCATGGGACTTAGGGAGGTGGGGTTATGAACAAGACAAACCATTTGTGGGCAGAATTTGACTTCATGTTTCAGTGTTGCTCAGTGTCAAGAATATAAAAAAAACTGGAAAAAGCTATTTTAGTGCAGTGAATTGGCTACTTAAAAAAAATGGGACTGGAAGGAGCAGTCAGGCTGGGAAGAAACAGAACTGGAAGGGATAAGGCAGAAGGAGTGAGGCCTGAGAGTTAACAGGCAGAAGAGATTGCACCTATTAGAGAACTCTCCCCTCCAGAGCCTGGAATGGAACATAACATTCCAGAGTCTCACTGTTTGTCATTAGATATCTGTGAAGCTCATTGGCAAAGAGCATCCCACTCCCATCTAGTGCTGGTTTACATATGACATGACCTACTACTGCTATCAGTTACTTGATTAATTCTCAAGTGGCACAGGTCTGTGTGGTGGCTCTAAACATTCCAGCCCCACTGGGGAACCGTAACATGTTCAGGCCAGTGCCCCTGCTTATCTGATCCTCTGCACTGAAAAACCACTCACAGACGTCAGCTTTGTGCTCCCACCAGTGCTCTTTTTTTGTTTTACAACTTATATCCCCCCCGCTATCTACTACTATACAGTCCAGCCGAACAGCCCCAGGGGCATCAGTGCTCCAGCCAGGGGTCAAGGGAAGCTCATCCTCCTGTTACATCTTCTCCCTTTGCTGGCTGTTTACCCCACGGGAACTTCCTGGAGCCTGGCAGCTGCTCCTCATTAACCCATCCTGTGCAGGGATTACTCAGCCTCTTCCCATTCCTTCTAATTAGGGCACCAGTACTATTTGAGTACCAGGATGTGGGCGGGCACAAGTTTGGCTGGGATGATTTAGTTGGGGCTGGTCCTGGTTTGAGAAGGGGGTTGGACTAAACGATCTCTTAAGATCCCTTCCACCCCAATTATGATTTTATTTTTCTATTCGTTAATGGGAACCGTGCTTTGAACACAGTGTTATATAATGCTAAGTATTCTTAAAAATCAAGTCGGAGAGGGTGTGGTTTCAAATTGGACACCCCAAAGTAATGGATATTTTTTACCTTAAACTGTGTCTCAGTTCCCTATCTGTAAAATGGGGGTAATACCACCCAACATCTTACAGAGGTGTTGTGAAAATTAAGGAATGTTTGTGAAGCACTCAGATTTATTATAGTGATAAGTGCCCCGGAAAAGCTCAAGAGGCAATGAACCCTGTCTTCATAGCATGGTTTGAATAGTGTGCAGTAAAATAGGCTTAGGACAACACATTGAACAATGAGGATAAAACAAAATATTGAATAGCTTTTATACTGTGCACTGAATAAGTCCAGGATCCTGGCGGGGAGAGAGGGGGAGATAGTATGTAATCATGTAACTAGAGACTATCATGCACTTGCACCAGGGGGCCTAATTAAGGCTGCACAGACAAACAATCTTAATTCTGGTATTTCTAACTTTTTAGTACTTGACTTTACAATCTTAATGTTTTTTAAAAAATTTAATTTTTTTTTTGCATTTATGCATTCACATTTGTATATGAGTGCAAACAACAATGAACATTAATACAAGATATTACAGCCAATAGGATCATGAGGGCAAGAGGGATCAAATTGAAACACAGGACACTGAGCAATGAAAATAAGAACACACTTCCTCCCCATGTAGCAGGTCAGACCATTTAGTAACCCAGTGGAGATCTGACTCTTAATTCAATAATACCTCTGCCAAGAAGCCAGCTCATTCCCTGACATCAGGATCTGGATGCTGGCCTCAGGGTTGCCCATATAACACCCACTGAAGTAAGTGGATGGAAGTTGGGTGCATATATATAAAAGTACATCCTGATATGGTACTGATCTACAAGACAAAACTTACAATTACCTTCATCTATGTAATTTGTGTACAAAGAAATGAAAATAATATCAAGAAAAAAGGTATAACACAAGGGTATTGTAAAGGACAGAACAAAAGCATTAGAGCCCAGTGCTATACTTACTTGTGTGTCCAAAAGCTAGAGAATTTACATTCCACACATGATGTTTCCATCTAATTCTGCATTTCCAGTACTAATTATATACAATTATTACATTAACTAACATTTACTAGAATTTACAGAGGAATTCTCTTGAGAAGAAGATTAAGCAGAAAAGTTATCGGGCCATACTTTAAATTAGATGAGAGGAAACATTTTTCACTCTATTTAAACATTAAACATAATTTTTTCTAGTTTCTTCTGTTTACTTAGAGGGTTTTGACATTGAAGACGAAGTTTTAAAAAACAACAACACTGTTCTCAGAGTACAGTGGATTTTTCAGAAACGTGGTTAAGTGACACCAAAATCAGCTGTCATTTGCCATAGTTCTGTTTGCAGGGTTCTTACTGGATAGCTCAAATTCTACAGTCCAACTCTACTGGTTTCCTAGTAAATTTATACCTACGTTCTACCCTCACCCTCCACCACCATTCTATGAGATTCAAGTGATAGAAGGAAAGATGGATCTGAACCAAATTGTCAGATATGAATATCCCCCCAAAAACACCCCACAACACCACCACCACCACCACACACAAAAATGTTTTACGGATGGTAAGCAGAGATCAATAGCCCAACCTGTAGATAGACCTCTATCTAAAGAAGATGTCATGAGCTTAAGGCACTGGACTGGCGGCCGGGATATTCAGCTAAATTTCTTGGCTCTGCCAGACTTCCTATGTTACTTTGGACAGGTAACTTAATATTTGTGTGTCTCCATTCCCCATCTGTAAAATAAGTATAATACCACTCCTCCCTCTCCTCCCCCCCATAGTTTGTATCTTGTCTATTTGAATTGTAAGAACTCTTCAGAGCAGAAGGGAAGAACTCTTCCCTTACTACTACTTTTTTATAGCAAGTAACATAATGGGGCCTCAATCTCATTTGGGGAATCTAGGCATTACTGTAATAAAACATTAGAAGTAGTCATAACCCAAATTATCAATTCAATTTCATGACTTAGCATTGTCTCTAATCAGTGGTATATTCTAAAACATACCTTTAGGACCAGTTCTCCTCCTGCAGAAACCAATTAATATCTAAGGAAATATCCAGGGGTGGGGAAGGAGGGAACAAAATAGTCTCTGGATTTGAATGTCTCCCCCAAAATTAGGGTGTGGAGAGAGGGTTTTTTTTTCAAAATCTTGATTTAAATTTTGCAGCTCAGACCCAGCTCTATTTATAGAGTGGTGTTTTTAATCAAGAAGAGTATTATAACTGGCACCAGGAACCCAAAGGAGCAGTCATTTTCAATCAGGGTATTGGCAATGTACTCTAATCGGGAGTTTATTGAGTGTTCAATCAACTCCTCTGTTAAAGCCACATGCAAAGCCACTTTTAGAAAGATATTGCACAACATTATTAATTTTGTCACTTTTTTTTTTTTTTTTTGGACTAAGGGAGGAAAAAGTATGGTATTCCAGCAAGCAGTAGTGTAAAGTGATAATTAAATTAAATGATTAATCTGGATCATGAATCACAAAGAATTAATCCCGAGTTTCATGTGGAGGGGAAGTTTCAAATCACACACGAATATTTCACTCCGAGTGCTCAGACTTGTAAATTCACAGTAAGCATTTAAATGGCTTAGCGACAGAGCTGCTCAGCCACAATATGCCTACTCAAACTCAAGTTTTTTATATATCTATATATATCTCTATATATATCTTTTCCCCCTGCTTAATTTGTTCTAAGAAATAATTAGTTCCAATTAGTCATCATGAGACTTATTACCATAGTTTGTTTCAGTAAAAGACTGAAAAAACAAGGATTGTACAGGAGTGAATTATTGGGTATTTTGTACCAGTTTGAACATAATGAATTTGAACATTCTGGATGTCACTGAAAGGCCTGAAGTTTGAGGCTGAGACACACAGGCTGAGGCCCAAATAATTGGCAACAACACATATCCTGAATCCCAGGCCCTGTACTACTTTTCTCTCTGGGAGATGTATCCTTCCACTCAGCCACCAAGCTGCTAAGAAGCCACCTCATGTTCACTTATGACAGTTCTAATGATGCATACAATAGTCTCTGCAATTCCAACATACTCCCTGCAAAGGGAAGATAGGAGGATCTGATCCTCACCCTGTCCTGTGAGGCCCATTTTTCACCCCCTAGTGCACAGAGGGAACTTGCTCTGTTCCACACCTTCTAACTTCATTTGTAGATTGTATACCTGCCAATACCCTCTAACAAAAAACAAAAATGGCAGCACATGCCAAATTTGCATAATGTTTCATATATTTGCATAAATTAGGTTCTAAAACAATGAAAGTTGTGCATTTCCACTTTAAAGTAATGCTGTTGCAAATCTCAGTCTGGGAAATAATTGCATGCATTTGCATGATGCAAAATGTTTGATCAGGGCTGTGCAATTTATGTAAATTAGATAAAACTATAATTAAGAAACAAACATTCTATTTACAACATTTTTCCTATTCTTGTTCATGGTGATGAGTCATTAGGGTGCTTGCTAGAATTGCTATGAGCTTTATTAGTCTGGATGCCAGTAGCAGGACATGGAAATGGAGAAAAATCAAGCCATTCTGTGCTGTTGTTCTTAGAGGAGCTAGTAATGACATCATGAGTGGATGCTGGAAAGTCAGGAATTCAAAGGGGGAAAAATATCCTCCCCCCCACGGCCTTTTTTTTCTTTCTGCAAAAATTTTGTACTCCATCCTCCAGAAAAAAAAAAAATCCCTGAAAAATCCCAAGGTGGTCTTGAGATTTTCTCACAGTAAACTTCAAGTGGAGCCAGTGGGAAATCCTGGGAGCCCTGAGGGCATTGTGTTGCAGGTAGCACAACTGGTGTGCTTACAAAGGAGTAAGTGCTTTACTAGAGATGACCTGAAAGTAACACAGAAAAGACAGAAAAACTTCTGGATGCAATGAGACAATGTAACAACTCCAGAAGTGCCACCACACTGCAGTTCATTCCTCTGGATGGGGTATGAGAGGCACAGAAGGGCTCCTCTGGATCCCTAAAGAGATGAATTAGGGAGCATGCTAGTTGGCTGATTCTTGGAGGTGTTGAGAGGAGAGAGGTTATCTATTTCCCCATAACCCTACCCTTCTTCCCCAGGAATATTGCAACATCTAAATAATGGCTTCCTAGAGGTTATTACAGGAGGAAGGGAGACCTGCTCAGTTCCTGTCCCAGCTTTGTGTAAACTTCAAAAGAATTTTGGTTTCATGATTAAACCTAAAACCACATGACTTGGGCTGGGTTTATGGGTTTATAATATATATTATAATAATAATAATTTTTCACAAGCCTAAAAGGAACATCTCTTTCAATGCCAGACCTATGCACCCAGGCCATGAATCGCTCTATTGTTGGAATTTCAATTTAGAAAGCTACCTCTGTTCCTCAGTGGGAAGCAGTCAAACTGCTCTGAGTGCTGAAACTGCAAATGGTGATCCATCTCAGCTGGTAGGCACAGTACTGTTTACTCTGCACCATAATGAGCCTCAGATCAATGACAGTGACATCTAGATTTCAATATTGGTGAGCCTGACCCTCAAGTTGATGCTTTGTTTCCACAGTTCTATGACAGTGGCATTGCTTACGACTATCACCAATCAATACTTCATTAGTAAACCCTTCAGCATATTCTGACTGGTTAGAAAGTCGAAAGTCGTAAAAGCTGTGGCTAAACATTTTCAAAAAGTAGTCTCTAATTTTGCATGTCTCTGGAGTCAATGGGAGCTGTGGATGTTCTGCACCTCTAAAAGTCAGGCCCAAGATATCTCATGTTTCTCAAGAAATACTACCCCGGCACCCAAAATTAGAGGCATTTTTTTGAAAATTTGTCTGCATATTTTTTGAAAACACATAAAACCCAAAGGAGTTGGAGATGAAAAGCACTTATTAGGTCATCTACTAGGTCTTCCTGCAATTGTTCCTTTTTGAATAGCAAAGCCTTTACTGAATAACTCTTTTTTTCTTTTCCATTTACAGGAGGATTTTTTTTTTTTTTTTAATTTTGAACAATGAATCCAATGAAGCCACAACAGCTGCTTCTTGTTCTTCCCATTCTCTGGCAGAGACATTTTTAAAATACACCATAATTAGTTTTGTGAGTTTCAGACTGGAAATTTTATATATTATTAGGGACAAATATATCTAACAAATATCTCCACAGTGTACAAGATGCTGAGACATTGTAACTCCCAACAAGGTATATACATGCTATCATCACTTATCCATAACTTACAGATACATGAATAATTCACAGCAAATAAATTGTCCAATGAATTTAACCTTTTGCAGATATGGATTTACATAAGTATGAATTACATTATTTGAATGAATGCAACATTTCTCCCACCCCACTTTAACTGCAAACAGTTTGCTGTGAATATTCAACACTAGATAATTTTTTTGCAGTATTCATCCATCTTTGTTCACAGTCCATACACAAAAAAAGTGCATTCATATAGTTCTCTTTTTTGGTAAAGAAACAGGAAGCCAAAATAATCAGAATATAGTTGAAAAGGAGTTGAGGTTTATTGTGGAAGATTCTTAATGATCTTTGAAAGAATTAAGCACAAATAGGATATTTTTCAACAGTCATTTATTCAGGTTCTCATAAAGAGACTCACCCCCTTAGAGAGAAATGTAATATCAATTTGGAACTTAAAATCAGGCAGAAAAATCCTCTCTTTCTAATTTAAAAGGAAGAACATCTCTCTCTCTCCATTTTCAGTTACCAGTGGATAAGTGTAAGAACTGGTCTGTCCCATTTTTAACAGAGGTGCAAACAGGAATTGAGGAAAAGAATAAATCTAGTCCAACATGCAAAGAGAGCAATACATCAGTTAATGGCAGGCACAAAGTGATTGACTTTTAACATGCTTTAAAACATAAAAGACACAGTACATGACACGGGAAAGAATGCATAAAATTTATCTCACTAATAATGAACACGATCACAAAATGTTCAACAGAAGCAGGGATCTGAGGCATATGCTCTACAGAGATACATAAATTTGGATAGAGAATAAATTTGGGTAGAGAACAATTCTATGTTACAAATAGAAAAAAAAATCCTGCTCAGAAGTTTATATGGATTTATTGTGTTGTGTAAAGTGGGACAAGAATATTGAGAGCACCAGGTGGATTTAAATCTTCTACTAAGAGGATGCACACACAGCGCTCTTGATCCATTTGCTATCATTTGCTATTTAATTTAGCCCCAAATGTCTAACAGATAGCAGTAGATCAGAAAGCAACACAAACAAAGACAGCAGTGGAAATGCTGAAACCAAATCATGAGCTCCAACAGCCTGACTTGCTTTGAAAAGCAAATTCCAGTTCTAAGGCCTAAAACAAACATATCAAGGCCCAAGACCACAGAGATCTGAACTCAGGGTCTGACAACTGAAATGTAAGAATAACTATTATTACACTAACATCTAGAAGCCCCAATGGCAATCAGGGCCCCATTGTGCTAGGTGCTATACAGACACAAAGCAAAACAGTCCCTGTACCAACGAGCTTACAATTTCAATAGACAAAAAGGGGGAGGAGAAGTGAGTTGACCAAAGTCAGCACAGCTGGGAACAGAACTTAATTCTTCTGAATCCAAGTCCAGGGCTGCTATCCACTGGCCCACTAGTGCACTCCGTTAAAGTATTGTGACATTAAAGATTCTGCATTGTTTACTTATGCTAAGTAGTACCACTGACATGAAAGATGTGAGTAATGGTGGAATAATCTGGCCTTAAATTAGGAAAATTCTAGCAACATTAATCACAATTGACTATTAAATTATTATTAATCAGAATAGAGAAAAAGAACAGCAACAAAAAGGGAAAGGAAAGTTCCAGAACTAATAGATTTTACTGATGACACAATACAATTCTATAAGGTGTTGTTCTATGTCTAGCTGGCAGCCGGTCACAAGTGGAGTGCCCCAGGGGTTGGTCCTGGGGCCGGTTTTGTTCAACATCTTCATTAATGAACTGGAAGATGGGGTAGATTGCATCCTCAGCAAGTTTGTGGATGACACTAAGCTGGGGGGAGTGATAGATACCCTGGAAGGTAGGGATAGGATACAGAAAGACCTAAACAAACTGGAGGATTGGGCCAAAAGAAATCTAATGAGGTTCAACAAAGAAAAGTGCAGATTCCTCCACTTAGGAAGGAAGAATCCCATGCACAGCTATAGACTGGGGACCGATGAGCTAGGCAGCAGTTCTGCAGAAAAGGACCTGGGGGTAACAATGGATAAAAAGCTGGATATGAGTCAGCAGTGTGCCCTGGTTGTCAAGAAGGCTAATAGCATATTGGACATAGCTGCATTAGGAGGGGCATTGCCAGCAGGACGCAGGAAGTGATTATTCCCCTCTATTCGGCATTGGTAAGGTCTCATTTAGAGTATTGTGTCCAGTTTTGGGCCCCGCACTACAAAAAGGATGTAGACAAGTTGGAGAGAGTCCAGCGGAGGGCAACAAAAATGATTAGAGGGTTGGAGCACAGGACTTATGAGGAGAGGCTAAGGAAACTGGGCTTGTTTAGTCTGCAAAAGAGAAGAATGAGGGGGGATTTGATAGCAGCCTTTAACTACCTGAAAGGGGATTCCAGGGAGGATGGGGCTAGGCTGTTCTCAGTGGTGGCAGATGACAGAACAAGGAGCAACGGTCTCAAGTAGCAGTGGGGGAGGTCTAGGTTGGACATTAGGAAAAAGTTTTTCACTAGGAGGCTGTTGAAGCACTGGAATGGGTTACCTAGGGAGGTGGTGTAATCTCCATCTTTAGAGGTTTTTAAGCTAAGGCTTGACAAAGCCCTGGCTGGGATGATTTAGCTGAGGTTAGTCCTGCTTTGAACAGGGGGTTGGACTAGATGACCTCCTGAGGTCCCTTCCATCTCTATGATTCTATGAACTGTCTGGACCTCCCTGATAGTTCGCGTGTAGGAACAAGTTCAATACTTTGAAGAATGCATCATAGGGGAGGTGGTGATTCAGTTCTACCTATTCCCTGACCCTTCCACTTTCTGGAGAGTTGCTTTCAGTGCAACCACTGTGCTCCTTTGAGCAGTAGAATTGCAATTCTGGCGCAGCCCATTTAAAGGCCCTCCAGGGGATGAAACTGTTTATCTTATCATCCACCTCTGGTGGCTGCCTCAGGGCTACCCACTCACAATCTAGTTTTAGGAGCACAGTTGAATTCCCTGAAATGGCTGGGCTTGATGATGAATTCTGGAATGGAAATGGCAATTTTCTTGCTACAGGAAAATAGCAATATATAGTACACTCTTCCTAACTGCCTCTTGGCTTCAGATAACACACTTTATACATAAATTGAAAAGAACTATTTGATTTTTTTTTAAATATTGTCATAAATTTGCATCATGCACTTTGCCAGTCAAGCTTCACCATATAATTTTTCAAATTATTGAAAATGGAATATAAATATATTTAGGATCAAAGCATAATAATATGCTTGAGAACAGAATATTTGCTTAATGCTGGTTATTTGAAGTATCCTAATACAAACTGATATTGAAGACAAGTCATTGCTGGCATATTCTTAACTAAAATGCTATTCATTGTTTGGCAATATGTTGTATTCTTCCACTGTCATTACAGGACCATTTTAGGGAGCCAAGATTTTTTAGTGCTGTATGGAATACTGTTATTAGTATTATGATTACAAATGGAGCTTGCTGGACACAGGAAGACAAGCTATGCCAGCCTCAAATCAGAATACTGTAATGGTAATCTTTATACAGAGATAAAATTAAAGCAACTGCCATTTTGAAGCTGTTTAGCTCATTCAAAGATAATCCCCAGCCCATCATCTCAAACCTTCTTTACTGAAGATAATATCATAGTCCCAGGCCCCAGTTCAGCAATGTACACAAGTGTTTCATTAGCCGAGAGTGAAGCTGAATGAAGATTAAATTCAACTAGAGGAATTTTATTAAATCCTGTCTGCTGCTCTGTAGACGTGCCTGAGTTGTCCCCAGTCTAACCCCACTTAACCCCCCTTTGCCTTGGTGTCTGTCCACAGCACTCCCTCCAGAGAACACGTAGGACCCCTGACTCCAGTTCCACTGATCATGATACAGTAAGCACACACTCTAAGCAGATGCTGAAAGCCCATTGTATCCAATGTGATTTAAGTCTCTATTTTGAAGTTAATTGTGTACATATGTAATTTGCTGATTCAGGCCCCCAATGAACAACATATTTGAAGTGTAATATATATACTAAGACTATAAAGTCCATAGAACACTAAGCAAAAGATTGTGCTTTTTTCTTTTTGGTGTCTCTGTTTCTTGTAATAGTTGCTGTCCACCAGGGAATGGCATTTATACTTGCCGGCAGCAATGACCAATTCAGCTCAGTGAAGCAGTTCGGAGATAGTTGCTTAACTCTTTCCCCTTCCCTCTCCCCCCGCCCTCATTCACTTGGAAGAGAATTCACCTTACTTCACAGATTGAAACTGAGCTGCTAATACTAAGATTAGGATTTCTGAATGGGCTTGTAACAATTTCCTGAGTGCAGTCAGATCTACTCCCCATCCGTTTTTGAACAAGCCTGTGCAGTCTTTGATGCATGAATGCTCTTGTAAATAAATTATAAACTAAATAAATGATAAGACTGCCTATCACATAAAGCCAGTGTCTATTTTTTCTCTTTTCTGTCTGTGACCTAGTTTTTCCCTCCATTTCATAAGCACGTTCTACTGTAATTCCTCTCCCCGGCCCACACACCATGGTAATATTTTATCCCACAAACAGCCTCTACATTTAAAAAAAATCCTATCTCTCTAGTGAAATGTATATATAACATCTAATTTTCCATGATGCCATTGAACTCTCATGAAAGTTCATTGCTACTCCACCACCGTAATTCTCAGCACACTAACGAGAAATTAGAGTGGCAATGCTGTTTATGACAGGGCACAAGTGTTAAACATTTGGCATACATTTAAATACCTAGTTAAACTGGGGCCATAGAACCCAGTGTGTAATTTTAATGATTGATATTCCAATTCTGTGCAAAAGTTACAATTTAAATTAAATAATAAAAAGGGCGACAGTTTCCACTGGCAAACTGTAGCTATACAAAGTGCTAGACTAAAACTGACAAGTAAAGGTCAATAGGTCTCCCTTTATTTATATTAATGTAACACCAGTGAAATTATTCCTGATTTACATGGATGTAAGAGAAAGCAATGAAACATGGGCCTTATTCTCTCCACACTTACAATAGTATAGATCAGCAATAATGTCATTGGATTTACAATAGTGTAAATTATTACATATGGTAGATTATAGAAGTCCAGTCTAGCCCCTTCTATGTCAAGGAATAATTATTTATATTTATGCCATATACAACATATATCACTGCATCCATGCCTTGTACTAAACAGGGATCAAAGTTTTACAATTTACAAATTGGATTTAAACTTCATTTTGAAGTCAGATTTACCCCACAGGTGCAAGTTTTCCCTTTTAGAACTCTGTATCAATACAGATGATGTATATAGGCATGTTTTCCCAGGTCACAAGGGGTAGGTGGAGTGGGGGCTTCCAGATCTGAAATCACTAGGAGGTGATCAATGCAAAATTCCAAGACTCCCCTTTGAAGTTTGATCTTCCACGGAATAGGAGGAGGAAGTGGTTTCACCTGTTCTTAGGGGCTGGGGGACAAAGCAAGACTTTTAGTATAAAAGATTAATTGAAAGCAGACTCAGGGTATTACTTTTAATTCAGCAAATGGACAGGATCTCTGGTTCCAGTGGGCCCCCAGACCCTTACTTTGGCCTATCCAGCTTCCCATATGGAAGATGGGCGATTCCTGGTATGTTTGTTGTGTATTTAGATTGTTTTTTTCTTTTATGTTTTCTCCATATGCTTTTGTCTTTGAATAAATGTGCTTTCTTAAAAAGACCTGGGTGATTACCAGTAAAAACACCATAAGTGTCCTTGGAGAGAGACTGAAGAGCAGGGGACTGGGCATTTGTCAGATCTTCTTTGGATTGCCATACTACATAGTAGAGGACTGCAGCTTAAAAAACTCAGTCTGGAGAGAGAAGGGATGCTGGTTCCTGCCCATATGGAATCAAAGCCTATAGGCCTCAGAACACATTGGTGTGAGGGGACCATCAAAGGTGCAGTTACCCTAAAACTCTGACAATGGCAATATATTATGAAACACAGTATTTCTTCACAGAATAAGATAAGGATGCCTATAAAACCAACAACAAAACAATACAAAAATAAAACCCTCTCAACTATTTTTTGTTCTTAGGCGAGCATTACAGAACCTACACAGACCTGTGAGAATAAACCTATTCAGGCTTATGCCTCGTCAATACACTTTTCTTCATATTGTGCTTAATTAACATTTATTACAGTTTCTAACACGAACCAGAAAGAACATGGCTAGACTTTCAGATCACAGGGTAATTTGCTAGGGCTGGAAATTCTTTTTTTAAATGGTAAATGGAGCAAAATTTGAACTGAAAGACATTGAAATCCAATAAGCATAGAACCCCAAATTACTTTTTTGTCACTTTAGAGAATAACTGCACTTTAAATGAATCCTAATAGACATGCAATTGCTACTTTTTACACATGCAGTATAGGAGCATCTCTGATTATTTGGATATGGCTGTGTCACAGGGAAGACCCTAGCTGCTGGTTATCTCTGGCAACAGGCAGTGCTCCACCCCTACTGACAACCCTCTGCCCATAGCGATGAAGAACCGTTACGCTGCCTTGGCAACGAACAATGAGGAATCACTCCCAAAGGTGGAGGAGGAGGAGGAGAAGCTCTGAATCTCCAAGGCTGGGAGGATCACAATCACCTCTCCCAGGAAGAAATATAGTGTAGTGGTGATAGGTGACTTTCTTCTGAAGGGGATGGAGGCCCCCATCTGTCGGTTTGATATTGCATCCCAGGTGGTATGCTGCCTGCCAGGGGCCTATATCAGAGACATTACACAGGGATTCACAAGGATCATCTGGCCCCGACTCCTATCCCATGCTACTCATCCATTTATGCACTAAATTATACTGTGAGGTATGACCCTGAGCAAATCAGAAGTGACTACAGGGCTCTGGGAGTAAGGGTGAAGGAGCTGGGGGGAATGGGTGGCCTTCCCTTTGATCCTTCCAGTCAAGGGCAGGGGTCAGGGAGAGACATATGCATCCTGGAGGTGAATGCTTGGCTGCAAAGATGGTGTCGCTGGAAGGACTTTGGCTTCCTTGCCCAAAGGATGCTGTTCTAGGATGGACTGCTATGCAGAAATGGGGTACACCTGTCAAAGAAGGGGAAAAGCATCTTTGAATACAGACTGGCTAACCTAGTGAAGAGGGCTTTAAACTAGGTTTGGTGGAGGCCCACAAGTCAGTCAAAAATATGGAGACCTGGGAAAAAGGTAAGAATCTTGGAGGAGTATGGGCCACTATAGCAGGGATAAGGGAGAGACAAGAGTGAGCAAGGGGGGGAACCAAATCAGTATCTTAGATGGCTGTACACTTACATGCATATGGGGAATAAGCAGGAGGACTAGAAGTGCTAGTTAATGAATGTAACGACATAGTTGGTAGACATGAATAAGCATGACTGGAATATTGGTATGGACGGGTACAGCTTGCTCAGGAAAGACAGGCAAGGAGAAAAGGGTGATGCCTTATATATAAAAATGTATACATTTGGACGGCGGTTGAGATGAAAACAGGAGACAGACTTGTCGAAAGTCTCTGGCTAAGGATAAAAGGGGGAAAAAAAGAGTGATGTCATGGTACGGGTCTACTACAGACCACCTAACCAGGAGAAAGAGCTGGATGAGGCTTTTTTTAAACAACTAACAAAATCATCCAAAGCACATCATCGGTTGATGATGTCAAGGGGCTGTGGAGCCTACCCCAGCCAAGTACCCTGAAGAGACAGAGTGACCATGAGAGCCAGGTACTCCAGGGAAAGGGGGTAAGGAAGGAGCCCAGGGAAGCCAGATGATGGTCCAGCTGTGTTGTGGCCTGCAGCTGAGCCAGCGAGTTTCAGCTGGAGCCCCACTGACTCAGTGATGGGACACCCTGCTACTGCTAGGGCCCTGGGCTGGGATGCAGTGGAGTTGGGTTGGCCTGCGTCTCCCTCCCCCATTTCCATCCCAACCCTGGGGTGATTGTCCCTCTGCTGGTGCAGCTGCCTAGGCCTTAGACTGGTTGCTTGCCCTGCCTAGGGCTATAGACTGCTTTGCTTGCCCCAGGGCATATAGACTGTTTGCTATCCTGGACTCGGGCTAGAGATGGCTGGGCCTGCCCACCCTGCCTGAGCACCAGGCCTATAGACTGTTGGCTCACCCAGATTTGGGCTAGATACTGTCTTGTCTTCCCTGCCCTGACTGAGGGCTGCGACTATAGGCTGCTTGCTCGCCCTGCCCTGCTTGAGGGCTGGGGCCACAGCCTCTAAAGAGCTAATCTCCAGTATAAAGTTTTGTCTACACAGGTGTGACTGCAAGGCAGAGTGATCTCCATCTAAGCAAGACAGGGAGGGATAGGCCACATCTTCCACATGCACACATACACAATGGGAAATGACTACCTAGAAAGAAGTACTGTGGAAAGGGATCTGGGGGTCATAGTCAATCACAAGCTAGCTATGAGTCAACAGTGTAACGCTGTTGCAAAAAAAAAAAAAAAAAAAACCATACATCATTCTGGGATGTATTAGTAGGAATCTTGTAAGTAATTCTTCTGCTGTACTCGGCACTAATTAGGCCTCAACTGGAGAATTGTGTCCAGTTCTGGGTGCCACCTTTCTGAAAAGACGTGGACAAATTTGAGACAGTCCAGAGAAGAGCAACAAAAGAGATTAAATGTCTAGAAAATATGACCTATGAGGGAAGATTGAAAATAAATGGGTTTTAGTCTGGAGAAGAGAAGACTAAAAGAAGACAACAGTTTTCAAATACATAAAAGTTACACAGAGGAAAAATTTTTGTTCTTAACATCTGAGGATAGGATAAGAAGCAATAATAAATTGCCTAGGAAGGTTGTGGAATCTCCATCAATGGAGATTTTTAAGAGCAGGTTAGACAAACACCTGTCAGGAATAGATAACTTAGTCCTGCAATAAATGCAGAGGATTGGAGTAGAGCCGTTCCAATCTTATGATTCTATTTAGCCTTATGTGTATTCTTTCCACAGTGTGATATAGATCACATACAGGGTTTCCTCTTGGAAATTTGTCATGTTTCAAGGAAGAACAGGATTTCTTTGCAGACATTTTGTGCTTGCAGAAGCAATTTTTTTAACTGCTGCTTTATGGTGTTTATTTGACCCCATTTCTAACAGCTCCTTCTCCATAGTTTCTATGAGATAATGAAAGCACTCCAATCAGTGAGTTCACACAATCCCCACTGTATGCCTGTATGACATGCCTTAGAAACCAAACAAAGGTGACACGGGTTAATTTAAATCCTGTGTAACACTGCAGCACTCTGAGCCATTCTTGCTAATAGCTCCTCACAGTAGGAAGTGGCAGTACTGCACAATATAATGATGAGTTATTGTGACACAATCGAAACAAACTGGTGTCACCACTATGTTTCACAGTCAGTCTTTGAAACTACAGATAAGCAGACAAGGGTTTTGCTGTAGGATATGTGACGCAAGACAGTGGATCCTTTTCTCTAAGGCCTTTTCCCACCACCATCTTGCCCCAGGGAACTTTATTATAATCAGAGATTCACAACAACTGCAATTGCTATAGGCACTTTGCAATGCACTGGAACATGTTGGGAATTTCATTATTCCTCACTGTAAAAGTTAGGTATTATTATTAGGCTGCTCTGACTGAGGACAACACCTCTGAGTGAGGTACTATAACAGGGGCACATTAAAATAACTTCTTGTTGCTAGGCTTAAGAACTTGAGACAAAAGGAAACTACCCAACATACTCTGGGATGAGTTATTTGTTGATGACTTTATGCATGGGAATTCTGTTTGTGGCATTTTCCCAAGTTAATACTGGGTTACTTTTCCTCTTTTTATTAAGTCTCTTTTCTACAATCAATATTTGTGCTTGCGAGAGGGGAAGTATTGCCTGTAGAGGCACCCAAGGGGTAGCGTGTGTAATTGTCCAAGGTTACTGGGTGGGGGTCTCAAGCTGGTTTTGTTTTTATATTGTTGAAAGAAACTCCTAGATATTGAACCTGGCCCTTGTTGCTGCTGCCTCCAACTGGCAGAAGGGTTACACTTATTTTCAGGCATACAATAAAGAAGGGTACTATTAAAATAATCATAAATGTGAACATTAAAGATGCACTGCATTTTAAATACCTACTTGTCTACCATTGCCTTACATACCTGACTAAACTGCTCATTCACCTTCCTAATTACAAATCTTGCTCGGACCCTAAGGATTAGCGGCTATGCTAGCACTTGCGGTTTTACACAACTTTTTTTTTTTTTTTTTTAAGATGAAAGGGAGATATGTCAATGTTTTCACAGCTCTTTGATGATCTGCCATGAAATATGCTGGAAATCTAACACATCTGCCTGAAAATTCCTCTTTCCAGTGATTCACGACTTCTTAAGCAATTGAAAAATGTGCTTTCCAGTGGAGAGGAGACATTCCACTCCACAGACCAATGTTTTAGGAGGAAACATGACAACCTTCTGGATAGGTTGTTATTGAACCCTATGTAAGATGAGCAGAAGCACTTACTTGCCAAGTTTACAGACAGTGTGACTGTCTGGCACTAAGAGTAGCAAGAAGCACTGTTAGCATCGGTTTACTTGTAATAATGAATGATAGATAGGAAAAACAAGGTTTAAAGGACCATAAACATGACATGTAGTACCAGATTTGGCTCCCACTCCTCACTGTGTTTTTTGTTCTCTGTGGTACTTCTACACTTCAGAATATATTTTTTCCATAATCTGATAATTTGTTGCCTACATAGTCCACACTTTGACATGGGAAATTCTATATATGTGTATGAAAAGAGAGAGAGATCAAAGCCAGTTGAACAATAATTAAGTAAAACTAAAATAACTTTACTCATATATAGGACTTTTCAAACTAGAAGTTGAAAATATTTACAGCTAAGGAAACTGATGCATGAAATTGTCATTTGCCCCAACATCACACTGTGAGCCATTGATAGAGTTGGGAATCAAACCCTTGCCAGCTGCTCTAGCAAGAACATTTCCTCAGTGAGTTGGTCTCTCTCTCTCTCTCTCACCAACATCCCTATACTTTGTCTACTCCATTTTCCTTGTTACCTACATTTTTATACACTACATTGTGTGTGTGTGCGTGTGTTTGTTTTCGTTCGTTCCCCTCTCTTAGGCTTCTGCAGCCAGCTCTTTTCAACTTTAATGGAATAACCTTGGAAATGTCATACCCACTCAAATAAATTACCAGTATTCATCTGCATTGAAAAGTTCCTACATCACCTCAGTGACCACTGTGTTCCCACAATAAAAAACAGCTACATTTCCCAGGAATAGTTTTATACATGGTGACAGAAGTTTTAAACACAATTATTTACAGAATTGGATATTTCAGATCAGCTCTCCTATGATGTGTTTACAAAATACATTTCAGACTGACAAAACTTTCAAGCTCCATTCCAAAGTTGAACAGCACTGCAATATAAGACTTTCCTGTCTAATGTGTTGGTCACAGTTCCCATTTTCAAAACTTTTTTTATTAACTAAAAATGGAGGTCTTTTTATATAGCTTTTAAAAATTTTTAAATTTGACAAAGCATTATAGAAAAACAGGTGACACACTGTCTTAATCTAGCAAGAGAAAGCTACTGAAAACATTATTCCCTTCTGTGTTTCTTTGACTTTACAGGCCATTTAAAAAAAAAAAAAAGTTGAACAGAATTATAGCAAATCTTACATTGATAGAGGTTTTCCCCAGATTTGAGAAGCCTGGTTCTTCTCAAGATATTAATGCATGAAAATAAATGGAAGAGGCAAGTCATCCTAAAGAGATTACCACTAGTTTGTAATGACAGCTTTACTGCATGATCTGGTTTTGAAGAGCAGCTTAGCTGAGGACCAAAAAGCTGTGATGGTTTTCAATTTATTTGCAGTGCAGCTGGAATATGAAATGCAGACTTCCTTATGCTTTTATACTAATGTAAGATATATCTGCCCAGGAAAAGATTCTGTCTTGCCCTTCCATAATGAAAAGGCACTTGGAGACAGGTTGCACAGACTTAACGAAACTACAGTAACAATGTTCCAAATTATATAGAATAAAACCATTATTCCCTTTTCAGACCTAAAGATACTATATCTCTTTCAGGGGGCAGTAACTCCTGGAATAACTTTGTACATGGTGACCACCACTAAGCAGGTAATGAGCTCCCATTTTCATAAGTTTTGACTTCTTCCCAAAGGTACATTTGCTGGTTCAAAGCATCATAGCACAGCAGTTTTCAGTGCATGCTGTTAGAATGGCATATTGACTTCAAATCATCTCAAACCTCTCAGGCCAACTCAGTCTTATGAATCTTACAGATGCAAAAGGAACTAATTAATTATGAATTATTTTCTCAGTCCTATTTGGCAAATTTTACCTCTCTTTTTCTCCATGATTGGTCATTGCACTGATTGCAATTTTTTCACATGTATTTGTTATACATAATAATTCTTGGTTTGCACTTCTTCATGAGCACCTCATTGTAAACTATTAGTATTTAGGACCCAATCCTGAAAACACTTACACACATGCTTGACTTTAAATTTAATGATATGAGTAGTCCTATTTAAGTCAACAGGACTACAGACGTACTTGAATTTAAATATGCACGTAAGCATTTGTGAGATCAGAGTTTTCATCTGAACACTGGCCTGTTTATGCTGCATGACTGGATGAGTAGCTTTCAGAACCTGGTTTTTGGTGAAAATACATAAATTTGTACCTAAAATTTACTGTGAATAGTCCCTTAAGTCTTTCTAATCAAACATTTCTACATTCATTTGCTATAATATTAATAGAAAATATACAGACTTAAAACAAATTTGTTTCAAAATGTACACATCTTCAGATAAAGTGTTTTGTAGTATTCACCCAGCTTTATTGCCAGCCTACAGTTAGTCAATTCTGATACATTAGAAACCTTTTTAAAGAAGTTCAGCATGTTACATTTGGGCCACATTTTCTAAACAAGGCATGTTTTTCAGTAATTGTTCTTTCATTGGTAATTTTATTGACATTTCTAATACAAAAGCACCTCAAAAAAGTAAATTGAATCATTGCATGAAGACAACAGAATACGCATGGTTTCACTTCCATACCAACCTTTTCCAAAGTTCTATTGTCAACTTTGTGTAATTACCATTTCGCAGTGATCCATCACAGCTCTGGCATACCAGTATAACACATAGGGTTGAACTGTTCAGGGTGTACAGAATTCAAATTTCCTTTAGGAAAGGAAGAGATGACTTTGTGAAGTCTTTTCATGCTGATCTCCACTGACATATTCAGGGATGGCCTATTTACTCAATAATTTTATCTACCAAAAAGAAAAAACTAAGTGTTTAATTTAAATCAAAATTATTGAGGTTACATATTATGACCCTGATCCTGCAAAAGGAATCATGCAGAAAAACCTCTGTGACCACACAGAGCCCCACTAAAGTCAATAGGTTTTTTTGAGAAAGCCTGCACTGTTGTTGCTCATAGAGCATATAGAACACCAGCCACCAGTGTTCTTACTCAGCTCCTTTCACAAAACATCCAATATATATGGAAAAAGTTGTAGTCACTGGTAAAATTAACAACACAAGTCATTATCCCTCTCTTCCTTCCCCCTTCGGCCCTAGAGACTGTGTGTGTTGCCTAGCCTCTGCCAACCCAAAGATCTTAAGAACAAGCTCTGAATTCAAATTTTCTGTTTTTTTGCATTGTATTGCTAGTTGTCTACCAGGCTGGCTACCTAGAGTCTGTATTAAGGGGTTCCCCAACACTGTATACTACACACAGCATTGTTGATAGGGGATATTTATGGGCTTCTAAGTTAAACCCTGAATCCAGGCTCCATATGCCAAATATAACCCTGCACCAGCTGGTTGTAAAGCTGTTTCTTTCTCTGAGGGAGCCTGTTTAAAATATTCACAACTTGAAAGGAGGTCTTGAAAATTATTACTTTTATATACGGAAAGAAAAAATAATTGTTTCAAAGAAAAAAACCGGTAGCTTTAAGAATATTTTCCACAGGATTAATTCAAGTGATATTTCTTTACTTCATAATTATATACGTTGCTTCTTGTAGAAATAGCCCATTCTTCTCAATATCCAAAACTAACCTCTATGCAGAATCTGATTATTTTACTAGAAGTGAGGGAAGAGGGAAAATCCAGGTCAGCGTTATTGATGGATGAACCTCAAAAGGTTTGAAACTTGAATGCGGTTCAGATAGCACTCAGAAATGCAGATACCAGAAAATTGTCCAGCCTTACTAAGCCCTGGTCCATGCATTTCACTGAAATATCAGGATGTTCATCTGGGAAATTAATTAGAAACCTCAAGAAATCAAAGATTTACAAGATTACCAGTACACACTGGTTTGATCCAGGCCAGGAATAATGCAAGAGCCACCTATCTCACATTATTTGGGGACTGTTTCTAATCCTGGACAAAACCAGGAAGTGTGGAGTTGTCCAGAACTGACCTTCTTGGCTTTGCTCATAAGAACAATTTCTGAGTAACATAAAAATTTGAGTTATATGGAAAATATTTTATCTCAGGATATTTAATGAAAAACAATCCTCTTGCAGGTTTGAGAATAAATAAACTTTTTATAATACATTTTTGGTGCAAAATAATTGTTTCCCTTCCCAGTGGCTCCTTATTTCCTTGAAACATATAGATAAAAACATTTTTTTTCCCAAGAAAATAAGGAATCATGAAGGAGGAAGTTATTTTGCACCAAAAATATTATATTGATGCAAAACCGTGAATTTCCACAAGTGACTTGTACATGATTGTCAAATTACAAGTGTCTCCCTGGATCATGTTTTGAATACTTTCAAACAATTTTACTCATCTGAATACTACCAAAGGGAAAATAAATAAATTAAATAGAAAGGCTTCTCACAGGGCTACACTCTAAGAACAAAACTTCTATCTAACACACAATACACACAGTTCGCTGCAACTGGCAGTGGACCTCAATAGCCTTGGCACCTTGACTTTAAAATACTTTAACATCCATATGATAAATTAGAAAGAACAGGCCCACTAAATATTTATACATGTATGATAAATTACTGTAAATCACACTGGGCCCTTAAAACTTAATCAGATTCAGAGCACTGAACTGAACCCTAATTACTGATATTAAGAGGTCCCAGCTCAGCTGGCTGCACACAAACCAGTAATCTTAATAACTATTGATATTTATATATTGTAGCCCCTTGCATGCAAAAAGTCCTGAGCATGCTGTAAATTTCATGAACTGTATATAGGGATCACATTACCTACCACTAAATTTAAGCCCTCTTTGGTTTGGAAAATGGCAGTCTTTAAAATATAATGACAATACTACATAAGCGTTCCAACGTGAAAGCAAAGGATACTGAATCTAACTCAAACTACAGAGGGAATTTTAGGCAGTTAGAAGGTAATTTGGCCTGGACACAGAAATTGCATGTCTCCTGAAAGATTCCAAAACACTATTGTGGATAATGGAGATTAATGGAAATTACCTTGTTTTATCATTTTCTCATTCCCTCTCATGTGTTACTACTATCCTTCTTCTCCTCCATTATTTGCACTGCAGTAGCACGTAGAGGCAAGGTCGCTCATTGTGCTAGACACTATACAAACATATAACAATAGGACAGTAACCATCCATAAAAGCTTGAAGCCTAAGTTAAACAGTGAGTCACTGTGATAAGCAGTGATCACCATCTACCTCACTGCTGTTTAACATTTTGAAAAAATACATATACCCTACCTACCATGTTTTCAATGCTGGCCTTCTTTTTGCAGACATGTTGTTGCACTCCAAATTAATTATTGAACAAATCCTATTATTTGCATCTCTGATTACACTCCACTGTTAGAGTTTGCCCTGATATAAGTTGAAAGTATAAAACTGAGTGTAATTAATTGAAGGGACAAAGTTAAGTTAGGGCAAAGCCCTCTTAAAATTCAGGCCCTACTTATTTACTAAAAATATGATTCACTGTGCTAAATGAGAACCAAAGAGCATGACAAGGGCCATTCAGTCAGACCTTAGTCTTCAGTACTAGGCATTATACCATTTTAGACTTGTATAGGATTGCTTTTTTAAGAGCCTGTAAGTAAAAGACATCCTGAGATTTAGCCAAAGAAAACTATTTTGTGTGGGGGAAAAAACAAACGAACCACAAGATTCTCTTCTACTGAGATACTTCACATGGATTTCTTACAAACATAAAAAAGGAAATAAAATCCCAAAGACTTTGCTGCCTACACAACTTGCAAGTCCCTAGGAGGCTGCAGTTCAACTGCTCTAAATATCTCATTGGGATTCATAAACCCTAGCATGTTACAGTCCCAATACTCTTTTCCTCCTCCTCAGAGGTTTTTTCAAGAGCAACAAGCACTTATGTTTTATCAAAAACAAAACCCCACAAACCAAAAGAGAACCCCCACACTCAGGCTTTATATGGGCTGCCGTTTAATACAACATGGCTAAGCCCACAGGACCCGAACACCCTTACAAATACTTAAAACCATTTTTAAATATCTATAGCTCCATCACAGAAAGCTAAACACCTAACAGTCTTCTCCAACAAGGAATACACAATCTCCATGTAACCACACACCGTTTTGTATAAAAAGGAACATGACTATAAGAGAGAAAATTCTCTGACTTGCAAACAATGGTGCTCTTTGTTATAGAGCAATTCATCTAAAAAAAAAAATACTATTGATTCTGCCTCACCAAGCAGACTGAAAAGATTCAAAAGAGCCCACTAGAAATGATATAAGAAAGGAGTTTACATTACCATGATCTGGTGGCTATGCCAAATACTTTGGATTTCCAAGATATTGCAGGAATCAGGACTGACTTTGTAATATCTGATAGACTGCTGCAATAATTAGCTTTAGCTCTCTTTCTTTTGCTTCTATTTCATTTTCCCCTTCTTTTATTTGTCTTGAAGAAGCTTTCAAAGAACACAATGGGGAAAATCAGAAAAAGGCCAGAGAAGAGAAAACCCATTAAAAAAAAAAATCAGGAAAGAGGCAGGATTTTTATAAAAGCACAATTAGGAATAGGTTTTGGAACTGGATCCACCTGGACATGTCCCTGCACCCTCTAGAAGATCCATTGAATCAGCAATATACCCTCATGTAATCAGTTGCAGGATCAGAACCTTGATACTCCTGGGGGAAGAACTGCTAAGGTTCAAGGTTAAATGTTAATTTTTTGACACTGCACTAGTACAATATGACTTGTTGAATTACCAGTTAAGGTCCTTCTATACATATATTATATAGATTTAAAATACAAAAGATAATTGCAGGATAAGGAGAAATTACCTGAAATTTGAGACCTTTCACATCAGTGTAAACTCAAGACTAGTCTCATTTATCCATGAAAATGTTTTGTAACTTTGGAGGGCAATGGAGTTCGTGATGTGACTATTTCTAACCACAATCTTGCTTTGAAGCTTGAAATATTAATTTTCACATTTTTAAAATTTTAAAATAGCTTCTTTTTTTCTTTCTTTCTCTTTTTTTAACCAAATTTTACAGGACAGAAAATTTTGAAGATGTGAGAAATACATATTTTGGTGCACAATGTTGTAGACTCATTTTCACCAATTTTGCACACCACTAACAACAATAATAATACTTATACAGATAAATTGGGATGTAAGCAGGGACTCCGAAATTCTGCAGCCAACAGCACTTTCTCTCTGTAGGTAAAGCCCAAATGAGGGTGGAGGGGGGATGAGTACAACAGAGGACCTTGCAAGCAGAAGAGGCTTCACTGCTGAACAAGGACCACACATTTTATAAATAACTTTTGCCACACAAATTTGCCCCTAAAATAGTCACAATTATAGCACAGGATTCTAGGGGCACAGATTATAAACAATGCTGTTGAAGAAAAGCCATCCCTGCCCTGTGATAAAGCAAACAAAATCAAAGTACAACTAACTATATCCTTGGTTTACCTCATTTTACAAGGTAACGAAAGCTGCACAGCCAAAACATCCATTTTAATCATGGCTTCCGTTTTTACAAAATTAAAAGGAGTTTCCATACCCATGATCCTATTAAATTTAGACCTCAAGAGATGTAAAAGTCTCTTTATTCTTACTTCCTTGAGTGCATGATTTCAGCAAACTGCAAATCTCTACTCTACATCTACCTGATAAGATGGTTTTGATTTTCCCAATGAGAATTATATAAACAGAGACCAAATTATATCAGAAACTAGGGCTTGCAACATATTTGCGAGCCAATAACTTTATTGAGCCATTCTCGCATTTGTATGCTGAAAGTTGCTTCTGAAAAAAAACCTGTTTGCTTTGGAGTAACTCTGTTTTATTGGTATATTAAAAATGTTGCGGTGCAGGCTAATGTGTAGAATTTAGACTGCCACTTTAAATCAATGGTGATCTACAGTATTATGTGAGGTCAAACACTGTTCAGACTTCCCCTTTGCAACAAATCATAATGCCACATTAAGTACTTATAGGGTGTTTTTAACCAAAGAAAACCACTTGGGAAATGGGAAGATTTGTTGAAGACAGCAGAAGGAGCACTATGCAGGCAAATAGTCAAACACATTACATCAGAGGACAGATCTAATGCAGCAGGAGACTGAAAACTGGAAAGATAAATTGCACCAGGTGGTACTTGGGTGCTATAATAATGTTTTGTTTCTTCTGGAATACTTTCTTATTTTAAAAGAAGTGAGGAAAAAATCAGTCTCTCTCTCTGTCTCTCTCAGGGGACTCTTGCTAACCTGCACTAGTAAAAATATCTAGCATATTTCCTCTAGTAATCAGCAGGAAGAGGTACCTGTCATTCTTGAAACTGAGGGTTGTGGAAATAAGCTCTCTTGTTTTGGTGCATTCAGAGATTCAGGCAGCTCATAAACCAGTTCTAAACTTTAAGGTTACACTGGAAGTGAATTAAGAATTCAGACAGGGTAGGTCAACCTTTTTTATTATGAAAAGTTCCAGAGGTGTAGCCGTGTTAGTCTGAATACAGCAAAAAAAATGAGAGTCCTGTAGCACCTTAAAGACTAACACATTGCATCTGAAGAAGTGGGTTGCAGCCCACAAAAGCGTATGCCTGCAGAAATTTATTAGTCTTTAAGGTGCTACAGGACTCTCATTTTTTTTCCTGTTTTTATTATGTGGTTTCTTAGTCAAAGGGCCTTAACTAACTGGGTCACCTTAGAAGGGATGAGTTTGCCATTTGGTCTATACAGAAAGATGAGAGAAAGTGGTTATTTTGGAAGATCAGGGCCTTCAATAGTGCACATTTCAGGGCAGAGTCTCTCTCTTGCTATCTGCACATACAGTGCCTAGCACAATGGGTCCCCATTCTGCATGTTCTCAGCCTCCAGTGGAGAGCTTGCAGTGTGTTATTCTATAACAATCTGCCAGTCTGACTTCAAAATTGCAGCTGACTCCAGTAGGAAGAGGGAATCTTCTCCATTTAAAGATGAAATAAGGACATAGAGTATAACAGAAAAGACACATAACAGACATAAGCCCTTCCCTTATAACGTGCTCTTGTCAAAATGTGGCACGCACCAGCATCCATCAAGAGCATACATCAAGGGTCCAGTGGAAGCAGCAGTATCAGGAAGAAGGAAGATTTTTCAGCCCCATTACGGACAACAGGGAAGGAAGAATAGTGGCACAGAAAGAATGTTTTCCACTCTTATTACTTAAGATAGAGTGAGGTTTTCAGGAGAGAATAAGCCTAACTTACTAGCCCTCCGAAGCATAATGCAGGAGTGGGGAACAGACCAGCCCCTAGAGATTCTGTAGGGGGTTCTTCTCAAAATAAAAGTAAACGTGTAAAAGGGCTATTGCAAGTAAAAGAAAAATCTTTTCCTAAATCAGTCAAGAAAGAAGAAGCCATAGTTTAGGTTATCCTCATCAAAATACTTAAGGACTGGAATACTTATCTATTTTAAAAGTGTTCTTGCCCCTGGCTAGATAAATGTATTTGTTCTAGAAAGTCTTGATAGAGATAGCCAACTGTTTCATTGTAGGTGGCTGAAGCATTTATTTGCAAGATTAAGGAACAACAGTATGCCATTCAGTTTTGTTGTGCTATATTCCTGTTTACTGTAAACTGATAGCCAGTAAAGGTGCCTTTGAATCTGGTAAAAATACAATGTTAAATATTTTGCCTATCTTTTCACAGATTAAATGCCAGAAACTTTGGATGTTTTGACAAGACCACAAAGAGTGACAGAAAATTGAATTTGTCTAAGAACGTTTTCTCCAAATGTTCAGACTGGTTTTGTAAATGCTGTTTTATAAAAGAGGTGAAATGAAAGCTCTCTGAATAATGTATAATCTTTATTTGCTGTAACTCATTAACTATAGAGGACTGATATATCCGGAGCAAATCTCTCTTGAATTCAAGCTTTGCTCAGTACAGGACAAGGTGGAAACTGTCAGGTAGTTTAGGGGCTGCTCTGTTGTATACTACCAACAGAAAATCCTTAAAGACATTACAGAAGTTGTGTAGCAGAGCACAGCATAGCTTTTCCCCATCCCCATCCCCTGCATTGGGATGTGAGGGGGTAGCTGTCAGAGAAATCGGTTCTGCTGGATTTATAGTAATGGGGAATTCCACTCTACAAGAAGATTTCTCTGCTGACCATTAACAACTAGAATTCGGATGCTTTCTGCTACAGAGTAATGCAAAGGGGCTGGAGCATGTGGGAATATCTGGCCCATAGCTAGATATCTCTAGACCTCAATAGATTTAAAAGGTTCATTATTCTTACCTCCTTGAGTACATGATTTCAGCAAATTGTAAATCTCCACTCTACATCTACCTGATAAAATGGTAGATATACCTGATAATGCAAGTCTCTGATAACTGTGATAGTTTGGTTATAGCTGAGGAAATAAATTCATATTTCAACATTTTACAAAGGGAAGAGAAGATTTTTGGCAACCTCTGGTCAAAAACCTTTTCTAGCCACTGGATCAGGGTTTGGGAATTTTTTTAAATGAATATCTTCGTAATCAAATAATTGTGTTTACAAATAATAAATATGTGGATTTGTATCTGAGATATTGTTGCATTTGGAGTTTCAACAGGCTTGGTTATTTTTCTCTGTAATAGAACCCATCCCTGCTTCCTGTTGCCTTGATACTCAGCAACTTAATACAGAAATTTCCTGAAATTTGATTATCTCAAGTATGGCTCTGTTTTCCTTGTCCTGCAGGCTCTTGTCTGATCATGTCCAAAGACTTTCTTTATTTTATATATATATATGAGATTATTAATTCCAAAGAAGTAGTTTAGGTCCCCCATAAGTTTTTATGAATTGGTCAAAAAGAATGTTGCTTCTCTTTTTTATATTGTTTCAGATCAGTATTATGTCTGATTACTGATTAACTGCTATTAATTAACTTATTAATTACTTGAATTGAGTATTTTATTTCTAGTTTGAGAACAATATATTAAAACCTTCCATGCTTTTTTGATGCTATGGATTGTGTACTGAGTTCATACAGTTTTTCTTTTCTCCAATTAAAAATTGAAAATGCTTATGGAATATTTAGAAAAAAACAAATTTTTATGTTATGGGGAAACATTTTACATTGGTATAAAAGCAGTGGGAGCACATTCATTTTTCTTATAGTTGATCTATTCAGCACAAAGATAGGTACATCAATCCACCTACTGCATTTAAATCATTCGAATAGTTTGGATTAAAGGTGTTATATTGAGCTTTTGCACCTTATTAAAGTTGTTAAATATTTCTATTCCCAGCTATGTGATTCATTCTGGAGGAATTTTAAATTGAAATTGTAATGCTGATTGGGAGATGGCACCACCACCACCACCACAGAGTTTCAGATATACTGGCATTTGCCCTACATTCAGAGAAGTTGCTGAAGTCTTCTCTAGTTTTTAAATTAAGTGAAAACAGGTAGCTATGGATTTTTTATTGTAACTAATAGATCATCTGTATATACAAATAGTGTTATTTTTTCACTGTATGACCACCTTTAACCTGAATCTGATTATGCCCTGGAAACCTACATATGAAAGGGCCCTCAAAATGTCTGTTACAAGTGCAAGGAAAAATCAGCTGTCTTCTCAGCACCATTCTATGACTTTTAGGCAGGCTCCAACGAAGCTGGGATCTGTGCTTGTGAAGTAGATGAGGTTTGACACTAGGTCCATGAAGGGTAGGGACAGGCCATGGATATGCAAATTGTTCCTCCTTATACACATTGGTCCCATGACAGTTGTCAGGGAAAAGGTACTAGAGTAAGAGGCTATATTTTTCTTTCTTTGGGGACCTCTAATGTGAGATACCCCTTTTAGTGGACAAGCTGGAGGTAGCTATCACGGGGATGCTCTGATAATCCAGCCCTTGGCATTTCTGATTCATTGTACCAGGGGCTTGATTATTTGGTCAATAGTTAAAAGAAGACAACATGCATCCTTGTCTGGTGCCTCTGGAAAGAGTGAAAATTTAGATAATGTACCTGTAACTAAAATGGAGTTTCTCTGGACAGTGGAGAGTGTAGCCATATATACAAGAACATGATCTCTTAGTGCTGTATTGCCAATGTTTGCATAACAACATTCAGGTACAAGAATTTCTGATACAAGGAAATAATCTATTATCACACACACACACCCTGCGGGCATGTGCCTGTGGCAATTCGTCTTCTACAGCATCCTTTCCTCATGCTGCTGTGTATGGTAATAATCTATTCTGGTGTCTACCTTTTTCACACTGAGTGATAAGTGTATTCTCTACATTGATAATGGAAAAATATCACCACACATCATACAAACCCAAATTAGTAATATTTTTTATTATTTATCTAGATTAATAATCAAATGGAAAGAAATCTATCTTCAGCTCTAGTGGCTTTGACATAATTAAAACTACAGCAACATAAGAGAAAACACTAGCAGCTTCCTCTCAGACCAAAACCAGAAAATATCCAATCGGTGATAATATTAATGCCAAACGGTAACCCACATGCCTACAAATATGTGCCCTTGAAGCAATTCTTGCACCAATTATTTTAAAAGGTAAATAAGTGTTTTTAAAAAACATTCAAACCAGGGATAGACTGAAGATGGTCTACTGAAAGTCCTCAAACTGTGCACTGCCTAACCTGTGAAACCACACGATCTTATTACTGCTATCCTTACCTCTTCTCCCTCCTATTGTTTGAGAGTTTGCTAGGCTCTCTTATCTCTCTTCTTGACATTAGACTGCATTAATCTGTCCTGAACAAGACTGCATCTTACTATATGTGTTTACAGAGTCTAGGAGAATGGAGTTTAGTGAGGTCTCTCAGTGTAACTTCAATAACGGAAAAAAAAATAAAAATAAAACAACAATGATAATAATGTTGCAGCAGATTTTCTCCATTTTAAGTACAGTGAATATCGGTCACTTGGATAGAATCTTTCAGAACAAAAGAAACTTTTTAGATGTGAGCGCTGTACCCACAGATATGGGACACCATATCTGGTTGGTCCTGGGTCCGAATTATTCCTAAAGAAAGAGTTGGTTAAGTAAAACTGAAACCCAAAACAAACTATTAAAGCAAGGGTGGGATTTTCAAAAGCTTTCAGCATTGCCCTATCTCTGCTCTGGCTGAAGTCAAACTATTATTGACTTTGATGGGAGCAAACTTAGGCCAAAGCTGAGCACTATTGAAAGCTAAAAAAGAAAACATAACGCTATTTTCAGCATTCTGTACCGAGTGATCTTCAGTAGCTCCACAGGGGAAGGAGAGCTAGAAGATCATGTGTACTAGAGGGCAGAGTCTCTGGGTAGATTTCATGCCCATTCTCCTGGCAGCATAAAAGGCTGTCTAAAAACCAAGAGATTCAGGCAGCTGCTTGGGATCCTGGGAGAGTTCCTAAAATTGGAAGCGTCTTGGGAAAACCAGAGACTGAATCAAATAGGTAAATGTAGGACTTTGCAGAGGAACAGTTGAGTAGAGTTCTTATTAACATTCGTCGTGCAGCAGGATATATATAAGGGAGAACTTAATCTGCACACTGTGGAAGATTTAATAAACTTTGCATATGTAACCCTTCTGACAGATAGGCAACACAAAGGGCTGAGTTCAATATATCTAGGGTCTCTCCTGACAAATAACTAAACCATTGTGATCCCTCACCAAAAATCTTGAAAAATTAAACACATCCTCCCTGGCCACCCTTAAAATGCAGAACTTCCCCACTTGCAAGTCCTCTGAGACTAGTCTTTATTTGGGAAATGGAAACAAAAATCATAAATTTCAGAAAACACGGCAACAGATACATATGCAGATAAAGATAAAATATGCCCTTCTTTCTAGTAACTTAGGCTATTCCTAAGTAACTATCCCATCTAACTTCCTTTGAATCCTCCAGTGAGAATATCACATAGTCTTTTGACCATGCCACTTCTTTGGTCCACCAACCCCACTCATTTTTTGGGTCATGAAGTAGTAGTTGTCCAAATGTCTGAGTGCAGGTCTGAGTCCATTTCCGAGGGATCTCCTTGTCTTGTCTTGCCTGTAGGTGCCACCACTAACTAGCTTAGTGATTTAGCATTATTACATTGTTGGGTAGATGGGGCCTCACTAAACTCCACTCAACTCTGCTGCTGTCCTCTGCATCACCTCTAGCTGTAAACTCCTCTGCAATAGCTCTCTCAGTGAAGTCCTCAGTCTGTGTTGTCTCTTGCAGCAAAGTCCCCACAAAAGAGGAGCCAAGAACACTTAAGACCCTTCAGACACTTAAGACCTTTGGAAATGAGCCATAAGGTAAGAGCTCTTTCCCCTCTTTGAGCATCTCTGAGATCCCACTATCCTCCAAAATCCAAATTCATATACTTCTGCTGACTCTGTAAGTGTCACTAGATGAATTCTGGGTAGGAAGCCTGAGCAAATGTAGTTCTCTAAGGCAGCATTTCTCCCTTTTCATTAACAGAGGGAGTAGAGAGCTCTTTCTTCCCTGGAGTTCCTGGCCATAGGGCTTACATATAAAGTATATTTTCCCCCATTCCTTTAGAATTCTGGCAGAATTATCTGGAACAAACTTTATTGTATTTTTTAATCTGTTTTTGCAATAAGTTCTGCTAGGATTCTCTGTAGATCTTGAAATTTTTGGGCACATTCTAGTTCTCCAAATTATTCAGCATTTCTGGTGCATGTTTTCTGTTAGATTTCTAACTCATGCTGGAAATCATTTGACTGCTGGACGTTATCTTCCATATTTGATGCTTGTTGCTTCAGTTCACCAGTGTCCAAAGAGATAGTGCTGATTTTTTTTCTTTCAGGCTTCTGTTTTCCATTCTAGTTTTTCAAATGCTACATATGGTGCTGCTGTGAAGTTCACTGTACTTTCTGCTCCACTGGTTTTCCCTGCATGTGCCTGTGGCATTTCACCTTCTACATCAATCTTCTCTCATGGCACTGCATGATCTTTATGAGAGTGGAATTTCCAAGACTCATGCCAAATTCCTATCAAGGTCAGAGCTGGGATTGAGTTCTACTGAAATGTCAGACTGATTAGCCACGTAGCTGTTGACAATGGTATTTTGTCCCAGCATACTGGAGGTTTTCATTGTCATCTCCTGCTCCTTCATGTTATCCAAGAATACAAGGTGCCCAGGGAGCCAGTCAGTCCAGAATGTGTTGGGCAGTTCAAGTGTACATGCAGAGGGTCAGAGTCTCTCATTCTGGCCCCCTTTCACCACTCAGATGCACAAAGGGGTCATAAATGTGCCAACATGGGAATCCTGTGCTGGGCACAAGTGTGTCCTGTGCCTGTGGTCCCTTCAACTGCTAGCATGTATGTACTGGAGGAAGGAAGACATAAGGCAGAATGTAGAAGGGCACATGGTTGAGTAAATTTCACCATGCCTATACTCCATTGGCAGAGGATCTATGTGCCATCATCACAAACCCAGTAGCTTCTCTGTGTCATGTTGGTGCCTGGGCCAGTCCTGAGAATCACCATGCCATCAATGGCTCTCTGATACAACCACTTCTCTCTCCTGCACCAAGGAGGGCTCTAACTAACTTTAAAAAGGGAAGGAATAGTTTTGGGTGCAGGGGTTATAACCAGGAGAAAGTAGTTAAAAACAGAGTAAAAATATTATAAGCTGAATGGGACTTTTTTTAACGTTTGTTAGACTGTGTAACGCTTTCACAGATTTGGGGATTGTGGTGGATGATCAGCTGACCATGAACTCCTAAATGCAACACTATGGCCAAAAGGACTAATGTGAACCTTGGATGCATAAACGGGGGAGTCTCAAATAGGAGTAGTGAGGTTATTTTATATCTGTTTTTGTCATTAATGCGACTACTGCTGGAATACTGTACCTAGTTCAGATGTCCACAATTCAAGAAGGATGTTGATAAATTGTAGAGGGTTCAGAGAAGAGCAAGAAGTAGTATTAAAGGATTAAAAAACATGCCTTATAGTGACTGAGCTCCTTCAATCTATCTATTTAGCTTAACATCAAGAAGTGAAGGGATGACTTGGTTACAGTATACAAACACCTACATGGGGAACAAATATTTAATAGTGGGCTCTTCCATCTAGCACAGAAAAGTACAACATGATCCAATGGCTGGTTGCTGAAGCTAGACTGGAAATAAGGAGTAAAGTTTTTGCACTAAGAGTAATTAACCATTGGAACAATTTACTATGGGTTATATGAATTCTCCATCACAGACAATTTTTAGATGGTTTTTTCCTAAATGATATGATCTGGGAATTGTTTTGGGGGAATTCTAAGGACTGTGTAATATAGATCAGATCACAAATGGTCCTTTCTGGCCTTAGAATCTGTGAACCAAAGGCAATGGTGAAACCCCCACCCATTTAGATAAATATGATAACCTAAAGTCTTTTTCATCTTTCATTTCTATGATAGAGAATATAATTGCACAATTATTTAATTTACTGCAACATTCTGTTAAATCAGTGTGTAATCCTGATGACAGGAACATAGGAACACAATGAATTGCGTTCTAGATCAGACCAATGGCCCATGTAATAAGTGTCCTCTCTGTGACAATGACCATTACGACATTAAATATCATGTCCTATCTTATCTTTCCCCATCTTTTACATCTATCTAGATTCTTTAGAGGGTATCTGTTGTCTGCATTTTATCAACTGTGTTTCTACAATGCACAGGTACAGTACCTGCATCATATTTACATGGCCCTGGAAAGCAAAGCACTACAAAATGCTCTGTGTCATAATATCAAGGAACCTATTTTCCTCTTTACATGAATACTGCACGTATAGGAGGGGAAATTCTGAGTTTCAAATAAGATATTATTTTAAATTTGTTTTGCCATAATGCCTAGGAGCTCCAGTCCTGGACCCAGGGCCCCATTGTGCTAGGCATTATACAAACACTTAAGAAAAACGTCTCCACGTCAGCGAGCTTACAGTCTCCCAGCTTCACCAGATCATGCCCACTACTAGCTTGCACAGGTATCTCATGACCTACCTCAGGAACCAAGCTAGCCCCAGAGGACCACAAAAGAGATTTCCACAACATATAAGGAAAAAACACCCCAAACTTGGAGTTAATACAGCCTGAGGGTAAATTCCACCGCTTTCACTGATAGGTTTTTGAGAGAAAAATTTGGAAGGGCCCAGTCAGCTCCAGACTCTTAGCCAGACTCAGTCTCTATAACAATGGAGATAAAACATTACATAATCCACCAGCAGCGCATTGGTATATAAACCCAGGCTGAGGATAAGGTTTTTGGATGCTTTCTCAAGGTGAATAATGATGTAAAAAAAGGAACCATCCCTGTCAAGCAGGTGATTTGGATTTGCATTTGTCAGTCAATGTAAGCCAAGGTACATTTATACAAGGAAGCTGGGTAGCAGGATTCACACAAGGAAACTTTAAAATCTTTTACTATCCTCCAAAGCTTAACATGCATACGACAATTTGAATACACGGCAGTTCCTTAATGTTGTTTCATGAAGTGCATAATCCACATCTGAGAACAGAAACAGATGTAATTTTCGATGAACCAGACACTGAGGGTCACATTTATGAAGGCAATCACAACACAGGCATCCACAAAAACAGGAGTATACAAACTGCACAGTCAAATGCAACATTTGTGCACCTAAACAAGCACACAAATTGGATAAATGGACATATAAATGGGTAGCTTAGCATGCACACCAAATTTGCAAGTGTAAAGGCAGGGTCTGATGGGTGCAACAGGTGCAAACACATATGAAAGTTTAACCCTGAAAGTGTATCTTCCTTCCATGTAGAGCTGTGCAAATAACTGATTTTCTGTTTCATTGGTAGCTACAGAAACCACTCCCCGCAAATTTAAAAGTTAAAAAAAAAATTGTTTTGGATCAAACTAAACACTTTGGTTCAATTTCAAACTTTTAAAAATATTTTTAATTTAAAAAATTGAATGAAATTTCAAAATGCAAAAGTCATTGTAAATTGAAAAATCAAAAAGTTTTGTTTTGAAAATATCAATATAAAATATTTTGATTTTTTCTGATTTTTTTTTTGTTTTTGTTTGCTTGTTTTTGACCAAAACAGTTCAGTGAAATTAACACAACTTCAAAAATGTTTCAGTTGACCTATATCTTTATTTTTCATCGAAAAAATGTTTCAGGCAAAAAAATTTGGTCTCTTTTATTTACATGTATATTATGAAAGGCACTATGTTGGTTTAGTTCTATTATTTGTGTCATCTAGGGAGAAGGAAAATGTGCAATAAAACATATTCTGATCTTGTATGTTGGGCAAAGCTTATCGATTTTTTCTTTAAGAACAACTGCTCATATCGTTAGCTCTGAGAGCCCTATATTTAGTAAGTCTCTGCTATTGTTTTAACCTGAAGCTAGTGTGGCCACCTGTAGGGATGAGATGGTCATTCAGTTTCCATTCCCATTCAGTTGTTAGGCCCTCTGCTGTGCCTTTTAGTGGACGGACTTTCCAATATTCTTCATTAAACTAGATCATGGCTGCATTCAAAAGTACACCATTTAGTGTTATGAGGAGACATGTTTTCACAAACTAGCTGCCCTTCAGAATGAGACTTAGCTGCCCATGCAGATGGAGAATTAGTTTATGTAACTTTTACATATCTTACACCTTTTCTTTTGCTAAGCTGCATTCTGTAGCTGTTAAATATATGGACTGAAATAATATGTAGATAATATATGCTTCAGCAAAAATGGTAATAAGAATATGATGAAGTTAAACAGCAAGTAAGATACTGTTAATTTAAAATTAATGGAACAGAGAATATTAGCAACAGAGCATATTCTTTATTATTTGCTAAGTCCAGGGGAAAAAATTTAGACACCAGAAAAAAATCAGGATCAGAAGTCTGCTGAATCAGAATACAAATCCATTTTGCAGACCAAAGAGAAACAAATATAATTAACCTAACCAATCTGATACGGATAATACAGTCTTTCAAACATCTGGATGAAACTTAAATAAAGCTATACAAATTCCAAATATTATATAATATTGGCTGGGGACTGGGGAATCTTTATTGTGTGGCTTCAGTAAAGCGAAATAGAAGGAAATTAATTAGCAAGTGGAACCCTTATATAATCTTCCTCTGAAGGAAGAAGAAAATAATTTCATCTTTGTATTTAATGTAGTCATTCTGTGTATTTATTTTGTTTTAGGGTCTATGAGAAAACACTGTTTTAAATGGGTCAGTCGGATCAACAATATTCAGGCTCGCTAAATTCCTCATCTTCTGAGAATTTTACATTATATTAAATACTTGTAATAAAATAACAAGATAGTGAGCTGATGTCATTGATACCTCATTTAAAGCACTAAAAATAAAATGCCTTAGTGATACCGTCAACCCAACTGAATGCAGTTAATTTGTACTTCCACAATGGAATTATTCACATTACTAAAGAATTGCAGTATTGGGCCCTTAGTGCCTCCCAGCTCTCATGCTTCTAATTTTTAAATTAAAAAAAAGTCACTCTGACTCTCTGCATTGTAAGTGCTGATGCAAAATCACACTACCCCAGCTTCAGTGAAATCTAGCTGCAGTCTACAGGCTGCATATATTACACAGTATATTACAGATAGCAAAAGTTCTAGCATTTATTAAGATCTGTTATAAATCAGTGTACTGAGGTAGCAATAATGTAATCTATTAGTAAACGTAATATATATGTGTTGCTGGGAAAGAACAGCATATATTACATATAATATACGTGTAATATATGCTGTTGTTTCCCAGTAATAGTGATATATATATTATGTTTTCTAACAAACTACATTATTGCTATCTCAGTACACTGATTTATAACAGTGCTTAATAAGTGCTAGAACTTTTGCTATCAGTCTGCAGCCGCACAGAATCTGTGTCTGTTAGAAGGTTAATACAACTCTTAATAAATAAACTCAACAGTAGAAAGCTATTGTTTGTTTTAGTGGCTAAAATAAAATCTCACTATTTTAGTGCTGCAGTATTGTAATGTTAGCTGCACTCTGTCCAAAGTTCAGTCAAAAATAGCCCTGCAGTTTCATACTGGCAGAAAAACTGAATAAGCTATGGATAATTTTAAAGCATTTTATTTATACACTTTAGTTGATTTAGTACCAGTAAAAGTCAGAGTTTATTCTAGAACTGACATGTTGTTTTTCTGAAGCATCCTATTTCATGGGTGGCAGATCACATTGCAATGCATTGGTTATGACACTTCACCATCTTGCACTGTGATATGTCAGCATATGGTAGAAGCTTCATTTCATCACATGAAGTGTTATACTATAACTTGACACCATAGTATGAAGGAAAGCTCACTAGCAGATCAGTTACCCATTAAGTGCTGGTATCTGATTTGTAATCAGACAGGAAGATGAGGGCAGACAGTGCCATGGTTCATCAGCTAATACAATTATTTCTGAATAGGCTGGCACACCTCTACAATCGATGAAGTATGTTTATTATTTGCTAGACTTTCATTTATGCCTCAGAATATCAGAAGTGGCAGCTGATGGCATCAATATTCCTGTTTGTATTGTTTATTATATTAGTATAATTAGCAGCATCATTCATAATAACTAGGCCTAGCACCAAACAGTGACATTTATGTCATTAAGCAACAATTAGCACATAATGCAACATTAAACAAAACACGAAGAACACGATTTACAAAGGTAGCTGAAAGCATTGTCTTGAATATATCTATGTGGTTCTTAACACTGTTATTTATGATGTACGTGTGTTGAACACTTAATACAATCCCATTATGATGACAAGTTTTGATAACTGCTATCTTCAGTGAAAAAATATTTAAAAATTTTACTTTATACTGCACAAAGAGTTTGGTAATGATGTGCTGTAATTTTCAATACTAGACCAACTCTACTAACTATGGGTTAGATTATGCATCTTTTATTCATTCCTACAAGCAGTTTCACTGAAGATAATAAAATTTAAGCACTCACCAGTGTGAGTACAGATTGCACTATGTTGCCCAAAATAAGTAGTGAATGGTTTAGGAGATTAGTATCATTGCTGTTAATATAATAGTGCTATTAATTATTTGTATAACAGTGGTATACATAGAATATAGTAAGAAACAGTCTCCTTCCTAAAGAGATAATAATATAAACAGAAAAGAAATATGAGTGTGAGAGAAAGGAAGTACTACTATCACCATTTTACAAATGAGGATCTGAGAAACAGAAGGATTAAGTGATTCACCTAAGGTCACACAGGATGTCTGTGGCAAAAGCAGAAATTTACCTTAGGTCTCCAGTGCTTAACAACAGAACTATCCTTTTTAGTGCTGTCAGAAAAGCCTACTGACGTTAGGTCACTGGTTTAATCTGGCACGGGTTTGTATTGACCCAAAGTCACTAACTTCTGATCGTTCTTTGGAGGCCTATGTTAAATGACTTGTTAGTCAGTTCGCTGTTGACAGGTGTACAAAGCAGACAGTCCTCACTATTAGTTCCATCTGGCACCTATTTTTGTCAGTCTCAGGCCAGATTTGAATGAGCACAGAGATTCTCTTTTGAAAAAGTCTGGGGTCTACAGGCACCAGAGTCATGGGGGTGGAGGTCTCTCTTTTCCACTGCATGAACTGTACCTGTTTTGTCCCTGATAAACAGGGAATGTCAGCCCGCAGTGATGTCAAGAGGCACTTTTCTTCAGCATGGAAGTCATTTTAAAGAAACTATTTTACAAATAATGTTCTGCTACCTAATGGCATTTTAAATGGTGTTAAGCCCCACATGAGCATCATGAAACCATGAGAAATTTTTCTTCACTGCCAGATCATTGCTGGGCTTGTTTTGCCACGCTTCATCATGAATAAGGGTGACATTCGGACAGGAATAGTTAAATCAGGGGTATAGAATGGTCAGTTAAAATAGATATTGAGAACATATAAATAAATAATAACATCCTGCAATTAATGACTGCTCAGACACCTGTTGCTTTTTGGCAACTATCAGCAAATCAGTGCAGCAGTTTTGAAAGAAAAGAGACATTGTAAGTTCTTTGACAAAATGTCATCCATTCTACAGCATAAATCCAGCCAATAAAACTAATCTGCAAGGGGCTTTTAGATTTTGATTCAATTGCAGACTGAGAGCATTTTTGTGCAGTTTCAGGGGGAAAAAATTGATTTCCTTTCCATCCAAGCAATCTGATCTCTATAGCCCTAGCAACGTCAGCTGTAAGATACCAGTTTTTACCTTGGGATCAGTCAGCTAGAAAAAACTTACCATGCCTACAAGTATACTGTACCACTGGGATCCTAAACTGGTCAGCTGCAGAAGACTGTTTAATGGGCAGGAAAAAGTTTAACCACCTTTGTCAAGTCTCATAGGAGGTGGAAGATGTTTATTACTGCAGTAGGAAAGGAAGAGTATTAAACATGACCGTAAAGGCTCAGGATCCAGTTTGTGCCAATGCTATATGCTCTACATTCTGTATCTTCTCAAAGTCTTTTTTGTTTCTCTCTCACTGTAGATCAATGGCATCTACACATTTTAGACAGGGAAGGGTTCATCAGATAGATTGCAGGTGAGATATACTGCTACACTATCAGTAGTTTTAACTCTATACTTTTTCTCATCACATAATTTTTTACAGGATTCCACACTCCCTTTTTGCTTTATGGCCTGCCCTTTTGTCTCACTTTTGGACATGTGCATTTTTGGTGCTGGTGGCCATTTAAAAAAATACTGATTTTTTAAAAAAATATTTAATTTATCCTTATTAGAAGCATTAGAATGAAATGAACAAATATAACTTTCATCCTTTTTTCTCATTTTTAAGACAAAAAGATGTTTTTACATGTTTAGTGAAATTCTAAATAAAGCCTTAAGGGTAGAGGAATAAAGAAAGAAATATTCACACATACAGTTGAATAATAAAAAAAATTGAATGAACTGGAATATGTATGTGCAATAAGCAATTCCACATGACAATTATATTAAAATGTGAATAAAGTTAAAGGGAAATAAAATTTATGACATTCAAGATACAATTCAGAGGTTCTGGGTTCAATAAATGAGTGGTTAGATTTCTTATATAATTGAACAGAATGGTAAAAATTAAAATATAAGATTCTGATGACCTTTCTTATCATGAGTAGTGCACCTGAGCAGATGCTCCTGGAATCTGCAAATCCCACACATGCTAGTAGGTTAAAGGTGAAAGCCATAGCCATCATTGCTAAAATTTTGTGGACAGCAAAACAACCAGTGGACAAATAATATCGCAGACAAGTCCAGCATCAACTCTGATAGATAATGTCCACATGCACTCCATCATCCCAATGGTCTGACTGTTCTCAAGTAAGGAGATCAATACAGTTATTGCAGCCACGAAAGTGGGAAAAGCAGCCGGAAAAGATGGTATCTATCCTGAGTTCCTATATAGCCTGGCTCTACAGCATAGAAATGGATGTTGCAGCTTTTCACCAATATCCTGGAGAACAGTGAAATCCCCCATGTGTGGAGAGAAGCCAAGGTCATTGCACTCCTAAAGCCTGGAAAACCTGCGTCATTCTATTTATATGTTAGTCTCCCTGTTGAGCACCACCTATAGGTGATGGAGTGTATGAGTCTGACACTAGCCTACCCAAGGGGCAAGCTGGTTTTTTACTGTACAGAAGTTGCTGTGGCTAGGTCTTGACCCTCACTGCAAACATCGAAGCTGGATTCCAACAAAAACTCGAGGCCTGTACTGCTTTTATCAATCTGGCAGTGGCATATGACACAGTCTGGAAGGATGGTCTGCTACTGGAACTGGCCTAAGTGATCCCCTATGTGCAGCTTCTCAGGCTGCTGAACACCATGCTGAGCAGCCAAAGAATGCACCTATACCTCAGAGGCCAAACCAGAAAGCCGTGCACTCTGCATAATAGGCTTCCACAAAGCTCCATACTTGTTCCAACACTCTTCAATGTATACATGAGCCATTTGCCTGAAACAATAGCAAAGAAGTTTGAGTATGCTAATTAGTTGGCATTCACAAGTCAGGCTTGCAGCTGTAAAGAACCTGAAGTGACCCTTGCATCTGTCCTTAAGATCGTGGAGGAGTACTTCCAAAAGTGGCCACTGAGATCAAATCTGAACAAATTGCTAGTCTCTACTTTCCACCCGGACAACAGAATTAGACAAAACACTCTAACTGTCGAGTTTTGTGGTGAAGCTGTGTGTTATGACTCAAAGCCAACATAACTGTGCCATTCTTGACCTCACACTGACCTTTCATGACCATCTCAAGAAAGTAGCCTCTGCAGTGAAGATTCACATCAACATTATTCAAAAGTTAGCAGGAACAAGCTGTGGATCAATTGACCCAGTGCTACAAACATCAGCCTTGGCCCTGGTGTACTCATTTGCAGAGTACAGTGCACCGGTGTAGAAGCTGCCATACCCAACTTCTGGACAGACAGCTGAATCAGACCATATTAATCATGGGAACTTTAAAATCAACACCTCTACCATGGCATTCTGTATTAGCAAACATCAAATCTCCAGCTATCCATCAAGATATAGCCATAGCAGAAGAACTTAACATGCCAAAAACTACCCAGAACTTCCCATCTGGCAGGTCATGGGGAACATATGTCTGAAATGGTGAAAACCACTGTGGACCACATGACCACCTCATGTTTCAGGATCTGGCCAGAGAATGGCGAAGTGTGTGGATCTCCTCTACCATTCCGAACAAGGACATTATTACTGACCCAACAAGCTGCCCTCCTGGTTTCAACCTGCTATGCAGACATTGGACCACACTGAATCGCATCCAAACAAACCATGGGAGATGTGGCTGCTTGATGCACAAGTGCAAAAATCAAAGACTCCTCTTTGTGCGACTGTGCCAGGAACATCCAAACCATTGAACACATTATAACACAGTGCCCCAAAAATGGATTCAAAGATGAATTGATGATTCCACAACATTACAGAGGAAGCTTTGAAATGCATCTATAGAATGTTGCTCTGAAGATTTCATATGCAACAGAGAGAGAGTGCAAATGAGTAGTATCTTACTCCATAAGTAGTCCCATTGATATCTGTGGGATTACTCATGGAGTAAGATATTACACATAACATAAGCAAATCTATCAAAATTTGCCTTTTAGAAAATAGAATATGTCCAGACTGCACAGCTTGCAATATTAGCACCATTTCTCCAAAGGACTCCACATGTTGACATACAAACCAAGATCTGAAAGCTGAAATACATGTTTCTTCAATCTACACCTAGAAATCCACTTCATTTGACTAGAACCGGAGGTGTGAAAAACATTTTTAATCAATGAATGGATCTGAGAGGTAAACCAAAGTAGAGAGTTTAGGCTACAATCTGCCTTCAGATACTGGTGGTCTGTAGCTGTGAAGATGACTGTCAAATTCAATTTTTTTAGGATAGATTAACTATTGCAGATCATGTTTGTCTCTAACTAGCTACTGTCAAAATCTGGCTAGATGAATTTGAAGTCCCATCTGGTGACTTTTTTAAACCTGATCTACTGGTATCTGCCTGCTGACATTTTTTATCACTTTGATCATGAGAACTACATTTATTTTCAACTTTTTCAGACATAAAAAGAATTAATTATTTTAAGCCATGCTCACTTCCTAGACCACTATGGGACTCAACATTGAATATAAGTGAGTCTGTCCTAGATGCAACGTAAATGAAACACGCTGTAGTAAAATCAGAGGCATCCGAAGGCCACTACATCTTTATTTTAAGAGCACCAATGCAGCCAGAAGTTTGGATGAATATGTTGTAAGATTTTTTTCATCAGCCTTGAGACAGCAACATTTTAGTAACAAACCAGATGTCCAAGCCACTGCCAATTATTGGGATGGACTACCAATTATTCTGCTTGCTGCTTTTATCCATTTTCAGGCCTTTGCAAGAATTTATCATAACTAGGCAAACCAGGAAAGGGCGGAGGTGGGGGGGGGGGAGTCTGAGTCAGGCGGATCGCTTTGTGGACACATTGAAAAGATCTCCAGGCACAGACAGAAGGACTGGCCATCTGGAAATCTGTGACTGATTCACCCAAAGACTGCCTCTGGGCTTGTGTTCACTTACCTTGGACATTCGGCAGCAGTCGACCAGAGTTACGCAAACTATGCAAAAAATGTGTGTAATTCCTGTCGACTTCTGTGCTTCTGGTCTGCGCGCTGTCTTCACTGTGCTGCACTGACAGGAACCGGTTCCCGTTGACGCAGAGCTATACCACTTGAGAAGATAGTCTTAATACGTCGATTTCTGGATCCACTGAGTGGGTATTCACTGATCACTCAGTCGATCCAGATAAGTCGATCTGCTGGCAGCGAATTTGCCACCGTCAATGAAGACATAGCTTCAGACTCATGGAAATAACTATCAAGTTTTGAGGTACTTGGGGATACAACCTATTGTATTTGTATGTGCTTAAGACTAATAAGTGGAGACATCTGGTAAAAGCATTCTGATGGGAATTGCTGGAGACTAATAAAGTAAAGCTTTAAAATTAAGAGCACTTTGTTTTGTCTTGTCTTTGCCAGCCTTATAGCAGGCAGAGGTACTGTGTTACCTTTGGTTTATTTTTTGATACCAACTTGCAGAGACTAAAAGTTATTGGGTCGAGGAACCCTGGATAACACCTCTGATCTATACCCCAAATGCTAGGGATTAGTCAAGCTTTGATAAAATGAGCATATTTGGAAAAGAAGGGAGAAAAAAATTACTGCTATGAGCTAGTCCCTGTACTTGATACTGTAGTTTGCTGTTTAGATGGAAGATGGTAGAGCAACATTAACTTTCACTCCAAAACTGGGACCCAGGGCAATAAATTGCATTCAAAACTATAACCTGATAAATATAATTTTTTAGGCCATTGCTTTTCTTTTATCCTCTGAAATCTGTTTTATTGACATTGACTGGATTATCTGCTTTTATGGGCCTTAAAGAAGCCATCAAAGTAATCTTTGAAAAATAGTTTTGCATAATTATTAACTTTTAAGGTCTATTCAAGAGTTTTCATAAAGTATATACAATTCTTAGTATATTCATATTTTGAGAGTTTTTAAAGAAAAATGTTAATGTACACACCCACATGTACATATAATATTCAATATGTATGTCTAGACGTATGTGCAAATACACACACAGACTGAGTATTTCATGCAATATACTAACGTTAGGCCTTTAAGCAAAGAACTAGGAATACATCCTCAGCTGACTCAGTTCATTGTAGCTCTCTGGAAGTAACTGGAGTTAAATCAATTTGTACTAGCTGAAGATCTGGCCCATAAAATCCAAATCTGGATCTTTAGAATCTTTCCATGAAACACTGCTATTGTCTAAAATGGTCTCTGCCACTGTAGTGTCTCACCAGCCAGTCTGCATGCTGCGACGTAATCTGGAACTCACGTGTGAATCTAAAGGCAAGTGGATCTCTGATTGGAGGCAGAGGCAGCCATTGAAAGAGCAGGGGATGCCCTACATGAGTGCTTCCTGTCTGCCAGCCAGCAATGTCCTTAATTTAAAAAAAAAAAGTCCGGATTTTCAAAGGTCCTAAGGACCTGCATTTTACATTGACTTAAATGGGCATCACTGTTACTCATTACTTCTGAAAATCAAGCCACTTTCATTTATTCATTCAAGTGTCTAAATATGGCTTAGGACCTAATGTTAGACCCTCAAGGACACAAAGTTAGGCCCCCAAAGACCCCAACTTGTAAGCTGTTTCATTCAGGCTGGCCCCTGACCGCAGTCACAAAATTCTAATCCACTTTGGGGACCAAATCCCACTCAGCCTCTCCTAAAATGAAATTTTAATTCTTCTGTAGGTTATATTGCAAGTCCCTTGTCCAGAAATATATCTTTGAAAAATGAAGCAAAACAAATCCTCATGCTCAGCCTTTTTCCTTAACAACTCTAGGAAAATGCATTAGTTGTTTAAAAGTTCAGTGAGGGCTGTGCATCATTAACAGTGCTTTTGGTACATAAAGTCTTAAGAATGAGATGTATTAAGCACTAGATAATATATACATAGTTATATTTACTGTAGTTGCCTTAGATACATAGTTTTGATACTATATGATACAAATCATGAATAGCACCATTTCTTGTGTATTAACAGTGCATTACTAACGATAATGTCTGAAATAAAACAGACTATACTAACAAATTGTAAAACCTTATGAAATCAGACTCCTAGGGGTTCCCCCATATCCTCCCAGATTTTAGCTTTTAGTTCATTCCAGCAAACATAGTGGATGAAGACATTAAATAGAACTCATTAACCCCTTCTGTCTTGATGACTGACAGAAGAGGGAAACCAAGTCTCTTATTGTCTGAAGAGTTGGTAGACTGCTTACTTCATACTGTCCAATCCTGAGTCTGTTCTAATTTACTTCAATTGGACCCTAGATATTTTCCTTAATTATGCCCTGAATTATTGCTTGACAAATACATGAGCCAAGAGCTACTCATTTTGATGCTGATTGGTGCAAAATGTGAAATTTAGAAGCCATTAAGAAGCTATTCTGTGGCACACCCTGCAATTAATAAAAAGCCACATCATAATAAAATCCAATTAATTCCATGTCTGCATTTAAAAATCACATCTCTCAGCAAGGAAAAAAGAATGCAAAGTTAAGAGAGGTGGTGTAAATGTAGGGAGGGAGGAAGTGGTATAGAATATAACACCAGAAAAGAATGCAGAAAAGCAATCCTCTGCCTCAGCTAGTACATCATGTCTTATCTCCTTTCGCCAGTTTAATTAACATGTTAATAAATTTCCTGATAGATTTAATGGTAAGTGACAATTGTGAGGTAGAGGCTGTAATAAAACCCAATGCAGAAAATTTGTAACTTGTAAAAAAAAAACAAAAAAAAAACCCTACATTATTACCTAGTCAGCCATAACAGATTTTTTTTCTTTTTTCTTTTCTGAAGGGAGAGATTGTTGTTTAGAAAAAGATTTAAACTTTAGCCTCCCACATTAAGAAGAATTAATGATCTATTTGCTTAGATGCCGTATATTACCTCCAGTTTATCCATCCACTGGGTAAACAGTAAGCATTTCTTGGTCACTATGATAGATTTGAACGCTGGTTGGGACATCAATCAGCGTTGGCAACTGATTAGTTGTTTGTGTCTTTGACAGGCTCTTCCATCTCACTGAATGAAAGCTTGCTGATTGCTCTTACTTCTCTCCACATTCATTGCCCTCCACTGCCACTATATTATATGGCTAATGCTGATGGTGGAAAATCCTCCCTGACAGCTCGCAGTGAATGTCTTCCATTCCCTTATCATTACATACACGTTATTCTGTGTTTCTTTGGTGACTGGAATTACTGAGAGAGATGGTCAGCAGCATTGGGGACTCATAAGGCTTATTTAGCAGCAGAGGTACTGCTGGTGTTGGTTTTTGTGTTTTTATTAAACCAATCACACATGAAAAACTATGTAATGCCGTTTGCCTCATTAGTCATATGCTAAGAATCAACTGTGTCAACTATGAGCAGGTTATCGGTACAAAGAAAGAAAAGGACCACGTGATAAGATGGTGATGCAACAGGATGGTTGTGAACAGGATGGCTGTGAATGAAAGAAGTAGGACTGAAGAGAACATAAAATTACATTTCTTCAGCCTTTTCTTATTGCCCAGGATAAAATTCAGAAACGTTGGCTGAGATTTTCAAAGCAGTCAAGAGCTTTAGACACATACTTCCCATTACAATTAATGGAAAGGAGGTGTCTATATGCCTTACATTTCTTTGAAAAGATCTCATCCTTTGTCATTAGTAAATAAATATACAAAGCACATCACTCTGATGCTAATGCTGTACCCCATCTGTGGGTTTCTGCAACCGGATGGAGGGAATAGATTAGCTGCAGCATTTGAGGAAGTACAAAAGTTATCAATTTTGATCGTCTTAACACCCTGCATTGTTTGGCATATGTGCAACCCCTGTGATTAAGTGAAAAGTCAGAAAGAATGGATCATCAGAAATCAAAATCAGCAACGTTTTAATCAATTCTAATATATATTTTATCAATTCTAATATATGTTTACTTATCTGTCCCTGTAAGATTTTAGCCAAAACAAGATTCGTTTAGATATAGATCTACAGGTCACAATGATGAACATAGCACGAGCAGGGCATGGGACATACAGATGACCCCACAAATCATGCATGCTATACAGTTCATATGCAAAAATAATGCCACAGGTAAAGTCAAGAAATAATAGGAATACCTTGCAGTTTTTGTAACGCCTTTCACCTGAAGATGTCACATTGCTTTATAAGCATCAATTAAGCCCCCTCATGAGGTAGGTGAATATAGTTCCATTTAACAGGTAGGGAAACAGAGGCAAAAATAAAGCTAGAAGCCCATGTGAGGGAAAAATAAAGGTAGAGGCCCATTTGTGTTCAAAAGCATGCCTACATTTGTGTACATAATAATTATCATTATGATCCAGGTATCTAAATACTAATTGACGTGCACAGATGTGGCATTAGTGTGACCACTATTAATGTGGAGAGCGTGGCAAAATGATGATAGATGCATGCATGGAATTAAGTGGCAGGCCACAACTTTATTACATTTTTAACACAAAGGAGGGGCATTATCTGTCAAGGGTCACCCATCCTCTTCCATACCAGGCATTTAATTATTCCAGTGCAGGGGTTACAGGTCTCCTTGCCATATAACTCATAACTGGCACCAGGGTTCCTTACCATAGAACCCATAACATGGGGTAGGTTCTTCTCTGCCTACCCTCCAGAACTTAGCTCTTTATGTCCTAGCACTCTCCTCCCTGTGAAGGAGACAGAGACCCTATCGCATGAGTTCAAGACCCATCACCAAAATCCTAGGTCTTATTTCTGGTAACAGTTCATTTTATTCTCTTAACTGCACTGGAAAATGGCCACAAGTTGTGACAAGTAAGCAACACCATCCCAGTACCTTAGTTAGGCACCATGCGTGTTCCTACTTAACCACTGTGGTTTGCAGGTGTTGCGAGGATAGCTAAAAACTCCCTGGTCCTCCACCATTTGGACCATGGGAGAAAAAATTCCTTCCTGACTCCCTAAACAGGCGATCAGCTAGACATACAGCATCTGTCAGGTCAAGTTTCCATTCTTAGTTCGGGTGGGTAGTGTGGGCTGCTGAAATGGAGCCAAAAGAGGCTACACATGGTCCCTCAACTGGGCTAAATCCTGGTGAATACTGGGCAATCAGCAACCTGCTGCTTCAGATGGCCAATGGGTGCCAGAGACTACCTGGGAAGGAGCTATCTATTGTCCCTTGGCAAGAGCTTCCCTGCCTTGCTACTGGGACTGTCCCCCTTTCACTGGTGGCCCCATCAATTTCTCCCACCCATTGACATGGGTAGGTGGCATTTAGATATGCATTTTTGCCTTCTCAAGTGGTCATTTGCGTATTGAAAATTTGTCCCTCATTAACTTACTCTGGTATTCATGTGACAGAGTTAGGAAAAGAACCCAGATTCTCAGTCCCATCCTCTAGCCATTTCCTATCTCTAGCCTTTCTTCTCCTGTATCAGATATTCAGGTTACCCCTTTGGTTACATAGGCAAAGAGGATCTACAGACAGAGAGAAGTGCTCAGCAGAAATTTTTGATTTACAACATTTATTTTAATATATTAGAAAATCACAACCAATGTAGCCCTTCAGCCTGGATTTTCTTGCTTGCTGGTGAATTTATACAGACATTTAGTATGATGAAGTGATTGGACAGAATCATTTGCTATGGTTCATACAAATTACTGCTGAGGGTCAGAAAAATAAAAAACTTACAACTACATGATCTTTGGAATATCAGAGTTGATTTTGTAAAGAAACAAAACCAATAGATGCCGACAGATTCAGTATAACAGCAAAATGAGCTATAGTCAGAAAACCATCAGCTCTTGTTCTATAACAATTTTGTTCAACATTAAATAGGAAGAACAATCCAAATAATTTGTATTTACTCTTTATTACCTAACTATATCCTGGTGTGAGTATTTCACTGTTAGCTACTGGTTAACAGGTTTATCTTTACAGAAAAGCATAGCAGAGGGTTTATTCCCCCCACTAATGCATTTACTTGGCAGTATTATACACTCTAGATCAGTGATTCCCAACCTGTGGCCGGGGGCCAAAAGTGGCCCGCAGGATCTTTGAAAGTGTCCTGCCGCTCCCCTCCTGCAGGTTGCAGAAAGCAGCTGTTGCCTATGGACCCGGGCAGAGCGTGTTGCTGTAGAGCTACAAGACCGGTGCAGGTTCCTTGCTACAGCCAAGGGGAGAGGAGATCAGCACTTCCCTCCCCCTGGCTGTTCCAGGAGCATGGCAAAGCGCTCCTCCTGGGTCCCTAGGTGCTGGGGTCCCTGCTGGAGACAGAGAGAGGTGAGCACTGATTTCTTGTCCTCCTGACTACAGAAGCATGCCACTGCCTAGGGACCCAGTTGGAGCACACAGGGCTACAGGACATGTGCAGTTTCCCTGATGCAGCCAGAGGGACGGGAGATCAGCAAGGAGGCAGCCTCCTCGCCAAACTTCTTCTGTCTGGTTGCAGTGGGGGAAGGGGCACGGCAGGTGGAGCAGCCAGGACCCACCAGGCTTGAAGAAGGGCAGCACTCTAAAAATCAGTGCCTTCTGGTTTGGCCTGCACTTTAGCAGGTCACCCCTCCATGACTTAGCTGCCAGGCCATGTGCTTCAGTGTGTAGTGACAGTCACTCATCTACACTAGTGCTTTATCTGTGAGCTTGAGACATATCTTGAGTAATTTGTAGGTGTAAAATAGTGAATGTAAAAATGAGTACAGTAGCATCAAAAGGTTTACTTTAAATATGTAGTGATGGTTAATGGTGTGTATGTCAATACATTTTTTATGAGTTGATAGATTTGTGGCCCTTCAGGGTTGTAAAAATGATATTTGTGGCCCTAGAGCCAAAAAGGTTGGGACCACTGTCCTCGATCTCCTCCTAAGAGCTATGCTTAGTGCAAGACAATCTTGGACCTGACTGATCTGCACCAGTCTGGACCCCCGAGCGCCATACTAACTGCTGATTCTTGTGCAGGCCTCCTCCTTTGGGGACTTGGTTCAGTTCTGTATCTGGTCTCTCTTTCTGTGAAGGTGCCAAACTTTTTTAAACGGGGGGGAAAAAAGGAAGAGTCTCAGTCTCTGCTTCTTCCCCATGGCAATAGCCCTGACTGGGATCTGCTCTCCCAACTTTGCTGGTCAGCTCTGAAATCCCATTCAGGTGAACCTAAGAAAAGCTGTAAAGGGACAAGCACATAACAACGATTTGGGGGAAGGTTCAGGCAGCTTCTTTTTGTGTGCGTATAATTTGGTTGACCCATCTTCAGTGAAAACATCATATACAGTATACAGCCTGCATTCATTGTTTATATAATTCCTAGTTCTCTAAAGTTTATTAAGTAAATGTCATATATGATTAGCTATTTTTTGTATCATATAAGAACTTAAAGGTCTTAGGTTCACTGCACTAGGCATTATGCAAACATAAAGAACATACTGATGGTCCCAGCCCAAAAGAATTTACAATCTAAATTACAGAGTAATTGCAGTACATTTCAGTGAAAATAATTGTTTTAATTAAAATTCAATGGGTACAAAAACAATTTGGTATAAAATATAAGCAAAATATTCCCCTTGTAAATATACTGACGTAAGCATACTATGAACCCAGCTGCATATTCCTTCCAGATGAAAACCCCTCACTGAAATCAAAAGGAGCTTTTCTTGCATCTGGAGTATGGACTTAGCCCCATAGTGATTAATTATTAGAGCTAGCTGAAGAATATCAGCAAATTGTTTTTATGTATTTTTAGTGTTAACTGTTGAATAAATATTTGCAACTGAATTTTAAGTGTTAGTGGTGCTCCCCCTCCCATCCCTGTTCAATGCATATTAGAAGCTGCTGTATAGGTGGGATTTAGGACAACAATATGCATGTGACACCCAATTCTACATCCCCTTTGAATCAAACTTGGATTCTGCCATCCCTCTGGTCTCCTCCTATCTTGCAAAGGGGGTGGAGTAGAGAGGACATGGATGATATTAAACTTGCTGATCTCAGTTTGGATAAGACTGAAAAGATGCTGGTCACTTCTAGTGGATCACCATAACTCGTGTTTAACAAGCTTTAGGGCAAAGAAGAAGGCATATTTGTTTACACAGACCTTTGAATAACCATCTTGGTAGATCTGCAGTTTATTAATTCAAACTGATTGAATCTATTTTTGGGCAGGCTGTTAAGTTGTTAAAGCATCTAGGTATCACAGTGATGGTGTTGCATACAAATAAATGAATAGTTATCAGCTGTTGCAAGAGTATCAGGGAACCATGAACTCAGGTATTGGCATGCAAGGTACTGAAACTGCAAATTCCTCAGGGCAGGAACCATCTTCTTGTTAACTCTGTGTCCTGCCTAGCAGGACTGGGAAGCCTGTAGGTGGTACCACAATATAAATGAATTATAGAAAAAGAATCATGTAAATCAGTGGAGTTACACCATTTTACAACAGCTGGGGAAATGACCTATCTTATGTTATTGACATGGGCTCTGAAACAACTAAGAAATTCTTTCCAATTAATGTATAAAGGAAAATAAGTTTGGGAATTACTTTGCATGTGATGTTTTTTTACCCCATTCTCATTCTTTCTTTTCTTTCAGCCACTGCAAATAGAATTTTTATAACTTGTGGTATGAAAAAATAAATATCAAATGGATAGATCTCTTCTCAGCAATATGAAGATGAATATCCAAAGCTCAGTTCAAAAACACAATGACAATTTGTTTTGATAGAAAGGATACAAAGATACTATGCAGTATTAACATTTTGCCAAGGTAAATGAACAATTCTTTCTCTGGGACTATTGGCTGAAGATACAGTTTTATATTCTACTTACAGATAAATAAATTGAAATATGTTTAGATGGCATATGTCTCTTTATATTAATAGCTTGATTCTAGATGCTCTCCCAGTCACTACACCCCACATAAAAAGGTCAGACTTCCTTAGAAATAGATTATTCCTGTAATAGTGATATAAGCAAATAAAAGTGTTGCAAAAAATTGGACTCAATCCTGCTCCCATTGAAGTCGATAGAAATGTTGTTGTTGACTTCATTTGGAGCATAATTGGTCCATTGTGTGACAACAGGAACCAGTGAATGCTAATTATGGAACACACCATGAGTCACATAGGGGACTATTTTTAAGTGGATGTGGTAACTATAGATTATTCCCAAATGTCATCTTAATTTACCACTTGGTGAAAACATCAGTGTATCAGAGTGCTACCTGGTGTGGATGTCACAAATGCAATTGCATACCCTCTGTTAGGTGTGCAGTTGCTCTTTTTATGTGAGCAACAGAGCTCTCCTTTTGTTTAATAGAGCTATGAATGACTTCTATTTGACTATATGTTTGAGTAATGTCTACTCTAGTAAATATCTTGTGTCATTTTTGCATTCAGAAAGAGGTCATAAACAACTACAGTACTTCCTCCCCTTTTGTTCAGTACCTATGGATGCTGCATTTACCATCAGTTCTAGCATGTATTATCAAACATGTCATTGCAGAAATTGATTTTTTTTTTTTTAGTTCTGCAGCCTGCCCAATTTCTAGCTGTGCTGATGTCCGAATTATCAAGGGAAGGTTTATGTAACAAAGGGTAGTGTTTCAGAAACAGCAACTTTGTATGCAAACTACCTACATTACATAAAGAAACAGTTAGAAAACAACTGTCTAGCTATTCCTGCTTCTTGTGGTGTAAATGCTTATTTAAAAAACAAGGATCTCTCTGAGAAATGTCAGGGGTACTATAAATAGCCTATAGTTTTGTTAATGACAAAATGGGGTCATAACGTACAGCATAAAGCACTGAAAAAAGAAAAGATCTTTTTATTATTGAGTGTTTGGCTCTTCATAACATAAGAAATAATCCTTACCCCAAAGTGTACAATCTAAATTTGATGAGACACAAATAATGAGGTTAATAAATTGACAAGAAGAGGGTGGCGGAAGGATGAGGGTGGCATTAAGATCAGTAAGGCATGTACATGTCCTGATGGTTCTCTTGTCCCCTGTTTGAGTAGTTAAACCCTTTCCTCTTCCCTCACATATTGTAGGCACGATGGCAGCAGTCAGTTGTTAGAACAGATCTGAACGTGGCGAGGGAGGCAATGTGGAAAATAGCTTTCGGGAAAGTATGCCCAATGTGACATCGAAGATGGGACAGAGCCCCTGGTGAGTGGAGGAGGAGGAGAAAGAAGTTGAAGGCTCTTATCATTAGTGTAGCAGAGTGGACACAGGGACACGCAAAAATAAAACAGGTCAGAGACGTAGGCAGGGGCTGTGCAATGAAGAGATTGAATGACAAGAAGAAAATATCTGAAGACAATGTGCAGAACAATAAGGAGTCAGTGAAGAATCCAGAGATGGGCATAATTTCCAAGCTACAAGCAAGAAATGAAGATTATTGCAGAATTCGAGGGAATTCAGAGATGAGTGATGAGAGTAGTCAAATGCACGTGTCCATGCCCCATTTCTACTCAGTAGTTTCTGCATGCAAAAGTTGTAAGGGTAGCTTTTAAATGTCATTTGTTGGCAATGGTACAAGAGTGACCTAACACAGTTCTCTGCTCAATAAATTGAAAAGTACCATCTTTCCATGTATAACAAAATGTATTCTTTTCAACTGTTAGTTCTGGATACCATAATTACTTTGTAAATATAAAGCTGAGAAGACATCCAAAGTATATATATAAAAATGGTACTTTAGACAAATCTATTGGACTGTCAATATTTCAGATAATTCAACATACTTCTAGATTATCTCAACTTTAGAGAGGGGATCTAAGCTGTTTTTCCTACATGCTTACCCAATAAGATGAAAGATTTATCTTAACTGCAATTGACACACTTTTTTTGAAATACAAAATATAGTAAAACCCTGCCTAAATGTGCCTTAAATGGTCAAATGAAGCCAATTTACCCAGAGAGGTAGACACTATTTAAATTTCTGGTTTAACTTTGCCACTGAGAAAATATAGATGCATATGACCAGTTCCCCCTCACATGGTTCCTAAAGATACTTCATACCATTTCAGTCATGTAGCATCATTACTTAATGTGTTATAAATGATGCTGATGTTATTAGTATAAAATTAGCTTTGCCCTGCCTGAGAGAGTGTAATAGCTTTTACAACCTGAATTTAATTCAGTAAATTCATTTCTAATGTGCATTGATTTAAAGTGCTGCCTTCTCACTTAAGAGGATCTTTGTTTTCAATTTAGTTCTGGAAGATTTTTTTTTTTTAATTCCAATCTGTTGGCTGAAGAGATTCAAAGGAGAAAAAATAGTTAGGTATCAAAGTACGTTGCACAAATTAAACTAGATAGAATTAGATGGATTTCAAGACAAAAGCTAAAAATACGTAAATTATGGAGATAATATATAAAGCAGAGGATTATGCATATGTATGGTTTTCGATTTCAAAACACAGAAAGTGACCAAGGAAGGGCTGGACAAAGTGGCAGTTGATGCCCAGACTAAAAAGTGGTGCTACATTTTCCATGGCCTCTCCATTGCCTCCCCCACATCACTCCCTGTCCCTCTCTCCCTTCACCAATAGATCATACAAACTGAAGTCAAAAACAGACTCCTTCTAGGTGGAATCAACGGGAAAGGGGTTTGATAGGAATTGAAAGAAACTGTTAAAGTAACAGAAAGAAAAGGGATCCCAGTCTTCCATCTCCCACCGCTCTTCCCCTTTCACACTGGACAACTGGGACACTTTAAACAAAGAACAAGGTAAGATGAAATGGCATGTGTCTTTCTGTGAACCTTTTACTATTTTCTCCTAATCATGGCCACTGCTCTCTTTTTCTCCACCTCCAATCTAACTCTTCCCTCCCCTTACTGTGAGTCTTCCCTGCACTTACAAAACTGTTATTCACACTCTACCAGTGGTTAGAAAAGAGATTGAATGAGAATGGAGAGCTTTCACTATATCAGTTAAGGAAACATTAAAACGTAAGAATGGCCATATTGGGTCAGAACAATGGGTTTAGCTAAGCCAGTAACCTGTCCTCTGACAGTGGCCAGTGCCAGATGCTTCAGACGGAATGAACAGAGCAATTATTGAGTGATCCATGCCCTGTCTTTGAGTCCCAGCTTCTGGCAGTCAGAGATTTAGGAACACCCAGAGCATGGGGCTACACCCCAACCATCTTGGCTAATAGACATTGATAGACCTATCCTCCATAAATTTATCTAATTTTTTTAGTCCAGTTATATTTCTGGCTTTCACAGTATCCCCTCTCAATGAGTTCCACAGGTTGACTGTGTGTTGTGTGAAGATGTACTCTCTTTAGTTTGTTTGAAAACTACTGCCTGTTAATTTCATTGGGTGACCCCTCATTCTTGTGTCATTTGTAGGAGCAAATAACACTTCCTTATTCAGTTTCTCCTAACCATTCACGATTTTATAGACCTCTATCATATTCTCACTTAGTCATTGCTTTTCTAAGTTGAACAATTTCAGTCTTTTTAATCTCTCCTCATACTGAAGCTGTTCCATACCCTAATCATTTTGTTGACCTCCTTTGTATGTTTTCAAATTCTAATATAACTTTTTTGAAATGGAGTGACCACAAATGCAAGCAGTATTCAAGGTGTGGGCATGCGATGGATTTATATAGTGGCATTATGATATTTTCTGTCTTATTATCTATCCCTTTCCTAATGATTCCTACTATTGTTAGTTTTTCTGACTGCTGCTGCACATATTCTTTCAGAGAGCTATCCACAACTCCAAGGTATATTTCTTAAATGGTAATAGCTAATTTAGACCCATAATTTTGTATGAATAGTTGGATTACATTTTCCAATGTGCATTACTTTGCATTTATCAACATTAAGTTTCATCTGCCATTTTATTGCCTAGCCACCAAGTTTTGTGAGATCCCTTTTTAACTCTTCACAGTCAACTTTGGACTTCACCATCTTGAGTAATTTTGTATCATCTGCAAAGTTTGCCACCTCACATTTTACCCCTTTTTTCCAGATCATTTATGAATATGTTGAAAAGCACTAGTCCCAGTACAGACCCCTGGAAGACCCCACTATTTACATCTCTCCACTCTCAAAACTGGCCATTTATTCCTACTGTAACCGGGAGGGGTGGTCCCCCTCTGAGGAGGACCCAGAGAGGGAGCCAGACCCACCTTGGCTGACAGAAGCCTGCCCTAGGGAAACACCTGACTGGAAGCAAGGAGGCGGGTCTAGGCCTTTAAAGGCCCCAGTGGCCCCACCTGACCGGAAGCAGGGGGGCGGAGCTAGGCCTTTAAGAGCCAGGCCGGCGAGCTCAGTTGGTGGGAGGCGGCTGAAGGGGAAGGATGTGTCTCCTCTGGAGCGCCTAGCCAAGGCCGGGCCAGGGAGCCAGGCTGAGAGGGAGTGGCCGGCCTTAAACCCAGCCTGGGGATTGACCAAGGCCTCCCCCAGGTACCCTATGGCCTGGGAGTTGGAGGGACTGCCAGAGACCCCCTCAGCCTGGGAGCCGGAAGAAGGACCGTCGGGGCTTCCGGTGGACTACGAGCCGGAGGAGAACCCCCTGGAGACACCCGGGGCTTGGGAGACAGAACCAGACCTGCCAGAGCAGTGCCGAGCCTGGGACCCTGAGGATCTACCGGCTCTGCCCAAGGCCTGGGGGCTGCAGGACCTGGAGGAGCTACCCCCCGAAGACGAGCCCATGGAGCTACCCGAGCTGCCGCCCGTGGACAACGAGGGCCTAGCCGGTCTGCCCCACCTCAGCGACCCAGAGGAGGCTTCGAGGTACCGGGGGCTTCGGGGAGGAAGAAGCCCAGGGATAGCCGCACGTTGGTGGCTGAATCAGGGGCAACCCGGGCGGCGTGTTGCGGCTGGATCCCCGCCGACCCGGTGGCAAATGCCGCTGCCACTGCCAGGGCCCTGGGCTGGGACGCAGTGGAGACGGGCGGGCCTGCGTCCCCCTCCCCCCTTCCCTATCCTCCGTGAGGAAGCCTTCCCCGCCGTGCCGTTCCTGAGAGCGGCTTGCTCACCTGCCAGCCCTGCCGGAGGGCCTGGCTTCAGACTGTTTGCCCTGAAAAGGGCACAAGACTGCTCCCGGTGGAAGGTAGCCGGGAGGGGTGGTCCCCCCTCTGAGGAGGACCCAGAGAGGGGAAAACCCGGACGCTGCTCCCCGGTTCCAGGGGCACGTCCACACTACACTTTGTTTCCTATCTTTTAACAAGTTACTGATCCAAGAGAGGACCTTCCTTCTTAACCCAAGAATCAACAATGCTGACACAAAGAGGCCTTGACCCCCCACTTTTTAAGATGGACATAGTTTTGGAGGAAGGGAGAGCATTGTCCCCCCCACAAACTGCAAACCTTGGGCAGGTGTGGCACAGCACCAGCAGCGGTTGCACTTTGTGGTGGGGAAGCATCACCATAATGCTGTGTTGACTCTTCCCCAACATATCATGTTCATCTAGGCGTCCGACATGTCTGTTCTTCACTATAGTTTCAACCAATTTGCCTGTTACTGAAGTTAGGCTTACCAGCCTGTAATTGCCAGGATCACCTCTGGCACTGCTTTTAAAAATTGGCATTACATTAGCTATCTTCCAGTCATTTGGAACAGAGGATGATTTAAGCAATAGGTCACATATCATAATTAGTAGTTCTGCAATTTCATATATGTGTTTCTTAAGAACTTTTGGGTGAATGCCACTTGGTCCTGGTGACTTATTATTATTTAATTGATCAGTTTGTCCCAAAATCTTCTCTATGAACAACATTGCCTGGTACAGGAGGGTGGAGTTTTAGGGGAGCACTGCTTGCCCACATTTGGAGAGGAGGGGGAGCTCTTCCTCATGCTTTACCCCTGTTAACAGGGTTGCACTCACCGCTCTTCCACCTCCTGCTGGGTATTCTGGAGAATAGCTCTGCAAGTCCCAGGGCCCCACGTGGTTGTGTCTCAACCACCATTACTTCTCCACCTTAGGACCCACATCTCGCTAAATCCCACGGTGTCTGCTTCATGACACAGCTGCTGTGCCACAACCTGTGTGCCCCACCCCCGCTTCCGGGGATTCTATAGTCCCAGTCTAGCCACTTCCTCCAGTGCAGTCCACTGTCCAGCCCTATGTCAGGGTTCTCAGCTGCTCTTTCTGCAGAGCCAGCCACTGCTCTGTCTGAGGTGCTGACCTCCCTTGGCCTGCAGGGCAGCCAGCCTTTCCTCTCCACACTCCTGGGAGTGACTCACTCTCTGCGTGGCTGTCTATACAGAGCCTCCTCAGCCCTGATTGGCTGTTCCTAGGGCTTCATTAACCCTTTCCAGACTAGTGTGGGGCAGGCACTCCACCACACTCCTGCATACCACTAATCCCGCAATGACTCACATTCACCCTCATGCATGCAATCCAAACACTTCAATCCATCCTCCCTCTCACCACACACACCTTCTGGGTCAGAACCCGCATCACACCAACCTGGTTTCTGAAGTCAGAAACCCCTCCTTGCCCCTTACTGGTCCCAGAGAAGCAGGAGCAGAGACAGCAAAGTAAGACTGTTTATGCCAGTGGTCCCCCAACTTTTTATGCTGTGCCTCCCTTACCCCTATCTGTGCCATCCCCCATGGAGCCGGGGCTGGGACTGGGGCTGGGACTATGGCTGGGGCCAGAAGTGGAGCCACGGTTGGGGCCAGGGCTGGGACTGCAGTCTAAAGCAAGGTTAGCACCAGAGCCATGGCCAAGCCATGGGCAGGGCCAGAAGTAGAACTTCAGCTGTGCTGTAGTCAGGGCTGGTGCTGTGGGCAGGGCCAAGGTGGTGAACCACAGCCGGGTAGTGGTCAGGGTCAGAAGCGGAACCATGGCCAGTCCGGGAGCCAGGGGCTGAGCCGGGGCCAGGAACAGAGTCGCAGTTGGGGGTGAGGCCAGAGCAGAACTGGGGACAGAGCAGGGGCTTGGTGGCACTTCCTCCCCACCTCCCCATGTGGGCTGGCCAGGCCCTGCTGCATCCCCCTGAATGTTCTTCTGAGCCCCTTTGGGGAACTCTGGTTTGTGCAGACAACAGAAAATGTGTGTAAAGGGCCACATATCCTACTTCTGGCTGGGTCTAATCTGCTTTAGCCATGCAAGGGCCTGGGTGCAGCTCCTTCCAGGCCTACATGAGAGATTCTATCATAGCATGCAGGGCTCTCAGACTTGTCTCCTTCCTTTTAAACACCTTCCCCCCCCCACACACACTTCAAATATTCTCTTCAAGCTTGATATTTCTGGCAGGTGTTTTGGGAACAGCCAACCACAGCTGCTGCTGGCAAGTCAGACCATTATCCTCTTCCTGCCCTGACCCCAAGTGGGGCTCCTCTATCTTATCTCACTGCATATTGTCTCTGGATTTGGCTCCTGATGCTGTGCCTGAAGCTGGCAACTTCTCTCTTTGGTGAACACACTACTCATCATCATTCACAGACTGCATTCTTTATCTTCTTCATCAAACATGATCATCTTTCCCTCTCTTGCCATTAGCTTTAGAGGAGGCCTATTTGGAGAGCAGATAGATTTACCTGCTAATGCACTGATGTGGCTGATAGTCAAGGATAATCTGATAAAGAAAAAAGCAGGTTTTTCATTAGAGCCATACTGGTCTTCTACAATCCAGCATGAGCTACTGCTAATAATAAAAGGCAGCTGGAAACAAAATTTACAATAGGAGTATTTACATTTGCAGATAGTGAGCCAAAGAGCATTTAGATGAAATTAATTTTCATTGGTGTGCATGCTGGAGCATTTATCCCCAATAAATGAAAGTGGAAATGTGTCAGAGACTATTGGAAACTAGCCCATCAGAGTTACAGGCACCAAAACAGATGAAATAAGGAATTACATTAGAAATGAGGAGATAGAAAGGGATTTACTAGTACTAAGCAGAGAAAAAATTAAGACAAAAGCCTAGCTTGAGGTTCAGCACACTTTACCTTGTCCTTTTTCTGTTCTCTGCCTGGCTTTGGCCTCGTAAAATAATGATGTAGAGAGATCAGCAGTTATCATTAGGCTTTGAAACTTAAAATATAAATTTGCAGTTTCCCTTTCACATAGGCATGCAAGTCAGATGGAGAGAAATGACCCCACGCTAACAATACCATAGCTTTAAAATGTGACTTTTGCTTGCGGAACCCTTTTCTTTCATTACTTAGTTATTTGTACTGCTTTTGTATCACCTACCTAGTCCCTCCAAGCAATCTTCTTTTTCTGCAGGAATGCCTGCTATTGGGAAGGTCCATTTGAGATGGCTGAAGGCTGATTTTACATCCACTGCTTACCTACAGCTTGCTTGGTTGAGCAAAAGTGATTTTTGTGCTGTCTTGTCTTTCCTTTTTTTCCTGTTGCTGATAGCACCAGCCTACCTAGAATGAAGTAGTCACCTCTCACCCTCTCATCCATCTTTTTAACTCTATTCTTACACAACCCATGCCTCTGACAGCATAATCAGAAGTGGGAAAACTGAGCTTCATCTTTGCAAATGTTATCTACCTCTTGAGGTCAGGCATGTGTGATGCAAAGAAACAAACCATCTGATTCATAGCTCAATTTTTCATCTTGAAAACAGAAGGCCACAAAGTAACAGTTGAGATGTAGCTTAAACACTGATGGCTAGAAAACAAAGCAAAACATATACAGAAAGCTACATGCCACCTAAAAGAGGTTAACTAAAAAAAAACTTCATTGGGGGATGGGAGTTTGGGATAAAGCTTCCTTTGAAAGGGTTAGTTTGAAGAGAGTGATGTCACTACCAGTCAGAAACATCAAACACAAAACGAAGACAACGAAATATAAAAAATAGTCTTTGCTGGTCCTCAGTTAGCCTAAGAATTTAGATAATAACCTCCTTGGAGTAAGCAAGACAAACTACCAAGAAACTGGGGATGCAAGTGGCCCAAGTCTGCATGGAGGCTCAGAAATGCTGGGCAGATAGCCTCATGCTCCTAGGGATTCCTGGAATCATACAAGTTTAGAGGTGGGGTTGCACAATGTATTCTGTAGAGGTTCGACACCTCCCCAACAAACAGAGTCAGAAGGAAAAACTCCCTGAGGGAATGCTTATAGACACTTCCATCCTCAGAGGGCCCACATATGGTTTTTTCCACAAGGGGGAAATGATCTGAACCAAGGTATGTATTTCCCTTTTTTATTTTTTTTTTTCCCCATCAGGCCCTAAATATTAGAATGGAATAAATGAATAAGATGACGAAAACAGGGATATTTTGTAGATTTTTTTATATTATTCACTATTTATTTATATATTTAAAAATTAATAGAACTGATGTTCAACTTCTGTACACTGAAAAAAAAAATGCAGGGGAAAGTGACAGGACAAAATCCCCAAAGATTTACAGCAGTCTCAAATAAAGTGAGAAGACTGGGACAATCTGGCTTCACTTCCAAAAAGACATTCATTGCACAACTTCTTCCAACCTTATGAAAGCAGACCAAGAGGCTTCCATATGCTCTGTTTTATTCTGGGGGTCTTGGCTATTTATCACCTCTGTCTCCTCAGTTGTGCCGTGTGCATAGATTACTTAAAGTTAGAGTGATCTCTGGCTTCTGGGTAGCAAAATATATATGAAAGACTTGACGTAATCAGACTAACATTAATGAAAAAAGGTGCTTGAGTTGCATATTAAAGAGTATGCACACAAAATGTCTTTACTGAATGGTAATCCAGATATTATGGAAATATGTCATTAAATAAAAGTAAAACACTTTTTTTCTGCAAAAACAGAAATGGATTTGTTGACCTCAGCTTCTTGCTCTTGCAAAAATCTTCTCTCTTTCTGGCTTGAGGTGGTTATTCATGATACACTGATGTAATGCTTAGCCATCACCCGCAAATTTACATAGTTATTGCTATGGAACCACCACAGTCTTGGAATACCATGGCTTACTTATTGCTCTACTATGGGCCATTTTGCTTTTTATAGTGTTTGCACTTAAGAAGTGGCTTCTATTTTGAGAGGTAATATTTGTATTTTCCATTTTAAGTATAGAGAATCTCTCTCAAAATCTACAGAATCTTTCAAAATTGAATACATGTTTTAAGTGTCATGATCGTGCCATAAGTGTTACGTAAGGGATCATAACTGAGGTTTTTGTGTATACAAGGGCAGGTGGGAAGGATGATCCCGTGGTTCAGTCACAATTGTGTGTGAATACCACATCGAGCTCTGACAGACTTCCTGGGTAATTTTTCATTTTTCTGCACCTCAGTCATCTCATCAGTAAACCTGGAATCAAAATACTTCCTAACATACAGTGGTGTTGTGAGGATTACTTTATGAATGTTTGTAAAATATGAAAGTTTGTACAGTTTGAGATCCTCAGCAGGGTGGCACAATAAAATGGCAAAGAATTATTATGGGTGCCTTGACACTAAGGAGATGGGCTTATTAGAAATAAAATGACAGATAAATACATTGAAGAGATTTCTTCTGGATTCCAGCATGCCCCTTCTTTATGTCAGATACCAACAAATCCAGCTTTTAGATACCTAGAACAATAAAAAAAATGATAATGTATCCCTTTGAGGAAATCACATCACATAGCTGTTGTGGTTTTCCCTTCATCTCCCCAGTTAGACTTGGTGCTTAACATCCTATATCCTTATTAAGTCAATACAGGATATACGCTGGCTCATATTTCAGCAATGATCATGTAAAGAATATACAGTGTGATACAAATGTATGATTACATGCTTATGTGAGTGCAGTCCCACATAAAATCATCTTTGCCCTGTCATTTTCAAACAGTTGTCCATCATTTCCTTGAAACTTTGGAAGTCCCCGTAACCCATTGGCAACTGAAAAAGGATTGAAGATATATCTATTTTCTGGAGTACACACAGATAGTATCTCATGAATTGGAGAATATAGAGGGACTATACACTGTGGTCCCCCTGTAACACGTATAGAATATTGCCTATGTTAAACAGATAACATTATCTCCCAATTGGCAGCATTCCATATACTTCACTGCATGTACTGTAATAAATACTTGAAGACTGCAGATATTGAGATAATATTATTTAGTTACTGAAGGCAAATGGCAAGGTTTTTTTTTAGGGTGGTCACTGTGTCTTCCATGTTACTATGCAAATAATTCCTGTTGCCAGGTGAACTGTCCTGTTTTGTGACCAGCTATTTTTTTACTTGCAGCCTGCCAAACAGATACTTTGATGATAGCAGTGTCATAGAAATATGGGACTGGAAGGTACCTTGTTAGGTCATGTAGTCCAGTCCTCTTCACTGAGACAGGAATTATCTAGACTATCCTTGATAGTCTAACCTGTCTAACCTGGTCTTAAAAATGTCCAATGCTGGAGATTCCACAACCTCTCTAAGTAATTTTTCCAGTGCTTAGCTTCCTAACTCTCAGGGTAGCTTTTCTTAATATCTATTCTAAATTATCTCCTCTGCTGCAATTTAAATCCATTACTTCTTGTCCTGTCCTCAGTAGTTAAGGAGAACAATTTTTCACCCTCCTCCAAATAACCTTTTATATACTTCAGGACTGTTATGTCCCCCCTCAATATTCTCCTCCTCGACCTAAACAAACCTATGTTTTTCAATTTTTCCCATAGGTCATGTTTTCTAGAACGTTAGTCATTTTCGGTGTTCTCCTCTGGTCTTGCTCCAGTTTGTCCACATCTTTCCTGAAATGTGGTACCCAGAACTGGGCACAATTAGGCTAATCAGCATGTAGTAGAGAGGAAGAAATACTTCTTGTTTCTTGCTTATAACACTCCTGTTGATACTTCCCAGCATATTGTTTGGGGTCTTTTTTTTTTTTTGCACAAGTCTTACATTGTTGAATCATATTTAGTTTGTGATCCACTGGAACCCCTATGTTCTTATCTTCAGTACTCCTTATAAGGCAGTGATTTCCCATTTTGTATTTATGTGATTGATTAGACCTTCCTAAGTGTAGTACTTTGCTTTAGTCCTTATTGAATTTCATCCAATTTATTTCAGACCATTTCTCAAGTTTGTGAAGATCATTTTGGGTTATAATCCTGCCCTCCAAAGTGCTTGCACCCCTCCAATATTGGCATCATCTGCAAGCTTTATATGTATACTCTCTATGCCATTATCTAAATCATTGATGAAGATATTGAATAGACCCAGACCCAGGACAGAACCCTGCATGACTCTATGCAATATGCCCTTCCAGTTTGACTGTGAACCATTGATAACTACTCTCTTTTCCAACCAGTTTTGCGCCCACTTTATAGTAAGTTTGTCTAGGCTGTATTTTCCTAGATGCTTATGAGATAGTCATGTGGGACAGTATCAAAAGCCATACTAAAGTTGAGATATCCCATCTAATGCTTGGCCCCCATCCAAAGGCTTGTGCAACGATTTCTGTTTTTCTACCGTGAAGAGTATTTCTAAATAGACCCAGTCAGACAATAGTAATTTTGCACATCAAAATTTTCTATTTTTTGCTGAAACACTGAAAATTGAAAAACTTGTTGAAAACCAAAAACTGTTATACAAAAATGCTGCAGCAGTGCCTTATGAGAGTTGTAGTTGGAGTGCTTTATCTCCTCATTCTCCTCTGTGAGACAATCTCCCAGGCTGCACTACATTTCCCAAAACTTTTAATTTTTTGCTTTTTGAGAAAAAAATCAAAATTTTCTGCAGAATACAGACCTTTTTGCAAAATAATTTCTGTTGCTGAAAACCCAATTTTCCATTGACAAATAATAATTTTTACAGAATTTTTTTGGACCAGCCATTGTTCTAACCACAAATTTGGGAGTGAAGACTCAAGCACTCCAAATTCTGCAGCTCTATTGACCTCAGTGGAGATACATTGATCTACATTAGCTAAGAATCTGGCACAATCAGTATAACTATGTTATAAGGCTAAGCTAGCATAATTATTATCACATGATATTGGCTTGTACTAGAAGAGTAACATTATAAATTATTTTGCAATTTCTCTGTATTGGTATTTGGAAGAGCTGTTATCAGCAGGCAGTTCAAAGGGATCCATTGTGATCCATTGTCTTAATGCATACCTAGGAATGAAGTATGCAAATCACCTAATGCACTTCAGAAAGTTCTTTTGGTTTATCTAGTGTCTGTTGATACTGGACGCTTAGTGATCAGTGTGGATACCAATGAGACATGGTACCCCCGATTTGCAGATCAATAAGGTTTAATGTGCAAGGTTTTCTAGAAATATACTAGTTAAATACAAAGCCTAAGATTAACTATAATATATCCTACTCACTAAACCTGGAGAGCTAAGCAGTCACTCAGAAACCTGTATACAGGAATGGCTTTCTTCAGGGGCCCCGCCAGGGAGTCAGTAGATCCTCTGATCCAACTGGCAGCACCTCCCATGGAATCAGGAGTTAATGGAGTGTGCCCCTTTGTCTGAGGGATGACTTTTTATACATTTCTAGACACAACTTTCACCTCATTACCTATCTATTAATTATTATATATTCTATCACCTGCATCAGGTTCTCACCCTTAGCCACATTCCATTCTCACCATAATAATTGGGGTAATCAAAATAATTGGGATATGCCCTCTGGTAATAAGAGGGATAGTAAACAAAATATGCCCCTTGGCAGTGGAGAAATGTTCCCCCAGACATTCAAGGATAACTTGTTATTCCCATCACCGTTATCTATATGCAGGTGCAAGCATACATGTTGTGTATTTTGTCTTATTATGCATCATGGTATGCAGAAATTGAGACACCTGCAAGGTTACTCAGTATTCCTGTTTGTCTCTGTCAACTGGAAAATGTCAAGCTGTTGAGGCCAGAATGGTCAAGCAAGCAATTTAAGCTATGTTAGGCCCCAAAACAGTGGTCACGCAATTCAAATTGCACTGTGCCTCCAACAGTGGCCTTTTCTACTTCCGCTCACAATAGAACACAGGATCTGGTTACCTATGGAGATTGCTGCTCTCCCCTTTCCATGTCAAAATCAATAGATGTGGGATTAGAAAGTTTCTTGAAAGCAAATACTCTTTTCTTTTCATGTGTGAAGAAAATCAGGAGGCAGTGAGAGTGAAAAAAACATGGAAAGTGAAAACCATTAAATTGATAATGTTGGGGAAGAGACATTTTTATCCTGTCATGCTTCTAGCAGAGCTGGTCAGTAATAAATAGGAGTGTATCTTATAATATAAAGACATTCTCAATAAAAATAGAGATGCTAATAGTCCCAACTCCTACAAACATTATGTTATGTTTACCGTTGGGCAAAGCATAATAAAACAAGAGGATATGAAAGTGGATCCAAGACTCTCATATTTTCAATTACAATGAAAACCACCATTAACGTCTTTTTATTGGGATTTTGTGACAAAAGAGATAAGAATATATTATTGCTGTGTATATTGCCTTACAAAATGTACCTGCAATAGAAGATGAAAATATTTAAAATTGTAATTCACATATTAATAGTGAGATCATTTTCAGAGATACTGAAGGTATTCAAAAAGTGTCCAGGGAGGATGAAAAGCTTCAGTAATAAAGAAAAAGAAAGGGTAAAGTCTAGTTTTCTGTCAATATTTGTCTAAATGGTTGGGTAAGAAACTGGCAATAGTGATGGCTTCCATACTGGTATGTTTTAAGACTAACTCCATAAGACACCAAAGGACATATTCTAAAAACTAAGTGTCCATGAATACATTTTAAAAAATGCATGCATTCCATAATTACTCCAACTGGAAACTGGGAATTTGGATAACTACACCCTCAAACATGTAGTTGTGAGTCTAACTACCCACATATGTGTACAATTACCTGACCTGCATGTGCAGTTGCAGTTGCACATAGATTTTTGGGAGGAATAAGACTTTTGTGTCTCCTTTTTAAAACATGCGATTCTAGTCTGATGGAAATGCCCTCTTCACTTCTGAGTTTCCTCTAGCTGTGGCTTTCCTCCCCCAGATATTAGTATTTGGTAGTTCTTCTAAGCATTCTGTGGTCTTCCAGCAATCCTGTCACACACTGGAAGTAGGCAGTGGTCAGGAGCAGTGGTCAGAACAAGAATCAGGCCTAGTGGTCAGAGCAGAGCTGGACAGTGGAAATGGAGTTGTGGTTGAAGCCAGAGCAGAACTGGAGTCACAGTCAGGAGATGAGCCACCATCAGGTCCAGGAGTTAGAGGGTTCAGCTGAAGGTAGAAACTGGGGCTGGAGTGGGCACAGGCATGGGTTGGAGCAAAGACCACTACGGGCAGCATGTCTGGAGCAGCTGCAGGCATAGACACATTTAGCAGCCACTATACTCCTGTTGTTACAGGTCTTAAATGATTATCTGCTGGCTCTTCTGTCCGAGGAGAGCCAGTGAGAGCTTATTGGGTCCAGCCGAGCTCATTGGGCTGCCAAGCGACCATTCCTGAAGTCAGCTGAGTTACTGACAGATCTTCTGTGAAGACAGGTGCAACTACATGAAAAGTTGAGTGGAAATCATTATGAGAAGGCATTAGCTCTATAGTTTCATTGATGGCATCATCGACAAAAGAGAAAAGCTAGGGAGTACAGGAGGACATGTCATTCTCATAGCCTGGTGGTTATGGCTATGAAAGTGATTTCTTCTGTTATTTGTTAACATGTATTTGATTGTCCATTGTGTTGATTCTCATGGTTGAACAGTCCTCTTGTATGCCCTGCCACTTTCTCTAACTAAATATGTCAAAAATTGAATTGATTGGACCTAATTCTCATTTACACTAAGATCCTTATAATGCTCTGGAGCAACTCCACTATTCCTTCTATCATTCGTACTCAACTTTAGAGTGATTTTCAGCTCTTTTCCATCCTTCTCTCCTCCCATCCAATCCTTCATCAAATGATGCTTCTTCTTCTATACCATTCATAAAGTTACCCTTTACACTCCTTTCTTTTCTGTCCTCTCTGCTAAAACTCTGATCCATGACATGGTTATTTTTCAACCTCTGGCTAGTATCTTGACTACTAAAACCTCCTCTTCTTTGCCCCGTTGTTTCTCCCCTTCCTTCTCCAGTCCACCTAGAACACTGCACTTAAAATAATCACCTGTTCCTTTTGCTTCTCTGACCATGTCATACCCATTCTACTCAAATCCCTTCACTGTCTCTTTGTTACTTTCTCCATCAAATTCAAGCTCCTTGTCTTAGCTCTTAAAGCTTTAAGGCTCCTCCTACTCTCCTTTCTGGCTTTATATTCTACTCACTTCTTTCACCTTGATTCTCCCATTTTCTTCTCCTGTTACAATGGTAGAAGCAATAGGATTTGGAGAAAGCTAAAATCAGTGAGACAGAGGATGGATCAAAGACGACCCACGGTTGCAGGCTTGGATGACTGGTATCATAGCTCGCCGGAGACAGAGTCTATGAAGAAGGGGGAAAAGATGAGATTATGGGGGGAAAAGATGAGAAGCTCAGTTTTTTGTGTGTTTCACATGTGGTAGTGACAGGATATCCAGAAAGAGATATCAGAGAGAATAATAAATGACAATGACAATAATGGACATGAAGAAACTTTTTGTAGACTATTTCTGCCTAGCAAATTTGCTCCAGGTAGTTAATACTATACTACTGTTTACTTTGCATTATCTATTTGGCTGGTAGTGTAGCACATCCGTGCCATCTAATGGAGGATAGAAAAAATATAATTATTTATTGTATTCCTGGATAAATACTAGAAAATGCATTTTTATACTATTATCCCTTAGATTTTCACAAATGGGTTTCCAAAATTCAGTGCTTAGGTTGTACCAACAAACTGTGTGTGATCATTGTAAGTTCTAAAATTTTAAAGTATATCCATTAAGAAAAGTAACTGTTACACAATAGTAATAGTAAGAAATTACTCACTGTAGTAAGAATAAAAAGTGATAAAGACTATGCATAGGTTCAAAACCCTAAACTCATTGTACTCCAGTGATTTCTGAGCAAGTGTGAAAACAAAACAGGAGTATCTGTTTTGTCCTGGCTATAATATTAGAATAAAAGGTAGTGAAGTTAAATGCATCATATTAGATTGAAATATAAATGTTAACTTCATTCTAATATATTCAAAGCCAATTACAGTTTTCCCAAGACAGATTATTAAATCTGCTTGATATATATAAACAGTTCTGGGGAACTGCTTGTTCATGTGAAATCATGTGGGTCATTTATTTTTGCCAAAAGGATTTGTAAGAAACCCATGGGGATTTACTACATAGGTGCTGACCACTGAATAAAAACTATGATGAGAAAAACAAGGACACACTTTTGGATGCTCATTAGCTAAGAATGTCATTTTCTGCAGGATTCAACTAAGGCGACCTTTTCATAGAAAGCAGAGCAGAAATATCTGGCATGAATGCTATACATACCATAATCATTGCCTCAGAGCCTCTCCCAAATAGTTGTTATAAAGCTTTCACATTTAATTGTTCTTCTTCTTAAAAAACGAGTAGAATCCTACTGACTTCGGGAAGAAAATTATTCAAATTGCCTTTGTCATTATTCGCAAGCCAATGCAGTGCAAAAGCATTGTCGTGTTAAATTATATTCTAATGAAAATTAAACAAGGAGGGCCTACATCATGAAATTACATTCTAATTATAATTTAAAACAGGGAAGTTGCATAATTAAGAAAGCCACAATTCTTCATTTATGTACCTCAGTGGTGCCATGACTAATTAAGTAGTGTACATGAAAGTTTGAATGCACTCTTCTTAAAACAGAAGGATGAATTCTGACTGGGACAGAGACCTTACTACTCCTGCCTGGACAAAACCAGAACTTCGAAGCAGGTAGTTGGGGAAAGGCCAGGATCCTTGGATTAATTTCATTGCCGTATGTGCAGGCCAGAACAACTGAGCCAGCGTGGAAGTGTAACAATTTCCTGCTGGCCTACCCCAGGAGTACTACCCCTTTGGAGCAAAGGAAACTCAGGCAAGGAATTATGACTTAGGGGTGTCTCTCTTAGCCATAATGCCACCCAAGGTCACTTTAGGGTTGATCTGGTTTTTTATGCAACCCCCCTTGCTTTGGGTTGTGTCTACAGACACGATCTAGCCCACAGAGCCTTTGACCTGGTTTTCAGAGTTCAGTGAATGGAAGTTGTAAAAACTCAGCACCTCTAGTCTTTTAATCAGTATTTTGGGACTATCCAGGGGCCCCACAGTGAGTAATTTGCACTAACAAATACATAAAGTTGGGAGAATACAGCATAAAAACCTTCCATGAATATTCATTCAGATCTAAAAATTAATTTGTTTCAGATGAGCTCATACCTCTTATTTGCTTTTCACAAACTTTCAAGTGAGTTTTACTGGCATAAATGCTTGCATAAAGAAACTTTAAGCTTAAATGGTCCAACGGCACACATAGTGAATTATAAATTTGCACACACGGGTATAATAAGCCTTCCTCTCTTCCACCCTTTCCACCTACCTTGTCTGGTTTGTAAGCTCTTTGGACAGCGGTTGGGTTTAATGCAGTACCTAGATCAATGTGCAGTCTGTTTGCTGAGGTCTCTAGGCACTACTGGAATATTACTACTTCCAATAATTACTATTCATAGTAGTGTTACTGATCAATATAAACTTCAGTTTTATGGACAATCTCCTGTAAGGGGCAGGCTTTCTCTGTGTGACTTGGGCATGGCTTCAATGGCTACCGTTCCCGATGGAAAAAGACATCTATAAAATCAAACCTGACAAATAGTATGATAGCAGAAAAATCATTAGTCCCAGGAAAAATCCTGGCTGATTACTTTAGCATATATTTTTGCAACTATAAACCTGGCTTAAATAAAGACCATTAATAATGGAGAAAGTGAAAAATAGCCAATGTCAGCATGGTGGGCAAAACTGGAGCACTTTGTGTCAAGTAAGATAGATCATATGAGCCAATCACAAATGAAAAAAGGGGCTAGAATTAAATCAACTAAACAAGGTACAACATGCTGTGATCCACAATTGTTCAGTGAAAAGCAAGTGTCTCCCTAATACTTACCCCATTACAAGAAAATTCCAAAAGAATCTGTGCATAATCCAGGAGCTTTAAAGTGTTACCTGTCTTGTAGGCAGGGATTTTTTATTTTTTTTCCTTTTTACAAAACTGGGTGTTCACACTGCAGGGCAGGAAATCTCCTGAGAGAGAGATGAAATTGTAAATGCTGAAAAACTGTATGAAACACCATCATCCTTTGCATCATCCTTGACACACATTTATATTTGATAATGTAAAACACTGCTTTGCAACATTACCAAGAGGGAAAGTGGGCTTCTGATTAAGTCATATCCTCAGAACGTTACCTACATTCCTATTGCTCTGATTAGCATCAATTGCTATGCAATCACTTATTAGTACTACTACAATGCTCACATTTCCAGAAATCTTATTTGTAGGGGGAAAAGCTCAGTGGAGTTAAATGCAGATTGGAACACTTACACCCTGGAACCAGAAGCAGTGTTGCAGCAGAGTTGCTTCAGCCCTTCTTTTTTGAGGCAGATATCCTGAAATCTCTGCAATTTAGTTTGTGCAGATCTTTAAGAGGATACCATTGAACAAGAGTTCCTATCTGCTTTGTGTAGACATTAAAGATCCTATATTACTTTCTATAAGGGTCGATTGGTCTCCTGACCAAAATTTCCCACTCCATTTCACTGGAGTATCCTGTGCACGAATTAAACCCATAGAATCATGGAAATAAAGGGTAGAAGAGACCTATTAGTACAGATGGTCAAAAACACTTCATGGAAATTTCTGATTTTTTGGGGCAAAAAATCATAATCCAAAGTATTTCAGCATAAAACCCAAAACATTTCAACCAAAAAGTGAAATATTTTGATTAGGAAATGCTGCTGCAGTCTGGGAGCCTCTTCTCTCATTCTTCTCTTTGTGTCAGGCTCCCTGGTCAGACCACAGCTCCCATGATGCACCACAGTCTTGACTTATGGAATTTTCTTAATTAGCTTGAATATTTCATAGACTAAGCAACCAAAAACACACATGTGAACCATCATATTCTCCAAGCACCAAGAGTATGAAAATAATTGCATTTCAAAATTCACAAAAGTTGCAGGCAAATTTAAAATAACTTTAAAATAATATATTATAACAATTGTATTCATAATACTTTTTTTGCATCAGTATTGAGGTCTACCTCCTACATGTCCCTCAAAAATGTTAAGCCTACTACAATAAAAAGTCTAAATAAAAGTCTATATAAAATATTTGGCCAGATTCTCAGATAGCATAAATTGGTATAGCCCCTTTCCTGTCTATAGAGATACAGCAGCTGAAAATCTGGGCCACATCTTTACAAACATCTACCTTTAAATAAATGAACAAAAAAAAACCCAGTTATTTTAGTCTATCAGATGTTTGATTGGTAACAGGGAAATTAGCAGGAATCATTTTCAATTATACATTCTTGACACTAGGGAACTCTAGTCATCTCTAAAATTGTTACATTGTTTTATGCTGACATATCAACTTGCATGTTTATCTCCCAAAGCAACATCCCTGAATACTAACAAAGGCACTATACAGTCAACAGAACCATTTACATATCGCTAACATGTCTTGATTCTTGAATGTGTGGTACTTTAGTATGCTTCCGAAGTGTTCAGATTTCTTACACTATCTCTCTCTCAATAGATGGACATCAGAACATCCAAATAAATTGTTTATTTATGAACAGCGCAAAAAACAAACAAACCACACCTGTGTTTTTCTTTTGTTTGGCTAGCTATATGCAAGGTATTATTAGAGTAGAAGTTCATTGTACAAAGAAGCAATAGTATTGGGTTTTTGTTTTCAGATATACTAAAGCTCCAGGATAGATCAATAAGAAATGGTATTCTCTAAACCCCAGGAAAAGAAAAGAAGAAATGAATAGAGAACATCACTCTTAATCTCTTTACCTTCATATGTTTTCAAAGGAATAAAACAAACCTCTGTTCTGGACAGTGAGATGGCACAGAGAGCGATTTATAGATAATAAATATTATCATTATGTATTATTTGCATTGTTGCAATGCTCCACTGTACAACACATAGAAAGACATTGTCCCACCTAATTAGTGTGTAGTTTCAGTTGTCTTGTTTCCAGTTTGAGCTGTACAAATTTTTTTGTGGAGTTGCTGGATCACAGATATCCTGCTACTATGCTATGGAGAGAGACTGACCTGTGCCTCTTCCTTTCACAAATCCTTCACCTCCAGACCACAGCCAGTCTGCAAATCTACCATAGGCCTCTTCACTTCTCAGATGAGTGGTCTGAATTTTTACCTGCAAAAATGCAGACCATTTAACAGACAGAGATACTTTCAACATCTTGAGCATGATAGACCTTGAGATATTCATTATGATACTCCAAATCAGGGAAAAGAGTTGCCCCTTTTTCTTTTTTTTTAAACAAAAGTTAAAGTCATCCCAGGTGGTTAAGTTTACAATCCTAAACATAAAATGGGTCAGAGAACCTGGTCCATTTTATGTTGTAACTCGGAGAAACTCAGCAGTTTCAACTGAGTTTTGCTTTGAGTTAGTGTGTCAATTCTAACACAAAAATGCAGAGTACTTTTCAGGGTGTACAAATCCATGCAAGACAAAACCAAACCAAAGTTTTACATGAAGACTGGTGAACAGCTGTGTGGCCACTTCCTGTAGTTGAAGGGTATGTCTACTATTTACAGAACCAGGGAGTGCATTTGGCCATGAAGCATTAGGGATACTCAACTTTGGTAAAATCATTAACACCTGAATCTTTCAGTCCTTTTGTAGGAAAATTCTCCTTGAAATTCAGTTGAAATCAAGGAGTGTGTTGTCTTCATTAAGATAATGGGATACAGGACTATAGTTGTATTTTCAATGCCTCTATGAACACCATCTTCATTTTGGTAATGATACTGATCATAGAGGCAGATCTCAGCAGATGCTGGTAGATCCTACGGTTATTCACATTTTTAGATAAGCTTTGTAATTTAGCTCAAAAAGTGAGGCAGGCTATTTGTTAACTGGGATTCCTGAGTAAATAGCCAAATGGACAATTTAATGGCAGATAAGGAAAAATTAGCACCTATCAATAGTGGTTCCATAATCTCTCTGCCCTGTGTTTATGTTCCTTTAATCTCAATGGTCTGAAGCATTTTATATGATATAACTTGCTGGAGAATGACTGCAAGCAATTTGCCGCACTTAGGACTTACTGCTTGTTTCTAAGCCCTTTGTAATTATGTGATGCTTACTAAGGAGGTTAGATAAGCTATAAATATAGTTAGATAAGATACAAATATAGATTTTTCAATCAAACTGAAGGGAAGAAAGCCATATAATTCATAAGATATATCAGTTCAGGCATTAGTGAGTTATAGGGCTGTTTTAGGGATGGGATTTAAACCCCCCCCCCCCACAAAATAAATAAAAACAAGGATATCAGTCACTCCCACTGGAAATGTTAACATCACAGTTGATAAAATATACGTTGTGCTGTAATTATTCTGTGAGGTATGGAAGTGTTACTAATTTGAAACCATCCAGTAGAATTGAATATATTATCTTACACATTGTGTATGGTAGATCAGAAACTTTTGACTATAACCAATGCTGAGTGAATTTGAACTGAAGTAAAGATTTCTCAAATGCTGATAGAACTATTATGAGAATTGGTTGGGACATTTTTGATTAAAAGATTTTTTTAGGGGTTGGAGGTCAGAAAATTCAATTAATCAAAACCAAAGGAGTCACAGAAAAGGATTGGTATAGACTAATTTCTCAGTTTGAAATGGTTTTGGAAAAAAGTTTCAACATTGTCAAAATAACCTGTTTTCATATTTTCAAACAAAAACATGTATGCATTTATTTATATATTGGATTGAAATGAATTTTTGTTTCAAAATTTAAGCTAATTTCAGAATGTTTAATTTTCATTTAAACCTTTTTAGTTGTTTCTGCAAATTGTCACAGATCTGGTTGGGCTCCCACCTGCTGTGGGGGGACCCAATCTCTGGATCCCAGAGTTTGAACCGAATCCAGTCACTGCCCTGGTCTTGGGATCCCTAGGCATACTCGTGTGGTGCAGAGCCTCCATCTAGCACCACATACTGAGAACTATGACCACATGGTTCCTCTGCCCAGTCCCTTGAAACATACTGATCCCCAGACTCCCCCATAGCTTACAAACAAAGGGGCACAATATACCCTTGTATTCACACCCCGCACACTATTGTAATAATCTTCATGCAAAGTATGCTTTGTAAGGTATTGTTTGAAAATTCAATTTGCTAGTCATTATTGCCCTATTACAATATTTGTGGCAACATTGTATGCAAAGTTATAAAAGTTCCCTGTATGGTGTTATTAATATATATTCCAAACCCCACAGCCCTGCCCAAACAGGCCCAAACAGAGGAATGTGTGCTCTCCTTAATTTGCATTTAAGCTGTAAACAGAGTAATCAAGCAGGAAGGAAAGACAAAAGAAGTTCAAACAAGTGAATTAAGCAGCAGGGAACATCCTTCCACATAGATGCTGTTTACTAGTAACTAGCTGAAAAAGCTTGTCAAGATGGACGGAAACTATAAAAAAGAGGGAAAAAACACCCCAAAGCAACACTCTCTCTCTTCCTGCCAATCACATTCACTGCACATGAAGTAACAAAGGACGCATTTGTGGAACTCTGGAATAGGAGATCTGAACTACATGGTTTGGTCAGTAAGACTGCTGAAAGCACATGGAGAAACTTTATTTGAATTTTATAAAAAGTTTTAAGTTAGGTATTAATAAATGTCATCTTTATTTTTGTAACTATTTCTGACTTTTATGCCTCATTACTTGCACCATTTAAAATCTCTCTCTTTGTAGTTAACACACTTGTATTGGTTTATCTAATCCTGTGTGCTAAATTGAAGTATCTGGGTAACTCTATTTGGGATGACAAGTTGTGTGCTTATTATTCTCTTAAAGGAATAATGAACTTAATATAATTTGTACTGTCCAGAAGAGGGCTGAGCATCACAGGACATGCCTTTTTCTGGGGGGAGCCGGGGGAATCAAAGACTGGGGAGTCTATTGGGGTCACCTTGCAATACAATCAAAGCTGTGCATTTCTGATGTGAGAGCCAGAGTGCAACCCAAAGGTGGCTGGCAGGCTGTAGTTACACAGACACTCAGGATGTGGCTTTCATGTTGGAAGGCTGTTTGTCAGTGTCCCAGGTGGGAACTACTTCAACAAGGCATTGTAAGGCACCCACGGTTGCAAGGCAGGGGTAACAGCTGCTCAGTCTGAATTGTAACCTGGAATGTCATGTACCTCCTCTCCCAGAAGTCCACCCAAAGACTTCTATTTTCCCTTTCCATGGGGCCACATGGTAGGTGCAATGTATAATACACAGACACTGCACAGAATTCTAAATATTTTGCTCTTTAGTTAAATCACATCAGAAATACAGATACAAAAATAAATCCTAAATGCATTTCCCTGCCTCAGTTTTCTCATTACTCCAGGGCATTCTTTGGGCTGTGATCAGAGTCCTGTGGGCCCATCTAGAGTCCTCCTGCTCCAACACACAGTTTACAATCCAAAACATGGAGCCATTTCTCTAAGTCAGCTTGTTTTTGGTTTTACTTAGTCTTCCTCCTTCTTTTCTCCCACCTGAACTTTCTCTCTCTTACCTATAGCCTCCCGGTGTGACTGTGAGAGTTTGTTTATGTGTCCCACTGCTATCAATTTGGCTTCTTTGTTCTGCGTTTAGTAACTTTCCACTCCTGTTCCCGCCCCCCTTCAGAAAAGAGGAGGAAGTACCTTCTCTCAGCTTAAGCATCCCCTCTTAGCAAATCTGTTGTCCAGTCAGAGCACAATCATTAAAGTTAATTACTCCCCAGTGTCCTCACTCTGGTGATTACCTGCTGCAGGCTGCCAGCAATGGGGGTACATTTCAACACAGGGGCTTTCCAGGACATTGCAATTTCATAACAACCAGAATCCATAAGTTGTACCAATAGGTTTCCAAAAATCACAAAAATGTTAAAATTAAAAATTTGGATAGACCCAAGCCAATTCCCCCCCCCCACCCCCCCCCACCCCCAGATTGCTGGTGCACAGCTTTTTTTTTTTTGAGATTTCAACTTTTTGTCCTGATTTCAAAACATTTTTCAAATCCAGAAAAGTTTCCCAATTTGAGGAAACCATTTCCCATCCATCTCTAACAATTATCTTTGATTAATACTTTGACACTGGCAAACAGCATGAAATTACATGATGCACGCTACCCTGGACAGTGTATCATTTTCCTCTTTGTCTCTCACACTCAGTAGTTAAAGAGAAAGTAAACTACAAAATAATGTTTTAGAAAGAATGCTGCATCTTAGCAACATACCGTTACATGGAGGAAGTGATTAATCCTTAGAATGCCTGCCAGCCAAATTAATGTGTTTTACATTTTGTTTTACTTTATTCTTGAAATCGTTTCTAGAAAATAGCTGGAAAGGAAGGTGCAAGCTGAGATGAATAGGAATGCAAATGTTGAGCAAGACTTTCTTGTCCAGGGTAACTGCCTATGACTGTAAGGGGATGTCAGAAGACCCGAACCTCCCTGTGGGAACTATCCTGATCTCAGATCATAGCACAGGTGGGAGAACAGGCACTATGGAGCTGTTATTTCCCCCACATGTAGGTGAACAGGGAGTGAGAAATAGCTACAGATCTGAATCTTCCCACACCAAAACACCAGTCAGAAGAGCTGAACTGGCACTGAAGGCTAAGTAATTTGCTTCTGACCAAGGGATGGCACAAAGCAGAATGAGGCAGTACATCTATTAACTACCTCTTACTCAGATTAGATTTTAAGGTTGCACACTAGGACCCCAATCCTACAAAGACATGCTTGTGCTTAGCTTGCAGATATGGGTGAGATCCAGACCCCTGCTCTGGCCTTTTTACTTTAGGTAAGAGAGCTGGAGTGATGTAAATAGACCTTAAAAGCTCTGTATCTGTTAGAAGGAAGATTCTCCCAATGCAACTACAGAGGATGTCCTTGGGAGGCCTGGCATAAGGGACATACCTGGGATAGGGATGGGGGCCACAGAACATAAAGCTATGGAGATTTTGGGCAGCACTGCAGTATATAGGGCTGCTCCAACAATGCTGCTGAAACTTAGGGCTTGCCTACACTTGAAATACAGCAGCAGCACAGTCGCATCACTTCTGGGTAGACACTCACTCAGTTTCTGCCATTGGCATAATTAATTCATCTCCCTGAGATGTGGTGGATGCTAGGTTGCCAGAATTCTTCCAATTACCTAATGCTATCTACACCAGGGGTTAGGCTAGCTTAACGTCATCCCTTAAGAGTGTGGATTTTTTCACACGCTGAGCAACATAGCTGGGTTGACAACTTTTGGGTGTACATGTTGCCTCTGATAGGCCCAGGGCTATCTGTGTTATGGCAACAGATATGCAGCAGGTAGGATTAGGATGTTGCAAAGATTGCAAAGTCACCTTCACCTCTCTTTCATATGGGCTACAAGTTCTTAGTGGCACAGCAGAGTCTCACCCTGTCAGGACTTCCATTGACTTCACTGGGGCTACTCACCGTGAGTAAAGTGAAGCACACATGTAAGTCTTGTCCCCATCTAGGACTAGCCCCTTATTGCTTGTTTAGAAGTAGAATACATGTTGCTCCTTGTTAGAGGAATTCATACTGGTATGTTGCACATCTGCAATCTTCTACCATGCGGTTGTATCTTAAAGACACTATCTAGACCCTGATTATTATATATTTGTCAAGATAGTTTGGTGACTGCATTGAAAACATTTGTTGACTGGTTAAAAAAAAAACAACAACTATAATAATGATTCCTAATATGAATATGATTAACACACATCTCTGTAAAATAAATACACAGTGAAAGGGAACATACTGTACTCACTTTAATAAATGAGGACTATTAAGATAAAAGAAATATAGAGTGATGCTCATCTATGATGGGAAAAACAAGTGTAAGGTGTGTGAGAGGGCCAGACCTGATGGCTATAGGAAAGTAGTGGAGGGGATCTATATTAGCCCCAGAATCAACAAATCCCTGTTCCCTGGGTAATCCAGCTGGGGCTACTCTGGGGCAATTAGGCCAATTAGGCCAGCTGAGGCCAATCAAGGAGCTTGCCCCAGCAGTTAAAAGCCTCCCTGTCAGGCAGAGGGGGGCAGCTGGAAGGGAGTTAGGAGCAGTGTAGCTTGAGGACTTGGTGCATCCAGTGCTACATACTACAACCCCAAAAGGTACCAGAGACAAGAAGGGGTACCTGTCTGGCTACAGCTGGGGACCCAAGGCACAGGCCTGAGGGAGAACCCCTCCCCACCCAGTTCCAGGAAGCAGACTGTGAGCAGTGGGGCCAAGGACAAGTGACCCAGGGAAGGGAGTAAGTCATGGACTGGGCAGTTTGGAGACTACTCCACACAGGGTCCCTGGGTTGGGGCTTGGGGCAGAGGGTGGGACTGGGCCCCCCCTGCTCCCACCCAGGCACATCATAGTCCTAGCTGAGGAGGGCACAGTACCCACGAAAGGGCTGAACAAGCTGCCCTTGCCACAGGTGACAATCATAATTAAAGCTCATTATAGAGGCACCATGAGATAGTTTAGTGAAGATAAAAAAATTTAAAAAAAAAAGAGTAATAAAACCTTACCTTTAAATAGTATGGTCAGGTTGCTGACTGTTTTTTATTTGGCTTCTGTTTTTTCACTTTGAGGATCCAAGTCAATCATCTATCGCTTTGCTCATCGCTATTATAATTAGAGACAGGTTAGATAAGGCCATAGCCTGCAGCCAGTCATACTTAAAATAACCACATTAAAGAATTACTGTCTATGAACTACAAAATGACTAACAGCATTTTTTTTAAATATTCTCTTTTTAATTTATCTATCTGATATTGGACAGTCTTTGAAAATCCTTCCTATAAAAACCAAGGACTGTGCAATTAATGATAAGACTCATGAAATGGCTTAGAAAGGAAAGAAAGACGCAACCTAAGTCAGTCTGTCAGCAAAGATTTTTTGATAACTCATTTCTGAACTATGTTGTTGTCTTTCTGCCTCTTCTTGGTTCGTTCTCTGCCAGAGTTCTCTGGCACATTATAAAAATGTTCCTGAAGCTATCTGATGGAGGAAAGGAGCTCAGCAGCAATCTAGCAGGGATGGGTCCACGCTACAGGAGTTGGAAGACTAATTTTGTATGCCTTTACAACAGATAGAGTATCAGACAGAACTATTCTTGGAGCAAATGAAAAACACTTGGGGAAATCAGCTGTGATTGTGGATATTCTTATCAAGATAGGATGGAAGCACAACTGAGATCTTTGTCCTATTGATTGGTGCAGCCATGTATATGGTTTTCCGTTGCTTTTGGACATATTTTCAGCCATAAGGCTGTCTTTAGCATTTTTCAGAGACTTGAGGTGGGGTATGGAGTAATGAGGTGATAGGAAGAAAAAAGAGCCTGTTGGAAGGAAACGTATGGGAACAATGCTCTTGGGTATATTTTTCTTCCCAGTCTAGAAGCTAAAGGCTTTTGAATTCTGCAGTTTTGAATCCCACACCCAGGAGTAGTCAGGATCTGACTCAAACCAGAACCCCTCAACCCCAGCTTGGGGATTAAATATACAAATAGAATAAAACAAAAGTATATATTATTTTAAATGTAAAACTACCAGTGTAAGTTTTCACATCCAAAGAAATACGCACTGAGATCTTTGTAATTCTCTTAATGGTATACAGCTGTAGCCAGCAGCCTCAGAAGAATTAATCACTGAAATTAGAATGTAATATACAGTATCAAACAGAGAAGAGAGGAGCACAAAGATTAATATCCCTTGTAATTTTTCCTTAGTTAGTTTAACTGCAGCTGCTTACCCTGGTATAGAGCTGCTCAGTAGCAACATCAGGAACAGGTCAGAATGTGAACTGGGATTTAAGAAGAATGTCCTGCAGCAGCTGCTGGGGTGAAAAGTGGAAAGAAGTTTAGTCTCTCAGAATGTCCCAAGTGTTCATGTGATATAGGAATTTACAAGCTCTGCCACAGTCCATGCAAAGTTTACATGTTTTACAGGTGTGTCCATGGAGAATACAAGCTCTGCAGTGTTCCCTGCAGAATACTCCTGGGAAGTTGGTGTACCTCCGTGTTTACAACTACTATCCCTGCTGCTTAACTATAAGGATTCAAATATGCCACAGCTCCTCCAGGGAAGGCAACTGCAAATCAGTGATACTTACTATATTTATAACAATCTACACCATCCATAGAAAGTTCTCTCTAAGAACTTCTCGTCTCATATATGAAACCTTCAGAGCTGGTGTTCTTCACTAGCAGTGGTCAGCAATACCCTCAAAACATTATTTATTTTTGGATCAACATACATTTCCATTTATTTCATTTAAATTATCCTCATTAATGCTCTATCATATATAGCTTGATAGATACTAATAAGATCTCCACACCTATGCTTCACAGAACAATTAAAAGATTTAATTCACCCTGCTGAAAGAGAGTGTTTTGGGGGGCCATCAATGTATGTTTTCTCTTTCTTCATTAACTATACTTTTTTCTCTGTATATGCAGATATTTCCAATTTAAGTGATTCTTTGAGAATTATTTTCCCTATACTCATCATTATTGATATAAAGCAAATGGAGAGCTCATGAAAGGTAACTGATTGAAATACCTGAAAAATAAACAAACAGTTGTGGTAGCAACTTGTGACTTGATTACTTATCTACTGGTAGATGGACTGAAACCAATTGCCCATTTCAGATAAGTTACTAAAGATCATATGTTAATGATTTTTGGCTACTACTAACTCTGGAAAGACCTGAATTAATAATTTAGAGATGAAAGGTTCTACACCATAAAAGCCAATGCCTGGAGTCATCCAGTCCCTCACATCACATACTTAAGATAATATTTTTATTCAAATTGAAGCTCACACTCTGATAAAGAGTTTCCATACATTGTTTAACATGAATATTTGGAAAGACCTTTGTAACTATTGGCCTGTAATATTCTCACAGGGTGATAGAACAATTTACAACAATAGTGACAGATAACTGAATAGATCTAAGCACTATACTTGTCAACCTTTTGCTTGCTAGGTAAGCCCCTGCCTACTGATGAGGTCTTTAATTAAATTTCTGAACTTCCTCATCCACATAATCTCTGAATGATGCATGATTGTTGAAAGCCCAAAGTGCCACATTTCAGAGGCTGGGTTGTCATACTCTTTTTAAAAAAAAAAAAAAAAAAAAATCAAGCTATTGGTAGCCTCAAGAGAACTTCATTTTCTAATATCCTAACTGACAGGTTTTGAAGTTTATAACTGTATATTTTATGCATTGAACTGGACATCCTATTACATGGTGTAAATGTTTCATTAAAAGGTGGATATTCTTTTTAATGTAGGAAGTATGATTATCCCTGGAGTGGGAGAAAGAATGTAAAGATTGCCATTTATGATTCATCAATTTCACTATTTTTTTGTATATGTATCTGCCAATTCTCACCCATCTACTCTTATGATAATGAAGGCATAATAAAATATTGTAGGTTGTATATGAACTCTGGGCTTCAGTCTAGGGCCAATAATCAGTGAAAGGGCCTGTAGGAAGCCGCTGTGGCCTCCCCCGGAGCCGGAGCCTGAGGAAGGGCGTGAGCGCCCTGATTGGACCACCTCACATCCTGCCATGGAGTCTGCCCGGCAACAAGGGACCCGGGCCATGATAGGACCGCCCAGCGAAGCCAATTGGCGGCAGCAGGGCAGAGCCCCGACAGGAAGGGGAAGTATAAAAGCCAGGCCCCTGAGCTCAGTAGGCCCCAGACTGCTGCCAGAGACAGATGTGCGGCCCTGCCCGCAGAGGCCTAGGCCAGAGCCGAGCTGCCGACAAACCCCGGCCCTGCCTGGGGACTGGATAGGGCCTTTGCAGAGTTGGACCAGGCAATCCGGCCAGGATGACTGGGCTGAGCTGCCCCGACCCCGAGCTTGGGCCCGTGCTCCGGAACCCCCGGACTGGGCTGAGACCCCAGAGCAGCCCGAGGGGCGGGCACCCCCGCAGGCCAGGCTGGATCTGGAGGAACTGCCGGCCACTGAGCCCCTCCCTGAGGCGGGGCAGGACCTCTGCCAGAGGCTGACCTACAACGACCTTGAGGAGCTGCCCCCTGAAGAGGAGCTCCCCGGTCGATGAAGAGGGACTGACGGCGCTATCCCAGGCAGACTATCCTCCCAGCACGGAGGAGGCAGGTACTGAGGTCAGTGGGGAGGAAGTAGCCCAGGGACAGCCACTGCCTGTGACTGAAGCCGCAATATAGTTGGTGTGTTGCAGCGGGAGCCCTGCCGACACAGTGGCAGCTGCTTCTGCCACTACTAGGGCCCTGGGCTGAGACGCAGTGGAGACGGGTGGGCCTGCGTCCCCCTCCCCTTCCCCTTTTCCCTAGCCACCCCAGGAGAATCTCTGTCCTGACTGCTCCGGCAGCTGTTGCCTCGCTCACTGCTCACCCTGCCTAAGGGTTGGAGCAATTGACTCCTTGTTCGCTCGCTCCAGACTGGGGGCCTGAGTGGTAGACTGGGTGTTCACCCTGCCTAAGGGTGGATTACTAAGACTACTCACTCGCCAAGTGTGAGCTATTCCCTGTCTGTAGGAAGCGGCTGTGGCCTCCCACGGAGACAACACGCTTACAGGGCCAATAATCAAGTCTTTAACAACTGCTGCTAAAATTAAGTTCCATGAATGCCAAGGAATGTTATTAGAGACGATATCTTTTAGCGGACCAACTTCTGTTGGGGACAGACACAAGCTTTTGAGATCTGTGTTGGACAGAAGTTGGTCCAATAAACGATACTACCTCACCCATCTTGTCTCTCGAATATCCTCAGACCCAGATGGCTACAACTATACTGCATACGAAAAATGTTATAGCACGCTCCAATTATACTTCAAAGGTGGCGTGTCAGGAAATAATACATTTTCAAGCTTTTTAAGAGAGTATTAGGAGCTAGAGGAAATTGGAGAAACTCAGGAAATTAGCAAGCAGATTGCCTGAAGCACTGTTGAAATAAAAGTTCTCTGAACTAGTGTCAGCTCATACAAAAAGGCACCATTAAGTTATAGTTTGGCAAATAGGAAATAGACTCTCTTTCTCAATGACAATTTTGACAATAAAAAAAGTTCTCAAACTAGAAATCACTGTTCATATAAATGAGTGAAGAGCTCTACTGGAAGAGTTGAACAATCTAGACTATTTTTCAATATTATGTTACTTTCTGGAACATAAATAGACAAAAATGTAAACATTATCATTCAAGCTAGTTGGAAAATGGTAAGTATTTTCTATGAAAATTTTCAAATATAGACTGTTTCTTCAGGTTTTTTTTTCCAGATATTACCTGGTTTTGACAAAAAAAAATCAGTTTTTAAAATCCAAAAAAACCTAAAAAAATACCTTGGTTTTTTGAGAATTGAGAGCCAAAATGGTTTTGTTTTGATGTAAAACTTCAGTTTTCAACAAAGTTCATTTTTCTTTGATTTAAAAAAAATGGAAAATCCCAAATTAAAAAATAGCTTTCCACACAAGTTTATGAAAGAGGGTTTTTTGGTCAGTAAACAAATTGAGATTTTTTTTTTGACCAGTGCTAGTAGTTTCTATTTATTTCAGATTAAAAATAAAATAAAATAAATAAACAATAGGAATATTGGTCTGAGTTCCTGCAACCATTCACTCCATGACACTATACATGTAATTCAGGATTAGTCCCTACATGGGCTGAATGACCTTAAAAGATTGTTAGTATCTATAGCTTCAATGGTTCCAAGAAGAAATGGAGAGAGTACCACAGTCATTGCCTTAACTAGAGGAATGTGTTTGCTCACAGCTGTGTTACAATGCTGTATCCTAGATTCATTGGTCCAGATTCAGGAACCAGTTTTCACATTGGTGTGCCCCATAACACCATCGATAAAATACCACTCCGAAAGTAATTGATTCTACATCCTCCTCAGATTTCCATCTCCTCCATAGACATATGCCCTATTTCCTGAATTGGGTCCCTTAAGCAGTGGCTGAATGGGGTTTAAGTAAGAAGAGAAAACATGCAATTGGACTTATTTGTGGTATTTCAGACTTCTGCAGTAAAGTTTATTTTGATATTACATAGAAAGAGCAGCAAAACACAGGTCTTCCATCTGTAGGATTTCTTAAATTAAATTTCAAGGAATATTCTCCATAACAACTAAAGTAATCAACACTCACAAGTATCAGTTCTGAGCTCCCTCTATGACATCACTCTCAGAGCTTCTTTTTAATCTGTATCCTCTCCATTAGTCAAGTTCAAGATGCCTTACCTTGATGCTGACAATTCCATTCAACTCAAACAAATCAGACTATACCGGGGTGGCCAAACTTCCTGACCCTCCAAACACCCCTCCCCATTGATCAGATTCCTCTAGCCCCACCACCCTACTGCATGGCAGAAGCGCTGACTTCCCAACCCCAGTCTGGTAAGCAGAGAATGGGGGGTGGGAGAGCATGGGGGTTCGCAAGCCACACTTTAACTGTAAAAGAGCCCCAGGTGGCTCACGAGCCAGTTTGGCCACCCCTGGACTTTACATTAGAACATATATCCCTGTCACTTTTTCTTCCAACTCTTTAGGTGTTGCAGAAATAAGTTTTTAAACACATTTTTCTTTTTTTAATGCTAGTGCACATGAATGGGTATATTGATTGCTCTAGAAACTGAAGTCCATAACAGAAACTACGTCAACATCACAGTACAGAATTTCCTGCAGAAACACATCCATATGCTTCATGTTTGATGGGTAGAGGCTACACCTGTAGAAGTGAGAAGTTATGTCTCCATGTCTGTACAGTCTTCTCTTTTGAAACAGCACTTCTTTTGAGGTGATACTTTTGTGATATTAACACCTGTCCTCTGGGAACTCAGCCAACTGTTATCACACAGTGTTGTCTGAGATACCACACGGTTTCTTAATCTGAGCATAGAGGAAAATTGGGCAAAGCTTACAGACCTTAACCATGCATGCAGTGTAGTTGTAGCCATGTCAGTACCAGGATATTAGACACAAGGGGGTGAGGTAGAATCTTTTACAATGGCTGATTAAGGACAGCAGAAGCTAGTTGTTACATAACACTCTGCAAAATGACTTGGCAAAATCTGATTTTTTTTTCTAAGGTTACCACTTTATTTATAGGCTTTATGAGTAGGTCCAAGAGATTTTATAATTAAGGTATAGATCGCACTGTCCCCACATGGAGCAGTATTTTACTTCAAGAACAGTCAGACTGAATACTTCTCAGAATAAATAAGGGTGAAATAATTTAGCCCTAATTTAGAGAGTTGTTGGTGTTACAGCATACTAAATTTTTAAATTAATTTTGTGTAGCTACTGAAGGCCAGACCCTCTGCTAGTGTAAATTGGTGCAGTTCTATGGATTTGAAAATGATCATCTAGATCCAAAAATGGAGAGCAAGTTCTATAAGTCACTTCAAAGATATACTAATTATCTGCACTGTTAAAACTAAAACAGAAATGCTTTGTTTCATGCTTTTTGGTTATGAAATGGCTGCAGAGAACACATTTCTGAATAGGATTTGAGAAAGTATTAGGAAGGCACCTGGACACAGAGTGGTGTCTCATCTATGTAACAGCCTTTGGAAAGATTCCATACCTAGTGCTGATGAGTCGGCATAGTTGCTGCAAGGTCTGACTTTGCTTTTTCCATCTCTTGTTACTCTGAGGAAATAGAGTACATAGGGTACTCTACCCAAAATTAAGAACTGAGTACATGTCTCATCATTTCATCCATTTTGGTATCTGTCATTCTTTCTAAAAAAGCTTTGGATGACACAATGAGACTTACAGTGACACAAGTATTCTCCTTTATCCTGTACCATGTATAGCTATTAATTCCAATCTAACTCACTACCTATACAGCTGCAATCACAACCAAAGAAAAGGTGTACAATGGTATGAATTAGAAATATAATACATGTGTGATATGACAAAGAGAAGGACATTTTAAATCTGTAGTTCTAATATGGACAAGTGTGACTGCATTAATGAGTATTAAGGCTTTATGGAACCAGTCCTGCTTCCACTGAAGTTAATGACAAAACTTTTGTTGACCTCAACTGAAGCAGGATCAGTCCGTCTCTGTATGAGCCCATTCGTATGCGTCTCACTCTCTGTAGCTCAGTGTTATTGCCTCTTTGCCCCACCTTTACAATCTGACTTTTCCCTCATCTATATAGTATGTCTTGCCTAAACAAATGATTTCACATTAACTCATGATAACGTATGCACACGCAGAACTTGAAGTTAAAGGGATTTCAAGTGTCATACTAATTATATGGGATTTGGATCTTAAAATTGTGCATTGTTCAAATTCTATATTTAAAATATTCACACACAGCATTTATGCAAATTTACTAGCTGACTATAGAACAAAAGAAAAGCACTCTGATTTTTAAAAATTGGGGACACTACTTCCTTCTTTAAATATAAAAAGGAATAATTAATATAATAAGTCCTCCCTAAATAGGACTAAAGTATTAATGGTATGTAGTGTTAATAATCTGGGACCACAATATGTGCATAATTATCTCTCATCCTATCATATGTTCCACCAAGGTATTGAAAATTGGCTGTGTTGTCCTTTGCTCACTGAGCTAAGATTCAAACTGGATCAGGCTTGAAGAACCAAGTGTGCTATATGTCAAATGCTGCTCAGTTTTCAAAGCCTTGTATGAGATTTAGTCACCCAGCTCCCCAGGAACTAATTTTAGGGATAATGGTAGATCCTGGGCCCACCTTTGATCTTTTGTCATGAAGCAGCAAGCACAAAAATGAAGGACTAAAGAATCCTGAAGATAGGGAATTCAGCAGAGATCTTCAGGAAGGGAGCAAAACCAGAAAATGCTCTACTGATGAGAAATCTGGTCTGCAGTGTGATTCACTTGGTACATGTAATAAACACATTACATGTGTAAACCAGGCATTTGTCCATGCAGATAGCCTGAAAGACACTTACCTAGTCATTGAATGTGCAAATACCTGGGAATGAGTCTGCCAAAGAAGCAAATACCTCCTGAGAGGCTCTGAATACCCTCAACGCCAAATAACTTCAAGTTATTTAGCACCTCACTAGACTGGAACACTGATTTTTATGTGCAAAAATATTGCTGCAAAATGGACTTCAGGACTCCCTTTTAAAAAGTGAGCTTGTAGGAAGGTGCAGTGGCCTTCCTCAGAGCCTGGGCCCGAGGAAAAGCCACAACGCCCAGAGCAGACACTGAAAGGGCTGGCAGCCCAGTCTGCCTGGCAACCAGGGAGCTGGCTAGTGATAGGCCCCACCGGCCCATCAATCTGGCAACAGAGGGGCGGAGCCTCAGTCAGGGCTGGGAGTATAAAGAGCAGGCCCCACAGCGCACTGAGGAACTGCCAGAGGCAGATGTGCTGTCTTTCTGGCTGCAGCCAAGGCCTGAGCCCAGCTGGGCCGCGGCCCCAAGCGAGCACCCCCGGAGCATAGGACCTGGGGACAGCCCAAACGACCAAGCCCTATGGGTTGTATAGGGCCCCCGGGCCCACTAGACTGGCCTAGGCCTATCGGGCCCCAGGACTGGGCCGGGCCCCTGGGCCCCAGTGACTGGAGCGAGTCCCCTGAGCCTGTACCAGAAGCAAACGTTCCCCTGTACCAGAAGCAAATGTTCCCCTTTTTGGATGGTGCAGTGGCCTTCCTCAGAGCCTGGGCCTGAGGAAGGGCCGCACCAACCAAGCCGGGCAGGAGCCTGTCCTACAGAACTCATAAGGCCCAGAGCTCCCATGTATGCTCTAAATATAGATCAGCAGAGTCAACTTCACAACCAATTAATCCCCTGGCATGAAATCCTGGCTGCACTGAAATCAATAGCAAAACTCCCACCGATTTCTCTGTGGCCAGGATTTTGCCCTGGAAATTTCCTTTCATAATAAATTATAATAAAATTTCCTTTTATTATTTCTAAAACATGATACTTATTTTCACCTTACCAATAGCAATACAAAATAACTACGCGGCCCCCTTTTGGGCCTCCTTATAATGAGAAGCTTATACAAAACGTATACAATTGCATCATAATGTTGTAGGTCAACGGGTATATAACTGATAAATTTAGCATGTTGGTAAAGGGAAAACAATTACATGTTTTAAGCCTTACAATTTAAAGTGTGTTTAATATCTTTCTTGCAACATTACATTTTATTGTGTAACTGAATATATTCAAATATATGATGATTGCAAATTAAGAACATGTCCTATGTCTCTTATTCATTAGGTAGTTTTATTATTACTATCTTCATATAGTAAGCCAACTGTTTTACACTCTGGAGTATCTCTGAGTTAAGTTGGATCTGACATATTGAACTGTGTAGATGTAGACCAGTATTCAGCCACTTATTTGCTCATTAACAAAAGTTTATGAAGTGACAGGGTAGAAAGAAGCAAGACTAGGGAAGGATAAACAGCATATTAGGAATTGCAGCAGAAAGTCAAGAGTTAGCAGTGTTCTTAAGTACTCTATTTAGCAGGATGCCCCTCAGCTGAGATATTTAATTTAATTATTTAGAAAGCGAAAATGAAATGAGCTGAAATCTCTTCAGATGACATACCAGCCTCAGTTTCCCAGAATAGACTCCTAGATAAGGCCTCACATCTCCTATTCAGATACTTGGGCAATCACACAGGCATACAGAATAGGCATTTGCTCATGTGTCAATCTGAGTGCCAAAATGTGGGATGTGAGCATCTTACTTGGGCCTCCCTCATGATGGTGAAAGTCATGAAACCCAATTCATCCAAGCTGAAATTCAGCTAGTTGCAGAGGACCATTGCAACACATTGTAAATATTACATGATAGGTGTGTGGTGTGTTTGCTAGGGGAATTCTCACATAAGGGTGCCAGTGCATTTCCTATCACAGACCAGCACAAAACCTTACTGAGGGTGCGGCAGGGAAGAAATTGCAGAATTGCATTTATATGAATTCAGCGACTACAATATCCTGCACAATTGGCACAGAGGGGCTGCAGTTGCTATTCCAGTCCATAGACTCAATTAGTGGCTGCCAGTGGGCAGGGCAGATGCTGGTACCCTGAGAATTCTCCATAATTTCTAAGCAGTCAATAGTTTTATTTGTAGAATGTTAATGAATCAGAAATTCCTAAAACATTCTAGCTTTATTTTCCAGTACAAAATTAGGAAAAAGAAAGTTTACATATTCATTGAAAATTAAGATCACTAAAATTAGTCAAAGTGGATAATGCAGATAAATAAATGTTTTAACAAGCAGTTATTTTTAAATCAGAGGCTAAGAAGGTGGAATGTCATTCATTCATTAAAATTCTATCAACCAAAAATATTTATACATTATCTGATGAATGTGGTCCATAATCACATATTTAAGGAATGAGAATAATCCAATAGCCCTTAGTGGGGGAAAAAAACTATTGAGACATATTTGGGAAGGGTCTATAGACTCCATAGAGTGATTTCATCAAGAGGGGAAAAGAAAGAAATGTTTGTCTGTTAAATGCCATGCTAGAATTCAAAAGTATATACATAATGAAGTCACTTGTTTTTTTTAAGAAAAAAATCATTTACATCTATCCATTTTTCCTTAAATTAAGATGTCACTATAAATCACATGTCAGAATATTGGCATGTGAGAGATATTGACTGCAGAAATGAATGGAGTAAGCTTTTCAAGACTGCAGAAAATAAAAAAAATGAAGTGATAGGGAAATGGCTAGGAAAAGAAACAATGCTGTTAAAGAAGATCCAAGAAAGATCACTGAACTGGTTTGGACATATAGCAAGAATGGACCTGGAAAGGATACCATATGTGACAATATATACTTGATTTCAAGGAACTAGAAATTGAGGAAGACAGAGGATGCATTGGATAGGAACGGTGAAGGATGACCTAGAACAAAGAGATTTAAATATGTACCAGCTTCACTCAAGACAGAAAGTGGTGGAAAGATTTTATTCACTCTGTCATCCCTGCTGAGCTGACTGATGGGAATGAAAGATAATGTATCAAACAATCCGTGTGCAGTGTTACTGACCTCCTGATAAATGCATGAACAAACAGATAATATGCTGTATGCTGAAGAGTGCACAAACTGAAATATAAAATCAGAGTAGGGCCAGATGAAAAGGTAAATTTTTCTTTCTTCCATGATCAGGAAATACATTTCTTTTTTATTTTATTTCTTATGACTATAAACCTTGGAAAGTACCCCAGAAAGTCTTGGCACACTTCAGATAAACAGTGAGGTAGGGAATGTTTCCAGTCTGACTCTACTGGCTTGGAAAAACAAGTAAAGCTCATTAAATAGTTTCTCATTAGGGAGAAAAATATACGCACTGCCTTAATCATCTCATTTTTGATGCTCAGAAATTTAAGATGCTTCTGATGAGACATTATTCAGTTTGTAGTTCACATCAGTCAAGCTGCCTGCTGATATTCATATTCCTTTGATTCTTCAGTGACACAAACTAAAACTCTCCATCACACAAGGAAACAAACAATCTTCCATAGTAGTGGAGGTTTAAAAACAAATTCTCCATTGCCTATGATATAGAACATTTCTCCAGAAGATTATTTAGATTAGAACAAAGATTAGATATTAGATTAGAACTGGTCAACTGGTTAATGGTGAAGAAGAAAATTCAGCTATTATAATCTGTTGTGTTCACAAATAGTTTGAGACAATCCTGATGTCAATGAATGTATTTGAGCACAATTCTGATTAATAATTTTCAGATCATGGGTTGTTTGTTTGGAAACTGCTTGCTTCAAAATGTGTGACCAGTCACTCAAATCATAAGATTATATAAAACAGGAGTTCCTTTTTTGCTGGGTGCTCTGATCAGATCACACAACCAAATTTGAATTCCTCCATGAGCTCCCATTGCTTCACCACATCAAGTTCAAGCTTCTTGTCCTCACCTTCAAAGTCCTTTACAATCTACTCATAAGTACTCTGTAATGTGATATAGCAAGGGCAGAGGACAATAGGAGAGTGATTCTATTTGTAAAATCAGGGAGTGGGTGAGCGCAAGCCCACTGCTAAAGGCCCCTCCCCCAGCCTAGGGGAGGAGCCACTGAGCCCGGAATACAATTAATTACTAGGGACAACGAATGAAGAAAAACAGGAAGTGGCGTGGGGGGTCACAGCATCAAAAGGAGAGAACCAGCAGACAGAGACACCGAGCAGAGAACCCCAGACAGCACCCACTACTCCCAGAAAGCGTCAAGGGAGCCAGCGGACGCCTCCCAGAGGAACTCTGCCCAGATGCATGAGTGCACGAGGGAACGGAAGTAGGCCCCACAGTTGCAGAGTGCCCCCCCCTGCCAACCTCCTCTCCCTGCTCTTGTAGATGACCATTTTGGCCAGGGCCAGGAGGAGGTTGACGAGGAGGTCCTGCGACTTCGTAGGGCCATGGATGGGGTGTGCTTAATGAACAGATGTGGGGAGAAGTGCAGCCAGAACCTCAGCTTCTGGAGGAGCTGGAACAGGGGCTGCAACCTGGCGCACTCAAGATAAATGTGCGCCAGGGTCTCCCTCACACCGCATTAGGGGCAGGTGTCGGGGTGAGTGGTGAACCATGCCAAGTACACGCCCATGCTTACAGCTCCATGAAGGAGCCACCAAGTGATGTCCCTGGCGGGCCTGTGGGGTCAGGGTGGAGTACAAACTGGGCCACCAGGGGTCCTCGTCCTCCGCAGGTGGCAGCAGGTCCCGCCACTTGGTGTCAGGGCAGGACACAAGGGCGAGGAAGTGAAGGGTGTGCAGCATGACCCTGTAGAGATGGTCCCTCGGCGCGGTTCAAAAAAGGACCGGCTGCAGGTCGTGCAGCTGGCTCGGAGCGTGGGGAGAGGGAGGCCAGGGGGGCTCGTGGGTCTGGGGCCTGATGGAAAGCACCGGAGAGCTGGGACCAAGGGTGGGGCAGGGAGTGCCCTCTCGCAGGAGCCACTCGAGATAAGCCTGAGCAGTGTGGGGGGCAAGGCTGCCCTCACCTCCAGGAATACGCGCCGGGGGGTTCGAAGGGTGGAGAGCCCCATGAGCCGAGCCAGCCCCTGGTCGTAGTCCAGGAGATCTCTGATCTTGGTGAATCCCGCCAGGACCAACCTCCATCACACTGAGAGGGTCTCCGCCACCTGCACATGGAGCTGGGGGTTGTGTAGCAGGGGCTCCACAAGGAGATCCTCCCCATTGGTGACTGCAAGGGGCCTGGAGGCTGAGACCAGTCCTGGAGGAGGTCCTGGTGGAAGACTGGCAGCTTGGAGAGGTCTCGCAGAAGATCTCTCGGATGGAGAAAAAGAGCTGCTGGTCGTATTGGAGCCCTCAGAGGTCCTATTTGAAAACCCGGCCTAAGGGGAGGAGTCACTGGACCCGGGAAACAACTAACTTCGGGGGACAACGAATGAAAAACAGGGAGGGACGTGGGGGTCACAGGGTCAAAAGGAGGGAGCCGGAGGGGGACACCGAGCAGAGAACCCCGGACAGCGCCCACTGCTCCCGGAAGGCATCAAGGGAGCCGGCGGACGCTGCCCAGAGGAACTCTGCCCGGAGCCGTGAGCACACAAGGGACCGGAAGTAGGCCCCACAGTCGCAGAGCACCCCCCCGGCCAACCTCCTCTCCCTGGTCTTGTAGATGGCCAGTTTGGCCAGGGCTAGGAGGAGGTTGACCAGGAGGTCCCGCGACTTTGTGGGGCCACGGATAGGGTGTGTGTAAATAAACAGGTGCGGGGAGAAGTGCAGCCAGAACCTCAACAAGAGGTTCTGGAGGAGCCGGAACAGGGGCTGCAGCCTGGCGCACTCCAGGTAGACGTGCGCCAGGGTCTCCCTCACGCCGCAGTAAGGGCAGGTGTCGGGATGAGGGGTGAACCGCGCCAAGTACACGCCCGTGCTCACGGCCCCGTGAAGGAGCCGCCAACTAATGTCCCCGGTGGGCCGCGGAGTCAAGGTGGAATAAAGACTGGCCCACCGGGGGTCCTCGCCCTCCGCAGATGGTAGCAGGTCCCGCCACTTGGTGTCAGGGCGGGCCACGAGGGCGAGGAAGTGAATGGTGTGGAGCACGAGCGTGTACAGATGGTCCCTGGGCGCGGTTCGAAAAAGAACCGGCTGCAACTCGTGCAGCCGGCTCGGGGCATAGGGGGAGGGGGCCGGGGGGCTCACGGGGCCGGGGCCCGATGGAAAGCACCGGAGGGCTAGGAGTGAGGGGGGGGCGGGGGCCACCCTCTCGCAGGACCCGCTCGAGGTAAACCCGAGCAGCAGGGAGCAAGGCTGCCTTCACCTCCTGGAGTAGGCGCCGGGGGGTGCGAAGGGTGGAGAGCCCCATGCGCCGAGCCAGCGCCTGGGGATCCACCCAGTCCCCCCGGGCGTAGTCCAGGAGGTCTCCGATCTTGGTGGCGCCCGCCAGGACCAACCTCCGTCGCACCGAGGGGGTCTCCGCCACCCGCACACAAAGATGGGGGTTGTGTAGCAGGGGCTCCGCGAGGAGATCCTCCCCATTGGTGACTGCAAGGGGCCTGGAGGCTGAGACCAGTCCTGGAGGAGGTCCTGGTGGAAGACTGGCAGCTTGGAGAGGTCTCGCAGAAGATCTCTCGGATGGAGAAAAAAAAGCTGCTGGTCGTATTGGAGCCCTCAGAGGTGGCGGAGAAAGGAGTGTGCCAAGTGGCTCCACGCCAGACTACCTGCACCATAAAGGAGTCTCTGCAGGGCCTGGAGGTGGAAGGTGTGGACCTGGCTGTGGAGAGAGAACAGGCCCTGCCCTCCCTCCTCCAGGGGAAGACTCAGGATTCCTGCAGAGACCCTGCAGTCCTGGCTAAAAGAACTCCAGAACCATCTTCTGGAGGTGGGCCAGGAAGCTTGGGGTCAGGACCAGGGTACCGAGCAGTCCCGTCCATCTCCGCAGCCACTCAGACACGCTGTCCTCCAAGTCTTGCCAGTTCACCGCCAGGGAGGGATGGGTGGCAGAAAGGTAAACGCTCAGATAGAGCAGCGGACCTGTCCTCCACTGGATGGCTTGAAGCGCAGGTGGGAGGGAGCTCATCTGCCACCTGGCCCCTACCGTCAGGCCAGAGCTCTAGAGTCAGTTGACCCAGGCAGAGGAGGCTGCTGAGCAGACGACCAGGCAAGCCGCCAGGTTGCCTGGGTCCGGGACCACGAGGAGTACGTCGTCAGCATACGCTGACAGGACCAGCCTCAGCTCTGGCTCACAGAGCACCAATCCCATCAAGCTTGAGGAGGAGACAGAGGAAGGGCTCGATGGCCAGACCGTACAGCTGGCCCAACAGCGGGCAGCCTTGGCGCACTCCTCGCTGAAAGCTGACCGGTTCAGTCAGGGTCCAGTTGAGCTTGACCAGGTACTCTGCGGAGACATACAGCACCTAGAGAAAACCCATGAAGTGGGGCCCGAAGCCAAACACCTTCAGGGTGCCCAGGAGATACCTGTGGTTCATCCTGTCGAACACCTTCTCCTGGTCCAGGGAAAGGAGGGAAAATGACAGGCCATCCCTACACCCAAGATCCAGGTAGAGGTTGTCGAAGATGGTGCGGCCTGGGACCGTGTAGGTCTGGTTGGGATGGACCGTGCACTGCAGCATGGACCCCAGCCGCAGCGAGAGGGCCTTGGACATGATTTTATAGTCTGTACCAAGGAGAGGGGATGCCAATTACGAAGGGCGCAGAGGTCCCCCTTTTTGGGCAGCAAGGCAATGAGAGGGGGAGCTCTCCGCTGGCCTTGGACTCGGCCCAGACAGTGGTGAGGTGTGGGTCGAGGACGTCCTAGAACACGTGGTAGAACTCCACGTCAGCCCGTCCATGACCAGGGATTTGTTTGAAAACTCGGCCAGAGTAACAGGTAGCTCCAGCTGGTCCTGGTCGCCCACGCTGACCATGGGAAGTTTGTTCCAGAGCACCTGGCAGGCAATGGCTTTTGGTTGGATCTGGGGAGAAGAGGCAAGCGTAGAAGGTCTTGGCCCTTCCGCGCATGTCTGCCGGGTCCGTGACGGGTCCTCCGCCAGGCCTGACCCCGACCGATCCGCAAGAAGCAGGTCAGGGCCTTCTTAGGAATTGTAGGGTACTATAGGAGGTTTATCCCCCACTTTGTCACGAGAGCAGGGCCCTTAACGGACCTGATAAAAGCTCAGGGCCTGGATATGGTGAAGTGGACTGAAACGGCTGAAAAAGCATTCGTAGATTTAAGGACAGCCCTTTGTAGTCACCTGATGCTTATAGCCCCAGATTTTGAGAGGGAGTTCATCCTCCAGATGGTTGCCTCAGAGACGGGGCTAGGGGCAGTCCTCTCTCAGATGATAGGCGAAGAGGAGCACCTAATCCTGTATCTCAGTAGGAAACTCCTCCCCAGAGAGCAGAAGTGTACAGTGGTTGAGAAAGAGTGCCTGGCAGTTAAATGGGCTATGGAAACTCTCCGATACTACCTCCTTAGGAGGTAGTTCACCCTGATGACAGACCACACCAACAAGGAGAAAAATGCAAGAGTGACCTGATGGTTCCTCTCCCTACAGCCTTTCCACCCCTGGGTGCAGCATAGGGCTAGAAGCCAACATGGCAATGTTGACGCCCTTTTGCGCCAGCACTGCCTCACGTCCCAAGTAGCCCAACCCTGTGGTGTTGAGCGGAGTGATATAGCAAGGGCAGAGGGCAATAGGAGAGTGATAGAAGGGAATATGTAAGCCCCAGAATGATCCGGGCTTTATTCCCTGTAACTAGCCAGAGTCATTAGAGGGCAATTAGCAGCTGAGAACAATTAAGGCCCAGCCAGGTGCCTGATAAAAACCCTCTGCTCTAGAAAGACCGGGGAAGAGCTGGAGGAGTAGCTGTGCTGTGGAGCAGAAAGGAGTACAGTGTTGTGTGAAAGAGCAGAGAAGTCCTGAGAGAGGTACTGGGCCCAGGAGGGAGGAACCTGCCCCTGGCAGGACTGAGATACTCCCCCAGGCACAGGGGCCTGGGTAAGGAAGCCCAGTTCAGGCAGCAAGGAAGCAGGGCCTGAGAGGCCGAAGTGCAAGACCCACTAGGGTGAAGCTAGCTGTCTGCCACAGTAGTAATGTCTTTAGAAATCAGACAATTTATGATGACGAGAGTGAGGAGCAAAGAAAGGTAGATGGCATTTCACGGTCTATAATAATCAAGAAAATTGCAAGTGTATATCAAAACAGTATATCCTTTTTTGTATTCTCTTCTCTCGTCTTTCATATACCACTGATCTTTTCATATCTTGTGCTGTGTGTGTAAGACACTCACCTCATGCTTAAGTGCTTTTCTGAGTGGTGCTTCTGGGCACCACTGTAATACAAAGATTAGCATAATAATAAACAATAAATATAATAACAACCAGAGCTGTTATTTCTGCTCCCTGAGCGGATGACTGGGGAATAAGTAAGTGATAAAAAGCAAAAACCAAACAAATACTTTTGTTTATTCAAAAATATCTTTTGGCTAAATTGTGCCACTCATAGACCAGAATGAAGTGGTACAGACCTGCAGCATCCCAGAGAAGCAGCTGGGATGCTGCCACTGGTAGATAAAACACTTCTCAGTTGCCCACTGTGCAATCCTCCTAATTCTAACCATTTCAGTCTTTACAGGATGTGTCAGTCTGGTGCATACACAGGTGGGGCCATGCCTCTGCCTTCTCCCTGCCCCATACCCTCTTTGAGGCACCATGTGCTCTCAGAGCAGGGACAGAACACTCCTTGTGTTCTACTTACTTCAGAGATTGCAATTCTGTCCAGTCCTAATATAGGCAGTGCAAGAGGGTAGGGAAACTGGGGACAGAGACTAAGAGATGGGTTTTTCAACAACATGAGTGATGTGGCAATGTCTGTCTGCAGTGGGATTTACATCTAGCTGGATTGACAAAAGAGCCTAAATTGGAGTTAGGAACCTTAGGCGCTTATTGGGATTTTCAAAGTGCCTAAGCATGTATTCGTATCTTTAGACACTTAAATACATGTGTCAAGTCCATAGGTGTTTTTTTAAATCCCACCCTAAGTGGCTCAGCAACATTCAGCCAGGAAGACCGTGGCAGAGCCAGGAATTGAAGCCATATCTTAAGTACCAGTGCAGTACTTATTCCCTTAGAATTCAAATAAATGTTTGTGAGCACCGGATTTTCACTAGTCAAATTTGACTCCCTCTATTGTTTACTAAACTTGTATTCTCACAGTGGGGTGGCCTGGGAGGGAGAGGGGGGAATCATACTGTTGTTTTGCACAAAGGCAAACTCTTAGAACTTTTGAAATTTCATATTACAGAAAAAATCCTCTTTATATCAATTTTTAATTATTTCTTTATTCCCTTCTAATTACATCTATCCAGGTGTGTTTACTGTATTTCACTTGCACAGTATTTCAGGAATCTCAATGGATAAGATCATTAGATTCAGTTGTGCAAGTTCACACTAATTTATAACAGATACTGATTGATTAATTATGAAAACAGATATTCTTTACTCAGCTTCTCCAGTTTAGTCATTTAGGATTATGCCAACTCTTTCATGGAACACACTGCCACAAAACTCTACTCAGATTGACTGGCTAAGCACAAGTGGGGAAGTAAATGGAACCCTTTCAAGGGCTGCAAGAACTCCCCTCACCTCTGCAGCAAGAGGGCAAGAAAGGAGACACTAATTCTTTGATGAATAATCCCTCCTGGGGCTACTTCAAGGGCAGTATGATTTATGAACTACCTGGTACTCAGGGAAAAAAACCATCTAGTCTTTAGTGACTAGCTCTTCTCTTTCTAATGGGGTAAACAAAAATACTAGCTTCAAAAAGCCTTACTTGTGTGGAAGTTCCATATAGGATACAGGTTTCGTGGACTAGGACATTTTTCTAGCTTTTCATTTAATGTATTTTTAATTTCCGTACATTTCTAAAAACTATTCTTGCCCTTCTATAGGTACCATCTACCAGAAGCTGGGAGAAAAAACCTAACACCCATACTGGGTCAGACTAATGGTCCATCTAGCCCAGTCCTTCAGAGGGAACTAACAGAACAAGCAATCAAGCGATCCATCCCCTTTTGTCCACTCCCAGCTTCTGGCAAACAGAGGCCAGGGACACACACAGCATGGCGTTACATCCTCGCTCATCCTGGCTAATAGCCATTGATGGTCTTATCCTCCAGAAATTTATCTAGTTCTTTTTTGAACCCTGTTACAGTTTTGGCCTTCACAACATCCCCTGGCAAGGAGTTTCACGGGTTGCCTGTGTATTGTGTGTAGTAGTACTTCCTTTTGTTTGTTTTAAATCTGCTGTCTATTAATTTCATTAGGTGACCTCTAGTTCTTGTGTTATGTGAAGGAGTAAATACTTCCTTATTAATTCTCTCCACACCAGTCAAGATTTTATAGAGCTCTATCATATTTCCCCCTTAGTCATCTCTTCTTCCAAACTGAAAAGGCTCAATTTTATTAATCCCTCATCATCTGCTGTTCCATGCCCCTAATCATTCCTATTGCCCTTCTCTGTACTTTTTCCAATTCCAATATATCTTTTTTTTTTTTTTGAGAGGGGGTGACTAGATCTGCACACAGTATTCCAGATAGAGGTGTACCATGGATTTATATAGAGGGATTATGATATTTTCTGCTTTATTTATCCCTTTCCTAATGGTTCCTAACATTCTGTTAGCTTTTCTGACTGCTGAAGCACATTGAGCAAATGTTTTCAGAGAACTATCCACAATGACTCTAAGATCTCTTTCTAGTGGTAACAGTTAATTTAGACCCCTTCATTTTGTATGTATAGTTAGGATTATGTGCATTACTTTGCATTTATCACCATTGAATTTCATCTGCCAATACAAAGTTGATCAGAGAAATTAATATCAGCACAACTTCACAGGGTACATGCTAAGGGCGTTAGACTTACAGGACACGTCTAGCACCAGAATACACAGTATTGATCTTTCTGTGTGAGAGTGTGTGACACTGGCTGGATTAGGGGACCATTTATTATACTACTAAACATCAATATGTCAATCATAATAATTCATATGAGATATACCATGTCAGGTACTGTTAGAAAGGTTAGTTTGCTAAGGATGATGATAGTGTGTGTGTGTCACATTTGTATTGGAAGTTATGGATATGTTTGTATCTGTATTTCAACTTGTGCTGTGTTTCTGGGTGACTCCCCAGACAGGATGATAGCAGCAATAAACTGCTTCATGGTCCATTAAGGAAACTCACAGTACAAAGGGCCCAGGGAGAGAAGCTGGGTCTACACCTGATGAGTCACCAAGACTTATTCATGTGACCATGGACTCTACCTTATTTGTGGAAATTTCCACAAGCAGCATGGCAAAGGCCAAAGGATATAAAAGGCAGCTGCACCACATCCATTTTGTCTTTAGTCATCAGTCTTCAGTCAGTCTTCACCTGTCTCTGGATCAACTCATCTACAACTGAAGCTGTGAAACAAAGGATTGAGACCCATCCAGGTACTGGATGTACACCAGAGGGACTATACAAGCCTGCAAACTCCACAATTCTACTAGAAACCTGATATATAAGGACTTTCAAATCATTTGTATGTATCTGATTGCTTTAATCCTTTAACATTTCTCTTATAGTTTTTCTTTCCTTTTATAATAAACCTTTAATTTTAGTTACTAAAGGATTGGCTGGCAGTGTGGTATTTTGGGTAAGATCCAAACCTATATTGATCTGGTACTGTCGCTGACCCTTTGGAGTCAGGAGAACCTTTTTGGTAAAGAGCATAACGTTTTAAATAACCGATCTCTTTACTGGACCTAGTGGCTGATTGGGAGCCAGAGACTGAAATGCAGTAAAGGAGACCGTGTATATTTTTGTTTTATCTTCTTGATAACCAGTGTGGGGAATCAAAAGCATTGTTTGTAGCTGGTTGGGAAGTCTGATTTCGGTGTCACCCACCAGTGCTGGGAGAATCTACTGTCCTTTTGCAGCCTGCCCTGACCTTGGAATTCTCAGGTGGTCTACTCTAGGCACGGATGGTCCACTGTAGAGTAAGATTTACAGGACACTTCTAGCACTGCAATACACAGTATTGATCTTTCTGTGTGAGAATGCATAAGTTTGAAGATCAATAATACAGAAAAGCTACCAGTTAAATAATGCTAAACTAAGCAGCAGGTTGCACATTGTCCAACATCTTGTTAACTTTACAGGTGTTTCCCCTGTGATAAAATCCAAAGAGAAACATGGTTGAAAGTCACTCATTAAGCCTCTATCATAAACTGGTACTTGAAATATATGAAGTGAATTTCTACTAAGCTGCTTGAAGATATCATTAAGAAAACGATTTCTCCTAAAGAGCAGGACCAATTAGAGTTGGCCCAGCACAAGGTTTAAACTCATTAGATCACGTGTGCTTTCTTCATCTGCAAATGCTTGCTGTGAGGATTAATTTCAGTATACAGTAGACACATCGGTAAATGTAACAGACCAAAACTTGATACTTATTAAACTCAAAGTTACCAAAAGAAACCTCTAATTGGTGTTTTACCTCTCTTAACCTCAGTGACTCATCTATCAGTTTATACAAGGAATAACTTCCACAGATTTTGAGGTGGAAGTTGACTAGTGTTTCTAAAATAGCCAAAAGCTAATGTCAGAACTTCCTAGATCTATTGGTCACTAGGGAAGTTATTACTAGAGTTAGTTGGGAATTTTCCACTGGAATAATTTTCCGATGAAAAATGCCCTTTTTGCAAAATTGAAATTTACCATGGGAAAATTTCAGTTTTGCTTGGGGGGGGGGGGATTCAGTCAGGAAAAATTGAAATGATGACTTTCAGGGGAAAAGTAGAATCAAGAAATTACTTCCAGATGGGCAGGTGGCAAGTTGAAATAGAATTTTTATAGAAATATATCCCTCTGAAAAAAAGGAGTTGTGTTTTTACTATTTGTCCCAGTACTGGGTGGATATATATATATTAGAGGAATGGATTTGTGTTTTCTGGACAGCTCTAGTTATTTCTCTAATCTTCCTCACAGCTGTTGTTCATTAGAAAGACATGAAACTATTAATGCAGTAAACCACAGAATTATTTAAAGACACAGACAATTAGCAGAATATCAGTGTGGTTGGATATACAAATCTTCAATGAATTAAAGAATACTGCTTTGAGTAGGGGGTTGGACTACGTGACCTCCTGAGGTCTCTTCCAACTCTAATCTTCCATGATTCTAAGTTTATTGATGGGAATGAATTATAACATGTATTTTAGGTATAGGTGAGCAGGTTTTGATGAAATAAAAGGCATGCAGGCTAGCCTCTAACAAGCTCTACTAAGCACGTGCAAATAATTTACAGAGGCTTACAGTTTGGCCTAACCTGGGTGAATTTAACCTGGGTGAATTTTCAGCAAGAGGCTTCTAACCCCAGGACTATCCCATTGTTAAGTTTCAAGATTCTGCTCCAAAACCCATAGATGCTTGATTTGTTCAAATAACTGGTTGGTATATTTTATTTTTTTAACATTGACAAGCTACCTAGTTTTTCCTAAACTTGTTTTCAGAAATAGGCAATTTTTGGTGAAGTTTCCCCAACACAGTTCAGTCTGAAACAGAGCAAGCATTGAAACTTTCATGCCAAATTCTTCATGTCAGGTAAAAAAATGAGAGGCTGAAAACAGTCTTATAATTGAGAGGACTGGGCAACCCCAGCTCTGCCCATGATTCCTTTCATTGTAGTCCATTTCTTTCATCCTATTTCATGTGTATGTCCATGTTTCTGAATGATTTTCAGCAGCATGGAAGAACATACCTCATTATATATTTACAATTATTCCCTCTCTTAAGCTTCTTGCCTTACACAGTAATAATAAGCAATACTTCTATAGCAAGGATTGTGGCATCTGACCTATTGGTTACTATCAGTGGCAAAATAAATACTGAACCTAATGATGAAGTATTGATGGGTACAAGTGAACCTTCATTGGATTGTTATCCAATGTAGTGGTATTGAAGAACAGTGATGTTACAGCCACCCATTCTGCATTAAATCTTTGTAAGAGTCAGAACATTATTTTCCTCTGAGAATATTCCATATGTATTTAAATGTGAAAAACTGATAAAAGAAAGCAGCAAATTAGTGATTGGTCAGCATTTCAAATTTCTGAATTTTAGGTCAGTTTAGATGACTATCCAAATGTTTTGCAATTATCTAATGTTACTTGTCTAGAAATTGAGTGGGAATCCTCATGAGATCAGGTTCCCGTATGGCATCTCCATTTCTGGTTATGGATGGACTGGAAATACTGGATCAAGAGAAGATTTTCTTTTTAAAATAGCATTTCAGAATTTTTACTTTTATTCCAAACCAAGGGAGCAGAGTGAGAAACATACTTCTTTTTAAACAAGTTGTTTGAACTTTGAATTTTAAGAGTTACTTTGTTTGAGGCCATTTTGACTTTTTGAATGAAGTTTTTTTTTGTTTTTTGTTTTTTATTGTAGCCATACCAAGTCATCTATCCCTTTTCAGACTAATTCTACAACCAAAACAAACGCAAAATGACTACAGGTAAAAACCCAACATACAGCTGCAATTAGGATCACATGAGTTAGGAAGAGCGAAATCATCATCTTAAAAACAGGCTACAATACTCAGACCATGTCTGATGTTAAATTATAATTAAGTGCATTTTTAGGTCTTCTCTTGAATTAGTTACTCTTACTGTGAACTGTGGCAAAATATTTTTTTTGAGTGAAAGGTTCCAATTTTCTTATAGTGGGACAGCTGTTTACACATGAACTAGAAAGTTTTTAAACAGACATTTGAACTGAGCCCACCCAAATTTTTGCATTTTCTCAAAATCCTGGACTTGGGCAACTGTGAGAATATATTTATGAACAGGGTTGAATGAAAACAAAGATACTTTGAGTTGTGACAACTAAATTCTTTCAGCAAGACTTAGCTAGATTTTACTGGAGCCATGAACAAGGATTTGTGCATTAACTGTACCACATCAAGAGGCCTGCTAACTCAGACATACCTCTGAGTCACAATTATTTCTCTGCTTGCTCCTTTTTCCCAGGGGATAGTAATTGGCTGGTGGTATAAATCAATCTTGGCCTGTATCAGCAGTAAATATTTACCTACCAACTCCCATGCTACCTCAGCTACTATGGTCAGCCCATGGGATGGTATGGCCAAAGCTCTGTCCATTCCCTAGCCATCATCTCCAGACAGAGAGCAAGCAGATGGAGCAGTGCCACTTATTTCTGTACGCCCATAGCAATGGTCTAGGTCGCCTGAGCCAGGGCATAAGATTTTTTTTTTTTTACTCCTATTTCCCTTGCACATGCATGTAGTCTAAGTCAAAATGTAGTCCTTAGTGAATGTCTCCCATTTTCAAACACTCACAGTACAATGTAGAACTGTACTTTCCAAGTTCACTGTCCAAAGAATATATCTTGCAAGTTCTGGGGAGTTAAATATTGTATATTTTGAAGACTTAAAATCTCTGTTTGAAGAAAAAGAGTATGCTTCTATGGCATGCAAGTGACAAATTTCCTGGAATCTGTGGCTTTATGGGAAGAGGCAAATGAGTGAACAGGAGGTGGGAAAACGATAGGATCATTTCAATTAAATTTAATTCAACTAAACAAGAACAGGTGCTACATCAAAAGTATGGCAGAGCTGATTCAGTTTCTTGCAGTTAATGAGCTTAGTTTTCATCGAGATTTTGAGAAATCAGACCTGGCCATTCATCTGCTGAGCTGTGCTCGAAAGGATTCCAATTTGCCATGCAGAAAGATTCAAAATTAGGAGAAATTGTTTATTCAATTTGCCAAAGTGCATACATACTAAATAAAGTTATTAACGTAATGAAAGACGTGGTTGTAGAATAAATTGTGGACACAGCCTGCAAAACAGATGCACTATTCCCCCCACACATATTTGAAATGTGATAAAACAAGGGATAAGTGGCTCGTATGAGCCAATCTTCTCTTACACATTATGTTGAAAGTCAATTCAGAGCAAGGTATACCAAGAGCTTTTTGAATTGGATAAAATATTAGAGCTGTAGCGTGCTGTTTCTCCCACTGGTGAGCTCAACTGAGCAAGCCCCTCAAGGCTTGCAAATTCCAGATCACAGGCTGTCATTCATCCAACAGGTTTGTTCTTCATTCTAAAAGTTATGTGAAAGAGTGGTGACATCAATGAGGACAAGGGAGGTAAGAGGCAGGGCTGTACATTATTTCTATTTGTGATTGACACTGCATTAGCACCCAAAGTCAGCAATAATATAGGGACCCCACTGTGCTTGAACTCCATATAGGAAAACAGGGTCCCTACCCTCCAAAAACGTACAATCTAAGAAACTGAAAACAGAATTTGTGATGCTTTCTCCATCAACTTCAATCATCTTCACCCAGCCTTGCCATACATGGAGATGTTCATTTAAACTCATGATAACTTGAATGCTAAGTGGCTGTCCCTCAATTTCTTTACACCAAAACAAAGGACATTTTAGAAAACAGCCAATCAAAATACACTGCAGAATTCACTCTGCTTGGTGAAGAATTTTGATGGCCATGCAATCTAAGATAACAGGAGAAATGAAATCTCATGTTTCAGGGAATAAAATTGTTGAAGGAATTCCCATATGGCACAGATCTGCATAATTTACTAGGTACCTTATTGGAGAGAAAGGCCTCTTTCCTTCAAAGCTCTGAGTACTAGCCCATGATGGTTAAAGAATACAATGATATGAACCAATAAACTGATCCAGTATGATGTGATTGTCATTCTTATGTCAAATCCCACAACTGCTACAGTAACTTTCTATATTTGGGGGCAAAAACTTTCTTCAGTCTATGTACATACTATACTCTCTCAAATTAATGTAAACAAGATTGTTCTTCCTGCCATGGCCTATTTTTCTAAAAAAGAGTAAGAATTTTGGTGAAGCATGAGAAACACAAAATTGCACATGGTTTGTTTTGCTATAGAGAGGTTTTAAAGATTAGGAAAATCCCCAGAATGTCCAATGCCAACCTTTACGTTTTCCAATTCGGTTCACTATTAAAAAACTTAAAACTTATTCCTATAAGTATCATTCAACTTTTCACTCTGAAAAATTGTGCCCAGATTTTAGTTGCCTTGCTATTTATTCTATCTTTTCATTAATAGACCTAAATTTAAGCTTGCTGCTCATACTAAATGGGTTTCATATTTTGGGCAGAAATAAAGTCTCATTATATTATGACTGTTCTTCTGTCTGTCTGCTGTGATTTAACTGAATGTTTCTTTGATTTTGTATGTTAGTTTAATTATATACCCTAATCCTTCAACAATATGCATGTACTAGTAGTTACTCATACAAAAAAGCATTCCAATGGACCCATGGCTACTATGGATCTCACAGCTGTCATTATACTACACACCATGACCAAATTAAGTAACAGTGGGGTTAACCCAGGAGTTCTCAAACTTTTTTTTTTGCTGGGACCCCCTTTGAAAATATTTCAGGCTGTGATGACCTCCCCACAAAAGTAATGATCCCTCCATGCCCTGCAATCCTTATCGGTATGCATGGGGGCTGACATGGGGGCTGACTCCCTCCCAAAATAACCTCATGACCCCCTGAAGGTCATGACCCCCAGTTTGAGAACCCTTGGGTTAGCCTGTTGCATCACCAGCAGTAAGCAACTAATGTGAACATGGTCACCTGAAGCTGTTCTAGAAATTTCCTCCTTATATTCAAACACACACTGATTTCCCATGGAAACTACCATACAAATAGGAATTTCTCCCCTCATCTCCTATGGTAAAAAGAACTGCTTTCCCTCTCCCCTCCCTCCCCTCCCCCCCCCCCCCCAAAAAAAAAATCATTATGATTCTCAGATACTTCTTAAATTGCTCCCTAACATCTTGATGGTCAAAAAACCCCTGCACTTTCACATGATGCCTTGATCACAGTATATTTGTGAAATTTTTAAATGATATATCTTGAATTCATTGGAAGTTATTTTAATTTCAACTGTAATAGGCTGTCTTCCAGTCTACTTATGACTGGGCTTGGATACCACATCTTAAAAAGGTTTTAATTTATCTTAATACAATCAGTATCTCAGTCTTTATCCATGCAGTTTTTACTCTCCCTATTTGATTTCTGCATTTTCTTCTTCTCAGGAATATAAACCTCACTTATGCCTCAGATATGGTGTGCAGAAATTGCCTCTAGACTAGTTTTATGGTTTTTTACTTTGCCCTTCAGCCTTCTTTTAAGAATTTTCCTCAGTTTTAAAATCTGCCTTTTAAAGTAATCATTGCTCCTAGCCTCTTGAATAGTCACAGTCTCTTTAGATGTTTTCCATTTGATGAAATTAAAGTACCATTGAACAATTTCTGGTTACAATGATTGTTCTACTGAATGTTGTCTCAAAGTGCCAACATTTTTTACAACTCAGACTTTTAAGGTCAGAAGAACCATCATGATAATCCAGTCTGACCTCCTGCACATTGCAGGTCACAATCTCATCCACCCACTCCTCAAATAGACCCCTAAACTCTGGCTGAGTTACTGAAGTCCTCAAATCATGATTTAAAAAGACTTCAAGTTACAGAGAATCCGCCATTTACACTAGATTAAACCTGCAAGGAACCCATATCCCATGTGGCAGATGAAGCTGAAAACCCCCCAGGATCTCTGCCAATCTGACCCTGAGGAGAATTCCTTCCCAACCCCAAATATGGCGATCCATTAGAGTCTAGACACTGAGCATGTGGGCAAGATCCACCAGCCGGACAGCTGGGAAAGAATTCTCTGTAGCAACTCAGAGCCCCCCCTCCAATCTAGTGTCCCTTCACCAGCCATTAGAGATATTTGCTGCTAGCAGTCGCAGATCAGCTACATGCCACTGTAGGCAGTCTCATCAGACCATCCCTTCCGTTAATTTATCAAGCTCAGTCTTGAAGCTAGTTAGGTTTTTTGCCTCCACTACTCCCCTTAATTTGCAATAAATATTTCTTCCTTTTATCGCTTTCCAACTAGCCCATGTTTACTTCCTCTCTTTCCAGTGGTAACTGTCTGTCAAACTGGCATTAGGCAATATGGGAGAAATCCTAGCCCCAGTGACATCAGTGGGAGTTTTACCACTGAGTTCAGAGGGGCCAGCATTTCACTCTTTTAGTCTGTAAACCTAACTGGCTTCACCTGTGCTTATTTATTAAGGGCAACTTGGAAAATGCCACATTGAGTTCACAGTTTGATGAATTTTCCATGGTCCTTATGAAGTCCCTTCAGTCTGGAACACTGACCCCAGCTTACACTCTTCCCACCCCATTGTACTGATTCTTAATGTGCAATGTGAAAATATGCTGCTGTGAGTAGCTGGCACATGAGGATAAGTATATTTCGCCTGAGAATCATTGTCTCACTGACCTAGGTGCTTCAGTGCTGAAACTTACATTGCTTCTGGCTGCTTTCCTTCTTTCCATTCCCTCACATGGTCTTCCTCCTTGCAATGTGTAATCTCACTAACTTCTTCCATTGCATAGTTCTCCCCTCCCCATATTATAGCTCCATGTTCTTCTCTTAAGCACCATCACATGACTATGGTAATGACACAGCTCCCCATGGCATATTGCCAGTTCTGTGGGTACAGGAAGTGCTTTCTTCACCATCGTGGTCTTACACAATTGTTTCCTTCCCTACTTATTTAGACTAGTCTCTTATTCCCTCCTCTCTATCTACCCCCTCGGCTCTGTCAATGATGCCCCATTTGCTTAGTTTTTAATCTCAACTGTATCCATGCTTTTTTTCCCCCTCTTCTAGCTTTTATACCCAGAGTTTCTTCCCAACTGGTTGACAAAGCCGCCAGCTTACACAGTGCTCTTCTTCAACTTTAACTGAGACTCCAAAGCTTGTCTCTCATCAGAAGTTGGCCCAATAAAATATATTACCTCACCCACCTTGTTTCTCTAATAACCCAGCTAAAACAACCCAGGCAGAAGAGGCAGAGGAAGGCTTTAGGCAGAAGCTGTACCATGACATCTCTTAAGAGCTGGTTAATTAGGAAGTTATTTTCAGAGCCTATTAACAACTTCATTGAACCTACCTACTTATACTCATGTATGGCCATGGATAAAACTCTCTTAGCTACAGCTAGATCTCTGGCATTCCTGTGTGAAGAGGCAGAACAGCTTTAGGAATAACATTGTTTCCCTTATTCTAATAAAGTTCCTCATTCAGTGTTAAAGGAAAGTGGCTTTTGCTATTTCCCTGTGACACCTCTTATTCTGGGTCCCCTGTAATATCTGGGGGATTCCATGGAGATAATCTCCCACTTAAAAGGTTTTTCAGGGGGCTGGTCACTGCTTCCCTCGGTTTTCAAAAAGGTCTCTATAGAGCCAGGTTTGCTTCCTTCAACAGGGTTGCAGAAACTAGGAGACGGTCTCAGTCCACCTGCCAGAACCACTTACTAGGGTTAGGGAATATATCTTAATCCTAGAGTTCTAATTCTCACTTTGATTGTGGTTCTTCCTGATGGGTTGGCAAATCCCCTAAGCTTTCAGCCTGTAGCAAGTGGATAAATTATCTGTCTCTCCAGAGCACAGCAATAATTGAAGACTTAAGTGATTGCAAATAAATGAGGGGATGGAAAGCACTGTATAACAATACTTTATGCTAATAGTGATCATTACTGAATGTTTTAGACAATATTGTAGGATATACAGTATTTTAAAGGGATAAATAAAATATGATATTGTAATTTCCACCACCTGGATAATGATGTTCTGGCAGTGCAGTGAGAGTGGAGTTAGAAAAGTTATAACTCAGGATAATCTTGGATAGTTTTTTGGGGATAGAATTCATGGATGAGAACTGACGAGATATAATGGAATATTGGATACCTGTAGCTGGAGTTAGCAACTCTAACCTCATAAATGTTTAGTTGTTACACACTGTATTAGATCCAGTGAAATTTAATAATTTAAGGCTCAATGTTGCAAGAGATGCAAGAGGGAAAGGATGCAAATACAAATACTGTAGTATTGTTCTTCTGATAATGCACCAATATGCATGTGATCCAAATGACAGCAGGCATATTTGGGATACACATCTAAATGTCAGCTAGTACGGTGAAATTTTCCCTGATGTAACACAGTTGAACAAAGAGCAGCTTGGATTTTTTTCCCCTGTAGGCATAAAGGATAATGTTATGGGACTGTAAACTTAACTTGAGATCTGTCCTCAAGAAATTGCTTGTGCTAACAACAGTGGCTTATGAAAAGTTAATATGCAAGGGTTAACATCATGAGACTATGGACCCAGATCATTTACTGTGGCTAAGGACCCCAAACAGTATCTTGGGAGTTGAGTGTATGTGCAAAGGTGATTTTAGGTCACCTTTTTGCTCCCTTAATCCTGTCCAGGCCCCCAGTGTAAATTAGATTAACCCTAGAGATGGATGCATCAGGTAGATATCACCACAGTATAGGGAAGCCACAGCCATAACCTCTACGATAGCTATTCTGAGTCTACACCAAATAATTCCTCTATTTTAGGATTAGCTTCTTGTGCCAGGCTCGGGTGGCTGTAGGACTGCTTTGTGGCCACACCACTCACACATCAGTACAGAATCTGTCCAGTAAATGGAACAGCAAAATTGGTTGTACTGAATTGATGATAAACTTGCTGATGACAGAAAAGAAACAAATACATGGTCTGCCACTGTAGTGGTTTTAGTGAGGAATCTGGATGCTAATTTCACTTGTAGAAATCAATCATTTGTTCCTGTTTTATGAAGCCCCCTTATCTTCTGTTCTCAGAAAGATTATAGGTGAATCTCTACATGATGTTGAATCTCTATATAATGTAAGAGCTACATTAAACAACTCCTGATTCTTAGACTTGCTACCAAAATTGATTCCAAGTCTGTGTGTGATCATATAAATGAAGCTGCAACATTTGAAATATAATCACCTGAAGCTACATTCTGATGTAACCCAACATGAAGACTGATCAGTGGCACCCATGTCAGTAACCCAAATGCAAACTCAATGGATTAAGCTATGATCAATACAGCATATAATTCTTGCGTATAAAAATTTTCACTTTTAAGAAACCACCAGATCAACATTTCAATAGCAACTGATGGCTCTTTCTGCTGTAAGCAAAGAGTGGGATAAAAGTAGATTCTGCAAACAGAAAAATCTCAAGTGGCTCCCTTTCATGCACAATCTGCAAATCAATAATTAAAATTATTCTTAGATTTTTTCAGTCCTTGGCATTCTCAATAATAATTTCTGTCAGGAGATTCAATTATATGTTTGTTTCCACTGTGTATTTAACATTTCTGATGTTCCATAACAACTACTCCCTTTTCTGCTCCCAACATTAGCACTGAATGGCAGGCAAAACTACAGAAATAATGTTGTTTCCAGTAGATTTTCTGGGTTCTCAATATGTGAAGTACTTTGGAGCCTTGACTGAGCCTTCCTTTACACACTCTCAATTATTTGTTTAGGCCATTTATGTGTCTAAGTACCTGATTTGCAGGCAATTTTAGATAATAAAATATAGACCCTCCTCTATGGCTAAGATATACTTGCTGCTGCTAAGGAAGGACCAGGGCACAGGTGGTTCTAATTACCTGTGTGATCCCCCAGTGTAACTTTGTGTAGCCTCAGAGTTACTCTAATTGACTGTTTCTTAGCTATAAAACATAGAAATGGCTCTTTTCTCTTGGGACATCTCTCTATACCATGGTCAGAAGTAGGGTGAAGCACAGCTGCTGCTCCACCTCTATGCCACCTGAGGATTTCTTTTATATGAGGGGACCCCAGAAGGAGTCAGTTAAAATGGATATCTAATGGCTTTGTGTTGGTAGCAGGAAGGAAAGCAGAGGGAGGTGACCTGAAAAAGCAGGCCCATCATGTACATATGATGTATTTACATATACTGTGTGTGTGCACTGTAAAATGGAATGAAATTACATTGGCTCAAAAACATATAATAGTGATAATAGTATAAGTAATTAGAAGCAAAATGACAATGAGTTTACCGTAGCCTCACCTCTGTTTAGATAAATGAGTCATTGCTCAACAAAGCATTTTTAATGGTAAGCAGTCAAAACAGCGTACAACTGGTGTTTGTGTTAAATCTACAACTTGTTCAGCATTTAAACCAAATGGTCTATAGGAAAATCAGCTGAAAGTGTAATCATTTGTCAGCTACTGCTGTTTTATCAAATCTATCTTCTTGTCGTGATAATTGCTTTAGCTTCAACGTAAACAGAGCATATACCGTAAACTCCTTCTAAATTATTGTAGCTAAAGAAGATGGAGCAATACTCTTGAAACAATTTATTATTTTTCCTGTCCATTTGGTACTTAACTCAGTTCAGATTGATTGTTTATGGGATTAATTTTAGCATCCACTTCTGGAAATCAGTATTCTTTTCACGCAATTAAAAAGAAAAAAATTACAGCGAATGATTTTTGTCTCCATAACATGGAGTATGCCTGCAGCACACACAGTTAACTATTGAGAGCCCTGTCTGCACCGGAAGTACTTTGCTCTAAGCCTTCCCTGGATATGGACAAGCTCGTTTCCAGGAGGTGAGCCAGTCAGTAGTTAGATGTATAAACTTACTTTCCAACAGACAGCTTCAGTGTGGGTACTTTCACAGCAATCAGCACAGTAACAGGAGAGGCTATGTTTTAAACTCTACTACTAAGATGTATTGATTGGTATATTTTTTATATATCTATGGGACATACCCCAGCTAGTATAACTGACTTCTGTGGAGATGTAAGGATTTACAGTAGCTAAGGATCTGACTATGATTTAAATAGGGAAAATAAAAAAACCCTACACCCCAAATTACAAGGCCCTCATATCATACCCGAACCAGATTTGTGCACAGATAACTCGCCCAATCCTCCACATCCTGGGTTACATGAAACTCTCTGGGGTCCCTGAGGCTGCTGCAGCTAGGAAGAGAGCCTGTTAGCATAGTTCTGATGAAGCTGGGAACTGCCAGCGAGTCAAGGGGAGCCATCTTGGGCCCCAGCCAATGCAGAGGGACAAATGCCTCAAAATATATGGCCTGGAAACTACAGTAACAAATACATAATATGAAATGAATCTGAGCCCTAGGTTCAAATCTGGATGAGCTTTCCCAAACCTGGAAGATGTTTGGCTCCGAGTTTCTGATTTAGGTTCATCCCTAATTTTGATTATTTGTGCCAAGCTCCAATAGTTTAAGAGGTGGATGGAGGCTTTAGAAATAACACATCTAAGAATAAAAGGAAATTGATTTCCTGTACAAAGTTTAAGAATACTCACCCTTGGTAAAACAACAACATGAAAGATTTTACATTTTTGTCTCCAGTTCTTAGTTGCTTTATGCAAAAGCAAATAGTAATCTGAGGTTGAAAAATTCTATTTCACAAATGGAAAACACTATTTTACTAAAACATTTTTAGTGCAATTGCAGAATCAGTCTGTGATAGCCTTGTGATTTGCTCATAGTGACATGTTTCTTTACTTGCAGTGATAAATTGTTTTGCTTAGAAGAAATGGCAAGGTTCCTCCTGGTGAGAAATAAGTGAAATTGGTATTATGTCAAGGCTTCTTGTTCCCCCAGTCTTAATTCTACACGTCTATTGCTGCAGGAAGTAAGAAGCATCTAGCCAATGGTGTGTGCTTGTTTGCATTTTGCAATTTGCGTGGCCACAACATAAGAAGCGTCTAAGACTTTTCGAAGAACACTTGCTTTTCTTAGACATCCCCTCCCCCACTTTTTAATCCTTATTTCCAAAATGGGGCGGGGGGGTGGGAGAGTAGTCATGGCTTTTGTTTATGAATTCTGAGTGTTTGGTTTCTAAACGTCTCTGTAGTGTCCCCTGGCCTCATACACTCACTTATTAACACTTGAAAACAAATGACACATTGTAGCTGCAGACTTTCTGCAGTAACAATCCAACACTTGAGCATTTTCTAATCTACACGTATGCTTAGCACTCAGTTTATCAGCCCCTTTCCACTATCTGCTAGTGCTGTTGCTGCCACAATTGCCAGCCTGGTGGTACTGGGGGACCTGTCTGTGCCCTCTGCTCCTGCAGGGGATTTTCAGCTAAGAGACTTACTGCTAAGTGCTTTCTGCACAAGGAAGTCTCTCTGCTAAAGGCACCCACTAGGAGTAGAAGGCATAGAGAAGCTCTCAGCCTGGCGGCAGCAGCAGCACCAGGAAACACAGACACACAGATAATACCCAGGTGATTTTTAAGCCTGGTTTGACAGTCTCTTAATTAGGGAAAATATGGCATATCAGTTTGGGAAGCACTACTTTGTGTGATCTTGGACAAGAGATGTAACAATTTAAGGTTTGATCCAACTCCCATTAAAGTCAATTGGAGCTGTTCAGTCAATGGGACCTGGATGAGACCTCAGTGCCTTCATTAACTTAAACTTAACTGGTGTATAGCAATACTTAACTACATTCAGGCAGTGGTTCTCAACCAGGGCTATGTGTACTTCTGGAGGTACACAGAGTCTTCCAGGGAGTATATCAACTAATCTTATCTGCCTAGTTTTACAACAGGCTACATAAAAAGCACTAGTGAAGTCAGTACGAACCAAAATTTCAAACAGAGAATGACTTGTTTGTACTGCTCTGTATGCTATACGCTGAAATGTAAGTACAATATTTATATTCCAGTTGATTTTATAATTATATGGTAAAAATGAGAAAGTAAGCGATTTTTCAGTAATAGTGTGCAGATACACTTTTGTATTTTTGTCTCTGTTTTTGTAAGCAACTAGTTTTTAAGTGATGTCAAATTTGTGAGGGGGGCACATAAGACAAATCAGACTACTAAAAGGGGTACAGTTGTCTGCAAAGATTGAAAGCCATTGCATTAAGGAGTGTTGACTAATTACAGTTTGCAAAGTTCTTTGATGAAAGACTCCATGTAACTGCGAAGTATTAATGATAATCACCATTTCAATAATGTTACCATTTCCCTCCAACTTCCTCTAACATTAACATTCCAGAGTTACAAACTTATGAATGCTTATTGACTCCAAATCTAAGTGGGGAGATAAAATAAATCACACTGAATGGAGAAGGACCAAAGAGGACAAGTGGACAATTAATTTAAAAAGAATCCTGAATCTTAACATAGACCCTGATGATTCTACTGTGAAAAGATAGACAGATTGGAAAGAAAGAGATGCAAAGGCACCTTTTTCTGCCTTGGATTCTAGTAAGCCTCTACAGCTAAGACAAAAAAGCATGATACCGACAGTCAAACTACCCACTGGAGACTCAAAACACATAATACTACCAGGTTTCAAGGTCTTGTATCTCCTAAATGAGCCTTTACATGGAAAAGTACAGCAGAGTCAAATTGGACGACAAGCAGAAGGATGCAGCCAAAAAGGTGCAGAATTAATGGTGCAGCTGCTGCAGAAATAAATATAGTACCAGAGATTATATTGATGACAACACTGGTAATTTAGCTGACAAAATTTAGACAAAGAATGGAAAATTAGAATGGGACATGTCTGTCTTCATCACATCATCCACTAGCAAAATGTTGCCCTAGGAATTGAGCATGAAGTTACTAATTTTAGCTTGCTTGCTTGTGATTCAGCTCCATTCATAGCCATGGTTCATTTAAATGCTGTACACTTTTTTTTTTTAAAGATTTGTTTTCAGCCAGTCTGTGGGTATGATTAAGAGAGGAAAGTTGAAGAGGCTTATAGGACACACCCCACTCAAAATGACAAAGGCTCCATATGGCTTTCCCCATTAAGTGACATAAGAAAATATCTAGAGTTTGTACTGTAAAAGATCCCTTTGTTAAAGCTGGTAAAGCCCAGGAGCCCTGCAACTAGCATCTTTGAATCCACACCATCATGCTTAATAATGTGTTTAGTAGTTGGCTTGCAACTGTTTAGGCTTGCACAGTAGAGGAACAGCTTTTGGCAAGTTCTCCCTCTAATATTCACCAACCCCCCAATCCCCATGATCACTATCTATTTATTTGTAGTAATTCCAGCAATATGCTATATCCTTTCCAGATGTACAATAAGGGATGGTCCCTGCCCCAATGAGCTTACGGTAAAAAGACAGGAAGGCACACTGAAGGTTAGGCAGAGGCCATCAACAAAGGGATATTTCTATACAAGCCAAAAAGATTCATCATTGGCAGCATAATAGAAGTGGATGTTATATATTTCCATATACAAATAAAATGGAGAGATAATAATAATACCCCAAGTTAAGTGCCTGTGCCATGAGATAACCATCAATCTCTTTAGTAGAAATTTCTTCTATATGGATTCACTGTGTGTCTCACTTTAATTCTAGACTCTCTCAGATCAAGATGGTGTACGTTAGTCACCTATATTCACTTAAATATATCATAATGCCTTTAAAGTAAAGCACACTGAATAGAAAATAATGGCCTCATGAGTTAAAATATAACTGCAAATAGAGCTTGTCAAAAATTCTCTTTGAAACTATTTCTTGACAGAACAATTTTTTCATTAAAAGTATATGCTTTCATTCCTCCTCTCCACCCTCCCCCATGAGAGAGCAAGAGAACTGCCCTGCAGGAGACTTGAAACTTGACACAGACTTGCTAAATGAGCCTATCAGAGATAGCTGCTTAAGGTTCCTCCCCTGCATCAGGTGATTCCTTATAAGAGAGCTGAAGCAGTTCTGGGTTGGGGACTGGGGAAAAAGGGGGAGAAAGGGGCAGACTCTGAAAAATCATAAGGAGTCAGCTTGGCAAGCTGATGAAAGAGTCTGAAGGAACCCTTTCCACTCACCTAGTCTGAGGTTAGAGTCATGCCCTACGTCAGATTTTTGAGACTGAGTGCTGGGGCAACTTTCCCTTTTTAAGTTTGGTTGGGGATCCCTTCTCCCAGAAAGGAACCTGCATAGGCTATGTGTTAATGAGACAAACTCCCATTAAAGCTTCTTGGACTTTCATGAATGGTAACCATCTGCCTGCATCCTTCCAAGAGGGGTCATATGGGGAGGAGGCAGGTCATTGATACCCCAGAGGGTCTTGAGCCTCCTCTCCTCCAAAAGATGTTATGCTAATGATACAGCAGCAAAAGGCCGAGAAGCAAGATGATCAGTTCCAGGAGGCCTTACTAGCCACCCAGCAGGGCATGCAGAAGGTCCAGCTTGCTATACAAGAACAGAATCAACAGTTCCAGGCTGATGTGGCCAGGCTGCTTGAACAAGATTCATTAAGTGCTCCTACATGGGTGTTCCCTGTTGAGGCTCTCCCAGGGCTCACCCTAACCAAACTGACTAATTCTAATGACCCTGAAGCCTTCCTGACCACATTTGAGAGGAGATCCTGGGCCACCTAACCCAACTTTTATCTGCTTAGGGAGATCCAGACCCTAAATGCAGGTGAAGCCCAGTCTTACACCATCCGGAAGGCTGCCATATTGAATTGGCTTGGACTCTCCATAGAGATCAATAGTACAAAGTTCTGCAAGGAACCAAAGGGGGCAACCTATGGGTTATCCAATGGCTCTGTGATTTGGCCATCTGTTGGCTGACCCTGGAAACCAAGACTGTGGGCAACTTCATGGATTGTATTGTTTTGGGTCAGTATTTAAAAATTCTACCTGTAGAGGTACAAACCTGGGTCCATAAAGGGAACTGTGTTGTGTGCTAGAGGGGTGAATATCTGAGAGACCATTTGTTTGATTGACTGGTGCGAGTTACAGGGACTGTTTGACAATTGCCTGTGTGTGAGATTGTTTGAAAAGTGTGAATTGGGAGTGGTTTGTTCCAGGTGGGCCTTGAGTGGTTGTTTGGAGAGGGAGGCTTTGAGCCAGGGCAACTGCTTCGAGTCAGCATCCTTATAAGAAGCAGCCAGTTGCGACCCCAATGAGCTGTGAACAGAGGAGAGGCAAACAGAGGGAGTTTGCCTGGGAGTTTGCCGGGGCAGAGCCCACAGCAGGTTTTTGCCTTTCAGACTTAGCGGAGTAGTAAATATAGCATCTGAAGGGGCTCTCAGAGGAAAGATATGAAAAGTAAGCGATCTGTTGTTGTCACCTGCACTGGATGTGCTATGTTTTTCTGTCTCCCACAGGATATAGCCGACTTCATCTGTACAAAGTGCAGGCTGGATTCCATATTGGAAGAGAAGGTTAAAGGACTATAGACCCAAGTATCAATCCTGTGTTGCATTAAAGAAAACAGTCTTTCTCGATCAGAGACATGATTTATTACTGCAGGCACAACATGAGGAAGAATCAAAGAAGACAGTGCAGGGGAGACTGAAGAATGGGGAAGAAAATTGGCATTATGTGACCGCCCAAAGAAAGAGAACCTATATGCCCACCATGCAAATAGAGGTAAGAAATCATTTTCAGGTCTCTGCACAGCTACTATGGCAGAGAACAATTTGGAAGACTCCTCTAAGGGAATGGATCAGAAGGAGACCCTGTTGATCAGAAGGCATGGGATGCTTTGTCCTAAGGATGTGGGTTCCATGACCACCACTCCCAAGAGGAAGAGAAGGTTGGTGGTGGTCAAGGACTCCCTCTAAGGGGCACAGAGTCATCCATCTGCCATCCGGACAAGGAAACTAGAGAAGTGTGCTGCTTGCCTAGAGCTAGGATTCAGGATGTGACGGAGAGACTGCTGATACTTATCAAGCCCTCAGATCACTACCCCTTCCCACTTCTCCATGTGGGCACCAATGACACTGTCAAGAATGACCTTGAGCAGATCACTGCAGACTATGTGGCTCTGGGAAGAAGGAGAAAGGAGTTTGAGGCACAAGTGGTGTTCTCGTCCGTCCTCTCTGTTGAAGGAAAAGGCCTAGGTAGGGACTGTCGCATTGCGGAAGTAAATGCATGGTTACGCAGGTGGTGTCAGAGAGAGGGCTTTGGATTCTTTGACCATGGGATGTTGTTCCAGGAAGAAGAATTATTAGGAAGAGTTGGGATTCACCTAACAAAGAGAGGGAAGAGTATCTTCGCAGACAAGCTGGTTAACCTAGTTAGGAGGGCTTTAAACTAGGTTTGATGGGGGACGGGGACCTAAGCCCAGAGATAAGTGGGAGAGCGGGACACCAGGAGGAAGCAAAAGGAGGAGAGTGCAACAGGAGAGGCCCCCTTAGTTGCACTGAGAAAGTAGGGCAATCTGCCAGTTACCTCAAATGCCTATACACAAACGCAAGAAGCCTGGGAAACAAGCAGGAGGAATTGGAAGTCCTGGCACAGTCAAGGAACTAATATATGACTGGAATAACTGAGACTGGGTGGGGTAACTCACACAACTGGAGCACTGTCATGGATGGGTATAAACTGTTCAGGAAGGACAGGCAGGGGCGAAAGGGGGAGGAGTTGCACTGTATGTAAGAGAGCACTATGATTGCTCTGAGCTCCAGTATGAAACTGGAGATAAGCCAGTTGAGAGTCTCTGGGTTAAGCTTAGAAGCAAGAACAATACTGCTAATGTTGTGGTGGGTGTCTGTTATAGAGCACCAGACCAGGAGGATGAGGAAGATGAGGCTTTCTTCAGTCAACTGGGGAAAGTTTTCAGTTCACAGGACCTGATTCTCATGGGGGACTTCAATCACCCTGACATCTGCTGGAAGAGCAATACAGGAGAGCACAGACAATCCAGGAAGTTTTTGGAGATTGTTGCAGACAACTTCCTGGTGCAAGTGCTGGAGCAACCAACAACTAGGAGCTGTGCTCCTCTTGACCTGCTGCTCACAAACAGGGAAGATTTGGTAGGGGAAGTAGTAGTGGGTGGCAACCTAGGCAGCAGTGACCACGAGATGGTCGACTTCAGGATCCTGACAAAAGGAAGAAAGGAGAACAGCAGGATATGGACCATGGACTTCAGAAAAGCAGATTTGACCTCCTCAGGGAACTGATAGGCAGGATCCCCCGGGAAGCTAATATGAGGGGGAAAGGAATCCAAGAGAGCTGGCTATATTTTAAAGAAACCTTATTGAGGGCGCAGGAACAAACCATCCCAAATGTGCAGAAAGAATAGCAAATAAGGTAGGTGCCCAGCTTGGCTTAACAAAGAAGTCTTTGGTGAACTTAAACATAAAAAAGAAGCTTACAAGAAGTGGGAGCTTGGTCAGATGACTAGGGAGGATTATAAAAATACTGCTCGAGCACGCAGGAATGAAATCAGAAAGGCCAAAGCGCAATTGGACTTGCAGCTAGCAAGGGATGTGAAAGGGAACAAGAAGGGTTTCTACAGGTATGTTACCAACAAGAGGAAGATTAGGGAAAGTGTGGGCCCCTTACAGAATGGGGGAGGTGACCTAGTGACAGAGGATGTGAAGAAAGCTGAAGTACTCAATGCCTTTTTTGCCTCTGTCTTCACAGACAAGGTCAGCTCCCAGACTACTGCACTGGGCGGCACAGAATGGGGAGGAGGTGAACATCCCTCAGTGCTGAAGGAATAGGTTCAGGACTTTTTAGAAAGATTGGACATACATAAATCCATGGGGTCAGATGCAAAGGATCCAAAGGTGCTGAGGGAGTTGGCTGATGTGAATTCAGAGCCATTGACTATTGTCTTTGAAAGATAATGGCCATTGGGGGAGGTCCCTGATGATTGGAAAAAGGCAAATATAGTGCCCATCTTCAAGAAAGGGAAGAAAGAGGATCCAGAGAACTACAGACTGGTCAGCCTCATCTCAATCCCTGGAAAAATCATGGAGCAGGTCCTCAAGGAATCCATTTTAAGGCACTTGGAAGAGAGGAAGGTGATCAGGAACAGTCAACATGGATTCACTAAGGGAAAGTCATGCCTGACCAACCTGATTGCTTTCTATGAAGAGGTGATTGGCTCTGTGGATGTGGGAAAAGTTGTGGATGTGATATTCCTTGACTTTAGCAAAGCTTTTGATACGGTCTCTCACAGTATTCTTATCAGCAAGTTAAAGAAGTATGGGTTGGATGAATGGACTATAAAATGGATAGACATCTGTCTACATCATAGGGCTCAATGGGTAGCGATCAATGGCTCCATGTCTAGCTGGCAGCCGATCACAAGCGGAGTGCCCCAGAGGTCGGTCCTGGGGCTGGTTTTGTTCAACGTCTTCATTAATGATCTGGAGGATGGGGTAGATTGCACCCTCAGCAAGTTTGCAGATGACACTAAGCTAGGGGGAGTGGTAGATACACTGGAAGGTAGGGATAGGATACAGAGTGACAAACAAATTGGAGGATTGGGCCAAAAGAAAACTGATGAGGTTCAACAAGGACAAGTGCAGAGTCCTCCATTTAGGACAGAAGAATCCCATGCACAGCTACAGACTGGGGACTGACAGGCTAGGCAGCAGTTCTGCAGAAAAGGACCTGGGGGTTACAGTGGATAAGAAGCTGGATATGAGTCAGCAGTATGCCCTGGTTGCTAAGAAGGCTAATAGCATATTGGGCTGCATTAGTAGAAGCATTGCCAGCAGATTGAGGGAAGTGATTATTCCCCTCTATTCAGCATTGGTGAGTCCGCATTTGGAGTATTGTGTCCAGTTTTGGGCCCCCCACTACAAAAAAGATGTGACAAGTTGGAGAGAGTCCAGCAGAGGACAACAAAAATGATTAGGGGGCTGGAGCACAAGACTTATGAGGAGAGACAGAGGGAACTAGGCTTGTTTAGTCTGCAAAAGAGAAGAATGAGGGGAGATTTGATAGCAACCTTTAACTACCTGAAAGGGGTTCCAGGGAGGATGGGGCTAGGCTGTTCTCAATGGTAATAGATGACAGAACAAGGAGCAATGGTCTCAAGTTACAGTGTGGGAGGTCTAGGTTGAATATTAGGAAAAAGTTTTTCACTAAGATGGTGGTGAAGCACTGGAATGGGTTACCTAGGGAGGTGATGGAATCTCCATCTTTAGAAGTTTTTAAGCCGCGGCTTGTCAAAGCCCTGGCTGGCATGATTTAGCTGAGATTAGTCCTGCTTTGAGCAGGGGGTTGGACTAGATGACCTCCCGAGGTCGCTTCCAACTCTAATATTCTATGAGTTCTGTCATAGAGGCCACAGAGACAGAGCTTTTTGGAGGCAGAGGCCTCAGACAATGGGAGAATCTCTCTCTCTAACTTGATGGTCATTGGAACTATGCTGGGATTCAGCACCACCAGTTGTGGCTCCCCTCAAGGAACAAAGCTCCTCCCACTACCTTCCTGGGGATATCAAGTGAGCAGCACACTGAGGCTTCAGGCTCCAGTGGGAGCCTTTGTCAACCATTGAAAAGGATCCAAATCATGTTATTATTGTGGTCCATTGAGACTTGTGCAGCCAATATGCGTCATGATGGAGTATGATTATCCAAAGTGTCATTCTGGCCAACAGAATGAGACCTGTCCCCTGCCAAAGAGAGACATCATAAGACCCTTCCAAGTTGTTATCAAGCTATATTTGCTTTTGGTAGAAGGGTCTGGCTGTGGCCAAATGCTCCCAAGCCAGGACCCGCTCCCTGCCAAATCTCTCAAAACTTACTGAGCAGTCCAAGTCATCTGCACTCGTAGGGAAAGACACACTTATCTGACAACCTCTAGTATCTTACAAGTAGAAGACCTGATGGTGCATCTCCAGATGGGTATAGCAGAGCATTTTCCCTGACCCAGAGTCTTCAGTCATAATTAGAGACACCACACCGTGCTCCTGAATAGAAACTGCAGGCCCTTTTCCCCAGGCAACTCTCAAGGACTGAATCAGTTTTGGGCCTATGCTACGGGTGGAACCATAGGGCCTGGAGAGAGTCATTCTGGGAAGGGTAGGAAGGACACGTTGGAAGGGACCACGAGACAGACTCCCTGTCATCTTTCACCCATGAGTAAGGGGGAGAGCCTACTCACCATAGACTACCATCTTCTAAATGACACCTTTGACTTCATCACTGCTCAGCATAAATATCAGATGCTTTCAGAATGTTTCAACCAGGTGGCAAAAATTAAGCAGGGAAGCCATATCAGGACAGCCACTGAACAGTTTCCCATTTCAAGTTCTATAAAATTCAATACTGGGTGAAGAAAACCTCACATGGAAGAGCCCAGAGTCCAGCTCATAGTTCCCAAACCCACGCACTGAGAACTTGAGACTAACACACACTGTCCCAGTGGCTGGATAGCTAGGTTAGGCAAAGATGCCTGAAAGACTACTGGGCCACTTCTTTTAGGCAAGGTATATTTCAGAAAGTAGCAGATTTTTGTCTGTCCTGCCCAGACTACCAGGGGCTAACTCTAAGGAGTGAGGCCAGGCTCCCTTAATTCTCCTTTCCCTTTTAACCACCACATTTGAGGTTGAAATTTGAGACTGTAGGCCCTGTGGAAAAAAGTGCCCAGGGCCACACATTTATTTCAGTAGTAGTTGACTATGCTACAAGGGACCCAGAAGCCATTACCTTGTGAAACACCTTTGTGTCCACCCCCTGCAGGAGCTCCTGCAGAACTTTGAGGAGAGGCCTATCCTGGAAAATTATCACTGATTGGGGATAAACTTTGTATCCCAAATAACTTAACAGGTTTGGTCCCACTTAAAGTTTCAACACTCCATATCTCAGTCTATCATTCTCAGAACAATGACCTAGTCAAGCAGTTTAATAAAATTCTTAAGTCAGTGCTATGAAAGTCCATTGGGACAAAAGTCAGTTGCTGCTATATTCATCTGCAATACAAGAAGTTCCATAGGCTTCTACTGGCTTTCCCCCCTTCAAACTTCTATGGGAGACAACCTCACAGTATCTTAGATTTGGGTCAAGGATTCAGGGGAAACATAGCCTAATTGCTCATTTAATGTCATCCACTATGTCCTGAAAATGAGGGAGAAAGGCTGGAGCACCTCAGTTGCTTTGCCTGGGCCAATCTACCCCAAGCCCAACAGAGCCAGGCCCAGCATTATAACAAGGGAACTAGGATGATGGTATTCCAGCCTGGCAGTTGAGTTGTCCTATTGCTCCCTATCTCAGAGACCAAACACCCAGCCAAATGGCAGGGCTCCTGAGGTTCTTCAGGTAGAGCTTGATGATTATGAGGTTTACTGCCTATACTGACTGTTGACCTGCTTTGGTTTTCATATAAATTTCTTAAAGTCTTGTAGTGTGCAGGAAGACCTCTTCATCCATCTAGAAGGAAAAGATGAGGATTTAGGACCCCAGCTCCTGGAACTTACTGAGATAGGGGCCAAAGAGATCCTACGAGGGGTTGGGTTGTCCACCAAAAGGGCAATGAGATCCTAATGTGAGTGTACGAGGATGTATTTTCTCCTTCTCCAGGAAAAACTCCCCTATTGACCCACCATATTCACATAAAACCAGGGCCCACTCCATTCAAAAGTCTTATCCCATCCTAGAAGGGTTAGAGTTAATATAGGTGGTTCTGGAGATACTAAAGCTATGCATGACTGAATAATCAAGAAGTGCCTACTGCAGTCCGTTGGGTGTTGTCCCTGGATGGAACCATTCATTCTGCATAGACTTCCACCAGATAAATGTGAAATCTGACTTCAATGCTTACCTTATGTTCAGAGTAATTGATCTGCTTGGTCAAGCCCAATACATCTCTACATTAGACGTAACTTTGGGCTACTGACACATCCTGCTGTCCCCCAGTTCTCTTGCCAAGACAGCCTTTTTGACCCCTGTGGGCCTATTTCAAATAATTAATACGCCCTTTGATTTACACAGAACTCTGGCCACCCTTCAAAGACAATTGAACCAGGTGTTATGGACTCATCAGCACTGCTCGGTGGCCTATCTGGATGTGATAGTTTACAGTCAAGAGTAGCTTGCCCACCTCAGGGACTTAGTCTCAGTCTTTCAAGCCCTAAAGTGCACTTATTTAACTGCAATCCCAAAGAAATACACATTAGAGAAGTGGGAGATGTAGGATGTGTGGTGGGGAATGGTAAAGTGCAACCCTTTGTCAATAAAGTGAAAACCCTAGCCCACACACCCATTGGGAAAACAAAAGCAACCCAAAGCCTCAAATTTGTGGTACAAAAAACATTTCTTGATCTGGCAGAGTGTTGTATGCAATTTGTACTTACATTTGCCTTGCCAGCAGTTCCCCTCACTGATCTAATTAAAAAACCCAGCTTCTCGGCCTATCACTAGGTCCTGTCAGTGTGAGCATGCATTCCAAGAAATTAAACAGATTCTCTGTAACAAGCCAGTACTGCATAGCCCTGATTTTGAACAATTACTTATTTTACACTCAGATGCCTCACACTGGGCCCTGGGAGCAGTATTGCCCCAGCAGTTGTATGGTCAGGAACATTCTCTTCTGTACATGAGTACAAAACTCCTGGACCATGAAACATGGTATTGAATCTTCAGGAAGAAGTGTCTAGTAATATACTCGATGGTGAAAGCCCTGTGCTACTATCTGTTTGGGACCCCCTTTCTCCTCATAACTCACCATGTGGAGCTCTGATGGCTCCAGATGATGAAAGATTCATTGGGTTACCTGTTAGTACTTGACCTTATGGGACTTCTGTTTTCATATAGAGCATTGTCCTTTCAAGAACCACCAGGATGCAGAAACTTTCTGTCCAGGCCAGAAGAAGATGGCAAGCTCCAGTCTGTGTCCTGAAAGGCACTCAAAGGAGAGGCAGGGAAGACAGGTGATAGTGCGTGGGAGGGGTAGTGATAGCAAAAGAATGAGAGGGAGTGTGATAGCTGCCCTGGAAGAGATATAAAACCTGGTGCAGGCTTGCTAAAAGAATGACAACCAAAAACACATGATGCAGTGAAGGAACCTTAAGCAGCTAATTCCTAATAAGAGAGCTGAAGCAATGCTGGGGGAGGAAGGGAGAGAAAGGGGATGGACTGACAAATTGCAAGGCAGTAGGTGGGGCAGGGAAGCAGCAAGCTGTTGAAAGAGACTTGAGAGATTTTTTTGTTCACTCAGGCTCTAAAGTAAGAACTATGCCCTGGGCCAGGTTTTTGGGACTCTGAATGACTGGGAAATTTCCCTGTTTAAGTTTGAGGATCCCTTCCTCACACAAGACAGCCAACACAGGCTGTGTGTTGAGGAGACAAACTTTCATTAAAGCTTCTTGGACTTTTGTTAAAGAAAATTGCCTTCCCAGATCCCTCTAAGAGGGGATGTGATAGGATCAGGTAGGGAAGAGGCAGGTCACCCCTCCCTAACCCTAGTAAACCCCCTTGCAAAACTTGATGATGGTGGGGGGGGGGGGAACAATTGCTAAACAGTTCTACAAATAAAGTTAAACAATATATATAGACACGCTGCTACCTTTTCCTGAATGTATGCCTAAATGATTAGATTTCACATGGAAAAGAACTAATCTAGCCTAGACAGAAACAGAAGTTTTTAACTCTCTAGTAAAAAAATCATACTAGGACTCTTACAGAAAAATTGCAGAGAACTAATTCCCTACAGTGTTCCCAGTAACAAATATGGGACCTAAAATATGTGTGGGTAGATACATGGTTATTTATGCCAAATGACAAAAGCTTTAGAAGCTAAGTCTAGATTTACTACCTTACTCATCTAGTTGAGCATTTTCTCTAGGAGTAAACAAGGAGTGATTTCAGTACCACTACTTACATCAGTAAGTGTTCATCAGCGTAAGCTAGGGCTCCAAAATCTGGCCTTAAATAAAGTTGTTTTTTAAGGAAATTTGCTTCTCTGTGTTTCAGGAGGCACGTTATGCAGGCATGTACTGCAGCACTTGCAGTGCATGATGTGAAACAACATATGCTTGTCTTATGGCACCATCTATTTTGAAACCGCACAACATGGCTGATGCTAAAAATAAAACAAATCAAAGCAACACATTTGTTTTCAGAACTACCATTATTTTAAACCTGTTATTTTTTAAATGTTGTTTGAAAAAAGAATGTTGATTATGTTAATACATTTGCTACAAAGAGATAGATCAATCAATCCAATTAAATTAAAAGTTTCAGGTAAAGTGGTGTGGTTTTTTCTGGAAACTTTCTGAAGATAATTAGTGCATGTACTATCAAAATATCTATGCTTCCCTCAGGTGCTGCCATTAGAATTAGCAGCAGGAAGTACAGCATGTCTTCATTCCAAAATGGAGATTATGTCTGTGTTGCTAATTCTGGAGTAAATTGTGCACAAAAACAAGATAAAAATTAAGTACAATGAACTACTATAATTTGGTTATGAACAAGTGATACAATTAAGAATAGAAATTAGGAGGAGTATTAAAACAGTGAGTTAATCACTGATCTAACATGAACCATGCATAATAGACCTGTGTGTTCTGGATTTTCTACAGCATGTGATGGCATGATATTTGCACGTGTGTAAGGAAAACAAAATCAAGCACAATGTAAGGACCCAAGACTAGGGATGGCACTACTGGATTTTGGTTCAGGCAATACATCAGTTACATTTCAACTTTCCAGCTAAAGCCCAGGCTACTCTGGCTATTGGCCATGGATTCTGGCTTATGGCCTATACCAAAACCTTAGGAAAATTGTATGGAGATACTGAATTCTCAAGAGTCACTAGGCACATTTCAGGGATGAAATTCAAGGAAGCCAAATAGAGAGAAACAGGATAAAGTTATCTTGGTTGATGGACCAAACCTCAGAACAAGATAAAGGTCAATTTAACCGTCAGTACAAAAAATAGCAAGTGTGTTCAAACAGCTTATCTCTGAAAAGCCTTTAGGAATATGGAAATGAAGGATAAGGAAGAGGGTGGTGCAGAAATTGCTGGAAGTTGAACTTGGTGTTAACAGTGCCCAGTAATGAGCCATTGGGTTGATTACATAATTATGCATTTGTGGGTGGCTTACCAGCGGGAGGGGAGCTGCGGACCACAGGTTGGGAACCACTATTCTAGACAATAAGTTGGGAACTGCTGAGTCATCTTTTGGTTTTAAATATCCTATACCCCATTTCTTAAGATTTGCACTTTTAATTTCCTTATTTATATGAAGCAGCTGAATGTTTTGGAGAACACACAGAGCTCAGAGCACCCATCGTACTTGCCTCTAAGTTCATGACACACCTACTGTGCTTCCAGACATCTAGAAGGCTAGTGTTACTGCTGTCAATGACATCTTGCAGCAGAACCAGTTACAATAACTTTGGATGGAGATAACCAATGTGCATACATAAACCCCCCATACAAGCATGCATGTAGCAAGATAGATTCCTGTCTAGCAGTGTGTATGCACAAGTCAGGAAATTTATGTAAGCATATTTAAAGGACACATTCAAAGTAGACGTCAGCTGCATATGCACAAACATATGCTTGCTTAAAAACCATTGTGCAGGGTTAAAAGCTAATTTAATTGGTGAATTCCTTGTGCAATTGAGAAATTCCTGGTTACATAGAGAATCATCTACTAAACTAAGAAATGCCCTAGCTCACTACAGAATTCTTGTGTACCTTGGTGATTAGATGGTTCAGTAAAGTATTCTCTGTGTAATGGAGGGTTGTCCAACTAAATATCATTCTCTCTATTGATGCTGATATTATGATTCAAATATCATCACTAATGTGCTTGGCACTGTGCAGATATAAAACCTCAAGGCCCCTGTTCAAGAATCTTACATTATAAATGGGACTGTTGGTAAGAAATGACATGCATTGGGGAATAGGAGATGGGAGACAACAGTAAAACAAAGTTAAAGGGAAAAATGCCATCAAATCCATCAATAAACTACCCTTCTGCAGACCTGTCAAATTTCCTCATTTCTCTGAGAGGCTCCTGATGTTGTGTATACTCTCTTGGTCTCCCATTTGGAAATCTGAATCCCTTGTGGCAAATATGGAGACTTAAAACAGCAGAGCTGGGATGCTTTCTATGGACCAACAGCCCAAGTCTCTATGCTCTTGACTAGGCTCCATTCTATGGCACAAGTGTAGAGACTATAGGGTATATTTGGGGTAGAGTGCCTCTCGATCCCTGTGAGTAGTAGCAGTTGGAGCTGTGACTATGGCACCTAAAGGACCAAGTGCTGTGGGCAGGGCCTGGAGACTGCTGCTATGATCCCAGCAGTCAGTGACCAGAGCTGGGAACAGAGACAACATTTTCCCCTGAAGGAGATTGCTGATGAGCTCGCTGATGAGCTCCTCCTGCCTATGGCTCCTGAAGGCTCTTTTACATCATTAATGGCATTAACATGGTGTTCTCCTCTGTTTAGCTGTGACTGAGCATTCCCTTCTCCCAGTGCCCTCACTGTGGGGTCTGGACTTTTCACTCACTCTCCTTTAGTGCACATGGAAGCTCCAGGTATGTGCTACATTGCCAGCTAATATTTAAAAACCAAAAACCACTAAGCACTTTATTTTCACCTTCAATTTAAGATTCAGCTTCACTGGGAATTAAAGGACTAATTGGCTAGTAAAAAAAATAATTTTACTGACTCAGCTACACATGCATACTCGAGAGAGCATCAGTGTAATAGATTACCTCACCCACCTTGTCTCACTACTTTTACTAGATATTTAGGTGCCTTTAAGTCCTAGTGAAGCTGAAATTAAACATTTCATACCTGCATGCATGCACCCTCGCCCCCATCACAATAGCAAAGCAATTGCAACTGTAATGAGAGAAGGAAATATATTTCATTAAAAGATGCATCAAATGTGAAAGTGACAGCATTTCATCATCTGTGTAAAATCTCCAGATTTCTGGGCCCTTCAGCTTCCACAGGTGTTTCTTTTTTAAATCTTTTTGATAATGTGTTTAACATAGTGAGGAATCAAAGTCTCAATATAAGAATTCCTCTGAGAGCAGGGACTTTTTAGCTAGGTACAGATTTGTGTGTGTGTGTAAGTACTAGAATCTAAGAGTTTGATCCTCCCCACTGAAACTGTCCCACTGAAACAGCAAACTGCCACTGGCTTCTGTAGGGCATGATCAGGCACTGAAGCACTACGCAAGACTGAGGAAAAACCAGGAAGAGAATTTCCTTCTCATAACCTTCTCTTCCTCGGTTCCCCACTACCCCCCCATATCAGATTCCTTGTTTGTAAAAACTAAATGCTGATTTGTGGTGCAGTGGTCTCATGCCCTTCTTGATAGTTATGGACCCATGTACAAAAGAGATTGTATATAAACTAAGATCTTGTGGTATCTCCACCGTCACAGGCCATACACACACTGTGGAAGGTTCAGAGTTTGATTTTTTTTCTTTCATGTCTAATAAAATTAAGTAACTAGAAGCAAACCTGAGATCCACATAGATTTGTCTGATACTTTATTCACGACAATGGCCTACACTGGATGATTCAAACAAAAAAAGAAAAGCAGAATACTTCTATGACTTGAGTGTTCTATGTTTAAGGTAAAAGAAAAAAGCTGTGACCAATGGAAAATTTTGAATCAAGCAGTTAAAGAACACAGTGAAAGCACATGAATATACAGCAAGCAATGAATGAGCTATGTGTCAATGGTGGAAAGTATTTTTCCACAAACTTCATCAAAAGAAAATGCCTCAAATATGAGAATGGGACAAATTCTGGCCTATTCTTTCCATCCATACAGGAAGGTAAGGGGATTTGAGATGTCCCTTTATTCCCCTTGGCCACTTATCTATACTGTAAGCAGCAGGGAATTAGAAGCTTGTTTCTAGTCCTTCTAATGTGACAGCCAATTCAACAGTCCTGGGGTGCTAGGGGACGTACATTGCACAGGGCTGGAACAAGGTTCTTCCTCACCCTCAGCAAAGGGAAACCAGGAGGTAGATTGCAACTCAGAACCACAATCTACCCCCTTTCCTGCTCCCAGGGTAGAAAAACTATACACTGCCCTGTGCACAGGGCAGCTTGTAAAATGACAGGCTCGCCCTATTCTATTAGAGCATGATTGAAATACTCTATGTATGACATTGGTCAGTATTCAAGAGATGATTTCTGGAAAGAGAATCTGACCAAACTTCCACAATCCAGCTCCCCTTCTGCTCTGACATAACAAGTATATCTCAGGCCCGTGAGCCACCTGAGCTAACAAGCCAGAAGATCAGTATAGAACATGATGCTTACACTATATCAGCTTAAACTTGCTGTTAATAAAAGGAAAATGGTCTTAATTTCCCATATCCAGAGCTTTCCTGCACCTTTACAGTGATCTTCACAACTGAGAGTGCGCCACATTGTATATATTGGATGAAACATTTTGTCATCCTGCCTTATTATTAAGACAGTTCAATAACACCTAATGATGTGGTCAAACTGGATTGGTATCCCCTATTGTGCATTGACAAATAGCATTGATCTTTACAGTGATGTCTTGTTGTAGGTTCCTATGCCTTTTTTTTTTTTTTTAAACTTCATAAAATGGACAAATAGATATAGATTCAGATCAGAATCAGACAGCTGAGGCTCTTTTAATGCTAACTGTGTGCAGCCTGCCACTAGGTGATATATTAACTCAGGTTGAGAAGCAGTATTCCGTATCACTGTTCTTTATAGTGTACTTTGAATTGAACTCTTCTAGAATTTACAGTATTTAATAGTGGATGGTCCATTACATTCTCTCCTAGTCCCTTGTCCCTCCATTTTGGGCCCCAGCTGGAAAACTACACACACCTTAGACTCCAGTGAAACAATGGACTTGATTCTCATTTACATGCTATGCTGCTTTGGCAATTATTTACACCCACTTTAAGGCTTCTTTACTTTGTCAAAGCAGTATAAAAGGTCACTAATATAATAAGCATCAGACTTAAAACATCATAAGCCTCCTTTTGAAAGGAGGCTTGACGAGAACGTGAATGTATTGAAAGGTGAGAGGAAGAGCTGGAGATGAATCAAGGGATGTTGTGTTGAATCATCAGGAGGCAGCTCTCAGCACCTTAGCTAGTTAATGTAAGAAGAAGGAAGAGCAGTTGCTTATCATTTGCCACTTATGTATTGTGTTTGCATTTGGAGATGTGACTTCAAAGGGCCTAATGAAGCTCTGAACAGCCATTAATCAAGGAAATGTTCACATCTTTCACACTGCCATCTAGTGTTTTCAGACAGTGGCAGGCAACTTCAAATAAATAATTCTTTTTTATAGTATTATATTTTACAGCATAAATACTGGACTGAAAGGCTCTTGGCAAAGAAACAAGACTTGGGTACGTAACATGCTGAATTTTTAATTTCAGCCACTGTAAGCATTTCCTCTTAAGATTAGGCAATCCAACCACATTCATCAAGCCAAAACCTTTCCACCCCTTATGTAAGATTTTTGTCTGGGATGATGGCAAAATCTTCCAGACTCCAATACACCCAGAACCTCAAGACCATGCATGTTCTCATCTCCTAAAACTGGACATACCCTTGAATACATAATTTCCCCCTTCTTGGTTTCCTTTTCTCTGATAGTCTACCACAAAGTTCTGGGCTAAATGCAAGAAGACCAACCCTCCTCTGCTTCTGACAAGGATAACCTTTAAGAGGAAAGCATGCTATTAAAAACATTTTATTTACTCATCCAGTAAGCACAGTCCCTCTCTCCCATTAGACAATGTATTTTTTTAAATGTCATGATTCATTCTAATAAAGAACTCAAAGGGATTGCTCAGGTGCTAATTTCAAGCTTTTCCTTAAACCTAATCTTCCCTAATATGAAGCAAATTTAGCTCAACCTCTCTGATGAAGATGGTCTTTGGGTGAAGTTTCGTGTTGTATTTAGACTGACATAAGCATTTCTTCCTTGAAAACCTCCTAGTAGTATTCTGAAATATCACTGAGCAATTAAAAATTATCCCTTCTTCTCTGCTCATTGAGGAGCAGGATGAACTTCAGGTAACTTTTGAAAAGAACAAGCTGGACGTGGTTATCATTTTCCAGAAGCTAATAATCAGTATAAATTAGTTGAACAGCACCAGTCTGTTTTCACCCTTATCGATAACTCCTCCCAGGTTTCCATGTGGATAGCAGAAAAGAGAAAAGTGAAATTATTTGGAATTAGCTGCTTTCAAAAATTCTCCCTTCCAACAGAAGGCAATTCTACACCCATAGATCCCCTAGACAAGAACATGGACAGGCTGTTAAACTGATCCCATGGGTTTTCATGCATTTTGCTGCTGGTGTTTTCTGTCTACCATCTATATATTGCTAGAGATTGTAGAGAATGGTTTATAGAACATGTTTATCCTCCACACAAGAAATCTCCCTCTGCCCCATGTGGTCACCAAGTATTTGCATGATGCCTCCTCATATTCTTCAGCTGCCAGCTAGATCCATAACTGTGAGGGGATTTTGACTAAATTTTTATTCCAGAGAATTTTCTGCAAAATAAAAGCTAATGTCTCTTCAGAAAATGAGTAATTCAGTGTGTAGATGCCTTGACAGTCATTTAACAGGTAATTTGTATATTCATTTATGCTGGTCATATGGACAAGTAAGGCAATTGGACTTACAAGTTAATCATATACATATGCATATATTTTGGTGGATGCAATTCTGAAAAAATTGGGCCCAGTGTCTTTCACCTTCCTGATTTTACCATGCAGTACTATGGCATTCTCATTTTTATGAAGTAGCTATATGCTGCAATAGCATACAAATATTTTTTCCACAGAGCTGTAGCAATAATTGAACATAGTAGAAAATGGAAATCTATCCAAGGTTTGACTATAGGAGATTGATTTATGGAGAGTGGAATTTAGCAAACCTGGGGAATTAATTATTGTTGTTTGAAGTGTGGTGTCATGTAATGTGTAAGCTTACTATGTGCTATAATCCTTTAGGAAGTTAACAGCTAAGCAGGGTTGGACTGGGTCAGTTGTTTTGAAGAAAGACTCCCTAGAACATCTAGGTGTTGCAGTAAGTGATGCTAGTGATTCAGTGTGACATGCTTCCCTCTAAGTCAATATCCCAGTAGTGAGTTAGTGGCCAATCTGCTGATAGAGGTGTCATTTTTGAGCTGAAATGTCATGAACACTTGTAATCATTAAATATCCCATGTAACTTTTCATAACAGTAGAGAAGTTAACCAGACAGACTTGGTGAACTCCAATATAAACTGGTTGAAGACTAGAATAAAACAAATAATACATTTACACCATGTTTCAACCCTTATCATTCACAAAGAGTTTCAAGTAGCTTGCATAATTGTGACACTAAGCTCCCCTGTACTAACACCCTACACGCTATTGTAATAATCTCGTACAAAACATGCATTGTGTATCATCATGTGACAACTAATAACTTGCTGGTCAATAATATCGTAGTAAAAATGTATGAAGCAACATTATATATAATAAGTTATTAATTTCACCTGTCTGATGTTACTAGCTCATGTTCAAGACCTGACAGTCTGGGGTAGGTAACTATGTCTTAAACAAAGGAATGCGAGTTTACCTCAATTTACATATAAGTAGTAAACAGGGTCATCAAATTAAAAAGGGAAAGAGCTTGCAGGAAACAGAACAATTTACATTTTAGCAAACACCAGCAGGGAAAAAAAACAGCAAGGAGCTTCCTTCACAACCAGACTCCATGTCTGCTACCTCACAGCTTGCCTAAACTTTACTTTGAGAGGTAACATTCAGAAGAACCTATTTCAAAGGTTCACTTTACTATAAAAATGGATGGAACTCCAAGTTCTTTTACCTGAGAAGATAACGGAACTAGTACTTTGGGCTTCTGGAGGAGATCCTGACCAAGGGGAGGGGATCAGCCATCTTGTTGGAACACTGTTCAAGATGGCTTTTCTCACCCACAAAGGCATTATCTTGCTAGATTAAGTTTTAGTCACCAGAAAGTGTTTAACTTTTATTTGCTTGTAACCATTTCTAACCAACCATGCTTTGTTTGAATTAAAAAGTGTTGATTAACACCAGTTAAAGTGATAAATGGTTGGGTTTTGTTTCTTTAAAAAGGGACAAACAGATCTTATTATTCCTCTAAATGTTGCAGAAGGACATTGCACAGCACAAGGGTTTGGAAAAGTTTGGGATGGGGTGCATTAGGCTTACCTGCTAACAAGTCTGGTAAAGACAAGAATGTATTTGTGATAACTGCTGTCATTGGAATGTTGGATTCAAAGTGGTTGAATCAGAGCTGCAAAGAATACAGAATGCATACTGGCTGTATGCGTTTCTCAGGCAGGGAGCCACAAAGCAGCAGAAGCTATTGTGGGCATTCAGGAATATAATATAAGCAGTGACAACTTCTCACTGGTCTGAATTGCACCCCAGTACATGACAATTCAGCTGACTACACATATTCAATGCAGAATACATGCATTTACCCTAAATATATGCTGTCATGATTAAAGTATGTAGAGAGAATACACATGCCCAATTTTGAAGTTTGAATACCTAATATTAACATCAGATAATTGATGAGTACTCTGTAACCTGCCATTTTTTCATTTTAGAAAACTGAATAGACAAGCAAATGAAATTCTTGACTTGCATTTATGAAACAAACAAGCCGAATTAAAGTTTTATGTTCAAATGAATACTATTCAATCACCTATGCTAAATTTCTCCTGCGTTTTCACTTTAATACCCCTCACTTATTTTACTTCCTGTCCTAAACTAGGAGTGGATCCTTGTATTGTACTAAACATATTTAATACTTTCCACATTTCTGCCCAGAAAGACCTGTATGTCATACACAAGGAATCATTTAATAAAGGACTATTTACAAAGGGCCTTTGGAGCCTTTCAGTTAAAAGGTTATTCAAATAATAAGTCTTATGTTTTGAATCATAAGGTACAATTTTGAGCAGCACTGTTTTTTGTTCCTAGTATGTAGATCTAATACTGTGTTATATTTTTAATCAGAACACATAAATTACCTGTGTATCTTGCATTTTCTGGTCCTACAATACATACACTTTTAATAAATTTTAATACAGACTTTTTTTCCACCAGCTGGAATTATTAACTGAACACTTTTTTAGCTGCACTCTACCTCTGATTTCAAAGAGAACAGTAGTATTGAATCAGAGGAATCAAATGAGATGTTTTCAGAGTTATATAGTTTATGAATGTATCATTTTCATTTAAATACAATAAACTTTCATCAGTATGATTATTACTGACAAGATAAATGCATGAGTATTCCCACACCTTCCAACCTGCTACCTACTACCCGTTTCAATCTATAATTGGTGAAAAGTTACCTATTTCTAGTGAATTACCTGATTTTCTGCTATAGTGACACATTTTATGCGTTACTGGGAGATAAAACAATCACTTTGAGGCCAGACAAGTTGTCATTACCAGTTATTCTGGGTCAGTATGACATGGCATGCAGAACCGTACACCATGTTGTTGCAGCCAGAAAGATAATGAGAGTCACCACTAACTGCCGATAAAAATTTGGTGTTTGATACCTAAATCAATTACCCACCAAAAACATCTTATGCCAGAGTTCTTTTCAGGAGGAATCTAATATAGCCCACTGACCATAGTCAAATAATGTAAATAGAGGATTATGATTCTTTAAACAGGGATTTTAGACAAGCATAGTATGTGTGTGAGCTTCAATCAATATAAGAATTTAAGAGAGTATGTTTGAAAGTAATTTTAAATGATGCAGATACATCGTGTGGTAACATATGTCAACAGCAAATGGCAACTTCAGTCTGCAGAAAAAGGAAACTAGTGCAACTTGTTGAAACAGAAAAGGATCTTTTCTGTACATAAAAGTCAACATGAACCAGGAAAACCAAAGACTTTGGACAAAAACCTAAAAGTGGCGTTTGATTTTAGAAATCTAGATGGTCATAATTAGCAGCTATATCCTTATCAAAATCATGGAATGGTTAATTCAGGATGCAATCTGAAGAATTAAAGGATGGTTACATAATTAATGCGAATCATAGAGTTGGAAGGGACCTCAGGAGGTCATCTAGTCCAACCCCCTGCTCAGAGCAGGACTAACCTCAGCTAAATCATCCCAGTGAAGTTTTTGTCAAGCCGCATCTAAAGATGGAGATTCCATCACCTCCCTAGGTAACCCATTCCAGTGCTTCACCACCCTCCTAGTGAAAAACTTTTTCCTAATGTCCAACCTAGACTTCTCCCCCTGCAACTTGAGACCATTGCCCCTTGTTGTGTCATCTGCCACCACTGAGAACAGCCTAGCTCCATCCTCCCTGGAACCCCCTTTCAGGTAGTTAAAGGCTGCTATCACATCCCCCCTCATTCTTCTCTTCTACAGACTAAACAAGCCTAGTTCCTTCAGCCTCTCCTCATAAGTCTTGTGCTCCAGCCCCCTAATCATTTTTGTTGCCCTCTGCTGGACTCTCTCCAACTTGTTCACAGCCTATTTGTAGTGGGGGGCCCAAAACTGGACACAATACTCCAAATGCGGCCTCACCAATGCCGAACAGAGGGGAATGATCACTTTCCGTGATCTGCTGGCAATGCTCCCACTAATGCAGCCCAATATGCTCTTAGCCTTCTTGGCAACCAGAGCACACTGCTGACTCATATCCAGCTTCTTATCCACTGTTACCCCCAGGTCCTTTTCTGCAGAACTGCTGCCTAGCCTGTCAGTCCCCAGTCTGTAGCTGTGCATGGGATTCATCCGTCCTAAGTGCAGGACTCTGCACTTGTCCTTGTTGAACCTCATCAGATTTCTTTTGGCCCAATCCTCCAGTTTGTTTAGGTCCTTCTGTATCCTATCCTTACCTTCCAGTGTATCTACCACTCCCCCCAGCTTAGTGTCATCTGCAAACTTGCTGAGGGTGCAATCTACCCCATCCTCCAGGTCATTAATGAAGATTTTGAACAAAACCGGCCCCAGGACTGACCCCTGGGGCACTCCACTTGTGATCGGCTGCCAACTAGAGTTGGAGCCATTGATCACTACTCGTTGAGCCCTATGCTCTAGCCAGTTCTCTATCCATTTTGTAGTCCATTCATCCAACCCATACTTCTTTAACTTGCTGATAAGAATACTGTGAGAGACCGTATCAAAAGCTTTGCTAAAGTCACGGTATATCGCATCCACCACTTACCGCACATCCACAGAGCCAGTCACCTCTTCATAGAAAGCAATCAGGTTGGTCAGGCATGACTTTCCCTTGGTGAATCCGTGTTGACTGTTCCTGATCACCTTCCTCTCTTCCAAGTGCCTTAAAATGGATTCCGTGAGGACCTGCTCCATGATTTTTCCAGGGATTGAGGTGAGGCTGATTGGTCTGTAGTTCCCTGGATCCTCTTTCCTCCCTTTCTTGAAGATGGGCACTATATTAGCTTTTTTCCAGTCCTTAGGGACCTCCCCCTGTTGCCACGAGCTTTCAATGATAATAGCCAATGGTTCTGAAATCACATCAACGAACTCCCTCAGCACCCTCGTGCGCATTGCATCCGGCCCCATGGACTTGTGTGTGTCCAATCTTTCTAAATAGTCTTGGACCTGTTCCTTTAGCACTGCGGGATGTTCACCTCCTTCCCATTCTGTGCCGCCCAGTGCAGCAGTCTGGGAGCTGACCTTTTCTGTGAAGACAGAGGCAAAAAAGGCATTGAGTACCTCAGTTTTCTCCACATGCTGTCAGTCACTAGGTTGTCTCCCTACTCTGTAAGGGGCCCACACTTTCCCTAATCTTCCTCTTGTTGGTAACATACCTGTAGAAACCCTTCTTGTTCCCCTTCACGTCTCTTGCTAGCTGCAACTCCAATTGTGCTTTGGCCTTCCTGATTTCATTCCTGCATGTTCAAGCAGTATTTTTATAATCCTCCCTAGTCATCTGACCAAGCTTCCACTTCTTGTAAGCTTCTTTTTTGTGTTTAAGTTCACCAAAGACTTCTTTGTTAAGCCAAGCTGGATGCCTACCATATTTGATATTCTTTCTGCACATTGGGATGTTCTTTTCCCTGTGCCCTCAATAAGGTTTCTTTAAAATACAGCCAGCTCTCTTGGATTCCTTTCCCCCTCATATTAGCCTCCCAAGGGATCCTTCCCATCAGCTCCCTGAGGGAGTCAAAGTCTGCTTTTTTGAAGTCCAGGGTCCATATCCTGCTGTTCTCCTTTCTTCCTTTTGTCATCTCATGGTCACTAATCAAACATTTTATGGAAAATAGGCCTTGTCAAACAAACTTTTTAATGAGATTATGAATTTGGTTGATTAAGATAACAGTCCTTATCCAGTAGGGGTATTTCATGGAGTCTTAGAGGAATCAGTTCTTGACAATGCTATTCAATATCTTTATCAATGGCCTAGAAAAAAATATAAAATTACTGCTGATAAAGTTTGCCAATGACATTAAAATTGGTGGAATGGCAAATAACAATAAAGACGTTGTGGTACTGAGAGATCTGGATCAAGTGGTAAATTGGTCTCACTTGAATAACATGTATTTTAATACAGTAAAATTCAAGGTCTTACATCTAAGAACCAAGATTATGAGTGCACCCATAGAATGAGGGAGTTATTTTGGAAAGCAGTGACTCAGAAATGTCATGGTGCGTGACCAATTGATATGAGCACCTAGTGCAATGCAATGGCTAAAAGGACATAGATGATCATTGGATGTAGGGGAATATCATGTAGAAGTATGAAGGTGTTTTACAGTAATTATGAGACCATTACTAGGTTACTGTCTCTGGTTCTGGTGTCCTCTTTAAAATGGATATTGATAAATTGGGAAGGGTTCCAAAAAGAGCTACAAGAATGATTTGTGGGCTGGAATCCTGCTTTACAGTGAGAGACTAAAGAATATCTATGTACTTAAAGTTATCAAATAGAAGTTTAAACCGTGGCATGATTGCAGACTAAAAAAGCGTGCTAAGAAGCCTTCTCATAGCAAGATTCATACCAGAAAAGGTCCTATGGTTTCTCACCCAGATGGCAGGAGAACCTGACCACACCCAGTTATTTGCACTGGGTGTCTCCAGCCCCAGCTTCTTACAACTTCCAAGAGGCCCTTGCCCTTTGAGGGCCTTTTTAAGTCTCTCTCTGGCTTACCCTATGCAGTGAACTCCCAGGGTAAGGGTGAAGATGTCTCTTGACTAGGAATTCTGTCGATGGCTCCAGAAGTCCTTCCAGCAATCTCCTGCTCAGAGCACTCCTGCTCCTTCCCCCAGAGGTGACTACTGTTTCCTCCCTTTTAAGGCCTCCTCCCTACCATATAAGACTGAGCTCCAGAGACATGGGTCTAGCCCTACCCCCCAGGGCCTCTCTGCCACCTTTCCTCATCAGTGTGGGGTCAATATACCCCATGACAAGATCTCTTGAATTTAGAAGACAAAGGTATAATAAAAGCCAATGTCTGGAAGCTAAAGCTTGACAAAGTATAAATAAAGTGCACATTTTTAAGTTCTTTTAAATCTATAAATTTTGTAGTGGCTTTGAATATTTTTGTCAAATTAGTTGTAATTATGTACACATTTTAAAGTGTTTTGTGAGGTACACCAAGAAGTTACACTAGACACGATAAAAAACTGAAATAAAAAAATCTTAAGAGCTTCCTGTAAGAAAAATACTGACACTTAGTATTACAACTAAAAACTAAAAACAACCACCCAACAAAAACAAAAACACAACCTAAGGAGGAATAAAAGAAAAGGCTGATAAGGCTTTTCCCACAGAACACAATCCTTGCCACCATGGATGTCACCTCTTATACACCAGCATCCCAGACCATGATTGCATCACTGCCTGCTTTAAATACCTACAACACAATGGACAACACCTAGATATCCACCCCAAAATAAAAACTCCTGACTTTCATCCTTATCCATAACACCTTGGTAATCCACCACCAACACTTTGTACAAAGCATGGGAACAGCCATAGGTACTAGGATGGCTCCCCTCTTCATGGGCCACCTTGAAGAAGAATTTATAGACAAAGACATCATGAAACCAGTTATATATCTCAGATACATTGATTATATTTTCATTCTCTGGACAGATGAACTAAACTTCCTCAGATTTCCACTACAGCTTCAGCCACCACCATCCATCTATCAAACTCCTTCTAGAACACTCACCCCGCTTCAAGTTCCTGGACACCTGATCAGCCTTAACAATGGAACCTTAAACACATCTATATAAAAGAAACCCATACACCCACCACACCTACTTCCACAGATTGAGTAACCACCCCCAATACACCAAGTGCTACAGCCAGGCACTCAGATACCAAAGAATATGCTCAGAGGAGAAAGTCTGGGATACGCACTTAAACACACTCAAAACTGCCTTTACCAAACAAGCATACTCTTCCAGAGAGGAAGATCACATCATGGAACAGGCCTCCCAAATAACCCAAGAGAACCTGCTTCAGAATGGGGGAAAAAAACTCACCAACCACACAGCCCTAGTTGTCACCTGCCACCCCACACCAGAACCCATGTGGGATATCATAAACCTATACTTGATGAGGACCATATCCTGAAAGAAATCTTTCACAATCTCCACCTTCTGGCCTTTGAACAACCCCCAACTTCATTATCAGAAACAAACTCCCACAAATCAAGACACACCAATTCAAAGCAGCACCAGACCTTGCCAGAACTAAAGATGCAAAACCTGCAGATGCATCTCCTCTACTACAATGATTGATATCCCTCACAGAACACCTTTCAATTCTATCAACTATACTGTCAGGGCTCCTCTGCCCTGTTCCCTCTCAATTCCCAGACACAGTTCACCAGAAAGCAACAGTCCAGAGTTTGCAGACATCCCTCAAAGGGTTTATTGGGGGTTACACTGACAAGCTTAAAACTATAACCATACCTCCAAACCCTTCACACCAGTGGGGCTTATTTCTCTATAGTCCAATAGAGTTTCCTTTTCCTTCCCCTGCAATCCTAGTCCTATACGCCCATAGAACTCCCTCTTTCCTTGACCATGGTTCCGTATGCTGATGAAACCACCTCTCCCCCTCCTTCTTCCTCATAGCCTTAATTATACCTGTAGCCCTCCCAGGTACCACCCCTTTCAATATATCATCATATTCCATTCTGGGGGGTTTAAATCTGGAGTTTTGTACAATCCCTTTTGTATCCCATGGGAGGGGCAGAGACCAGTGTCACATCTTGGCCATTGTCAGTTTATGACCCTATGCTTATGTTCCCTTTTAACATCTCTGTAAGCGTTCAGCACGGTCCGGCTTGGGGCGTTGCAACCGTTCGTCAGTCCCAGGCTCCGAGGAAGGCCACAGCGCTTCTGTTGAGGGGAATTAGCAGCTGGTTTATGAGTCTACAGCCCTGGCCTTCCCACAGGCAGGCTGTTTACACACTCTGTCGCCCCGGCCTTTAGGTAGGGCAGGCGAGCAGCAGTGGTTCCGCTGGCTGTAATGGCAGGGGAGATCACTTTCTCCTGGGTGGCTAGGGAAGGTGGGAGGGGGACGCAGGCCCACCCGTCTCCACTGTGTCCCAGCCTAGGGCCCTAGCAGTGGCAAAGGCACTTGTCACTGAGTCGGTGGGGCTCCCGTCGCAATATGCTGATGGGGTCTAGCCCCTGACTCAGCCACTGGCTATGGCTGTCCCTGGGCCACTTACTCCCCTGGTCCCCAGGTACCTGTTTTCTGTTCCTCCAGGTCGCTGGGGCACTCTGCTCGCCGCAGGCCCACCAGTCCCTCCGCGTTGGTTGGCGGTAAGTCTGGGAACTTCTCAGTGGAGGGTAGCTCCTCCAGGTCACCGGGCTCTCAGGTTCCCTGGCATCAGGCAGCTCCTCCAGGTCGCAGGGTTTCCCTGCATCAGGCAGCTCCTCCAGGTCAGGACCGGCCTTCAGGGGTTTCTCCCATCCAGTGGGCAGGGTTGGCTCCTCCCAGCTACTGGGGTCTGGTGGCCTCACGCAGTCGCCAGGGTCCAGCGGCCCTCTCCAGTCTTCCGGGCCAGGTGCCCTACCCAGTCACCAGGGTCAGGCGGCCCTCTCCAGTCACTTGGGCCTGGTAGGCTCGGCAAGGGCTGGTGGCTCCAGGTGATGGGGTGTCTACACCAAACAGCCGTGGGGGCTGGGTTAGGCCTAGGCTGCAGGCTCCGGAGAGACACATCTGCCTCCGGTAGCAGCTTCCTCCCAACTGAGCTGCGGGGCCTGCCTTTTATACTTCCTGCCCTGGGTCTGGCTCCACCCCTCTGTTTCCAGGTGGCTGTGCCTACAGGGTCTGGTTCCGTCCAGCGGGGGCAGAGTGACCTTTCCTTGGTCCCAGGCCCCGAGGAAGGCCACGGCGCCTTGCTACAATCTCCCTCACTTTCCCAGCCAGTTGTTTGGCCTTGCTCTTGCATCTGTCTTGAAATGGAGTCAGAGCTTTCCCTCATTTGTGCATTCATATATCGTAATTTCACTATGACTTGAAACATTTTAACTGCATCCCTTATCTTTCCATAATAATAAAGAAAAACCCATCTAATTGCGGACAAGCAAAAGAAGACGCTATGTCTTTGTTCTTTGCTAACATATGTAGCTCAGAGACTTTCACTTTCAGGCAGGATCCCATCTCAGAATCCCATCTCAGGCCTAAATACTTATATAAACTTACATTATATACTTGTGATAGGCATGTCTATACATAACAGGCAGTGTACCACATCTAGTGCACTAGATGTCCCAAACATCTATGAGAGACACAAACACCATACCACCCACAGGCATACACTTTTCACAAAAAGTGATAGTTCCATATCTGAACTTAGCCCTCATCCTCAAATGAAACCTGCACATGACCTTCAAAAGATGAGCCTTGGAGCTTAAATTCATAACTTGGCTAGACACTCAAAGTCATCGACTCAACAGAGATACCAGTTTTATGTCTTCTTACAATAATCTGTAACACACTAACCCTCCTTTGTCCTATGACTGCAGAGATGTGAATGGCCCACTTCATTTTGAATGGTCCCTTGCAACATGTGTTAACTCCTATAGCTAGCAATCTGTTCCTCCTTGTATTTAGCTATGACACTGATTACTTTTCCAGATCTAAAGAACTCTGTGTAGCTTGAAAGCTTTCCTCTCTTCCACCAACAGAAGTTGGTCTAATAAAATATATCATCTCACCAACCTTCTCTCTGATATTGTTTTTTGTCCATTGCTAATCTTTACTACATGTTGTTCAATGATCTGAACCTCATTGATCAGTAAAAATGGACTAGACATCTCACAAGATATGCTCAAAAGAGGAGGGGGGAAAATAATTGGCAACACATGGATCAGGGAAATGGACCAGAAAGTCTTCTCTTGACTGCAGCATTAAAAAACAAAACAGAACCTCATCCATTTCATTAGTAGAAACTGGAATTGTTACCATCTGAAAAAGAAGCTCAAGTTGTGTAACTAGTGATTGGTGACTTTCCAAAGAAGGTGGCATCCACAGAACCGCATAAACTCTGCTTCACTGTTTAATGCACTTCAAAAATAGAAAACCAATGGCTGATAGGGGACAACTGCGACAAGAATTATTCAAGCCTGAGAAGTATCCTGGTGAAGACTAGAGAAACTAGGGATAAGATCCTCCCCTGTACTGGGCATGAGTTTATCTACCCCTGCAGAATGAATGGGGAAGGGGGTTAGCTCCCTCTCCTCCTCTCAGCTTTTGATTCAAACCATCAGCTCTTGGAGGATCTTCAGAAGCCCTGTGTCTCTGCTCCCTGCAACCCTCTTCCAGCTCCTTATCAGCACAAATATTGTATAGAAATGTTAAATATTATCTTCCCCTGCCAAAAAAAACCCAAAACACTTCTAAAGGGAGAGTTCCGTAGTACAGAGAGGAAAAGTTTCTATGTTTGTGCTGGATCCTTCAGCATTAATTTAGGGAGAGTTTTACTGTGGAGTCTTTGAGGAAGTGATGCAAGATACATTTCAAACCATTCTTTGATTCCAGATCCACATAGAACCTCTCTAGAATGAGATCCGTGGAGTTAGGGAAAAAGAAATGGTTCAATCCAAGTTACACGCCTCATTTTTCTGCAGACTTCCCTACTGGATTTTAAACCCCTTCTGCTTATGGATATGGAAGGGAAAATCTGGCCCTGGCTCATGAATCCTGCTCTGAATTACCAAGCTGGTAAGACACATATGTATCATAAGAGATCTTAATTCAATCTAATAGGCAGAACACTATGCTATATCCTGTAGCCTTCCAACAATGGTTTTAGAGCCATCTTATCTTAAAAAATTAAAATTAAAATAACTCAAGAAAGCAGTCTTTGAAGGAGAATATTGTATTCTAGTTATCTTTAAAACAGAGTTAAAAATTAATTTGTAAAGAATTCTCCCTTCCTGCCTTAATTTAGATATTCAGCTCTTTCACTTGTTCATTTGTTCACTTTATTGTAACACCACCCAGCTTCACAGCATGTCCTGTTTCAGAACAAACAGACAGTTTGTGACAACTGAGAATCTGGTCTTTATTGTCCATTTTTAAAGTTCTCTGATGGTGTAAATTGGCATAGTTGTATTGGCTTCAGTGAAGTTAATCCAATTTATGCCATCTGTGGATCCTGGTCCTTAATGTGTTATTCTCAAAACATCTTTCTTACAACAGTAAGAATGAGAAATAATTCTACTGAAGTCAAAGGAATTACATTGTTGTAAACCCAGAGTACTCAAGGGGTTATTCAGGCCCCCAATACTTTTTTTCTACCATTGGACAAAATGCCTGAATTCCATTTTCTATTAGCAGTGGCCCCCTGTTCTTTTCTATGTTGGGATCTTTCTCCACTCTGGAATTAGCTGTAAAATAAAAATATTGTACATAGGACTGAAGAAAGCTCCTAAATTTCATTTTGACATGACAAAAATTGATATGAACAGTAAGATTAGACAAGTAAAATTCTCCCTCTTTCCAGTGATGCTTTCACCCTGTTCAAAGCAATTATCAATATTTATTCATGACCTCAGGTAGGGATAATGCTATATCATAATTACCCTCAAGTCCCCAATGGATTTTTATAAATAAAAACTTCACTCCCACCCCCCCTTCCCAACCAAATTGTGGCTCTTACGCTTTCTTCACATTGCTGTACAATAGACATAGAAAGACAGACCAATAAATCACTGAAACCTATATATCTAGCACATATATAGACTCAGCCAGCTGTCAGTGCAGTAGGGAACCTCAGCTGAGCTGACCTATTTCTTGCCTTGTGTAAAATTCCCTTTTCCATCTCAACTAATTGTATCTTTAGAGACAGTTCATATTTGCTAAAAAACCTCTTTCCTTTTCATTCAGTTCTTGTGACCTGGTTATAAAGTCTTTTGTTTATTTTCCACTGTCAATATATGTATCTTATTGTGGAAGTTTCTTTATTAATGAAGGTGTTGTGCATTATTCAGGAAACACTGGATTTTCTGAAGATGACTGAAGGAAGTCCTTCATGTTATAACATTGATTCATGCTAAGTTTATCATTGTCATTTCAGTTCCTAATCAGAGGAAGTTCACATCTCTATTGTCTAGCTCGTCACACAGGGTGAGAAGATGAAGTGTTGAGTAACTGTTCTAGCCTAAGACTTGGAATCAGGTGTCCTTCATTCTAATCACATTTCTTCCATTGACTTTAATCAGTGGATCTCTGTGACTTCATTTGCTCATCTATACTTATTCACCCCAAAAGGTGGATGTGAGCTTCAATGGGTTCCTTTTGAAAAATGCTTTGCACAGTGTTCCATCTCATCACTCCTCTTGCTCATGATAGTTATGGGGAAATTGGGAAGACTGTCTACCATTGATGTAAGCGAGAAGGTGTTCCTGGCTGGTTGTTCCTTGCCAGGGTCTCCTATGACGTTGGAATTCACTCTCCTACTTTTGGTCCAGGATAGCCCAAACCTGAAAATCTTCAGGACACATTACAAAAGTTCCTCTGTCCCCAGGCATTTGAAACTACAAATGGGTGAAGAAAGGGGAGAATTGTAATTCTAAAGTTGGGGAACTTTTTGAAGGGGCTGGAGTAATATAATACCTGGCTTCTATATGACACTTTTCATCAGTAGATATTGAAAAACTTCACAATCTTTAAATGGATTTATTCTCCTGTAGAGGAGTGGCAGACCACTCCAGAGCTCTCCATTGGTGGAGTATGTGTGCGCCTGCCCTTTCTCTCCTGGTAGTTTTCCTCAGGCTTAGATCCTTAATTAGCCCTGTAGTCTTTAAATGGTCTTAGCCCTGATATTGAGCCATACTCCAGGGCACCTGCCTTGGAGGCAGTATCCTCATCTTCTATAGGCCTTTCTGGCCCCAGCTTTACTGCTGGGCTGCTAAAAAGAGTTCACTTCCCCTTCTAGGGTATATCAAAGTCCAGGTTACTTCCCCAGTGGCCAATGGGAAAGGGGGAGGCCCTATAAATAGCACCACCCAGGGATGCTATAGATAGCAGCTGTCTGCTGTGTCCCTTTATCTACACTGCACCACTCGTATGACTCCCTGGGCCACTTCTCTACAGCCCCAGCACATTCTTCCTCAGGGCCTTGTCCAGGTTGAGTCCCAGCAGCAATCCAGGAATTTCTTCTCACCCTCAGCCCATCTCTGCCAGCACAGCTCTGTGTGAGCTCATGTATGTCCCTCAGCCACCTAGGCACACCAGCCATGCTTCTTCACCTCCAGCCAGGAACTAAAATCATGCTGGCCCTGCACTCTTTTAATACTAACCTGTTGGGCGCTGATTGGCTGCCTCCCTTGCAGCCTCTCTAGGCTACTTAGAGGATCCAACTCTATTTCCTTTTTCTGGGGCTAGGTGTGGTAAGGCTACAGGGCCTTATGGAGGGCCTCAAAGGGTCTGGTACACCCTGTCACAGCTCCCAACACCCCTGTGAAGTAGGCAAGTATTATCCCTACTTTACAGATGCAGAACAGAGGCTCACATGCTGTCTACAATTCAGCTGGGGGGAGTGCACCTTGCAGCATGAGTAGACAGATTCAGTCCTTTAAAGTTCAAGCTAGCAGACTAAAAATAACATGGACATTGCAGCTTGGACTCCCAAGCCCACCTCATCCCCTGGCTCTGACTTCAAGTGGCTAGCCCTGATCTCTGCCAGAGCCATAACATCCACAGTGCTATTTTTAGTGCATCAGATGAAGCCCTACAAGCATGAGTCTGTCTACCCCAGGCTGGGAGAATCGCTCCCAGATCCAATGTAGACATAGCCTCTCTGGGTAAGGTCTGTATTTTTAAGAGGTATTTAGGCATTGTTGTGCTCAGTGTTGCAACATGTAACTGATAGAGGACCCTAAATCTCATCATCAAAGGTGATTTAGAGTCTTAGGAACCAAAATCCCATTGACAATTGATGGAAAAAGAAACTGGCTATGCCGTCCTAACAAAATTCCAAGTTGGGTAATTACATTTTCCCCACATAATTGCTCTTGTAGTTTTCATTGGATGCTGTTATTCATTTTAGGCAAAATTCATCCCTGGGGTAGATGAGAGTAACTTTACTGACCTAGTTATACCTGTTTACAGGAATTAATTTGACAGAGTTTGTTGGCTGATGGAAAAAAAGACATGCAATTCACTCCAGAGATGGCTGCATTTCAATACTGAGTGAGCTCCAGTCCTGCAGAGAGTTCTGCATGCATTTAACTTTTTAAACATGAGTAATCCCACTGAAGACATCATTAGGCCCATAGTCCTTTGAGTTGTTCCATTGAAGTCAACAGGACTGCCCATGTGCACAAAGTGAAACAAGAATGCAAATGTTTGCAGGGACAAGATTTAAATCTTTAAAGACATATGGGATCCTTATGGATAAAAAGATTTATGTAAGTATACATTACTATTATTACTATTGCAGAGAGTTTGCCATATACATCCTGGTATTCAGATATTTATCCTTTTTCATGAAATTAAGATACCATATGTAAAAGAAAAATCAAATGAAAGTCATTTAAACAATCTGCCTTGTTCTTGGATTTCCTGCTGCTTCCAACCCAATAGAAAGGAATAAGGTATTTTTGCAACTTAATGCCCAATTTAAAAAGCTTATTTTAAAGTACTGATTTTACATTAAGGAAAATAAATGTTGGAGCATTACTGTTGAAGGTACTTATTAAGACTAGTAGTTGATAGATGAAAAGATACTGCCTATCTTTTGTTCAGTTTCAGTAGGTAAATTATTAGCCATTATGACAGAGAAGAACTGCTTGGTCAGGACTGTCTGAAGAGCTTGAACTTTCAATGTCTGGTGCTGGTCCAGGTCAAAATGTTTGGATTAAATAAACAAAGGGCTCAAGTCACTGTATAAATCACTTCAAATCATACTTTCTCGTTTTAACAGAAAATCTATCATGTAGAAAAAAGCTTTCAGGCATTTTCATGTGGCACCAGATTATGCTGGACCATGTGAACTTGCTGTCATTTGTGGCTACAACTAGATTTTTTTTCCTGGCTTTATTTCTAATTGAGTCAATGAACAGAAGGAAGTTTTAGACAATTTTTGTTCTTGTGGCTAAATAGGTACAAACCCTATGTTATCACCCTTTTATCTCCCAGACAGGATTACTTTCAAGCAATAGCTCAACACATTTGGGCACAAACTGGAGGGAGATAAATCCACAGAAATGGACAGTCTCAGCTGTAGAGCTGAGGATGCTCAGCTGATGTTTATGCAAGTTTATTTGAACATTTTTGATTAAAAAAATCAGGGGAATTTCCTCAAGAGATTGTCAGTGTTTCTTGATTTGTAGCAGGTCAAGAATATGAAAAGAAGAGCCTTCCTCATAGTATTTCTGCTGTATACCATGACATGAAGAAGCATGCACACATTGTTATACCAAACTAGTGAAGCCTTTTTGATACTCAAAAAGATCAAAGTCAAATTTCATTAAGGTTTGGAATGAGGTTCAAGCCAGGTCTTATTTTATGCAAAGAGCTTTCACATCTTAATAATGACCATCTCCTGCCCAGTAGTGGAACCCTCCTTTCTGAGAGTAAGTGGTGCAGACAGCATCCACCAGTGCCATGGGTCTCACTTCTATATAGGACATAGAAGTCCAGGGCATACAGATCAGCAAGAGTGCACTCTGGGGGAAACATATGCAGTGTGTTCCTGAAAGACAACAGACCCAACTGAAGTCAATAGAGTTACATTGTGTCTGACTGTTTAATAAAATGTACCTGTAATAGTTGGGATGTTGAAGTACTTAAGACAAAATTTTAATTTAGAATTTTGTATAGTATATTTTGTGATCAGATATATAGCTGATTACCCTATGGAGAAGTTGTTATAAGATCATGCAGCAGCAGCAATGAGAAATTGTGGTTGATAGTATTTGTATGCAGCAGGTATAGGCTAAAAGCCACAGACCATGGTAGGGGGTGATGTATGCAGTTGCACCATCTCAGAACATGTCCCAGGAAACCCTTGTGGTTCAGGCCAGTGCAATACTTCCACTTGTGGAGGAAAAGCATAACCACTAAGTTATTTTTTCACATGATGTAGCATGTACTCCCTATATGTAGGGCCAGCTCTACTAGCTGGTGAATGTGGCGGTGCATCAATTGCCCTGTTCCCCAGAAAAACTATCACTGGTGCTATTCTAGAGCATATCTTGCCCAAGGAGGAGCACAAAGATTTAATGTGGCTTGGTAGGCTGCTTGCACTTCCATCTACCCCACCTCTTGTGAACCCATGCAGAACTAGGCAAACATAAGCCAGCATTTTTAAAAACACATAATTCTAGCCTTCCCTACTGCTGTTCAGCAACCCCACAAATAGAAACATGCAACACTGAACTGTAAGGAAGACCCTACATTATTGTAGCAATTCAATCAATACTGTGGCATGAGAAGGCAAACTTTGAGCATAGGCAGGCAAGATATTCTGCAGTTCTCCCCTATTTCACCTCTGTGGTCCTAGCAGAGAGGACCACTTGGTATTCTGAGACCAAGGGGAATGAAGGACGTCATATGGGCCAGACTGTGAACGTCTTACTTCCACTGGGGAGCAGTTGATCATATGAATAGTCCCACTCATGTGACAAACTGCTTATCAATGGATTCACAATCTAGTTCTCTGGAAACAGCATTAATATGTCACTAAGAATATAGGATAGCTGGCTTGTGCATAAATATTGTGTAAAAGATTTAAAGTCTTTATACGTTTGTGGCAGACTGTCCTTTCCGGCCTGGTCGCTAGGGCCCTCCCTCGGGTTCTGGCTCTGGGAGAGGCCCCAGCACCTTCCAAAACAAAAGGGAACTGTTAGCTCTCTCGTGGGCTTAGCCCAGCCTTCAAGCAGGGCGGCCAAGCAAGCAGTCTATCGCTCTGACCCTCAGGCAGGGCGGGCGAGCAGTGGGTTCCTTCTCTCCAGAGCGATAGGGAGGAAGAGGCTTTCCTGGGGTGGCTAGGAAAGGGGAGAGGGGAGGGGCACGCAGGCTCACCTGTCTCCACTGCGTCCCAGCCCAGGGCCCTAGTAGTGGCAAAGGCGTTGCCACTCAGTCGGCGGGGTTCCCGCCGCAACACGCCGACGGGGCTTGCCCCTGTCCCATCCACTAACTATGGCTGTCCCTGGGCCACTTCCTCCCCGTATCCCCAGATACCTGCCTCCTCAGGGTCGCTGGGGCACTCCGTCCAGGGTAGGCCTGCCAGTCCCTCCTCATCCACAGGCAGCAATGTGGGGAGCTCCTCCTTGAGGGGCAGCTCCTCTAGGTCATTGGGCGCAGGGAATGGCTTGGCTTCTGGCAGCTCATCTAGGTCATGTCCCAGGTCAGGGGGCGCGGCAGCTGGCAGCTCCTCCAGGTCCCATCCGGCCTCAGGGGATATGTTCTACCCAGGTTGCTCCGGTGGCTTGGTCCAGTCCCTCTGGGTGGGTTGCCTGGTTCCAGCTTCTTGAAGGCCCCACCCAGTTTCCAGGTCAGTATGGGTGTGGTCGGAGGCTCTGCTCTGGCCTTGGCCTTGGCCTTGGCCTCTGCCAGTGGGGCAGCACGTCTATCTCCGGCAGCAGTCTCTTCCAGGCTGAGCTCTGGGGCCTGTCCTTTATACCACCCCTTCCTGTAGGGGCTCGGCCCCACTGCCGCTGGTTGGGCTGGCCGGACAGTCCTATCACGGCCTGGTCCCTCTGTTGCCGGGCAGATTTGTCTGCTGGGCTGGGGTTGGTCAGCTCAGGCTGCTGAGGCCCTCCCTCGGGTTCTGGCTTCGGGGAAGGCCACAGCGCCTTTCTACAACGTTAAATATTTCCCATATTCCTCCCCTACCTCCATCATAGGCCCACTGTTGCTGTAATGCTAATTTTCCTGTCACTTACACTGGTGTAATTCAGGAATAACTCCATTGAAGTCAGTGTAAAATCAGCATACAAGAGAGGAGAATCAGACCCAATAATTTTTAATGCACTTTGTTCAATTCCCATACAGAATATATACTTACATAGTTCTGAAATGAAAGATACAGAAAGTATGCATGCGATGGATAATATTCTAGGACTGAGTGCTGGGGATCATACTGATGATCTAGATCATTCCCCACACAAAAAACGTCATTCTTAAATTAGATAAGGTGCCAAATGGCATTCTTAGCTGGACTGATAAACTGTTTTATACACCCCTACAAAAGCTAGGGAATTTAAAATCAATCACTAGGGAAAGCAGATAGGTCAACTAAGTGTCTTCCCATTAGCTGTGCTGTGCCTGACAGAAATAGGACAGAGAAGAATATTTTTTCTTAGTGCACAGGGGTTCTGTTGATGTCATCTGAATTTTATTCTGCACTGCTTATGCACTGTTGCCTGAAGGAGCCCTGCAGTCTTGAGTTAAATACAGTAACTTAAAGCTTTTCACTGAGCATATCCCTGCCAATCTATTATCAAGATAATGGGATCCTTTTTTCAGGCTATCGAGGAGGTTCCATCCACATAGTTCCATATTATTTACAAAAAAATTACCCCCCAAACCACACAGTGATAAAATAAAGAGTCACAAGAAAAGAAATTCTGAATTATGGATCATTCTCCATGTTTTATTTACAGTCCTAAGCCTAAGCATGGTATTTTAGATAGTGAGGGGACAATTTCTAGTAGTTGGAAGATTGTTAGAAATGGCTGGGAAGGGGGGAAATCATCACAATGATACTGGAGTTTTGTCAACTTTTTCTGACCAACTTTAGTGACTTTTTTTTTTAAATTGAAATGTCAAAAAAGTTGTGATAAAATTTCATCTTTGATTGTTAAAAAAGTGACCAGCTGTATAGTTGATTAACACTGATTCCCCCCACAAATATTTCGTCCACAATTTTGGGGGGTGGTTGTTGGAAACCCTTCCCCCCCAAAGGTTGAAAATGCAAAATTTGAGTAATGTCAACTAGCTAATACCTGAGAATGTTAGATGACTCCTAAGTTGTCTCAGATTAAGCACCACAATAATCTTTCCTAACAAGCAAAGATTCTAGACAGAGGGTTATAACTGGTTTATCAAGACCATTTCTTGGCTAGAAATTTAACAAGCATGTGTTTAAAGGAGGCTGGAATTCTACCCTTCCATAGCAAAGTATTTACAAGCTCAGTCAGGGATAGGCCCAAAGGGTAACACTTCCCTGTTTTGATTTGTTAGCCATAAAACTTAAAGGTGGGTGAGGTAATCTTTCTTATTGGACCACTTCTGTTGTCAAAAGGCAAGCTTTTGATCTTATACAGAACTCATGACTATAACACTGTGATTATAACTGTGCATATGTCTAAACATCTAACTCAAACGTTACACAACAAAGTTTCATTAGAAATCTAGCACCTCCAATTAGCAAAACTAGCCAAAACTCAGAAAAAAGTAATTGGATCTCTGTTCCACGCATGGAGCTGCTCACACAAACAACATAGTCCAAATCAGATGGATTTTGCCTGTGAAGTACAAAGAAATGTTTCCAAGCAGAGACAATATGGTTGTCAAAAGAGTGAGATTTTGTGGATACTGTTGTGGAAAAGAATAAAGCTTTCTTAATCTCCTGCACAGTCTCAGCATAGGACCTCAAAAACTCATTTTGCAACAAGTGACTTTTGGAGAAATTATGATCATAGATTTACTCATATACTTTTAGCTGAGGTTTAATTCCCTAATGCAGATTTCCATAGAAGTGTTCTCCAAAGTTGAATGTTTTGATCTCCTTTCTTCACATTCCTATCTCCCCTTTTCCCTTCCAACACAGCCTATTCTCTCTTGGATTCTATCCTTTCTTGACTTTCAATTCCCTCTTTCTAGGCCCTCAATTCCTTCTTTCCAACACCAAAAGGCTCCACAATCCCCATTTCCCTCTCCTCAAACTCTATTAGCCCCTGCTCCTATTCTATATTCTTCCATATAGACTGCAGACATGCTAGTTCTTCTCCTGGGTTTAACCAGCTGCTCTGACATACTCCCAGATTAACCTTTTTACCAGCTGTGTTCAACCCTCTTCCTTCTGAACATGGTCTTCAAGAGGATCAAGAATAGATTCAGAAATTGAGGATCAAAGAAGAGAGTTCATAAGACAGTTCAACTCACAAAATTATTGCATACTGAGCACATATCAAGGCCCTTGTTCAAAAATGTTGTTTTGGTCAAGTGAAGTTTTAAATTGCCTTAAACACATCCTTTAGACAGTAATACAAGTTCATAACTTATGAATATTTCATTGCTGCTCTACATCTGTGCCTTCTGCAGTTGGCTTAAGGAACGGTTACCCTCAGTTCTCTCCACACCATGTGAAGGAATCTGTGATTTCAGTTGAGGATTTCACACAGAAAGCTGTGTTTCATTTTGCCTTCTGTGCCACAGTTAGAAATGGTTTAATGTATTTTCATATGTCTGATGTAATTAAGAAGAGATCACAAGCTTTAGTGGACTCACTTATACAAATCTGACACTGGTAAAATTCACTCACTCATTTTACAGATGAGGAACTGAGGCACAGAAAGTTTAAAGTTGTGTCTACACGGAGGATCTGACCCAATTACTACAGCCTCTGGAATAGTCACTCTGGTGAAAACCCCAAGTATAAACAAGGAAAGCTTCTTTAAATTCCAGGTTAGGGTTGAGGAAGAGTATTTTAGTCCTTATGCTCAATAATCTATGGGCACTTTGCATCACAAAATCTCCATCACTAATTGGCATTCAGTAGACACCTGCACAATAGGAAAGGGACTGAAGCCACTAAACTTACTTCATATACACTGTCAAATTGCCATCAAATAGTAATGATTTTCAAACCCTGCCAACCTGGACTAGATTTGAACTAGAGACAGACATGAGACACTCTATAGTTTATTACTAATCCCCTGAGTCAACTGAACATTCATCTTTCACACATTTTTAAAAACCATATTTGTTGGGATCAAATAGCTGTCCTCTTAATATGGATGTTTTACTGCAACTCAAGTCCACAGTTCAGAATTCTTGAGTTTGTAGGAGGAATTAATCACCATGCCATGGTGGACTCATACACTTGTTCTTGACCTTTTTCTCTGTTGTATAAGCATATCTAAACAGCATCTAATTAAGGTAACTAATTAGGTAACTAATTAAGGTAACCCACCCCCAAAACCTAGTTACAATGTGAATTGCTTTTCAGAAGAATAAAAGCTACCTAGCTGAAAATGCACATATCACTTATTTGGTTTGGGGCTGTATTTTTGCTTTAATGGCACAGCCCGGTGAAGTGGCAGTGTGAAGACTCCAAGAACAGCAATGACGAGTTTGTGCATCAGGATGGCATAGTCTCTCTGGGGCTCTTGTGTGTGCAGTCTGCTCTATCCATGAGCTAGAACAGATGACTCCTCTCAGTGTGCTGGCCCTCTTCTGTAGCCTGGACAGAGATGTTTGTGTGTGTGGGGGGGGGGGAGGTGGAGGGAGAGAGATGCTTTGGCCCTGTACTCCCCTCTTCCTGCCTTTTTGACCAGCACTTCCTTCCTCTCCAAGCATAAATTTAAAGTAGAAACATTCTGTCCATTGTAATATTTGGCAGTCAGAAGGAATTCTTCAGTCAACATGGATGGAAGAGACACCTGATTTGTACCTTTATAGAAGCACTAGACCCTAACTAAGAGCTGGACTGGTGGCAGGAATCTCTTATCTAAAACTGTGATTTCTTTGCCCGTTACACAACAATAATAATATGAAGAAACTACATGGGTACAGATTACTTTGTTTAATAGAGAAAGAGAAAAAATATGTGAGGCCAAGCCTATCTGTTCTGACAGGGTTTTAGTGACTTCTGAGACATAGAAAATTGTGAGACCACAAATGGCTCACTAACTATTTGAAAGGGATCCCACCCAATTCCTGTACACTACAGAAAGATTGTGGGGGGATGCATACTTTTGTGCCCCAGTCCCACACCTCATTATGGATAAAGGTAATGCTGATGGGTATATAGCCAACCTGTGCCCCCTCCTCATTGCCGGCCACCCTGTCTATTTGAACTTCGGCAATTTTTTGGACCTTTTATATTCATGAGTTGTGGTGTGGAAACGGCATTGGGCCAGGGTACAATTAAGAAAACAAACACTTCAGTGGTCCAGATCATCCCTTTCACAGAGGCAGCTCACCACCAATGTGCCCTCTTGGGCCAGGACTTAGCATTGCAAAGCTTCTTCTGCTCTAGCACTGCATGTCACTTGGTGTTTTAGCCATCTGCATCATCCATGGCCTGACCCTTCAGTCAAGTGTCCTTTCAGTTCAGTTTCCTTCCTGCATAACTGAAGAGTCCAAAAAGAAAACACCTAAAATCTATTAGCCTTTGTGCAAGACCTTCAGCCCTCATCAAGGACTCACCAGTCTCTATTCTTTTTAGTCCAGAGACTTGTATTTCTTCTCTTGCTGGGGACAGATACGGGAAACCAGGCCACCCTTGTCTCTGGTTTCCAGTCCAGGGACCATATTGTAGCCATGAGCATTACTTATCACTATCCTTCACATTCCTGAGCTGTTGCTTCTACCTTTTCCCTCTTTATCCATATCTCCCACAGGACTACCAACTGTTATACTTTCACCCTGAAGTTCTGTCTCTTTGCACCACTTCTTCTAAGCCAGCTATTGAAGAACTTTCTCAACACTATTCTCATCTTGGTTAGCTGCAGTTCTACTTTGCCTGCTCCGCAGCCTTTTATGTCATCTGTTGCTAATTGCCCCTCCTTAGTCACAGCTGGAGGCATAATTGGCCCATCTGCTCACTCTTTCCTGACTGCCCCCATCAAGGGTCTATATACCTCATCACAGTCCATTTTGAGGGGGAAAAAAACCCAACACATGGGACTCTGAAAAAATCCCAACCTCTGTCTGCATTATCCATTGTGTAATGGGGTTATGCTTTTCTGTCTTCTTTCTCCTAGACTGACTGCCATGCCAAGCAGATAATATGTTTGCTCCCGATGCTTTTCCAGCTGCATGAAATGCTGGGGACTAGTCCTCCTTCTCAATAAAAAAATGACTATTCAGGCCTTGAATCTTCACCTTAACTTTTATCAGGCATGCTTTCTACAAGAACATATAGCATGCGTTCAAGTGCGTGTGTCTATGTCTGTCTGTGTGTGAAAGAAAGAGAGAGAGTATTTCTTCTCACAGTCCTAAAATCAAAAGAACAGCACCTAGAGAGAAACAGGATACAAATGTAGAGGTCATTTGCAGCTGTTTCAGACAGTTTGTTGTAGCAGGTGATATGTAATTAGTGAAGATTACCTGGGCTATCTAAATTTTGACCAGAGTGTACTTTCCTTATGTAATCCATACTCAGGCTCAGTTTGTGATTACAGCACACAAATGAGAGAGCATTTTAATGTTGAATAGTTAATTGTGTTTGTTGACTACACGAGCCTTCTGACTCTGCTCATGCTGCTAGAAACATCTAGCTCTTATTGATCAAACACAGAAACGTAACACAGGCATTGGCATAGATAATATATAATCTAATTTGTATAGGCACTTCCACACTAGTAACTTGATATTTATCCTTATATATGTCTGACAGACACCTATAAACAAGCTGCACATTTGCTCAGCATTATCTCAGCAGTTACTCTTTCTGCTAGTAAGCATACAAATGTATTATAACAATGCTTGTTTAAAGGTTAGAGGCAGGTGCTGAATTCAGGAAGTTTGAAGGTAGGATTTTTTTTATGGGAAACAGTGAAACAAAGGACTCTGTGCTCTATGTTTGTGTCTATAATACCCTCTAGGACCATTGGACAAGATGAGTGGCAACATCTACAGAAAGTGAAATTCTGTGTAAATAGTCTCCAATTAGTTGCAAAAATGTGTTTTCTGTACATATCTGTTAGTATAAACACTGATTACTTATATTTCTGGTTTCATTTCTTTATTTATTGATACACGTGGTCATTTATCAAACAAGCTAGAACTGTTACTTTCTTGGAAAAAACCCACCTATTTGCAACTACAATTCCTCCCAGAATCACAATAGGTTCCACTGAACAACCATCATCACTTTAGGAGTGTAAGACTCACTCTCCAGCAAATGGATTTTTCTTAAAAGGACAGTTTTCCTAGGAAATGTAAAACCCAATCTAATGGGGAGAAAACAAACAAACAAACAATAGATGGTGGCACAATCTGGCATTTCTTAGCCCCCAACCAACAAAGTTAGGACTTTAAGTATCTTCAGGATTATCCTTTTTCTGCAGAAAAGGACCTGGAGGTTACAGTGGATAAGAAGCTAGATATAAGTCAGCAGTGTGCCCTGGTTGCCAAGAAAGCTAAGAGCATATTGGGCTGCATTAGAAGGAGCATTGCCAGCAGATCGCGGGAAGTGATTATTCCCCTCTATTCGGCATTGGTGAGGCCGCATTTAGAGTATTGTGTCCAGTTTTGGGCCCCCCACTACAAATAGGCTGTGAACAAGTTGGAGAGAGTCCAGCAGAGGGCAACAAAAATGATTAGGGGGCTGGAGCACAAGACTTATGAGGAGAGGCTGAAGGAACTAGGCTTGTTTAGTCTGCAAAAGAGAAGAATGAGGGGAGATCTGATAGCAGCACCCTTTAACTACCTGAAAGGCGGTTCCAGGGAGGATGGAGCTAGGCTGTTCTCAGTGGTGGAAGATGACAGAACAAGGAGCAACGGTCTCAAATTGCAGTGGGGGAGGTCTAGGTTGGACATTAGGAAAAAGTTTTTCACAAGGATGGTGGTGAAGCATTGGAATGCGTTACCTAGAGAGGTGGTGGAATCTCCATCTTTAGAAGTTTTTGAGCTGCGGCTTGACAAAACCCTCGCTGGGATTATTTAGCTGAGATTAGTCCTGCTTTGAGCAGGGGGTTGGACTAGATGACCTCCTGAGGTCCCTTCCAACTCTATGATTCTATGATTTTATGAACACTGCATTTGTAGATCTGCTGGAACTGCTGTTTCTTGAAAGAAGAATATGACAAAAAAAAAAAAAAAAAGGATTGTTCCACATGCTTTAAAAGGTCTGTACTTGAAAACCATTTAGATGTAAGCACTAGAAATTCCCCGGTGACTGAATGAAGTTCTAATGCTGCACTTCACAACATTTAGCTTTCTGAGGTCTCCAATCTATTCTGTCCTGAGTGAGCTCAGCAGTGGCTTACAGAAAACAGCTAACTGAAAACTTACTTCTTGCAACATTTTGGGGCATCCATTATGTCATCTCTAAATACCGAACAAAATATCGATATAAAATTACTCTGGTACATATATACAGTATGCAGACGCTTCATTTGTTTTAAGTCAAAGTTCAACGATTCAAAACTTATTTATTTAAATCATTACTATGAGCCTAAGCCTGAACTACAATGATAAAAACGGAAGATAAAAGGGCAGGTATAATTAACTGAGTCAAGGCACTGGGGGAGCCAAGAGCCTCCTTCCATTTAACTTCCTTCCCTCACATGCCTTAAAAATTGCTAAGGCTGCTTCATTTTGCCAGCTGGTTTTAAATTGTTCCTTAAGGCTGATTTTGTAAAACTTCTCTTATATTTTATGCATCTGCAGTTTTATGAGCACCATAAATGCCACAAACTACAGAAATGGCATAACATTTTGACAGAAAGCCTTTCCTGTATCAGGGTGAAACTTGTGTTACTTGATGGTGAAACCTATTAATACTTTTATTCCTTACTTAAATTTCACCAGGCTCCCTACCATGATGATTAGATTAGTACAATGTTTCCCAGGGTGCTCTATAATACAGGTTTTTATTATTTAAGTGTTCTTTTGTTCCTCTCTTCATGACCTATATGCAGTGTGCCACTTCCAGTGCTCTGTCAGCTAAATTAAAGCTCAGAAAGACGGTTCTGAGCTTGTACATGGCTTTCTTCAAAAGGTGCTAATAAGTAAGGCAATGGAGAATGGCAAAGGCAAGGAGAAAAAGTTTATTTTCTTCTAGCTGTACTAAGAGATTCTTTACAGTGAAAAATAAAGTCTTTTAACTTTGATATATTTCAAAGGAAACAATAATTGCACGTGGCCAAATAGCATAACCCTGGCAAAGATAAAAGTGGAGTATTGCATGCATGGGCTATTTCAGAGCATAGGTGCAAATAAAGCTCCCTAAAATAAATAATAAACATAATAAAATAAATCATTCCATTAGGGGAAGACCAATTTGTATCTGATTCCTCACAAAATTAAATCACTAGTTTACCATTTACCACCTCAATCCATTTAGAATTTCAAAGGAATAAGACCCCCTGTTGCCCGCAGTGGAACCTCTGACATCACAGCATCCTTCCATATAGCATATAATAGCCACAAACCTACTCCTCAAATGCTTCTGCTAAACTGAGCTTCTGCAAAATAATAAATAAATAAAATAATAATAACAATTAATAATAAAATTGCCCAATCTAGTTTGCCTGAGAGTCTTTCCATTAATTTCAATGTGATATGCAAAAATGAAGATCTGTTCCAATGTGGAGCCATGGTACATCTTCCACAATTAAACAGTTTCCAGATAAGAATAATTTTGATTTACCCCTAATTTTATCCAAACATTCTGATCTTAGCATAAATATTTGCATGCTTAGTATACCCAGCAAACTTACTATTGGCCACTACAAAGTCTGAAATTTAACAGCTGTAGCCTATGACTAATACTAAAGAGTTTAGAAGTAACTAAGCCATTACAACTGAGATTAGAAACTCAGCAATATCTTCTGTGTAGTTTAGGGTGACTAGATGTCCTGAATTTATAGTGATAGTCCCAATATTTGGGGCTTTTTTCTTATATAATTTAGTTGAGGATGATTTAGTTGGGGTTGGTCCTGCTTTGAGCAGGCCATTGGACTAGATGACCTCCTGAGGTCCCTTCCAACCCTAATCTTCTATGATTCTATATAGGTGCCTATTACCCCTCACTCCCTGTCCTGATTTTTCACATTTGCTAGCTGGTCACCCTAGTGTAGTTCCTAACCTCTTCATTGACAGTGATGCTATTTCACAGATTTACAGCAATCACTATGCTACTAACTGTGTAGTGTGAATGCCAATTCTTGTAAGACCTGGAATTTTTTTGTTTTTTGTTTTTTGTTTTTTCCACAGGGGCAATGTGATGGGGTGCCTGCCTCTCACTGCCAGGAAAGGGTTAAGAGGGACCTTGGAAAGGCAGCGAATAGGAAGGAGCTGCATGGCAGTCAATCAGGGTCCAGGAGGCCAGTATATAAGGAGTGACAGAGCAGCGCAAGAAGTGTCTCCCAGGAGTTTATAGGGGGAAAGACTGATAGTACCCTAGACAGAGCAGTGGTGGGCTGCTTGGAATCAGCAGGCTGAAGCAAGGGTGGAGAAGGTACTGGGGCTGCAGGAAAGCAACCCAGGGAAAACTATGGAGGAGTTGGGGGAGATGCTGTGAAAGGTTGCAGCACCTAGAGTCCTTGGGCTGGGACCTGGAATAGTGGGTGGGACTTGGGCCCTCTCCCAGCCTCTGGTTGCCACAAGACTGGTGGCAGGACTGCAGTGGCCACTGTGGGAAGTGGCCTAGAAAGGACAGCAGAATCCCCTCGGAAAGGGGGGCACACAGACTGTGACTCAAGTGGAAGGCTGAATCATTAGAGCAAGAGTTGAGCGGAAACAGGCATGAGACACTTCAGAAAGAGGCATATGCCTGTCTGAGGCTGATTCCTCAGATAACCAGCAGGAAGCACCCAGGTGGGGAGTCACACTGTGCTACAGCTAGTGTCCAAATTCTGTTCCATTCACCACTGATGGTCCAGAGTATTTGCAACCGATTCATAGATAGAGTATTGTTCTCAGGGTAATGGCTCTCCCTCATTGTTTTCATCTGCTTTTCCAGGTGTCTGGGGTTTGTTTTTTTTTTAAAGAGGGGCAGAGGCAGCTATTGTATGAAAAACATTTAATCATTGGGAGCTACAGTATACAAGATGAAATATTATTTACTATAATTGCTTTTATCTAGGGTTGGTCAAAAATTTTCTGTCTAAATAGCTTTCTTACCAAAAATTGATTTTTTTAACTAAACATTTTTTCCCAAATAGTGTCTGCTTTTCTTGGAAAAGTTTGACTTTTCATTGAAAAACTTAAAACATTTGAAAAATTATAATAATTGTAGTTTGGGTGCAACATCTCCCATAATGTGCCAAGGCCGGGAACTTCATTAATATACTGTGATCCCTCAGGAAGAGGGGAGACCATGATGTATCATGGGAGATGTTGTCCAGCCAGGAAAGTAGTAAGTATGCAGCATAAGTAAGGGTGACACAATCTGGCATTATTTGTGATATGCAACATATTGTGAAATTATTTATTTTGGTACAAAAGAAGCCAGTCACATACACACATTAAATTACTTTCATGCTGCCAATTGGCCTTGAATGGGAAACTCTGACCAGCTGCCTTTGTGAAAATATTCTGTGGAAGTTACTTACAGCTGACTTTTTTCAAATCAGAAAATATAGCAAAATTTAATTTATTGTAAGGGTTTCTATTTCAACTTACTATAGAAATATTTGTTCAATGAAAGTAGTATGTGCCAAATTGTGCTTTTGTTTACACCAGTCATGGCTTTATGTACTCTGCACAAGCTTAACCAGCAATATAATTATTGTGACATTTTTGCACACCTGGATGGAAATTCTGTGGCAGTTTCACAAAGTTAAATGTTTTTCACTGCCCTTTCTTTCTGCAACCTAAGGGGATATGGATGTTCAGTTCCTGTTAATTTAAATGGGAACTTGGCATCCAAATTCCCTGGGAGGCTTTGAAAAATCTCAGCCTGAACCTTTAATGTACAGAAGAATTTTATGTTGAAGATACATCACTACATTGTAGTAAATGTCACGAGGCAGCTGAGCGTGGGTAGAGAATGGTAGGGTATTTTTGACAGTTTGGGAAGGAGTTAGGGATTCTGGCATCAATATGTTACCTGAATGCTTCTAGTAAAATCATCAATAGTTATCACTGTTGGCATTTATTTCATCATCAGTAGGTTTCAGAGTTATCATTACATTTCAATTAATGGGTGTAGTCTACACCTCTCCTAGAAGTAGTATTTCATACTGTTTGTTAGCATAATAGGAAGACAAAGTTGCACCCATTTATATTTGGTTCATGGTTTGAAGGTTCTCTGTAATCACAGAGTCTAGATTTTTTTAAATTATATTTTGGATTCTATTACACAAATATATGGCCATGCATATGGATTAGATTTTTGTCATGGTAAAATTAGGCAAAATTCATGGAACAATCACTGTAAAAATTAACAAAATCATGGTATGGTCATGAAAACAAATTTGTAATTAACAATAAAGTATTACAATATAATATTTACATGAAACAACTCCAATGCAATAGTTTTTCAAACAAAAATAATGAAAAACTGTACTAAAAAGAATCAGTTATTTTTTTTGAAAGTTCCTTTTGCAAACTGTTACAATTTTGGTATAACAATTTATACATAGACAGATTGTTGTCCCCAAGCATATTTTTATAAAATGAAAAAGTACATGCACTGGCCACAGGTGTTGGCAAGATTCAGAACAGTTCTCTGTCCACAATGCAAGATCACATACGTCATTGTGACTTGATGAGCATAAACTGTAAGAGTGTGCATGATTCGGGGTGCAAACTCCTTTGGCACCTGGGGGGCTACTGGGGCCCACACTGCCCCTGGTAGATGAGAGCTCCAGGTCCCCTGCAATACCAGCAGCTCAGTTTTGGGCCCACTGCCCCAGGGCACAGGGTTGAAGCTGAACAGACTAATTTCATGGATGTCTCTAAAATCATGGAATCTGTGACTTCCATGACCTCTGTGACAAAAATCTATCCTTAACCATGAATGGATTCTTTGATAAATTCTTTGGCCACAGCATTGTGGGATTAAACAGGTCTCTGTTTATATTCATGAAAAATAGTTTAAAGAAACTTTTGCTACTTGCAAATTCAGCACTTGCTGATGTTGTCTGTAATAATGAGAAAAAAACACTTTTCTTTATCACAAATATAAAATCATCCTGTTAGGGGAAACATACACAGACCTTCATTGGAAAGTAATGAAGACTATGGCACTTTCAAACAAAGCACTTTAACATGTTCTCAACTCTGAATGCATTGTTGACCATTGATCTATGACCCTGTCCAATTTCAGGAAAGGAATTTATTTATTATGTTATGGGATTTATTGCTAACAAGTTATAATAGTAATAGGTTTAAAGTCCTTATTAAAATGGAGTACACTGAAAGCAAGTAAGAAAACCCAATACATATGAATATTAGGCTTTGCTGCAGTATAAGGTAGTGCTTGCTTGAGGTGAGGCCTAGTGTGACAGGCTTGCAAGGTTTGACCAAGGATTATAAAGTATCTGCTTTCATTGTAGCAAACAAGTTAACCACAGAAAAACAGGTACAGTGTATGATTGCATAAAGAGGATCTTCTGGATGGCATTTGCAATATAGTTAGGGAGTTAAACCTCATTAACATATAAGACTTATTAAAAAAGTTGATGGAAACCACTTAGGTTAGTAATTGGAGGCTTAATTATGGTTACCTAGAATACACCATATGGATAAGGGACAGGAATAGAATTTGTTATGACACAGAAGTTCAAATATGGTCATGAATATGGATGGTTACATTAGAAAAATAGGTATAAAAGTTTCTGGATATTCTCCCTAAAATTAGCTTCATAAAGTCCTCAGAAGGGTGTAAAATGACTCTTGACCAATTCTCTGATGTGCTCCACTGACAGTTTTTTTCATCTTTATTTATAATAGTCCCCATAATTTTGTAATTCTTCACAATATAAGATTGTAAGTATGAACAACACAGGAAACAACTTTACTCTATTTTTCCTATTCCTATATATTTTTTCAACTTCAATTATATTTGTCTTTATTAACTAACACTCATATTCATTTCACCAATTTCATCTTCTTAGTTTATTCTAAGTAGCTATCTGAGTAACAACTGTTATTTAGTGGAATGTAACATGCACCAGTTAAAAATAATGTTAATTGCAATAACCAATCGGGCTACAAACGGATTGAGTCTCTTAAGCATGTGTTTAACTTCTTTCCTCTTCAGCTAAAGTGCTTTGCTGAATGGAGGCCTATCTGATGGATACATTGTCCCACAAATCACTAGTTTGTGGCAGTTTTCAAAGGCCGTAAATTGGAGACCATTGGTAGTTAGTGCAACATAGTTTTGCGTTGATTGTGTTTATGCTGACCTTGTACTCTGATTCCCCTCAAGGTCAATGCATTAGTACTATATAAACTTTACCTGTAAATAAACCTTCAAATACTTGTACGGGTGGGGGGGAGGAACCTTTTAACTTCCACATGGATGCCTTTGTTAAAAATCTTCAAAGCCAACACGGAGGGCCAAATGTATTATAATGCTGTTTTCAGGTGCATTAGCTTTTACATCTGTAAGAACACAAGTCCTTGTACTGGTGTAAAAACCAAAGAAAAAACCTTCCTGAATTGTGAATAAAAAAGAGTGCTGATGAGATTCCCACTTTCAGCTTCTCAATATGTCTAATAGAAAACAAAACAGCATTGGTAATTTTCACTGTAGTATATGAAATTATTCCTCGTCTGTATCTTTAAACCATTTTACTTTAAAATATTCTTGTTTAATCCTATTTCCATGTCTTGATTTCATTCAGAAAAAACACCAACTGATGTTGGTTTTAAATAAATCATGACATGTTAATCAAAGGAATGAAACTGTGTTGTATCAATGGCTCCCAGCCATAAAACAACCTGTTGCTTCAGCTAAACAATTTAGATTGCATTGTACAAATTTACTTTACTCTAGAGGACTGCTGGTTCATATGACAACATATAAGTAGTCTAGTCTGCTGGCTCCTTCTTAAATCTTCTGTTAGTTTCCTTAATCTTACCACAACTATTGAAGCAAATTCAACCCTAGTAGCACTTAATCCAAAACTGATTTTTAGCCTGATCCATCTAATGAGAAAGTATGAATTATTAAACTTTCTTATCTATTCTTCCAATCTTCAGTTTGGCTTTTCCAAAGCTACTGAATAAGCCTCTATGGAGCAATATATCCTCCCTATGCCTAATGAAACAATAGACATAGCATATTATATGCATGAGAAAATCCCAATATGCTGAAATTCTTTAGCTCAAATGGGCTTTGGATTGACTACTGGCCTTTGTTTTTAACTGTTTGGTCAGTGGAGAAGGACGAAGATGAAGAGTGGTTATTGGGACTGTGGAAAATACTATTGTTGCTTTATCTCAACTTTGGGCTTTTTCACTATGCCTTTTATAGAAAACACCAAGAAGAATAGGTCCAGATTTACAACCCACGTTCTTCTGTCACCATGGGTGAGATCCAGCAGCAAAAAGTCCATCTGAGGAGGAGCTTGGAGCAGGCCAGCCAAACCCACAAAGTGTGCTACACCAGGACATCTAGGAACATGTTTCCCAGTGAGGACTCACAGGTGAGATTCTTGTGGAGCCCTGGCTTTAGCCTAAAACTGCCCTCTCCTGTGAAAGGTGCTGGCAGTTCCACTGTCTGTCCTCCTGCCTAATAGAGGCACCTGAGCATAATGAGTGCCTTACATCAGTGGAGATGGGAGTGGAAGGAGGGAGTTCAATCTGCTTTTTCCTGAACCTGCAGTGCTGAGTCAAGCCCATGCATAACTGGGATAATAGCAGTGGTTGATGCAGCAGAGATTGTTGTAGTAGTGTGGTTCTTTAGCTTGGATAGGGTTGATAAACCATACAAAAACAGCAGTGCCTGTGAGAGTGGCACCTCTGTGGGTGTCTATATAGCCAATTCTGTCTTGCAATTTATTTTTTGGGGGGATGGACATTTTTGAGATGGCTTTGCCTTACTGGGGGCAGATTGGGAACATAAGACATAACCAAAACACAGACTACAATAAAGAGTGAACAATTTAAATGACAATGTTGTCTTTCTAACTCTAACTTTTGCTAAGTTAGCACCAGCTCAGTTTTATACACTGACATGCATTTTGATCAGGTAGCACTGTATGATATGATTAAATGAAGCTGTAATATACCTACTAGACAGTGACAGTGCAAATCTTTCACAAAAATTGTAATCATCAGAAATATCCTATTGCATCTTTGCTTTGTGTTAAGGATACTGTATTGATTGAATATATATGGAGGGGAGATAATTTGACAGCAGGAGCCTAACTCCTTTAGAGAGAGCAACCTCCCCTACAGAGGTGTACAGCACTTCTAACCATGCATCAGGGATAATAACTTTATTCTATGAACAGTCTAAAAGAAACAATACAGGGAACACTAAAATATTTTAAAACAAAACAAAAAACTTCTTGGCTTAGTCAGTGACCTGGGAGTTGTATTTGTGGAATTTATCAATATACGTTGGTACAAAACAAGTGTCCTGCTGGTACATCAGTAACCCAGAAGTCTCTGGCTGAGTTCCCTGAGGTCTGGTCCCCTACCCCTCTTCCCTTGTGAAGGGCAGAAAGTTCATTGCACCCTTCTGCCTCCAACACACATTGTCATGTTACCTGTAAGATAAAAAAAAAGTCTGGGCTTGAAGATTTACCTTCTCTGACTCTCAGTTAGTTGTCCCTGTTCCTGCTGGTAATAACTTTCAAACCGTATGGAGCCGGTAACCTGACCTGGTGGTCTAGAGAAAAAAGATTATATCCCATTATCGATCCAGCTCCTAGAGTAATTCATCTTTCCATTTCATTACAATGTCTACTTCAAGAAATGTCCATGATAACACAGTTCAGTTGACATAATAAATGGCTGGAAAACTGTTATAGAAATTTAGGTTTTTAGCAAACATTGTGATTTCAGTTTTCTAACCAATTCTAGTAGGTATAAACAGAACATGGAACTTAATATATAGTACCTTTGTATTAATGATTTCCACATAAAACTGGAAAAAATGTGTCATCCCTAGGATGCATAGCAAATTTGGGGTAAAAAAGACCAACCACCACAGCCAACTGAACTTCAGCTTTTATAGACCCCAGGAAGAGTTCTCCTGAAAAACCTATGAATATTCTTTCGGGGGTCCCTGATAATTTAGTTGAAATTAATAGCTAAAGGTTATGATTCCTATGGCAACATTTACACAGCAGGATTAACTGGATACAAAACTCATTTTATTCAAAATGGTTAGTTTCTCTACCCTCCTCCGTAAAAGCAGTATCTCTCACTGATTAGTCCCACTGCTATCAGTGGGACTACTTGTGGTGTACAGTACAGCTCAACATGAGTAAGGACATCAGAAGCTGGTCCACAGAATTTAAAAGACCAAAATAATCCCTGGCTAGAGCTGGTCAATTTTTTTTAACAAGATTTCCCCTTTCCTCTTGCTTGCCATAAAAAAATGCTGTACTGTCAAAACCAAAATAGAATTGAGAGAGAATACCTGATTTGGAGCAGAGACTTGAACCTGGATCTCCCATATTCCAAATGAAGGCCCTAACCCTCATATTATTGTCTTTTATGTGGGGATTTATGCCATTAGTGTGCTAACCTGCTTTTGTTGACACCATAAGGAGAATATATGCCATTTTTGAAGGTAAGTTTTTCTTGTGGCAGCTTTTCTACTGTTCCTTACTTGTTCCAACATCGTAATTCAGCTTGTTGGAACCAGTTAGCAACCATGCTGTAAGGTGTAAATTCTCCAGGTGCAGATGGCATATGGTTCCATTGTTCTGGGAGAGGAGATTCTCTACTAGTGGGAGAAGCATTGGTGTGTAGATCGACATCTGTGTGTGGTAAGTGAACCATGATTGCCGGGGCCATGCTGGAGCTATCATTGTCATGCTCACATTGTCCCTGCATATTTTGTGTATGGTTTTTGCTATCATGGGGATTGGTGGGAATGTGTACAGCAGACCTGTGTTCCAGTTGATGGGGAATGTGTCCCCTAGTGAGTGTGCCCCTAGACCTGTTCTTGAACAGAAGTAACGGCATTTATGATTCTTCATTGTTGCAATTAGATCGACTGAGTGGTAATCCCACTGACAAAAGATGCTTTGCAGGACTGTGTTGTGTAATTCCCACCCGCGATTGTTGCCAGACTTTCTGCTTAGAGTGTCTTTTTGGGTACTGGGTAGATATGCTGCTGAAATGTGGATGTTGTGGGATATGCACCAATTCCACAGTCTCATTGCCTCTGAGCATAGAGAACCGGACCTTGCACCCACTTGGCGATTGATGTGGAACATACAGGTGATATTGTCTGTCATTATCTTTATTGTTTTCCCTTCTAATAGAGGTAGGAAATGTATGCATGCATTGCAGACAGCTCATAACTCTAGTAGGTTTATGTGTAATTTCATTTCCTGCGGTGACCATTTGCCTTGAATCGTATAGTCTTGTAGGTACGCTCCCCATCCAATTAGTGATGCATCTGTTGTGCTCATGATTGAGGGAGTTTCTGTTATGAATGGAGTTCCTGCTAGGAGGTTGTGTGGCTGTTTCCACCATTTCAATGATTGTTTGATGTTTTTCGGGATTGATACTGTTTTGTATATAGAGTGTCTGTGTGGTTTGTACATTGTCACGAGCCACATTTGAAGTGGCCTCATGTGCAGTCATGCATTTATCACTACAAAGGTAGCGACTGCCATATGAGCCAACATTTGAAGGCATGTATGGATATCCAGAATTGAGCTGCTTTGTATTATAGATTCTAGATTTACAATAGTCTGAAGTCTATTGTTTGGTAGAAACGCCCGAGTGGTAATGGAATTCAGGTGTGCCCCTATAAACTCTAGTTGCTGCACAGGTTCCAGGGTGGATTTTTTGTCATTTATCATAAGGCCTAGTGTGTGAAATACTGACCTTGTAGTGTGAACTGCATGTGCAGCTTCCATGTAGGAATGTGCCCTTATTAAACAATCATCGAGACTGGGGAATATGGTGACACCCAATCTCCGAAGGTAAGCTGCTACTACAGCAAGGACCTTGGCAAAAACCCTTGGAGCACTGCAAAGGCTGAAGAGTAGCACCGTGTATTGATAGTGGAGGTTGAGGAGTGTGAATCTTTGGAATTTTCTGTGGACCGGATGAATAGTAATGTAAAAACAGGCATCCTGAAGGTCGAGGGCTGCAAACCAGTCCCCCTGTTCCAGTGCCAGCAATACAGCATCCAGTGTCACCATCCTGAATTTTTGTATCTTTATGAACTTGTTCAATTTTCTTAGGTCTAAAATGGGTTTCCAACCTCCAGTTTTCTTTTGGGTGAGGAAATAATGGAAATAAAAACCTTTTCCTCTGCGTTGGTAGGGAACATGCTCTGACACCTATCTGGGGTAAATGATCGACCTCCTGTTGTTCGTGAGTTGGGTTCCTGAAGAGGGACGGGGAAGGAGGTAGGTTGTGGGTATGGAGATAAAGGGGATGGTATATCCAGATTGGATAATTTCTAGTATCCATTTTCTCCGATGTTATGTTGGCCCAGTATTGGTAAAAAGGGCATAGAGGATAGTTGAACAAGATGGAGTCTGGCTGTTGGAGGCGGGGGAGGTTGTACAGATCCTCGACCAAGATGTCAAAACTGCTGCTTTGGAAGGGTAGCCTGGGATGTTGATGGCTGCTGGTTATTTTGTCAACATCACTGTGGTCTTTGACGGGCACGTGACTTCTGCAAATAATGTTGATATCTGGAATTATAGGGTTGATATCTGAATGGTCTTCTTGTTGCAGGTGTATAAATTCCAAGGGTGTGTAGCATAGTTCTGGAGTCCTTCATGGTGTGCATGACTTCATTAGTCTTCTCTGCAAAGAGCTTCACTTTATCAAAAGGAAGATCCTCAATGGTTGCCTGCAGTTGTTTAGGCAGGGCTGCAGAGTGAAGCCATGATGCCCTACGCATGACAATCGCAGTTGCTACAGTTCTAGCCGCAGTGTCAGCCACGTCAAGGGAAGCCTGAAACCCTGTTCTTGTGACTAGTTTGCCTTCTTTGATCAAGGAATGAAATTGCTGTTTTTTGTCATCTGGGAGAATATCAATAAATTCGGATAGTTTTGAATATTTTTCGTGGTTGTAATTTGATAGCAAGGCGCATAGTTTGATACTCTCAACTGCAGAATGCCCAATGTGTATACTTTTCTTCCCTTTAAGTCTAGCCTTTTATCATCTTTGTCATGTGGGGTTGACTTATGATGCTGCTGTTTATTCCTCTGGTTGGCCACTTCTATAACCAGGGAATTAGGGGCTGAAGGGATGAAAAGGAACTCAGAATGCTTGGCTGGGATATAGTACTTTTTATCAGCCCTTTTCCAAGTGAGGGGGATGGTGGCAGTGGTTTGTCATATATTATTTGCTGGCTCCATAAGGGCATCGTCCATCAGAAAGGTGATTTGGTGGAAGTTCAGGTCCGCAATATCTTAAGCAATTTATGTTGTGACCCTGCCACTTCCTCGGGAGGGATCTATAAACTGTCCACCACCCTCTTAAACAGTTTCTGGAACTCTTTGAAATCATCTTCAGTCGTGGGGGTGGGGGAAACTATGGTCTCATCGGGTGAGGAGGACAAGTTATGTGTGGTAGGCGGCATTTCTTGCTCTACAGTTACATCCTGTTCATTGGTAGGGCCAGTTATTTTGGATCCTGTCTGAGTAGATCTAATAGGTGACCTGTCTCTGTAGCTGTATGAAGTTGAGGGTCTACTATGTGGTGGAGAGTAAATAGAGCAGGTGTCCCAGGCAGGCCAGTGCATGCCGTATCGTGGGTCAAACCAAGGAGGGGCAAACCATGGATATGGTGGTTGGCCGCGATTTCTGGATGCGTGGGCTCTGGGTGGTGATAGATTGGGAGAGAAGGTGGGGTGTTATTCCACATCCTCTTCATCACAGGAAAAGGGGATGGGAGACATGGGCTGCTCCTAGGTAAAGTGCACTGGAGACATATTGGTGCTGTAGAGAGGTGGTAATAGGGAAGATGTTAGAAATTCCTCCTCATCATCATGCTGTTTGGTTTCCTACCATGTTTTCTTGGAGCGGGAGTGCTGGGCTCCGTTGGAAGTGACTGTGCCATGACTTGTTTCCTGGTATGGACGTGTTCGTCGGCACCGTTGGTGCCATCAGTACCCTCAGGGCCGTCTGTTCTCCTGGCTGTATCGGTGCTGCCGGTGCCGTAGGGTTTTTCGTTGCCGATGTAGAGTGCTCGGAATGTGTCGGTGCCATACAACTTGTTGGTGCTGAGGTCTGAGTCAGTGATGCTGTGTGGCCCATTTCCTTAGATGGTACCGTGCGCTTCTCAGTGTGAATCCCAAAAATCCGAGTTCATACCGCAGTCGAGTTGGTTACATCTGTTGCGTGGACCATTGCTTTAGGCAGTGCTGTCTTGGTGCGGGGCTGTTTGTTTTTCTCTCTCAGCTCCTTAGAGGAGTGATGAGAGTCTCTCTTTGTCGATGATGTCAGAGAACCGGAGGAACTTACAGCCTCTTGGGTACCCAAATCTTTGTCCTTTTCGAGTGACCTCCTTTTCTTGGCATGCTCCATTGTGGATGGAATAGAATGCCTTTTTCTGATATTTTCTTGTGCGGCGACATTACTCTGCCCAGGGTCTGAGGCAGATCTCAGCGACTGTTCTATGAGGATTAGTTTCAGGCTAAGGTCTCTGTCACACCTGGCTCTGGCTTTGAGGTTTGCACAATGAATGCATTTCTGGGCAACATTTCCTTCATCCAGGCATCTGATGCACTCAGAGTGTCCATCTGAAGCAGACATAGCATCCCTGCATGAGGTGCAGTGTTTGAAGCTGGGGGAACCTGGCATAATGCTAAGGGAAATTACACTAAACACGAATAAACTGAGTAACTTTAGAAAAATAGAAAAGACTTATTGAACATTTCTAGCAGGCTCTGGAGAACTGCTGGGAGCTCTATCTTGGACGGTGGATGGTTGAGAAATAACTGAGGGGTCTGCATTGCGCCGCCGAAAAGGGACCCAACAGTGCCGCAGGACAGGGACGGCGCATGCACGATCCAGATGGGCACTTCTGGTGAAATCTCTGATCAAGGACATGCCAACACCTGGAGTGGAGCACCCACAGGGATACTACTAGAAGAAAAAGAACTAGCTCTGATGGAGATGAAAATGTTTTATTTGACCATTGTTTTACCATAAGAGGGGCAACAATGTTCAATGGCACCTAAAATGTTACCACACGGCACAGGTGCCCAAATGATCCCGTTGCTCTCTGAAGATAAGAATTGAAAAACAATGGGTGGACAATTGTTAGCTATTTTATACTAATAGATTGGGTCAGCATGTTTCACTTCAACTGGCTAATGATAAATTTTAGTCAACTTCATGCCTATGTTTAGAGATGGAAAAGCTATATAAATGCAGGATTTCTTTGCAGCAAAGCACTGGCATCTTGCTGGTTTCCCCAAATAGATTACGTCACTGATCAGACTCCCAGTGAAGAGAGATTGAATGTTACATAAGCCAAGGAATTGCATCAGTCTCCCAATCAGCCCAAGAGGCCAAACCAAAAGCTGTACCAACATTTGAATAGGGAGTACCCAGGCTCATTAAAAAAGGTTCAAGCCTATAGTCGGGCATCAGTCTATAAATGGCTTTGGTATGGATGAGAGGTGTGCATGTCTAAAGATTTAGCTGGGGGATGAGGATATCAGTTCTTACCCATTCTTCTTACTTCAGTCTCTCTCTTCTTTGAGTATTTTGGCTTTCATAAGAGACAGGGCCTATATTATGAGTGTATACAGAGAAAGCTGACTGTCACTCAATTTATTTTTAGAACTCAAAGAGGCATCCTAGCTTTCTCTGATCTTTGCCACCATAATTCTAGTAGGGAAGCAACCCTATTGGAATTGAAAACTGGCAGCATGAAAGTGAATCTTAGAAGACTGGATGATCTTCTAGAATCATTGTTAGGTACTAAAAAAAATGGAGAAATCTAATAGAAATTCTACTGATGTAGATGTTATAATCATTTAGGACACTGAAAACGGAGTCAACGACTTTTGATTCTATGGTCACTGACTTCAGTGGAAGCTAGATAGTTTCTTGTGTATGGACACAAACTAGCCAGCTCTTGACCAGAAATCTAAGAACTAAACTTAGATTTCTGGTCAAGAGCTGGCTAGTTTGTGTCCATACACAAGAAACTATCAGTGTTTCTTCTCAATCTAATTTTGTTGAAATTGACCTTTGCTTTGCTATAGTATTATTGTTACTTAGCACTTTATTACAGCAACTTCCATTTCAGCAACTCATTCTACTTTTCAAACATTAGTCACAATGCCCCTCTGAAGTGAATTTTATTGTCCAGATGTTGCAGATCTCACACATAATCTCTTGACTCTTTGTCCTATGCTTTCACTGTAAGACCACCTTTACCCATTCAATTGCCTTTGAATGGAGACTTCTCCTGCTTCTACAGAATGTTTTTAGTTGCATGTGAAACCCTCCTGATTATGAACAAGATATTGAAAACTGAGAAAAAGGGCATGGATCTTTTCCTGGGAATCAAAGTTAATTCAATCCTGAACCAGACATTAATAACAACATATTATGGATATTTTGCATTTAGACCTTTGTAGACACCAGTTGGGCACTATCAGTGGAAGTAATAAGGCCTTGATCCTGACTTCAAATTGACTAACATGGACCTCTGCACCTGTGCAGGGCCTTGCTGACACTGGAGCACAGGAGTCTGTGCCAACCAATTACATTGTAGAATAGGGGCACTACAATGCAAGGGCTCTTACAGAATTTCAAAATTCTGTATTTGGCATCCCCACTGGGCCACAAAAGAATTCTGAAGCTCAGGGGATAAAATATAGGGATGCAAGGATTTGACACAGTTTTTTTTTTTTAAAAAGTATGGATTTATTCACATTGCAGGACATATGAAGTCTAAGTATTGCTTAGTTTTCTGGTCACGTGTATGTGAATGCACTAATATTTGCATGGTTTGGGGTGTTTTGGAGTGAGGAAGGGCATATTCTGATCTGAAAGTCAGTCTTTAACCCTGAAAACACATGAAAACACATGTTAGATTTCTTAATATCTCTACTTTCCATATGTTTATTTTTCTTTTACAAGATATTCCAAATGACATAGTGGGATGTAAATATGACATGGCACCATTGAAAAGAAATAAGGCAAAAATTCCGCTCAGACTCCCAAGTCTTAATGTTTTAAATATTTGCTTCCACAGGAAAATATAATTGAGGAATAATGTGAAATCTGATTGTGGATGATGAATCACGATACACAATCTCATCTGAGATGTAAAACAATTCTGTCCTTATTGCCAGTGTCAGGATAATCAATAAATAACTCCAGTGACATGTAAGGAGACAACATTAGTACAATGAAAAGAATTTTGATCAGCAGATCCCCGCAAAGTCTTTCCCCATGTGATGAATACTCATTCAGACACCCCAGCAGATAGAACAAAAAATAATACCTAAAACAGGATGGATAGATTATTCAGTCCAAGAGAAGACCCTCTCCTCCCATTCATTTTTAGATCACATAAACTGAGAATTTATTTTATCAAAGCACAGATGTATTTAATCTAATTATTTTATATGTATTATCTGTTAAGAGTTGATTTTTCTGGAAAAAAAGGATCATATTTTTCACTGTTATACAAATTAGGCTTCTGGTTTTGAGTTGTACATATTGGGATTATTGCTGCAGTAATTGGGGAGCTGTTTTGAATAGATTGGTATATTCTAAAAGTATCAATAAGTGTCTTAATCAATGCTGTTCTCTTAACAGTATACAAAAGGTAATAATAGTATGATTTATTATAATATAGTCATATATATGATATAAGTACAAGTGAAATATATAAGTAAGTAATCAGAATTCAACAAATTTTGGAAAATAATTCTTGCTCTGTAAATTGCATGCAAATAATTCATTTTGAGTGGTCAATATTTCAGATTCAGAGTCTGTGGGTTACTTTTGGATACAGCTTATATGGTTTTCTCTCTTCCTGATTGGATGAGTCATGTAATCCTGTGTGAATATTTGCAATTATAAATTCAAAGTTTGCTTTCAAGCCCCAGCTAGCTCTACAGCTTAGCAAATGTCAAGATTGAATGTGATAAACCTCCTTAAATTCATAGATTCCCAGCTCAGACTGCACCATTGTGATTACCTACCCTGACATGTATAACACAAACCACAAAACAACTAATTAATTCCTAGAGTATATCTTTTAGGGAAAAAAAAATCCAATTTTGATTCAAATATTGCCAGTGAGAGAGAATCCACTATGACCCTTGGTAAATTATTCTGATGGTTAAAATAATTATGCTGTATTTTCAGTCTGAATTTGTCTAGCATCAACTTCCAGCCATCACTCATGGTATAACTTTGTCTACTAGATTGAAGAGACCATTGTTAAATGTTCCTCATATAGATACGTTAGGTGGTGACTTGATTAGTCTAACTGAGCTTACAAGGAAAGATACTAGACACATTTCAGAGTCATAGATGTTGCCATGTTTGAACAGAAATTATTCCATTTGGAAACTACTGCACAGGTAATAACCAGAGTTTGAGAGGAACCCCATAGACCTAAGAATGTGGGTCAGCATACTGAAATAATTTCAAATTGACATTGGCTCTGATCCTGCTTGAAGTCCATAGCTGTGTCATAGTGTTTTCCATCCATATAGAATTGTTTTAAGAAGGTGATCAGCATCATTCTCTGCTTCAGCTGGGGAAACAGAGGTGAAACAACTTGCTCAAGGACATTCTTCAGGCCAGTGGTGGAACTAGGAGTAAGACTCAGGTCACTGGAGGCTCAGGTCAGTGCTAACTCCTATAAATTTAAACAGTGCAGGATGGAGCTAAGTTTGAGTGACTGCCATTAAGTTTCATCCAGTTACCCCTCTACTGAGTCCAAGTTCTTGTGTCTGATTAAAGCATAACTTGCATTTGGCTAAAGCATCTTTTCCATAGAGGCATCCAGTCTTGAGCTGAGAACATCAAAGGATAAAGAATCCACCACTTCTCTTAGTAGTTTGTTCCACCAGTTAATCACTTTCACAGTTAGAAATGTAAGCTTTATTTCCAATTTGAAATTGTCTGGTTTCAGCTTTCTGCCCTTCAGTACCCACTATATTCTTCCTGTGACGGTAATTAAAGACTATCATAATGCATATGCTCAAGGGGCACCACAGTAAAGGTTCACAGACAACCTTATTGTGGCATTTTCTAACTTTTCAGTGCTTGTGTTGCAGCCTCAAAGAGTTTTTTTTTGTTTTGTTTTTTGGTGGTGGTGGTGGTGTGTGTGTGTGTGTAATTTTCCAGGTTTTTAAAAAGATAACTATGGCATTATATTGATACCCGCATGGTTAATCGGTAGAGTTGGAACCTTTAGATCCACTGTGCAGACCTCTGCTATTTGAGCTAAAAGTGTAACTGATTTCAATAGTAGGTTGTCATCCTCTGTGCAGGCCAGCGCTAGAGAGGGATGGGCACACTTTGCCCATGGTTTTCACCCATATTTGCTGACATCAGAGAAATGGAGAGAGACAGGAATCTTGGGATCCATTCCAGACTTTGGAAGGGAGTGTGCTGGGTGCATTCTCTTCTATCTGTCCCTTCCCTCCCCCCGATCTCTCCCTACAACTTGACTCCTTGTACCCTATCCCTTACATTTTCTCTCCATCCCATTTCTGCATCTTCCCCATCACTGACTCCATGTCCCAGCTCCATTCTCTGTGCCTAACCATTCCAAGTCACTGGTTCCCAGTCTCCCACTCCACACAATCCTCTCCTTTCCATTACCAAAAGGCTCCCAGTCCTTCCCCCAACCATTTCCCTCAGCTGCTCCCAATTCCAGTTTCTCCTGCCCCTAGCTCCCAGTCTTACACAACAAGCCCTCCTCCCACCTCCAGCTCTGTCTTCTTGCCCACACAGTCTCAGTTCTCTCCCCTCAACTCCCAATCAGTTTCTCTTTTTCCATCCACTCCCACCAGGCTCTTTGTCCCAATCTACTCCCTTTCCTCACCACTAGTCCAGCTATTTTCCCTTGTTCCACTCTACATTCAAGTCAGGCACCTTCTTCTTCCATGTTGCATGAGAACACAGGAGAAACAGGCTCCTTGCTTTCAGTTTTGGGCATATCCTGGCCCATGGCAGCGGGGAGCTGCAGCAGGGAAAGTCTGGCTTCATCCCTGTATCCTTGTGATTGAACATGCTCAGTCACTCTGTGAGGATGGCACATGTGCTGTCTAGTCATCAAAAGGACGTACGAGAGGCTCAAACATGCTTAGTGAGGATGAAATTGAGAGATTTTTAGCTACTGGGGGGTGAGGAAATCCCTGAGTATGTGCAAACTGCAATTTTTCAAAGGCCTGTAACTTGGCCAAGTTTGGGAAGAGATTTTCACCGGAACAGAAAAAGGTATGTCCCTCACACAAAGGCCACCTCCTGCAAAATTTCAAGTGCTTACTCCAAAGCATCGGGGAGCTAGAACTGTTGGTCTCAATATTTTATTAACGGGGGCAAAATACTGTACTTTTTCCCTAGTCTTCTTCCACTGTACTACCCTCTGTATGTTATCTATCTTTGCATATAACTCAGTCCTTCAACTAAGAAGCATCTAATTCAGATCCCTTCTGGGGTAACAAAAATGTCCATGTACAGTCCAAAGAACTTCTGGGCCCTGTTCTCAGGCCCTTGCTGGGATTCTGCTATCTTTACAGGTAGGAAAATTTCAGTCCAATATCAGGTTACTGTTTATCAAAATTATAACCAACTGAAAACAGGATCTCATAATGGGAAGGGTCAGGTAACCTTAATAAGTGGCAATGCTACCAGGCCTGCCTATAAGGATATTCATACCAATTGTAACTACTATGCTTTCCATACCCACGTTAATATTATGTATCCAGTTGCTCCTACCAGGTTTTCAATAGAAGTTTGTTTGCTATAAATTTTGTTAAGTGGTTCAAGGAAAAAAGATTTTCCTTCAAGCTTCTGTATATCACAGCTAGTCTTACATGGTCTTCGGTGCACTAAAGGAAGCAAAGGTTAGAATTGAAGTATATATGAAGAGGAGTCAATTATGTGTGAGTGAACCAGCCATTTTTATGGAGCTTCAGATGACAATCTAGTGTGCCAAGTTTCAACCTGATGCTAATGGTGATTATTGAGATACAAGACTTTGTAAAGCAGGACTACGTAGATCACAGCTCAGCCTTATCACAAAGTGAGTTCCATCACTGTATAATATGATATAGACGATCCTTGATTGAGTAGCGGCACATAATTCAATTGAAGAGTTCTGCTGACAAGAGCAGCCTTCAAGTGATTTATGAATGGAAGCAAAACCTCTCAATTGAATTATGACCTTGGTATTCTATTCAGGAACAGCTATGCAATAAGCATGGTGATTTTTTATTCTGCAAAAGAAAACCAATTTAGGAAAATAAAGAAAATTTGGCAGAGAAGTAAATAGACACCCATACACAGAAGTGCACTTGGAAATAGAAGGAATACAGACAGCATAGCATTGGTTGGCAAATGCTTAAAGTCGAGCTTGTACGGAGAGATTTTGAATAGACCAAAAAGACAGCCGTGTCTCCATTTGACTTATTTCCTGACACCACCGCGCACAAAGTAAAGTTACCACGAGCTTTCGGTTGGCAGAACCCCGGGTAACAAGCTTCGTGGAGAACAGACATTTCATTTCACAATAGATTAAGATTTTGTAATTTGGCTTTGTTTTCAATGGGTTTGAAACCCAAAACTTTCTAAATTCTCCATGGAAAAAAGATCTGAAAAAAATATTAGTATTGGATCGAACAAGACATTGTTTCAACAAAAATCAATTTTTTTTTCTATTTCAACTTTTTAAAACGTTCTAGTATAATACATTACAAAATTTAAGCAGAAGGATCATTTCAAAACAAAGAATTGAAGCATTTCCTTCCAAAAGTGTCACAATAGGATGTTTCAACACTGTCAGACCTTTTCTCTTTACGTTTTCTCCCAAATGAAATTATGGCAAGTCATCAATTTTGCAAAGCATCGCAGTTTTGAAATAACTGCATTTCCAATGGAAAATGGTTCCACTGAAGCTTTTCCAACCAGACCTAGTTTAAAGTACTAGTCTAGTAAGGCAATACTTGCCTGAATTATTCTTAGGGTAAAAGGAGGAGGAGGGCTATTCCCATGATGCCGCAGTGGCAAACATACTTTTGGAAATCAGTAACAGTCAGAATGCCAAATCCTCAAGTGGTATACATTGCTGTAGCTTCAAAGTCAATAGATCAAACTCTCCTTACAGTGCTCTGCAACCAGTGGCTGGTGCATGGCAGGGGGAGGGAAGGGGGTTGTAGCTACAGTAATGATCCAGCTCAAACCACTGTGGGCAACAAATTGCTCTCATCCTCTTGCCCTTCTTCGGCAAATTATGTTTCTCAACCTGTGTTGATATGCTGAGATGGGAAAAGAGGCTCTCTATAACTTCTCACCCTTACCCATACATCCATTTAGAACAGCACTTATTGGTCCCAAATTGAGTCATACACTACTACCAAATCATGTATTCCGTTTCCATGCAGAACAAGCAAGAAATTATTGTATGGGATGCTACTGTGTTTGTTGCAAAATAAGAGTTTTCACAAAGGGCTGAACTGTAACTTTAAATACAGCCTTAAATAAGGGATGTAGCTAAGCTGCACCATGTGATGAGTAGCCCTTGAAGGCAGAGACTGAGATACCCATGAACAAAAAGTTTTGTGCTCTCGGGGTCAGTAGTTCCCTGTTGGTCTATACCAGCAGGAAATTACCATCTCCCTTCACTGGCTCACCTGTTCTGGCCAGCATGTTTGCCTACTCTATTCCCTGCCCACTGTGGTTACTTGCTTTTGGGGAGAGCAAGCAAGCGCACAGCATGCTCTTACACCTATGCATCCTACAATTCATCTATAAATCTTGGTGACGTGAAGATTCAGAGATACCAAGGCCAGAAGGGACCATTTTGATCAGCTAGTCTAACACAGCCCATAAAGCTTCCACCAAATATTCCTAGAGCATATCTTTTTGAAAAAGATCTAATCTTGATTTAAAAATTGTCAGTGAGGGAGAATCTACCATGACCCTTGGTAAATTTTTCCGTTGGTTAATTACTCTCGCCATTAAAAATGAACACCTTATTTCCAGTCTGGGCCAGCCAGTTCATCATGTTACACCTTTCTATGCTAGATTGAAGAGGCCCTTGTTAAATATTTGTTCCCCATGTAGATACTGTGGTCAAGTCACCCCTTAACCTTCTCTTTAAGCTAAAGAGATTGAGCTCTTGGCAAATTTTCTAATAATTTAATCAGTTTCATGGATCTTCTCTGAACCCTCTACAAATTGTGAGCATCCATCTTGAATTGTGGGCACTCACCAGAACTGGACACAATATTCTAGCAGTGGTCACACCAGTGCAAAATAGAGGTGAAATAACCTCTCTATTCCTACTTGAGATTCCCCACTTTATCCATCATAGGATCTTTTGGCCATAGTGACACACTGGGAGCTCGTGTTATCCAACATGATGCACAGTCTTTCTCAGAGTCACTTCTTCCCAGGATAGAGTCATTCATCCTGCAAGTATGACCTACGTTCTTTATTCCTAAGTGTATATGTCCACATTTAGTTATATTAAAAACACATTGTTTGCTTGCATCCAGTTTAACAAAGCAATCTGGATCACTTGGCTCAGTGACCTGTCCTCTTCATTATTTACCACTCCCAAATTTGTGGGTCATCTGAAAACATAAAGCAATTACTGAAAGTTTTCTTCCAGGTCACTGGTGATATTAAATAGCATACGGCCAAGAAACAATCTCTGCAGGATCCCAATGGAAACACATCCACTCTGCTACAACTACCTATTTACAGTTATGTTTTGAGACCTCTCAGTATTTAGTCCATTTAACATGGTACATGTTAATTGTATATTCTAGTTTTTTAATCAAAATGTCATGGGATAGTGTCAAATGTTTTACATAAACACTATAAATAAAAAAATAAAGTTAGTTTGACTGTTTTATTGAAAACAAAATCTATGTCTTTTTGCATTAATTACATTATCCTCCTTTAATTCTTCATTAATCAAATCCTGTATCAGTCACTCCATTATCTTACTCATGACTGATGTCAGGGTGACATTCCTATTCTTAAAAAATTGGCATAACATTAGCTTTTTCTAGTTTTCCCTCAAGCTTCCCCAGTGCACCAAGACTTGTTGAAAATCAGCATTAACAGTTCAGAGAGTTCCTTAACAAGCTCTTTAAAAACTCTTGGATGCAAGTTACCTGGACTAGTTCATTTTTAAAATGTCTAACTTTAGTAGCTTCTGCTTCACATCCTCCAGAAATACTAGTGGAATGGAAAGAGTTTATAACCATATGATGAGACAATATCATCTGTCCGCCACCCCATCCAGATACAGAACAAAAATATTTATTGAACACTTTGCGTTAACGATGATATCATTTCCATCTAGTAGTGAACGGATACAGTTGTCAGGATTATTTTTATCCCTAATAAATTGTTTAAAGATTCCTTATTTTTAACTGGCCATAGGTTTCTTCGTGTCCCTTTGCTTCTCTTATCCACTTCCTACAATTATTAACTTCTGATTTATATTCACTACTATAATCTTCCCCTTTCTTATTTTTTTAAATGCTGCCTCTCCAAACCAGATCAGATTTTTAACCAGTACAGTCTTAGTCCCACAATTTTGAGGAAAATCTTTTGAAGCATCTAGTAAGATGTTCTTAACTGATTCCCAATTATTATTCACATTTTTTTATTTAATTCATCCTCCAGTTGATTTGGTTCATAACTGTTTTCAGCTTTATGAAATTGGCCCTATTAAAGCACCAACTGTATATATTACTGGTTTGGACTTTATTTGGTTTGCACATTGTAAATATGATCAAGTCATGATCACTTTTAGCTATGCCATCATAGATTTTTACTTCTCTGATCAATTCCTCTTTATCTTTTAAGGCATGATCTAATGAAGACTCCCCCTACCCTCACTCCTCTCATGTTCAATGCAACACTTTTTGTTAGGAAAAATACACCAATAACGTTTAGAAATTCAAAGGATGTTTTAGTAGTGGCAGCATGAGACCTCCAGCCTGTCACTCAATATTGAAGTCCCCCATGATCATGCAACTTTCCCCCTACACATTACAAATAGGTGCATAATGGGCCAGTCATCCTGTTCTGTAATGTGATTTGGTGGTCTGTGGCAGATACCAGCTCATGCCCCTTCTTGTGCTTTATTTGTTAGGTTATTGATCCATTAATATTCATGTTTATTTTCTTCCAAGTTATCAATAACTCAGGAAATGATAATGACATTTTTGACATACTACCACTCATCCCAAGGGTGTCAGAACCTTTGTAGAAGTGGGGGGACCAGCGCCAAGGCAAAAGTGCCCCCTCCTCTCCAGAGTTAGCTGTTCCAATAGTGAATCAGCTGCTCTCTCTTCTGGAGCCAAAGCAGTCCCTGGTGGGTGAAAGATTTAATGGCAGCAACTCCCCACCAAAAGTATTATTCGGGGCGGGAGGAAAGAGAATCTGCAGAGGACAAATTCTGCACTTATGGTTTTTTGTTTTTTGTTTTTTGTTTAAATGAGAGGGTCATGGCCCCCTAGTCTCCCTGGTTCTGGAACCAGTGACTCTCCTTCCTCTTTTGATCACTTGATCCTTTCTAACTATTTAGGTTATAACCAGTGATTTTAACATTCAATAGTGTGAATTATCTCATGAGGTTTCAGTAATACAAACCAGCTCCAACGTATGTTCAGAAATGAGCAATTCCTATTCTTCATGTTTATTACCCAGGCTCCTGTCATTGGTGTATGAACAAGGGACAGAGTTTAGAAGCCATTGTATCAATTGCTGAAGACAGCTGCTTGCTTTCTATTTCACTGCTATCTGAAATCCAATTGATTCGATTAAATTCTGAGGGCAGACCAAAACAAAAAAAATACGTTGTAAAGAAGAATTTAAATGAGAATGAAACAGAAAGACAAGGAAATCTAAAGATATGGGTTCAAGGCCTGTTCTTCTTAGCCATGCAAGTCATATCATGCAATCACTGTAATGAAGAGAATTTGGCCCATGGAGGAAGACTGGGTGAGAAGAGATTCAGGAGAGCAGAGAGAATTAGGAATACAGGAGTGGGAGTGGGGGAGGGGGGGAATTAAAAAGAGAGGGAATAAGAGTTCTACAAATGTAACAAAGTTTTAAATTATTTGGTTTTAGTATTCAACAATAGAATTGCAAAGGCTGGTGATGCACTATTGAAGTCACTAGGAATTACAGTATTAACTTAAGTCGGAGCATGATCAGCCCCACATTCTTGGCATATAATGCTCATCCTACAAGAGCAACATGTCAGTACTATCAATCTCATGATGTGCTAACAGTATACCAAGGAGCTCCCATAAAATGTTTCCCATTAGCTTATTATAAAACTCATTTGTTTGTAGGAAGATGAAAGAGGGACTGGGGAATGTATTAATTTATTTTCTTGTTTAAACAAAATACTTTTCTCGTAACCCAAGAGGCAAACAAACAGATTTATAGTACCTACCTGGAAATAATTCTAATCATTCCCCGGAACCTGCAGCATGCATGTTCATCTTATAACACAGTTGGCAGTTGCAGCAGATGGGGGAATTGTGAAATGAAGAGATTAGGATCAGGGAGGGTCTTCCCTCAGGAAAATCCACTGAAAATCCTGACATTTGTGATGCTTTTTGAAGGCAATAAATAAAAGTATCTGTAGAAAGGAGAAAGGAGGGGTGATTTAACTATAGCCAGGGTGTGACCACAACCCAAAGCAGGAAAATTACTTGCACTATCCCCCAAGTCATCATGGAAGTGAGATGTTAACAAGGGGCACCCAAAAGAGTCCCTCCCTGCCAACACATTACTGTATCAATCAGGGCTTTTTCATGGGTTAGGATTGGGTGCTGGGGGGATGGTTCCCCTTCCCTGCCCTTCATTGTGCTGCAAAGAGATGACTTTTGGAAAAAACTGTCAGCATATGCAGTAAGTGGATGCAGAGTAAAATAACCTGACATTATGAAATTCAAAGGCACTATTGATTTTTTAAAGGCTTGAATCAAACTGATCAATTTGGATATATCTAGTCAGAAGATGTATTATGTGGATTTGTAGAGAGATCAAGAACTCAGCAAAAAATCAGGTTTTTAGTTTGAACCTACAGCTGATAATTAGGCTGACATGCATTTCATCTTACCCAAGTTACTTGTGAGTAAATATCCAATCTTATCTTTCTAGCTTCTTTAAACTCAGTACTATAAAATGGATGAAACCAGTAATTATATTTTTCAAAGTATACCTAGAAGTCATATACTGTATGGATTTCTTCATTTCTTTTTCTTTGCAATAAAATAGGAGATGGAGGCCCAATCCCCAGCAGAGCTGCAGACTAGTTTAAGGAAAGAAATACATTCTGATAACTGTGTACTAATAAGATCCGACTTTCCAGTCTTCTTTACAAAACAGGAATTCTCAACAGTTACTTGAATGGAGAAGAAATAAAAAAATAATTGACTATGAAATTGTTAAAGGGACTGGCTGTACAGGAGGTGACACTCTTTCCTCTGCATCATTATGTTATTAGGAGCTCTGAGCTGATGGGGGTACCATCTTTTGCATTAAGTGTAAAGTCGCCTATCTGATCAAAGAAAAAAATCATGATGCTGTTCATAAGAGTAACATCATTAACAGTGCTGTCCTGGCTCAATTCTACTTTGTTTAGTTCTATTCTACCAGCAGTTTCAACTGGAAATTATATCTTTCATTTCCTGTCCTGAACACTTATGTACCATTGCTGCTCATGACTAGACATTTTCTGCCTTTAACACCACAAGTGGCTACACTTCAGGTGGGGATGATGCTATCCCCAAAGTTGGTTTAGTACCAAATGACATCATCATTTAGCCATGTCATTTCTACATGGGGTCAGCTGACTCGCAGAGTTTCCAAACAATCACTCCTTCAAAGAGGCGGAATTTGACATGAAGAGCATTAGCCCCATAGTCAAGGAGCATCTGTTTGAAGGCCTTCTGCCTCTGCACTGCTTCCTGTTTCTGAGCTTGATTGCACCACAGGGTTAGGGGTTTTGTTCCCAAGCTGTCCTTGATCACAGTCACATTCTGGAAACCAGGATGGGATGGAGAGATTACTCCAGCACACGAATGTATGTATATTAGCATTAATGAGATCAGCCTCTACCTTATCTCCAGATTCCTCATGGAGTTGGGGGGCAAACAATGCTCAGAGAGCAGCTGTCCCACCCCCTCCCTAATTATGGAGCTTGATCTTCATAGCTCAGAAGTTTTTTTATGAGGAATATGCTGTGGAGCTGGCACTTCTCTTTTCGTGTTCCTACCTTGGCCTACATCCATTGCTGGTTCTTCCTTACTGCTTGTAGAACTGGAGGGAACATTTGACCCTAAGTTTGTAAAATTTCTTGGAATGAAAAGTATTTAATGGAAGATAGCACATGAAGGAGTGGGACTCTTAACAATAAGCTGACAATTCTTTTCTTCCATTCTTTCAGCGCATTTATTAATACGAGATATATTTGCTTAAGTTTTATTTTAAGGGGTATAGAGGAAAAGGGAAAATCATGTAGGTGTGTGTACTTCAGAGCTATTAGGACAGCAGCCACTAAGTGAGGGCCACCAAGGGTTTGAAGACCAGTGCAGAGCAGAGCTTTCTCTTTGAAGCAGAGAGTGTTGCAACTTTTTCATATATTAAGAGTGTGGGGACTGAGAGTGACAGTCCCAGATTTACCTACAAATTACAACCGGAAGAATAGCATCCCATTATGTTAGGTATTGTTACTAGCAAGGCCTACCAGGTCCAAATGATGATTTTTTGAAGCTTACAAAATTAAATGAAATGTGATTTATAAAAATTTGTTGACAGAAAGGGTATAAATTGCAGACAAAAAGTTTGGTACCTGAATAAGCAAAATGAGCTATGATATGACCCAAGGACTATTTGAGGTCATAAGCAGTAAATAAAAAGATTACGAGACAAGAAAGTAATGCTCAGAATAAAGTTACCAAAGATTTTGTCTAATTAGCAAAATTAGTGAAGACAGATGGTCTTTAGGAAATGGAAAGTTTGGGAGTCAATGAATTGCACTCTTGGGAATTTCCTCAAGGAAGGGCAAAAGATATATGCCTCAAAGTAAATCAAAGCACGTATCTTTGTTCATGGATTTTGGCGATCCTCAAAGAGCATTCAGGCTCAAACCCAACCAGCAAGAACATTAGATCATCAGCTAGTTTCCAAACTGCCTTCATAATGTAAGATTTAAGATTCGTCCTCTTCCCCACCCAATGTTCTAACTTCTTCCTTTTCTACTTTCCTTCCAGTTTCTGTTCTGCTGATTAAAATCAGCCAACAGAACGAGATGGCCTCTCTAGCCCTACCTCGCATAAGAGAAACTGGTGGAAAGAGAGGACCAATCAGCCAAAAGATGCATCTGTTCGTGACTAGCCATCATGGATCACCTCTTGAGAATTTCAGTGACAGAAAACTGTATTTCCTTCACCTTTATCCTGTTCTTTCTTGTGTGAGCCAGGCTGTACTTGGCTGGAATTCACTCTTCTGGTCTTCTTCACAGGAGCCTGTCTCACTCCCTGCAGTTTCCTGAGCTTCCCCCTGCCATCAATATAGCTTCTTGCTGCCTTTTATAGAGGAATAAGTCATCTTCCATCAGGCCCCATTAAGAGTTAGCACAGCACAAGTGGGAAGGAAGAGTTCCCCCTGCTATCAGGAATGACTGTGTCTGAACTTTCAGAGCCCCGGGCTTTCAGAGCACCAGAGGCTCATTTATTAATACCAATCTTGCCTATAACATTTTTCATCCATCATTCTCAGAGTGCTTGACAAAGAAAATTAGTGTCATGGTCCCCATTTTACACATGGGAAAAATGAGGAGACAGAGGGGAAGTAACTTGTCCAAGGGTCATCCAGCAGGCCAGAGGCATAGAAGGGAACAGAACCCAGGATTCCTGAGTTCCACTGCATTGCTCTATAACACATTTGGGTCCTTGGGCCAATGTTCTATCCCAATATTAATAACAGATGATATGTGGTACTGTTAGAGAAATTTTATAAATTGAGGCCCTGTATTGGGGTGGCAACCACCTTTCATGAGCACCCTCTAGCTGGGTGTGTGTGTCTTAGTCTGGGGTGACCGCTATCAATGGTTTATTAGGCAATTTCTAGTGACTCTAGTCTTAATGGGACACAACTCAAACAGATACCTCCCAGTGTATTAGTCCAATAAAGCTTTTAAGTGCTCCTGGCTCGTGCTCCTGGGGGGGAAGGTGTCATAGCCCCAGGGCTTCTGCCCTGGAGATTTTGGCCCCAGCTGAGCTTCTTAACAGTTCAGATCCCCTTCTAGGGGGATTATCCTCGTACAGTTGTAGGCCGTTTCCCAGTGGCTTATGAAGGGAACCCAGGCCCACCCACTACTTTGGATTCCAGCCTAGGAACCCTAAGAATAGCAGCAATGTGCCACCATGTCCCTTTAATTAAACTGTTTTCAGTTCCCTGGGCCACTTATCCGCAGCCCCAGCCTTCACCAATGTTTTACCCTTACCTCAGGGCTCTTCTATGTTCAGGCCCAGCAGCCAGCCATGAGGTCTTTCTCATTCCCCTAGGCTCTGCCAGCATTGAGCTATCCATGGTACTGCACTCCTTCAGCCTCCTAGGCAAACCATCTTCATTTCTCTGTCACCAAGCAGCAACTGAGGCCTGGTTCACACTGGGGACTTAGGTCGATTTTAAGTCCTTTAATTTGAATTAATTAGTCCCGCGTTCACACTGACACCACTGTTAATTCAAATTAAGGTGCCTGTAAAATCGAATTAATAAGACCACCTCTGCAAGTGGCATAGCGCCTAATTCGAATTTGTTAATTCGAATTAGTGTCAATGTGAACATAACTGAGCTTAATTTGACTTAATTGCCCTCCGGAATGTATCCCATTATGCCCTATTTTCACCACTCTGGCCAATCGCGCTGTGCTGCTCTGTGGTCACAACAGCAGGTAAAGTCCCCTCCCCTCAAGCCCCGTGAAGATTTGAATCTCCATTTCCTGTACTGCCAGCCTGGAGAGAGCATTGCCACTGTTCTCAGCATGCCTGCTGCAAAGCTCAAACGTACTCCAGCATGGAGTTGAGCAGAGGTCTTCAGCGGGCTGTGGGGCGAGGAGTCCGTTCTGGCTCAGCTCAAAGCCAGCAAAAGGAATCTGGACATTTATGGGAAGATATCCCAGGGCATGCTGGAGAAGGGACATCTGGTGAGTTTTCTTTCTTCAGTTCCTGTCTGTGTGTGTGTTGAATGCAAACAGAGAAATTCATCTCCCCCATGACCCCCTTTTTTCCTATCTATGTGGGTTTGGAATGCAAGCTGAGAAATCAACCCCCCCACCCTAATCAGTTCCCAATAGCTCTCCATTTTTGTTTGGACTGCAGGTAGAGAAATTCCCACCCCCAAAGCCCGATCCTGTCTCTGTGGGTTTCTGATGCAAGCTGACTACCCCCCAGCCCTCCATGCGGTCTGCATTAGCAAGTCACTTGCTACATTGTACAAAAGCATAATTATGGAAACTGAAACATATGTATGTTCTTCCTCCTCAATACACAAACTAGAGGCAACATTGTATCAAGCCATCATTGTTGAAACTGATACATAGATATTTTTTCCTAACTTTAAAAACTGTGGCTATATTGTATCAATGCATGAGTATTTCAAAATGTTACATATGTATATTGTTCTTCACTAATTTGGCTGTGTCTATCTTTTTATTTTTCTCTCATTCTGAAGACACCTCGCCAGTGGCCCGACCCTTAAGCAGTGCTGCACACAGACTGTCTCAGATTAGGAAAAGGAAGAAACTAATCACCCTACCCCTGGAGACAGTGAAGGAACCCGTCCCCCCCCTCCCTTCACCTAAGACATGACTGTTCAAAAATAAATTTTTGCATCTTTCCAAAACGTTTCTTTATTAAAGAAAATCTTGTTCATGAGGGGTTTGTCAGACATAGATGTGGAAGTGCGGTGGGGGGAGTGGGTATCATCAAAGGAAAATATACAGGAACCGAAATCAAGCTTGCATCAAAGGCAAGCAACATCTTGGGGGGTGGGTGCATGAGAAAAGGCAAGCCACATCCACGGGGGGAGAAGGGTTGCTGGGTGCATGAGAAAAGGCAAGCCACATTCAGGGGTGTGTGTGCTGGGTGCATGAGAAAAGGCAAGCAACATACAGGAACAGAAATCACTAATGCATCACTCATTGCCTGCAGCAATCGGGAATTGTTCTGCTGGATGTCTTGAAGCAGGGCAGCCTCGGCTGCTTCACCTTCTTGCTCTATTTCTCAAGTACTCCATGATAAGCCATGATGTATTTGTCACAATCACAGTTATAGTGTAGAGTAGAGCTGGCTCCATGTCTCTAAAGCAATGGTGATCTCAAGGAGCAAAAAAACCAAAAAAAGTTCGAAAATCCTTTTCTTGTTTGTTTGGGGAAAAGGGTGGGGGAAGCCTGTCACAGGACCAAAATTAAATCTATCTAGCACAGCACAATAATAGCTTCAACTGACCAATCAAAAACCTTTTCAGAATCAAAGAACAGCCGGAAGATCTTCCACCACCACCCCTCACTGCACCTCTTTCTTTTTAGGCAGATAATAGCAATACTCAATCTATCTAATGCTGTGATTCATGGATTTTCATGTTATGGAACCCAGTTGATGCAGGTGAGTTAGCTCAGGCATGACCATTAAATGATAATCACTGCGGACTTTGTTAATGTCTTGATCAGATAAAATGGTCTTCACAATTTACAATTTTTTGGATATTTGCCTTTGTCGAGGAGCTGGGAGATTGTAGCTTTTTTATAAGAACTTGGGAGAATGTCTCTCTTGTCAAACGTGTGGCAAAACACCCAGACCAGCTTGGGATTCAGTTGTTGATGGGGAAAAAAAGACTTGTGAAAGTCTACAGAGATTCTACTTTGTCCAGGTAATTTACCATTGTGATTTATTTTATTGTGCTACGAATGACATCTTCAGTCTCATCATTTAGACTTCAGCCTCAGAGTGCAGTTCTAGAAGAAATGAGAGGTAGCATTGTCATGGGGTAGGGCAACTGTAGCTGTATTTCCCCTTAGAGTCCCAGCAAGGGTACCCACAGTCGGGCTTTCAGCTCCCCAGCTGTTGCCTGTCTTGGATGAAAACACATATTCCTTTCCTTTCTGACTGGCATTTTTTCAGGATGCACAGTTTCCTGCTTTATTGTGTATTTTCCAGCATAAACAGGTTGTCCAAGGAAACTTACTTGTCTTCTCTTCAGTTAAAGGGTTCCACACAGCTCTTTCTTTGCAAGGCTATTTTATTCTTAAAGTAAAAAGCGTAACAGAGAAAATGTTAAAAAACATAAAAGAACCATGTTAATAAGATTATCAGAGTTAACCCAACCTTAACACAGATTCTGGAAGAAACAGGCCTTCAAATGCCCATCTAAAGGGGAATCCTTGTGGTTACCAGCTCATCACAGCTTCAGCGCAGAACAAGCCTAATCCTTCCAACCCTATCCTAAAGACTGGGGCCTATGGTATTAATTTTAAGAGTCAGAAGAGTTCTAGGTTATAAACTCATTCACTGTCTAGCATAAAAACAGTGATACAAAGAGGTCCAGAGTTTCCACCCTGTCCTCCCCCCCCCCCCCCCCCCCCCCCCAAGACCTTAGTTTACTTGGTTACTTGTCAAACACCCAAAAGCACAAGAACATAAGATCAGACATTTCAGGTTGGACCAGTGGTCCATCCAGCCCAGTAGTCTGTCTTCCAACAATGGCCAATGCCAGGTGCTTCAGAGGGAATGAATAGAAAAGGTAATCATTACGTGATCCATCCCGTCGGCCATTCCCAGCCACTGGCAAACAAGAATCCCTGCCTATCTTGGCTAATAGCCATTGACGGACCTATCCTCCATGAACTGATCTAGTTCTTTGTTGAACCCCATTATATTATTGGTAATATAGTAATATTTAGTATTATACACATCCTCTGGCAAGGAGTTCCACAGGCTGACTGTGCATTGTGTGAATAAATACTTCGTTTTAGACCTGCTGCCTATTAATTATATTTGGTGACCCCTTAATTTCCCTTTTGTGTTACGAGAAGGAGTAATAACTCTTCTTTATTTACTTTCTCCACACCAGTCATGATTTTATGGACTTGTATCATATCCCCCCTTAGTCATCTCTTTTCCAAGCTGAAAAGTTCCAGTTTTATTAATCTCTCCTCATACAGAAGCTTTTCCATGCCCCTAATTATTTTAGTTGCCCTTTCTGCACCTTGTCCAATTCCAACATATCTTTTTTGAGATGGGGTGACCAGATCCGCATGCAGTATTCAAGATGTGGACGTACCATGGATTTATAAAAGACACAATATAATATTTTCTGTCTTATTACCTTTCCCTTTCCTAATGATTCCCAAATTCTCTTAGCTTTTTAAACTGCTACTGTACATTGACTGGATGTTTTCAGAGAATTATCCACAATGACTCCAAGATCTCTTTCTTGAGTGGTAACAGCTAATTTAGACCTCATCATTTTATATGTATAGTTGGGATTATGTTTTCCAATGTGCATTACTTTGCATTTATCAGCATATAATTTCATCTGCCATTTTGTTGCCCAGTCACTTAGTTTTGTGAGATCTCTTTGTAACTCTTCACAGTCTGCTTTGGAATTAAAATTTGCAGAAGATTCAAAACTATTCAAGATAGTTGTCACCTCACTGTTTACCCCTTTTTCCAGATCATCTATGAACAGCACTGGTCCCACTATTTGGACACCACTATTTACCTCTCTCCATTCAGAAAAATGACCATTTATTTGTACCCTTTGTTTCCTATCTTTTAGTCAGTTATCGATCCAGGAGAGGACCTTCCCTCTTCTTCCATGACCGCTTACTTTGCTTAAGAGCCTTTGGTGAGGGACCTTGTCAAAGGCTTTCTGAAAATCTAAGTACACTATATCCACTTGATCACCCTTAGCCACATGCTTGTTCATTCCCTTAAAGAATTCTAGTAGATTGGTGAGGCATAATTTCCCTTTACAAAAACCATGTTGACTCTTCCCCAACAAATCATATTAATCTATTGTCTAATAATTATGTTCTTTACTGTAGTTTCAATGAATTTCCCTGGTACTGAAGTTAGGCTTACACGCAGGTAATTACCAGGATCATCTCTGGAGTCTTTTTTTTTTTAAAAATTGGCATCACATTAGCTATCCTCCAGTCATCTGGCACAGAAATGATTTAAATGATAGGTTACATACCGCAGTTGGTAGTTCTGCAATTTCATATTTGAGTTCCTTAAGAACTCTTGGGTGAATACCATCGGGGTCCTGGTGACTTATTACTGTGTAATTTATCGATTTGTTCAAAAACCACTTCTAATGCCACCTCACTCTGGGACAGTTCCTCAGATTTGTCACCTAAAAAGAATGGCTCAGGTTTGGGAATCTCCCTCACATCCTCATCCATGAAGATCGATGCGAAAAAATTCATTTAGTTTCTCTGCAATACCCTTATCTTCCTTGAGTGCTCCTTTAGCATCTCAATCATCCAGTGGCCCTACTGGTAGTTTAGCAGGCTTTCTGCTTCTGATGTTTTTGTTTTTTGTTTTTTTTGCTGTTACTCTTTCAGTCTTTGGATAGCTGTTCTTCAAATTCTTTTAGGGCCTTTCTAATGATATTTTTACACTTTATTTGCCAGAGTTTATGTCCTTTTAAATCTCAATAGCATTTAAATGCTTTGTTTAGCCACAGTGGCACTTTTTTGGTCTTTTACTATGTTTTTTAATTTAGAGTATAAATTTAAATTGAGCCTCTATTATGTTATCTTTAACAAATTTCCATGCAGCAGGGATTTCACTTTTGGTACTGTACCTTTTAATTTCTGTTTAATTTTTGGGTAATTCCCCTTTCTGAAATTAAATGCTACCATGGTGAACTGCTTTGGTGGTCCACTCTCCCCCCTCCCCCCCTGCACCGGCATGTTAAATTTTATTATGTTATGATCACTATTGCCAAGTGGTTCAGGTATATTTCACCTCTTGGACCAGACCCTGTGCTCCATTTAGGATTAAATCATAACTTGCCTCTCCTCTTGTGGGTTCCAGGACTAGCTGCTCTAAGAAGCAGTCATTTAAAGTGTCAAGAAACTCTATCTCTGCATCCTGTCCTGAGGTGACATGTATACAGTCAATAAGGGGATAGCTGAAATCCCCCATTATTACTGAGGCTTTTTTTTTTATATATATAGCCTCTCTAATCTCTCTGAGCATTTCACAGTCACTATCACCATCCTGGTCAGGAGGTTGGTAGTATATGTTTTGTATATTCTTATTATTCAAGCATGGAATTACTATCCCTACAGATTCTATGGCACAGTTCGGTTTATTTAAGATTTTTATTTCATTTGACTCTATGCTTCCTTTTCACATATAATGCCACTCCACCACCAATGTGACCTATTCTGTCCTTCCGATAGATTTTGCACTCTAGTATTATTGTGTCCCATTGATTATCCTCATTCCACTAAGTTTCTGTGATGCCTATTATATCATTATCCTTATTTAATACACGGCACTCAAGTTCACCCATCTTAATATTTAGACTTCTAGCATTTGTATATAAGCACTTAAAAATTATCACTTTTTAGCTGTCTGCCATTTTGTGTTGTAATTGAATGGGACTCTTTTTGATTTGACTGTTTCTCATGGAGGAGAGAGAGGATGGAAAATGTGAGGGAAATTTGTTAATGGTTTTGGAACACTGGATGGTTGTTCAATCAAGAATGGATGCTTTGGCTGGCAGGTCTGTTACAGCACCCATTGCTTGGACTCTGGTTTAACCTTCTGTTCAAGAATGTTGACTGACTGTTTTATTTTGTTTTTTTAAGACAGGTCAAGATTGTGGTCATCATACCTCGCTATGCTGATGAAAAATAGTTGACTTTAGGTTTTGATGAAAAGATATGAGGGAGAGATGGGGAGGGGATAGGACAGGAGCAAAGAAATAGTGGGGCAGAAAATAACACATAAGGGAAGAGAGGCAAAACAGAACTTGATGTGTCTTTTCAGTACTAACAATTAGCCCACTATGGGTTGAGGACTGGATGCCATGATGATTTTCAGAACTCTCAATTGAAAAGAAAGCTTTTTTAATAAGAGCAAGGCCGGCCAGCCTTCCTCCTGGAAGAAAAGTCATTCAGTCTGGTTCGATTTTATTTTATTTTATTGTCAGGGAAGATGAGTTGAGATGAAATGAGCTGGGATGCAAGGTGAGGAAGATGACGAAGAGTAAATTTTTTCCTAAAAGTCTCCTTTTAAGAAATTAAAAAGGAGAAAAGTTGGTGTCATAGTTTGTTCTCGTCATTATTTGTCCACCAGTTAGGCCTAATATTTATCACATCAGTGTTGATTTATTAACTTTTTGTTTCACATCTTCTGTTTTTACTAAGTATGATTTCAACAGTCCTTGAATCATATCAGCAGGTCTTTTTTGTTTGAACTAATCCAGTTTTGTCTGGTTTGTTGGCATTTACTCATAATATTCTTTACTAAAAATAACTTGACCTACTTTCTGTGGTAAATTCCTAAGCAGTCAAAATGTATAGACCAATTGTCACAACATAATCTCCATGGACCAGGGGTCCTGTCTATTTTAAACTGGCTCATGGCAAACCAGGCTATTTATCCAAAAATGCTTTCTTTCTCTGTTGGTCCCTAGATAATCCAGTTTGAACTAGTATATGCATATCTCTCCAGGGGGATAGCTTCAAAGGGTTGATAATAGAGGAAATACATTAGCATTCCCCTTCCATACAAGAGAAGGTACATACAATGCCACAATAACACATACACAATTGCACTTTTAATATAATGTACCCCAAAAGGTAGTAAGCCTAATTCAATAAGGTTTAACTTAATTCAAAAATATTTCTTAATTCCATAAAGTTTGATCAGGATATTAGAGCATCTTGTCAGTCTGTCACAATGTTTCATTAGCAACAAGGGATGCAACAAGCAGATGGACTGGTACAAAACAGAGATTTGTTCTGGCTATGAAACAAACTTTTGGAGGAGAACAAGTGAATCCAGAGACTGACCATCTTTAAGAAACACAGCAAAACTTTCCCTTTCAAAAAGGCCTTTGCATCAAATGAATGACACTCATAACATTGACACCCTGTGAAGGGGTTCACTCACTATAGAAGCACCTCCTCATGGCCAGACATAGTGGAGCAGCTTCCCCCATATGGCACCTCCTGCCAACAGTGACTCTGGAACTGCCATGTTCTCTCTGCCCGTTACTCGGCCCTCTATCCAGATCATGATTTAGTCCATGCCTTCCAGGGTTCTCTCTCCCAGGCAATCCAAATCCTGCCCTTCTTTTAGGACACACTACCAGAGCCTGCTTCATCCCTACTAGCTGCTTTATGCCTCCCCAACTGCTTACCTGTCTCCTCAAGTCAGGCTAGACTCTCAGGGCTACTTGGGCTTCCTCCTCACCTTTCTATTCCCAGAGAGTGACTGCTGGCAGGCAGGCAGGCAAACAAGCAAGCAGGCAGGCACAGGCGCACGCGCACGCGCACACGCACACACACACACACACTCTCCTGGCAGTCTCTTCTCTCAATTTTCTGGCTTTGTAATCACCTCACAGACTTTCCCCAGATGGGCTTCATCATCAATTAAACCTAGCTTTCTCTCCCTTGCAGGCGCTGCCAGTTATGTTAACTGGCCTCTAAGATCAACATACACTAACCATCATTTCCGATCCTGTCAAAAATGTTACTGTAGAAATAATCTATTTTGGCTAACACTCAAAATTTGGTCCACTTCTTCTTCAAACTTTACACTGGTTTCCTCTTGCTTTTCACATAAGCAAAAGGCCTACAAAAGACTTGCACAAGTCTGCTCATGCCTGCCTCACTGTCCTAATGCTGGCCAAAATGATGAGGCACTAAAAGAATGCTGCCTCCCTATCACACCTTCCTCTCCTTTCTTTCTAATCAATTCCCCACCCAGGAAACATTTCTCATTATGTCATAATCTAACATAAACCATAATTCTTAGGACACTTAAGCACATGCATAACTCTGCTCATTTTAATAGTCCCATTGAAGCCAAGTGTTTTCCAGATTGGGTTTTAGCTTATATAAACTCTTGGAAACAAGGAAGTTTTTTATTAATGTATAAATTGCTATGCACATTTATGGTGATCTGTGAATACCAATAAGTGAGGCATCTCAATAACTACTGATGGGCAGATGCCATATAAATAGGAGGAATAAAAGCAAAGCAGGAGAGAGAAGATATTTTTTAACAAGAAGTGGGAAGTGAGAAGTAAGCCCCTTTGGTGATGCATGCCATTTTAAATTTTGTCTGGATGCTTACATATCCTTATGATAGCTGGTGTAAATTAAATGTAATATAATAATCTTCCATGGAATTTTAGCTTTAGTGGTGACAGCTACCAGAAAGGTTAAAGAAAAAAACAGACAATGCCTATAAATTACCTGCGGTACAAAAGGATATCTGTGACTTCATATTGTATTTTATTATTTCCCTGAATCCTGCAAAACTGGTTTGGCTCATTTCTTAACTCTATTTCTCATTTGTAAGGCAATCCAAAAATACCTCTGACTAAATAAAAGGAAAGAAGTACAGTGAAGCCTATTTAAGGATCTATGACAGTGAAGAACATTACATACAGGACTGTGAAAGAGAATGGGTTAAGCTTGCACTATTTTGTATTCTTGCTAAAAACTTTGACCCAAAAGACTGCAGTTTTCTGTTCTCATTACACACTTTGTCATAAGAATGAGACACCATAATAAGTTTTACTTCTTTGACCTTTCAATATTTTATACTTTGATTGGTAAACATTTAAATTCTATATTCCATTGGCTAGTGAAGCTCTATATATGGAAGAGGGTGAAGTGGCAACCAACCAGAGCAACCCTATGAAAAGGTCAAAGCGGAAGAACATGTCATTATTACTGCCTGAATATATGAGCTATTTAAATTGTGCCACCTCATTCTCATGGCAAAGATCATCAATTGAAAATAAAATGGCATACCATTAATCTATTCTTATAGTCCAAATTATAATGATGTGGGGAAATGGCACATTTACACCCTTCTAAATACAACCTAATGTTTTCTTCCCTTCTTCAGTGTTTGAAAACTCCCTGTATGTGATAACCAGCAAGTTATGCATATTGCCAGCCTATGTAAACTCGTATTCTTATCACTTTTATCCTGGTCCCCATGCTCCTCTTCCCTAACTTGTTTGTTACCCCCAACTGTTATGTCTGACTTTAAATTAGATTGTAAGTTCATTAGAGCAGAGATCGTCTCTTCTTTTGTTTGTAAAATCCTAGGCACAACAGGGCCCTGATTCTGATTGGGGCCTCTGGATGCTGTCACAATACAAACAGTAAATAAAATGATAGTAAAGGCATTTATCATATCTAGAACAGAATTGTTGCCCAAATATGGATGCCCTTTAGTCCCTACTATCACACATCACTTTTCTACCAGTGAGTTGGTGTGGATCCTCAATCAATCCCCAAAATCAAAGAAAATCCTATAGCAGTATTTGCTTTTGATGCTGTTAGGAAATGGATTCCCTGTTATGCTGATTCTAAAGCCCTCCTGGAGTTGTACTACATTTCAGTCACTGGCAGCAATATTGCCTTCAGAAAAAGACAGATCCACAGAACAGAGGGGCTACTGGATTTTTAAATAAAAAACAATTTTATATGCAAGTTCCCAGGAATTGAATGTCTTCATTTTCCAAGTAATTAAACTGGATATTTCTTAAAGCTTCCTCCAGCCAATCCTCTGCTTTCATGAAAATAACTAGTAGATGTTGTGACACTGGCAGACCAGGTGCCAGTTCATGCCAAGGCTCCAGACCTCATTGAACACTGACAAATACATAGCTGGAGACTAGTCTGGCTCACCTGTGAATTAGTATAGTTAAAAGAGATATTAGTGTTATAAAAATGTGTTTAGACTTTATGGAATGCTTGTAGGATGCTGCATGTATTACTTCTACTTATAATATCTGTATCCCATGCTATAAGGTAGGACTTAAGTGTTTGCTCTATAACTGTAAAATGTTTGTTCTGAAACTCTGTAACTCATTCAACAGGAAAAAAAACTTCACCTAACGCAAAATGCTGGATCCCTACAGCAGGCGTTATCTCCTCCCCATCAGGAAAGATTATTGAATGCAAATGGGGTCCATTGTGGAACAGACTTTGTTGATAGCTTCACCACCACCACCACCACCTTCAATGAAGAGGTTATGTGCAGAATCTTTTGTCCCATCAGCTTGGACCCTAGGGAGATGTGATTAAAATTCCCTGACCAGAAGGAATTAGGGTCTTTTTTGCTGTTTGGAGTCTAAGGGGCAAATGTTCCTAACATAAGAGATCCCCAGGGTTAGGCTGGGTTAGCCCTAATAGACATATAGAGTTGGCATATTTCAAGTAGCTCTATCACCATCTAAAACTTAAGACTGCAACACATTTGTGTGTGTATGTTTATCTACTTTAACCTTGTAAATAATAAACCTACAGGGTTGGTATAAGCATTGTCTTAGGTGTGTGATCTAAGGTGCAAACTGACCTGGGGTAAGTGACTGGTCATTTGGGACTGGGAGCAATGTAAATATTTAGTGATCTTTGGGTGGCAAGATAGATTGGAATGACAAGGGGAACTGTCTGTGACTCCCTCTTAAGACTGTATAGTGCCTGAGAGATTTACACTTGTTACTTGGTTGGTGAAATCTAGTAATAGGACTCACAACCAATTTGTGATTTGTGCTCTGCTTCTTAACACTCTGCCTTGAGGATCGTATTCTTATTCAGGAGCCTCTCCACACCACGTGACAGGTGTTTCACACTTTTTTGCCATGAATGGAAGACATAATTTCTGGATACTTTGACTAGTCTTTCGTATCTGCATGATTCTGTGTTTTATATATAGTTCATGCTGGTAGTGAAAGATGGAGCCTCAGATTTCAGGAGCTATGATTTCCACCCATAGAATCATAGAACCATAGAGTTGGAAGGGACCTCAGGAGGTCATCTAGTCCAACCCCCTGCTCAAAGCAGGACTAACCTCAGCTAAATAATCCCAGCGAGGGTTTTGTCAAGCCGCAGTTTAAAAACCTCTAAAGATGGAGATTCCACCACCTCTCTAGGTAACCCATCCCAGTGCTTCACCACTCTCCTAGTGAAAAACTTTTTCCTAATGTCCAACCTAGACCTCCCCCACTGCAACTTGAGACCATTGCTCCTTGTTCTGTCACCTACTACCATTGAGAACAGCCTAGCTCCATCCTCCCTGGAACCCCCTTTCAGGTAGTTAAAGGCTGTTATCATATCCCCCCTCATTCTTCTCTTCTGTAGACTAAACAAGCCTAGTTCCTTCAGCCTCTCCTCATAAGTCATGTGCTCCAGCCCCCAATCATTTTTGTTGCCCTCCGCTGGACTCTCTCCAATCTGTCCACATCCTATTTGTAGTGGGGTGCCCAAAACTGGACACAATACTCCAAATGCGGCTTCACTAATGCAGAATAGAGGGGAATAATCACTTCCCGTGATCTGCTGGCAATTCTCCTACTAATGCAGCCCAATATGCTATTAGCCTTCTTGGCAACCAGGGCACACTGCTGACTCATATCCAGCTTCTTATCCACTGTTACCCCCAGGTCCTTTTCTGCAGAACTGCTCCCTAGCTCATCGGTCCCCAGTCTGTAGCTGTGCATGGGACTCTTCCTTCCTAAATGCAGGACTCTGCACTTGTCCTTGTTGAACCTCATCAGATTTCTTTTGGCCCAATCCTCCAGTTTGTTTAGGTCCTTCTGTATCCTATCCTTACCTTCCAGGGTATCTACCACTCCCCCTAGCTTAGTGTCATCTGCAAACTTGCTGAGGGTGCAATCTACCCCATCCTCCAGATCATTAATGAAGATGTTGAACAAAACCGGCCACAGGACCGACCCATGGGCACTCTGCTTGTGACCGGCTGCCAGCTAGACATGGAGCTATTGATCACTATTTGTTGAGCCCTATGCTCTAGCCATTTCTCTATCCATTTTATAGTCCATTCATCCAACCCATACTTCTTTAACTTGCTGATAAGAATACTATGAGAGACTGTATCAAAAGCTTTGCTAAAGTCAAGGTATATCACGTCCATCGCTTTCCCCACATCCACAGAGCCAGTCACCTCTTCATAGAAAGCAATCAGGTTGTTCAGGCATGACTTTCCCTTGGTGAATCCATGTTGACTGTTCCTGATCACCTTCCTCTCTTCCAAGTGCCGTAAAATGGATTCCTTGAGGACCTGCTCCATGATTTTTCCAGGGATTGAGGTGAGACTGATGCCCAATCCTCTTGTTTTCCTGTAACCATATATTATGCTCTTACTTCTAAGATGGGCAAGTGGCTCACTGCTCTTAAACAGACTATTGTCCCAAGTCAGAGGTCTTCTGATACCTTGCTCCTCCACTAAACCATCATTCTCTTCATCGGCAGCCATGCCTTTGTTTTGTGAGTAGCCAGGGTTCATTTTTCAACAAAGTTCAACACAACTACCCACCCCCCTGACAAGGATGGCAAGCTCAATAACAAATTTGAATACCCAACCACACAATAGTGTGAAAAACCTCAAAATCACCATCTTAAAATTCCAGTCTAGATAATATTAAGAAAATCCACAGACCATCGAACTATTAAAGAGGGTAAACAACGCAACAGGAATATTGAAGATGCATTGTTTACATTCACAAATATTGCAAGCTCAGTGCATCAGGACTATTGAGGTCACTTTAACATTCATCCTCACTCTTCTTCCCTTTCCCCTAGTTTACTCTCATCACTACCACAAACCTCCCCCTATATATAGGATCAAAGCCCCACCCATCACCTAGCTGAGAGTATTTTACTTAAGGGCCCAGCTTACTTTAGCCCATGCCCTTTATTAAGAGTATCGGCTGGCTCTCATCACTAGCCAAACGGATCAATTAAATAGATGGGTTTTGCTTCCCCTAATCTTTTAACCCTTTGTTTGCCCCCATAATACAGAACCAACTGGGAAAGAAAAGGGTTTGTGTCTAAGTACATCCCCACAAGTAGCTGATACAGTTTTCTCAGGCGCCTAATGATGTTTTAAGCCTCATCATGTCATAGGGAGACTCACAGGCCCACATAACAGTCTGTAGAAACAAACCCCTTGAATCAGTGTACTCAGAGGCTTTCTGCTCCTGAAATATAAGCTTTCCGATCACTCTGATTTTCTATTTTCCTTTCCTTTTTTTTAAGTATGCAGAATTCCAGTAGGTATTGTTCTAAATGGTTTTGTTCTTCTTTGTGTCTATCCACCTGATGAATACAGTGCTGACTGACAAAAAGGAGCAAGAAGCTCACAGTGTCGTGCAGGAATTTCAGCAGGAAGCCCCTAGGGAATCAGAATGTCAGTGCTGCATCTAACTTTGATTTCTTGCAATCTTATTCTTTAGTTGGTAACTTGATCTGGCTTTGCTGTGCTATTGCAAGTTTTCTAGCATTGCCTTCTTAGTGCCCTGACATAGACCTCTATAGAATTTATTTTTTAAAAGTATCATCTTCTTCATTACCCCTCATGCCTATTCCTGTGCAAATTATATCTACTCTGCACTGTACATGGGGTAGGGAACTCTTTCAGATCCAGAAATGTGAAAGGCTCTCCAATAGTATGAAGGAGCAAATTTCATGTATATTAAGACACAAAACATACGGAGTGCTTTAAGTCAGGCATAGAAGTTTGACACTTTTACTTTGCACATCCAATTACATGGCTGATAAGACAAGCAAATTGCCTGACACTGACCATGATAGTATTATATGGGCAATTTGTATTTATTTATTTATTTTAAAGTTGGGTTTGTTCTTTAAGCACAGTATTTCTCCAATATGTTAAATGTATTTGCTACGGATGATGAAAATAAAAGCCCCCGTTTCAATACATGTTACTTCTTTTTACTACATCTCTTAGCCTAAAGCAGTGATACGGAGGTGTAGCTTATTCCAAAATGCTATCTGTATTTTTCTTTTATTCCCCTAAATGACTTCAGGGTCAGAGAGCCAGTGGAAATGTTTAGTGAACATCTGCATAGTTATTTCTGTCCTTGGAGTGTTTCAATACATTTTCCTTGTCATACCTTAGTACAATATGTCAAAATGTGCGCTGTGGCAAGGGACGTCTATGGAATTCTTTTGGTATCTTTCACGCAAAACTTCCTGTGCACATTACAGTCATCATAAGGTATAATTAGCGGTGGCTCTAAAAGGGTCATTTTAAAACAAATAACTTTTTGTCTGGATTTATATGACTCTTCCAAATTTGAATGTTTTTTACATTAGTACATAATGAATTCCAACTCTGTGAAGCAAAAATGATAGTATGGAAAGTACCACACTACAATTGAATTGGAGTGCATCTCTTACCTGGGTCTTATTCTACTCTGAGGTTCCAATTGCAGGAAGTAGGCTGATCATTACAACTAAGAAAGGGCTCCTTGTTGGCCAATTTGCTAGGTAAACCGTGGGCTCACATCATCCTCTCCTTTGTGGGAAAGGAGTACATACCAGGATGGTGGGGGAGGAAATCTCTGAGTGATCCTCCACAGAGATCCATCCCCACTTTGGGGTGGGGTTGACCCCTTGCAGGAAAGGTCATGGGGGTCCACCCCCAAATCTGGCATATACTCAGGGATACATAGGGGACCAGGACCATCTCGTGGAGGTTCTGTGTTTTCATGTTGGCTCTGGACCCCAGAACCCTCCTTCAGCTCCTTGGCAACACTGATCCATTGGAGGTACACTACCAGAGCCTTACTCAGTAGTTTCCAGAGCTCTTGGGGACAATCATGAGAAAAGGATAATACAGCTCAAATCTAAATTATTTTGTTTCATTTCCATGGGTCTGGAGAAGGACAACATGCAACCTGCTATTCTTGCCTCTGTCCCACCCATTCTCAGCTTGTCCCACACAGTCATCATCATGAGAGACCAAGCAACACATGACAGATGTTAGTCATGTTGATTGATGCACTACTGGAAGGTGCTCAGATACTAGAATGATGATGATGGTATAAGAAGCTATATACAATAGAATTAAAGCTCCATCCTCTGCTGGGTGGGGAACAATAAAGCAGAGCTATTGAAACACTGTCACATAACAGGGGAGATTAGTGTTCAGAGCTTCCTGACAATGAGCAGTTTTAGGAGGCATGACCGGACCTATGGGAAACAGGCTGACTGAGAAGCATACTTCGAGGAGGCACACATCTGACAGCGTTTCTTCCATTGCATTCAGTGATCTCCAAGAGAGCTGATTTTTGTTCCTAGTTTGAATCAAGACATTGTCTGTTCTCATATATGTTCCATGTGAATCCATACTAAAGAATGCAGGCAGTTAAAGCTAACCTGTTGTACAATGCTGTACATTTCTATGGCTCTTTCTGTTGAATCTCTCTTAGGCAAAGTAGGCAGAGAAGAACTCTTAGAGAGAGCCATAGTGTGTGTTTGGGGGAAGGGAATACTAGACTCAATTAACACATAATCAGAATGGAGTCCTTCGTGTGACTCTTCTACTTTTGGGCCTAAATGATTTTCAAAACCCAAATGAATTGAAACCATATAATTAATTACATGAACAGTAGCCAAAAGCAAAGAATTAAAAAAAAAATGCAATTAAACAATCCTCTGCATCTTAACTATAGTATAAGCATAAGTGCTGGAAATTAAATATGTATATGTGAGTTAGGAACTATACTGAAAACTAATATTTAATAAGTCTTAACATTGATAACATCTGAACTTGATATCACAAATATGCATTAGCCAATACTGCAATAAGAAATATTCAATGAACAGTGACTTGGACAGAAAGGGGCTCTCCCGTAAAAGTATGCTTTGATACAAACATCGGAATCAATACAACATTTGTACTGTTTTATTAGACACCATAATAACATAAGGAGTGTAGGGAAGCTGGAACTCATGATAGTATATTCCAGATAAACCCATTATAATTTGCTGACCCTCTGTAGTGAGAATAGAGGGTGATGATGATGATGATGATGACGACAGTAAAATGAGTGGGAAGAGAAGCTGAATGAGTTTGGTTAGGACACTTATTACTGATTGCTGAAAGGTTAGCACAATGTCTAGCATAATATTCAAAATCTTTATTTAAGTGTATAGCAATACTGTTTTTTCTAGGGAATGCATTCCAAGATAAATGGCTAGTAAATCAATAAAGGCTTCAATCTGTGGCCTGACATTTCATTTATTGCGAACCAGTTATGTCCTCACAAAGTTTCCAATAAAAATAGACTTATTACATTTTATGTGGACTTCTTAGGTTGTGGTACTATCTACACATATTAACAAATCACAAGCTGAAGAAAAGACATAGCTATACATGCACCTAATGACAGCAAGTAAAAAAATAAAATGTTTTATTGTGACTAAACTAAATCTTAGAAATAAATTGGAATAATTTTTAATAGATTATGATGTGAACACCTTACTGCAAGGAATTATATCAGAAAATGTTCATGAAATGTTATAGCAATGAACTCTATAACAAGTATTGTATGAATAGTTGGCATTACTTATAATATAATCAAGAAAGTTTTACTTATCAGATTTATTAATAAATTGGCTTTTAAATTATTCCATTCACAACAAGAATTAAAGGCCATTCATTCATTTCAGATTAACAGACTAACAAAACAAGAAAAAGCAAAAATCTAATCCACTTGAGAGAGCACAATATCCAAAATTCAGAAAACAAAATGGCCACTGAACTCTACACAGAGGAATAGTGCTTAAAAACATAGGAATGCAGTTCATAGAACACAAAAAGTTTGACAGTTTCATAGCTATATACAACACATTAGAGACTTTAAAGAGGTCACTTTGCATTCCACCACCTGTGCTGAAATCAGTTAGTAACTAGCAGGTGGTGATCATGTATCCTGAGCGCCAAAGAGAGTGTTACCTAAGGAACCTTGGGGCATAAGGAAATCTTTAACAATATTATCTTTAAAACATATGTACAAAACGTTTGGGAACTTAATACAGCAATGTTGAAAAAAATAGAGTATTACATTTTTTGTACTGTATATAAATCTCAACAAATATATCAACAAACCCCTAAAATGTTACCAACTGACTGTTGCTTAAATGGTTAGCAGAATTCAGCATGTGCTGAAGGTGCAGGGCACTCAGGCCCTGAGCCAGCAAACGACTTAAGCATGTGCTTAACCATTAACATGTGCAGCCCATTGAAGGCAATAGAACTATATGAATTTATACCAGATGAGGATCTGGCCCATTGTTTGTTTGTACACCGATGATTTAGTCAATGGATTTAATGATGAAATATGACAATTTTGTGCCACATTCTCCACCAACCAATGATGCTAGCCACAATACCTTGTTCATCTCCACCTCAAAGTCTTTCTCCACTCTGTTCCTTATTACAGAATGCTTTTCTCTGTTCCAGTTCACCAAACCAAAACCATTTCCTCATTCAAATCCTACCTCTAAAGATTCACTTCTTTCACCATTTGTACAAAAAATGATGCAATGATAAATAAAATCATCAGCATCATGAAAACAGACATCCTTTCTTCTGAGTTTCCCAGTGCATCCCATCTACTCTGCACATCTCGCTTAGTCTGTAAGATCTGGTATGGGCTGTCTTTATCTTGTGTGCTATATAGCAGTTAGTACATTGGCATGATTCAAAGCCATTGCAGTCAATGGAAATCAGTCTCAGGATTTAAATGGGATTTGCACTAGGCCTTTTGTTGCTGATTAACAAGTAATTAATAACATTAATAAATAATGATATATAAATAGGAATGAATTAATAAAGAAAGAAAGAAAGATATCATACTGATCCTATAAAAATACTGTCCCAGAAATTAAAGGCAACACTTTGAGGTAGAAGTAATTCAAATAAAAGATGTAATAGCTGTGTAGTATCATCTGAGCCACACTGTGGATGCAGTAGAATGACTTGACTATTTACATGTCTTTTGTCTGCCTAGATACCAAGACTCTTTTAACAGCCCTATAATTTATTATCTGTATTGCAGTTAGACACTGCAATCAGGAAGAGCAATCGTGTTGTTAAGGCACTGGAGTGGGACTCGAGATATCTGGCTTCAATTCCTGATTCTTCCATAGACTTCTAGTGTGAACTGCCTTATAGGCAACTTGTTTAATCTATAAGTGCCTCAGTTCTCCATCTGTAAGATAGGAAAAAATATTTCCTTCCCTCACAAGTATGTTGTGAGGACAAATCCATTAATGTTTGTGAGGTATTCAGCTAATGTGGTCATAGGGACTATATAAGTACCTTGAAAGAACACCAGGAACACAGGTTCCTTGTCCCAAAGAGTTTACAGTTTAATTTAAGATAGCGCATGGCAAACAATAGTGGGGAGGGAGGATGAGAGTAAAGGTAATAAATTCACACAATTATGCTTAGCTATAGTACATAAACATCTTGGTGGGTCCCAATCATTTAAAAGTGTTTTTAGCATAATCACAATTAGCTGTTGCTTTCCTGTAGGCACCACAATAGAAAAGGGTCCTGAGATGGGATTTGAAGAAGCGTCTAGTGGTCTTATGACCATTGGAGTCCAAAGAGGAAGCGATATTAGAGATATTGTCAAAAACAAGGAAGAAACTGAGCTGTTTGCTTTGCCAAGATGCAGCAGTTTGCAAAATCACATAAAAGGGAACGTTTTAACAGAGTTTGAAAGGGAAGAGGAGGTGAAGGGAGGAGGGAGCTTGCCATAATAATTTGCAAAAAACGCTATGAGGAGAAGCGTTTCCCTTGAAAATGAAATTATACTATTTAAATTTAATTCGCATGCTATCTTTTTGGGCATACAGTTTACAGAAATACCTCATGGCCACATAAACATATTTTCTCTCCTCAAAGTGTAGTTTTCTGTGAAGAGTCAAGCCATTACATTATGTCAAGAGAAAGAAAATGTTTAAAAGGGCAAATAGACTCTTCCAAAGACACCTCCCCTCTCAGGGATGAGGGAGAACTACAAAGACACCTTACAAAAGCTTCTCCCAGGGACAGAGAGGCATAGTGAGCTGTTGTTATTTCCATGGAAACATGAAGAAAGATTTCTCGGTCATATCCAAGTTGTGGAATGATAGAAGTGGCTTGAAGGATGAATGTGTAAATATTCTGGTCAATAGCTTCAAAACAAATTCTATTTTAATATAATCAAATTTAGAGTTATTTGAGGTAAGCAAGAGTGCTCTTAGCAAAACACTCCAGAAACAAGAGTTGCTTTCACATAGAGTGGCAAGGAATTTCAAATTCCAAGGTCCTTTGTCTATTAGACAATGATGCCAAACATGCTACACAGAACTGGACCCTTGATACTGGGAAAGTGGAAGCAGTTTATGCTTTCAGGAGAAGCTAAAGTGGCAGAAACAGGACCTGTTAAATATTATCCATTCCAAGCTACTTGAGCCAGTTCTGGCCTACGACATCACTGCTAGAAATAATTAGGCTACAGTAATGTTATTAGCAGGGATCTGTTTTAAAATCATTTTCTCTTTTGTCACATTCAGAAAAACTAATTATTTGTAGGATTTGCATGTGTGGCCAAATCCTTCTCCATCATCATTGGCTCTGTGCTACAGATCAATCTGGGGATGTGGGGGTTGTACATTATTAGATGCAACAAGCATTCTTCTTGTTTAACTGCATTGAAGCCAACAATCTGGCCTGAGGATTTGGGAACACACTCCCTGTGGTGCTGCAGAGTTGTCAGCATTAGGCCCAGACCCTCAAACAACAATATTTAATGTATCTACCAAAAGCATTTTATTGAATTTAGTAGTCTCCAGTCCAGTTACCTGCAGTTTACCACCATTCAAGTCACAAATAAATTATCCATTGTAGAGTGGGCATACAGTATATGTGCAGTACTATCAGAAGAGGGCATGGTTGGATTCTTGTAAAAGTTCTTGTGTCAGATCTGAAGCATGAGCTGTGGAGAACACCATAATCACTTTAGTGCTGTGTTGTAGTTAAGCAGAGTCCCTTTTACAACAGTGTATACCAAGGGCATTTGTTTTAATTTGATGTTCTGTGATTTTCTCTTATCTGTCATCATTCACAACAGCCACAGACATACACAAATGTGGTATGTACAGCTTTTTGTTGCGAAGGCTTTGTTCAGGATGTTGGAAAACATTGAACGTCTTTCATTCTGTTAATTAAGCATTTTCTATCTGTACTTTTACTTGAGATCAGCACACCCAACGAGTTTTCATCTGCTGACCACAAATGCCAGTGCATTCTTATTCTGAGAGAGAAAGAGGCCTCACCTTAAAAGAGGGTCACCTACCTCTGAGAAAAAGGAAGAAGCAGCAGCATGAGGAAGAATAGTCAGAGTTGCTGAGGATATGGGGGAAGAGGAAGCTAGCATGGAGAGAATTTGAGCCCTAAAAAAAAATAATTATACTCCACACAGAAAATCTGCAGCAACTGTTTGAGATCATCTGCAGTCCCTTTCTCTTTTGGGGGTTCAGGGGAAGCACCATTGTGACTTCTCTTAGTTGGCAACTGTGGACCACAAACAAGAGAGAATGTGAGACTGGGAATACTACCCTCAGGAGTTCACACTTGGCAGACAGACAGCAAAGAATTTAAGGGCTGTTTAACCTCACAGACAAAGGCGTAACAAGATCCAATGGAAGTTGAAGATTGAGAAATTCAAACTGGAAATACTATTTTAAAAAAAAAGTGAGGGTGATTGTAATAGCTTGCCAAGAAATGTAGGTGGATTCTCCACCAGCTGAATGCTTTAACTCAAGAATGGATATCTTTCCAAAAGAGATGCTCTTTTTAAATACAGGCTATTGGGATTAATGCCAAGGATTACTAGGTAAAATCCTCTTGCCTATATTACACAAGAGGTCAAACTACATGAGCACAGTGGTCTCTTTTGGCCTTATAAATGTATGAAAAAATTCATACAATCTAATATTAGTATCTGGAGGGAAAGAGAGAGATAAATGTGTATGTATACATTATTATACATTTCTGAGAAACTCAGATACTAAAGTGGATTGGCGCTATATAAAGATATAGCTCTTGATACTCATATTAAGTAGAACTAGTCAAAATGTTGTAGCTGAAAATTAGATTTTCATAAAAAAAATTCGTGAGACTCATTTTTCACTAAATTTTTATGGAATACTTCAAAACAAAATAAATGGAAATGTTTCTTTTGTTCATTTTAAATTGAAATTGGTCCATTTCAGTTTTTGAAAGCTGATTTATTTTTAAATTTTGAATGATTATTTTTTTCTCCTTTCTACCATTTTTCACCACTGAATACAATACCAGGAATGATATCTAGGGATTTGGGGTTCTCCTAACCCACGTATTCCTTTTTCTTTTTCCACTTTGTAAATTTTCAAAACTTTTTCAACTTAGAAAATGTTAGAATGAGAAAAGAAAAAATGAAACTCTGTAATTCTGCTTTGTCACAGTTCTGGGCAACTGCACCTGTATTTTCCCTCAGTGGTCCAGCAGGGGACCCACTCTCAGGCTTCCAGCTCCCCAGCCATTGCCTTTCTGGGTAAAGAATCACGTCTCTGTCCCTTCTGACCAACATATTTCCAGGTTGCACAGTTCCCTGCCTTCACTGTGTTAGTCCCAGCACAAATAGTTTGCCAGACCACACTGGTTTGCTTTCTCTTCAGAGATGGTTAACAAATGTAATTGCTACAGTTATAAGTTACCACACAGTTCTTTCTATGCAAGATTATTTTATTCTTAAGGTAAAAGCACTACAAAGAAAATATATTAAAAACAATATAAGAATCTACATGCATGCTCATAAACTTGTCAGGAGTTCCCCCTAACATGGATTCTGGCAGGACAAGTCCTTCAAACCCCAACCCAACGGGGTTCCTTGTGGTTACAAGTTTAGCACAGCTTCAGCTCAGAACAAACTCACTCAGAACATGTTTAGTCCACCCTTTATACAGGTCTTTGATCTGGAGTTTTCAGGAGTAGATAATTAGTAGACAGTAGGTTTTCCTCCCCAGGGCATAGTTTCAAAAGGGGGATTTGAAGTGGGGCATTTGCATTCCCCAGGTACTTCCTAGGAAATCCACTTCACAAGTATTGTTCCAAAAAGTCCTTTATGTTTCTAATACCTTCCAGAAATTGCATTAGTCAGTGTCCTAAAGAAGGTCCATACATATAATTCCACAAGAACACTTACACAATTGCATTTTTAATATAATGGTCCCAGAGATATTAAACTTAGTTCAATAAAGTCAATTCAAGATATTGATATCTGTCACATACCCCTCTGACACACAGTAACTTTTCTACATTTGAGAACTTTTGAAAGGAACAGAATAGAAAAAGGGGGGAGGGAGGGAGAAAAAAAATAGGGGCAAACCCTGGTTATTATTCATTTTATTGCACTCAGGGACAAAAAGAAGAAAAAAGAAGAAAAATGAAAATTTGGTGTGAAATTTTAACATTGTAAAAATTGGAAATTTCCCCCCAAAAAAATATTCAAAATCATTCCATTACAAACCTCGTGAAATCGAAACTTCTTCACAATTTTTCACAAAATTGTTTTTCCATTTTTCAACTAGCTCTAATATAAGAACTGCTCATGGATGAGTGCATGTGACCCTGTTTTCCAACTGATTTTATTTACCAATTTTAGCTTATTCTTCCTAGATTCCCAGGCCAGAAGGAAGCACCATGATCATCTAGTCTGACCTCATGTATAACACAGGACAGAGAACTCCCCCAAAATAATTCCCACAGCATATCTTTTAGGGAAAAAAACCCATCAATTCGCTATATATTTTCATGTGGTATGATTTGTAGTGGGGAAGTGTTGTGTAGTTCTTTGAAACTCTGCATTTTACTGTAGACAAGGGTGGCATATTTGCCTGGCTCAAGAAGCCAGATCATGTTGGTTCTTCTAAGAAGGAATCAGCTCAGAGAGAAAACGGATTGTGAGACTCTCTGCATGTGATGACAAAGATGAAACTTCTGCTCTCACAGCAAGCACATTCTATTATTTAACACAGAGGCGTTAGCTGACAATGTTTTTCTTCAGCACCTCCAGAGTATGTTAAGTGTGATGCCTTTGGGATATGTGCCTTGTTCTTGTATTGAGGAGGGGCAAAAAGAAGATGCTGCCATTCTCTGTCAGAGTTGTATACTGGAAATTTAATGTATGAGCCTTGGCTTGTGTATAAAGGTTTGATATTGAATCCTCTTGTTACACGTGTGGCAAGCACAACTATTCCATGCATCAGTCTAAATAGTTCACTAACAGACAGAAAAACTGAACTCCTTCAGAGTTCTACAAAGGAATTGGAGCACAATGGAGCCTCATATGTCTAGATTTCAACTGATAGATGTGAATGAGATATAACATTGCCAATATTTCATTTGGGCACAAAATATCTATAAGTGCACCAAAGTGCATAAAAAGTCTTAGCTCAACTAGACAATATCTAGAGAATAACAGAAATATAGATGATTTGGAAGCAAATAAGCTTTAAACCATACCTGATAACTTTTTGGTAAAGGGAAAAGAAAAGAAGGTTAAAGTAAAGAACATGCCAAGCTAAAAGACAAGACCAAGTACTGAAAGAATCTTGAATACATGAATTGCTCTGCAAAATGGCAATGCTAAAGTAAGTTTAGTGTGGGAAGCTAAAGAAATGCCCTTTTTTATCTGTTTTCTGGCTCCAAGCATTAAATATCTTCCCAGCCAGGGACTGCAGTTCTTAATTGCTCTCTATAATTTTCTGTGGTTTGCATTGCCTCAGTCTGCAGCTGTGGGACTTTTGTGTGGCTATCCTGTCCTCCTTTAGGAATTTCACAAATAAATCACTGACTAAAGTTATCCAAAAACATGGTGTTAAACACTGGACCTTTTTCTTTCTATGAAACTATTGGCAGGAGGAAATGGAAAAAAGTGAACACATTAGCAATCAACCCCAAACCACTCTGGATCTGTTACATTAGCTGGATTCCCTCAATGCTTATGTAGAAAAGCTCTGGGAAAATACCACACAGAAGTGACAGGGCTTAAAAAAAAAAAAAAAAGGGGGGGGGGGAAAGGGAGGAGGGAGGAAACCAACATATTGTGCTCCCTATCTACTAACCAGAGAGAGGTAAAGGACCATTGATATTGGCAAATGTACTGCCTACCTAATTTCTTAGTAAAATCATAAGCCAGGGTCTGCACTAGACATCTGATTTTAGGAGAGGGGTTGTGAGAACTATTCCCACTTGTGGATAGTTAGCAGAGATAGTCACCTTCCTGAGGCCTGGACTTAGGCATCTAGCACCCCTTTCATCAGCATCTCACAACAGATCCCGGATTTTGTAGATTGCATTCCAAGGTGCATCTTTCTCCCAATACATTGTATAGGGAGTCTAGGTGTCTAACTCAGGCTTTGTAGGTCACAGTATTGTTCCTGTGATTTTCTAGGCAGCTAAAAGTTTGCCATCATGCTGTTCAGTGTCACAATGCCTAAATCCCTTTGCGGATCCAGGCCAAAGTACCTTCTGTTGGCTTGATAATGATCTGTGTCCTCCCATAATTTCCTCCTTCTAGTTCACTTAGTCTGCAAGGAGGCTCCAGTTATGAGTCAGCAGCTTCATTGCAGTGCTATTGGATCAGATTTTAAAAGATATTTAGGCACCTTTGTTTCACATACTGCATGCTAAGTAATTACATGATGGGAGTCTATGCTTGTAAAACTAAACTCACTCCTTATTAAGAGAACTTTTTACAGAAAAGCTGTAACTACAGAGTGCATTCCAGCCGCCATGTTAACACCAACTGACTTCCTGGTCCGTCTTCCCAACCCTTCCCTCCTGCAACCTGCACACTCACCTTCCAAGTTCCATACAGGTTGTTAAACCCCTAATGATGCAGAAAGGGACTTAGTGAGCATTTTCAAAAGTGCCTACTTCCTACTTTCATTGGAAGTAAGGTATCTAGGCACTTTAGAAAATCCCCCTTTCAGCACCTAAAATACCTTTGAAAATCTGGTCCCAAGGTCAAAATTGTCAAACTTGAGTGCATAAAGTAAGGTATCTAAGTCCAAAATTAGACAGCCAAATAAAAGTGACCTGATTTTCAGGAGTGTCCAGCATCTACATCATCCATTGATTATGGCGGATGTTATGTGTGGTATCCTTCACAAACAATGCAGACTTTCAAAAGAGATTAGAAGAAAGCAAACAGGCCCCCATTTCAAATTTAGCTTATACACATGTAGGCACTTACGTAAAAGCTCATTTGTTTTTCAAAGATGTCAGCACTGAAATTAATGAGAGCTGTAGGTACTCAGAACCCTGAAAATCAGGTCATTTTTAGGTAAGTGCCTAAATATGGATTTTGGTGCTTAACTTTATGCTCTGGCTATTTGTTAATAGATCTCTGTAAAACTGGCTTCATAGGGTTTGTACAAATATCTTATTCAGTTTTATCCATGTGGCTTTGCACTCTCCCCACTTAAATTTTGCTTTGAGTTTCATGTTCAAACAAACTCAGACTCTCAAAGTAAAACTGCTGAGTTGCACCTGGTTTCATGTTGAAATCTTGAAAAACTGCATATTTCACATCATGTAAAATGATAAAGTAACCCAGTTTCAAGTCAGCTAATTAACCAAAAGAAATGGATATTTTTTTCCAAGTAGATGTAGGTTATTCAGAAGCACTCTGCTTAACCATCATTGAACCACAGAAATATTTAGCTGTACCCTTTTTTGGACACCTGAATATTTACCAGTATGTATGATTAGCCTACTTCAGCTTTCAGTAAGGGGCTCTTTTCCCCCCCCTCTAATTTGTTAAGATTGAAGAAGCTAAACAGTGGTATGGGCCTCCTAATTTATTTTGACAAGCCTCATTGATTTTAATGCTACAAAGCCATTAATGGCCAGTAATATTTCCTAATCCAGGTGTAATTGATTAGCAGTTAGCGCTATTTTTCTGTTTGCTTTAAGAAACTACCCATCCCAGTCAGAAAGCTGTGACATCATTAATTCTGCCCTGCTGCTTTCAGGGAAATTAATAATCAATGTCCCTTCTGCTCCCTTTAATTTGCACTGTAATATGGACAAAATAGTCTACTTAGCCTGACTAAGAAATATGTTGTAAAACAGATTCTTCAGCATTAGTTGAAATCTTCTCTTCCCTGGCTTTCCGTTTTAAAGACGCAGAAGTAAGGATCAGTGCACTTTAAATCAACCTTAGAATCAATTATGCAGAATACTGCAAGTGCCCTCCTCATTCCCAGTGCATTTTCATAACAGCTGTATTGATCTGGTAGGCTCATCTATAAACAAAAAGCTTTTGGTATAATCATTTGACCCTTTGCAAACCAGCACTAAAGATAAATCCTCCCAACTTCCAGCAAGACATAATACAAAAACATTTCTTCAGGTTCTGTTCCTTATCTGTGTAATAGTCTTTGAAAAATTTATTGGAATGCAAATATTTTGGGTGGATGCTATGTTATATAAGGATTCTGTACTATATAAGGATCCTGGAATAGCCTCGCAGGCATGGTGTGGTATCATTGTATCACTGTCTCAACTTTATGTCTGCAAAACATCAACCGGACTGGTGGCTAATCTGATGTTTATTATCTGAAGTGTTTATGCACTAATGGTTGAGAACTGATTAAAAAATGAGGTCTCACCTACTGCTACATGCCTTAATCTTTATGAATAATGATCTTTCTCTTTGATATTTTACAGATACCTTCTAATTATGCCAAGTCCGACAGATTGGCCAGGGGACTCATACTTTTGTGCCTGTTTTGATAGGAAAGGAGTTTACACATCAATCTGTAACCAGCAAGGTTCTGTGCTAATTAGTAAATCACATTGTTAATACTGTTATTATATATAATTCTGTTATAGAACAGAAAACTGCATGCCATGCTGCCCCCTGCTGTAATAAAGAAAGCTCAATGCCATTTCTACCAAGCATTGACTTAAATAACATACCATATAGATATGAAACTACATTCGACAATGCTGTACTTCAGACTGTATAATAAACTATTTTGGTTTTTCCTTGTATCTTTAATAATCATGTTAGTATCTGAATTTTTATTTGTGCATGGTGCAGTGTAATGTCAATAACTGCCTTTTGCTGGGTATTCTGACTCACAGCAGAACTTATTGCCAGATCATATCACAGCCCTAAGTCATCCTAGAATTTATTTTCTGCAGTAAAATATGAGAGTTACCTTTTTCAATGAAAAAAATGATTTGCTATGCTCCACAAATCACCAATAATGAGTCAGCAGATCATTGTGGGCTTTGGTATCTTATTAAATATATACTGTAGTTTAATACAGGATTTTACACTAACACAGTATCTGTAATAGTGTAGCATATGCTAAAGCCTTTTATTTTACTATTGATCTTTTGGGAAACACAGTAGTGTTCTATATCAGGGGAAAAAAATACAGTAAAATCAACTGCCAAACAAACATTGGCAAATTATTTTTGAATACACTGGTGTGTGAACAATCACAATCCTGTGAGCAAAATGGTTTTACTATGGAAAGTCACTGGTAGGAAATGATCTTTTTCATTTCCTCGACGATTATGTATTATTTTGGAATTAAAATAGTATAACACTTAGGGCTTGATATTCCAATGCCTTCCATTTTGGGTAGTCATTAATATCAATGTAAAGTGGGTATAAGATGCTACTATTCTAATTATTATATCCATTTTGCTCAGGTGTAAGGAACATCAAAGAAGCAAGGTAGTACAGAAATGGGCCTGCAGCACTGTGTGTTCTACCTTCCAAATTCAGATATCTGCCGAAAATGTTCATGCAAATGTCTTGCATTAAATGGTAGTATAACATTTGTTGACCTATGCAAGCACAAAATGATGGGCAACAAACATTTGTCAGAGGCTCACCAGGCTGAACTGCTCTTTGGAAATCCACAGCATACAAGTCTGTAGCCAGGCTGGGGAGGATGGGATTGGTGCCCTGTCCCCATTGTACTAATATTTTCAGGAACTGGCTGATTGTTGTAACAGTTCTTCCAGGCACACACACGATGGTTGCAGATGTTCTCTGTGTGTGTAGCTCCAGGACCACACTGTGCTGGAGTAGCTGGTTCCATTCTACCTCGTGCTGATTTGTTCGGCGTGAACTTGCCTGGGAATTTGAGTTGGATTTCACTTATTTGCCGGAGCAACATACTGGATATAGTGGCTGCTCTCTAGCCCCACAGCATTCCTGAAGGCCACACATCCCTGATCACATTTTACCACACGACATAGTTGCCTTTCCCTTCTGGATGGACTTCTCATGCCCTTTGTGCCTCACTGTAATATGTGCCCATCTGCTCCCCTCCACTCTGTTTAGTGGAGGGGAGCATGTGACCCTAAGTACTTAACTCTAATTTCTTGCCACACCTTCAATTACACTGCCATATGCGCTAGTATTATACTGTAATTGCTGCAACTTGGTGCTAGAAAAACACAAAAGGGGCATTTCACATGCCAACAGGTATACTTCATGTATATAATAAACAGAAACAGCTGTCACCACTCCTTCCTCAAATCATCTGCTGATTTGCTTTAAATCAGTTGCTTTCCTATTTTTAAGCATTCAAACCCCTGTAATAATTCCCCACTAGCTAATTTTTCTCCATTTTCTATAATAAATAATAATTTAAAAAAACAGTTTTCACAATTTTACAACTAACTCCTGCCCTTTCTGCACTCCAGTATCCTCAGTGTGAAAATTTCTGTTTCCCAGTTGCTAGAGAGAAGTGTAGGTAAGAAAAAAATGATGTGCTCTGTTAATTTTACAAGGATTCTATATTTCAGGAAATTCTTTGCTGATTGACTATATTATACTGCTGCTTATCCTAAAAAACCTACAAAAAAAAATCTCTGTTTTTCGTGGTAAGTAGGACAGCACTCCCAGTGATATTTTTGCATTGCAGACACATGGCTGCTGTTCAGAAAATCTATTGGAAGAACAATTGTTCAATATGCAGGTACTCTGGATTTCTATTATTCATGGTGATGGTGTAAAAGCTTCCCCTCCCTCCCAAATTCCTGTTCAGCTCCCTCTGATATATTTCTGGAATTTAACTATTGCAAGAGCAACTGAATTATACATACAACATGAAGATGTCTTGTAAATAAAACCAAATCCCCATGTAAGAAGCCATATGTCTAGGTACCGCAGCACAAATTAAGGACTTTAGATCCACTAAGCTTAGAAGAGGATCATAGGTCATCAAGGAGTCACTTATGGTTACCTGCTTCTCCACTTTACACAGTATCATCTCTGGCCTCAGCATAGGTTAGAGCAGCACAGCGGTTCCTTGAATCTAAGCGAGCAAGCATGGTCACCAAGGATCATTTGCTGGCTAAGAATTCCTGGAGCACAGATGCATTCCGGGTATACCCCATCCCATCCCAGCTTGCCTCCTTGACAGAGCTAGGAGGGTAGGTGGCACAGTGCCAGATTTATGGCATCTAAAAGCTTCCAACACCACACACCAAGGGAATCTCAGAAGGCTAGATACAGCCAGTATCATCCCCTTCTGAGGAAGTAGAATTTTTATCACTGCTGTACCCTGAGAATGAGCTTGTATATTCAGTATAACAGGGTAAGTGTGTACACTGTTGACATACAGTACATTTTAGTTTGTGGACTTGCATTTGAGGTGTCATTAAAATGTACATTTAATGGGACTGTGACCGAATGCACTCCCAAATTCAGACCCTATGCGCTATTGTAATAATCTTTGTAGAAAATATGCCTTGTGAGGTATCATTTGAAAATTAATAACCTGCTGGTCAATAGTATTATGGTGAAATATAGCAATGGCATATGTAAAGTTATGAACTCCCCCTGTATGATATTGGTGCCACATGTTCAAATTCACGTAGCCCGATTAGGCAGGAGTGGCTAAGCAGGTCTAGCTTAAATAAAGGAATGTGTTTTTACCTCAATTTACATATATGTAGTAAACATGGTCCTTGAGACAACAAGAAAGAGATAGGACAAATCTACATTTCAGTATACATAAGGAAGAAGAAAGAGCATGGGGGCACCTTCACTCCCAGACTTCACTTGTCTTCTTTACTGTTTGAATAAATTTTGCTTTGAGGGGTAATCCTCAGAAGAATCAACTTCAAAGGGGGACTGGACTATAAAAGTGAGGGACAAAAACACTCCTCTCTCTCTCTCTCTCTCTCTCTCTCAGACACACACACAACTAAGAAAACAAAGGAACCAGCCCTTTGGGCTTTTGGAGTCAGATCCTGACTTGAGAATTTGATCAGCTGTGTTGCTGGAAACATAAGGTAATGATTTTATTATGAACTAAGTCTAGTTTGTTTACATGCTTCCTAGCAGCTAAGATTTATCTTCTCTTCTCTTGTTAACATTTCTGACTTTAATACCTTATACTTGTATTGATGAAAAATCTCTCTCTTTGTAGTTTACTAAATTTGTTTTATTTTTCAATAAAAAATAATCCACTATTGTATTTAAACTGAATTGTTTAGGTAAGTCCAATTACAGTTAAAAACTGATGTATATGGACACTTTATAGGGGCAATGAACCTGTAATATCTGAATTGTTCAAGAGAGGGCTGGATAGTGCAGAACACATATTTCTGGAGAAAATTCAGGACTGGGAGTCTGTTGGGGTCACCCTGTAAGTAGTAACCAAGGTTGCTGGAAGCCAGAGTGTGGTCGGTGTGTTGCTGACAGGTTGCTGGAGGGAGAGGTGCTGAACCAGGTCTGTGGCAATATACAAACACTCTTGACTGTGAAGTTGAGGTACATTATCAGAAATTACATATTGGGAATTCCACGCTTGCAAAACTTTATTTATTTTTTTAATAACTTGTTTGGTGCATGTGTTTTCTAGTACAGCAATTTCAGGAAAACATGAAAAATAATCAAGAACTAAAACACGTGCATATCCTTTGCATTCAAATAGATCTAAACCTACTTTAGACCAAGGTGTTAAGCTTTCTTGAATATATGTCATAGGTTGTTTAGACTGAGCATTTCTATATTTTTCATATCTCACATTCTTTTATATAATTCTCTATGTTTTGGTTCATTTGTGGCCCCTACAGAACTTCTTTTGCTCTACGTTTACATTTTCTATGCCTAAATGTCCCTCATGTATGCATCTCAACATCTCTGCTGTGAACCCTAAGGGAATTACTCCTTTATTATCTTTAAGCAGAATTCATACAATTACAGCTAAGTCTTGAATAAATTGATTAGATGGCTTCCTGATTTTTATTATATCCTTTTTCAATAGCTATAATACTCTTTTATAAATTCTCATCCTGTCTAGCTGCTCTACACTTTCTTCCCATGCTTTTTCTGATATAGGAAATAAAATAGGAAGAAAAAAAAAGTATAATTACATGTACCGCATCATCATCATCTTCTTGGATTACAATGATTACATCATAAACTCTAAAAAGAGTATCAGGAACATTTAATGATTTGCATGGGTGATATTCTAATTTTAAATCATATAAATACAATTGAAAAAATAATATTTGTAACTGAGGAGGTATGTCTGTTGTGTTCCTTTTTGGAAAATTAACTAACAGTTTATGATCTGTTTCAGCCAATACAGATCTCCTCTATATAAATATGTGATTTTTTTCATCCAAAGTCAATGCCAAAGCCTCTTTTTCTATTTGAGCATACTGAAATTCCATTTTTGATGTAGCTGTAAACACATAAATATTGGGTTTCCACAGCTCACCATACTTTTCGTAATAGAACCATTCTTAAGCTTTGTTTGGATGCATCTGAAGACAATTTTGTAATCTCTTAATACCAAATAATTATAATACTGGAGCTGTTTTCATTAGTTGTTTAAGCTGCTTAAATTGTTGGTGCTGACAGTTTCATTTTCATTGATTATTTTTACAAAGCAGAGCCTTTTTTTTTTTAGGTTAGGTATGTATTTTCCTGGAAAATTAACCATACAAAGTTTCTGTAATAACTCATCTTTTGGGTAAGCAATGTTATCAATGCCTTGTATTCACTGTAGATCAATCTAATCCCTGACTGGTCAGTTTTTCTCCTAGAAACATTAATTCTTGTACTCTAAATTTATATTTATTTTTGTTAAATTTTCATTCCTACATCTCTTGTTGTAGATAATGTTTTAGTTACTCTTATATCATGCTCTTATAAAGTTCTTCCCTATATTATTATATCATCACTGTACACTTGTGTGCCATCTGTAATTTAAAAAATCTTTTGTATTACTCTGTGAAATACCTCTGGAGCTGAACATAACCCAAAAGGTAATCTTTTAAAACAGTAATGTCCAAAATGGTAAACGTACATAGCAATTGATTTTCTTGCTCCAATGGTATTTGCCAAAATCCATTCAAAGCATCAGAAGAAGAAACGTATTTTGCTCCTTACATTTGTCCAAATATTTCTTCACTTATAGGTATTTTAAAATGTTCTCTTTTAACATAAATATTTAAGTTTTTTTTTATCTAAACATAAATGTAAGGATTCATCTTACTTTTAGAACATAAGAACAGCCATACTAGCTCAGACCAATGGTCCATCTAGCCCCACTATCCTGTCTTCCGACAGGGGCCAATGCCAGGTGCTTCAGAGGGAATGAATAGAACAGGTAATCATCAAATGATCCATGCTGTCCGCCATTCCCACCCCCTGGCAAACAGTAATACATGGCTATCCTGGCTAATAGCAACTGATGGACCTATCTTCCATGAATTTATCTAGTTCCTTTTTAATCCTGTTACATAGTCTTGGCCTTCACAACCTCCTCTGGCAAACATCCTTTTCTACTATTACTAATAAATTCATCTATTCAGTTAGCTCTTCTACTCTTAATTATATTGATGTACTATTTCCAGTTTTTCAGAACCTTGAATAGTCTGGATTCCTTCAATTATATTTAGTGTTAAACAAGTTTCCAACCCTAAAACAGAAATACCTTGTCCCATAACTACTATAAATCTTATGTTTTCTACATTATGTTTAATTATGATCCGTACTTCACAAATATCCATAACAAGATTTTTTTAATTTGTTCTCTTACTACAGGTTTAACTTTTAGACATGTTACAATTTCTTGTGAAATTACATTAGCTTGTGCATGTGTATCTGTTACATACACTATCTACTAATGGAACATTTATTTTGTAACTGTCCAATCCTCCTTGTAGATCACAGAGTACCTCTGTTTCAAAATACCCAGAAACACATTTTCTTCATCTGTAATGTCAGCTCTGTATTTCTTATTCAGTATCTTCTCTGAGACTTTTGAATTTTGAACTATATGTATGACTTCTAAGTTTTTCCACACTTCTCTGTTTACAAACTTTTGCAAAAATTATTTTGTTTCTTGCAGATATGACAGGTTTGACCATATACTGGACATTGTGTAGGTTGATGCCTCCTTCCACATCAAGAATATTCATTCATATGATCATATGTTTTAACTTTACTACTTACACTCTGTTTTCTTCTATAGATTTGTTTTTTACTTTTGTTTATTAAGCCTATATCCACTTCAGTTTCTTTTCTTTCTAAAATGTGTAATCGTTGATTAAGTTCAGCAGTTTGGCAAATCCTCACTGCTTTTTTCCAGATTTAGATCTGGCTTTTCTTACAATCTGTCTTACGCTGATATCTTTTATACCAATCAAAATTTGATCTCTTATCATTGACTCAGATTCTGGAAATTATATGTCTGATTTATCTTTAGATCTGTCAATACTTCAAAAGTCTCTTCGTCAATTTTTGATTTATTGAATGACACTGAAATCTTTCAAATATATCACTTCTTTTTGGTAAATATGTTCCTCAAATTTATTTTTAAGACAAACGCATAGCTTATTCTCTAACATTAAGCTCAAATTAATTATTTAATGAAATTGCTACAGAATCTGCAATATTAAAACAAGATGGCAATCTTTTGTTCATCTTCCTTATGAATAGAGCCCAATGCCCTAAAAAATCAATCAAATTTTTGTTTAAACTTTTTTCAATTATTTGTAGCATTTCTTGACATTTTTAGAAATGTGGGAACTCTTAAGTGATCAATCTTTTTTCATTCAAACTGGTTTTTCACTTCTGAGCAACTTTTACCTCAAGTTTTGTGGGATTTTTTATCATCCAGTTCTTTTATCACTTCCTTCACTCCTGGTGTCATGTGTTATTTTATATTCAAGTAATCCTCTAGTTTTTATAATAATTCATTGCCAGTTACTTAACAACAGTCTTTATTAGATACTTAGTATACATGTATACAGCACATCTTAACTCAGATCAATCTATAAGCTTCCATGCCCTGGAGATTCTATTCATTCTCTTAAAAGCCACAGTAACAATACACACATACTGTAGTCACTTGAGTATTTTCTAGTTGCTTGTGATCAGACAGCACATTCACCGTGTGCCCAAACAGTGAATTGATGGAGTTGTTCCATTCCAAAAAGCACAGCCAGTAGCTCTTTTTCTGCCTGAGCTTATCCCTTTTCTATGTCTACCAGGCTCCACAGCAAACACTATCAGCTGCTGGCTTTGCATCACTGATGCCTCTAGGCCTCCTTCTGAAGCATCACACTGTAGCTCTAGCTGCACTGAAGATCTGTAGTGCTGTAGGACTGGTGCCTTGCTTATGATTTTCTTTACTCTTTCAGGTGCCTGTTCTTGGGTCTCTGACTGTTTCCACACCATATAACTTTTTCTTACCTGCCTCAAGAATTCACAAGCGTCTGATAAGTGTGCACAGAAGCTGGGATAGTTGCCCATCCCTATAAAAATCATACATTCACAGGTTTAGGTATGGGCATTTTCTTAATGGCTATCAGTTTCTCAGGGCCCAGTAGTAGTCCCTCAGAACATGTCAACAGATGTCCAGTGTAGAGGACCTCAGTTCTCTACAGCTTCAGCTTGTCTGCATTCAGCCTTACATTCTGCTCCTGGCACCTGTTTAGGAGTTATTGCAGCTTGGTTTCATAGTCCTGGGTTGTCTCTTCCTTGATCTCTCCTTGTCTTACAAAAAGAATGGTATCAGCTACAGTCTAGATGCTGGAGCTTCCCTCTAATGCCTGGTTCAGTTTACATTGGAACACCTTTGGGGCTAGAATGATGGCAATAGGCATTCATACCAGCAGTACCTGCCAAAAATGCAGCAAAGGTTATCAGGTGGCTAGATAGCTCATCTAGTTCAATATTCCAAAACCCACTCCTAACATCACAAACAGTAATGCCCCGGATAATTTGAATAATTGAATAATCCTCAATCGTTGGTAATGAGTAGAGACTTCAAATCAAGGCTCTGTTAAGTGGTTTTTAGCCAATGCAGATTCTCAGTTTACCTGAAGGTTCTCTACCACTACAAGGCTGCTGATTTTCTCTGTGCTGGTTTGAACTGGTATAATGTTTCCAGTTCCTTTGAAGGCTTGCCAGTTCCTTTTTCAGTGATTCCAGCAGGGTTAATGGAATTCTGCATTTCAGTAGCCTCGCAGGCTGTACATAAGAGTCTATTAGTAAATTCAGCTTGCCCTCTAGGTGTCCTTGAAGTATGTCCTTATATTCTGTTAGAATTCTGGAAATGGCCCACTGTGACTGTTCTCCCTTTTTTCTCACAATGAGGATACTCTGGAGTTGTACTGCAATCAAATCCATAGCTAACTCCAAGTGATAACATCTCTTGTTTCATGGGTTTCTTATTGAGCTTGCATTTGACCACTGGCATGTGAGTAATTGTACTGTACATCAACAGCACCTGGTCACGTTTCTCTAGTCTAATACTGCTGCTTATCAGTATTGCTGCGATTATATTGCAGCTGGTTCTGCAATCCAGATGGAACTTAATTATTCATTGATCTAATAGCTTAGTTGCAAATATGACAATTGTATAGCTGGGGGCCTTCTTCAGCAGTGCATGTATATTGAGAGTCTTTATATCCATTAAAGTCACACCACAGATTCTCTCCTCTTCACTAGAAGTCTCAACTTCAACACTGCATTTACTTCTGCTATTTTCTTCCTATGGTAGCTGTTGCATTGGGATATAAAGTGGTTCTCTGTTCCACACCCTCGCACCATTAGCCATAGACTGGGCATTTCTTTCCTGCCTTTCATGTTGCTTTCCACGGTATATATGCTGGACTATGATGCCTGCATTCTCAGTCTAGTCTGGCTCTGTCCTGTTTCCTGTGTTCCTTTAGCTTGAACCTTTATACTTTTTCTGCACCGTTAACTGTCATTGTTTTTATCCCTTCCCCTGAACAGTACAGCTGCCTTTGTTATTTGGAGGTATTTCTCTAGGGTTAGAACTATTTAAACAATCTCTCCTCTAAGTTAGAACCACAGCCCAGAAACAATCCTGTTTCTAATTAGGGAATCTTTAATGACTCCAGAGTTACATATAGATGTCTCAGTTCTCAGCTCAGTAACATAAATATCTATTTCCTCTTCTGCTTCTTGGTTTGGGGTAAAAAAAACCTCAATAGTGTCAGTCTGTCTGGGGTCACAATACTCACCAATACTTTTGTCAGTTGTTCCAGGAATTATTCCTTGCAACAGTGTCTCACTCACTTCTTGTCCCATCCCCAATGATAGCAAAAAACCCTTAGCTTTATTTTCTCATGTTTATCCCCCATGGTCTACTGATTCAGTTCTTGCTTCCACGTTTGTGTAAAGCTTTTAGAATCCAACTTTTCTTGTGGTCTGCGTCCCTCCAGGCTGCCTGTTTGCTCCATTTATAGATGCTGATTTTTTCCTCTTACTCGCACTGACTTCCTTGTTGTGGGTTTCACTAGACTGATTGCGGACACCACATTTCATGTACTAGATGTTGGATAACAAGACATGAGAAGACCCCATATTTTGAAAACTCTTCCCTCCTGCAACATGTGATTCTCAAAGTTCCAGGCAGCTAGCTGCAGGCCCATAATTATCCACAGTTAGAGGCTAGTGAATAACTTAGTATTCAGATCACTGTCAATTCCAAAATAATAATAAAATAAAATTCACTTAGACCCACACAGAATCAAAAAATGCTTAACAACATGTTGCGGGAAAAAAGTCCATTTCAAGTCAAATGGTATGTTATATTTCACCCCAAAACATTTTGTTTTAGGATATTTTTAAACAGAGAAGGGATTTGAACTCAGGTGTTGCCACTCCTAGAGGAGTGTCATACCTCTGAGGCTATAAGATATACTGGGCTAGGGTTCTCTAGGTCACTCCTGATGTAGTTGTTCCACTTTATATAAGTAATTAAGACTTCATTAGAGCAGAGACTTGAACCTGGGTCCCCCCTTCCCAGGTGTGTGCCCCAACTGACAGGCTATAGAGTTATACTCACACTCTTTCTTGCCCAGGTGGTACAGTCCTGATGTGGGAATTGGCTGGTGTCTCTATCTATTGTTGGTTCATGAGTGGCTAGGGAAAGTCTTCATGTAACTCAGTTGGGTGTTTGCCTGCCTCTGAATATCTATGTAATGGCCACTTGCTGACAGCATTGCGGTGTAAGAGACACCCCAGGTAAACATTCTTGTCATCTAGCGAAGTGTGGGGTTCTGCATGTTGCTGAGTCTAGGTGATAATAGTACCCGGAAGGGATTGCCGCTTGTCACTGGTGAGGCATTGTAAGAGCCAGCCCAGGCTGGAGAGTTCAAGGGGGCACAGCATTCCCACAGTTTCCAGGCTGCACCTGGAGAGGAACCCATCACACATGGTTGGTGCTTTGGCTGAGGCTATAGTCCTACTAGCTTCTCTACCCAGCAAGTGTCAGCAGACACTGGGACTCCAAGGCTTGCCTTAAGATCTAGGACATCACATAAATGGCTAAGTGGTGTACTGCAGGAAATTATGTGAGAGTTATAATGGATCACCCCTGAATATGAGTCAGCAGTGTGATGCAGTTGCAAAAAGGCTAATATCCTGAGATATATATTAAAAGGAATGTTGTACCTAAAACACAGGAGATAATTGTCCCACTCTCGTCAGCACTGCTGAGACCTCAGCTGGAGTACTGTGCCCAATTATGGACATCACACTTTAGGAAAGATATAGACAAACTGGAAAGAGTTCAGAAAAGAGCAACAAAAAATGATAAAAGGTTCAGAAAACTTGACCTATAAGGAAAGATTTAAAAAACTGAACCTGGCTGGTCTTGAGAAAAGAAGACTGGGGTGGGGGTGGAGCGAAGATGTAATAACAGTCATCGAATATGTTAAGGGCTGTTATAAAAAGGACAGGTATCAATTGATCTCGATGTCCACTGAAGGTAGGTCAAGAAATAGACAGTCTGCAGCAAGGGAGATTTAGATTAGGTATTACGAAAAGCTTTCTAACTATAATAGACGTCAAAGGGATGTTGTGGAATCCCGATCACTGGAGGTTTTTAAGAACAGTTTGGACAATTATCTATCAAAGATTATCTAGGTTTATTTGGTCCTGCCTCAGCACAGGGGGCTTGACTTGATGATCTCTCAAAGTCCCTTCCAGCCCTATATTTCTACGATTCTATAGTATAGGCAGACAGACAGACCAATCTTTATTTCAAGTTGTGGGCTCTGGCTTTTGCTTTGTTTCCTTTCCTCCTCTTCCCCGCCTCTAATAGCCCCTTTCCCATAACCAAGCACTGGAAAGGAAAAAGTGTCTAGACACAGTTCAACCTGTTCTACAAAGATCTTGTATTCTGGTGGTGCTAGATGTATTCTTAACTAACCTTGCTCAGTATTATTACTGTATTCCACTGCGAGGAAGGTTTGCTATTCATGCATGTAACAGTGACTTGGGAGATCTGGTTTCACTTCCCAGTTCAGCCAAAGACTCACTGTATGACCTTGGACAAGTCATTTACTATCTGTGACTCAATTTCCTGTCTGTAAAATGTGCATAATAATTTCAGATCATGATGATTTATCAAAACTGAAACTGTTCATGGGAAAATGTCTGTTTAGGTTTCTTCTGAAAAATATGTTTTAATTGTTAAAGCATCCCATTTTGACATTTTCAAAATGAAAATTTTTTTTGCTTAGAAATTTAGTTAATTTATAGCAAAGAATGGAAAAAACAATAAAAATTGAAATGAAACATATTTAAAATTATTGAAACAAAGCATAACCTCATCTGAATTCTTTTTATTTTTAGTTCACAACATATTTTTCAGATTGACTTTTTCCCCCAATTGAGGCTGAGAAAATTTTAAAAATCTCAAATTTTCACAGGATAGGAAAAACATTTTCTGCCCAACTCTAATAATACATCTTTTGTCTTGCTTCTCTATTTGGACTGTAAACTCTAGGCAGTGGCCTGTCTTACTATTTGTTTGTGCTAGTACAATGGGGTGCTGATCTTCGTTGGTGCGGCTAGTCAATACCCCCGATACAAATAAATAAATAAATAACTGCAGAACAATGAGATTTCTAAAACAGATTGTAGGTAGGCTTACAGCTCCAAAGTGTCTCATATTCCATTGCATTTTTCTTTTAAAATATTTCTTGTCACTCAATTCCGTGCTAAACATAACTAAGTCAATAATTACAGGCCAAATTTAGAGCTCAGAGTTCAGATACTACTATCTCCACTGGCTGAATAAATAATGTTCAACTTTTGCAAAATTTTGCCACTACATTTATTATAGATGTATAGCATCATGACATACCAATTTTAGTGAATCTATTTGTTACCCCTCTGTTACTATCAGTATATTAGTTATAAAGTTCCATCCATAAGCTGCAGTGGCCATTGGGAAATCTTTACATTCACTCTTTACATGATGTTTGTCTATAGCTTGTGTGTGGACTTTGGCCCAAATTGTACCTGCTATACCCTCCTGAAACCACTGGGAGCTTTACATGAATAAAATGAAAGGGTCTTTTATCCTTAGATGTTAGAATCTTTGCATATGCTGTTCCTTTCTGGTGGAATTTCCTTCCTTTGCAAATTCAGTGTAGAGAGTCTCCTGCAGTTTTGAAAATTAAGCTATATTTTTATTTGATTAGTTGTTCTTTTAATTAAGTTCTATTTTTCCCTTTCCAATACAGTTACTCTGTATTGTTATGTTTTTATTATATTATTGCTTTCAGGTCTCTGGAGTGCCTGCACTAAGTGTATGATTTTCTGTCATTTATCAGCTAAATTCCAGGACATGGGTGGGAGGGATTGTGTGGAAAAGAGACAGGAAGGGAAGTTATGTCAGAGAAGGATGCCTAGTTAATAGCTGTTTAAAAAAAATGTTGGAGACATGCACATCTATTCTACCATACAGAACCATGCTTCAGTCAAAATACTTTATCTTGCTTTATTTTCCTGCATAAAAATGGGAATATTGAAAGGAACTATAAAAATGCCAGAAAAGCCGTGACAATATCTGTCATTCTGTCGATGGAAAAATCTTCACAAATGAAAAAAATTACTATCACAGTGGGACTGACTCTCAAATGGTGTAAATCAGCATAACTCTGTGTGCTTCACAGTCCATACACCAACTTGCACCAGCTGAGCATCTAATACCATATATGCAGTTCAACTTCCCAGCTCCATTTTGGCAGAACTTTAATTGTGCTGCCTATCTGATCCATTCCTAAAAGCATAGCAAATTTTTGCTCAGTTTTACTGGGTAAGAAAGTATGTGGCAGATAAATGTGACAGTTTACTGTGTATGATGTTTGAGACAGTCATTACTGAAGACTGATTTTTGTTAACCATTCTGACAAGCAAAGTATTTTAAATGGGATATTCTAATGCAACAGAACCCACTTAATCATTCTTGCTAACATTTCATTGTAGCATATGAAGGGTTCAAATATCAATATCTGAGGTGGCCTGATGGGGAGAATAGAAAATAAAGGAGAGGATGGAATCAAGTGCAGTAAGATTGTATGTTGTATTGAAAAGGATCTAAAGGAACTTGGTTTTGCTAGTATGCTTTGACTATGTGTCTCATGTTGGCATAATAGTGCATTTATTTCACTATTAGTGCTCTAGAATAATGATGGAATAACACAAAATAATTACAATTTCTACAAAGTATATTGCTGGACATTATATCTTCTAGACATAACTATAGCAGCAGTCCTTGTCTTTCTGAATATTCAGTCTCTAGCAAATAAGTTCTTTAAGGCTCACATCAGGCAAAGAGAAACTTTCATTACTGAAAGTGTTATTATTGGGCCCTCTAGATTTGATTGACAGAACAGAATGCAGCTATTTTCAAGAGATAATAGATTTTTGTAATCATATTTAATTGTTCTTAGCACTTGGCAGCTGACATACATTTTAAATGATAACCTTCTTGAATTTTAAGAAAATTATATTTACACCAACAAAAGAGCAGGGAAATATACGTACAGATGCCATTATTAATTGTAAATTCATCAACCCTAAATAAGGTTAATGCATTGAGACAAAGAAGCAAATTAATGTTCTTGTTCATTTTAGGTTTGGCATTGCCTGACTTGAGTGTTTAACCTCTCTTGTATTAACATATCTGTATTTCTTGTATTTTAGCACTGAGATCCAGCACAGATTCAAGATTAACCTAATCTTTCATCTGTAGACACCATTTTGCTAGAGCAGGATTAAGGCCAATTCATAGTGAAGGTTATGTCACTCGTGTTCTGTGACTACAGGACTCTATTTTGCCATTTAGGCATAGTCCTGCATATAGTGATGATGTGGAGCTACATTGCACCAAGGAAATGTTAGGAAGCATTCTGTTATAGGGATATAGAATGCCTCTTTGAGCTTCCAAACGTACAGAAATTATGTGACCAGGACTAAACCTGGTCAGAAGTTCTCCAACAGAATCACTTCCATTGGAGAATGCAGATCTTTCAAAATTGAAATATTTCACTGAGCAGTTTGTTTTTGATAAAGGTCTGACTGGTATCCTCCAAAGCTCACCCACCCAGATCCTCTGCAGCCCAGCTGGTAGAATTTCATTTAGAAACTGTCAAAACAAATCTTTCGATTTTTAACAATTTTCCATTTAATGGAAAATTTGGTACAAAATCCAAGAATTTACAAATCGGAATAAAACAAAAATTTCAAAATTCTGAAATCTTCCCCAAAATGGGATTACTATTCTCTGCACAGTTCTACCCATGACTTTACTGGCTGCAGCTTACTGCCCTCCACAAGCCCGGCTGGTATTACCCTAGGTACAATTTTGGGGTGCTCTGTGATTTGTAGGAGCTCTGTACTCTCTGCACTGCAATTCTGCCTGGCCCTTATAGAAACAATACAACAGGGATTAACTCCTACAATCTTCTCCTTAACTACCTATTCACATAAGGGACAGAAAGGAGCTGGCCTTTAATCATTAGAATGATGGTTCACACTTATGAAGGTCCTGTTTATAAATAGAATATAAAGAGTTCATAGATGTTTTAATAAATAATTAATATATTGTTGGAGAGTCCAACAAGCCAATAGGTGGTTTATAACTGTCTTATAAGCATCTATACCAACTTCTGTTGATGTGCTTGTAACCACTATAACACGCTACATATACCTGTAACATTCATTAATCTGTTGGCCTTTTATAACCCATTTATAAACAGAACCACCATATCTAGTGTGATGAAATAAGGTTTTACATGTATATTAACAATGTGACCATAAATTGCATCCAAAAATCAGACAATGCCTAACTTCAATCTGAATTTGAAATGTTAATGGTCTGCCTTTGAGAGTATCTATTATGTATGATATAGGGCCTGATTCTACTCTCACTTACTGCTGATTTATATCAGTATACTGCCACTAACACCAATGGGAATTTTTATGGCTGGTGATTCAATCCTAAATAACTTTCATTTTGTTCTTTATAAGATGATGTGCTAAGCAATTAATTTTATTTTTTTAAAGGAACCTTTCTTTGCATATTGTTCAAGTTTCTTTCATACCTCTATGGGAAAAATTGAATAAAATCAAGGAGACTGAGTCATAAAGGTTTAAATAAAGACCTGTAGAGAAGTTTTCTCATTTGAGTAAATGACTATGTATTTGTAAATCTGCTAACAATAAACTCATACATTCAGGAAGTATGTTAAAGAAATAAAATGTAATTTATTTGTGAAAAATAAAATACTTGTAATGCAAGAATTTCAAGACAATGACTTCATCTAGCAATTTTTTATGTTAGATAAATAATTCCAACAAGGATTTTGTTTAGCTCTTGAATAGAAATTTATAGCTAAAGCTATTATTATTTTAATTTTTCCAGCTTCCTCTCTCTCACTCAACAAGTGTTGAATTGCTTATTTAACTGTAACCACAACAGGTACTAGAATACTTTTAGAGAGACGAACTGACAAAAGCAGTCAGAAATTAAGGAACTTCTCTTCTGAATCTCACTTTACTTTAAGTTCCCCTTCTATAAGTATTGGGGAAAGCAGACCAATAACTACTGAAGGAAATTACAAAAAAAGAAAGGGGGGTAGAAAGGTGATAAGAAGGGTAAAAACCATGAGTGGAATTTAGGTAGCTTGGATATTGATCTTAATTGTATCTTTGATCTGTGTTGTTGCTTTGTGAGGTGTAGGAATAGTAGGAGAAAGTTGTAAAACCACATTCTGATCTGATGAAAAGCCTGAAAGAGCCGTGAGGAAGGTTTCTCATCTTGGAGTACAAGTCTGTATATACGCATAAATAATATGTCAGCCATACATGAGCCTATGCCATCCTCTCTTCCCCTGATGAGAGGAAAAGCTCCACCAAAATAAAACAAAACATTCTACTTGGGTATCTATATCAGTCCTCTGGGTTTTATATGGTGTCCAGTACTCGTTCCTGAAAACTACTGACATCTCTTGCAAGTTGCAGGACTCATCACACAAACCTGGAAGGCATGAAACAGCCCTGCATGCACCTTATGTAGTGAAAAGTTGGGGCATGACATGGCATCACTCTGAACTGATAGCTTTTTACACCCATTTTGCACAGGTGTATATTGCTATACAAACTGCAAGCCAATGGCTAAATCAGTCCCACAAATTATTGAGGAACCTTACACTATCATATTCCCTACCTTGGGTCTTTCAGATCTCAAGGCATCATATTATTGACCACTTGGCCTATTAGAAATTGACTAACAACAAATATGCTTGTTTGTTGTTGGAACTTGTCCTGGCACCTAGTGAGAATTGAGGTAAATTTCCTCAAGATAGTTACTAGATCCAATCAGTTGTTGAGCAAAACAAACCATGGGAGCAAGAATGGTATTGGAATGACAACTGGGATGTCACACTGCTCACTGAGAAAGATATTTTCTATTAGATGTTCATATCCACAGGCAACTTTGTTGGTTTAGTCAGTATGATGTAGTGGGATGTCAGCACAACATTCCCAATCTCCACTTCAGAAATTTAGATTTATGGGTGTGGGGTAGCCCAATAAATAAATAAGTAATCTTTCATGCAGAGATTTTAAAGCACCATAAAAAGCAGAAAAGTATCTAAGAACACCATAAAAAGTAGGAAAGTTTGCATGGCGGAGACTAAGGCTCAGTGAGGCAAACTGGCTGGCCTAGTAGGCTAGGAGCCATCAAGAATAGAACTCAAGGTGAAATCTTGGCCCCACTGATGTCAATGAATGGGAGTTATGTCATTGACTTCAGTGGCACCAGGGTTTTACACCGGAAGTCCAGTTCCAGTCTAGCACCCTGTTTACTGATGCACATTGAGGCTACCATGGATCATTTCTCCAGTCACGTAGATTTTTGTACAGGCAGAAAGGTATTTTGCTAGGAAAATTACTATTCTCCATCATAGTGACTAAAATTCGGACATGATTTGAAATTGCTCCTGAATAAAAGGGAACTTATGTTTCCAAGAATTTTCAGACAGTTAATACACAATGATGAGGTGTATTCATTATTCTAGTCCAAATATAAAAGCACAACTTTAAACATACTAGCAAAAAACAACGACTTAAAAATACGCTAGCGTGATCCAAGAACCTCTTTATGCTAATTGGTAAGGGAATGTGGAGGGATTATCTCCTGATTCTAGTATGTGCATTCTGGTTCACCCAAAACTGTCATGTGAGGTCACAAATGAAAGCTGGTGTCACAATGGTCATCAACATTATTGTGAAATGTATGTACAGATACCATGTAAAGAGTTTGTACACACACTCACACATACAAACATGCACACAAAATGTTCTTAAGGTCTGCACCAACATCTTGGCAAAGGTAGAGAACAGGTCTGCCAGACAAGATGTTTATCCATCTATTTGTTTACATGAAAATTTAATTTAACTCATTCAAAGTGGGTTTCCTATCACCAGACTGAACTGAATGTAAAAGAAGGATTTCCAGAACTTCAGGAAGAGAAAAACAGCAGGGAAGAGAACCTTATACTGCGGTGCATTTCAAAAGGTTTGCTTGACTATATTTGGGATATAGAGATGACATCCAGGCACTCTTCATTAAGGAAGTAAAAGAACAGCAATTTTGCTTCTCGAAAGAGGGGTCTCAAGCAGGGTTGGCTGAAAATGCTGGAGAGAACTTTGAGTGAGAGAAGCTTCTTTAGACCCAAGAGTAGCTTGTTGAAGTTCAGGTATAGAGAGTATTATGACTGTGTTTTATATGTAACTCTTTCTAATATTCTTACTCACTATTACTTAACTTTCTATTCTTTAATAATGAGCTTATTGTTTTCATTGTACATATAATTCAGTGCTGTGCGGTTAAGCAAAGTGATGTCCTGAGCTGAATGTTACAAACTGGTGAGTACTGCTCCTTTGGGAAAAGCAGGCCTGGTAATTCTGTGATTGTAGAGCAGATAAGGGGCTGAACACTTCCAGGAATACTCAGAGGACTTAGGGGATGGTGTGTGCTAGCACTATCTCCACAGAGAGAGTGAGGCCTGCAGAAGCCTGGTAGGCAGTGCTTGTGCTGTCAAGGGCTGGTGGTTTCAAGGCGCTGATCCACAGCAGTCACAGACAAAACTGCATCACACTAATGGCAGGTAGTGGTGAGGTGCCTCACAACCCCAGGTATCCCTGGGGAGCATCACAACTATATAAGGAAGTGCGCCTTGGGTCTGAAGAAGTTCTATACACAACTTTCAGACTATCCCTTACAATCCAGCATTCACCTGCTCAAGTAGTTTATACCTCTGACTTGTTGGCAGAACATTTGTTTACAATGATACCCACCTTAAAGCTGGTTTTGTAGCTTTACCCATCAGTGGGAGCTTGTTTCGGGTTTCTTTTTCCAATAGACTCATTGTGCTCTTATAGTTATTTAGGCAGATAATTCAATGTGCTAAATAAAAAGGGCACAGGAACTGCCATAACAGATCAGAACAGTGGTTCATATAGTCCAGTATCTGGTCTGTGACAGATGCCAATACTAGATGGATGAAAGGAAAATGCAAGTCCCATCAGTTCATGGTTAAATGATGTTTTAAGCATGAGGGATTTTAGAGCTTACAATTTTTTCTTATTTATACAGAAATAAGGAATCAAACCAGTTCACAAATAGATCTCTGAATAGTTGATATTAACAGCTGCATCCTTGATGTCATTAAGACACCAGCTACAAGTAACACATTTATGCCAATATGAAACTGGCTAGCAATCTTAGGAGGAGGCTAGGTGATCCTTTTTCTTTATTCTGCTTGTGGAAGGCTGGATGTTTTCACTTCTATTATCCCAACCCCATAGTTTGGGGGGAGGACAGCTGGCTTCTCCCACTGACTCCTGTTAAAGCACATGCACTTTAATTTAGCTGCTCATTAGGGTTTCCCTGGCACTTTCAGAAATCCTTCACATATAACTTGGGATTTTATAACTATAGGGATTCCTGGGACAGAAATTGAAAACGGCTGATCTACAAGAAAATGAAAATTCCTACAAGAAAAATCCAATTCAGTTTAAAAGTAGGTAGATAATGACAAAGAAAAGTAAATCAGGCCCGGTCTACACTGACGACTTAGGTCGACTTAAACTCCTTAATTCGATTTAATTACACCAATGTGTACACTGGTGCTACTGTTAATTCGAATTAAGGTGCCTGTAAAATCAACTTAAGAAGACCACCTCTGCAAGTGGCCTAGTGCCTAATTTGAATTTGTTAAATCGATTTAGTATCAGTGTAGATGCAACAGGATTTAAATCAAATTAATTGACCTCTGGAATGTATCCCACAATGCCCCATTTTGACCACTCTGGACAGTCGCACTGTGCTGCTCTGTGGTCATGCTAGCAGGAAAAGTCCCCTCCCCTCAAGCCCTGGGAAGATTTGAATTTTCATTTCTGTGCTTGCTGCCAGCATGGAGAGAGCTTTGTCACTGTTCTCCGCATGGCTACTGCAAATCCCAAACGCGCTCCAGCATGGAGTCGACCAGAGGTCTTAGATCTCATTGGGCTGTGGCGTGAAGAGTCCGTTCTGGCTCAGCTCTGAGCCAGCAAAAGCAATCTGGACATTTATGGGAAGATATCCCAGGGCATGCTGGAGAAGGGACACCAGAGGGACGCTCAGCAGTGCCGAATGAAGATCAAGGAGCTGCGCCAGTCCTATCAGAAAGCCAGGGAAGCTAACAGCCATTCTGGCTCCTTGCCCAAAACATACAGGTTCTATGAGCAGCTGCATGCAATTCTCAGTGACAATCCCATCACGGTGCCTCCCTGCAGCATTGATACCTCTGCTAGTTCACAGTCCATGATCAATGAGGGGGACTCCGTGGATGAGGAGGAGGAAGCTGTGGAGAGCAGGGTGTCCGTTCTCCCAGAAAGTCAGTCCACCAGTACACAGGACAGCACAAATGATCCCAGGAAGGCACATCTGGTGAGTTTTCTCGCTTATTAGCATTTCTGTCCTTGTACACTGGGTGAGGGGGCCACGAAGGGGATCTCAAGTGTTTCGTTGACTGTACTGGGTGGACATGCAGGGATCAGAATTTTTATGTTATGAGAAATGCTACGTTCATCCTCAGTTAATATCACATGGAAAATTTATTGTATGTAATCTGTTATCCCTCGAAAAACTTTTCAGGGGAGGGCTGCCTTGTTCCTCCCTCCATGGTAGGATTCTTCTCTGCAATCAAGGTAGCTCATGGCTTCATGAGTTTCAAGCATAGTCTCCCCCCGCACGCCATCTGCAGTTCCTTTCTCTAAGGGTTTGAAATACAAGAGAGATTTCCCGCCCACCCTCTGCACCATGGCATCTGCAGTTCCTTTCTGTAAGGGTTTGAAATAGAAGCAGAGATTCCCCCACCCCCACCCCGAATGTGGTCCGCAGTTCCTCTCTGTAAAGATTTAAAATACAGGAAGACAGAGGAAATCCTTTGCTACATTGTATCATGGGATCATTATCTAAATAGTTACATTTGTATCATTTTCTTCACTATGCTAACTGTGGCTACCTTGTTATTTTTCTTTCATTCTGTAGACACCTCGGCAGTGGACCGACCCTTAAGAAGTGCTGTGGACAGACTGTCTCAGATTAGAAAAAAAAAAAAAAAGAAGTAGAGATGACATGTTTGCAGAGCTCATGAATGCCTCAGCAGCCGCAGAGACAGAGCAAAGAGCGAGGTGGCTGACCTTGTCCCAGAACATGGGACAAATGCAGGACCATGATAGCAGCACCACACAGGAGATGCTGCGACTCCTGTGGGACCAGGCAGACATGCTCCAGCGTCTTGTGGACCTTCATGAGGAGTGGAGGTAGGACAGAGTCCCACTGCAGCCCCTCCATAATGCTCCTCAACCGAGGGCTATGCAGCCCTCCTCCTCTCCCGCCCCCAAGAGGTCTCGGAGGAGATTGGCCTGGATGCAGTACATGCTCTCTTCCACCCTGATGGAGGTGAGCAGAAAGCTGCGGCAGCCACGCTGACTGCTGCCCAGCAAGCTACCACCCTAACCCTGGAGACAGTGAATGAACCCTCCCTCCTCTTCCCCCATGACCTCAATGTTAAAAAATAAAGTTTTGGATCATTCCAAAATGTTTTTTATTAAATCATATCTTGTTCAGGAGGGATATTGAAGGGATGTGCGGAGTGGGGGATCATCAAAGGCAAACAACATACAGGAACAGAAATCACTCCTGCATCTCATTGCAGAACCTGGTTTTCAAAGTTTCCCTAATGCAAAGCACTCCGCGGCTAGCTCTCAGTGTAGTGCTGGCATCTGGCTGCTCATAATTGGCAGCCAATCATTCTGCCTCCACATCCCAACCCTGGGGTAACCTTTCCCCCTTCGCTTCACACACATTATGAAGAACACAGCAACCAGATATCACACAAGGGAGGTTCTTCTCACTCCTGTCCAGCCTAGTGAGGAGACTCCTCCATCTACCCTTTAAACGCCCAAAGGCACTTTCTACAACCATTCTGCAACTCCTTAAACTCTTATTAAAACACTCCTTGTTGCTGTCAAGGTGACTGGTGTACGGCTTCATTAGCCAAGGGGTAAGCAGGATCCCCCAGGATCACTATTGGCATTTCCACACCCTCGATGTGAATTTTTGGTCAGGGAAGAAAGTGCCTGCCTGCATCTTAGAGTTACGAAATACATGAGCGTCATGCACTTTCCCAGACCACCCCACACAGATGTCAGTGAAACAACTCCTGTGATCCACAAGCCCCTGCAGGACCATGGAAAAGTACCCCTTGTGGTTTATGTACTCGTCGCCAGGTGTGCAGGCACTAAGATGGGGATGTGCATCCCATCAGTTGCCCCCTCTTCTCCGCCCGCAGTTTGGGAAACCCATCTTGGCAAACCCCTCCGCTATGTCCTGCACATTTCCCAAAATCACTACCCTTTGTAGCAGAAGTCTATTTATGGCACTGCATACTTGATTCACAGCTATGCCCACTGTAGATTTACCGACTCCGAATTGATTCCCAACCAAGTGGTAACAGTTGGGGGTTGCCAGCTTCCAGAGAGCGATGGTGACTCTCTTCTCCACCGTCATAGCTTGTCTCAAGCGAGTGTTCATGCGCTTCAAGGATAGTGCCAGCTCCGAGCACAGTTTGAGGAAAGTTGACTTTCGCATATGAAAATTTTGCAGCCACTGATCGTTATCCCACAGCTGCATAACGATGCGGTTCCACCAATCAGTGCTTGTTTCCCTGCACCAGAACCTGTGCTCCACGAACTGCAAATGACACATTACAGCCTGCAGCAATCGGGAATTGTTTGCTCGATGTCTTGTAGGAGGGCAGCCTCAGTGGCTTAGGTGTAGTATCTACTTTGCCTTCTTGCTCTATTTCTAAAGTAATCCCTGATAAGCCGCGATGTATTTGTCATGCTCACAATTACAGTGCAGAGTTGAGCTGGCTCCATGTCTCTGCAGCAATGGTGATTGCGGGGAGTAAAAAAACCGCGTGAAAATACTTTTCCTGATTGTTTGTTGGGGGAAGGGTGGGGGAAGCAGCATTGCATCCTGGGATGAAGACACTTATCCCAACAGTCACCGTGGCTCTTTGCACTGTGGGATAGCTACCCACATTGCACTGCTTTCTAATTCGAATTAAGGCTGGCCAGTGTGAACGCAAGAGACCAATGCAAACAGAGTAGTGTGTGCACTCTGCTGCGATTTCTAAAAATCGGCTGCTGAAAGTCGAATTAAACAAAGACGAATTAGCCTCAGAGTTGAAGCAGAAAGTAACAGCTATACCATCATCCTCTACAAAACTTCAGCCACTACCCCAAATAGAGGTCTTAGCAGCACTAACAGTAGTCATAGATTCCAATACCAGAATGGACCATCGTGATCATCTAGTCTGACCCCCTGTATAACACAGGCCATAGAACTTCCACAAAATAATTCCCAGATTGTATCATTTGAAGACTCCAATCCAGACCTCAAGGTTGTGGATAAGGTCAAGTGAGGTCAAGTGAAGGGAACAGTTACAGAGAAGGCAAGGTGCTCACTATGGAAGAAAAGAGCAAAAAGAAGGAGGAAAAAAGGAGGGCCTGTGCTCAGCTCCACTGGAACAATTTGAACCCCACAACATATGGCCTCGGGTCTGGGACAAGGGCTGCTATAGAACTGGCCCCAATTTCAGCTGCAAATGTCTTCTTGTTGGCTTTCCCCTTCATGTATGCCCAGTGCATTACCAAGTAGAGATGAGAATTTATCTGTCTTTGTTTTTTCACGAAGGAAAAATATAAATATATCTTTACTTTTAAGGCATATAACTACTCTGAAACTCTAAAACGTTTTTGTCACCAGTTAAGAAAATAATCAGTTTTTGTAAGTAATTACTAACTTCACAATGACTTCATTATATAGTAATAGACAAAAATTATTTTAATGAGACTGAAAATAATTTCTTTAAGAAAGTAAAGAAAATAACTACTTGATTAAAAATTACTTAGAACAATAATGCTTCATAGGACATTTTCAATCACAAATTTCTTTTTACTGGTACTTCATGTAAGGAAGTAATTGTGCAATTAATAATACATTTGTCACTCCTGTTGGCAGAAAGTGAATATAATTTTACTATAAAACATCATGTTCCATATAAATACATAACTAGAAGCTTCACAGGGAAAGCATGCTGTTTAACAGCAATAATCAATAAAATATAGCAGAGATTAATTTGAAATAAATCATTCAAATGAAAAAAGTTAGAAAGGCAAATATTACAATTGGAGATATTTTCCCAAAAGACACATGAGTTTTGAAAGGAGCAGAGTTAAAATGATGGCAAGCTAGACAAGCAATTGCAGCTAAGTAACTCCTGCAAGAAAAATAAGATCAGGAACAACTCAGAGACCTAAAGTAGAAAAGTGAACATGAGGGAAAAGCAAAGAAGCATAAATTAACAGGTATGGCTGTGGAGGTTGGTAATGGGATGAAGAATTTTTCACCTCAAGTAGAGGTCAGCAGCTGAAGTTCGGCCAAAGTACATAGCTTCATGAATTCATTACTGATTGTCATAGAATGGACAATGCTGGAGAAATACAATCTGATATGGGCTATCTTCATGTTAATAAGAAGTATGGAATCATTGAAAAATATGGCAGGTCAGATTCACTAATATGCTCTGGCTACTTTGTTCTGCTCATCTATGCAAAGAAGATGTAATCCCAGTATAATTAGCCAGTTAATCTAGGTTTATAACTGCTGGTCATCACTGGAATGATATAAAACAGCCAGAGTGTACCATATTAATCTGGCTCAGTATTTTAAAGAAATTAAAGTAAGAAGAAGGTATTTTCTCTCTAAAACACAAGCCCAACAACTACCAGAGAAACAGGATGATTAACATTCAGAATAACTTTGTTCTGATCCAAGTAGATGCAGAAAATTCTGACATCTACTCAGGATCAAAAGAAGCTTTTGAAGTGCTAAATTCATGAAAGGAAATTGTAAAAACAATATGCCTCAGACCATGCAAATCAACTTTGAGTTCAATGAAGTTACATCCACTAACACCAGTTGAGAATCTGGGCCCATGTCTACAGAGCTAAAGTGTGGGCTATTATTAAACATTATATACTAAGGATATGTGTCATAAAAATTGGACAGAGATTCATGTCCCAAGTTCTGTATCACATCAGTGTCACTGGTTCCGTTCAAACACAACACAGGACTCCCTGGTTCATATTGTAATCCAGGTTTCACACCTAACTTTCAAAGTGTCTGAAGAAATATAATTGGCAGAGCTTTAATTTAATTATTGGTTCATGGCCTGATTATATTTTAGTTAAGCCCCGTCTACACTAAAGATTTTAATTGAGTGGTGACTGGATCATCCGATAGTCTCCAACTTCCAGTGTATTGTTTTAATTAGTATTAGTATTTTTCTTTTAAAAAAAAAAGATTTTAAAATGAATGCGTTCTCTTGCCAACATACCCAAGCTGAATGTCCAAAGCAGATCACATACCCTGGTTACATCATGGTTAGATCCTGTCTATGCTACACATTCTGAGCCAGAGCCTCAGCTGTTGTAAACCAGTATATGTCTATTGAAGCCATTGGAGCTACAGGACTGTCATTTTTTATATGTTTCTACAGTTCCCAGCACAACAGGGCTCCCAGTCTTGTTGGCATGTAGGCACTATTGCAATATAAATGTTAAATAATATGTCAATTCACACCAGTTGATGATCTGGCCTAATAACTGTATTATCACCAAGTCAATTGTGCTAATGGTTGGGGACTCCCTTGAGAGGGGGATAGAGTGTAAGAGCCAAGGCAGGGACACACACACAACCTAGAGATGAATGCATGGCTATGCAGATGGTGTTGATGGGAGTGCTTAAGCTTCCTTGACCATGGGATGCTTTTCCAGGAAGAAAGACTTCTAGTAAGAGATGAGGTCCATCTGACCAAGAAGGGGAAGAGCATCTTCACACACTGAATCACCAAACTAATGAGGAGAGTTTTAAATTAGGTTCTAAGGGGGCAGGTGACAAAAGCCCATAGGTTAGCATAAAAAAGGTGCCCATAACAGAGAGCTAGATGCTGCTGGGGGGAAGGGAGGGACCATGGAAAATTGTAATCGGATACTAAGAGCAACAAGAGGGAAATCTGCTCAACATCCTAGATGTCTATACATAAATTCAAAATGTGTGAGAAATAAACAAGAAGAACATGAGCCAAATTATGACTTAATTGGCATCACAAACACATCAGGGGGTAAGTCTCCCAGCTGGAATATTGTAGAGAGGGTGGGTAGCTTGTTCAGGAGGGACAGGCAGAATAAAAAGGGAGGAGGTGCTGCATCATACATCAAGAATACATACATTTGTTCTGTAGAGGGTTTTAGGAGCTTCTGCCAGCAATCAAGCAGCAAACATAAGAAAATGGTAAACAGACGTGACACATGGCATGACCTTTTGGGATCTGGAAAATGACCTTTTGGGGTGTCTGAAAAATATAATAAAACTGATTGAAGAACCTTAACCTATAAGATGTTCCAGATGCCTGAACAATAGCTTAACCACAAAAACATGAATATGATAGGTGTCATGGTAACAAGTTGTAGGGGACTTTTAAGACAATCAAAAAGGGATATCAAGGCAGCAGATGCACAGAATTTGGTCAGAGTGTTCTGTCTCCTTCGTCCCCCTCCCTTTTCCAATGGCCCACTTAAAATAAGGAAATTTACTGCCACTGTTACTGCAAGTGTTAGTAAAAAGATAGCATATAAATATGGGCAGTCTGAATTGGAGTAAGAGCCTCCTGAAGTCCGAAGACCAACCTCATCCTGTACTAAAGGAAGGTGCAGAGCAGAAGGCTCCTCCAAAGCGAAATCTTGACTGGACAGCAAGATCCTCTTGGAGATTTAACACTGGTTGGTGACCTATAGCTTTACTGCTTTATTCATTTATCATTTATCTAATCCATGCTTACCGATTGTAGAACAATAGGTTAATAAACTATAGTCTCTAAATTGGATGGGTGTGCATGAAACCCGTTAACTCCTTTCTGAATCTTGTAAACCTGTCAGTGAGATCTCAAGGGAAAGAAACTGACAGTTGTCCTCAGGGAGCCCTCTGGATTGGGAAACTAAGGAAGGTTTTCCCTCAGGGAGTCTCCAGGGTTGGGGAAACTAGGGAAAAACAACCTGAGCCTTTATTCAGTGAGCCGTCAGGGGAGGGAATCTGACGGGTCTATTCAATGAACTCCTGGGGGGGGATTCGAATTGCAGGTGGTGAGCTCTGAGAGGAGGGAATTTGACCTGCTGACACAAAGGCCAGGGTAACAGTTCTCCATGGAACAAAGAGGACCAGGGGAATTATAGACCAATCAGCCTAATTTTGATACCTGGAAAGATACTGGAACAAATTATTAAACAATGAATTTGTAAGCACCTAAAGGATAACAAGGTCAAGAAAAAAATCATGCCAGATGGGCCTAATTTTCTTTTTTGACAAGCTTACTGACTTAGTGGATAAGAGGGAAGCCATGGACATGATATAACTTGATTTTAGTAAGGCTTTGACACAGTACCACATGATCTTCTCATAAGCAAACTAGTGAAATGTGGTCTAGATGAAATTACTGTAAGGTGGGTGCGCAACTAGTTGAATGACCCTACTGAAAGAGTAGTTATCAATGGTTCGCTGTCAGATTGAAAGGGCATATCTAGTAGGATCCGACAATGAAGAGTCATGGGTCTGGTACTAGTGAATATTTTTCTTAATGACGTGGATAATGGACAAAAAAATATGCTTATAATATTTTCAGATGACACCATGCTAGGATGATTGCAAGCACTTTGAAGGATTAGAATTCAAAGTTACCCTGGAGAACCAGTCTGAATTCAACAAGATGAAACAGTAAATATAAGGAAAATCAAATGCACAAATACAAAATGAAGAATAACTAGCTAGATTGTAGTACTACTGAAAAGGACCTGGGAGTTATAGTGGATCATACATTGAATATGAATCAACAGTGTGATGCAGTTGTGAAAAAGGCTAATATTCTCGGATACATTAACAACAGTGTGAATTCTAAGACACAGGAAATAATTGTCCCACTCTACTGGTGAGGCCTCAGCTGGAGTACTGTCTAGTTCTGGGGTGGGCCACACTTTAGGAACGATATTGACAGATTAGACAAATCCAGAGGAGAGCAACAAAAATGATAAAAGGTTTATAAAACCTGACTCATGAGGAAAGATTTAAAAAACTGGGCATGTTTAGTCTTGGAAAAAGACTGAGGGGGACATGATACTAGACTTCAAAAATGTTAAGGGCTGTTATAAATAGTGCAGGGATCAATTGTTCTCCATGTGCATTGAAGGTAGGACAAGAAGTAAGGGCTTAATCTGGAGCAAGGGATATAACTATAAGGGTAATTAAGCAGATGAACAGGCTTCCAAGAGAGACTGTGGCATCCGCATAATTAAAGTTTTTTTAAAAAGGTTGAACATATACCTGTCAGGGATGCTCTATGTTTACTTTTTTTCTGCTTCAGCAAATGGGGCTGGATTTGATGAACCTCTCAAGATCCCTTCCAGAGCTACACTTCTATGATTCTATTACCAGGTCCCATGATACAGGTATTTTTGTAGCACAATGGACCCCTAGCAGATCCATGTGAAAGCACAACTTGTGGATTTCAAGATCTTGTGTGTCAGACAAATCGAAGCACGTCTCCTTCCAAATGTGAATAAATATGATTTGCTATACAAAACGGTGTGGGAGTTTTTTCACTCTTTTTGGCAGTAATGAGAATTTGTTCACATAGCCCTAGCAAATGAGGACAATGTGGTCATGTTTCCAAGACTAAGGGAAGAGGTAACAGAGCTGTGAAGACAATGAAACTGACAATGCATTTAGAAGGCTGCCTACAGCTGAAATAATGGTAAAGTAATCAAGATGGAAAAAATACTGAACTGAAATTACTGCTCAGACAATGTTGAGAAAAATCAGGGGAGGACAACATTATGGAATAGTAAGACTTTTATATTTTTTTAAAAAAAGAGCTAGAACAATGTTTTGCTGAAGATTACAAAATCTCTGTTTATTAAATTATTTATGGGAATAAGGATTTCAATTAACACATTTCTATGCATTAATCTATGTACTGTTTTCAGCTTGTTACCCTAGTAGGAGATATTGGTGAGCTAACCAACAGGTTTCCCCAGTGGAAACTGCACTTATTATTTTGAACTGTCTTTTTCAAGATTGTTAACCTCAAATGTCAATGATGACATCAGATGTAGTTATGTAGAGAGAAGATGAGTGAATTAATTTCTTTTATTGTACCTACTTCTGTTGGTGAGAGAGAGACAAAGCTTTTGAGCCACGGAGCTCTTCTTCAGGTCTGGGGAAAGGTACTCAGAGTGTCACAGCGAAGTACAAGGTGGAACAGATAAGCAGTTAACACATAGTGCAAGATACCATTCAAGGTGAAGGGAGCAGTTAACACTTCTACAGTCATAGGAGAAAGGCGGATTAGCGGGTTACAGGTTATTGTAATGCACCAGAAATCCAGTGTTTCTATTATGTCCATGATTCTCACATGATTTTATTAGTGTCTAGCAAAGCTATGAATTTAAACTGCCAGGCTTTTTTGAGCTCTGTGTAAACTCAAAAGCTTGTCTCTCCCTTCCAACAGAAGATATTACCTCACTCACCTTCTCTGTCTAATTTCCTGGGACCAGAATGGCTGCAACAACACTGCAAACAATTCAGTTACATGTGTGTTTTATACACAGACATCACCCAACTTTTGAAAGACAATTGGGAATGTTCAGGATAGAGAGTGATACGTCAATATAAGATATTTTGATAGTATTTCAGAAGGCATGCAATAGTTGAGCAATCATTACTACCTCATATAAAGACATTTTTTATAGTTACAGTTATAGTTTATGATTTAAGTGTAAATGTATTTGTGAGCAATCACTGAGCAATAAGATAGACTCGCTTTGAAAATCTTCCCAATAGACTGTGGTAGTCAATTTGAAGTAGCCAAAGCTTGTTACAGCTTTTTATAGTCTCAAGTGCTTTTACTCATTGTGGTAAGCCTGTGGTTCAAAGAAAACTCTATGCCCTAGACTAAAGAGCATGAAAACATGCTCCTGTTTTCTTTCAGGCAGATCTGAAAGGTATAAAAGGAACTTATTATTGAAGGAAACCTCAAACTGTGTGTAACTCCTTGAACAAGGCAATTTAATACTACATAAAATTATAGATGAACAAATGGAAGGAAAAGAGGAGAGAAACGCTAAGAGTAAATGTGTACTTTTTTTTTTTTTTTGCTTGTGAAAAATTCAAAACAGCATGAAAGAGCTTTGGGGGGGAGAAGGGTAAAAACAACTTGACTAAATGAAACCTGAAAAATCGTCCTGCTACTCACAAAGAAACAGCAAATTGTGCGTGAGGGGAGAGGGGACAAAACAAATGACGTTGCTCAAGATTAAATGCAGACCCCTCCATCTTAAAGCTCTGCTGCTCCACAAACTGATATATTAAACTTTCTGTTTTTCTGAAAAAATATCAATATCAAGCTGCACTGGTGTCTGAATAAAGAAACTTTTATCAAAAGCTTATCACCCTCTTGAATGACCTATTCATATATTACTTAAGCAACATTAATGTATTCAGTATTCAATCTGCTCTGCTTTAATTAGCTATCTTGGAAATTGGGCATTACTTTTGATTTAAAAGTGTTTCCTGAAATAGGGGAGAAATGCTCTTGGAAACCTTGCTTCCATGCTCATAATTTCTTCTGATGTTAATCAGATCTTTTCAGCATGTGTTGACTATACTGAAGATAAAAGACACCAAAACAGGGCAGACAGAAAGCAACATTAAATAAAATACTCTTCTGTTTAATTAGCATCTATTTTTGCATGCCTGTTTGATATCCCCATTTAGATACTTACCCTCACTTTAAATCCATTACATCTCAGTGGAGGCTGTACCAAGCTGTCAACAAAACTGATTTAATCTTCCTTGCCTAAATTTTAATATTATTTTGAAAAATATGAATAGCTATATGTGAGCACTATTTCTGTTTGAAGTCTAAGTCCCATACATTAATTAAGTTTGCAGCCAAGGACAGAGTCTTTATTACATAATACAAAGAAATACGTTTCAGCAGCCAATTAGTGTTATCTATTTTGTAAATGCACACTTTAGGAGATACATCTTTGAAACTACACTATTTCCTTGTTAGTGGGCATTGTCTTTAATTGAACTTCAAAACACCAGGGTGAAATCCCACCCTATTGAAGTCAATAGGAGTTTGGCCATTAACTTTAGTGAGGCTAGCATTTCACCCATGGTATACATATGTTCAGCCACACAAATGTCCTCTCATGTGAGCTTTTTTAGTTCTCCTACAGGTAAATATGGTACGGAAGTTAATTTGTGTAAGCAGATGTGATGGTCTGACCAGAACTTTGAGATTTAGAGAATCCTGTCCATGATTAAGGTCCATTTGAGAAGAAGAAGAAGAAAAAAAGATTAAGAACCTATATTGTTTCATCATAACAATTCCCACATCAATGATCCTGAACTGGGAGGGGATGGACTTGATAGGCTCAAATATTAAATCAAAATATTAGCGCCATCAAAGAGAAATAAACTTTAAGACCATTACATCTGACCCTTGAGAGAGAGGAAGACATAGAACCTTGATAGATAGGCTTTAAGTGATTGTACATTGGATCCTAGCCAAAGCAGAACAAGGGATGGATGTCTTACTATGAAAGGTGATTAAAAATCTTTTCTCCTGGGGGATTCCCCAAATATGCTAATGCTATGTCACTTCCCTCTCAGCCCTGGCACAGGGGATGTGGCTGGGATAAATAAGGTACTTGACTAAGATCATTGACTGCTAGAACAGCCCTTTGAGGGTTGTTGGAGTTGGCACAAATATGGTTCAGTCACCTCTTGCCCTCAATTCAATCTGTTTCAGGCAAAGAACAGCCTACCCATAACAGAACAGAATACCCATAACAACCCTAACAGGTAGCTAAATAGATACTATTCCCATTTTACAAGTGGGGGAACTCAAGGACAAAAACACACACATGTAATTGGAGATGGATTATTGGAAATTTACACATCAGATTTACTCTGGAACACATTCAGAAACTCTGATCTCACATTGAATAGTTCCTTATTCTGTGACTTCCTCAATTACTTTCAGTGGGACCATTCAGGAAGTAAGGTACTACTGACCATCAGTAAGAATATTAGTCTGTCCCTTAATGATTTTTTTCACCAGAATTTTGTGAATTCACCCCCCCCCCCAAAAAAAAAAATTGTGTGAATATTGCCTGAATTTTTGCTACTTTTTTTTTTTTAAATCAGTTGGTCACAGCCCTGATTTTGACCCACCTGCATCAGGTTTGCAGCCCTCAGATCTTTGTGTGGTTTCCCCCATTTAGGCATGTAACAAATGAATAAGTGCCTTTCTTCCACCCTAGAAGTAGACTCCCATCTTAAATCCTCTGTACAGTAGGCACCTTTAAAATCTTTTTCATTTATCACTTTTACCATTATTTATATGTACAGAGAAGGGAACCATTGGAGAGACTGTGGAAGCCATTCAAATGCCCTATGCTGTTAAATACAGCTCTTTAAGGGCATCCACTGCATGTGCAATCCATTGAAATATTTTATACAAACAGGTACACATATATCTTCTTCTCCTACACTCTAATTCCAATTTCAATTCACGCTTCAGCTCAGGTTCAGAGGGGACCAGTCCCAAGTGATCACTGATGAACATCAACCCAACAGTACCACCAGCCTCCCTGCTGGACCTGAATATGACAACCAGGAAAACAGACATATCCACATATTTGGTGCTGGCATGTTAGCCAAAGCAAAACATTTTGTCATACTGCTCATTGTGGGCCTCACTTTCCACTGTTTTGCCCTTTGTTTAGCCACTTACATGTGTGCAAAGTGGGTGTAAAAGGCTGTCAAATCAGACAAATGACATTTTACACCCACTTTACACTCCTTTTGCGTAGGTGTCTAAATAAGGTGAAAGGCAGTGGAGAATCTAGACCCTATATCTCTAGTTACCGATTTTATTACAGAACCCCTTGGTTTTGTGTGCATTTTGTGTTATGTATTTATTTATTTTTAAAGGTCATTCTCAGCTTTGCACTTTATTTTTAAAAATGTGTGTGAGATAAGATCTAGAAAAGGGAATATTTTATTTTCTTCCAGATACATGCTGCAGTTGCCAGGATTAATCTATAGCTACAGTATCTTATCATTCATTCACAGTGATTTGACATTAGGGCAAAAGTTGTTCACTACCTAATGTGACATAGCACATCACAACAAAAGAAGTCAACTTGGAAACTGAGAAACAGCTAGAGTGATACAAATTAGAGAGCAGAGTGGAGACAAATGAGGTTCCCTAGTTTGGCTTCTCCATTCAACCCTCATGCTAATTCAAGAGAAGTAAGAATTAATTCTGGGAAATGCTAAACTCACTTAGAATTCCTGTTGACGATTCCATCATGAATTCAGATTTGTAGAGTTGAGACATGCAGATTGTTTCATTTGCTGTCACTCACCACAGTCCAGCAATGTGTGATCTTTGCCTTTCCTTCACAAATTTAAAAAAAAAAATGTCACCACTTAGTTTTTACCTTTTCTGGCTTAACTACTGGTTATAATTTGAAAATAAATAATGATGATTAAGGACCTGATTCTCAGTTACATTAAGGCTGCTTTATACAGCTCTGGCAGTGTAAAGGGTTCCTTCTAGTGGATTTAGGTTACATTTACACCCATGTGATGGCCTCTTTGCATTGTCAGAATGCTCTAAATCCGCCTTAGAGTAATTAGAGAATTAAGGTACTTTCTAGGATTGGAGGGGAGTCTTCATACATTTTCAATCTGTGACATTTAAGAACATTTGTTGAAATAGATGTATCTGCTTATTTAATACTTATTTTTAAATCAACCTTACAGTGATGGTGAGGCTTTCCAGAATAGGCATTACAAGTATTTCTCCATTATGCCTTCCTTGGGTTGTTCTGATGCTTCATCTACTGCCTGGGGCCCTTACTTTACCCTGCGGTTATATGGAATGATAATGATAGTTTTCTGCTCTCAGTAAAGTGATATAGTTTATACAGGAAAAGAAAATGTTGTTTCACCCCATAAAGCTGATATGTCACACTGTCAGACAATAGGGTGGTGCAGTACCTGCTGCTTCCACTTCAAGGCTTCACTCAGCAAGCAAAAGCATTGAGCCAGCTAGACATAACTGACATATATGAACGAAAAGAAACGACACTGTACTCAGTCAATGAATCTTTAATTGAAATGCATAATTGAAGATGGGTCTCTCAGTGCTTCAAAAATTAATGATCTTTCTCTCCCTAGACATAGTAGCCCTCAAATGTAGAACGTGGTCAAACACTTTACAATATTGTGAAAAACAATTATGTAATGAACTAGGTAATATGGACTAGCATGGTGAATCCGTAATACACAGTGAATAATTTAACTAGTAACTTTAGCCTCTTTTCCTGCTCATGCAATATCTGCAAACAAATTGCTACCACCCCAGTTTTATCTGTTATGATAAATCATTCAACATATGTGTTTTTGCAATATTTAAATAAGTTATGTGGCTTGATGATGAAAAATTCTCTATGGCTATCCAGTATTCAAAAAATGAGTGTTGTACAGCATTGCACAGTATTTGAGCTGTGTTGGTCAATTGTGATTTGTCAAATAAGTGACACAATGCAGTTTCTGGTCCAGCATGGATACTTGTGTGTCAACTTAAAAATTGTTTTCCACCAGAACTTAGCATTAATAGATAGGAGTGCTGTATAGTGAGGTTACATGAATCACTGTTGGATCTTCCTTACCTCCACTATGCAATTTAAGACCTTACCCCTCTAACTGCATTTCTTCCATCCATAAAAGGAAGGAGGTATTAGGGGCCATATAAAACTCCTTGAACATCCAGAAACATTTTCTTAGCACTTATATAAAAATTTTCCAAGTGCACAGCCAGCAGAGCTCTGTGAAAAAAGATTACAAATAGTAAAGTGATTAAATTGGATTAGACTGAATGGAAATTTTCCTTGATTTAGCAATATTGCTGACCACTAACTGCTTAAATTAAGAAAATCAGACAGTGAAATCCTGGCTCCGCTGAATTCAATGGGAGTTTTATCATGGACTTCAATGAGGACAGGATTTCACCAACAGGTTTGAAGACCACAACGATGATGAAATCTGATCTCCTCCATAGAGTAAGATATGTCATGACATTGCAAAAGACTTCTAGGAACTGAGTTAGTGCAGACCTTTACTCTTTATATCTTACATGTTTCACTGTGTCCAAGTTAATGAGAAGGAAATTAAGATTATTTGTGTTTTACACTGAAGTAATTTTTTCCCCCATCACATTTTCTGATTCAATTAATTCTTTAAAAAAAGGGTGAACAAACCTGAATGAGCTCCCTACAGGGAGCGCTGTACATCTTTTCCCATTTACTTCCTAATCACACAAAATGGAGGTGCAGAGCTGTCATATTTACTTTGTAATCATGCACCAAATGTCAGGCTATGATTCAGTTTTAGTTGGAATGTTTTCCATTATTCACCTTATTTAATAAACTGTCACTTGAAAGAGGGAATGATAAGCTTCTCACAATGAATCAAAGGAATACTGTTCCTTCTTCCTTTATTATTCATGCTACATTTGAAGCTAATGAAGCATGACCTCTGAGCTGATGTTTTTATAGATGAAAGAGACATCATGTTACATATTCTATTTATTTCATCAGCTATGCTGTAGCCAACACAAAATACAATGATTGCCGTGCACTTCATCTCTGACAGTGATGGACATTCGTGCTGACGTCTTGTCTAATAATTTCCTACCCAATGCATATTTTAGGTCTTAACTATGAATGAAAGTACAAGAAAAAAATGGGTCATGACATAATGGTACAATTAATTAAGAACTGTAGTGGGAATAGTCCTGACTAATCTGTTTTGCACAGTTTGATATTTTCCCCCTCAATATCATATGCTGTCTAGAAACAGTTTGAAGGATTCCCCCCCCCCCCCCCCAGAACTATGGGATCAGCTAATTTTGTTTCCATGGGGATTTTCTGGTTGTGAACAAAAAACCTACCCAGATAATCAGTTCAGGTAAAACTGCACAATCTTCTCACTGCATGCAAAGCTGTTTTAGTTATTAAAAGGAATCAAAAGGAATAATACATAACACAATGAAAAGAATGCTGTTCATTACACTAGTATGAGGCCAGCATTATGGTCTATGGAGATTACAGTTTTAGACGTATTTTATTAGCCGAGTACTGTGCTCTTATAGAAAACACTGCCTCCAATTTGTGGAGAAAAATATTAAAGCAGTTAAAAACCATTAACCTCTCCCCACGTGCACACACACATGCACACACAAAATTACACTATCTCCTTAGTGTGTGTGTAAGAGTCACCGCTTTAATATTTTAAGGACACAAATTTTGTGTCAGAGCAGTGCATAAAACCATAAATAGTTTTGAACAAATGGAGTTTAATCTGTAAAATTCTTAAGACTAAAATGATTCCTTTTATGTTGCAGCATTTTTTGGTGAGGGGCCTTATCCCCAGCTGGTGTAAATCCATGGAGTTCAACAGACATCAAAGGAGTACTGTTGGTTTGCACCAGCTGAGGATCTAGTTCTCCTTATTTTTAAAAGGAGCATGAAGGACATTATATAGAATAGCATGTTTTGTCTGCTCAGAAACTACTGATAACAGAAGCATACATTTTGCATTTTGAATGGTATCTTGTGCCATTTTATTTTAGGTTTTTTTACTGGAAGAGCAAACAACAAACAAAAAAATTGATAATGCTTTCAGCATGAAGAACATGGTAATGGCACTAAAGAAAACATAGCTTGATGTTCCTGTAGAAATAACTGTAATTCATGAGAGACCCATTCATCCGAGCATTTCAGAGTGCTTTGCAATCTTTAAAAGCTACAGTATGGTATTTGCACACTGATGGGAGAATGGGGTGGTGATAGCTGCACCTGTGGGAGTCTCAGGAAATATTGTGCTTCAGAGAAGACAATACCGTCTAGGATTTCACTGTTGCATTTGTGACATGCTTTATGGGGCATAGCATACTCATCTGCATGTAAGAGACTGGAGCCATAGATCTGCCTGCTTGCCAACCCCCATCTCCCACTCCCTGCCCAGTAGTTCCTGGGAACCTTTGTGGTTCCTCAGTGCCTGGAGGTGCATTATGGGTAATCCTTATGTGGCTGTACAAGTAGAGGAATACTTTTAAGGGTTAGGCACAATCAGGGTTGCCAAACTTGCATTTTCATTTTTATTGACATGAAGATCTGAAGTTGATTTTTTTTACTGACATGGCAAACTTTTTACTGATATCACTAAAAATACCATAAACAATACAACAATGTCACAAAAGTTTGTACTCACTTGTGATATTCTGCACACAGGAATTTGGAATTACGCAATTGTTTTAGCTGCAGTTAATTGATCAATCGGGTTCTTTGGGAGTGTGCAATAATAGAAAACAGGAAATTGAGAAAGTCGTGATCAGTGTAGTTTTATGCTATACGAAATTATTCTGAATGATGACAATCAATGTCAAAATACAATATGTTTTATTTCTACCCAATCTCCTGGACATTTTCACTTATGTACAGGTTTACGGACAGTGTTAAAATTGTAAATATTTTTACTGACTATCCATAAATTTACAGATGGTTGGCAATCCTCAGCACAATCTAGTCCCAATTAATGAATGGATTAATCTTGCACTCCTTACAAGCAAGATTGCCACTGAATTCAAATATCATTTAAATAAATGGGACTTTTATCTATTTAAGAAGGGCAGAATCAAGCCCCAGAACTCACAGCTCCCACATGAAACGTACTGTGGGCCACATTGTGTCCTGTATGAGGGTTCTCCCAGATAGAGCCAAGGTGCTGGAAACAGACGTAGGATTGGGGGACCCACAAGTTAAGTCAACGTCTTTGTGGCCAAGGATACACATAATCATTTGCAGAACTGGAACTCAAGACAACATGGTTTCATTCCTAGCTTTTGGCCTTGTAGTGCAAATATGCTAAATGGGGTGGGCCAACTCCCCAAGATCCATGTGTTGTGGGGTCCCCTTAAATGGCAGCTCTCCACCTTACCTTTCCAGGTGGAAGAGGAAAGTAAATTCTTTTAATGGCTCAGTGCTATTCCACCATCCTGGGAGCTAGGGAGATAGTGGAGGGCTCCACTATTTTTTAAAGTCACCAACCGCTTGAGAGCTAATGGATTGGACCATGGCAACCTTTGATCTGGTGAGCTGCTATGGAGATTCTAACAGCAAGAAAGGATGGCTTTGTGGCCAAACCACAAAACTTGCATTCAGACAACAGAGATTCTGTTCCTGATTCTGTCATATTTCCCATGTCCTTGATGGTGTGTAAGTCCATTGTAACTCCACTGACTTTAGTGCAGAGCCGGATCTCAGAAAAAGAACCCTGAATTCAATAGAGTTTTGTATAGATATAGCTAAAACTAAGCTATTGCCCTTTAAAACAATTATCAATAATTCATTAAAAGACCCAGCCCTATATTGAAAATATTAATGTTGCACAGCTAAGCACTCAGACACCAAGAAATGGAAAAGTAAATGTTGCATGCAACCTAAATACTGCACCTTGTGCAACTATATTGCAATTCAGTTTATAATTACATTTCTCCAATAACAGGGTATTATGATACAAGTTCTCCTATGACCAGAGATGCCAGTGTAATTCTTTGTAGTATTCTGCATATGCCAAACAAACACAGTCCATGAAAATCATTCTAAATAAGATACATATGACTGGGACAATGAGAGGACAGATTTAAGATTGTTACTGCAGTCTTAATTTTGGCATTTTATGAGTTTGGAGTGCTTAGCCATTCAGACTCAATATTATTTTAACATCGTTTTCCTTTTTTTTGTTTCCCTATGGCTAGAATTTCTCAGGTTTTCGATTTATTGCCATATGAAAAAAGGCAGAACACCCTATCCCATACACTTGAAGAGATCCCCTGCAGGAAGCTATGCAATCTATGCTACCTTTCTGATGCTATGCAGTTGTCACCCTATACTTCCCTTATAACATGCATGCTGAATCAGAAGTGTGACTCAAGGGTTTTGTAAGGGGGCAGCTACTGCTATTCTTCACAATGCAAGATACACATATCTCTCCTCCACACACCCAAGTGAACTTTTTGGTTTGAAAGAGGCTGATAAGACCCTGTTCTATTTTGAGGGGAGGAGTATTCAGTATCATACATCCAGGAAATTGCTGTCCACCACAACTGGGCATATAGGGTACAGAAGCAGAAGCAGAAAGGAGGAACATAACACTGACAAGTACAGTTAAAGGATAGCCTTCACTATCACAGGAGTTGAAGGGATTCAACCATTGGTCCTATCATTGGTGTGATGCCCAGGATCATCAATTACAAGCTGTACAGATTTTCAGCCAGGTTGAACATAGATGTTGCTAGCCATGGCATTCATAAATACAATACGCAAGCCAACAATCTGAAAAGGTGCAACAACAACATCTATCTTGTTTAGAGTGTAACAGTTTGCAGATTGTGCACAGAGATATAATCTGTAGAGCTATACAAATTTTTACCTTTCTTATCTGCATCTCTCTTCCTGTATAGTTCTCTCTATATAGATAAATATTGAGAAAGAGAGATATTATTTCAAATCATTCATTTGGCTGGCAAATGAAAATGCCACTGTTCTAAGGGTTAACTTTATTGATATAGTTCCACAGTTGCCAGGGAAAGACTATTTTGCATTTTAGTACATTTTTAAAGAAGAGAAATTGACAGGAGAAATAGCTTAGCCATGAAGTTCAGAGTAGCATTTTATATTTTTATAACAACTATAATTTTCTCAACATTTTGCTGATCTGATTTTAACACATGTAATTTCTTGCTGAGGCCTCAAGGGTTTGATCCATGATCTATTTATTACATGTGTAAATCAATACCCTGAATAAATAATAAGGGAAAACACATTTGTTTTTATCGTTTTCTTGTTTGGGAAGCGTTATAGGCAGAAGAATGTCACCAAAACTGTAACCATTATTCTAAAGCAGACGCACCCCTTTCTGTCTTATCTGTTAGACCTGGATGGTTCTAAAATTCAAGATAGACTGAAAATAAATGTATTCAACCTCATTTGTTTCTCATAATTCTGTTATTTTATGTCATGCAGGATAACAAGTAGCATCAATGCAAATATCTTGGTCAGTTACTTAACGGAACAAAATGCAAATGCACATACATAGTTTAGTACAATAGATAGACATGGACATCTGGGAGTTTCAATAATATATTCAAATAAATTGCAATTTTGGATCAGGATTCATATTTGTAAAGCCTGCCTTGCAAAGTTCAGGTCCAGTATGTTTGGATCTGAGTTTGGCTCAGGACATGAAAGAGAAGCCATAAACATAAGATGTAGTCTAATATGATGATGATAATGATGGTGAAATGACAACACTTTTTCTGTTCCACTAGTCTCTCAGGAGGATGTTAAAAAGAATCCATTTTTTGCTGATTTTAAAATCAGCAGGTCCAGATAACTTGTATCCAAGAGTTTTAAAAGAACTGGCTGAGGAGCTCTCTTGACTATTAAAGTTGATTTTCAATTAATCTTGAAATACGTGGAAAGTGTTAGAGGTCTGAAAGAAAGTCAATGTGCCAATATTTAAAAAGGGTATACAGAATGACACTAGTAATTATAGGCTATCAGCCTGACATCATTTCTGAGCAAGATAATGGAGAGACAGTTAAGGGACTCAATTAATAAAGATTTAAAGGAGAGTAACATAATTAATGCCAATCAAAATGGGTTTGTGGAAGATAGTTTGACAGGATCTAACTTTATATCTTTTTCTAGTGAGATTACAGTTTTGGTTGATAAAAATAAGAGTGTTGATGGAATATACCTAGACTTCTATAAGGCTTTGACTTAGTATCACATGACATTTGATTAAGATAGAATATGAAATTAACATAACATGAAAATAACATAACATTACATAAGATTACATGGATTAAAAACTGGCTAAATAATATGTCTCAAAATATAATTGTAAATAAGGAATCATCATTGAGCAGGTTCATTTCTTGGGGGGTCCCACAGGAATCTGCTCTTGGCTACATGTCATTTAACATTTTTATCAATGACCTGGAAGAAAACATAAAACTGTCAATGAAAGTTCGCAGATCACACAAACATTGGGGATGTGGTATAACGTGAAGATAACAAGTCTCTGATGTAGAGCAATCTGGATCACTTGGTAAGCTGAGCACAAGCAGACAACAGCATTTTAGTGCAGCTAAATGCATATGTATACATTTAGGAGCAAAGAAAGCAGTCCATATATGCAGGACTGGGGACTATCCTGGGAAACGGGGATTCTGAAAATAACTGTGGGTTATAGTGCATAATCAGCTGTATATGAGCTCCCAGTGCAATACTGTGGCCAAAAGAGCTAATGTGATCTAGAGATGTATAGACAGAGGAATCTCAAGTAGAAGTAGCAAGGTTATTTTACCTCTGTATGTGCCACTGGTGTGACTGCTGCTGGAATACTGTGTCCACTTCAGATGTTCACAATTCAAGGAGGATGTTGAAAAACTGGAGAAGGTTCAGAGAAGAACCATGAGAATGATTAAAGAATTAGAAAACATACCTTATAGTGGTAGACTCAAGGAGCTCAATCTATTTAGCTTAACAAAGGGAAGACTTGGTTAAGGGGAGACTTGATTACAGTCTGTGAGTACTTATGTGGGGAACACATATTTGATAATGGGCTCTTCATTCTAGCAGAGAAATCCAATGTCTAGAAGTTGAAGCTAGACAAATTCAAACTGGAAATAAGGCTTTCTCCGGACACCCTCTCTAGGTTCACCCTTCCCCAGAGCTACTGGAGGAATTTGCTCTCTCCTGCAGCTCCTCACTGCAGTCCACCAAATATTACTGCCTCCGGCTTCCTCCTGGCTCAAGACGATGTACATATGGCCCCAAGCTCATCGCTTCCAGCCTCCCTTCTTGGCCCCATGTTTTGCAGCCCTCCAGCCTGCGCTGGACCTTCTAATTCTGGCTGGAAGCTCCACTGCCCCCAGCTGCCAGTTTCTCTCTGCTTTCAGCCCATGAAGGATACTCCAGTTAACTCTCTCTCCTAGGTGTCCTCCTGGCCTTCCCACCATACTCCTCTACTGAGAACAGGATCCCAGGACCAACTCTTCATTTTAGGTTCCTCCTTGAACCTAATCTCCCAATCTCTTTAGTCCCCCAGAGTGCCTACAGAGTTTCTCCCTAGAGCCCCCTTCTCAAGTGTACTTCTCTCTTTTATAGCCACTATTTAGCTACTTCCCCAGCTGTGCTTCATCTTTAATTCAGTCTGACTCACCCTCTAGGTGCGACCAGGTAGTATAATTGGCCTCTCAGGCTCACATTAACCCTTTTATTGCCTTTGCAGGATATACATCACATCACAGAAGGAAAACAACTTCAGTAAAGAAGCAGATTCCAGTGTCAAACTTACACGGAGTTATACCCAGCAATGAGAAAAAAAGCTTATATTATAGGACCAAATAGTGTGCTTCCCACATATACACTTTTTATTTGAGATATTTGAACAAATATGTTATCTAATTTAAATACTAAAATATTATGTATTGCTATCTGTATGGGTCAGAGTAAATAGATGCTGAACCTTTCACCTCTAGGTCACCAATTCAAATTCATCTCAGCTTGGTAGCAACCATAAGACATTTCCATCTCATACAATTTGGTAGCTTGTGGCAAACGAGTTGGCAGTTCCAGTCTAATTTCTAAGGGTCAAATTTCTAATTTCTTCACCACCTCCACTATTGACACTAATTGGCATACCCCAGCAGAGAGACTGAGGTTTTATTGGGCAGAGTTGGTCATTTCAGGTAAGGATTGGAGCATATTGGTGGGACGATGTGTGGAAACTTAGAATGATGCTACTCAGACACTACCCTCATTGTGGACAAATGGAGAGCAGGGCTTAGATTTCCCAAAGCCCCTAAGTGATTTTGGAGCATAAATCCCAATGTGTTTCAACCTGTCACTAAATTCTAAAATCTAGATTTATAATCATTACTAAATTCCTCTAAATGTATTTTTTGAAAATAAATGCTTTTATACAATCAATTTCCAAGTAGGTGAAATTATCCATATATTCCCATCACCTTCTATTTGTCTGTTTATTCTGGAACACCAATAGACAACCATGCAAATTTCATTGACTACAAGAGACGCTTAGCCAAGCTACGGAAGACATCTGGCTACTTGGTGATTTCAAGGGACCAGCTATAGTGATTGCTCTGGAGTGGGCCTGATGTATCCCATGTGATTAGGCAGCTGAAAGGCATTCTGGACTGTCTTCTATTCCAGGATGTCATTTTCTAATAGCTTAATTACCCTTGATCGTAAGGTATAAGTGAACTTTTAACTGATTCGATGACAACACTACATGGGAAGCTCAATGTATTCAATTCATTTGCATTTGGCTCTCTTTGTAACTGGTTATTTCATCATCTGAGGGGGCTTTGGAGGAGATATTTCTTCATCTATTTCCCACTGTGGCAGGTCCTTTGAATGTTACTATATTGCAGGCAGGAGACTGATCATTTACCTTTGAAACAGCCCCAACAGATTACAGCAAAGATTTATGTGCATTTTCCTTTCCACCTGCTTTGGCGAAACCCAGAATAAATTCTGAAAGCCTATCTCACGAGTCTTGAATTCAATCAAATGAACTGTGGGTCTCCTTCAACATCTCTAGCATTCAGGAACTCCACTTTCTCCCAATTCATTTCATGACTCATTTCAAAATGTTCGTGCTTTGTTTTAGAATCTTCCTCAGACTTGCTTCTGCCTGCCTCATAGGCTTCATCTCACTATGCCCCTCTTGACTCTAACCCTTTCTATAACCTTGTCACTATTAGTGTCAGAGTTTTCTTTTCTGTTACTGTTATCTGGAGCAGCCTTCCTGTATCCCTTTGCCCCACTGAATGTCTGCATGTCCAAATCTCGTCTGATCTCCCCTTGTCCCAATCTCCTATAAGATTTAGAAGATCATAAGCTATATGATTCAGTGCAGGGGGCTGTTTCAGGGGCTACAAACTGTGGGCCTGATTCTCCATGACCCTGCATCTTTTGCCAGTTCCTTTCACCAGGGCAAACTGAGTGCAAAGTGAGGATGAAAATGCTACATTCTGATTTGGTAGCATTTTCACCCTTAGTGTCCATTCACTTTGCTTCACTGTAAATGAATGCCGAAGAATCGAGGCCCTATCTTTAATATTTTAGTTTAGTCTTAGCTCAGCTCTAATGTACAGTGCTGCAAATTTCTCTCTGAATACAGTGATAATAATGCTGTTTATACTCACTCCACATCCTCATATAGGTTAGTCATAACTCATTTTCACATGCATTAATATACAAGTCTATTGTTTAAAATAAAAAGCTCTTCTAATACAAAATAATTCTATAAATTGTTGAATGATACCATTACTGAGGTCCCCACTCAGTTTTTACTCAGTCCTTACTTAGGTACACTCCTGTCCAGGTTATCGGGAGTTTACGTGAATGTGGACTGAGTAAAAATTGAATAGGGACGTCAGGAGTTGGCCCTTTTCTTTGGAGTACATCCAGTGTAGGTACTGGAGCATGTTTAAAGTCAGAAAAATACATTCAGTCTGTAAAAAAGTTTCCACTTTTTCAATATGTTGTTATACATTTGAAATTTGGACCCAGTTAAAACTTGTGTCTGCTCTGATACTTAAAAAACACTTTTAACAATAATTTGGTAGTAGATATTCTATAATTGCTGCTTACTTATTATACCAAATCTATTCATTTCACTATTAGATCTTGTCCTCCCCTCAGTTAATTTGTTCATCTCTGTCTGTTGTCTTTCATTATCTACCTGGAGGGCAGAGCAACCACCCTCTCCAAAACAGGTGAGCAGGCAGCTACTCCCACCCCATCACGCCACGGAGCCAACCTACAAGGGGGAGTAATCTGCACCAGCCCTTTTGGTGACACAGATTACTTCCCTTTCTCTGTCAGTGCCTGAGGCACAGTCTACATGCTGGGAGAAGGTCACAGAGTTATGTGCTATGCCTTACCAGGGTTGGATTGTGAGGTTACAATCCAGCCCCTATATATAGGTTTTAAAATCTTTAGGGCAGAGTCTGTCTTTTTCTATGTGTGTATTGCACATAACACAATGGGGCCCTGATCCCTGGTTGCAGTCTTTAGAGTCTATTACAGTGTAAATAAATTATAACAAACTTAGGCTAAATTTTAAGTGAACATGATGGGGCCCATTGATTAACAGCATTATTAATCACGATGAATATTTTTAATTACTTGAAAGCCCTAATTTAAACATAAAACTCAAAGCAAAAGTCCAGTGTTCAAGTGCACATGTACACAGAGCAAACCGCAACCAAATTTTACACAGTTCTACTGAGAAAATTTGCATAGGTCCTTTAAAGTCTGTGGTTCAATAGTTATTTGCAACTGTTGAGGATTTGGCCCAATGTATCTGTTTCCTGTGTGTCTTTAAAACATATCTCCCCCTTACATTGTTGAGGGGAAAAAAGTTTTCACTCCATTTAGTAACGCAGAACCAATGCCTCTTTGTGGGACAGATCTGGATTCTAGTCTGCCTCATTGGCTTGTATTGCAGCATCTTTAATATTAATGATGATGTAAGAAGCAGAAAGAACACAGCTTGGTTTTGCAGATCTTGCAGTTGTAAAACTCAGCTTTGACGTGTGTAATGAGCAAATTTGATGTGAAAGCCATTGTGAGAAGAAACATGGAATAAAGAGGACTCCAAACTTTCTAGCATTATGTACTTGATTCTAACAACCCGGGAATATAAAAATTATGGCATCTAACTATAACATAGGAAGAAAAAGGGAAATAAATTATATTAAATAAAGCTTTTAGGGTTTGCATTCTATGCTTTACTTTTTAGTCTAAATTGTAGTCCAAAGATTCTAAAGCAACTCTGCAAACTGCCCATCTTTACTTTTACTTCATCTGTACTTTTCCTCAATATTTTACTTCCATGAAATGAGATACTCAGAAGTAAGAATGATCAACAGCCATGTAGAGTTTTGTATTTTACTTAGGAAGTGTTTTCCAAAGCAAAACAATATTTACATAAACTCATCTTTATACAGTCTAGTTTGTCCTACGGCTGCAAGTATTTTTTAATTGGATAGCTTTGCATCCAGGTGGTATGTAAGTATTCCTTTTATAAAGCAATCTCCTATCCTCTCAACTAGTGCTGTAATCTTTTGCCCACCACCTTAACAAAGGAGACAAGACACATTGCACAGCAATTTCATAAATTCATTTTGTCTTCTAGTGAGTTTACATCACTATTTTCTAATTTAAAACTTTTGTATAGGAATAACAGAAAAACTTGACTTCATTTAGGAGAGCTTTCTGTTTACAAATATACCATTTCTTTGTTGAATGAAGTATGATAGCACCAAATTCACTTGATATGCCCATATGTAGGGATGGAAAGAATAGAACATGGTATATAATTAGTATTACTACATGGCATGTCTTATATAATTCATCAGTGTTTACTAGTACTGGCTTATTTAGTAATACGTTTTCAGTTTCCTTTAGCCTCTTTTTCCTGTTCAGGAATCTTTTGTAAAGTGATCCTGATGTCTAGAAACATATTTAATATTTTTAAAGATTTACCAAATAGTTTATATACAAAAATGGGTTGTTCACAAACTGTTCACTTTGACTATCCACTTGTCATTATTTTAAAGTATGTGACTGATCACTTACATCATATTATATTGTTTCTGCTCCCTGATTTGATGACAGAAACTTTTAAGCAAGAAAATGACAAATAGTAATGGATAAGGGTTTTCAAGTAAAAATCTGGAATGAATGATTGATCATTCATGCTAAAATTCATAAAACTTTCAGAGTCACAAACATTTTGATGAATAAATGGGTGGCATATCCAGATATTCACAAGTGATGTGACCTCCAAGCATAATGACGGAGTGAATTTACCATCTTTATTCATGAAATGTTTCCAATCATGTCATGTTGTTCAATCTTTGGAACTACCACATAATGATCCATATGTGATACTGTATGAATTAGAAAAAAGTATCAATCATAGTCACTCAGAGAGCTAGGAAAGAGGCGAGAAGAGATAAACAAGCATGTCTAAGCTATTCAGGACCCTCTCTCAAATCTAGATGAACATTGTAAGAATGATTAATTCTCAGTAGCACATAGAAAAACAAAAATCCTAAAATCAGTGTGACATATCCAAAGTACAATCTAGATGGATGAATAGCTGTGTCACCCCAACCTTCTTACCTGGGTGCCCTTTACACTGCTTTGCTGCTGTTACTTCCAGTCTGGATGGCTCACAAGCAACCTCCAGCATGTAAGTCATTCCGAGCTAGTATGCAGCATCACACTGGCTTTCAATAGACTGAATTACACTGCAGGGTGACCCCAGCACACTCCCAGTGCCAGTCTTTCCCCCGAAATGTATGTCTTGTATTGCCCAGCCTTCTCCTGGACAATACAAGTTCATATGAAGTCCATCATTTTATTCATAGAAATGATATGCACAAATCCTTTTATCCCAAATAGAGTTTCTCAAACACATGGATATAGATAAAACAATAAAGCAAGTTTATTAATTATAAAGACAAAGATTTTAAATGAATACAGATAATGAGGCATAAAAGTCAGAAATGGTTACAAGAGAAATAAAGATAAAATGCTTAACTTAAACTATGTTAAATTCAAAGCAAAGTTTCTCTTACCACATGGTCTCAATAGTCTTACTGGCCCAACTTCTAGAGGAGGATCTCTTCTTCTGTGTAATGGTTGTTTCCTTTGTTCTTTCTGGTGCAGTCAATCGATGCACTGAGAGTGAGGCGGAGGGGTACTTTGGAGTGTTTGTCTCTCATTTTTATAGTATCAGTCCCCCTCTGGAAAACATTTCCATCTGAGTTTCAGGAGTCAAAAAATCTTCAGGGGAGGATATTTCCTGCTGATTTTCCTACCTTTGGAGCTCCCTTTGTGCTTGATTACTCTGTTTACTGCTTAAATGAAAATTAAGCACAGCACACATTCCTTTGTTTGAAACAGATATGTTTGCCAACTTCTGTGTAGGCAGGGATGTGGGTTGGAACATGTGTTAATTACACCAGACAGTGGAATCTTATAATTTGACATTTCATGTTTCCATACATATTTTATTAGAACGATATTAACCAGCAATTTATTAGTTTTCAGATGATACCTCACAAGGCATACTTTAGACAAAGTTTATTATAATAATGTGCAAGGGGTGAATACAAGAGTACAGACTGTCATAGTTAGAAACTTAGTAGCCAAATAATCGCTGGGGGAAATGGGTGAACCGGTTTTTAAAATTTTGCATTAACTCAATTCACTTCTTTCTTATATGCCAACATTAAAGCAAACCTTATATTAAAAATTGCAACAAAGATTGCCTCAAATGAATCAAAAAGTTGATTAACTATTCAGAATGGGATGGAAGTCTTCTTCTGTATGCAGGCCCATAGACCTGCCAAGAGAAAAATCAGCCATATTTGGGAACCAAGACCAGTATGACAGGTCTCCAGAGATGAGCAGGACAACGGATGAAAATAGCCCATAGTTTCACTCTTTTCTCCTCACTATCAAGCAAAAAATCCTTTGTGTGTGTTGTAGCCGGGAGGTGTGGCCTCCCTCGGAGATTGACGGTGAGGGAGAGCCAAACCCCCTCTGGGGGATGGAGTCCAGGAGGACAGCACCACCTGACCAAAAGCAAGGTAGGTGGGACAGGAGGTATAAAAGGCAGGTCTTCCCACTCAGTAAGGGGAAGGCAGCCGAGGGAGAAGGACATTTCTCCCTTGGTGCTGGGCCCTGAGCCTGCACCCAACCATTACCCGGAGGAGAGGCTGCTGGAGCTGCCCACTGCATGGGGTCCTGAGGAGCTACCTGAGCCCGGCAAGCTGGAGGAGACCCCTGGGCCTTGCAACCTGGAGGAGTTACCTGAACTGCCAACCCCCTGTGAGCCAGAAGAGACCCCAGGACCCTGCAAACTAAAGGAGTTGCCCTTCAGAGATGATTCTGAAGAGTTCCCGGACTGCCATCGAGCAATGAGGCCGAGGGATTCTGGAACTTCCCTTAGGCAGAGTACCCCAAGGAGATGGGGAGTGACTCAAGGGACCAGGTACTCTAGGGAGAGGGTAGGAGGAAGTAACCCAGGGGCAGCCAACTACAGTCAGGCTAAGATTGCGCTCATACCAAGTCAGCGCGTTTTGGCTGGAGTCCTGCTGACCCAGTGAAGGAAACACCCCGTCATTTTCAGGGCCCTGGGCTGGGACGCAATGGAGATGAGTGGGCCTGCATCCCCCTCCCCCTTTCCTACCCTGACCTAGGAGTGATCGCTCGCTAAGGGCCAGAGCCTGTTCCCTGCTGCCTGCCCCACCCCTGCCTGAAGGCCAGACCTTTTGGGACTACTTCCTCACCCTTTGGAGGGCTAGAGACTGTCTTTCCACTCCCTGCCCTGCCTGAGGGCCAGGCTTTGGACTATTGCCTCAGCCTGCTGAGGGCTAGAGATTGCTTCCTTTTGGCCTGCCCCACCCTGCCTAAGGGCCAGGGCTTTAAATGGTGTGCTCACCCTTCGGAGGGTTAGAGACTATCCCCATTTGCTTGTCCTACCTGGTCTAAGGGCCGGGGCCTGGAACGGTGCACTTGCACCGTTCTAGGCTAAAGACTACTTCCCCATTTGTGTGACCCACCCTGCCTAAGGGCTGGGGCCTGGAATGGTGTGCTCACCCTACTGAGGGCTAGAGACTACATCCTCATTCGCTTTGCCTGCCCTACCTACGAGCTGGGGCCTGGAACTGGGGCTCACCCTACTAGGGGCAGGAGACTGTCCTCCTTTTGTTAGGACTCCCCACAGGGCACAGGAACTGGGAGGTGTGGCCTCCCTCAGAGATTGATGGCGAGAGAGGGCCACCTTCCCTGTCCGCAACAGGGAACCCTTTACAGTGTCCACTTAGGTGTTTTTTTTCATCAACTTTCAGTTTCCTGCTGTAGTCTTAAAATAAATTCATGGATTTTATTTGGAGTTGATGGCTAGGTAGAGAAGGCCAGACTGAGGAGGTGTATGAGGGGAGAGTGACATTAGAAAATAAATTCATGTTGGGATTAATTGTGGCTTTGCCCTTAACTCCTTGTATAGGTATAGGGGAACATTTGTGGTGCTCCAGGAACAGACTGGAAAGCAGATTGTGACATGGAGAGTCACAACATGTGTTCCACTTTCCCCCTATTTCATGGGGATGGGGAGGAAAGGAAGTAGCCTCTGCGAGCACTACACCTGATGACACATATTCATAGTATGCCACTGCACCGTGAGTGCAGAGATGAATCTCTGACCCTTCCTGCTCCTCATCCAAATTTGTATAGGATTAACACAGACCCTCTGGATGCTGCTCTTTCCTCCATGTTGCTACAGAGGGCATGAAAGGCTGGTGCATGGGAGAAAGGAGACATGAAGAGCATGCAAGATATGCCACAAACTTGCCTATATTGTATAGTATACTTTCAATAATTTTCTACTGATAAGAGAACCAGGGAATAACTACCATCACAAACAGCCCTTCTGTTCACAAAATGTCTATTCTCAATTCCAAGTTTTTTTGTTCTGGGCTAACCATACTCATTACAGGTCAGGGAAATGAGTAAAAAGGATTATGAATATCATGGATGTGAGTTTCATTCAGAAGTCACCAAAACCTATATGGAAAAGTGTGTGCAGTAATTGGCCAGTTCTGTTTGTTGCTCCATAATTCATCTGTAGTGGACTTTTAATTTAAATCTTAGTGAAAATTAAACTTTGATCATGTGACTGAATTTAGTTCTTATTAAAAAGTAGTTATTTTCCTGTCAACCTCTCTTTCTGTTCCCCCTGAAGCCCACTCTCCTTTTCCCACCGAGATTAAATTGAATGAAATTTGTTCCTCTTTTCTTTCATGTTGCCTAGGCATTAGCATGGAGAGCAGTAAGAGACAGCTTCCTTGATCTCAATTCCAGATGGCCCTAGCAGACAGACAGAGCATTTGAACAGAAAGACCTGCTCATCCCATGAAGTCCTGATCTAAAGCATTCAGGGTGCATGTTCAGAGAATTTTGCTACCTTTTACTGACCATTTGCAAATAGGGATTTTTGGATGCTTATAACTTGGCCAAAATTACTGGGATACAAAAAAAAGTTACTAATTACAAGGTCATGCCCTTCCAAATTTCAATTCCCTCTGAAATATGGAAAATGTGGAAATTCCAGAGCTTTTCAATGCAATGGTTTTAATTTTTTTTTAAGATAGAGAAACAATACTTTCTTCTCAGTTTATTCTTGGAAATGGATGAGTATTTTTTTTTTGTTGTTATGAAAGTTTCCCCAAAATTTCAGTACAAAGTAGGCACATAGCAATGAAAATTTCAGCCCTTATAGTTAAGGTTTGGCAAAATTATAAGCAACTTAAAACAGGTTCTTATTATGGGAAGTGATAGGCAACCTTAACTGTAGTTGTCCCTGCCAGCTGCCCCCACAGAGTGTACACTATTATATGGGATCTCTATCTATCTATAAAAATTCAAATTATGACAAAAGATTTTCTAAGCCAAAAAGCTTTTCTAGAAACAGAAGCTATTAGAAATGAGCCTATGCTTTTTGTTTTAAGGCATTATCAACCACAGAACAATTGCACATGAATGCAAAGATAATAACAGGAGAAAAAAGGTTGATTTATAGATCTGCACAAGCTTTTCTCCCCTCCCCCTTTTACTTTCACCAATTCTTTCACCCGTTGAGTAATAATCAGACATTTGGAAAAATCATGTAGGATTCATCATTTGGGTCCACTGCATATTTATAATTGCATACATGATGAGGAAATATAAGTATAATTCCTAATTAGTGAATAGCATTCTAACTGCCTTGGGTAACAAAATTCTGATGTATATAGGTTTGCTATGTCACAGAAGTTAAATGCATTTGCAACGAAGCTTGCCTTATATTACTCATTCTTTAAAATAATAAAATAATTCAGATAAACGTGTTAGTGATGCTGCATATGCATGAAGCATATCTCAGTAACGTTATAAAATGAAATATTTGCAAAAAAAATGATAGTGTGGATAATTTATTCAATCATGTATCTGTTAAACTTGCTGTAGAATATCAGAATAAATTAATGGAAAGATGCATGAGAAGTAAGGGCTTGGTGCAACTGTATAATGGTGGAAAATCCAGGATACATTTGAAATTAAAAATAAAAATTGTTCCTCATTCAAAATAAATGAACATAACACCACTTTCCATTGGGAGAATCAACTTGGATTCAGTGTGTCATGGACATTCTAAGGATTTGAGAGATGAATTGGAGCAACTCATCAGAAATTATTGTGCAAATAATAATTCTAATATGATTCCTAAATTCTATCCCCAAATATGACAGTGGCAGCTCACTAATGACTTCAGTAGCACCAGGATTTGATCCAGACTGATTATTCATTAGAGATGTAAAATTTAGATCCACAGTTTTAGTTTGGAGATGGGAGTCACCAGCACTATTTACATCCTGATTCTGTCAAAATTCAGGAATATAGGGATTTGTGTTTTGGGCTTAGACACTTCTTGAATTATTATGGGTTAGATTTTGATTCATTGAATGGCACCTTACACCACAAATATCATATCTGATTTCAATAAGACTATTCTTTTAGTGAGATGCTCCTCAGGGTGAGTAATGGGATCAAAATCTGACCCTATATATCAAATGTTGTTGTTTTTTGGGGATTTTTTTTAATGCAATGTTAAGGTTAAATACTATATTAAAAAAAAATTAAAAATGTAAAAGTTAAAGATCCCAGAGCAACATTAATCCATCCAAGTTACTCATTTGGTATAGTTTGAGGTATACATTTAACAGAGTTAACAATAATAAATTATCTTGCGCATTCAACAAGTAAATCAAGAACTGAAAACTACATATAAGCCACGTGGCTATGTTGTGTTGTTGAAAGTGTAACTTCTACATTTTTTTACTTTTCCTTTTTTTCTTCTTTTTTAACTGTAATTGTATAAGCCTAACATTGTGTTAACTTTTTTGCATTAAATGTCTTGGGTTCTCAAAATTTATTAATTCAAATGGGAAAGATGTAGTCTTATCCCCACAACATATCTCAGAAATACCACAAGTTCACATACCTTTTGAGGAAGAATGGGCATGAATGAAATCCCTTTGTCTAAATCAACCATGACCTTAAACGTGGGTTGATTTAAGATGTTACACCTCAGCTGGCTGAAAAACTTTCAGTTGAACAGTTTTCCATCAGACTTTTGTCAAAATTGAAATGTTTTCACAGATGTGTTGATTTTGACAAAATGTTTAATGCAAAACTTTGTAAATGTTTTGAAATCAAAATGGAATATTTCTTTGACTTTCATTTCAATTTTCCCATTTCATTTTGTTGTGACTTAAATTATAAAATGTTAAATTTAATATTCATTATTTTATATAACATTTAATGTTTGATATTGTGGTATAATGTTTTGTAATAATTGAAACAAAATGTTTTGAGGTTATTGAAATAACTTTTGAGGTGGTCATTTTGACGTTCTGAACAGAAATTCTTGAAAATTTCCATTCTGTTAAAATTTTAAAATATTGTTCCAATTCAGAACAAAAACAAAATTTTGAAATTTTACAATTCTCTGCAGGACAGAAATTCTATTTTCTAGTCACGTCAAAACCATACAAAACTGGAAGTTTCACCTGATGAAATGCAGTGGTTGCTTTGAGATTTTGAGCCAAATCTTCAGATGGCATTCACTGGGGGAGGGGAGAGATAAGAATCCACATTGATCCATATGGAAGGAAAGGTTTACATGAGCCCCTTTTCAGTACACATTGATGCTCCCCCTTGGCAACTTCACTTATTTTATCTGACCCATTTGATCCACATCTACTCAAGCACGAATCATGGTGTGTACAGAAAAACTCTATATTGTGTATATATTCCAGCCCATTTTGTCCAAACAAAGAGTTGTTAACTTGCAACTACAGTAGTGATCTGCCATCGCCCTAACACTTTTGTTAGTTTTTGGCATGTAATGGTGCAGGTCTTTTTTAAGGGGCAGAAGACTTTCCTTTCTTTTTTTCTTTTCTCTTTTTTTACCCTTTGTTTAGAGTAGGGGGGAGTCAGCTTGTTGTGTCAAAAGTGGGCAGTTGCTTTTCAGTCAGTACTGTGGCATGGAGAGTGATCAGTTAAATAACACTCTCACCAACATAGGTTTGGATTTTTCTTGTTGTTGCTAGTAGTGCCCTAGGAAATGACTGACTGCTACAACTACTAATAAGAGACTAAGCTTAGGGGCAACAGCCTATTATTGAAGTCAATGAGAGTTTTGCCACTGACTCCAGTAGAAGCAGGTGCAGACTCTAAGTTTGTGTATGTGAACTTTATTGTTACTTAACCTTAAATTTGTATCTATAGTTGTGCTGTTCTCATACAAAGCCTTGATTTCTCACACAGCACTGCCAATAGAGCGACAACTTTAGGGAACCCCTTTGCTAAGTCTTCTTATTTGTTTTCTTTGCTAAAATCTGCTCAGGGCATTTTTTTTATTGTACTGTCAAATACCTGCTTTTTTCTTGACATTAAAGGCAAGTGTTTCCTATTTGCAACATATGTGCACTGAAATAAAATGCATTACTTATAGAAAAATAAAAATAATTCTTGTTTGTTTTTTTGTTTTTTCAAAATTTTGTAGTAACATTGTCTGTCCATTAGTGATCATGAGTGCTCTTCTAATCATTAGTGATCATGAGATTAGTGATCATGAGTGCTCTTCTGATGGAGAAATAGGTTAATCCAAATATTAACTGTGCTAGGTTTAAGGTAATAAATTGGAATGTGAGTAAAGTGCCCCATGTTTTAGAATGGTCTAAACTAAACATTTATCATAATTAGATTTCACAACATTAGGTAGATGCATTTTGGCTTAACTTTCAGGGAAGAAAACTGCACACTGTATATATACAATCCCCCACAAATGGAGTCCTAGAGGAGGAATTTTCTCTGCTTGCAAGGCATGCTTCTTTAGGAAGTCAGAAAAAAGAGACACATGGTTACAAGTCATGCCAGTCCATTCCAGTGCAGGAAGGGGGGGGAACAAGGAGACATGGCCCATAACAGTAGAAGGAGATAGGAAATATAAAGTTGCAGCTACAATGATCGTCAATCTTCATAGCCCTGGTGGGACTTCTATTATGATTTGTATCACGATAGCACTTATTTTTACAGTGCTAGTGTAGCACTAGGCCAAGTCTGTCAACCAGAGCTGAGAGACTTGCTTCTACAGGCTCTGTAGCCATACCTCTGGAGGTCCCACCATACTGGACAGTACAAATATATAGTAAGAGAAGTTTAATTCCTGAAGAGCTTGTAAGTGATATAGACAAGATAAGGTGCACGAATTAATATCTTTTGCTTGAGCAGTTTCTGTATCCAATAAAAAAAATACTACCTCACCCACCTTGTCTCCCTAATATCCTGGGACCAACACGGCTTATAACCGCCTTACCCCCAACACCATTCTTCCTCTCCGTTACAGTTTGATAACTCAGAACTGCCAAGTAATGTGATTTCACCATAGCAGGGGAAACTCTTATTTTTTAAAGAAGATAACATTTTAAATGAAGATTTTAATTAATATATAATTAATCTGATTAATTCCCTTATTTATGGTAATAATCACACAGTGGATGAAGGTGATAACTAATATGGGAAGTCTGATGCTTTGAGGACTGTAGGGAGTGGTTTGCTGCACTAATAACACACTTGGACATTTTTTCCCCCCTAAACAGGAAGGATCTAAAAATCTAGACAGAAAGTCAGCCCTGAGACAGACAGCGTCTTTCAAAAAGAAATATACCTCAATTGTAGCCCTGTACTATAGAATACTGTTTGCTCTATGGCAGCTGTAATGCCTCCTATCAAACAGTTAGGTAGCCAAAGAATTGGTATATTGTACAGAAAACTACTATTAACTATAAAAGGAGAGCAACAACTTGAACAAAATGACTTGTATCTGGTTAGGAAAAGAGCCTGAAAAAGAGAGAGCTCATTTGAGAGAGTTTTAATCTGATATCATTGTGCAGAAATAGCCAAACAGAGAAAAGGGAGCTAGGATCGCTAAGAGAGATAAAAAAACAGAATATAATTAATGCATTTCTATGCTCCTAAGTGGGCAATGGACCCAGCAGGGAAGCCCAATAAAAGTGTAGTACAAGGTTTAGTCAGTGATTAGTTTGCAGTAAATTGGCCAGTATATCACCCTATGAGAGAAATCTATTATTAAGAGGATTGTATTTAATTTCCTTTTTTGTTTTATTAAAACGTTTCAAAGAATACAAAGCAAGTATTCTTCTTCGAGTGAGTGCATGTGTCCATTACACTAGTTGTGTATGCACATTTCGTGCACTGGTGCCAGAGATTTCCCTAGCAGTGCCCGTAGGGGTGGTCACGCTTTCATGCTCTGAGCTGAGGGTACAGAGGACAGACCCACCCTGCCCATCCTTCTCTACCATCTCATCATCAGTGGCTAGAGGTTGGAGCATGCTGTCTGTTTGTTCCATCAGCAAACGTGCTGTTTTTAGTTATTTTCTTATTAGTGGTATTCAGTTCTGGGACCTTGAACTCTCCATTGTCTTTGTTTATTAATTAAAGTTAGTAGTCCAAAGGTAGAGTGCCCCCTTTGGCCCACCACTCTGCAAAGAAGCAACTTCGTGGCTCAAACAGGCCATAGCCTTTGACTCTGGTTTCCATACCAGGACCGTTGAAGCAAGCTACCTTCCTCAGTGAAGTCTCTAGAGCCATCACCTCTGCACACAGCAGGGCAAAGGCCCATTTTTTTAACCAACTACGCCAGAGGGATACACTGCTGCGAAGAATCTGCTGAGCACCTCAGTACCACCTATGCCAATTACTGAGGCTGGCAGTGCCTTTCCGTGTCTGTATCAGCTTTGGTGCCAGTGATTTCAGATCCAGCAATCTTGTTGCCAGCTCCAAGCAAATGGTAACCGCTCCACCACAGCGCACAGTACCAATAGCTAGGAAGTCCCTGTGCAGCCTCCAGGACCACAGGCCCATCACAGCTCTTGGTCCCAATCTCCCACAACAATTCCTGGTACCACTCCACCCTGACCTTTGGAGAAGTCATGCTACTCCTGGGAATCTGAAGTAAGTTCTTATGTTTCCCACTTCAGGGAATCCAGGGTTTCCTCCAGCTATCATTCCCATTCTCACAGGAGTCATCCTGACAAAAGCAGATAGAAGGAATGGATTGCGTGATCTAGACACAGTTAGCCTCCAGTAGTGTACCAGCATCATCCTTTGCCCTACTGGGTACTGTAGGGGACGCCTCCGATGTCTAGACACTCATCTCCACTCTACTACAGAAACTGGTCCCTTAAAAGTCTCCCAGACCAGTGCTGCGAGACTGTTCAAAGTCAGTATTGAGCAACAGCTGCACCATGGAGACAGATCCCACGAGAGGAAGTTTCTCCATGTGGTATCGATAAACTGTTCGTCGTCAGTACTGCTTCCATGGGGCACATGGGGCTTCAGACAGGCCTGCAGCATCAACACCACAAGATCAGACTCAAGAGGGGTCTAACCTACTCCTCTGAACATCTTGTCCTCTTCACCGGATGAAGTCCTGGTAAAAGAATCATCTTTGGTTCAGGATGATTTTAAGGTTATCTCCTGGGTGATAAAATAGAGCTTGTGGAAGAAAATCCTCACAAACTCAGGCATTTTACACTCAGCTACATCATGGAAAGTTGCTCGCCGTATAAATGAGGAAATTGCACATCCAATGAAAGCCTGATGGAAAACTTCATCATCCCTCATACCACTGGCAAAGCACAGAGAGCCCGAATACAAAGTTCATTCACAAAGGTATGAATAGTTTTATTAGCAGCCACACCAGGCTCCCTGGCAGCGGTAGCAGTAAATAAAAGATACTACAAAGGTGAAGCAAAACCAACTGCTGAAGACAAAAATGCAAAAAAGTTGGATCTTTAGACAGAAAGGTTTATTCAACTTCAGGCTCACAACTATGCATAGCAAATTATCAAGTTCTTTTTGCTCACTAAATTCTCAGCAAGCTGCCACAGGACTGCAGGGGTGAGTGCCAGTCTTTCCAGGTGAAAGTTCAGTTACTTGCAAGCTCCACACTGAAGGCTTTTCTTGATACAGCATATTCAGCTGCCAGAGTCATGGCAACAGCAGTAACTGCTCCTTGTGGCTCCAGTCATCAGAGATTCCTGTAGAATTACAACAGATAATTGAAGATCTCCCCTTCGAGGATTGTGCCTTATTTTCCTCACAGATGGCAGTTTCTCCCTCAGTTTTCATCAAGGCAGCAGTATTACATACATAGACAGGCAACTCAGTACAGGCAGAAGCACAAGCAGCAAAGGAGGAGGCACCGGCCTTCCACCACATCTTCCAGAAGCCGCATACCTCAAAGCATCCTGTTTATCTCCCTGTGAGATCAGCATACTGAGCATACCAGATCGCACTGAGAATCTTCCTCACTTTGGGATCAGATTGTCACATTTCCTAACTGCATGGCAGTCCATCACCTCAGGCAAGTGGTGCTAAGCATGGTGGAATCAGGATATATCCTGCAGTTCCTGTGTTACCCCTCTTCCCACCTGCATTCTTATCCCTCTTCAGGGATCCATCTCAGAAGTCTGTACGCAGGGGAAAAGTGCAGGCACTATGCTATTTAGATGTAATAGAAAAGTGCTCCCTCAGTATCAGGGAAGAGGAGTCTTTTCCCTCTACTTCTTAATACCCAAAGAAAGAGATGGTCTCAATCCCATTTTGGATCTTCAGAAATACATGAAAAAGCTGTGGTTCCATATGGTTTCCCTTATAACTATTATCCCTTCATTAAATCTTGGAGGTCAGTATGTTGCCCTCATCTTGAGGGATGTATATTTCCACTTGGCGATCCACCGTGGCCCCAGGAAACTTCTAAGGTTCATAGTATGAGAAAACCACTTCCAGCTGACCTTTCAGCCTGTCAGCCACACCGAGATTTTTCTCCACATGCATGGCAGTGGTAGTAACCTACCTCCAATGCTGGGATGTTCAGTGTATCCATACCTGGATGAGAGACTGCAGTGGGTTTACTCTTTTCAGTAGGTAGAAAGACATATCCATTGAATGAGTCACTTATTTTCAAGCTTAAGCCTGGAAATGAACAAAGACAAAAAATCAAACCTCACACCCCTCCAGAGAAGAGAATTTATCAGGGTAGTCCTAGATTCGTTCCTAGCCAGAGCTTTTTTGCTGCTTTTGAGGCTCTTCACTTTGTGAGATCTCTGTGTGTCCTTCTAGCATCATTCCTGAACCTCAATGAGGAACTGCCTTAGTCTCCTGGGGCAAATGGAGGCATGCAGTTATGTGACACCCTCTACATGCCAGGTTTGCATCTCTTTACCCCCTAGACTGGCTCATGTCAGTATACCACCCTCAGGTACATCACCTGTACAGACCAGTATGTATCCCAGAAAAGAGCTTCTCTCTGGATTGGTGAATGAACCCAGACAAAGTTTACAGAGAAGTTCTGTTCTCCCTATCTCTCCCCTCCATGACGTAAGTGGCAACACTTCAGCCATGTGGTGTGAAATGCATCTGGGAGACGAGCAAATTCAAGACTTGTGGTCCACTCAGGAGGCTGGGCTGCACATCAGCCTTTTTAAATTATGCACAATTGCCAGAGCGTGCCACTGGTTCCTCCCTCATACAGGGTAGGACTATCCAGGTATTTACCAAGAACTCCACAGTAGTGTTGTATGTCAACAAAGAGCGGTGCCAGATCAGAAAGCCTTTGCTAGGAAGCAGTCAGATTCTGGAACTTCTGCATTAAAAATTCCATGACTTTCATAGCATCAAATCTTCTTGGGGTTTGGAATGGCTTGGAGGACTGACTGAGAAAGTTTTTAAGCTTGGATGATGAATGGTCAATCAACACAACTATTTAAAGATCAGTATTTCAGACTGGAGTCCCATCAATGGACTTATCTGCAACCCGTCAGAACAAGAAATGCTCCTTTTTCTGTTTGAAGGTGGTCCTCAGCTCCCAGTCCATATCAGACATGTATCTCTTCTCCTAGGGGGGGGGCCTGCTCTATGTCCACCCTCAGGTGCCATTGATTCCCAAGGTCATTGTCAAGCTGAAGCAAAAGAGAGACAAAATGATACTCGTCACACGAGCCTGAGCAAGGGAGCTGTGGTTCTTGGACTTGCACAACCTGTCAGTCACAGAACCCTTGTCTCTTCCTTTAGTCAAGGGCTAGCTATCCCAGATCACGGACAGATGTTGTATCCAAACCCTCTATTGCTTTGCCTCATGGCTTGGTTCTCTGAAGAGGCACACTGTTCAGAAACAATCCAGAAAGTCCTACTTAATAGTTAGTAGGAAACCATCCACAAGGGGTATGTATCTTAGTTAGTATGTGGAAATGTTTCTCTATCTGGGCCACTAGCCATGGTGTGTCTCCTATGCAATCTATGAGTCAAAAGATTTTGGACTACAGCTCCCCCACTGGTGTTTGGTTCTCTATAAAGCAAGTGACAGGATCTTCTTGTGCACTGTTCTTCCTGCTTGTTAATAAAGTTAATTCAAGATTATTAGTGGGTGGGTGGGTGCACACACTCCTCACAATGCAGAATTTTCCCAAGGATGCCTGAAGGTGCCACAAATACTGTATGTAAGTGAAATCAGAATCAGGCCCAAAGTGTTAACCATGGTCATGTGAACAATGCCACTATATTAAGATCTGTTTCATTTATTCACTCCATGTGGTTATCTTTTTATTCTCTAGCCATGGCAAAAACACATACTGTACTGGACTATTTACTCCATTCAGGACAAGACTCAGTGAATTATTCATATTTCTTAATAGATATTAAGGAGCATTGATTGGGAAATATATTCCCTGTAGGCTAAAAAAAGTGAGATATGTTATGAAGACCACATCAATTTCTGCTCTTCATAGGACACTAGGCTGCAGGTTTCCAGATGAAGTACTGATTTCTTTAGCCCTATCTTTTGTGATACAACACCTTGAAATTGTCCTTGTCTATAAGAATAATTAAAAATGTACAGCTCACACAGAGGTTACAGCTGGGTAGCTTGAGCCCATTTTCTCCAGGGAAGGTTGAAGATTAAGAAAAAACAACAAAACCCTCTTTGTGCCTTTGCCTATTTCAAAAACCAAATCCAAACTGAACCTTTCTAATGTTCTAAAATGTTTGGCAAACTTCCATCAGCCTCCTCCTCAATTATATTTTATTTTGGATGTTTCTTCATATTAAGAGTATTCCTGCTTCTGGCAAGAAAGACCTATTCTCAAGACTTTTCAAATGCTTATTCTCAAGAGTCTTCAATGCAGATTTTGCACACTCGTTTACTTAAATGTTGGATACAAAAATTCAGGGTCAGAATTAAAAACAAAACAAAACAAAACAAAAAAGAGGCCCAAGATCTGTGTACCAAAATGTATGCACATTTGGGTAGCTCTTATTGTGACTCCATGAACAAACCTGGTATTTGCACATGCAAATATCTGAATGCTTTTTTCATGTGCGGCGTGGTGAGCATATAATTTTAGGCATAACAATACATGTGACAGGGCGCTGGAGGAACACTGAGAGTTAAGACAGACCCCTGCCAATGGAGCCCTAATTAAAGGGGGAATGGAGACAGCGGAGTGAGCCTGCCAGGAATGCGCTAACAAGGAGTAGCTGTGAGGCTCACTAGACAGGCCTTATAAAAGCTTGCAGGCAGGAGCTGAGAAGGGTGACCAGAGGCTCACTGAAGGGAAAAGTAGGAGCAGTACCTGGAAGGGGCGAGAGGTCAGCCTGAGAAGGCAAAACCTCAGGTGGAGATGAGTTGCCCTGATCTGGTGGTGGAGACTTTGTGGCCCCTGACTTGGGACTATACCTGTAAATAGTTGGCGGTGAGAAGACAAGCCTGTAAATAAAGAGCACTAGTGTGTTGGCTATCAGACACATTTGTATGATAAGTTGGCATTTAGCCATTTTGGACTCTTGTAAGTACAAGTCCTCCTCCATGTAGGAGGACCATTCTTGTCCAAGGTTCCTGCTCTAGGGGAGAAATGGCGGGAAACCTCCAGAAGGGAGGGGTTTGTAATCTGCCTGCCTGGCAACAGGGACTCTATATAAGGGCAGAGCAGACAGCATTTATCGCTATCCACCCTGGAGACAGTCTTACCAGCACACATAACTGTCCACTCCAGTGGTGGTTAGGAGCAGCAACATCAACACTGGTTGGTATCCAGGGAAGACAGACAAGGACATTCCCATACTGAAGATAGACACACTTGCCTGGATCCAGATGACATCAAGGACCATCTCTGCCTGGGTTCCTGATCTCCTGGAGTCATCGCTGGAGTCGGTATCAGCACCTTGTGAGGGCGAAGTATATAAAGACCCCAAGCCCGGGATATAAGGTTTTATGTTAGGAAAAGACCCTGAGTTCACCTCTTATCAATTCTCAAGTGACCCTTACCCTATCCTAACTGTGTTCCTCATTAACAAACTGATTAATTTGAGAATCTAATTAAGACTTGAGAGTTTGTACCTATACCCAACCAGTGATATTTGGGAGGGGCCTCATCTTGAATAAAGTTCATCTAACAAGTGGAAGCACAAAGCTGCATCTGCGTGTGGTTTGTGGGAGAAGAAGCCCGGAGCAGCAAAGGGGAAGCACGGACCCCCTTACAAATACATATCTTTTTGTGTACGCATGTAGCCAGGGTCAATGGCACTTAAAATATAACTCTGATTTATTCCATTGGCAGTGTTGAGCCCGACTGCTCTAGGATTCAAAGTTTAGATATAGGTATCAAAAAAATAGAAGGTTATTAGTTGGGTACTTCTGAGATATAAAGTGACCGACAGCTAAAGGTGACATTGCGATGATTTTGAGCTTCTCATTGTAAAGCTAGCATGCCAGATCCTCAAATAGTATAAGTCAGCATAGTGAATGGAGCTGTGCTCATTTACACCAGCCCATTTAGTCTAACTTGCTTATAATGAACTTTAGCAGAGTGAATCACCATTTATAGTAAAGTAGAATAAAACTATAACTACTTTCATTGTTTTGCAACAGACTAGTTGACTTACAGTGAATCTAAATAAGTTTTTTGTAGGTAAAAATGACTTCAACAAAAGAGGGCTCCCGTGTATAAGGATGTAGGTTTGAACAATAAAACAATTAATTGCCTTTTTCTTATCCTAATTGTGCCTTCTGTTCCTTTTACCTCCCACCCCCCACCTTTTCCATGCAGCTCCTTTCATACTAATGGTTCAGTTCTTTCTCTTTTCTTTTCACCCCTATGAGTCTCTTTTTCCCCCTGATCTTCTGTTGTTACCATTCCAGCATCTCTCCTTTCCCTGGTTTCTACCTGCTGCAAAATAGAGGCTGAGGGATTAAAAGGCATCAGAAAAAAACTATCCTAAATTTTGTATCACTCTGGCTGGCTTAACGGTTAATTGAGGCGATTGTTCAAGACCAGTAAATGAACCCCTCATGCAAAAAAGCATTTCTTTAAAAAAATGCACTGTTGAAGGGAAATATAATAGGGTTATTAACACATGCACATGTACTCGCGCGCGCACGCACGCACACACCCCTGAAAGGAGAATAGCTAGAATCACTCTCTGGTGACTAATTAGAGGGACAAATGTATAAGCCAGTAATTTTTCTGATTTATTTATCTTAACAATGATTATCTCAGTGCTGACTGCCACTAAGCAGAATCTTTTTCTCTATCGATGCCACCAGTAACACTGAAGATAAGCTACGAAGATATACTGATTGGGGAGCAATTCAAATATAGGAAATCAATTTTTATCAGCCTAAGCTGCATCTGACTTCTCCCATTCTCTGATGCAGTAAAAGTTTTTCCCCTGAAACATGTTTCTTTTAATCATAGAAACTTTTTGTTACCGATAGCGAGAGAAATGGAGTTTGCCTGGGTATTATGCCTGGTACCATGTGAAGTAAAAAAGCTCAGTCTATTGATATACTTTTAGATATCGCCATGATAAAATGCACCCCTGTATTCTCACACTATTGTAATAATCTTTGTTAAAGGCATGCCTTGGGAGATATCAATTTAAAACTCAGAACTTGCTGATAAAATGCATGTAGCAACATTGTGTAAATTTATTAACATAAGCTGAAATCATGCCTGAAGTATGTTCTGGTCAAGAGAGGGCTGGGCAGTATGAGAAATACATTTTGCGTGAAACTGGGACTGGGGGTGTGTTGGGGGCACTCTGCATAAGTTATCAAGGCTGGTAAAAGCCAGAGTGTAACCCAAGTGTGGCTGGCAGGCTGTAGTTACACACAGACACTCAGCGTGTGGCTTGAATGTTAGAAGCGTTTTTAGCTGCAGACAGGTCAAAAGCATTTTCATTATTATTACGTAAGTATCTGTATTGCTGCTTAACATTGCATTATTTCTTGTGCTTATTACACAATTTGGAATTGACACATTATATTAAGGATGAAGTATAGTAAAAAATGAAAACAAAAAAGGGCATTGTAAGACACAGAAAATGGGGATCTCTACAAAAGCCTGTTCCATGCTGCTGCATGGTAGCAGAAGCACATGAAATAAAGACTTTCATGAAACTTTACAGGAAAAGTGTGAGTTTGGTTGAACCCTACATTGTAGATTTGGTAAGAGAAACCCATAGGTGTCTTTAACATCTGGCACTGTAAATATTGGGGTTATTCATAACAAGAATGAGACAGTTTTTTGCACATGCTTTCTGCACATTTCTGCAATATATAGAAGATCAAGTTTATTACAACATACAGTCCTTTTCCTTTAGTTTTTCATGTAAATCTCAGGATTAGTTCATTCCCCTATCTATTACCATAGCATACTGAGTTCCCTTCAGAGTTTTACTACCTTCATCTCTTGCCAAGAAACCCACTAGCAAGAAATATTCAAAGCCCCAAAGAACCCAAAATCCTAGTGGGAAGCTCTAGTCCATTCTCATTCTGATGATCAGAAGAGACCTGGTCAGAGCCAAAAAGCTTGACAAGCAATCATGGAAGAGAGTTCTTGGCAAGGTTCACTGACTTTTCTGCATCCTGCCTATTCTTTAGCAGCTCATAATCCATATGTTCACCATGCTCCAGGCTGCAAGCATTATTTTTGCTACTAAGGGACATGCTGCAGCAGCTTGGAATTTTATTTTTCCCTTACTGGTGATTGTTTATATAATGTTCACCAAAGTCATGAGATTTCAGAAGGAATTTTCTCTTGAGCACAACCAAATCATCAGTATTATGGGTTTGTGTGTTAAGGATACAGTATGTGTGGACAGGATGTATATTTTTTTCCTCTGTGATGGTCAGAAATAGTCTTCCTAATACTGAAATTTGCAACCATGGAAGCATTTGAATTAGTACAGAATCAACCAGTATAATATTAATTACAAAAGGACAGATCATTTATCTAAGCAAAACTGTATTCCTCTCACTTCTCTATTTGAATCATTTTGGTTTAGAATTTTTTTAAGGCCCGGATCCAGAAAAGCACTTAAGCATATGCATTGACTTCATTGACTCTGTTGGTACAATGTATTTATATTTTTTTATTTTTAATTTAAGTCCCAAAATATGAAGTGCAGTGGAGGTCATCTTAAAATGTAATCCCCCTGAGGTAAATTTATTATAGGACGTAACACTACATTCATGAACAACTTGCAGGAATACTTGTTATAGCAGTCTATTTTAGTACATCCGGTTCTCATTAACTTGAAAGCAAATGCTATCATGTACAGATGAAAAAACAGTTAACAAAAGATTTCAAATATTATCAAAAGCAGGGGATGGGGTGTTATTTTTCTGAAACAAGTTATTCAACCATTAAGAATTCCTTTTTCTGTTTACGAAGGACATTTATTATCATATTAGCATAGATTAGTCCAATGCCAATTGTGATGCAATAGTGGGAGAAACAGTAGTGTTCTCAAAATAAAACTGAAGAGGTTTCAAACCTAACCTGCAATTTTTAGGAAAACTACAGGGTTAAATACTGTGTTCAGATGCACCACCACAAATCCAGGGCTGATTGCAGCTGAGTCATTTTAGTCTTACTCCATTGGAAAGAAGACAGCCAAATTTGGTCTATGACTTCTCATCAGTCTATAAACAAAGAAGTGCATGGGTCTGAATCTTACTTACCCTAAGGCCACTTTACACTGCTCTAGCAGAGTAGAGACTTCAGTGTAAATGAGAATCCCGCCCTATATCACTAAGTCACTGCAAAATGTTTAGTATAGACACCGCGTAGCAGTCAGTCTGCAAAGAGTTATACAGTGTTTGAGACATGTCACTCTAATTAAAGTTAGTGGGAGTGGCAGGGCTAGAAAGCAGTACAGCATTTTGAAAATGGAATCGGGTATTATGATGTCATAACTGAAAGAACTTCTAAGCAGACATGTCAGCATAGAAACCATAGGTCGGACAAAAATGGGAACACATTCATCTTATCAGTCCTCCCATTTGTCTTAACTTGTCTTTTGTCTTCATGGAATATAATACAAATGTCCAAATTAAAAAAAAAAGTGAGCAAGATTCACAACGTACAATAACTGAAACAACGTGCCCTGCAACAATTGACCCTGTGGGGTTTTCTTCATTATGAAATATACATAAAAATAAAAACAACTCAGAGTTTTTGTCCAGAAAGTGCATGGGCATCTGTCCTTATTTGTTAAGAGTACTGATGCTATAATGTGAGAATGAGCAAGGCGTGTTTTTTTGTCTAAGATTTGCTATGGAAAATGTCAATTGTCATGCCCCACACATTCCTCCAGGATCCCAGACAACTCATTAGTACCCAGAGCATTTCATAGTTATTTCAAGGAATTTATGCCCAGAAAATTGTTCCTTGTAAGAAAAAAATATGGATATTTTTCCCAATCTTAGTAAATGCTGGTTATTAGTGATATAGTTCCTGGGTATGAATTATCACTTAAAATTAATGACCCAAGACTGTTGCAGTATTATGCTATGAGACTGACACCTACCATCAGTGGGGGAATGATATTCTTTTTTTAAGATCTGTTCATTTAATGTATGTAAATTAATTGGCTGAAATTTGAGAAAAGATTGCAGAATGCTATCATTTGGACTCCTTTATTAGCAGAAAGTCAGGTGTTGAAATACTTTTAAAACTGTTAATTCTGTTCTTTACTTCTGTAGCGTGGGCAGAGTCTCACTTGTTAATTATATCAAGTGCATAATAAAATACAGAAGAACTAACTTAAAGAAAAGAATTAAATATTTCTGTCCACATGCAAATATGAAGTCTGCGTCTTAAAGAACTATGGCTTCTGCTGCATTTTCTAAGTCTGGGAAATTATTGTGACAGAAATACCAATGCATAATTTTATTTCCAAACACAGGGCTTTCCAGGTATAATATCACTGGATCACAGATGCCAGGTTCTTTTAGCTAAGGGGATTATGAAAAAGACTAAAAGTATTAAATGAAAATTTCTCTCTGGAAGAACATGAATATCTGTGGCATTTCCCAAAAGGAAGTGAATGTTTGACAAGTTGAATGATGGCACCTCCTACAAAGTGAGAACTTCAGGTCTGCCCACTGTATAATTAATAGCTAAGTCAAAGGGGTTTGTCCCTTCACTATTGTTCTTTCAGTTTCCCCAGCTCCAGTAGTTTACTTAGATTAATAATGCAACTCTATGAAGAGATTACTGTCAAGATCTCATGTAATGAATTATTGATATTTTTACCCATGCTATTCACATTTTATATGATAGACAATGAATTAATTTTTTAAATCATATTTATTTTTCACTATTTTTGCCCTTTGATTTCTGCTAGCCATTCAATTTTCACAGTGAAACCTGACTGACTACAAATCAGTTTCATTTCTTTGTTCTCATGAACTAACACAGCCAAATTGCTAATACTATTAGAATTTGCACCATTTCTATTGACATTAAAAACCTATATGCACTGAAATTTAAACAAAATCATAAAACTGTTAGTATTCAATATTCAGATTTTATTTTATCACTTACTCTGTCTCTAAGGAAGCAAAATAAGATAAGTGAGTGAGTAACAAATAAGTGGAATACACGGAATTTGTAGTCATATGGTTCTAGTAATAAACACAGAGATGTTATGCACTGTTATGGGCAGCACACAGCAAGCATGTACAGCTTGATTAACTAATGAAAGAATTGCCTTTTATATGGGATTAAAGAGCCAGCATAAGGCGTATTCACCAATTAAGTGAATTAAGGGACATATTGACACTGATGGATTTTTCAGATGCTCTTATTGATGGCCTAACTCTGCTCCCATTGAAGTTTCAGGAAGGTTTAATGGAGAAGTAAAGACAATTCAACATTGAACACTTTTGAAAATCTCACTTTCTGGCTGCTGAGCAGGTAAGCCTTTCATGCCAAGTCAGGCTAACTAAATGGTGTACTACTATTAATATGCTAAATGCTACAAAATATCAAATAAACCACAAACATGGTCATCGGATGGTTGACAAAGGAATAAAACTGGAAGAAGAATCAGTTAAAGAAACTAGTAGGAAGAAAATAAATATAAACTAGCCAGAAACCACAAACAAGAAAATAGTGAAGACTAGAGGGGAACGGAAAAGATTTGTTACTCAGGACAAGCTACAGTACAACCAACAATAAAATAGAGTATGAAACATGTCTGAAAAAAAATCAAACAATGCACTCACATTTCATAGATTCCAAGGACAGAAGGGGCAATTGTGATAATTCAATCTGACCTCCTGTATAACATTGGCCACAGAATTTCCTCAAAATCCAATTTTGATATAAAATTGACAGTGATGGAGAAACACCATGACTATTAATAGATTGTTCCAATGGTTAATTACCTTTGCTGTTAGACAAATAAGGAGTATGTTTTTATCTTCAACTTCCAGCCATTAGATCATTTTATGCTTGTCTCTACTAGACTGAAGAGCCCATGATTAAATATGTGGTCCCCATGTTGGTACTTATGGACTGTAATCATGTCAGCCCTTAACCTTCTCTTTCTTAAGCTAAATAGATTGACCTCCCTGAGTCTATCACTACGAGGCATGTTTTTCAATCCTTTAATCATATTCATGGCTCTTCTCTGAAGCCTCTCCAATTTATCAACATCCTTCTTGAACTGTGGACACCAGAACTGGATATAATATTTTAGCAGTGCTTTCACCAGTGCCAAAAATAGAGGTGAAATAAGTTAGCCAGTTTTTAATTCCTTTAATGTTTTCAATGTTAATTTTATATAATTATAGTATTTAAATCAAAATGTTATATGGTACTATGTCAAACACCTTACAGAAATCAAAGTATATTACATCAACATTATTACCTTTGTCAACCAAACTTATCTCATTTTTAAAAAATCATGTTAACTTGACAGGATTTATTTTCCATAAACCTATGTTGATTTGCATTAATTACATTACCTTTCTTTAATTTTTTATTAATAATGTCCCATAGCAGCTTGCCTGGGATCAATGTTAGGCTGACAGGCCTATAATTACCTGAGTCATCCTATTTACCCCTTTTAAAAACTGGCACAACTTCAGCTTTCTTCCAGCCTTCTGGAATTTCCCCACTGCTCCAAGACTCATTGAAAAAAATCAACATTAACAGTCCAGCAAGCTCCTCAACCAACTCTTTCAAAATTCTTGGATGCAAGTTATCTGGACCTGCTGATTTAAACATGTCTAACTTTAGTAGTTTTTGTTTAACATCTTCCAGAGATACTAGTAGAATAGAAAGAGTGTTATCACCATATGTATCATTTGTTTTCCCCCAAATACAAAACAAATATTTATTGAACACTTTTGCTTTTTTCATTATTATTGATAATTCTACCATTTCCTAATACTTGGCAAATAAGCAAGCTAAGTTTTAAAACAAAGCTAAATGTTCTACACAAATATTGTCAGCCCTCTCCTAGGCATTTGGAAGCTGGCCATCCTAGCAAAATAAAATATTCAAGACCAAATGCTTTCATTGAATTTTCTGAATCAAATAGCAAAGTCATGTGATTAACTGAAGGAGACTGCAATAGTTTTCTTGATTGGCTAGAACATTGACAACAGTCTGTTTGTGCAATATAGATTAATGTACAGGTGAAAGAAGGGAGCTTGCAGAGCACAAAACACTTACATGTGCCTCATTAAATCCTTTGACACTGATCCTTAGCTACATCTGCTGTGATTTTATTAAAATATTAGGAGACAGACACACCTGGTACGTTGAAGCAACATCAATAACAGGTGTTTTTGACTTGGATATATATAGATATTTGGCAGCAGTTAATGAATAACAACACTTAGGTTTGTAAAGTGATTACATTTGAAGTTCATTATTATGTTGGTCTGGGTAGGGATAGACCTTGTATTGGTTCAGGAGAGGAATCTCTACAATAGAGCAGCGTAATATTTAGAATTCATGTGTAAGTGGTTGCACTCGCTGCCACAGTACTCCCTAGCATCAGAGGGTGGCACTGCAGGCACTTTTTCCTCTAACACCTACTACTGACCTATTCTTTGGACTTATCCTGGCCTATCTCTGGGTTTTCCATTGCACAGCCCTCAAGACAGGTCACTTCTTAAGTTCTGTTCCCTTCTGGCATAACAAAATTCCAGCTGTACATTCAAATATCCAAACCAATAATTCTGCTGCCCCTCTTGGGCTACACTGAAGTTCTCTGCTCTTTGTCCTTACTCTTGGGCTCAGCAGTAGTCTATGCTGCTTCTTCCCAGCAGATTTCCCTAATGCCTATCCTCCCTGGGGACTATGGCAGCTTCCCTCAGGGATCTCCCTGCTTCTTACAGGCCTTATCTCAGGGCCTCCTATAGGAGCTTGAGCTGCTTCCTGTGATTCTGTCCTATGTGCCTTCTCCAAGGTCTTCTTTGCTCCTTTCTCCAAGGCTTTCTCCTTGACTTAGTTCTCTTCCCTCTCCATGTAGTTCTCCCTTATCCTTCCACAGCTGGGATCACTAAAAACTGTGTCCGTATAGTGATCAACTGGAATTAACTGCTAGGTCACAACCAAAGCTGAGGCTGAGAACACTTAAAGGGCCAGCCAGTTTATAACAATATTCAAGTCATGTTTCACACAAGGAATTGCAAGTTCTGGATGAAATATTTGGTAGGTGGGATGTGTTCTGTTGGTATGTATGTATTGTATTAAACATTGTATTTATACTTTCATTTTTTATTTACTCAAAATCCTATATTTAAATTACAAATCTTGAGGTTTTTAGATCTTTTGATCTTCAAAGAGCTTTACAAACATTTGTTAATGCTCACAACATCCTTGTGAGGTAGGCAGAGGATCGTAACTCCAGTTTACAAATGGGTAAACTTATTCTGGGAGGTTATTTGTCCAAAGCCACAGGTTACGTTAGTGTTAAAACTGGGATTAAGATTTAGGATTTCCTACTGCCTGCTCCTGCGCTAGAATCTCCAGACCTGAAGAATGAAATGAGAAACATCAGCAGCACATTTTGCATTGGGACAAGACTAAACAGACAGGAATGATTTGGGGATGAACATCACTATCCAATACTTGCAAATCAATGAGATTATTCATGCAGTAAATTTCTGCACTCCTGAAATCAATGGAAATATTTTCATTAACACCAATGGGTTTAAGATCAGGTCTTGAAAGGTAGAAAATCAGGCCATCAAGGATTTTTCACTAAGTGCCACAAGGTGATGTGGATGCATTTCTTTCTAGACTTCCTTTGAAAGCCTTCATACATCCATCACTGGGATGACAATGACAATCTTAGGGGGTCTGTCCATATAGCAATTCCTCTGGTACAACTTGTTGACTGTTAACCCCTGATCTGATCTTAGAGGGTTTATAGTTTTGTGTGTAATTCCTTGGGTAAGAATGTTTAAAGGAAGTTATGAAAGCTGAATCAGCAAGTGGGAGTAACATATAATTGGGTTATTAGGCTAAAAGCTGGCAGGCCCAAGAGATAAACCCACGTCATACTTCTGCACTCTCATTCTGAAAAGACAAACTAGTAACCACAAAGAGCACAGTACTCTGCAGAATTCTGCAAGAAGGGCATTTGGAGGGGAGGAGGGGATTTAGCAATCTGGTTGCTATGCAGTAAATAGGCAGTGAAACCACATTTATGTATAGGAATTATTAAGAAACATGTGACACAGTTAATATTAATAATTAGGGGCTTGGCTATGGACACTCAAAAGGACATATATGGATAATAGGCAGGTATTAATCTCGTTATGGTCATGAAAGTTGCTCAGATAGCTAACAGGTTACATAAAAGTGGGGTATAAAAAGCTCTGTTTGGTTCCCTGAGACTGAATAAACTGAATGAGGGTGGGTTAGCTCCACTTACTTTTCCTTCTGTCTTTGTTTCTAATGGTCTCCATAAAGTATACACAATGCAAGATTGTAAGTATGACCAATGCAGAAAACCACTTTACTGTACTGATCTTATACTTATATACATTGATTTTTCTATTTCAATTATATTTGTCTATATTAACTGAAGATAATGCTGTTTAATCGTCTTAATTATAAATAGCTTCCTTGAAAAGAACCTGTTATCTTTGAAAAGTGCCTGGTGCACCACAATAAATAATATTTTAATTGTTTAGACTACAGATTTACAAGGGATCTTGATTATGATCACCAAAACTAAGATTCACATACCTTCTAACTTTGACAATCAGAGCCGTAGGGCCTGATGTGCAAATGAGCATAACTATGCCAGTTTACACCAGCTTAAGACCTGGCCCATTATATTTATTTATGTTGATTTATGGAAGTTTGTCTATTGAAGTTAATAAAAAGACCCCCAGTGACTTTAATGGCCTCTGGATCAGACACATGAGAAAGAAGTAAACCCAAACCCCATCAACTGCTCAGACCAGTCTCTATTCCATAGCCCAGGGAAAAATGCTATGGCTGACATACTATGTTCTTTCCACAGACAGTCCTAGAAATAATATGTAGCTCCCCATTTCTGGAAGCACTGCTTTCTAGAGGAGGTACTCCCCAGAATGATAATTCAGCATGGTGGGCCACAAGTGAAAAGGGACAATACTTAGCGAGTAGATCTTCTCTGACATCTCTTACAGTATTTTTTTGGATATTAATATGGCTGTTCCTTTATGTTGTTTTTGTTTTGTTTGGTTTCCAGACATTTACAGTGGTTACTTGGCTTCTCCCTCCCCACCATCTACCCCTTTCAGTAGTGTGTAAGAGAGACATGTGCAACATTACATGCCATAGATCCCCCAAACTGAGCTTTAAGGTGGAAGGGCCTGTAATTATACTTTCTTGGGAAATGTTTTTATTTTGACTGCATAGAAATGATTTACAAGTGTCACAAAACACTAACTGTCTTCAGTACAGAATCATCTGTTAATTGATGTATCTGTTGCTTTTCATGTTTGTTTACTGAGGCTGTACGCAGGTTGAATGTCAGTCCACCAGCTTTTAGTATGCTGTAAGACACATTAAAAAATGGCCAACAGGAGAGTTCTTTACAAAAAGTCTTTTAGAATGTCTTTGGCCCAGGGATTGAGGATGATGAATCTTGTGTGAATTTTCTGCTGAGTGGGGAGAAGTCTGCTCAGAAATCTGTTTATGTTCATATCATTTTTTAAAGAAAAATACAGAATTTTGGCCAGTTCTGAGGAGTACTACCATTTGTACTACATAAAGTATATGCATAAAATTAATCTGCCCTTACTTACAATACTTATGGCTCTGCCAATGATAGCTCCCTTATAGCTATTCTATACCAGATTATCTCTTTCTTAGTGGGACAGAATTTAACAATAGAAAATGTTCCTGAAAGCACCATCATCCTGTAAAATGATGTGACACCCAAAGAGACAGAGTTCTTGTCATAGAGTTCCATCCTGGACCTGGCAAGGATTGGATTTAGGGTTAGCAGGCTCCCACATGAAGATATGTGGGGACTCTGCTCACAGAGGAATATACAATATATGCCTTAAAGAAACAGTCTACCTACAAAATCCATAGAAGAGAAGATCAAAGGTTCAGATTTTCAGTGAGGTCTTTACATGGAAATATTGTAAAATATGTCTTACTGTAATTTCCAAATAAATCATCACATCCATGCCACACAGTATGAACAAAAACGGGTCCTTCCTGTACTAGACTTTCCTTGGGACCTCTGTATATCTATGACAAACCTCAGCCACAATACAACAGCCACAGGCCACGGTGATCTCTTATACAGTTTGAGAGTTTTTATGCTCTCTGATAACTTTCCCCCCGACCCAAACACACACAAACTTGGAAAGTGCTTGAGAAAAAAGGCAGCAGACCTAGAAAAGAAACTAGACTACGTAAGCTGTCGGGGAAGAAGGAAAACAAGCCAGAGAACAACTAGAGATGAAAATGCTATTTATAGCACTATGCCAGGGAGGGCCTCAGAATGTGGAGGGCCCTATGGAAGAGCATAGGCTTAAAGCCACCAATGGATGTGGGATTGTGCTGCATGAAGATAATTAAGTCCTAGGCCATACTACAACAACACAGTAAAGGCATTCAGATAATTGGATGGCAGCCAGCTCCTGAGCCCTCTCTCACTTACCCCAGTGTAATACTATTGACTTCAGTGAAGATAATCCCAATTTATATTGGTTACACTTTACAGTGAGAGAAGAATGAGGCCTATGGTTATCATTTCTTGAGGTGTTTGCAGCAGAAGAGATTGTAGAATGCATCAGCTTAACCTTGAGTAATACTTGCAGAAGAATCCAAATTAGACTTGACAGCAAGGCTTAATATTGTAAATCCCTTTCTAGTTGCCATTTTATAGAGGTTTTTTTGTTCTTACTCTGCCAAGAGGTACTTGTATGTGTCTGAAGTAGAAATCCACCTGCAGAAGCCATATAAAAGAAGGTCAAAGGATTGAAATTTTGGTAAAGTCTAAAAATGGAAATGTTGTCAAATATATTTGAATGTAATTTCCATAGGAGTCATCACATTCATACCCTACACTATGTAAATGAGAGGATTTTCTCACTTAACACTCATTAATATCTAGACAACTGCACAATAGTAAAAACAATATTTCTGACTATTTATGCACCCACAAGTCTGTTGTCTTTTAAAATCACGCATGTGCAGTAAGGGTTATTAACCAAATGTAAGGTGCAGCATAGTGAAAACAACTAAATTCTCCACTCTAAGTCATTTCTCAGGAATCAGACCTTATAAGTAAAACCTACTTGTTTCTTATCTTAAAGCAAACTGGATCAAATTCATCCTTGACTTGACTCAACATTAACTTCAATAGTTTTACAGCAGGAATGAATCTTTCTCATTTGTTCAGGCTTTACAATATTTACTGTCCTCAGCCATTTGCAGAATTTTGACCTTGGATAGTATATGGCTGACCTTCTGAGGGTCTCAGTCTCAATAGGATTTATTTGTATCCTGCAGCTGAAGAATTAGGTCCTAGATGCCTGATTCTCCACTGCCTTGTTTAGTTCTTTACACATCTTTGAAGTGCATGTAAAGCCCCAGTAGTGTATCTTGTACACACACTTTACATTGATTTTCCACAGGAGTAATGACTAACAAAGATGTGGAATCAGGCACTAATTTAAGGATAATGTCCAAGTCACACCATGTCAACACTACACAAACTTATGTCGACTCAAGTTATGTCAGCCTACAGCCACTGCAATTAGTATATCACTTCTGTGAATGCATATTTGGCTCCTTGTGCTGGCAGTGTGCGTACCCACTAGGAGTTCTTGTAATGATGCAGAGTGCAGTGCACCATGGGTAGGTATCCCACAGTGCAACTCACCAACATCCAGCATGCAGTGTCTTTTGGGAAGTTTTGGCAATGCATGATGGGACTGAAACAAGTCATTCAGGGGTCATTGGGAGCATGGGGTCTACTTCCCAGTTTGCAACTATTTGTATCCCATAATTTTCAGGCCCTTTTTCAAAATCCCACAAACCGATGCAGCCCTCCTCGGTCTGCCATTTGGACAGAAGCATGGAGCCTGCACAACTCTGGACTATTGTTATGAGCTTTGCAAACCCAGGGTGCATATTCCTGGAGTGTTTGCAGAGCTGCAAGAGGAACCAAATGAGTGGGGAATGATTCCTTGGAGGACAGAGTGCTGTGGGACATAGTAAGAACCAATTCAAGATTGTTGTTAATGTTCACGGAGCAACTCCAGCTGATGAAGGGCTGCTTCCAGGACTGAGAAAAAAGAACTTACTGGTGGCATCACATTGTAATCCAGGTTTGGGATGATAAACAGCGGCTGCAGAACTTTTGGATGCCCAAGAACTTATTTGTGGATATGTGTGCTGAGCTCACCCAAACACTCCAGTACAGGGACACCAAAATGAGAGTTGTATTGACAGTGGAGAAGCAAGTGGTCATCGCGCTATGGAAAATTGCAGCTACTGGTCAGCTGGGAATCAATGTTGCATCGGGAAACCCATGGCCATTATGATACAAGTGTGCAGGACCATTAATTGTCTCCTCCTACACAACACTGTGACTCTGGGCAATGTGCAGGATATAGTGAATGGATTTGCAGCAATGGGCATTCCCAAACTGTAATGGAGAAATATATGGCATACATCCCTTTTCTGGCACCAGACCATCTTGCCTCTGAGTACATCAACAGAAAGGGCTATTTTTCTATGTCTATGCAAGCATTGGTGGTCAGAGAAAATGTATAATACTCGCATCTTTAAGAACACAGGACTTTTCAGAAAGTTACAAGCAGGGACTTTCTTTCCCAACCAATTGGGAAAGTTGAAATGCCAACAGTGATTCTGCGGGACCCCGCCTACCCTTGCTCCCTAGGCTCAGGAAGCTACATGATCGGCCACCTAGACAGCATAAAGAAACCATTCACCTAACAGTTCAGCAGTTGCAGAATGATCTTTTGGTCATTTGAAGGGTCACTAGGGTTGTTTACTCTCAAGATTGGATCTCGGTGAGAAAAATATCCTAATGGTTACAGCCGCTTGCTGTGTGCTGTATAAAAGGAGGGGGGGGGAACTTGTCACCAGGCTGGAGGAGAAACAGCTGTCTACTGAATTTGAACAGCCAGATACAAGGACTACTAGAAGAACTCAACACAGAGCTATCCGGCTCAGGGAGGCTTTGAAAGACTATTTTAACAGTGAGCCTAAATAATATGTTTTATTGTAGTGTGCTCCAGCTGGTCCCGGTCTTTTGTGGCCAGGTAGAAATCATGTGATGGTTGCTGCCCATTTAGGAACATGACATTGTCAATGCACCTATACATTTTGTTTGTGAATGATGCTATGAGTTGCATGACACTGTGCAGTAACAGGAAATTAGTTGCTTTCAGAACTGCTGAGTACTCAGCAGCATACGTTGTGAACGAATAAAGATGAATTATGTTCCAAATAATAATAATAATAATATTCTGTAACAAAATCGGTGTAAATTAAAAACTGCAATTTTAAAACAAATACATTAAAAACATAATAAATTAAGAGAGAAGAACTTAAGCAGGGGGAAAATATTCATGCCCATTTCAGCTACACATACACCAACTGTTTGTTGAACTTGCAGGTACACCAGAGTCTGCAATGTCCGTGTTTGCTGCCCGAGAATCCCCATTATGTCCTGTTGCATCTCCCGCCCCTTTCCCTACTTGGACTCTTGGGCTTCTCTCCTTCTCCAGGCTTTCTGTAATGTTCATCCTCTAGGCCCTATGCTCACGGTCTAATGCAACGCTGGCTTGAAGGATTTCACTGAACATGGCATCCAAAGTCCTTTTCTTTCTCCTCAGGTGTTCTGTGGGTATAGAGGGGGAGATCCTGAAGGCTGTAATTACAGCAGCTGAAAATACCACACAGAGGTACCACTGTTTGTGTATTTACTGCAGAAAGCAAAACTTCTGATGCTGAACTCACCCCCATTTGCTCCCTAAAGTGTAAGCACTACAGACTAACTTCTGCTTGGATTTCTTGTGCATGGCACCAGTCATGGCACCAGCCATGGAGAGCCACAGCTATGGCCCGCCAAGGGTCTGGAAAATGAGGCAGGAATTACTCAGTTCCATGATTCTACTAGTATAGGGCACTGGCACTAAATACTGGCACTGTTTTCCACTGGCAATGGTGCCTTTAGCTGATAGCTCACTCCAGAAGGCAAGAAAGGTAGAAAAAGCACAGCTGCTACTGGCATCCCAAAGCCACCTGGGCCTGCATGCTGCCAGCCTGTGTACTGCAACGGTGCCTGCTGAAGGTGTCACTGAGTTGCATGTGAAAGTGTCCTACCACAGAGGGAGAAATAAGGCAGTCCTCCCTAGAAACCTTCAGCAGATTGCCTCCATGGAAGTTTCATTGAGCTCTCTCAGGAGCATTCAAGGGACATCCCTGTGTACATAAACAAACTGCTCCACATACTGCTCCCTTCCCCACCCCCCACATAACTCTAGAGAGGGATGAAAAGCAGATAGTAACTGACCCTTTCTTAGTTGTACCGCTACCTCTTCTAGCATGAATAAATTAATGAAAAGTCAAAAAGACGCGTACCGTTATTTTCAGGGTGCCTTCCCTGTCATTGAAATTTATAAACATGTATCTACAGCTGGTTTGGAGCGGTGTTTGCACAGCCTTTTCTCCCCACATGCCCAGGAGGTCCAATATTGCCTGTGTACTCCAGGCAGAAGCATGTCTGGAGTGTGTAGCCATCACGTTCAACTGGCCAGTTGCATTCAACAATGGAGAGCATCTAGGTTTGCTCGCCAAGCCAGGAAATCAGGAAAAGGAATTTAAAAAATTTGTGGGCCTTGAAAGATGAGGAAGGGCTTCCGGTTTCCATGAACCCTGGACAGTGGAGTTCACAGTAGTGACCCAAGTGGTTATTGTGAGGCATTGTGTGACAGCTGCTGGAGTTAGGGCTGACATAAATAATACAGTGTCTACACATGCACTGTGTCAACCTTAGCGCATTGAATATGACTCTATATTTACATAAGGCATGCAACACTAATTTTATACTTCTAACAAGATTGAAAAATATAAGTGCTGTGTGATATTTGCAGACCTCTACAATTTTTTTTTTTTTTTTAGTTAAACAAAACTAACAGTTGGAATTTGCAAATTATTTATGCCTGTGTGAAAACCCCATTTTCCCAATGGTGATTCAATGTTTTAAAAACTGATATCTGAGACTAGTGGGGTGCCCTAACCACAGGGCTATAGAGTCATCCCATTTCTCTCTCCCCGACACAATGACTGTTCCACTGTGGATAAATACTTAAATAGTCATTGGGTCAGAGAGAGGTGGTGGGGAGGGTATAGAATTACTGCTTGCTACAAGTTTCAAAAAAGCATACATGTGAAATAAAAATATTGACAACATAATTAGTTGCCAATTATAAACTACATTGTAAGTACCGTTTATAATGAAGTATAAACACTTTTCTTTGGGTATCAAGGATTTTTTAAAAAGTCTATCACTCAGTGAAGATATATTTACTTTCTGGCTATCACACTTCTTTCCTAAATAGATGTTGCAGAGCTGGAACAAAAGAGAGGGTTGGAAAGGAGGGGGGTGGTGGGATATCGTTTTAAAAAAAGGTGATTTCACACCTTATTTTTTAAATGAAATTCAGTACTTAAACAAAATTCTAGTAGCTCTAATATTTTGTATTCTACTTATTCTACTATATTTTAATGAAAAATATAAGACTGCTGTACCGTACATATAAACATGTAAGATCTTGTCATGACAAAAAAACGATGCACTGTATATTTATGCTTTACATGGAGCATGTGTTCTTGTGTAATAGAACTTTTGCCTTACAGAAGCCTATACACTCTTGGATATGTATATTTTATGGATCGCTTCAGAAGTAAAAAATTATGACCTCCCTACCATACAACCACCTCCTGCCTCCATTAGCTTAAGCACTAATCATAAGCCATTTGTTTGTGATTAAAGCCCTTAATAAGCTTAGTTAGAGATTTCAATTGAGCCAGTTCTTAAAGACTGAAATGCTACTGTTTATATCCAGCTCAGAGTCTAATGAGGTCACAGTTCAGTTCCTGCTGGACAACAGCTCTCATTAAAAAAACAGTATTCATAATTCAATTTAATTGGCTAATATGGTTCATGCTGTTGATGCTATTAGCTCATAACCTACCACTATCATCCAGCTGTTAAATGTAATTTTGACACTACGCCTCATTTCATGTTCTGCACATTTTCATACCGAGATGCTTATTCACATAAAAATATTAGTTAGAAGCGATGCTTATCTGTCTTCTATAATTTAGAGGTGGTTTTTTTTAATTTAGAGAAAACATACAAGGAACATGGGAACACATTTGACTAAGTAAGAATTAAATATTTTTCTACTGACTTAGGATGTTTGCATATAAACTGACAATTGCCAGCTATGTACAATGAATCAACATGAGACAAACTAATTGTTGATGTGTGGCCATATGAAGGTGCCTGTATCAAATGTGATATTGGAAGTATGTGGAATTAGAAGGACACAGAATGTACAGATTGGAATAGGACATGAGATGTGTAAAAAGATAACACGACTTACTCCCTTTAGAAAACCCATTTACATAGATAAACTTTCGTGGTTGATTTTAAATCAGTGCAGAATTTGATCTATACTGCTTAGTGAGTGGTAACACTCAAAAGATGTGGGTTGGGGGGGCAAGCCTGAAAATGTATCCAACACCCTGGAAACTTATCAGAAGTCTCTCTCATTGTATTCCCAATTGTCGTGACTGAGACAAGAAATTTCATTAGATCAGACTTTCTTGTGAGATTTCCAGTGCTTTCAGCATTCAGTCAGTTAGAAAATACCAAAACAGCTTCTCTTTCAGCATTCTGGCATTTCCACTTCTGGATGCAAAGACCTGTGAAATCTTTGTAAAGTTATCCAGAACATTGTAAACATCTAGAGACAGATCCTCAACAGGTGTTAACTGGCGTAGGTCCTTTGAAGTCAATGAATTTATGTTGATTTATGCCAGCTGGCCAGAGCTGGTGTGAGGCATAAGCAAACTAAGCAGTCATTTAGGACTCCAAGCAGCTCAAGAAGGCCCCCTAGTAATTATTAGTACGTGTTGGTGGGGGAAATATTCTTGCTGAGGGTCCCCAATGGGTTAGCACTGTCTCTGCAGCTGGTGATCCGGTCTCAAGTGTTTGGGTTCATTACGTCTTGAAATTTCACCCAAACTTCAGGGTGAATTTATTGAAATCAATTCATCCATCCCTGTTACTGACTGATTTTTACTCAGAACGGACTACAGTGATTGGATTCTGCAGGAAGGCATACACAAAAGGTAACATTTATGTTCACAGCAAATATTTTACAGAGTTGTGAGAAAATATTACAGGTGAATGCTTGCAGTTGGTGTTCTTCATTCAGTTTGACAAGGAAATTTGCTATAATTTACATGGAATTTTGACTAGTATTCCAGAGGCACTGTGGCATAGTGACTGGAACTCAAGAGCTAGTATCAAAAGACAAGTGTTCTGATCCCAGCTCTGCCATTTACTCTTTGTGCGATCTAGGACTATTCACTATGGTCAGATTCTGATTCCACTACTCATGTTGAATAGTACTTTATTCTTCAAGTAATCCCATTGATTTCTGGGCCTGGACCTTCAGTACCTCAGTTTTCCTACCTGTAATATGGAGATAATACATACCTATTTTTGCATATATACATGCGCACTTGCACGCACACTTGCATGTGTAGTATAAGAAATATGTTCAGAAAGCAATTGTGGTATTTTTTGCTCTCAAATTTTCACTTCTCACACTTCAAGGAACAGATCCAGTGAAGATTGGTTTACTTCTGATTATACTTACATTCACAGTATGCTGTCTAGTTGGGCTTCCAACATTGCTTTCCCTTCATCCTTCCTTCTTTCTTTGGTTTTTGTGAGTATATGGTGGGGATGAAAGGAAGTGTTCTTATCATGGGAAATTCAATGCACTCAAGCAAAAAGCTTCTTTTCCTCATGCAACTTGGGTGGGATGGAAAAGATAGCTATTATTTTCTCCGCCATAAATGACAAGAATTTGGGCTGCTTCGAATAGTCTTGCAGAGGTTTTACCCAACTTCCTTTTTCTATACTAGTTTTTTCAAGAGGCCTTAAGGCCCAGATCCTCAAAGTATTTAAACTCCAAAGTGTAATTGAAATCAACTGAAGTTAGAAGTCTAAACACCTTTGTAGGCCTGGGCCTAACTGGCTTAGCATAGGTCCCACTAAAGATTTCAAAAGGGACTTAGGCACCTAATCTGTTTATACACTTCTGTAAATCCCTTTTGGCACCTACTTGCATCTTTTAGGTGCCTAAATACCTTAATAAATCTGGCCCTTGGATACTTTGAAATTCCCATCCTTTAAATACTTACATAATAATTGTCAACTATTTGGCCAACGGTACTTAAGCATGTGCCTAAGTATTTTCCAAAATAGGCATAGTTACCCAGATCAGGGCCTAAAAGAACTGAAGATATAAATCAATTTGCTACCAGCCAAGCTACACCTCATTATTTCTGTCTTCTTTAAGGAAAAAAATATTTTAAAAAAACTACATTAAAAACAAAAACACAAAGGCTCATTGTTAAAAATGGAAATGTCATATATATTTTTCATTTCTGCTAGTGTCAGGAGGTTTTTTTCAATTTAACCTGGTAGTTTAAAATGGATAATGATATAATGAAAAGTTGAACAAAATAATCTCTATTTTCAAAATAACTAAGCTTTCGTTAAATTCTTATGTGCAGATACAAAAGTTAGGGTTACTAATCTGGTACATACATTTTTATGTCAAAATAATAACCCACAGAAATATTATTGCTTTTAATAGTCATTCAATTTATGTATTCCTAACTTATCCTTCATTAGCATAGATATAAGTGCTCACTGTACATATTACACATAATTGAATGGGCATTGCTGTAGTGCAGTTAGATCAGTTAGCCATGAAAATGAAGTATTATAATGGGGAACTATTTTATTTTTCTTCTCACTCCAGATATGCTGGGCAAATTGATTTTATTGTTTAAGTTATTCTTCTTCTCTTTGCTTTATATTTGCTACTGACAAATAACAATACTTAGCACTAACTTTGCATATTCAACATTACTAATTCATGAAAGATCACTATGATGTAGGTAAATATTGCTAGCCCCATTTTACTGAAGAGGAAACAGAACTAGAAAGATTCCATTTATTAAGGAGGGGGGAAAAATCACATTTATAAAACTATAGTCTACTGTCCTCATTTAGCAAACAAAAATAATACAGTTAATACAATATAGTTGGTTAACTACTATATATTTTTAAATGGAGCATTTAGTAAAGCACACCCAATAGCAGAGCCATCACCCACATCAGTAGTGCTGTGTATCACTGAAGATGTGGCTGCTTCCAAATAGGTCAATATATGCCATTCCAGTGGCAATATGAAACAGTGAATTTCTACATGCTTGTTATTCCTGGGTATAAATCATTTCCAGACAGTACCAACCACAGCAATTGTGCACATGAGGTACTTAGGATCCAACTCTACCACTTATTTAGAAGCATTTCTTAAATATGTATACACAGTCTACAAAGGATTGTGTGAGTAAGCACTACTAACACCCTAGCATCATATAACATATCAAATGAAATTACTCAAGATGACAGGATGGGAGTATAATAAAGTGGCATCAATAGATATTACAATGGAGTTTGGTTGGGCTGTTGATCTGCTGTTCAGATCTGCAGATGAATTTCTGGCAAAGGCTATAGACAATATATTACATAATGTGAGGGTCTGTTGCAGTAGGTGAGAAGTGGAGGAAAAGCAGATAGACATGTTTTCCATGTTGAGAAAGATAGACATATAGGAAACAAGTGGTGACTTGGCAATTACTCTTCCAAAACATGAGAGAAAAATGAACTACTGGGAAGTACAATAGTAGTAACCTTTTAATGTCAACGACTGCCTCTTTATTGGATTGATGGATTGATGCTTTCTAAAATTTTACCCTAAATCCCAAAGGCTCCTAAGTCCTATTTTCAAAAGTATCTAAATTACTTAGGAGTGTAAGTCCTACTGATTCAGAGAAAATCAGTGAGACAGATTCCTAAGTGCCTTAGATGCGTTTGAAAATTTTATCCATAGTGCTGGCACAATCAGGCCCCAATCTGACTGAGGGCTTTAGGCACTACTAAAATGCAAATATTAAAGGGTAAAATGTGTTGAATTGATATTTATTTTATTACTTACCAAGATGTTCTAATGTAGATTGGAAAGGCAAGTTAAAAATTCTAAATTATTTATTCCCATCACTTTATCACAACGCTAAAGGAAAAAATATAGGAAAACAAAATCTTTCAAATTATTTCACTTGGTTTCCCCATGTACAAACTATTGTTTAGACAAGTTGGGTTGTAATTCTGAAGGCAGAATTAAGTTTAAGTAAGCTTATGCAAGCTCAAGATATTGATGACATCCAACACCACTTCCAAACACAGTACCATGAAGAACAGACTTCCCATATAGTATGACTGAAGATAAGTGATTGTTTATAATATCAGCATTTGGTTCATTTTGTTTCTGCTTCAAGTTTCAGCTGAGAAAGTGCTGAAAAGGTTAAGACTGTTTTTTTGCCAATTTGGGTTCTTTTCTTGAAGCTTACCATCTGGATTCTGTGCACAAATTGAACAGTAATAAATTCAGAGAGCTCTATCTTTGAAATGTACACAAATTAATTTTAAACAGATTGAGGGTATTAGTTTGTCTTCAGCTATTTTGCTACTAAAATGTGGAATTCATATATATATGGAAATATACTTTCTTAAACATATGTAATGAGTTAGTTTCAGTTTACCAGATCCTTCTCTATTTGTTCTAAAGTTGCATGCTTGAAAATACACCTGACTTTTATAATTTGTGTCTCAGATCCACCTGGTGGATCTTGATTCTGATCTTGATCAGCAATAGGCCATGTTCTGCCCTCTAATGACATAAAGCGGCTGTCATAGAAAACTTGATCCAAAATCCATTGAAGTCCAGAGCAAGATTCAAATTGATTCAGTAGGGTTTGGATCATGCCCTGTGGGCCCTGGTCATGAGCATCTGGAAGCAGTGTGTATATTTATATACCTCCTATTTTCAAAAGTGATTATTTTGGGTCCCCAACTTGAGGTACCTTAAAGAGGATTTTATTTTCAGAAAATGCTGATTGCCTACCATGTGAAAATCAGACCCCTTTAAAGTGTTAAGTTTGGCCCCAAAAAATTGAGGCACCCAGAATTACTAAGCCCTTCTGAAAATGTAGGTCCTTAATTATACATCTGTTGCATTTCTGAGAGATTTTAGAAGAAATCCAGTCTTCACTCTATCCAAAAGAAGACAGGAATATGTTTGTGTCTGTGTTAATGCCATTTGCCCTATGTCTAATGCTTTTGACAGAGATCTGTGAATTTGATGGTGATCATTCTCTGCTGTAAATATGTACCTCTGTTTTCTAAGGAAGGGACTTTGGCCTCTATGAAGACAGTCTTCAGAGAAGGTGAGCTAGTGAAAGATGGAAATAGATTTCCAGCATGAGGTGAATGTTGCTATGGCTTCAGGCACTTACAGCATGTAGAATATACTAAGTTACCATCTGTTCTATTGATGGATCTCTAGATCCATCTTTCCTACTCTTCTCTCCAGTGAAGAATAAATGACAGCTATGGCACCCCATAAGGCTTTGCAAATACTACAGATGTATGAGAAGGAGAAACTGCTTACCTCAGCAGCTGATGCAAGGCTGGAGATTCAGTTTCCTTTTCCTCCTCTTGGTGGAAAGATAAACAATTTGTGGCCCAAGGGGAAGAATAAAATTTCCAACAGGTTCTGTTTCAAAAATAAATGTCAGAGGTGCAAAATGTCCGATTTTTATAGAAGAAGAAATCAGGAGCCAGAGATGGAAGATTCTGGAGTGAAATAGGGAGATTTTCCCAGGAAGAATACTTCTGCAAATAGCAATCAGGTCAGATAAGAGAGATCCATCAACAGTCTGTCCTCAAAGAACCCTGGTGCTAGTGCTTGTTGCTAGAGAACATGGGAAATCATACTTGGAGAAAAATAATTTTCCTCTTGGCTTGCATCGCTCAGAATACTATTTGCATTCCCTGACTGAGATTCAGTATCTTTAACGAACTCAACGCATTTTTACTTGATAATGTGTACAAGTATTATACACCTATGAAAAAATAGATTGAATGTCACTAGGTGAAAAGGATTAGGGGTGCATTCATTTTTTCCCAATATGTATTTGAAGTATGTATTTTTAAGATTTTATAAAGAAATGCCGTAGCCTGATTCTGCACAATCGAAGTTAGTGAGATTTCTGCCATTGACCTCTGGGGAGCCAGATGGACCCAATCCTGTGCTCACAATGAAGTCATTGGCAAAAGACTCGCTGACTTAATGGTGCAGAATCAAGCCCCTAAAACCTAGAAGAGATTTATTTTCTATAAAGATGTTTGTATCTGTACAATCAAAACCCAGCCTCCTTTTGTAAAGAAGAGCAGTTCTGGATGTATATGCATGTGCACACCACCCTCTCATTAATGTAATGTACTGAGTGTTGAATGCTTTAAGCATATTCCTTTTGTTTTTAAAGTAACTTGCAATGAACTGCAATTCTTTACAAAAAAAGGATACTGGATCTTTAAGAACCTGAGTCATCAAAGCATTTAACTCTGTTAATTGCTTTCCAGCATAGGGGCCTAAATGTGTAAGTACCTATTTCTGGAGATATTATAAAACTCATTATTCACTTAATGGTGTGGGATCAAGCTTCTAGTAGAGGTAGTATGTGTATCTTATAGATATAAAAATTGGTATGTGTGTGTTATACTATATATACATATATAAAATCAAGATCATGCAATCTCTTTTTGTAAAGAACAGCAGTTCCCTATAAATAACTTTAGAAAACAAGGAATGTATTTAAAGTGTTCATTCAATGCCCAATTCATGCTGTTTTATTAAATTTTGTTCAAACAGAGTGATCAAGGTTTTTTTTTTTTAAGGTAAAAAATATATTACATTAAAAGAAATAAAATAAATGCAACATCATTGTAGCCTTTTGTGGTTTCATCAGTAAATGAGACCATGCATATCATCTCTGTTTTGACATTTTGGAAATGCTGACAGAAAAAAAGAAAAAAAAAAAGGTCATGATAGCTCCCATAACCCTATGTGTACTGAAAAGCGCAGTTACAAAAGTAGGTCATTCAGCTGAGCCAAAGGATATGCTCAGGGGTTTTCTATGCAATCTAGAAATTAGAAGCGAGTGTCTGCAAAGGATAATGATATAGAAAAGCATTTCATGCCATCTATTTTATACTCTGATTTCTCCTTTATTAGAATTATTTTCCAAATAGCTAGGAATATCAGATAGTAGACTCTCTCATGCCAGACAGCTGAGACATTCATGACAGATTTCATAGCATGGTAAGCATTATATAAAAATCAAATGTCAAACACTGTGTGGGGTTTACTCTCACCTCTTTGCAAAATGGGTCAAGTTGCCTTTCACAGTTACCATCCACAAGGAACACATCAATGAACAAGAGTTGTTTTGTGTGGGGGAAAGCGCTCTGTTCACGAATCAATTATCTATATTGGAGACTGGTCGACCTGTGTGAAATTTAACAATTCCACCTCCTCGTCTGTGACTTAATGGGAATTGACAGATATCAATGTGGTTTTCTATATTTAGGGCCTGATTCTGACGTTACTTAGACCAGTGTAAATCAGGAGTAAATATACTAAAGTTAAGGTGGATACACAGTTTTAATACTAGTTAATCAATATACCAATTCCTCTGGGGGGATGGAGGGGCAAGGGGACAAAAAGGGAAAAACAGAGCATGCTACCTCCAGTTCTCCCTTCTTAGATAGGCAAGAGATACCCTGGTACTTGCTTTCTTTCGACAAATTCTAGGTCAAACCAAATGCCCCACTTGTTTCTTCTTCCCAATTGGAACTCTCCATGATGGGTCAGAGATTTGCTTTAACATCCTAGTAAAGCATATTGAAGCAGGACAAGATATGACTTGTGGAACTGCAAAGAACAGAAGGCATGGGACTGAAGAACAATTGCCCCAAACCATTGTGAGATCTCTGAGAGATTAGAACAATGAAACCAAAAGGAAGCCCTGTTCTAGGCTTCATTATGAATAATATTTGAAGACAGCTGAAAGATTTAACAATATCAACATGAAAAACTGACAATGGATTCTGGCAATGGATATAGTCCATCTGCCAAAGTCCACAAGGCAGCCTCTGTGCCAAGACTGAAAAGGGTCAAGAGGCACCAAGGTACTCTTACCACCCTCTCATTACTGTACCCTCTCAATAACTATAATGGAAATGGAAAAGTATGGTCAGTTATGATCCAATTGCTCAAGTCAAGTGATGGTTTCTGAGTACAGCTTACATAAAATTTCCAAAGGTGCTGAATGACTTAGGAGTCAGTCACATTTTTAAAAGTGATTTAGGAACATAGGAACTTAAATCTCATTGGATTTTGAATGAGATTTGGCACCTTTGAAAAAGGATTTTAGGATTTTTCCCATTGTCAAAAAAAACCAAATACTTCGTCAACAAAAATTATTTTAACCAAACAAACAAACAAAAAAGATGTGTTCTGATGGATTTTTTTCATTTTTTATTGTAAAACCAAAACATTTATTTGCTTCTTTATCTCTGCTCTCCGCCCCTGTCTCCTTATTTCCTCCTCTATTTCCTTTTCTCCCTTTCCTTTTTGTATTTTGCCTGTGGAAATTGTGGGGGGAGGGGAGGACGAAGATGGAGAGAAGCGGGGAACCCAAAAGGAAACCTGCCCCCCCTAAGTTTTGGGTTTAATATTTTAATTACAAGACAAAACAAACAAAAGCATGCCACATGACCAGGCTTGCACGGAGTCTAATCTTTCAATGGTGATTTTCCATTGTTTCAGCTATCACCAGACAAGGAACATTTAATTATTCCCTCATTGCCTGAATGGAAGGCAACTATCATAACCAACAACCTCAGTGAGATGACATAATTGCCCAGCCTCCCACATAACAATATTTATTAAAGCCAATGAAAAGAAAACTTCTTTTTCCCTTTAAGCATTGTTTTTTGTGTCTCCCTTTTCACTAAAAACCCATGCAGTGTGGTATTTTGTGGCACACCCATATGTTTTTGCAGTGCTATATCTTGCACTGTCACCTTATTTATGAGCAAAACTAATTTCTTCCTATGTCTTTTCCCAATTGTGAACAAAGAAAGAAGAGCAGCAGCAGAACTGAGTAGATTTTTAATGTGTTCTCCTGCTTTGTACTACAATATGAAATAACAAATTCATGTTCATTATATAATGACAAAGGTTCTTTTCTTATTGATCAATGTCACATAGAACAAGATGGCTTATATTGTAGCCCTTGGCCTGTGAATTGTCCATGACTTATTTAAATCCAATCCTTAGAGCTGGAGAGGGAGCAGGCTAAAGAAAGAGCTTGAGAGTTCATCCATAGTGTGTCCCCTCTCTATCTACTTTAATGTGTACTAAGGCAATGATAAATAACAGAGAGACAGGGGAATCACCACAAAAGTGGTATATTTACCTCACCCTAAGCCCTACCAACTACACATTATATATTTGTACATTCAGAAAGGGAAGCCAGACAAGAGGCACAGAAGCCAAGAGAAACCAACTTTTAATGTCTTTCTATGGTTTTCTTCTTTCAGGGGAAATGCTACTATTAAAGAAGAGACCATTTCACTGGTATCTTGAGAGCTCTCAAACCTATCTCTGCATCAGTCACACATTTCTGACTGCCTTTTTGACATCTCTTATTGACTGTTGTACAGCAGCTCAACTGAACATGGCTAAATCTGAACTTAGTTTGTCTTCTCAAAATCCTCCCCACTCTCTCCTCTTCTTCATCACTCTGGAAAATTCTGCTAACATCTGAATCACCCAAGCTCATGACCTGTGTGTCATTTTTTGACTTCTCTCCTTTCCTCTGATCATATTCAGACTGCCAACAAATACTGTGACTTTTTTTCTGCAGAACAGTTTTAAAGCAGACCTTTCCCTGTTTATATTCATGGCTCAAGGCATGTCTGACCTTTCTGGTATCTTTCATATATATTAATACACACTTTCTGTCATCCCCAGCTCCTGCCTCGGTCCTCTAAAGTCCATCCCAAAACACTGCTACCAAGATGGCTCTCTTTGCCCCTACTTCACCCATGTATCTCCTGTCAGCATCCCTGCTATGACTTCATGTCATCCAGTGCATCATATTTAAAACTCCTCATCCTGACCTTCAAGGTTCTACACAAATTTATCCCAGTCTATATCATTCCCCATTTCACTTCATTAATGTGGACCTACAATGCTACTCACTTTATTTCCTTCTCCCACTCATATTTCCATGACTCCTTTCATGCTGAACCTTTCACAACTGGAACATCCTCCCCAGCTTAGTGTGACTCCCTCTATTCTCCTAGTCATCCTTCACAAAACATTTCTTCCATAAACCCTATCCACATTTCTCAGTCCTCAACCTGATCTACCTAATCTAATCTCTCTGTTTAGGCAATTGTACTGCCACCCCACCATCTTATCTGAGCATCTACTAATAGCTACAAACAAAATATGGACAGGAAGTTGAGGAGAAAAATCAAAACAAAAACTTTAAGAGCTGCTTCACTGCCATGTCCAAGTCCTGGACCTGTTAAATTGCTTTGTGCCATTCTTGCAGTTCAAAGCAGGTTTAAATTTGGTTTAAAGAACCAGTTGAGGACTCTCCCAACATATGGGAATACTCTAGTAGTCTATGACCACTACTGCAACTCATCTTCCTCTCATCCCTAGCATATGAGGTGTGGCCTTCACTATCTCTAAGTGCAATTAACTTTAAGTGTGTGCTCTATGTTAATTCTGAGGCCGATACTCTTGTGTTTCAGATTTCCAGGGAGTGGTTAGGAAACTGGGCTCCTTACAGAAACTCAGTTGCCACCTTATGTATAGAGTGACTATTCGTCCATAATTATGTGCAGTATTTGTACCGAAATTACTTGAGCACTCTTTAAAAAGTAAAGAAAGCTAAGCATGAATGTGTCAGAATTTCATTCAATGTATACCAGGTAGGACACAATTTGGCTGTATTTTGTTCTGCCATCACTGATGCAAGCAGATGGGCTACCCACCTTTGTCTCAAAAAAGAAATTACGTTCGACAGTCTGTAATTTACCCTCAGTGGAGTATTTCACATTCAATATCAGCATCTATAGTTGGCACTGGGATATTTCCCATCAAAATTGTTTTTAGTATGTTTTCCCCCATTCGGATTTTGGATTTCCATATCTCACACACATTTCTGGAACTTAAACATAATTCAGCATTTGTTCTGGATACTCTTAGGTATTATGCTACAGAAATCCCCAAAATGTTGCAGACTGATTTCTTGTCTAGTTCAGTGTTGCTGGAGAAGAAATAACAAGTTGTTTGCAGTTTTAAAAAGCATATTTTATTTTTCCTTCTGCAATAGAAAGATTATGCTTTCAAACATGGCCTAGAAGATAGCTGGTGAGGTTGAGAGGTGGTGGTGAAAATACTGGACTATAATGTTTGAAATTTAAAGAGACAGTGAAAACCTACTACTACCCTGCTGATGATCAAGTTTAGTGGCCTTGAGGAAGCTATTCCTTTTCTTTCGCTTTTTACAGAAATGTGTCAAAAAGAGAACTGACAACAGAACTGGAAACAGGGTATAACAAGACAAACTGCAGAAACTGCACGGTAAAGTGTAAAAATAAAAAAAGCAAGTAAATGAGGCATCAGAAAAAAAATTGATTCCAAATATACTCCCAGAGAGCCTGCCAAAACTTCACAGGTGTCAAGTTTCTGCTTTAAGAACACACTTCATTATTCCATGTGTACAGGGGTCTCTACTGGACTGAATTAGGAATGCTTTTCCAAAACAAGACAATTGTTTGAGTCGCTGTGTAAACAAGAGACAGACCCAAATAACTGAACACTTATTTTGCAGACATGAGAGCTCTCTTCTGCAGCCCTTGACTTCCTCCCCCAATCCTAAGGAAAACTGCAGTTTAATTTGGCTCCCAAGGCAAGTTAGAACAGCTGCACCTCCAAGCATGCCCCCATTTTTATTGCTGTGAAGACTAGACTAGGTATTGTAGAGGTGGCTACATGTCCCCTGGGGATTCCCCTTGCAAAGGAAAAATCTCCAACTGACTTAGGTCACCATCAGAGAAGCAGAAAGGAGGGAGAGTGTAGTTCAGGCTCTGACTCTGATTACTTATATGAAACACTGAAGACATTAATTGTTCCCCACATGAGTCCACATAACCATCTTCCAACAGACTCTAGCTTTCTCACTAATTGCTGTGCTATCTTTTAGGAGGGAATGCTCTTTCTCTCCTCACACCAGATTATCAGTCCTGATACTAACTAAAGGAGGAACTTCATAGCCCCATAGGGCACTCAGGGGTGTAACCTCTTAAGTGCTGTTTCATTTTTCCTCAGTGAAGCCCCACTTTGGGGTTACTGGGTCTAGATGCACAGAACAGGTTACCAAGATGCGTCCCCTCAGCAAATGACACCTGAGCGGAATGAACCGGAGGAGCAGGTAGAATTAGGCTGACACCTGAGTAGACATCAGGAAACAAGGCAGCTGCACAAAGAAACCATGATGTTGCAGTGGGATAACAGTGTCTCGCTGGTAACCTGTTTTTCTTCTCCTGGTCTCTGCCTCCAATCTCTCTTTTTCTCACCAGTTTGTCTCCTCTGACCATTATTTCTCTTTCCCTTGATCCTGTCCTGATTTCCTTCCAGTCCTTTGTTCTTTCCTGACATCCACTCACCTCCTGGCCTTTTCTCTCTAAGTACCACATCACATCTTCTGCCTTATGCCAGAAAACATCCCTGACTTCTGAGGTTTTGGTTAAAAAAATAAAAACTAACCAAAAGTAAATACATGAACCATTTAGGCACATACAGCACTTTGAAAGCAACCTCCTGATCCTGTATCTTTATATGGAACTGGTGAATTTTTTTCACCAATTGAAAATCTGGCCGTTTTTCAAAAGTGAATAAGTTCATCATCAAATGCTGACTTTCAAATTTTTATATTTTTGCAACATTTTCAATCAAAATTTATATTGAAACCATTATCAAATGTTTTCATTTAATGAAAACCCACTCACTGAAGAACTCCTGTTGATTGTGGGAGTTAGATCAGATACTATAATTCACTTCATGTATAAAATGATGATGATGATACTGGGTATTGAAGGATATATTCATTAACATATATGAGGTACTCAGGGAATAAAGTGATAGGTTCTATGTAATACTACTTGACTCTTATATAGCACTTTTCATCCATAGATCTCAAAGTACTTTACAAAGGAAGTCAATATCATTATCCATTTTATAGGTGAGGACACTGATGCACATGGTGGTAAAGTGACTTGCCCAAGCCCAACCAGCAGGCCAATGACAGACGTGGGAATAGTACACAGGTCTTGAGTCCCTATCCAGTTTTCTATATAAGAACCTAGTTTTAATGAAGTAACAAAAATTTAAAAGCTCCTTCTGTCTGAGATTTGCTTTCTCTTCTATCTAGTTTTTTCTATCACATCCATCATCGTAGTATCTAATTGCCTCACATGATGATTCTTTTCTAAATAGGAAGCAAGTACTAGGAAAAGTACGAAAGCTACACAGGCTTCTTCCTCCCCTCCCCGAACTGAAAACCTCTATGATTTGTTTAAATTATGCCAGAAATAACGAGAGATTAATAATAGAGGTGAATTCTTAATTGCAAATCCTTCTTGCTTTTTGGCACAGACAATATTCAGTGATTTATTTTAATTTGTTACATCAGATTAAATTCTTCATCCCAGAATGGTTTTTATATGTTTCTTTAATGACAACAGCTTCTTCTGTTCATTTAGATATGTGGGTTACGCTGAGAGAAGTGACTCATTCAGCAACTATTCAGGTGTCTGTCAAAATAAAGATACTGCACCTACCCAACTAGTGTGAGAGTAAAATAATCCATGCACTGAATTCTCTTCTCCCTTACATGGATGTAAATCAACAGGAATAATGCTTAATGTCAATGGTATTATGCAGCTGTAAAAATAAGTGTGAACGAGAAAGAATGAGGGCCTGATTCTCCTAAGTAGTCACTTGTTTTTCGTAAAAGGGATTAACTATTTTTTTTAAATAGAGCTCTTTCATGTTTTAATTATACACCCAATGTGACTTACATATTCTTTTCTAAGAGAGATTTTCAAAATGTCTATCCAAGATAGAAATTATATCCTTATGTTTTTGCATCTTGCCTGGCACATTGGAGTCCTGATCTCAGTTGGGGTCTCTAGGTGCTACTGTAATACAAATATAATAGAAGAAATCAGGCTTGCAAAATGGATTACAAAGATGAACTACAATGTCGCTTCTTTCAGATGTCAATTGAAAGTGGTTTCATATGTGATGGGGCAACCAATCAGGCACAGAGGGAAAATACTTTATAACCAGCCCACCATGAAAGCAGTTGCTAATGAAAAAGACTAAAAAGACATTGTGAATAGCAGAGCCTGGTAAATAGTTTTTAAAATGGTTATAGAAATGTCTGCAAACTTTTAAAGTTAATTTTGAGACAATTTTGAGTACTTGGAATGCAAAGTCAATCAGTTTGAACAGCTCTAGTAGTGGGAATTTAGCTTTTCGAACATCTCCACTTTTTTCTGTAAATTTCCTGGGGAATAAATGATGTTTTATGCCATTGTTATTTTACAGATTGGGTTAGCATATTATATGCAGCGAAGGGTTTAGAAAGCACTACCTTTGATAATGTATTGCCTTAGAGCAGGTGGATTTGATTAATTGTCTCAGCCTTACTGATGAAAGCAAATGCCTACAGGGAATCCAGTCATTTGAACAAAAAGAGTGGCATACGCAGGGTTTTGTTGGTATGCTGGCAGGTGCCCAGAATCTCAACTCCATGAGTGAAGGGGTTTTACTTGGAATTTTTATCCATGACAGAGATTGGATGGCAAACAATTAGTACTAAGAATTGAAAAATGAATTTACTGTTGGCATGCACCAATGAGAGCCATATAAGCACCTAGACAGATCATTCTTGGAATGCTTAAGCTACAGAGATGGTGAGAAAGAGAGATACATCCTGGAGCTGAAGAGAGGACTGAGGAGGAAGCTCAAGAGAGAGTAGAATACTAACTGACTAAAGAGAGTTATGCTTGTGAACACATGCTTATATGTAAATCAATGATTTAATCATCAACAGATACCTTGAGGTGCAGAACACATAAAATAAAGCTTTTCTATGGGAAAAACATCATTTTTACAAATCACTGAAAAAACTATTTTCACCAAAAATGGTCTGAATAACAAAAATCTGACAGTCATCCTGAGTGCTCTCACATCCCACTCATTAGCACAGGCAGAATCATCAGTCTTTCTGCCAAAAGAAGCTGCACTTAATGAATTGGAAATTAGTAAATCTATTTTATCTTTCTGGTAAGAAATTAACACTGTGACAGGCCCCCCTCAGGGCCTAATTCTACACAACGTTTAGCTCCTTTTAAGGAATGCTCAGTGTCCTCAATACCCATTGACTTCAGTGGAAGCTTAGAGCATGCACAGTCTCTCAGGAGGTGCTCAAAACTTTCTAGGATTGGGACTTTTGTTAGCTGTATTATTATTAGCATGCACGCGATGACATAAATACAGATAATCTCACAAATTCTATTTAACTGCGTGCACCTTCAAGAAACACTGGTTGTTCGCTGTGGAATATTACCAGTAAAAGTGTGTTTACTATCTGAGCTTACCTGATAAAAATAATTTCTTGGGTGCAGAGCTGGTGCCATACAAAGTATGCCCACTGATATGATTTAGATACCACCTATCTCCCATTTAGGAAAGTGGTGGATATTAAGTGCTACTTTAATCCAGGTAATCCATGTTTAAATAAATATATTCTCAACTTTGTAACTCTTCTGCCGTACATTGCCTGAAGCAATTTTTTCTCCTAAACTAGTTCCTCCTGTATCAACTAACCTAACCTCCAGATAAATATTCACATTTAAAAGTATGTATTATTCTTCATATACTGATTAAAGAACTAATGAAAAACTTTGGTAAAGTTCCAGTTTGGAATAGTATAATTATTGTTGTCAACTGCTTCCTCTATTTCTCTTCCCTGGATCTTTAATACGAAGTCATGATTCAGGCTGTCCTATTGTTCCTCTCTTCTACCTCAAGGAGAGGGGAACTGGCAGGGGGAGAAAGCTTGCTGGGGAAGAAAGGAGGCTCACAGGGGACTCCAAGCCTGACCAATTCTTCTCCTATCAGGTGCCGGTGCTGTTCTACTTACTAGCAGCAGGTCTTGGAGCCCCATAAACTCCCTAGTCCTCCTGCTTCCACTTCAGTTTCTCTGAGTCTTCTGATTCCCCAAGTCCTTTCACTGATGAGCCATTGCGGAGGTGGCAAGGGTAGATGGGTGCTGGAGGAACTGAGCCTGAGAGAACCAGGTATGACTAATAGTTGGCTATGTACAATAGGCCTGCTTCTGTTTATACTAAGGCCACTCTACACTGCTATGGCAGTGTGAATTACCTTAAATGGTTTTAAATGTAATGTATAGCATCCAAATCTCCGTTGCCCTCACACTCACCCTGAAAATGTGCACACACCAATAGCAAGTGCACTGAGAAGTCTGAACAAAATTCCTCGATGAATTTCCTCACTGAAGGCAGACTGACCGGGGAACATATTAAAAAAAGACTATTTCAAACAGCTATTTTTGATAGAACTCTACTTCAAAGACTCCCACTGATGTGACCCAGACTGTTGGAATTGTTTCTAGTTCCCTTATGGTACAAAAGGAGCAGTATCAAAAGGAAAATTAATGTGGAGACCCCCTTCCCATAACATTGAACAAAGTCCTTTCAAAAGATCTATCTTCCTTATTAAATTAAATTAATACTTGCCTATTTTTGTCCAGTCTATTATATCTTATCCAGGAAAACTATTGCAACAATATAGTAAACATTTACTGCAGTATAATAATCATCATGAATCTAGGAATTAAATAATCTCAGCACCTTTTAGAAACTAAAGCATTTTAGAACAGGCATGAGTGTGGCCAAGTGGACTAAGGCTTTGGACAAAGCCAAGAAACCTAGTTCAAACCCCACCTATCCTGGTTACCATCAAACCCCTTCATCTCTTTGTGCTCCAGTTTTCCTACTGTAAAATGGGATACTTTTCTTTCTTTGTAAAGATATTCTAAGAACTACTGATAAAAAGTTCTATGGAAGGTATAAATATTATTAGTGTAATATCTCAAATTTAGCTGAGTTAGATGATGTGGAGATGGCATTAGAATTTTTCTCTTCTAAATATACCCACTTTGTATTTGTTTTCCATGAATATTCCAACAAACTAATATTTTATGGAAGCATTACATTTTAGACAAATGTTAGATAATATTCAAGGCAAACAAATTTTGAATTTACAAAGGCAAGTATATGCTCCAGAAAACTTAGAATTACACTAACATTCATTTGGGGAACAGAAACAATACCATATGATTTATACAGCCAGTCAAAAGTAACTAATAGGAATGAATTTTGTATACCAAATACATCCAATGAATTTTCTCACCATTCAGGAATTATTCACAGAAATTATTCTTTCCCACAAGCTGCTCGTAAACATTTTGTGAACTGAAAAAGAATTTAATTGGTCAATAATTCATCATCAGTTATTTGCTTAGCTCTAGTTTCTCAGGTGGCTATAGTTCTTTGCATACTCAGAGAAATGTCAGTCAGATATAAGTGAGAAAAACATGCCCTTTCATTTCATGCAGACATCTTTAGAACAGTATTATTTGCTAGAAAATATTATTGCACACACTGATCAAAATTCATTAAAATATGTTTGAAATGTAGGCTTTTTAAAAGTAGGTCATATACAAACATGCTGTATTAAGCTGAAAATGACTATCTGTTTCTACCTTGAGTAATAGCACAACATCTCCTGTGCAAATGTTCATAGGCATCATATTTCTACTTGCATTCTCTTGAACAAACAAGCATAATATTTTGCCTCTACAATAGTTACAGACACATCTGTTTGCATATATAAAACATGCTATTGCATTCTCAATGGCTAGTATGGCACATGTATGTGCAATTGTCAATTTTGCATGTGCACATGTAGATTTTTATATATGTCCATGTATTCACAAATATTGGGGTTGTGGTTTTAGATGTTTTAAACTTGCCTTTGTGGGCCAAACACATCCCTGAAGTAACTGCACCTAAAGTTGCGACAATAACTCTGTACTGATACCTGATTTAGTGAGTGAGATGGCTGCTTCAGAGATGGATACTGGCAGCTGGGCTGAAGGCTGGCTGAAGGGCAGTAAGGACCCTAAGGATGCTAAAACATCATGTAAAGATGAAGTAGATACTTCTACCACGAGAATTGTTGTAAGGTCTGGTTTTCACTAACTTTTTTATTAGTTATCAGAACACTACATCAGTTACATCTGTGGATGACATCACCTAGGAGGTGTTGCAAGCATCAAAGAAAACAAGAACCTAGAGATATTCAATCATGAACTCAAGTACGTTACATCTGGTAAAATGCATGCTGGTAGGTTTGAATACTAAAAGTGAAACATGGTTACCCTGTGGGAAATACTTAGGGTTCAGTCCAGGAAAGTATGTTAGTACCTCCCTGCTCCACTGGTTCTGTGGTAATCTGACTGACCCCAGAGAGAGAAAAAGTTGGATGACACGATTACCTCAAACTGGGAAGAATTTAAGAGCTACCAAGGAGCTGAGCTCATTCAAATAAGCTTCTGTTCTCCAATCCTTTACCAATTTCAGCTTGTCAGGCCTTTCTTCCTTTTGTCTACTTGGGAACATGCAGCTCAGAGATTACCATAGCCCTGCAGCTGGAATAAATTCCAAATGCAGCTGCAGATGGCTCCAGGCCAGTGATATTATTGGAGGACCAGTCTAGCTGTGCAAATTGTTCGGATGTCTGTTTCTTTTAGAGATTCAATTCTCTATAACCCTCCTGTGTGCTTTTCTCCTGGCTCTCTGAAAGCACAGGCAGTTTCTTTTGAGCAGCTGTGCATTTGGCAGGGTCTCTCTTCCTGGGTGGATGTTATACCTCAACAAGCATCCTCCTGTCCCTTCTTAACGCTGGATCTGAGTGTCAGTTTTCCTGCTGACACAATAGCTATTCATTTTATTCTGAATTTGCTGGGACAGAGTAGAAGCTAGGATTTTCAAAAAACCCTAAGGGAGTTGAGTTCCAGTCTTTCACTGAAATTAAATGGGATTTGGGTACCTAACTCCCATAGGCCTCTCTAAAAATCCCAGTCTCTTGTCCTCCTTCAGTTTACTTGAGCTTGTGGAGTTCTCTTCCCCTGACTGACAGCATGCTGGGTACCAGACCTTCTTTGTCATGTAATCTACCTTTCCTTTCCAAATAATGGATGATAACATGTGGTATTTATCATCCTTGAATTTACTGAATTCCTTTTTGAACCCAGTTATACTTCTTCCTTCACAACATCCCATGGCAATGAGTTCTACAGGTTTACTATTTGTTGTGTGAAGAAGTACTTCCTTATGTTTTTTTTTAAACTTGCTGCCTATTAATTTCATTGGGTGACCCCAGTTCTTGTGTTATGTGAAGGGGTAAACTACACTTCTCTATTCCTTACAACTCTGTAAAATCATGGATGATGAGGAGAATCATATTCCCTTAGTTGTCTTTCTTCTATGCTGAATAGTCCCAGTCTTTTTAATTCTCTCCTCACATAGAAGCTATTCCACCCCCCACCCAATCATTTTTGTTGCCTTTCTCTGTACCTTTTCCTAGTCTAATATATCTTTTCTGAGATAGAACCACCAGAACTGTACTCAGGATTCAAGGTGTGGCTGTACCATGGATTTATATAGTGGTATTATGATATTTTTCTGTCATATTATCTATCCCTTTGTTAATGGTTCTTAACATTGTTAGCTTTTAGACTGTAGCTACAGATTCAGTGGATGTTTTTGGAGAACTATCCACAATGACTCCAAGATCTCTTTCTTGAGTGGTAACAGCTAATTTAGACCCCATAATTTATATGTTTAGCTGGGATTATTTTTTCCAAAGTGCATTACATTGCACTTAATGAATTTCATTTGCCATTTTGTCATCCAGTCACCCACTTTGGTGTAATGTCTTTGTAACTCTTCCCAGTCTGCTTTGGTCTTCATTATCTTGAGTAATTTTTTATTGTCTACACATTTTGCCACCTCACTGTTCATCCCCTTTTCCAGGTGTTTATGAATATGTTGAACAGCACTGGTCCCAGTACAAATCCTTTGGGGACTCTGCTACTTACCTCTCTCCTTTGTGAAACCTGACCATTTACTCCTACCCTTGGTTTTCTATCTTTTAACTCAGTAGATACTGGTCCATGAGGGGACCTTCCCTCTTATCCTGGGACATCTTACTTTGCTTTAGAGCCTTTGGTGTGGGACTTTGTCAAAGGCTTTCTGAAATTCCAAGTACATTATATCAACTGGATCACACCTATCCACAAGCTTGTTGACACCCTCAAAGAATTCCCTTTACAAAAGCCATGTTGACTCTTCCCCAACACATCATATTCATCTAATGTGTCTGACAAGTCTGTTCTATACTACAGTTTCAATTCATTTACCTGCTAGTGAAGTTAGGCTTACCAGGCCATAATTGCCAGGATCACCTCTGGAGCCATTTAAAAAAAAATCAGCATTAGATTAGCCTCCCTACAGACATGTGAGAGAGATTACTCACCACAGTTAGGAGTTCTGCAATTTCAAATCTGTATTCCTTCAGAACTCTAAGATGAATACCATCTAGTCCTGGTGACTTATGACTGTTTATCAATTTATTCCAAAAATCTCCTATATTGACACTTCAATCTGGGTCAGTTCCTCAGATTTGTCACCTAAAAAAAAAGGGTCAGGTATGGGAATCTTTCCCACATCCTCTGCAATGAAGACTGATGCAGACAATTCATTTAGCTTCTCCTCAACGTACTGGTCTTCCTTGAGTGTTCCTTTAGCACCTCAATTCTCCAGTGGCCCCACTGACTGTTTGACAGGCTTCCTCCTCTGATGTACTTTAAAAAATTGTGGTTTGTTTCTTTTGCTAGTTGCTCTTCAAACTTCTTTTTTGGCCTTTTTACTTCTACCTATCTCTTTTACTCCGCTGTTTAGCCATGATGACATTTTTTTGGTTCTCTTACTTTTTTTATTTGGAGTATATATTTAGTCTGAGTGGCTTTTATGGATAGTTGCTATGCAGTTCGCAGGTATTTCACCCTTGTGACTGTTCATTTCACTTTCAGTTTTAACTGGCTTCCTCATTTTTGTGTATTTCCCCTTTTTGAAGCTCAAGGCAATTGTGGTGGGTTTCTTGGCATTTCCCCCCCTATAAAGATGTTACATTTAATTACAGTATGGTCACTTTGACCAAGAGGTTCAGCTATAGTCATCTCTTGGACCAGATCCTGTATTTCAGTTAAGGCCCAGTCAAAAGAACAGCCTCTTCCCTTCTGGATTCCAGGACAAGCTGCTCCAAGAAGCAGTCATTTACAGTGTCCGAAATTTTATCTCTGCATCCCTTCCTGAGGTGACATATACACAGTGGACAGTGCAAAATGCCTGACCAAGAAGGGTTCAAATGGATTCCACAGCTCTGCGTTTTAAGTACAAATTCAAAAGAAGAGAGGAAACTTCTGAAGGTTTTAAGCCAGTAAATATGCAATAATCTGAAAGGCAACAGACATTTTAATAAGTACTTACTGTATTTCGACTGTCTTGGCTAATAATCTTTCCCCCTCCCATTCTTTTCCGGTGTCATTTGTTAATCCTGAAGCCCTTCTTCTAATTTTAATAGAGCATTTACGTATGCTTAATAAAAAAGGGTTATTGCAAGCAGACATGCTGTGATTCAGCAATCCTGCCTCTGACCTACAATACTATACCATGGTCCCTACCAAGTCAGGTTACCATGGCTATTATTACCATAATTTTACACCTATTAATTTTGACTGTAGAATTCATTTCCATAATCTATTATTTGAAACAAAAACATCAGCCTCATTCTTTTGCTGGCAAGAGCAGATTTATTGTAAAGCTAGTAAATGCCAAGCCCCTCTTCCCCCCACATACACACATTTTTTTTTTTTTTTTTAAAGAGTGGATCTCTCCAAACACTTTTCCTCTTATTAAAATTCAAACAGCTGTGAAATGGCCAGACAGCATGAAGATGAAAGTAAATGTGAAGCGACCTTCAGCCATGCTGAACAAATAGAATATTATAAACAGACTTTCCAGTTGAAGTTATACAAAGCAAATTAAGAAATACCTAGGGCTATAATTTACTATAAAAATGTTTCCTAAATTTCTGACAGTTTCATTTAACTGACTAATTAAATTTGCTTGTAGGCATGGTAGCAGAGTCTAATAACTGCACTGTCATCTGGGAAGAAAATTAAAATGATTTTTTGTGGACTATATGTTTGTAATGGTCTAGATCTCTGACTAAACATTTGACTAATATCTTCAAATAGTGATGCTTTATTGTAGAGAATAATGCCAAGCTTTAGTAAATTGTGACTTAAAAATACACGTAGCCATAAAGTAATAAACAAACTAGCCAGATTGTTCCCAGGAGATAGAGGTGTCTAGATCTTGAAAAGACTTTGTAGAAAGATATTTTTCCTGTATTTATGTGAAAAATGTGCAGACTGTGGGCCAGTTCCTCAGCTGCTGTAAATTCATGTACTTCCAGTCAGGTCAATGAAGGTAGGCAAATTTACACCACCTCAACATCCTGCCTTGTGTTGTGCTTTACTCTAGCACTACAATCAGCTTTACGGTTTCCTTTATCAGTATTTGAAGTCTGCATCTTTCCAAAAATGATACATTTGATCAGTGACAAAGTAGCTTCCCAGAGTTTCATCAGATCAAAGCTATCCATCCTAGAGCCTCACACATGGCTTACAACTCATATCTTGCGTGTACACACACTCACATATTGAGAAGATTAGAAAAGCAAGCAATAAACCTCACACACCTCCCTGGTTTAAATAGCTTGAAAGCCCTCATCATCCCACAGTATGATACAGGATTGAGTAGAGAAACCTCCAAGCAGTGTTTTGCCAAGCACACACGCTGCAGGAGCTTTGAAACAGCCTACAATCTTGTATAATTATAATCCAGACAAAATCTCTGATAAATGGTCAAAACATTGAATCTCTCTATTCATTTCTTTAGAAACAGTTTAGTATGTTGGTGTGTAAAAAAGAAAGCACCTGACAAAGTTTAATAATTACCTTCTTTCATTATGTGTAATTGTGTTTTTCCTTTCAGGAAAAAGACATTTAAGAAAAATGTTGAGAGCTGCAATTATATGATTACTTTACCAAGCAGCAGTTACTTATAGATTGTGGCTGAAGTGTAATGCTACATATCCAAAAATAATTCACAAGGGAGTGCAAATAAGGACACATACATCATTGCTGCTCATATAGCAAAGGGTTTACCCCTTGTTTTATATCCACCCCAACTGAACAAGCTGTATAACAAGTAGAACTAGAATAATGAAAACATGTACCCATGGATAATCTATTCTGTCACTGATGGAAAAATACTATAAAACAAATTGTTTGCTGAATATCATTCGACTGTCTATTGAACTAGTTAATTCATGGGAAAAAAAAAAAACCTCTGAATATTTTATTTGCCAAAAAATAATGTGTCTGCAGCAGCAAACGATAGGAGCTGCTGGTACTGCTCTGAATTATTGTAGAAAATAGACTCTTTCAAAGTGTGATTTCCCTGAAGAGGAATTATTCAAATAGCGTTAATCACAGGAAAACTGGCAAATTTTATTTTGCTTGCTGGTTTCATAGACGTGTCAAAATCGGCAGTTTTCAGTGAGGTAGTGTTCCAAAATGTTAGCATGATCTCCCAACTTTTATCCGCAAATCATACACTATTATACTGATGTTTTAGGAGCTACAGTGTTTTTAAGTATTATATAATAAACCACAAATATTTGGTTCTTGGTATTTGAGTAGAAAGACCGTGATTCTATCTCCAACAGGAACTTAACTTCAGACACAATATTGCCTATGAGGCATTTAGTTTCTCTAGTCCTATATGGGAGACAGAACTGTTACTACTACTACTGTAACTTAGCCAGACAAAGGTTTTGAGCTAGATCATGAGCTGTGTCCAGCTCATGTTCCATGCAGCTATGACATAGATGGGGAGTGTAATTCTAAAAGACCTTTTTATTTCCCCCTCTCCTGGGATCTCAGTGGTATAAAACGCCCCCAGCATAATCTAGAATAGGACTACTCTAGACAACTTCCATTATAGTATGTATAACAACCCCACCCCCAACCTTTCCAAGCTCATCAGAGGCAAGCTCCCCACAGACCAGGACACACCAACTCAAAGCCGCACCCGACCTGCCAGAACAAGAGATGATCAGTAGAGATATGTCTGCAGGCTTTGCAACACCCTCCACAACATACCTTTCAAGATCCATGGGTCCTATACATGCCTGTCACAACATGTGCATTAAATGCCCCGATAAGAACTATGTGAGTGAAATCAGAAAATCACTATGCGCTCAAATGAACTCAGAAATGACAAAAACACCCTATTGCAGGATTGCCAAGAATTCCTTATTATAAGGGATCCCCCTTATTTCTTCATCTCTATACAACAAGATTGGGAGTTGCTGAGTGCTGCAAAAAGCAGCAAGAAATACCCCTGGCAAATGTAGATGAGTACTGCTTATTGTTATTAAAGAATAATATCAGGAGTAGGAGTGGGATGGTGATGCTAAGAAAACAGTCCCTTATTTCTAAAATACAGTGCTGGCAATCCCATCTGTGGGGGCATACTTTTCACAAAGTGATCACTGTCTCTGACCGATCAGTCCTCATCCTAAAGAAAGCCTGTACAATACTTTGAAAAGACAAACCTGGGAGCTTAAATTCATAACTCTGCTAGACACAAGAAAGCATAAACTGAACAAAAACACTAGCTTTATGGCTTATTACAAGAATCTATAGCCCCACCTACCCCCTCTTTCTGTTCTGTGACTGCATCGGTGTTAATGGGCCGTTCCACCTTGAACAATCTCTTACAATATGTGCTAACTACTTAACTAAACAATCCGTTCCACCTAGCATTTAGCTGTGACCCTCAGAGCACCTTTCCTAGAGCTGCAGAGGAGCTCTGTGTGGTGCAGAAGCTTGTCTCTCTCACCAACAGAAGTTGGTCCAATAAAAGTTATTACCTCACCAATCTTGTCTCTCTATTCTAGGTGATGTCAGCTAGAATGGTAATAGCACCACTCTGTGTGTTGCTTGAGGATAGGCTAGAATGCTGTGCACTCCAACCCCCCTCCCCCACTCTCTTTCCTGCTTATGGCAAGCCCTCTTCCCCACCCCCACCCCCAATGCAAAGAGGGGAATGATAGTTTAAATCCTTAGTTGTCTGCTGGACGTGCCTTTAAATGACTGTTACACTGCTAGAGCAGTCCAAATGATATTTAGCCAGAGCCAAACAGCTGACCCATTATTTTCACTGTAGAATCAGAGAAAGCCACAAAATAGCAATGGGTGTGCTTGAGAGAGTTTAGAGGTCAGGTTTGATCTGAATTACCACTCAAAGACTTGGAAGCTTATCCAATGACCAAGAGTCTATAAAATTTGGCTGGAAGTCTCCAGATCTCAAGCTTTCTTGAAAGATTATTGTCATGCTCTGTTTCTGGCTTGGCTAAAGAACACCCTCTCTGATATTATCTTAGCACTTCTGGTTGTGATCCCAGTTAGAACCTTGGACACATCCAGGCTAAAATTAAAAATAATGTGGGAAAAGTTTAACCAAACATTTCAGAATCTTTACTGAAGTTTGTCTCTTGTTTGGTTCTAGAAATGGATACAAGTTCACAGGAAAGGTGGGGAGAAAGAGGATTCTTATTTCTTCTGGACTTGTTTGCCTATCCCATCTTTGGAAATTCTCCCTTCAAACTCCTTATGTGAGTCCAGCAGAGCTGTCTGTGGAATAAAAATCTACCCTCTGTTGCAGCCTGACAAAAGGGTGTAATGGAGGTTTGGCTCTGTCTTTGTAAATTGAAAATCTTCATTCTCATCCCTTTCTTCTCTCCCACTCTATCCACTTTAATTGAACCAGGATGTTGATCATTAACCTCAGGCCTTGTTCTTCTAAATTTCACACTATTTCCCCAGAGGCCTTTGGGGATGCTTGGTCCGCAGGGTCCCCCAGATATCTCACAGTTAAAGATGCTAAAACCTGTCTACACTCAGTGCTAACGTATTTTTTAACAGAACTTAAACCATGTGAGCTAATTCTTCTTTGAAATCCTTTTTTGTCTAGACAAAGTCTGTGTGTTTTCTGGCCTAGAAACTCACAACAATATTTTGTGTGGACAAAAACAAAAGAATTTACATAACAACCATGCTATTACTCAAGCTCTTTTGATCTATTTTATCTGTTTCTCTTGCCATGGATCAAGTAGTTCAAGTGAAGAAAAGAAAGCTTACATGACTCTCAGCCTTGAAACACTTACTTGAACAACTAATTAAGTAAAGCCCTCTTTGAAAGAATCGACAGGCTGGTATGTTGTTTTAAAGGTAGACTGCCTTTGACAGAAAATTTTCTAGAGCTAAAAACTTTTTGAAATCTTTTAAAAGAGGAAAAAATAAACACTTTAAGGTGACTGTCTCTTTCATAGGTAGATGAATATTGGAGTCTGAAAAGTCCATTGCAGTGGCAAAAAGGACAGTAGTTTAGAGAGAACAGAGAAACAAATATTAGGGTAGTGATGATATGCCTCTAGCTAAGTCATTGTCCTTACAAGCTGTAGAGAAAAACAAGCCAGCTCCCCATCACTACAGCCTAGTGATAGAGAGGTAATATTAGGGCCACATAAAACACAAGTCCATCAATTTCAATGTTCTCCTTAATCACAATTTCAAAATGGTCTCTTATTAATGTTTGTGGCCCTGATTCTGCAATTGCCTCTTACACCCCAGCTGCTTCTGGGGACAGCAGTTAGTGTTATCCAGCTTTGCCCTTCTCCAGGCTTTTGTCCTCTCAGATGTTGACCCAGACATTAGATTTTCCTGAAAATCCTGCTGTTGAGGCTCCTCCATCACAGAGGAGGAAGTAGCAGCATCACTATCTCATCTCAGCACTCAATGACAGCATTCAGCCCATAGGGCTAAGACTGTAGCAGTAGAGGTAGGAGCGATAATCAGCCATGCACTCAGGGCTGGTGTACACTACACAGTTAGGTCGATGTAAAGCAGCTTAGGGTACGCGTGTCTACCCTTAGGGTATGTCAATGTCTACCCTACAGCCTTCCTCCAGCTGTTGTAAGTGCCCTACTACATTGACATAACAACTTCACCTCCATGAGAGCCTTAAGGCTTACGTCGGTGTAGTCAGGGTAACAGTGTCTGTGTAGACACTGTGGTACTTACATAAGCTGTTGGCTGTTAGAACCCACTGCCCCCCATTCCTCACTGGGAGCCAGGGCAAGGAGCCCAGGTTGCTTCCCTCCTCCATTCCCGGTGGGAGCAAGGCAACTTTGTCAATTTCACAGCTCTGTGACATATAGGTCCATTCACCTTTCTTGTATAGACATATCCAAGTCAGGGACATGGCATATGACACCTGCAGGCTGTTCCATGGGGTAACTGGTGGTTGCGATGCTGACATCACTTCCTCCCTACTGTGACACCAGCATATTGGTGACTGTCCAGGGCTGATGCAGAGCTGGCTGGTAATTTTATGCTGCAAGACATATTTTCAAAGCAAGTGAAGCTTTGCCTCCATCTGCATGTGCACTGCTTTCACACTGTTGCTTGGGCAAACGATTAAAGCCTATACTTCTGCACTCAGTTCACCCTTGAAAAGGGAGTTATGTACATATTAACATTTTTATGCCCAAGGGACAGCGCATAAATACTGCATAGGTAATTGATGCAAATACACAAATTTGGTTTTTGGTATTATAATGGCTCACATATTCTATGGATTTCCTGTCAAATCTAAGGATGTCATTCCACAGAATAGCAAACATTTTTTCATGAATTTCCGTTGCAATGATAAAAATCATGTAGAGATAAAAATCCAGAGAAGAACAGGAAAACTGAACATGCTTGCGTAGTAGGAATGGACTTCCAGACAGGGAGAGGAACCTTAAAGTTTTTCACAAATTAAGGTTAAAAAAAGATCATTGAGGTGAGACAGATATTGTAACTGTGCAGGGTAGCTAAATAGAATACTCTATCTCCAAGATTGATAATGAGAGCATCAGAAAGCGGGAGAAGTTGTTACTATTGCATTTGAAAGTATTTTTAACAGTAAATAAAAGTTATTTTGATGAGAAATTCAATATTGTTTTATATAAAATCACATGGGGAGAGAAGAAGGTGACATTCTGAGTTTTGGAAAAGTGTCATCTGTTTAATGGCGGGAATGCAAATACGACTGTAGGATTTTTTTAAATATATTTTACCAACTGGTCATGCTTTTCTTATTCAGCCAAAAAAAATAGCAATCAGCTATTAAAAAGACACAGATAGCTATATTAGTTCTAGTAAAATATGCAATTGAAGAATAACCTGTAACCATCTCCAAAAGAGGCTGAATCTTTTCTTTTCAAATTGGGCACAAAAAATACTCTAATACAAGTGTTGGGAGACTTTATACTCAGGCTGGTTGGCTCATTCTGGTGTATAGGCTAAAGCCAGGATCTGCTTTCACTTGGACTGGCAATCCACGCATTTTGCAGTGAGGACACAAGCTAAACTTTTCAATGTTGATAGTCCTCCAGTGCCTTCCCACAATTTTTCCCATGTTTCCACAAGGATAGACAAGTTTTCCCACTATTCAAGAATCAGAGAGTGTCTTATTTTACTGTAGCGCTAAGGAACCCCCAGAAGTTCTAGGGCTTCTGTCATGGGGTGCAATCAAATCTAGTGTCACCGTCTCCTGGCCATCAGCTCTGGCCAGGCATTACAACCTCCTCTTGTGGTGTCTCCCCTGCCATCCTCTCGTCCTGCAGACCTCTTTTGAACCAGGAACCGCAGCTCCTCTTTGTGATTCAGCCCTCTGGCTGGGTCACCATATATGTTCCCCTTCTGGGGGTGATGTAAAAAAGTCTTTCCCAGATAAACCATCCCAGGCAGTCTGCTGTCCTCTGCCTAGCCTGTGCCACATCCTCAGTGGCTGGTAGGGGAAACTGGGCCTGCCTTCTATTCTGGGATCCAGCTCAGGTGCCCTCTAGTCAGGAGTCAAGGTCAGCGCTGTCCTTTCTGACTGCTTTCCTCTGAGTCTTCTCTGACCTTCCTGGCTTCCCCCGTCTCTGGGCTCACCAGCCCCCCCACTCCCTCCTCTCAGGGAGTGACTGCAGCCTATTTCCCTGCAGCACCCTTCTGTTACCAGCCTCCTTGCTTACATAGGCCCTGTCTGTTTCTGCCCATCTGAGCCTAATCTAACCAATTTCCTGCTCCAGGTGCAGTCTCTGGTGTTAATTGGCCCACTTGGCCATCTTCACCCCACACAGGACTGTATCACAGCCACATTCAAGTGAATACAGCATCATTGTGGATTCAAATGGGTGGATTTGCTGGAATCTGGCTTCACAATGTGGCAAGTCAGATCCCAGTGCTCACATCCAGGAGACAAACACCCAAATTAACTCTGCAGTGACAACATGCCCAAAGAGAAATTTGGAACCAAACATAGATTAAGATAAAACACTCTGGATTAAACAATAGATGGAATAGGCTGACATTAACTGGATTCTTTGCAGTCATTTGTTCTTTGATCTGAGCTCAGTGATAAAGCTATTGTGATTTTTAGATTATGTCTCTCAGGCAAAACTCATACATAACATACAGGTATATTTCTGAAGTACTGTAGTTCTTATGTTTGGGAAACACGCCCCATGAAGTGCTGACCATATAGCAGCACTAGAGTTCATTGTCAAAGTGCCAGTAATGTAAATGACAATCTGTTTTTGGTTGGTTTTTTTGGCACTTGAGTATCTTTACTGATCTGAGTGGCGCCACTGACCTGGGACCTGGTCTCTCAGATCATCTGCCTTTCATTTCTGTGATCTTTATTGATAAGATAAGTTTAAGCAAAAGTGAGCCAAATGAAGTTTTAGCATTCACCCAGTCTTCTCCAAAGTTCAGCAAGTTCATTTGCATAAAACCACTGTAATCAGAATTCACTCCCAACCCACCTGATAAAAGCCTATAAATCCTGGGCTAGGGTCATGGTGAGGATTACAGCACAGCCCCTCTTCCAAAGAGTTGGAATAGTGTCCACAGTACCACTTACACTATTGGTATTGGGCCCATGGGATACTGGTAAGCACGTTCCCATGGTCCCTTCTCGGATTGCTGTGGCTACCACCATTACTATCCTTCACATAGACCCCATGCAGAGGCCAGGGCAACACAGACCCGGTGCAGAGCCCTTTTTGCACAGTTCTCTTCTAACACAGCTGCTCAGGATTCAAGTGGTCTTGTTATGCCCTCTTCACCACAGGTAAATTTCTCTCTACACACAGGATGTGAAAAGTGGCAGATGCCTGATTTCCCCCACGCGTCTCTCAAGTGCTATTGTGTAAACAGCCTCTGTAAATAAAACCTTTGTTCTCCATGCTCAGCATGTAATAAAAATGTGTAAAATTTGCAAAGGTAATGAAATTGGGTAAAATTTTATAAAAATTATAGTAAAGTATGTAAAATTGGCAGTGTAGCTGAAAAATGTTCTCAAGTAAAACCCAAGGGATTTACACAGCTCTGGTTATTTGTACTTTCCTATCCTTAATCACACTGTTTTTTTTGTTTGTTTCTTTGTTTTTTACCTTTGCATTTGTTGTCCCATTTAGACAAGTTTGCATACTCCATTTTCATGTGCCAAGACAAAAGTTTGGCTACACTACCAAATCTGGGAATCAGATCTTGGTGTCATGAGATTCAACTGAGGCTGAATTTTTCAGAAGTGATGAGCAACCAACTGCTGTTGAAGTCAATGGGGAAGACAGGATGCTCAGCGTGTCTTGAAAAAAAAAAATCAGGGTGGGGCTTAAACTGACATTAATATAAATGAGAGCAAGTAGAATCTTGAGCTGAGGGATCAATCCTGAAAGTTACTGAGCCCTTCTGTAAAGCCAGTGGGAGCAAAGGGCTCTGAGGATGTCACAAGCATGCACAACACATTACAACACTGCATTCTGAGAGAATAATCATGCCACAGAATTGTTCTACCATCTATAGACTTCAAATTGACTAAAACTTTTAGTATTACTGGCTATTTCATGACAATTATTTAATTGGTACTTTAAGTTATATTTTATATTTGCTTGACTTTCTTTCTAAAATTATAAAAATAGCCCTTTTGTCTCATCTGTCAGATCTTTTTAAAATGCTGTTGCCTATTCAAGTGCTGAACTAAAGCTTTTTCCCACATTTTGAAACAACTGGATCTTATTAGAATGATCACAGCTTATTTCATCGTTATCTTTCATTTAAATGCACTGACATTTCACTTTTTCCCATTCTATATTTTCTAGACAATTGATTCCAATATTTTTCCCCACACATTATCTTAAAGTCAATTTTCTATAAGCTCATCTTTTATTCTGCTACTATTTTATACACAATGGCATTGAGATTGCATGCTCGCTCCTTTAAAAAAAAACTATGCTGTTTTTGCCATCTCCAATTTGATTTTTGAACTCTCCATTTGATCTTGTTGGTTTCTTATTAAATTAAAGAGAATTAGTCCTAACAACTTCCATAGAAATAGTCCCTTTTAATCATTCATCAATTCTTATTACAGTCAGTGTCTGGGTAATTGAAATTCTTTATCAGCAACTGCTGTATATACTTGAGCACTTTGTGATATACTCTCAGGTCTATAATAATTCCTGCTGTTCATTTTTTAAACCAACTTTTAATTTCGATTCAACTTTGTAAACTTTGGTAACCATATTTTACATGTGTAGGTGTGGAGTCTAATCCTGCAAAACTTTGTATTGAAGTCAATGGGAACTTTACTGCAGTAAAGAATTCATCACTGGACGAGTATCCCCAACATCTGATTTCAAACACAAATAGAAAAATAACGTTATTTAAAAATGTGGTGTAGCATCTTAAGCATGCTTAAGTACCTGGCTGAATAGGGGCCTTATTGAACACTTGCTTACTTATATTTTGCTCTTGGTTACTTTTCCCTGTCTTTTATATTTCTTTGGGTTGGGGGTATCTGTATAAATTGTATAGGAAAGGTTTGATTTTTTAACCCTGTAGTAATGCTGGTGTAAATAACAAGTGTTGATTTCTTGTTTGTAGGTACCCTGGAGATGTTACACATAAAACACCAATACGTCATTTAAATAAAGATTTGTTGTTTGTTCTTTGTTTTTGCTTTTGGTTGCAGCCTACTTAATGGCTGAAAATACTTGTGGTAAGCTCCCATCTGATCACTCCAAACTTGGCTGGAGGAAAGCTAGATGAATGCCTATGTGAGTGATAACTGGAATAAGTTAAAGATCAAGAGGCAGTGTTATCTATAGAATAAGATTGCAGGATTACCACTCCATTTGTGTGTTCACCTGAAGCCTAGAATGTCTGTTGAAGCAATAGAAACAGCTACAAGCGTGATTAAGAGCTCTTTTTCTTCAGAATGTCAGCACATTTAATCATCACTTGCATTCACTGTTTTTTACCATCCAGTTTTTAAGTTCTCAGCCATTGTAACTTTATGAATTACACCTCTGCAGTTAACTGCTACAGTAAGATATGTAACTATGCCATGAAAAGAATTCTAGACCATTGTGATGTCAGTTACCACCCTTACTCTATAGTTAATTTGCATGCAGCAATTTCATTGGTCTTATGAGGAAGTAGATCCCTTGGACCAACTGCTGTACATGCTTTCTTAAAAGACCTTGGCATGTAAAGCTCCATTATTTATCAGCTAAATTCTGGGTTTGGATTGGACTCACATACCAGGCAGGATTTGGGACTGGTGCAAGGCCTAGGATATAATTATATTTAAGTTGAGGCCTGGAAGAAAAGTGTCATTTGTTTGGACAATTCTCAATTATTTTCCATCATTGCATTTTATTTACATTTATTGCAGTATATTCTTCTTCAAATGATTTTTCTATGTGAACCCATATGTAGCCCTAACTGGAAGACCGGTAGGCTACAAAAGAATTATCCATTGATCCATAAGTCTATTCACATGCCTGTCATGACAGGTATTTATGAGGTGCTAATTACAATAGTAACAAGATGCAATACTTTGAAGGAGAGCATCAAAGGAACTAAATTGGATTCAAATGGCAGATTGCCCTCTTTTGGCTGGGAGGGGGTGGCAAGAGGTACATAATAAATGTTTTAACATGGTAGAGTGTTTTTTGGAGGATAGGGTAGGGGCAGGTTTTGAGGATTAAAAGGCAAAAAAAAGTAGTTCCCTTAAGGCAACATGAAGCCATCAGTTCTAAGTTTGACACTGAAAGCCTAATATAGCCTTTTTTTTCTCCTTTTTTTTTTTTCTTTTGCCGAGCGGGGGAGAGAAGTTTCTGTGCTGCTAATATTTCTAAGACTTAAAAATAGAAAGTCAGACACATCAAGCTCCAAGGAGTCCAAAACAAATATCTACTTCTGCGCGTAGCCCTAATATCTGGATTTGTAAAGTAAATATATGTAATTTTTTAACTCTTATCAGAGCATCTTCATTTGAAGTAGGTACAAACCCATTTCTATCTTCAGTTAAATGTTCATTTCATGCAGCCCAATTAATGTACATATTAAAAACGTATTACTGCTGCTTCTATTTTCAGTCCAGGGCTTAGATTCCATTTTCTTTCCCATAAAAGTTAACTGAATCCTATTCAAGTAACATTTCATGCTAACATTTACAGTGATCTAACCCTTTTGGATCATCAAATGCCATTTCTTTCCTTGGATCTTTAATCCTGCAGATTCTCATTCATATTCCTGGAATTCTCCCAAACTACGCAGGCTGAGATCTTTTGATTTAGCTACAATAATTAGGTCTTTTCTTTCAAAATACACCATATTATCCAACACATCAGAGCTTACACTAATCATAGTCATAAACAGTCATTCATTTGCATTTTGCAAATTTGGTAAAAGTTACTTTACCCTTCATTACTCTGTTCATGAAGCTGATGAAAATTTCTATATTGTCCTTTTTAGTTGTTTTGCGAGTTGGCAACTCTTCTTCTACATAATAATTGTACATTTGTATAGCATCCTTTATACTGAAGGCTCCCAAAGTGCTTTAAAACTGAGCTAAATTCTGTCTTCAGTTACACAAAAGAAATCCCACTGATTTCAATGAGGTTGCAGAAGTGTAAGTGAGAACAGAAATTGGTTCATTGTATCAATTACAATCAACAAATTTAGCAGAGTTCACAAAACTAGCCTGAATTAACTAAACTTTTTTCTTGTGATTTAAATGGATTTTTCCCCCTCAGGGGAATTTTTCTTTTAATCACTATGTTGCTGCTGCTAAAGGGAAGCCTCTACTATGTCCAGTATTAGAAATAGAAGATTTCTGCTTTCCTGAAAATATAAGCTTATACCTGCGGTATACATGCATATAGTATATATTCTATAATATTTTTTATTACAAATTTTATCTTTGGCCATATTCCACAGTCTCTCTATATTAGTATTTCACTATACCTGATTTCAGTTCTATTTCACCCTACTTTTCATTAACTTATTTCCTATCTGCTTCCTTTCTACTTTTCATTCTTCATCTCCCAAGCTCTAGCATTCCAATTAAAATTCTGAACCTACAGTGTCCAGCTAGGTTCAAAGTTATGTATAACAAGTTCAACCAACCATAATATAAGTCTAGGAGCAGAAGAGCAAGTTTTTACAGTCAGAACTAAAAGTACTATTGTAACTTTCAACCAAAATAAAATGTTTCCCTCTATACTTTAAAGCATGTAGTCAAACTCTATGCCTGGTTTCCATATTTTAGTTCTTGAATGCTATACTGACTGTACAACCACACCAAAAAAATTTATTAAAATTGAGGATAACCATGTAGTGATGAAGATGAATAACCAAATCATAGATTCTGAATTTCCTTCTTTAAAAGTAAAGTGTTTAAAAGTCAGAAAAACACACTAGAACAAAAAATTGGTTATCTAAATTTATGTACAAAGGTGATTGGTTAGAAAATAATCTCAGGTCTCTATTCTCAGGACAGGTACCTTACTCAAAGAGTAGTAGTTCTGATCTCTCCTCTAACTGTACTCCTTACTTTGGAGCTCTAGCTCCCACTGTTCATGGGTAAGGAGGATCACTGACACTGCTAGTCAGAATCCAGAGTAAGCACTCAGCTCCCCTTCCCATGCAGGTACTCTTGCAATATTTCTGGCTTCTCTCTGTAAACAGGAATTACAGAGAAGCACAGGTTGAGGGGTCTAATATAATTTTATTTCAAATAGGTTTGAAAAGTTTGAGCAATGTCTGCATAAGCATCCTAACTTCTGAGTACCTATCGGAACTGCATTTCTATATCTTCTGAAGTTGGCTCAACATTGACCATACTCTGATTTTACCTCTGGGTTTGATATCGCCATACTTCAGCTATACCAATTTGAATTCCAAGAGTTCATTTCTTTAAGACACTCCTTCTAACATTTAGCAAATAACACTCCTGCAGTTCATAATTTTAAAGGTCCAGCAGTCTGTATTTTTTTTAATCCAATTAAAAAAAGGAGCAAGAGGATTTTCTATGGATAGATTCTCTTGTTTATGTGTTGTGAGTAATTCATTGAAAAAACAATGCCTCATTCATTTCTGACTATTTCAATATTCTGATGTTTTCCAAGAAAGATTCTCGGCATTGACTTGCGTAAGGAAATAATGCCACCGTTGAGTATTCAGCTGCTATTCGTCTGGGCAATGATGTTTCTGTTACTCAGAAGAAAGCTGCCACAGATCTTCCACTGTCTAAAACCTTGAGGGGGTCCCACATGCCAAAAAGAGACTGTGAAGTGCTAGTGTAAAAAGGTCACAGCACACCGTCGTTGTCAGATGCTGAAGCCTGGAAGGTGATTCCTGCGTAGAAATAGATGGCTGTCCCTGGGAACAATCAGAGAAGGATATGAGAGGGCACAATGACTAGAGGAAGGATCTCAGAGGCAAAGTATGGAAGAAGCTGGAAGAGCTCAATTATCATCTGCCATCACTAAGGAGGCCTCAGAAACCTCTACGGCAAACCACAGTAAAGTCAGCCCAAACACAGATGTCCAAGTCACTCATTAAATTTTTTTGTGCAGTGACATGTGCCAAATTCTCTCTCTCTCAGAGCAGCCTAAGATGCATATTTTTAGTACAGCATATAATTGATTGAAATTATATATCAGTTTCCTATAGTCTCTCAGAGCATGTGAGCGGGCTTTGCTATATTTCAGCCATCTATTAAGATGATAAACCCTTTTACTACCTTCCCTTTGCCCTCCCATGTGCCTGGACTACAGCTTTTCCCCCTCCACTACTGGAGATATTAGAAGCAAACAACTGTTTTCAACTCTGGATGCCTGTTATTCCCCCTCCCACCCGTGATGGAAGAACACCCTGGCCCTCATGGTTCCTTAGGTATAATGAGACCCCCAGACTATGACACCAACCCAGTCTGTTTTCCAGTCAAGAAATCCTTTTACACCTTATATTTCAGTCCATGCATTACACTGAGCTGAAACACACTGGAACGGAACAATGATTTAGCCTTTCATACAGGGAAATGCATTAGAATGCTCCTGACCCACTAAAAAGCAATGTTAGTTGCAGAACTAAGTTAGTGTGAGGACGGTGAAATGCAGCAGATTAAATGTTATTAATTCTCCCTCAGAATTATATTATATTTTTAATTAACACATGACCTAGCAGTTTGGATCTTTGGAGGGAAATCAAGAGGAGACATTTTAGAGTAGCTACTTTCTAAACAAGCTCCTCTGAAGTATGATAGTGTGCAGAAGGGCCAAGGAGAGGTACAGGAAGGAGACAATCCCAGCTCAGAGAAAGCAACAAAAAAATCTCAGTTGCAACATTTCAGTGCTGGAACAGTCTACTTCCCAACATACCTCTCAAGTGTCCCACATTGTATAGGACATACTGCATCTGACCCAGAGTTTTAAAGCTATTTTGTGGTCCCACAGTGTCATTGCAAAGTCCCGGCAATACCACTACACCAGATTGTTGTTGGAGGGTTACCTCACTTGCCCTTTGTGGAGACATGGAGTACCACGTGGCTGGGGATAATAGCAACCAATCTACTGTACAGCATGTCGGGAGCAAGGGGGAATAACTAACAAATACCCTGGCTTCTTCCAAGATTGTGGGTGTTGTCAATTCATTTTAGACATCTTCGTTGACTTCATGGCAACAAAGGGCAGATGGATTCAATCTTTAGGCACTGGCCCATCTCAAGTTGTGGGACCTCTGATGGTGCAAACAGAGATTACTGATACCAACATGCCACTATGGTACAGCGTGAAAAATCTACAATTCACAACATTTAACCTGGATTACGCTGAAAAAGTGTCATTGCATCATGCCATGGCATCCAGATATATTGATTACCGGATGTGAGGCTGTAATAATGTACCTACAATTCTTTTAAATGATCCAGGGCTATAAGCAGCCTATGCAGGAGCTCTTTTGAAGAAATGGATCAGTTTGACTTTACAGAATTCCATGGTCTGTGTTCAAACACACAGTTTTGACAAGTCTATAGCAGATACCATTCCAAACACAAGCCCAAGGTTCATCATGATTATCTAGTCTGATCTCCTGCACATTATAGGCCACAGAAACTCACCCATCCTCTCCTGTAATAGAGCCTTAATCGCTGGATGAGCTACTGAAGTCCTCAAATCATGATCTAAAGACTTCAAATTACTGTTTAAACCTTCAAAAGACCAGTGCCTCATGTTGCAGAGGAAGGCAACCCGCTTTCCCCTCAGTGTCTCTGACAATCTGACCCAAGAGAAAATTCTTTCCCAACCTCAAATATGACATCAGTTAGACCCATAGACTTTAAGGTGAGAAGGGACCATTATGATCATCTAATCTGACCTCCTGCACAATACAGGCCACAGAATTTCACTCACCCACTTCTATAATAGACCCCTCTGACTGAGTTATTGAAGTCTTCAAATCATGGTTTAAAAACTTCAAGGTACAGAGAATCCACCAGAGAATCCCCAGCAAGTGACCAGTGTCCCATGTTGCAGAGGAAGGCGAAAAAAAACCCAGGACCTCTGCCAAACTGCCCTGGGGGAAAATTCCTTCCTGACCCCAAATATGGCGATCGGCTAAACCCTGAACATGTGGGCAAGACTCACCAGCCAGACACCCAGAAAGAATTATCTGTAGTAACTCAGAACCCACCCCATCTCAGGCCATTTGGGCATATTTACTGCTAGCAGTCAAAGATCAGTCAAATTGCCAAATTAGGCTGTCCCATCGTACCATCCCCTCCATAAATTTATCAAGCTCAGTTTGTAGCCAGATAATTTTGTTTTGAACTATTTGAATCTAGAAGAAAAAGTTTCAGATATAAAAATGTTAAGAAAAGGGAAACTGAGGCAGGATGATGTTTCAGAAATAATCATAGAATCATAGAGTTGGAAGGGACCTCAAGAGGTCATCTAGTCCAACCCCCTGCTCAAAGCAGGACTAACCTCAGCTAAATAATCCCAGCAAGGGTTTTGTCAAGCCACAGCTTAAAAACCTCTAAAGATGGAGACTCCACCACCTTCCTAGGTAACCCATTCCAGTGCTTATTATTATAATAAGCAATAACAATACTAACAGTTTAGGAGATTTTTGTGCAGAAAGCAGGACATGGTCCATAGAGGGAAAATGCATTTGTTGGGCCTAGCACTTACCAACAATTGTGTGAGCAGTGGGAACAATGGGTTCAGCCAGAGAAAAAGGGAATCTTTCAGGGAACTCCCAGTAAGAAGGAGAAAAAGTGAGCTGTCTTGCAGGGACTATACTTAGCAGCAAGCGTTTTGAATTTAGAAGTAGGAAAATTGGTAGCAGAGATACAAGAATTAAAAGAAGGAAAGGAATCAGAGAAGGAGAAAAATAATGAGTTAGAAAAAACTGGCTAATTCATAGAAAGAACTGATTAATTTAAAAAGGTAGAGAATTAATTTAAAAAGGCACAGAATACTCAGAAGGTTGCCCTACAGGAGGACTTGACCACTGGGTCAATACAAAGAGCTCAGATAATAACTGCACAGAAGGAAGCCAGTAAAGCACAGATGGAACAGGTTAAGTTAAGGCAGGAGATAGAGTGGAAACAAAAAGTGTTAGATGAGCAAACTGTGGTGGAGGTAATGCTCGCAAAACTAGGAAAAAACTCCAGGACTACCAGTATGATTTGTCAGTGCCAAATGGTATTAGAAATAGCACAAGCCCCCGCCTTAGCTTATCCAAAAGGACAGCCTTTTGTGCTTCAGTTAAGCAACCACTCATACTGGAATGAGTGCAGTTCTTAGTCAAGATCATGGCACAGGCTTGTGACCAGTGGCTTATGCTTCTAGAAATCTTAATGGAGTGGAACAAGGTTTTATTCCATGTGAGAAAGAAGTGTTATCATTAGTATGGGCTTTGCAACATTGGGAATATCTAGTAGGCCTCTCTCCAGTGTTGTTGAAGACTTCCCATTCACCTGTGAAGTATGTTTTAACAGGAAAAATTGATGATGGCCACGTATCTAATCCCAGATTAGCTAAATGGACGCTAGCCTTGCTAAATAAAATTATAAATATGGAAAAAATTCAAGCCTTATCTCCAGTCCCATATGGAGAACAGCAGGAGTGTCCCTTACCAGAAATCCCTCCAGAAGGTCCTATATTGTTTCAGGGAGAAGCAATATTGCAAGAAGTAAAGGAAAGGTAGATGAAGTTTGGTTTGTAGATGGTTCAAGTGAAATGGTTTTGAAGGGACAATGTCTTCCATATTCAGCTCAAGCAGCTGAAATAGTAGCTATAATTGTAGTATTAGAAAATACCCCAGTATATGAAACTGTAGCTATTTTTACAGACTCTGAATGGGTACCACGAGCTATAATAGATTGGATTCCTCAATGGTAAAAAAGGGGAATGAAATCAGCAGATGATAAATCTATTGGTCATGCTGAAAAACTGTTGTGTTTATGGGATTTAGCTCAGAAAAGATCACAGCCAGTGTTGATGCGAAAGGTGAAGGCTCATAAGAAAAATATGGAGGAAGCTCAATGAAATAATAAGGGAGATGAACAGGATAAACAAGGAGCCAAGGAGAGGATAGTCAATAGGGTAGAGATTGGGACCAGAAATTGCCTTTAATATTAATGCCCATTAGAGGAACAGTGACATCCCATGAAGTAACTCCATTCAAAGCCATGACTGGGAGAGTATGAGATTGCTAGAACAATGGTGGGTAATTGGAGCCCTTCCAGATGAGTTGCAACCCAAGGTGTTAACTGATCAGTGGATGCAAAAATTATTGGAATTCATATCTGAAGTACATAAACAAGTGGCAATCACTTTCAGAACCAACTGATGGAAGATGCAGTCATATTCATCTTGGCTTTTTTAGAATGCCACAGAAAATAAAGGCAAAATATATGGTAAAATGATAACAGCGGGAACATGGCAGTTTGCAGTCATACAAGGGCCTAATGTAATGATATGATCAGCAGGCATGTCTATACAGCTAGGAAAAGAATCTGTGTGTGCTATTGTAGTATGGAATATTCCAAAATGGAGTCAAAAGAACAAAGTTACACTGTTTATACAATGGTATCATAATCATTAATTTAACATCAAGTACATTTCAAATTAAAGACCCACGAGGAGGGGTCAGTGAAGTGGATGTACAGTGTAAATCACAGATTGGAATCATATCTAAAAGGCAATTAAAACTACAGATACCAAGGCATACAGCCTTTGCAAATGAAGAGGAATGTGAAATAGGATATACGTGTAAAATTTGGATGCTCAGGTGAACATGACTAAAAGACGTGGAAGTGGAGTTTGGGAAATTATAGGTCATAATTTTAGTTGTCCTTTTTCTTTTTCTACTAGGAAACCACACAAGTGATCCTGGGCTTACAGACAGCCGGGCTAACTGAGTCCCTGCTCTGTGTCTGGGCCAAAGGCGATCCTTGTGTCGGAGAGCTGCATAGGTGCTTCTGGGCTTACAGGCAAATGGGCTAATCGAGTCCCCGCTCTGTGTCTAGCCAAAATAATCCTGCACAGACACCTCTAGGGCTTACAGGAAACCAGACTAACTGAGTCCCCGCTCTGTGTCTGAGCCTGAGGTAGCTCTCTTAGCAATTTTTGGACAGAACAGAAGGACCTTCCCTGATGAACAGAGGGATGTTTTAAAGGTTGTGTAAGTAAAAGGCCACCTGAGTCTGCATGTCAATAAAATTGGATGCTTGTGGTCTGAGTGAGATTCTTCTTCTCTACCCATCCAGCAACCGCCTGGCCTACCGCTTGCTGGATGATAGATTTTTAAGATTTTTAGTAATAATGTATGTATAGAGTGTTAAGTATTAATGTATAAGATTAATTAACATATTGTTAAATAAATGGTGTTAAGTATTATAGAGTTAAGTTATAGTTTTTCTTATACCATATATGGTCTAGTAGTCTAAGTTCTATTTTCTATACCATATATCTTCTAATAGTTGTATTTTGAGTTGTGGCTACAAATCATGCTTGATTTCTCTCTTTCTATTTAAGGTAACCGTTCACTTCTAAATATGTTATCTGTTTTCAAAGTATCACAGCTTATGTGTTCTATCTTGATTGGAGGGCTGTATTCATGTCCTTTCAATGGAGGATTGTCTCCCTGTAAATTCCAATAGAGTGAATTACCGTACCAGTAGTTTTTACGGGTAATCTTGTATTCTAAAATTCTCTCGGTAACAACAAATTGTCTTCCCTAAATTCTTCCAGGTAACAAGTCTTGAAGCCAGCTAGGTTTTTTTGTCCCCTCTGTTCCCTTTGGAAGGCTGTTCCATAACTTCACTCCCCTGATGGTTAGAAACCTGTCTCTAATTTCAAGTCTAAATTTTCTGATGGCCAGTTTATATCCATTAGTTCTTGTGTCCACAGTGGTGCTGAACTTAAATAACTCTTCTCCCTCCCTGGTATTTATCCCTCTGATGTATTTATAAAGAGCAATCATATCTCCCCTCAATCTTCTTTTGGTTAAGCTAAACAAGCCAAGCTGTTTGAGTCTCCTCTCATAAGGCAGGTTTTCCATTTCTCAGATCAATCTAGTAGCCCTTATCTGCACCTTCTCTTGCACCTTGAACATGTGGCCAAGATCCTCCAGCCAGACACCTGGAAAAGAATTCTCTGTAGTGAATCAGAGCCTTCCCCAACTAGTGTCCCGTCCCATCTGTTGGAGATATTTGCAGCTAACAGTCACAGATTGGCTACATGCCATTGCAGGCAGTCTCATCATATCATCCCCTCCATAAATGTATCAAGCTCAGTCTTGAAGCCAGTTAAGCTGCTGCAATCTATCTGCTTGTTCATAGACTCTATATTTGGCCACCCCCTCCTTATCTGTCTCACTAACTAATGAAGATAAATTGAATAATAATGTACATCTAATCAGCCTATACTCTGTATTAAGCGTGCAGACATTTTTTGTATAATACGGTGTCTGCTCCTCTTCTTCTCTCTTGGTTAGTGGGAGAGTGCATACATATATTATTACACTTGATCATTTATTTCTATGGGCCAAATCCTGCACTTTATCTATTTCTCATTGAACTCATTGTGAATTTTGCCAGAATAAGAACTGCAGGATTTAGTCCCATCTTTCTAAAGAGTGTCTCTCATGATTATTCTCTGCCTGTAATACTCGCTGCAGTGAACTCATGCTTTCTAAGTGAAGGCCAAATCCTGATCTAATTAAAGTAATTGGTAAAACTCCTGACTTCAACTGAGACTAGGATTGGCCTCTGAAGTAGTATCTGCCAAACAATACCCACATGTGAAGCAATAGGCATCTGTTCTTGTTTTACCTTTACAATACAACTAGATTAGTATGGTTAAAGTTAATGACGGTTTAGGTTAATGACATGTTTACAGACTAAAAGAATATTTCATTTTTCTTTGCTGTATAACTGGCAGCAGTTTCTATTCTCCTTTCTCGACACAGTAGTATCCCAGAGCAATTTATACTAATTTAGTGTGTATTAATGCTGCTTTCCTACGAAACCCTAGCAATGCAGTGCAGTAGCTGAAAAAGATGGAACTAACAAGATGTTTTACTTTTTGACAACAGGAAATCCTTGTGTGTGGGCAGGGCTTTGCTCTATGGGCCCCAAATCACACATGGTACTGAGAACTTCCTAAGGATGCTCAATGCCTCAGAAGTTTCACTGAAGTCAATAGGTCATACGTTATTTCAAACTCAGACTAATGCAATGTGCTCGATATGGAACTATCCCTTCAAACTACAATAATAGGACATTACAGATTGTACAGTGTTTCTCAACCTGGGGTTTTAGAGGGGTCGCAAGTGCAGAGCTGGTATTGGGAGTGGCAAGAAAGGCAATTGCCTGGAGCCACAGGGGCGCCATGAAACTAAGTTACATGCCTCAGCCCCGTGGGGGTGGGACTCAGGCTTCAGGGGTACAGTAGTTTGGAAAGGTTAAGAACCACTGGTACAGAATGTAGTGGCTCATTTGTTAAACTTCATGTAGTAGTTAACTCGAATTCTGTGATATCAGACAAGAGAGGGGCAGCTTCTTATGCAGATGGGACCAAAACCATCTAAGGCATTTGGATCAAAACTAAGACCTTAAACTGTATTTCATGAAAGAAGGTCATTACATTGGTGTTCTATGATCAGCATGGATATGAGTCATCCTGAGTGCCTCCAATATCTTACAGACCCTCTTCTTCATACAATCAGGGAAAGCAGCTGGCAGTAAAGCATCCTCAGTGAACTCATATCCCACTTTGGTTCACATAGCCCACAATTGGAAACCTTAAGGACAAACTGCAAGACTCACCTGTTCTCTCAGTCTTTTCCTGTGAAAGGGGAAAAGTGGTCATATTATGATTAAGGCCAAAACAGACAACATGTTGCTGATTTCAAAGAGGTTTTTGAGGGTGTATTTGAGCAATTCTGTTTTGTTAAGCTGTAAATTCCACTGACGAAACTATTGATATATTTTGTATTTGGCCAGGGTAATGTTATACTTTTAGGTTATGCCCCCAGAGATTAGGACAGGCATAGTGGAAATCTAAATAAAGGAATAAATGTGGTCAATGGGAGCTGAGGATTGATTTGACATATTTTATCCACTGCACTAGCAGTGGGAGTAGAGAGTTTTCCTCCAGTGCACCAGAAGGCAGGATCTAGCTCATGGAGTATAAAATAACTTACTGGTTGAAGGCCTCCACACAGTGGGATGTCTTAAAATGAAGTCATAACCTTAACTTTCAATGATTATTTTTCTAAATATTTAAACCTGATCATTAGCAAGGTGGATATTTCCTTCTTTAAGATGATATAAGGAATGCTAGTTAGTACAACTTGACTTGTGAAAGAAGTGTGCTCAAAGAAGGCTTCATGTCTGAGTATTGCATGTTGAACATTTTTAATTAAAATTGTATTGTTTGATTGTAGGTCATAGTGGTATTAATAAAAGTGGCAGCATGTATCATACACACAGTCTCGGGCCAGGAAAGAAACTTTTTAAACCACTCTCATAAAACAATGCCACAGAACTAACAGATTTGGTACCAGTTACACACTCACTCACCTTTTCACGATTTTCTATGCTAGAATCCATTAAACAAATGATGATCTCAGATAAAGCTCATTTTTCTAAATTGGAGCACTCAGACCCAACAACACCACCTCAGAGGTCTTCAATTTTTAAAAAAAGCCATTTGTCTGCTGACAGGTGACCAATGTGGAAATATCAGATTTTATCTTTCTGTATTCAGCAGAATATCATGAATGTGTTTACCACCACTGAAGCTCATAAAAAGGAATGTGAAAGGCTGAACTCCAGTAAGAAGGCACAATGACTTTGCAACAACCTCTTATGGAAAGGTCACATTTAGAATGGTATGTTGCTTTTTCTTTGTGGTCCATAATGAATAAGTCTACCAATTTTGAGATATTAACATGACATTTGACATACTTTAAGATGTATGAACCCTGATAACAAGGTCAAATTTAGGCCTTTTTCCTTCCTGTAATCACTGGACCATAAGGAATAAACAAACCAGATTTCAAGATTCTAGCTCAATGGAAACATGAAAAATATTTGTCATTCATTCAACCACTCTGTTCACAGGGTCTATTATATCAGATATTCTACATAATGACTTACAATTGTGTTATCACAGTGTTCTGGTCTATGACTGAAGACTTTAACAATGTAGTGTTTTTACAAGAGAATGCTGATAATGTAACAGTAGCAGGCTTCCATATCATGTTAAATTAGCCAAAAGTGTTCCATTTATGCGCTTCTGTATCTTGACATAGTTAACACAGCAAAAGCCTGTGGACAGCTATTGTATGAGTCTTCTCTAGTCATTTTCCTTCATTAGGATGTCCCTGGTTTTGCCATTTTTCTATTGATAGTGTCTGCAGACTTTTCCAATCCACAGCAATAATGTTTCAAGCGCTAGCAACAATAGTAGCAGCAGGGGTTGTGTTGTATTTGATTTAAATTGACATGACTACAGCAGCAATTTATAATGGAGGACAAATGGTTTCGAGAGCATGGGTAGAACATAATTGCCAAAATAACTAGTAAGTTTCTCCACTACAATATTTTTTTCTAAAATTTACTCAAGAATCAAATGTAAATATGAAATTCGTTTTCAGTTTTTATTGAGATCTAAATTATTATCTGACTAGTACATTTTCTGCAGGAAAGTGAGACTTATTTTTTAAAAGTCAACATATTTACCATCTTAAAAGAGATAATTATTTATAAAATGTAAAGACAGATTGAAAATGTGAGTAATTTCAGCCTTGATCAGAGATGGGCAAAACCTGCGTATTTTTATCATTATGAAAACAGGATGCCAAGTGCCAAGTACTTTCAAGTGCCAGATATCAACTTTGTTCAATTATTTTATCTCTAAGAAATAATTTTCTTTTGAAGACAAAGTCTTTTTAAAAATTCTGATTATTTTATTCTTTTGAGATGTGCATAAAATACCCCCAACACTGACCTCTCAACGCTGACATTTGGAAAAGCTCTCTTTCTCTCTCTTTCCCTAAGACTCTAAATATACTACAGTCACACACTCGACATCTGTGAAGGTTCCCTAAGTAGGTTAAGTAAAGTACATTTTTTAAACTATCTTACAAGTCCTATAACTAAGTATTATTCGTTGCTACACAGCTTTGGGGCATAGGCAAGTCTTATGTCATTTATAAGGCTTGTAAGAAAAAAACGCCACAGGATTGCTTTATTTTAGAGGATTCATACAGGGTTGTATTCTGTCTGACTCTTACATGGTTGTATCGTGTGTATGAGGAGGGTATAAAGAGCCTGCCTTCACTTTGTAATGCCCAAATTAAGTCCAAGCCGAATCACGGTCTCTGCTCCTTTCCTATTATCCTGGAGGCATATGGATCCCCAAAAGCAGTAGGGCAAAGCTATGACTCTGCTCTATCATGCTGGTCAGTGGCCCAAGGGTCAGGTAAGCAACACCGCACAAAGGGAGGTAGCGGTTATGCCTCTTCTACTCCATATGCTTTTTTGTTTTTTAGGTGAATTGTCTTACCCAAACAGCTCTGAGAATGGCAGTAAACTGAATGCCTACATTTTTGCCACCTTTAAATTATGCACAAGAGACACGGAGGGGAATACAATGGAATTTAGGCCAGGCAGGCAAAACACAAAGATCATCTGTCAGCTGCAGACATCAGCCACAGCTGCTTTGAAAGACAGAGAGTGTTCAGTTAGGGAAGTATATACACACACACACAACTGCACACACAGTTTTCAACAGCAGCTGCTGCTAAGCAAGCCTTCTCCCAGCCTGGATCCTACAGTATTCTAAAAGCACTACTGATTCTTAAGACAGTGTACATTGCTCTGTCAGAGGAGTTAAAATAGTGGTCAATGAAAAGTATAGTGTCACACAAACTCCAGCAATAAAGATCAAGCAGATCTGACCCGATTCCCACCCATGCTCTTTTCTGCACTATAATGCATCTGAACTGTATACACTGCCAGTCACACCTGCACTGATCACATGCTTTGAGTGAGTATTTGGGGTCAGGCAATTTATATTCCCCATTCAGCCGGCTGCTAGTGCTAGACACAGGTGGGGCAAGTACTCTACTGGCTTAATTCCACTGAAGTCAATTGAGTTAAACCACATGAGAATCTGGCCCACTTAGCAATGAATTCCAGTGTGAAACAACAACATTCTTTTCCACTTGAACTAATTCTTGCCCTTCTGATTAAGAAAACTTGCCATCTGAAGCTTTTAATTAAGTAGATATTTTCCTCCAAGTCTGGTGCCCTTCCCTCTTCCTTCACTGGGCTACATTCTTGATTTGTTTATCCATTTTTGCACTCAGTCAGACCACCTCTATACCGATGATATCCAACCACATTGTGAAGTCAAAGAAAGACTGCAATCAACCTCAATGGTCACTAGATCAGGCCCCAGGTTCTAAGTCAGCATTCTGGAAATGGAAACATACTTCCTGTGTTAAACTTTCACTACTTGTCATCACTAGAGCAGGACAAATAGTGTCCTTACAAGTACTGTAGTTCCATTGCAATGTTGGCAATTCACAGGAACATGTTGGTACATAGTGTTGAAAAACTCACCATCTCAGACCACTTCATCACAGCAAGATCCAGCATTGTAGTGCTCTGCCTCCGTATCCCCATAACAGTCTTTAGCCTCCTTCATCTGCATCAGACGAAGTGGGTTTCTGCACACAAAAGCTTATGCCCAAATACATGTCTTAGTCTTTAAGGTGCCACAGAACTCTTGTTGTTCAATCTCCTTCAGCTGTCAAGGTGACTTGGATTTGGTCTTCCAGCCACGCCACTTGAGAGTTTCACCCCTTTGAGGTTAACAACACCCTAAGCTGTTCTTAAAAGAACCACTCAGGCACTAGCCTCTAGGAAAGGGGTCCTGCCTGCAGATCCCAAGCAGACATAGGTGCCTCTGCAGCACCCAACTCTGTGAGAGGGAGAGGGCCTAGTACACACTCCTCTTGCAGACAGCTGCTGTTGGCTAGCTTAGCTGCTTCCCCCCAGAGTGCTGGCATTTGTGGAAACTCATTATCAGGCACCTATACATTGTGTAGGAAGCCAAGGCACCTAACCCAGAATTTGTGCATTCCAGTGATTTTCAAGATACCTGAAAGTTAAGTGTTGCAATACCTAAATCTCTTTATGGATTCAGCCTTAGCCTTTAAAAGGGCAGGCCACTCTGTTACAGTGGGACAATCCTAGAGTTGTTTTTTACCCAATGTACTAACTGCATGAAGGAGCAGCAAACTAATTATCCTTAAAAATCTTGATGGAAATAGGTTCCCGGAAACCAGGTTTAACCCTCACAAAATCTATCTTTGGAAACTACTCATTTAAGAATTTTTGTCACTTTGCTCTGATTTGTGAAGAAATTCTGAGTTTAGATTTCCGATACCTTTAGGACTGTCATATAGGTATCAATATTCACCTCCTTAAAGAGACAATGTCAGTGATTTGTCCCCAAATTGTACCTGCCTTAAAAGTGAGTTTTGCTTCCAGGTTTGCTCACATATTTCATTTTCTATTTTATTTCAAACATCTTGATTGGATTTTTTAGTAACTAACAAAAATTTTTTAGCATAACAAACACAGAAGCAATTACAAGCAATAAATTCTTCATTTAGCTGGTAATCAAAATATCAATATAATTTCTATGAGAGAAAAGATTATGAATAAGTATCTATACAAGACTAGCACTACAGTAATTGTACCCCTAATTAAAAATACTGCAGTAAGCTGCAGTAAAAATCCAAATAATTGAAATAATACTCTTGTAAATTGTAGTGTTTTGCTTTGGGACCATTAGTGAAAAACTCTGTAGGACATTTTAGGGAAATGGGGAAAGAATGGTAAAATGTTTCTTTATGAAGCATATCTTTATTTCATCTGACTATTCAGTCCACAAGAAACTGAGAAGAACTGCAAATTTGGCCTTGTCTACACATACAAGTTGCACCAGTTTTACTTAAATTGATACTGCAGGGCCGTATTATCCATTAAGCACAATAGGCACAGTGCCTAGGGCCTACGAAACTTTCAGGGCTACGAAAAAAGTTTTTATATATATATATTTTTTAATTTAAAAAACTATTTATTAATAGCTTAAAATCAAATTAGTTATTTCGGTCAGGGGGCCTATGAAGGCAAGTGTGCCTAGGGCCTACGAAGATCTTAAAATGGCCCTGTTGATACCAGTTAAACTGCTGCAACTTCTGAAAACAGATTAGTCCTTGGTTTAAGTCCCAATTCAAAACTGTATTTGTATAGTATATGCAGTGTTGTTGTAGCTGTGTTGGTCCCAGGATATTGGAAAGACAAGGTGGGTGAGGTAATATCTTTTACTGGACCAGCATATTGGTGAGACAGACACGCTTTCAAGCTTACACAGAGCTCTTCTTCAGGTCTGGGTATGTCAGATCTTTATGTAGCTGTCTATTACTACAGTGCATTTGAATGCAACACAATATGGTCACTTGATTTGTTAGCATCTAACATTTCATTAAAGTATTTTTAAAAAATTTAGTATTCATGGGTGGGGACTAAATCTCATTTTATAGCGTGTTTAATTTCCCAACATTTAACTAACTCTCCCATCTCATCCATGAAGTAAGCATTGTTATTTTATACCAGAGGAAACCGAGGCACAGAGAGTTTAAATGACATGCCTAAAACTAAATTGCAACAGCATTGTGGGCAGCTGCAGATGCCAGGCAGTGTGAGAAAGATTGCTGCTGCTGCTACTTCTGCTTCTGCTATACCTGGCCTGTGAGTGGTGCATGAAGACCTGCATCTGAGCAAAGTAAAAAGTTCCTCCCCAAACCCTGATGGGAATAAGAAACCGTGTCTATGAAAAATATTGTGAGATCAAACCACAGGTCAGATTTAGTGATTTCAGCCATTTTCCCATTGTTGCCCAGCTATACATTAGACTGCCTTACTGGTGAACATTACAATATTATTATATTATTGAGAGCTGTTTCTCTGCCATTTCCCCTTCTTGCTGTATTTCCTGATTCCATATCCTGGAGCAATCTAGACATGAATAGTGGAAACTGTTGTTGTCAAGCCAATTCAGTTTCCTACGTGTACCTCTGCTGATGAAAATCACTCCTAAAGAGCTCTTGAGCTGACATAGTTGACATAGTAATCTGAGTGGAGAATAATCTTTTTCTCTGATTTTCCTATTTGTACATTCCCAATAAATAGTAAGTGGTTATGCCAGCTGCAAATTTCACATGCGTTTTGATGTCATGTTCACTTAGGTCTCACTTCAACAACCTGCAATGAAATACTTTGCTGGTGTTAAGACATTTCCCAATGATAGCAAAATTAAGAGATGCTGCTGTTGTAATTCCAGTACCTGCTACTGGCAATAGCAGTACCTGTGAAAGAGACATAACTTCAATTTAGGCTTTTTTATATATGGTGTTGTTCCCATGGGTATAATCTAGATTTTTTTACTTATTAGATAGGGATGTATTATCATAATTTTACAGGTGGGAAATGGAAAAGTTCACTGAATTTCCAAAGTTCACACAAAAGTCTGAAATGGTGCCAGAAACTGAACTCACATCTCCTGATTTTCTTTTCAGTACTGTCACCCAAGACCATCTTTTACAGGCTGTTTTTTGGTATTTTCTGGGGATGAGTGTGACATGCCAAACCTCTCTCTATCTCAACCTGCCCATGAATTGTCTCATGTTGTTCTAATGCTGTAGCATGTTCTGTATCCTATGTCATTTCCTGCAATCTGCACTCTGCTTGTAGCATTAGTATCACGCTGGAGAGAACCATTCAACAGGAGTGCTACAAGGCATATTGTGATTATGGAATCAAGGAGTTTACCAGAAAAGGCCCTGTAATATTTATTTTAGTGAATTAGGAATAGGTGGATAGTAATAAAATAAGAGAGCAAGGGGTAAGGAACTGAGATGATTAGGACAAGAGGAAGGGTAGAGAGCACAGAGTGAAGAGGATAAGGGTGCTAAGGATGTTTATATTCCTAATGCTTTCCCATCTAGGGTTCTGCATGTGTGGAATATAGATCTAGTGTTTGTTTTCTAAGGTGGACTGCTGAGTTGGCCAGCAGTCCTTTTTGCAAAGACATAGCACCAAGCTGGAACAGCTGTATTCTCATGGGAGGTGTTATTGGGATGACTTCTTTTTCTCTTCCCTTCATACCACCCTGTGGTTTGTACTGAGGAAATCATAGCATGCAGCACTTACGAGTTGAGAAGAGGAGAGGCAAAACAGACAGAAACAACACCCAGGTTACCAGAAGAGTGTAAGAAGAGCCAGATATCTGTGAATATTAGCACATAGGAAATGTTAGTCTCATAAAACCCCATCCAGATATCACCAATCTTGCTGATCACCACTTGAGAGCAATTTGGCTTGACAGCATGACTCCTGTCAATCAGAATCAGTAACAGGCTGTGCTGAATAAGAAACAATCACGCCAGAAGGCACTATGTCCATATAAAGCATTTTGGCAGAGGGTAGGAGGGCATCAGCAACCTGAAGTGGTCAGGGAACAAGTTAGAGGGCTGATTGTGAAAAAGCAGCAGGAAGAATGGAAATTGGTAGCAAAAAGCAACAAGAGGAGAGCAGAAGAGGACAGACAATTAGAAAAATGGATAAAATGAATCCTGCTATAAAGCATACACTATTCAAACAATAAAGAGGAAGTCTCACAGCAGGAAAAGAAAGTCCAGGCATCAGGAGTTATAGGTTACTGACCTAATGATGGAAAATTGATAATTTAGACTGTAAGCTTTTTAAGGTAGCAATTGCCTTTTAATGAGTTCATATACCAGCTATGAAAATGGGTCTCTGATCCTAATTGGTGTCTTAGGGGACTACCATAATACTCTTCCCTTTCTTCTCTGGTGTTATTTTTATTAATTGTATCATAATGCTTTTTGGCACATATATTTATGCACAGAGGCCTTATGTTTCAAAGGTGACCAGTGGTTTTAAGTGCCTCAATTCCTGGGTGACCAACTTGAGACATCTTAAAGGGGCCTCATTCTCAAAAAGTGCTGATTATCTGTCTTCTGAAAGCCAGGAACCTTTAAAATGACATTAAAAAATTAAGGCACCCCAAAACATTTGTTGCATCTGGAAATGTAAGCCATTGCTCCTGTGCTTCTAAGTCATCACTATAACAAAAATTGTTGCACCGACTGCCTCAATAATGTTTCTATCTGAAATAGTTTGTTTTAATTTAATCAAAATAAGCCACTCATTCCTGACTGGAGATCATTACAGTATTAAAATGAGTGTGTGATATCAATAACACATTGACTTTTTAAGTACTTCCTATTGTTTGAGAACTTTCTCACACAAGAGTTGGGATAGCCTCATTACCCACAAGTGGCAAGCCATGAAAGAGTTATGCAGGCCATTCTAAATGAGAGCCAATAAAATCTCTGGACCACTATCATGGTCTTGGGTAATCCAGACCACTGAGTGCTTGTGTCACCACTTGCCCTGTACCCTGGGTGCCTGAAATTCCCTGCTGCTGTGTGTCAGATGCCAACAACAAACATGCAAGTCACACCCTGAGTGTCAGAGTGCTAGACAGCCCTGGTTCAGCTGCTCTGACATCAGCAGTCTGTGTCTACAGCCCCATGGCAGCTTCCACCAGTCTTGGTTACAACAGCAAGGTAACACCCATATACTCCCAGTCCCAAATTTTCCCCAAACCATGGGATCTGTAAGGTCCAGCCCCCATCCTGGGCAGTTCAGAGAAATAATGAGGTTTGTTTGTTCCTTTAAAAGGACAAAAAGCACATCATAGCTTATTAACTTACCTGGATGAATACACCCTTCAGTAATAATGGTTTATAGTGAAAATAAAACAAATTTATTAACAAGAGAACATAGGTTAAGTGATGCCAAGCAAAAGGAATAAAGTTAGAAAGGGTTATCGGCAAATAAAAGTGAGAACATGTACCTAAAAGTCTAAAACTTAAACTAAGTTTGTTCAACATAGTTTCTCTCACCATTCATTCTTCCCAGCCATGGATGATTTTACCTCAGTCAGGACCTTCCACAAAAGTACAAGACACTGGCTCCTCTTGTCTTCCTAGGTAAAAGATCTTTGCCTAAACAGGTTTTTCATCTGACTTCAGTTTCCAAATACTTCAGACCACAACCTTGGTTGAAGTACCCATCTTTCTTAGCTTGCAAGAGCTCTGGCCTGTGTCTGCCTAGTAATGTCAGCCAAAGATGGTTTCAGTTCTTGATTATATCTTCCAAAGTTCAAGACTTTGTTTCAAGAAGCAGGATGACTTCATGCAGTTCTACCCTTCCCATGGACTTTTGATCCCCCCCTCTATGGAATCAAAACAATGGGGCTTCCAGTGTTTTGATTCCACCATGGTTAATTTACATAGACAGGTAGATAGCTACCTTTTCTCCTGTCTGGCAGGGAACCTGTTTCATCCTGTTTAGCCACAGACTTTAAAGCATAATATCAAGTACCCATATTTTTTCATATAGTGTTAACATATACATTTCACGACGATATTAATCACCAGTGTGTCATTAGCTTTCAGACCAGACCTCTCTGTACACTTTTAAAACAATAGCAATATTGTATACAATCAGTTGATTAAATTGCTTATCACTTGAAGTTCAGTCCCCACCCCCCACCATAGACCAGACAACCTTTGAAATGGATTCTTCTGAGGTTCAACTCTCAAAATAAAGTTCATTCAATCTGCGAGGAAGGTGACATGGAGTCTGGGGGTGAAGAAAGCTCCAGGCCCTTTCTTCTCCTGCTAGTGTTTGCTAAAATGCAAATTGTTCTGTTTTCTGTGATATCCTCCCCCTGCTGTCTTGGGGATCCTGTTTACTGTTTAGCTGTACATTGAGGCAAACCCACATTTTTTTGTTTAGGACAGACCTATTTAACGTCTTTGCCTTAGCAAGGTCATATGATTTGGAACATGTTTTAGTAGCATCACAGAGGCGGAATTCATAATTTTTACATATTATTTTGCTACATACATTTCACCATGGTATTGCTGACCAGCAATTTATTAGTTTTAAATGAGACCTCACAAGCCGTATCCAAAGATTATCACATTTGTGTGTAGGGTGTGAATACCTGAGGGCTTTGAGTCACAACCATACCATGGCACCATATATTCTATATGTGTCATATTTTATTAATAATAAATAATAATAATTTGTATCAAGTTAGCACCTAGAAGCCCCAACTTGGATCAGGGCCTCATGGTGCTAGGGACTGTACATACTAATAGTCTATTAGTACTTGCCCCACACATCTACATACATACATACAGTCCTTGCTCCACACATCTTATTGTCTAAAGAGGAAAGACAGAAAAAGGATGACAGAAAAGAAGTAGTATTACTCCCCATTTTAAACATGGGGATCTGACGCACTGAAAGATTTGCTCACAGTCACAAAGAAAATCAGTGGGAGAACTAGAATGAAAACCAAATGTCCAGTGTCTGAATCTAGTACTTTAACCAAAAAGCCAGACTTCCTCTTTGATACTATACAGGGAAATATAATTTTAGGAATATTTTACAGAGGTTATTATTTTTTTTTAATGCTATTGGTAGTCTTTTTCATCTCCCTCCTGTAAAATTGGGCTTCCTTAGTACCTTGAGGCCAGGTAAACAGGCCTCAATATCTTCTCAAGAGGTGGGCAGAACTAATTATAACTGATACAGTTTTGGAAAGCTTCAAAATGATTTGTTTTTATACTTAATAATCTTAATTTAAAGTTTAATATCTCAAGATCTCCCAAGATCTCCTAATAGCAGGTACTGTGTGTCCCAAAGGAAAGTCAGCAATTTCCCCTTTGTAGTGCTATAAATCTCTCATATCCAGCCCTCTCCCCACCCACGGGTTGTGAGGTAATGGACTTTAAACCTACCACGTGACCTATGTGTCAGAGAAGTGCCAACTGCTGGGTTAAATTCCACCACATAGTGGGTCATTGGTCTGACTCAATATGGCAATTCCTATGTTCCTGCAAGACTAGCCAACAGCTGTCTTACTCTTCTTAATGGGTTCATGGCAATGGTACCACAGGTTTGAATGATTTTAGTCACCAGATTCATCAGACATCAGTTCTGTGGGGGCTCCGTGAAACTGTAAATCACAGGTTCTCTCATCCATACTGAGGTTAGTTGGTCAAGAGTACAAACAGGCATTACCTTGCAATACCCACAGAGGACCCAATCCTGCAAACACTGTCACTGAAATAGGTAAATATCAAGCCTGTGAATGCATTTTCAGAAACAGGGCCAGAGTGCTCTATGTATGTGTGTATTAGAGGTTATCACTAAACATATTTCACTAACATAATATGTACAAAAAGTTCCAGAGGGGTAGCCGTGTTAGTCTGTCTACAGCAAAAACAATGAGAGTCCTGTAGCACCTTAGAGACTAACAAATTTCTGCGGACATAAGTTTTCATGGGCTGCAACCCACTTCGTCAGATAATATGTATGTATAGTATGTGTACAGTATATGTGAGAAGTGCTTATTCTTGCTTCTGCTTTTTTTTATCTAGGGCTAGCCAAAAAACTCTTGCTGCTTTTCATTCAGGGTACATCTTTGTTTAATTCTTACTCAGCTGGGCTTAATATAACAAAATAATCGATATCCTTCTCAACCATTAACAGTGGAAAAATCTTTACGGTGTGAGTAAAAATTTTTAGGAGATCCATTGACATGAATTAGGATGCTTTGACTTTTGGCAGTGAAAATGACAGTAGTTTGTTTTTTTTTTTTTAAGTAAAAAATGTCTTAAGTTGCTCAGTTAAATTGTGAGAGTGAAGCATGTCGGAACCGCAAGCTTTCACCAAATATCTAAGCTCAAACTGCTACATTTCAGCTACTTATTTGTTCCTCTTCTTTTTCCTATGCCCCATAGAGATAACATAAAATATTGAGAAAAGTGGCAGGCTTTTCAACATTTCTGAGTTCTGCTGGTAGCGCTTGAAGGCTTAAGGTTACACACTCTGTATGAGGAAAACAATCTTCTGTTTAAATAAAGTGGAGCCTTAGAGTTATAAAGTAAATATATATTTCCCGGTTGGTAGAAATAAGCTATTGCAAGGGGGTTTGAATAAAGCCATGATAAGAACACAGCACAAACTATTTTTATAACATCATTTAGAAACTTGCCCAGTCCTAAATGCTATAACGAACAAAGTAGTTTTTGCTGTAGTAACTAGAGTAATTAATTTTAATGGGTTCCTTATATTTGGAAGCCAAAGTATAGAAAACTTTTGAAAAGGACAGTGATATACAATAGTAGAGATCCTAAATTAAAAAGAGTAGAGTCTGTTACTTGTCACAGTTTTGTTTCAGAACAGTAGAATGTCACAATATTCCAGTCATAAAATTGTCCAGTGACTTTATAGGTAGATTGGATATTTGGATGGTAGGACCTCTTTGTAGTTTAACTGTCTGTACATTTTTATATTATTGGGCATCTTGAAAATGATACCGCCATGAATTACCATGAAAACAATGAATCCCTCGGATTACAAAGTACATTTATAAAGTTAGTTAGTTAGTTAGTTAGTTAGTTAGTAGCCAATGTGAGTTTAAATGGGAGTTTGACCTTTGACTTCCAGAGGAGCTGAAGCAAGCCCTTTTTGTATCACCAAGGAAATTCGAGGCAGATGTTTTAGGGACTAAAATCTGTGTACCTCATAAAACACAGTATGCATTACGAACAACCTCTTGATCATGGGAAACACCATGAGAAATTCAGAGGGGTAGCGTGTTAGTCTGTATACAGCAAAAACAACGAGAGTTCTGTAGCATTTTAGTCTTTAAAGTGCTACAGAACTCTCGTTGTTTTTACCATGAGAAATGCTATTTTATGGGCCACAAACTTAGGTTTCTTCTATTGATCTATCGGCTAAAATGTATTTAAGAGAAAACACAGTTATATGTAAGTTAAACCGGTGGCTAGGATTCAGGGTAAAGGGAAAAAAAGAGGTCAGACTGATCAAAGCAGATTAAAAATGTAGGAGCTCCATCTGGTGTCCTATAGGAGAAGTGCAACCTGTGTTTCACTCATTTCTTTCAAATAGCCCAGGGCAACTTGCGGATGGGGTTCTTACAGACAACCTTTTAAAACAAGTATGCCAGTAATTGCCATTACCTGAGTATGACTAGATTTTTTAAAAATCAAGTACTTTATAGTTATATTGCATCATTTTTTTCTCTGTGTGCAAAAACAGCTATTTTTGGAAGGCTAGAGAGGAGAAAGTTTCTAATCACATATTTTAAGGCTCTACCTGCTGATTACAGTAGATCATTATTATATTCTATTTTAGTATAACACTGAAGTTGGAGTCTGAAATATGCCAAATGAATTATATATTTCTGTCTGCAAGACATAACCAGTGCCTTTTACCTTTTTTAAAAGCATTTTTTTTTAAAAAAACAAGCTCAAAGTCCTTGTCCTTCATGGCACCACAATGAGCACAGCAAGCTGCAAAGAATTTCTGATGAAACAGCTGACATTAGGGAATTTTTCAAGATCTAGATACTTTATAGCACAGTCAGATAAATAGAACTAGTAAGACCATTTGGCGAATCCCAATAACTAGAGCAGGTCGAAAATCAGAATTTCAGTCCTACTGGAAATTCTAATATTTCAACATTTGCTTCCATTGTGAATCAAGACACACACAAACAAACACAATTGAAATATTCAAATTGTAATGGAATTAAATGTTTCAAAAATATTTGATTAAAAAATGTTGAACTGTGCCATTGAGGTTCAACATTGAACTGTGTCCTCCTGAGATGATTTTTCAATTTTGCCAAATCTTTCAATTTTTCATCATGAAAACACAAAGTAAACATTTTGGTTTGGGTCAGGTCATACCAAATCAAATCATTTTGGTTTGCTGAATGAAATAAATTGTTTCATTTTGAGTCAGTTTCACATTAAGCTGTGTCCACCTGAGCTGTCATAGTGTATCATGGGTGATGAAGCTCTCCATTTTGCTCCTTTATGGGCTTAGCTCCCTGGATGGACTAATTTTCCCAGTGTGATAATGGGATTCCCATGATGGACAGTGGCAGTTCAACCAAACAGGAGACGTAGTTCAGCTCAAGAGTCTGGTTCATAGGGGAAATTTTTTTGATTTTGCAGAAACTCTCTTTTTCATTGAAAAAACATGTTGATGGAAAAATTGTCAACCACCTCCATGAAGAACCTTATAGATACCTATGGGTGATCTCCATCCTTTTCCTAGTGGAAAGGCATCCACATCATTCTGTTTCTCACATACACACTGTGTTGCACCACAATTGGCCCCTGTACTGCCAGCAGGAATGACAGAGAATGAACTCTGTTTTCACTTCAAGGCACGTTAGTAATCTATATGAGAGATGCTTGCACTACTGCTGCTTGTGCTTTATCTGTTCAGCCCCTGGAAAGTTAGTGAATTGCAATCAAAACAATCTTTCACTGGTTCCAATCTGATTTTTAAAGATCCTTCCAATTGGTTAGTTCCCTTTGTTCATTGGCTATTTCTGTGGGTCCAGTAAATGTGCCTATAGGACTTCCATGGAAGTTCTCTCCCAGTGTTCTGAAGCCATTGTCTCTACAAAGCTTGCCTTTATTATATCCTCCGAAATCTTCAATGGACATCCAGAGAGACATCACAGTGGTGCAAAACTTCCTGTTTTGTCTTGAACAAGAACCAAAGTAAGCACACACATACTGGGGCTGCAAGTCATATGTGCCCCTGTTTGTCTTGGCTAACAAGAACTAACGGATATTTCTGAAATGAACACACTTTTGTAACATTCCTTCAAGCAGGATGCCAAGTACAAAGTCCCTTGACACAAGGGGCAATCAATAAAGGAATACAGGTACAGCTGCTAAGATTTCTAAAATATGGGTGCCTAAACTTAGGCTCCTAAGTCCCTATTTAGGCACTTAAATAAGTGTGTTGGCTTTCAAACGTATTGACCGGTGAGCACACAGCACGCCCACAAACTCCTGCTGGGTGCTCAACCTGCTCCATCTGTAGAGTGTCTAGTACAATGAGGCCCCAGTCTCAGCTGGGGCCTATAGGCACTACCGTAACACAATAATAACAATAGCAAGATTCAGTACACACTTCGGGTCAAGTGACTTATCCCAAAGTTTTGCTCAAGCAGTCCTCTTAAAAGCACAAAACGCAACTCTTTTTTTGCAGCTTTGTATGTGTTAGTCATATACTCAAGCTATTGTAAGCATTAACACCAACAATACCAAAGTAATACAGCATCACACCAAGAGTCTTTTGTAATCAAACAAGTTCTTAATACTTAGGGCTTGTCTAGCCAGGGGGTAGACTTTGGTTTCTGTTTCTTTGCCTTTTGATTTTTGAACCTTTAGATCACACTCCGGTCATACTTCCAAGCCTTGAGCCTCTTCAAGCATGAGGGGTAGAAACTTACTTTTTAAAATGAAAGCAGGGATTCTCCAATAACTCCTTTTTTCCAGGACCTTTGGCTGTAAGTAGAACACCGAACATCATGAGACTTGTGATAAAATCATGATAGTTACAAATGCTGCAAATATATCTATGACTCTGCTAAAATATATAAAAATTTTATACTGATTGATTGATCAAAGATGTCCAAAAGAATGACACGTTTTCAAAAACAATCCAACCAATTTTAATGAAGCAAGTGCCCTCATATGCTGTAGTACTTGCCTCCCCTAGAGCTGATGTCAGATGGCACCACCTCCCCACAGTCTGTCTATTTCCATTCCCCCAGCTTCCATCTCAAAACAGACTCACCTGCAACCCAGCTGGTGGGGTAGAGGAAGGTCATTACACTATATGTGTGTGTGTATAGGTTTTGTGGATCTTAGTCAGACTAGCCAAAGAACAACACAGTCTCTATGGCCAAATCCTTTGTAGCTCTGCAATGATCTTGTGTTGTTTGTGATATTCAGATTCATAATTCAAGAGCTGAGAATAAGCACAGCTGACAAGTATTACCACACACAATCAGTGGGCTCCTCTAGGCTACTGACCCCAGACAGCGAGTTATTTCAGTGCCAGTTTCGAGGTCAGACCCATGTCAGACTGATACCCTCCTATAATAATAGCACAGCATTATGTGCAGCGAAGAGTGTGTCAATTAAAAATAGCTAACTGGCAGTTGATAGAAAACTTATCGGAGTCTGCAAGACCCCACACACCTCCCATTAGACATAATAAGAGAAGGAGAGTACCTTACAAGCTCTCGCCCATGACTCCCAATACTCTCTGAAGTATTTCCTTTTTTGTTTTTTTTTACTTATACATTTAATACTAGCTTCATGTAAGGATAACAAAACATGGGTTGTCCTTTTTCCTCTTCTGCTTCCTCCACGGTGGTGGTCACAGTACTTTGAGGTTGGCCTATACCACTAGCAAATGCCAACAGTTCCCATGTAGTAGCTAGCACTTTGAGGGAGCAGAGCCAAGTCTCCACCTACTCCCTGCCCTTGTGCTCCCACCTATTCCAGGGGAACAAGAATAGTGTGTAGCACTCACTCACTGTTGTGTATCTAGACTCAAGGTCCAGGTAGCCAGGGCATATAGAGTTGGGGGAGTTCTTATTTGTCTGAGCAGACACATCATCCAAGTCACAATCTAGATCTTAATGGACTTCATTATTTACTGAGTGTCCATTGTGTCAATGATGTACTTAGTGTTGTATAAACATAAAAGACACGGTCTCTTATTTGTTAGATAAAATGTATTGCACATGTATTTCAAAATCTGTGACAAGTGCGACACTAGCTATTCATAATATATGTTATTATAGTAGAGCTCCACTCTTGTTCATCAATACGTGGTCCTAGAAAGTGATTAGTGGAAATTTCCTTACCACTAACTTTTGACTTCTAAAGCCATTAAACTGTTACACCAATGGCTGACATGCACCCCTGTTGGTGCAGAGATCAGTCTGTTCTTTGAAGTTCATGTCTCTTTGGATACAGGATTTTAGTTAGTCCATCTATAATAAAAAGCACAGAAAAAAAATGTGTTCCCATAACTGAGAGAAAGGAGAAAGTATAAAGGAGGCTGTAGTGTAGTGTTACTGATAAGAATAATAATTATATTGTTTTAAAAGTGTGTATTTCTGGCTTCTGTAGCCAGGACTGTCAGCTTAATGATGGTACCTGCAGTCTCTTTCTGGTTCATCAATCATACCTGAGCTGGAGGCATGTGCTACAGTTCATGATGCTGCATCCACTGTGTTACTAAAGAACTATGCAGGAAAAAGTCATCTAAGAAAAAGAATGTTGCTATGGCTGACTACAAACCTGGGAAAGAAAAACAAACCAACACCTTACAGTGTGTCAAGCAGACTAAACAGTGAGCTTCTTCCACTTTCCACTAAGCAATCTCTCAAACACTGAAACACATATAGGAATGTGCTGTTATGGCATGTGTGTACCCTTGCACAAACTTGGTTTTCATGGTTTTTAATTATTGCATTTATTCATTCTATGCAGGCATCTTCACAGCTATCAGGCTGAGTGGAACCATTTCTGTTATACAGAGCCTGATTTTCAACTACACTGGTGTAATGGAGTTACTACTGAGTAACACTCGTATAATCTGAGGACAGATTCAGATTCATAGTATATCATTTTCTGCATCCAAATTTGAAGAGAGTCTGATGTCATGATCCAAGATTCTCTTCTGAGCTAATGAAACAGTTTCTTCCTGGTACAGAAAATAACACTACATATTAACCAGCCTATCACCATATTCTTCTCATTTTTTTTTACCCTATATTACTGAGAGAGCGCATTGTCTAGGCTAAAACTGTTAAGCTCATGCGTGCCTGTCTAATAGACGTGTGTGTGTAATAAGAGATGGATTCTGGGAGTCATCCTTGGGGAGTTGTGTGTCTGGGCAGAATCTGTGGGACGTAAATGATAAAGTTGCATATTTTGAAGGGGAATGCTGGAGTAGGATATGAGCAATTGTGTTCACATATGGAGTGACCTAGCCATAAGAGCCAAGCATGAGTAAAGAACATACAAGTTTTCTTTGGCTACTGTAATTTTCTTTCCATTTCTCTCTGGCTCATCTCAGTTTTCATTTTTTTACTTCAGTGTTTGTTTTTTCAATAAAACAACTCCCCCAAAAATAAATCCCAATTTGCCACTTGTGCAAAATTAGAAAAGAGACTAGATACTGTACTTTAAACTACTGATTCTCTTGCCTAAGCAGATATTATTGTTTAAAGTTCTGGCAACTTACCTAGGGATGGGCTGCATTAAAAAAAAAGCAGCATAAAAAAACCCCCCTTCCGTTAGGTTAAAACCCACAGTGCATTTTAACAGAGTTTAAAAATAAATCTGAGAAAAGGTAAATCTAGATTTGCAGATCCTAGTTTATTTTTTGCAGCTTAATTTGCACACTGACCCTTTAAACTCTCTTCCAAGCACCATAGCCCTAAGCACAGCCACAAGGCATAACCATCCTCCATAGTCTGACTTCATCACATGATCTTGCCTTCCTACCAGGCCAGTCATGAAATTATCTAGTTAACAGTTTTGCCTGCCCCACTTCTGGTGTGCTTCATATTTCCTAACATGATAAAAAATAGCTGTTACTACTAGCCCTTTATACATTACCAGAATCTGCACAAGGAGAGAGGGAAAAAAACTTCTTTGCTTAAATTTTGATTAAGCCTGAACTCAGAATTGATTGGTTAACGATATTTAGCTACAAAATTTAGATTTTGTTTAAAAAAATATATAAAAGGTTTTACAAAAAATTAAAATTAATGGAAATTGTATAAGAAATTTAAAATAAAAATCAACATATTTGAATTAAACATTCCCCTCAGTGTTTGGAACCCAAACACTGTGACTTTATGCTACTGCTTGAGGACAAGAAATTTAAACTGTTTGGCTCCAAACCAAACCAAAAACCTAGATCTGAATACATTGGAACTTTAGGGAGTTTTAAAATCAGAACCTTGATCTGAATTTTAGTAATTGCTCATATGTCTATAATGGCCTGAGCAAAAACCCTATATCTGAATCTCCCCAAATAAATGTGGGGATGTTCAAAATCTAAGTTTGGGCCCATTCCTACTGAAGACTCATATCAATGAAGTTAAATGTAGGAATGAACATTCACTGTCCAAGTCAAGTGAAATCAAAGAAAAGTATCAAGAAGATGAAAAGAAAAAAAATCAGTGATGTAAGATGTTGATAGTTAGGTACTGAGATTTAGTGTCTATAATGTATATTCTTCTTTGAGTGCTTGCTCATGTCCATTCCATTATACATGTGTGCACGCCTCCGTGTGTGGTTACTGGACCTTTTTTCCCCTTAGCAGACCCTGTAGGGCTGGCTTCAGCGCCCCCTAGAACACCACACATATGCCGTGGTAATATGAGGAGCTGCCAGCCCTAAGCCCTCTCAGTTCCTTCTTTCTGCCTGTGACGGTTGCTGGAACTGTTCCTGCATGCATCACAAGTGATCAATTCCCCTTGTTCTCAACTTTAATCGTTTGTTGTTGTGTTAGTTAGGTAGATAGGACTTTAAGTACTCTTAATAGTGGTAGTTAGCACTTAGGATAGTCCGGGCTGGGACTTTGCCGGGAGCGGGGCATGCACTGGTCACCGGGCTTCAAATCATGTGCCTCCTGCGGGAAGGCTTTCCTGCTGAGTGACCCCCACAATAGCTGCCTGAAGTGTCTGAGGGAAACACATCGAAAGAACAAGTGCAAAATTTGCAAGGCTTTCAGGCCTGGGACTCAGAAAGATACAGAAATCCACCTGAAAGCCTTGCTCATGGAGGCAGCGCTTACACCGGCCTCCAAACCAGCCCACTCCACTTTGGTACCGAACATGGCATCAGTGCAGAGTGCACCATTGGCACCGGGCCCGCTTCGGCACTGGACCACATCTCCGGTACCAAAGAAGAAGCAGCGGAAGCAGTATACAGAACGCAAACACTCCCTCACACCGTCTAAGCAGGCGGGGTCGAGCACCGAACCGCACTGGAGCTGGACTTCAGGGACCCGCTCTCCAGAGCCAGTGTCTCCAGCCAGGGAGCCTCCCCTGACTCTGGGGAGTGGGGGGGCCCTCTGCACCTACCGGCACTGTCGACACCTTGCCCATACCGCCCCAACCTCTGCCTAGAGAGAAGGGGCCAGTGTAGCAGGGGAAGCTCAGGAGAGTCTCAGGAGATCCCCAGGGCTGGGAGGAAAATCTCCTATGAGCTGGTCGCCTAGGGTAGAGCAGTCGGCATGGCACTGCTCTCCTAGAAGCTGCTCCAGGTCCCAGGTGCTGGGGGGCTCTGCATTGATGCAGGGAACGAGGTCACCCTCCCAAAACCGACCACGGTCCGCGGCACCGGGAGAAATCCACCCCAGAAGGTGGTGCCTGTCAGGGTCACCTGCGGGGCACTGTTCCCCAGCACCGTTCCTGCTCCCTGGCACAGAAGAGGTCACCTGCACCAAGGTGGCGCTGAACCTGGTTACCGGAGACTGACTCGGCACTGAGAGGCAAGCGGCACCGCAAGTCCTCGGTACCCAGACTGTACTCCAGACGTTCCAGCTCGTCGGAGCACAATGCCGTGCACTGGCACCAGATCTCATCGTCTTCAGAGAGGCCGATCTCCAGAGCGGCGGAGCACCCGTGGATTGGGTCATCATCTGAGGCAGCCCCACCGTGGTCTTCCGATAGTGCCTCGGTGTCCTCCCGGGGGTGGCAGCCGCCGGGTGAGGCATCAGCAGCAGAAGATGCCAGAACCCCCAGTTCAGATAGCCCCTGGATGGTCTCAAGGGCAGTAGCCTCCCCAATGGTCATATTGGGGACCCTGGGGATTTCTGATGGGGCCTGGGCCACAGTCCTTCAAGTCCACGGGTGTGCAGTCAATGCCACCGGCACTGGAGAAGGGCCAGCATTCGCACGCAGAGAAAAAATTGGACCCACAGGAAGGAACTTCTGTGGGGACCTCTCATCGGCGAGAAGGGATTGTGCCCCTCCAATCTTCCTCCTCCTCCTTGGATGAAGCAGTCTCCCAGGGTCACTCAGTGCCCCTGGATGATTTTAGGGCTCAAAAGGGGCTGGAGGTGTAGGAGCTAAAAGAAGCGTCGGACAGTTTAACATCCTGGCAGTGGCCACCCCAGCTCAGGTAGCCCTCCCTGTATATGAAGGGGTTCTGAAAATAATGAAGGCCTTGTGGCAGATCCCTTCATTGATGGCCCCGACATCTAAAGGGGCCGAGAAAAAATATTACTTCCCAGCCAGGGGGTTTGAGTACCTCTTTACCACCCCCCTGAGACCCTGGTGGTAGATGCAGCCAACCAGAGGGATAGGCAGGGGCTTTCTGGTTCTACACTGAAAAATAAGGACAACAAAAAGCTAGACCTGTTCAGGAGAGAGGTTTATTTAATGGCAAGCCTACAGTTTAGGATTGCCAATCAGCAGGCTTTCCTAGGCAGGTACAATTTTAACCTCTGGGACTCGTTGAAGTACTTAGCGGATGCTCTGCCCCAGGACCAGGTGCTGGGCTTTAACACCATTGTGGAAGAGGGTACCACGGTGGCTAGAGCAGCGCTCCAGGAGTCCTTGGATGCGGATGATTCAGCAGGCAGAGCATGCACAGGAGCTCATCACGTCAATCCTCAGGGCTGTCTCAGGAGGTCCAACAGTCCATCCAGGACTTCCCCTTTGACGGGTCAGCCTTGTTCTCAGAGCAGACAGATGAGAAGTTGCATGGTCTGAAGGATTCCCTGGGTCTTTACACGCCACAGACCTCTAGGCATTAGTCACATCCTCAGGGCAGCAACAGCAGAGGCATCAGCCACGGCTGTTCATGCCCTATAGATAGAGGGACAGAAATAGGGGGTCTAAGAGATGCCATACACCCCCAGGTTCTTCCTCAGTCCCACAGCAAGGATCATCTAGGTGGTCATGCAACCAAAGGAAACCATTTTGATGGTGCGCCCGATGGCAGCAGCCCAGCCTGTTTCCCAGATCCCTCCCACCCCTTTTTAATCCGCCTAGCCCCCTTCCGGTCCAAATGAGACAAAATTACCTCGGACCACTGGTTCCTTGGCATAGTCTCAGCGAGCTACGCCCTCCAGTTTATGTCTACTCCTGCAAACAACCCTCCCTTCCCGTCCCTCTTCAGGGACCCCTCTCTCGAGCAACTCCTCATGCAAGAGGTAGAGACCCTCCTCAGCCTGGGGGCAGTGGAATAGGTCCCACTGGACATGACGAGAAGAGGGTTTTACTTGAGGTACTTCCTCATTCCCAAAGCAAAAGGGGGTCTAAGGCCCATATTAGACCTGCATCATCTCAACAAATATCTCAAGAGACTCAAGTTTCGCATGGTCTCCCTAGCTTCCATAATCCCATCCCTGGATCCAGGAGACTGGCATGCCACCCTCAACCTCAAGGACGCATACTTTCACATCTCCATTCTCCCCAGCCACAGACCATTCCTTTGCTTCATGGTGGCTGGCTCCTACTACCAGTTTACAGCTTTTCCTTTTGGCCTGTCCTCGGTCCCAAGGGTGTTTACGAAATGCATGGTGACGTTGGCGGTGCACCTAAGGCACGAGGGGGGTCCAAATTTTCCCATACCGGGATGATTGGCTAATCAGAGGCACGTCCAGGTCCCAAGTCCAGGACAGTATGAACCTGACATGAGCCACCTGCTTTCGGCTGGGCCTGCTGATAAACAAACAGAAGTCCACATTAACTCCTGTGCAAAGGATAGAGTCCATCAGCATGATCCTGGACGCTTCCTAAGCCAAAGCCTTCCTACCCCAGTCGCACTTTGAGGTGATGTTCTCCATTATTGCTCACTGCATCAATGCCCAGTGATGACAAACAGACACTGTCTGCAGCTGTTAGGCCACCTGGTGGCCTGCACCTACATGATAAGGCTGGCTCGCCTGAAACTCGGGCCGCTTCAATCATGGCTGGCTTCGGATTACATTTCGAGCAGACACCCTCTGGATTGGGTGGTAACAGTCCCCTCCAGGTCCTAGCCTCCTTAGGCTGGTGACGGACCCCCTGGGCAGTGTTAAGGGATGTACCATTCGAAAAACTAGTCCCCTCCGTCACCTTCATATCGGATGTCTTGGACCTAGGGTGGAGGGCCCATATCAGTGCTGACCTCGGCACATAAGGGGTCTGGTTGAGGGAAGAGAGATACTTACACAACAATGTGAAAGAACTGCGGACCATTTGCCTAGCATGCAGAGTGTTCCTCCACTTTATTACGGGCAAGGTGGTGCAGGTGCTGATGGACAATACAGCAGCCATGTACTACACCAAAAGGCAGGGGGAGCCCAATCTTCAGCCCTCTACAGAGAAGCTATTCATCTGTGGGACTTTGCAGTGATTACCTCGGTTTTCACATGATGGCCTCTCACCTCCCAGGGGTGAGGAATGACGAGGCGGACCACCCCAGCAGGTCATTCTTACCCCACCATGATCAGTTGCTACATCCAGAGGTGGTGTCTATGGTCTTCCGGAGGTGGGGCTCTCCCCAGGTGGACCTGTTCGCATCAGCATGGAAGAAGAAATGCCTGCAGTTCAGCTCTCTCCACAGTCAAGAGGCCGGGTCGATCTCCAACCGCTTCCTCCTGCAGTGGTCGGAATGTTTCATGTACGCGTTCCCGTCCATTCCCCTCCTTCACAGGTCCTGCTGAAAATCAAGAGGGACAAGGCAGACGTTATCTTTATCGCATCGGCCTGACCGCACAAGCACTGGTTCAGCATGCTGCTGGACCTATCGATCTCCCCTTCTCTGGAACTTCCAATATAGCATGATATCCTGTCCCAGAATCACGGTTGCCTTCTGTACCCGGACCTGGACTCCCTACACCTCATGGACCAGTGGGTCTGTTCAGTGCAAGTCCAGCAAATCCTCCACAAAGGTTGTGTATCGGGCTAAATGGAAGCGGTTTACCTGCCTAGTCTCTTGTCGATACAGGCGATCCTGGAGTATTTGCTACAGCTAAAGCTCCAGAGACTGGCTGTGGCCTCCCTGAAGGTGGCTATATTGGCTTTTCACCAGTCTTTGGAGGAAAGATCACTTTTCTCCCACCCAGTGACAATTAGGTTCCTGAAAAGGGTGGAGAGGCTCTATCCACAGTGACTCGGTGCCTCCTTGGCACTTCAACCTAGTTCTCTCACGACCCCCTTTGAATCCATGGTTTCATGCCCTCTACTCCTGCTTTCTTGGAAGGTGGCCTTCCTGATGGCCATTACCTTGGCAAGAAAGGTCTCCAAGTTTAGGATTCTGACCTTGTAGTCCCTCATACCATATTCTATAAAAATAAAGTTATGTTGAGGCCACGCCCAGCCTTCCTGCCCAAGGTGGTTTCCCAATTTCATTATAACCAAGATATTTTTCTCCCTGTGTTTTCCCCCAAACCGCACGGTTCGGAGGAGGAGAGAAGGTGGCACTCACTAGACATAAGACGGGCCCTGGCATTCTACATCAAGCGCACGAGACCGTTTCGGAGATCGACGCAGCTCTTTGTCACGGTGGCCGATTGGATGAAAGGCTTACCTGTCTCCGCCCAGCACATCTCCTCATGGATAACTTCCTACGTTAAGTTCTGCTACGAGCAAGCGAAGGTGCCGCTTCCAGGAACCATCACAGCACACTCAACCAGAGCTCAAGTTTTGTCTACAGCTTTCCTAGCAAGAGTGCCCATCTGCAGAGCTGCCAGCTGGTTGTCAGTACATACCTTCATGTCCCACTATGCCATTGTCCAACAGGCACGGGACGACATGGGCTTCAGCAGAGCAGTGCTGCAGGCAGCTCATCTGTAACTCTGGCCCACCTCCAAGGTATTGCTTGTGAGTCACCTACAATGAAATGGACACGAGCTAGCACTCGAAGAAGAAAAGACAGTTACTTACCTGTAACTGCTGTTCTTCGAGATGTATTGCTCATGTCCATTCTACTACCCACCCCTATCCCCACTGCTGGAGTTGGTGTAAAGAAGGGACTGAGGGGGTGTAGGGCCGGCAGCGCCTCATACACCATGGCATGTGAGCGGAGCTCCAGGAGGTGCCGAAGCCAGCCCTATGGGGTCTGCTAAGGGGAAAAAAATCCCAGTAACTGTGCATGCACACACCTATAATGCACACACCTATAATGGAATGGACATGAGCAACACATCTCCTGAAGTATCTTATAAGAACATCTGGATATCCTTCCTTGGAAGTTATTATTGGGCCTTTTATAAATAATAACTAATTCATACGGATGTGGTGTGTTTTAATATTTGTAAAGTGTTTTGAGATCTTCAGAAGAGATGTTAAAAAGTACAAACTAGTTTTAATTCTAAGTTTTCCACACTGGTTGTGTCATAGATTTACAGAATTTAAGGCCTGGTCTTCTAGCAGCACAAAATAATGGACATCTTTCCCCAGGTGTGACATAACGCTATTTAAGCGACACAAAAAATCTATTGGCTGAAATACATTTATCAGAGATTGTTTTACAAGTTTTTGTAAAGGCAAAAGCATGGTGACCATTGAGGAAAGTGGCAAACCAATGCATCTTTCCTACAAATGACCATTCATTTCCACTAACACAGGCTTCAAAGTAGCATTACCAGGGAAAAGCCACAGTCAGAAAAATTACCAGGGGAAACAAGAGCCACAATCACAGCACAAGATGTAACACTCATCTGTCTGATAACAGTTACACAGCTGCAGTTAGCACATTTTATGGTGGTTTTCAAACACAGCAATACCTATTCACTTACCTAGTTCTATTCCTCACTATCTGTACTCTGATTTTCCTGTTCTTCTCACTGCATTTTTGTCCTGAATCTTGAGGGTTTGTGGAATCTGTAGTTAGAGGCTAGTTCCTCTCACTGGAAGGTATGGTGATTGGACACCACAGTACATAGTAATGATCGTTATTTTTTTTTTTTAACACAGTAGAGGAATGACACTATCTTGCCAAAAGGCAAAAAACTCCCAGAATGCTCTTCTATTTCTGGACTATACGGGCTAAATCCCAGAGTTTCTACTGAGGCATTGTGAGCTTTGTCTGAAGTTAGGACTGCAGTCTGAAGGATATAACTCTGTGAGAACAAGCTGTGAAACCAGTGCCTGTTATTTTTGTCTCTTCCAGCTAAGTTTTGCATGTTTAAATAGACACCACTAATGTTTCATTAAAAAGAAAGGAACTGTCAGTTATTGCTTGTTGTTTTCAGTTTCTGTGTCTGTTTGATTTTGCCATTACAAAATGTGAGATGATTCATTATCAGGTCCCATCATTCCACCCTCACTGAAATATATGGGTTTTTTTAAGGATTTTAGTGCCTTTCAGGTTCATTGTTCTACATACAATGCAATCTGTAATATCACCTTGCAATGGGTGAATCCTAACAGGTTCAGAGCTTTGGCTAGGATTAGAATCCAAAACTTCAGATGCTTCTCCAGAATGTCCAGCACCTGAAATTGAGCTAGACTATTTAATAACATCACATTCTCTCATGACACATCCCATACTTTCCGACTTTTGTCAGGTGAAAACATTTTTTGAGACAAGCCTCTCTCATGATTTCCACTCCTGGCTTAAAAAAGGAAGAACAGAATTGGCTTGCTCTATAGACATTTTAGATGCACCTTTGATCCAGCTCTAAGATATTAAATACTACTAATGCTGTAATAATTACTAACTTCAATGCGTTTTGTTAATGCTATTGTAATCACTGCTTTAGAGCCAACTGCTTCTCCCCAGCACCTTCCAGAGGTGCAGTCCCCTTCCAGGCTTCCAGAGTGCAATAGATTAATGCATGCTGCACTATTTCTTCGAATGATGCAGTCTGCCACCCTCTCCATTGATGACCAGCTCCATGGATTTGTGTGGAAGGCAGAAAGGGCCTGTCTCCCCCACCCACTTTGGAGAAAGGGAAATTAGACAAAAGAGGTAAATAATGTGTCAGAAAAGGGAAGACCAGAAGAGAAACAAGGAAAATAACAGAGTATTTTAAATACCATATAAACCCTACCCATTGTCTTCTTCCCCTCACCCCTTTCTCTCTCCTGTTTTACTCCCAAACTTCTATATCTTCCACTCTTTTGCTTTCTTTCACCTCCCCCACAAATAGTTTCACCTTCTCATATCTCTTAAGAACCCAACCAAACTCCAGAGCTGATTTTGTCATTAAAGCTGCTTAAATTACCAATTTAAGAATTGCTTCCCCATCCATTTCAGCAATAGAAGAGGAAGTGTTAGTGCATATCTGCATACCAGATAATGGATTTCCTAGCACACACTCCTTTTCACTTTGGATTGTTTTTTAAATTTTATTTTGTAATTTGCTTCTTCACAGCAATCTGAAAGTAAAGCTTTCAAGGGGGTTGGTCAGGATCTTCATCCTTCACCACCTTAATCACCTGACGACATTCCCCCCTACATTTTAGTCCTTTCTCTGAGCTGTGAATTTGTTCTCTCTGTGTGTGAGTTAATATGAGATTGATGATACATGAAAAATGTTTAACTAGTCCCCTTGTACCTCCTGCCTTCTTTTTACTGTAGAGTTCTGCATTTCTAGTCCTTCCCCCATTCAGCAAGGAAATACTTTCTTTACATCTTCCCTGTTTAAGGAATAACTGAATAACTGCATGGTGCAGTGTATTTCAATGCTCCTTGCAGGAGTGAACACTAGAAATAATAAAAACCAAAGTTTGGCTTTATTTGACAATCTAGCTTACTTCTTAGTTCAGGATACACAGGCAACACTAACTGCTAAAAACCCAGAACAGCCAGACCCAACCCATTCAAACCCATAGCTGCTCTCTTACACTTCGCCCTAGGAATTTGTATCACTAGAGGTACAAACTTCTGTCTTAAAGATCCCCAAATTATTACATGGCATTGGTGCAGCTCAGCTAAATTAGGGAGGTGAGGCTAGTATATGCCAAAGAAAAGAGTCCCTAGATTTGTTTCTTCCTTGAATTTTAGGTCAAGAAGTGGCTACTAGCTAATTTCGGGATAGGAGCAGGATAGTGATGACAGCATTGCCAACCCTAAGTGTTCAAAAATTACAAGTCAGGCAAATTACAAATTATGAGAGTTTAAAAAACAATCAACCAACTATGGTTTGTTTTCATTTGTCTAATAGTTTCTGAATTTTTAGGACTCACGTTTTCAAAATTTTCTCTGTGAACCTAAGAGCTACAAAATATTTTTTTTAAATGGAAGCCAACCATCCCAAGAAATCCCAGGGCTCCAGGAGCAGGGACTTTTAGAAAAGCACCACATATCACAAGAGTTGGTAATACTGCAGTTTATTCCCTCTCCAGCCTGATCCACATTGAGAATGAATTCATCAGCTACTTTTGGAAAACTGGCTACCTTAGGCTCCAGCCAGCCCAGCTGCAGCTAATTTTAGGAGCCACAGGTGCAACACTAACAGCAAGCAGAAATTATGGCTCAGATCCTCAAAGATGTTTTGGCAATTAGCACCTATTGAAATCAATGGGAGTTAGGGGCTTAAATATTTTAGAGGATCTGGAGCTAAGGCAGTATAGTAATTCTGCTATATATAAGGGCCATGCAGTGGCAGCGGAGCTTCAGGGTAGGTAAGTGCCCCAAATAGTTAGGAGGCTGGAGAGGAGGGTCCCTTTAAAAAAAAAGGGGGGGGGAGGTACTCAATTCATGAAGTCAAAGAACTGTTCTGTTTTTTTCTGTTAAGTTCTGTTTGAGCATTTTACCTCCCGCTAGCTCTGAGTCATCAGCTCTACCCCAGTTACTCAGCCCGTGACAGTCATACAATAATGTTCAGCTGCAAAAGGAATGCATCAGCCAAATTGCATGGCTCTATGAACATTGCTTTGTTTTAAGTACAGCTGAAAGCCCCATGAATCAGCACATCTAGGCAATATAAATGGTAGATTTTCCTGCAATAATATATAAGAACTTTGGTCTTTTAGTGACTCAAGAATAAACTGATGCATGATGCTGTTCTCAGGATGATGTCACTTGTGCTTCTTCAAGATAATTCTTAGAGGAAAAAGAATTATCTGACATTATCCACGTGACCATTCTAGCCACACATTATTCTATACATAAAACCAGGTGTGCTGCAGACACCCCAAGCACTGTGAGCCAGCCCCCTGGGTGCAGTTCATATTAAGCCAGACTTAATTTTGTATCACCGTTTGCATGCTTCTTTTCTACATATGCATACCGTGATCTTTTTCCTCAGTGGTTTAAGGGCCTGATGGGAGTGTTCCACAGACTTCAATATGTGTTAGATCAGGCCCTAAATGAAAAAGCAACTTCTTATACATTTTCCCCCAATATGGACAAAACTGTTGTTTCTGCTGAACTTGTAAAGTACAAGGGGGAAAATATAATGAAGTAAAAACTACATTTTTCTGTACTGTAGCTTCCTATTTCGTCTATATTCATAAAAATGTGGCTTCGACTTTCCGTCACTTTATACATTCCAGCATTGAAAAGTGCTCTTTGTTAGAGGTTTCAAACTTCCATTTATTGTTCCTCTGGGCTGCATTGCTTTTATACTGAACATTTATCCCAGGGCACATTTGAACCTATGAACCTACTGTCCTTTTCACAAAAAGAACTACTTTAACACTTGCAGGACACATAAGACTCCCATAGATTGATTGATTCATGAATAAGGTTGTACAAATGTCAATCCTGACAACAGAATGCTTTATTTTCCCAAGTTTGGTAACTTTTATGGTGCATTTTGAAACCACAGCAATAAAATCTCCCACAGCACAATGCTGTTGTGGAAAACATGTTCCAGTGTATTGTTCAATTGCCCAAGTTTGCATTTAATCTGAACTGATTTATGCACCCACCTTTCTCTCTCTTCTTTTTGAAAAAGTGATAATATAGGATGTTCACTGATCTCACACCATTGGGTGAAAGGAAAATTAAGGCAAAAACATCCGACATATGACACTGCTTCATCACTCTGTGAAGAGATATTAAGCTCTTCCCCCTCTTTGCCTGTCCTTCCCATATTAGGTTGTCATAAGAAAATATTTAGTGCTGGAAGAAAAATCATCTTCATGTCACAAACTCAGCCAACTATCTATTATATGGAGGTCTCTCTCTCCTTTTTTTTTTTTGGGGGGGGGGCGGGGGGGGGGAATACCTTGTCTAACTAATTATAAACTAAACAGTTTCCTTGTGTGGTTTGGAAAAGGATGGAGCACACAGGGCTAAGAAACTGCATGAGATTGACCATATGGAGTTTCCTACAGAATATGTCCTCGGATTGGAGGAGTTGGATAGACAAGAAATGTAGCTGTTGTTAGAGCAACTCTGGAGAAGAGTGCTGCAGTCCTAAGGTGGACTGGCTGCTCTGCACTGGCCCTCAGGCTCACGTTTCTGCTAGAAGTATGTCTCCAGCAGAGGGTACAGATAGGGAGGACAAAGTTTCTAGAAGTAGCCTTTACGATGCTGTCTGGATTAAGAGGATCATTTATAATATTATTGAACATCAATATTACACAATTACAATAATTAATATGAGATATGCCATCAGGTACCATTAGAAATGTTATAATTTGCTGAATATGATAATATTGTTTATGTGTATGTATCAGATTGGTACTGTAAGTTATAGTTATGTATGGCATATCTGTATTCAATTTGTTCTTTGTTTCCATGCAATACCCCAGACAGGACAGCAGCAGCAATATGCCTGCTTAGTGGCCCATTAAGGGCACTCAGTGGTACAATGTACCCATGGAAAGAACCCAGGGGCTACACCTTGTGTGTCACCAGGATTTGCCCAGGTGACCCTGGACTCCATCTTGTTTCTGTGAATTTCCACAAGCTGCATGGCAAAAGGACATAAAAGACAGCTGCTCCATTCCATGTTGTCTTCATTCCTGCTTCCTACCTCTGGATCAACTCATCTGCAACTGAAGCTGTGAAACAAAGCACTGATATCCATCCAGGTACTGGATGTACACTAGAGGGTCTATACAAGCCTGCAAACTCCACAATTCTCCTGAAAACGTGATACATACAAGTGATTTGAAAGTCCTTATATATCTGATTGCTTTAATCATATAACATCTCATCTTGTTTGTTTCTTTCCTTTTATAATAAACCTTTCATTTTAGTTACTAAAAGATTGGCTGGCAGTGTGGTACTTTGGGTAAGATCCAAACTTATATCGGTCTGGTACTGTGGCTGACCCTTTGGGGTCAGGAGAATATTTTGGTAAAGTGAATAGAGTTTTAAAATAACTTCTCTCTTTACTGGACCCAGTGGCTGATTGGGAGCCTGAGACTGAAATGCAATAAGGGTCTGTGTAGCTTTTTGTTTTTAGCTTCTTGATAACCATTGTGGAGATCAGAAGCACTGTTTGTGAATGGTTGGTGACTGTACTGCAGTGTTAGCCACCAGTTTGGGAGAATTTGCTCTCCTTTTGCAGCCTGCCCTGATCTTGGCATTTTCAGGGGGCTACCTTAGGCATGGATGGGTCACAGCCTTCATTTAAGTGTATATTTCCATATATTAATTAACACATCTGGTGGGGGGTGGAATGCTATGGAGAGAAGCTCCTATCCCTATCTCCTGTGGAGCCCTGGCCCTTTAGAGCTCTAGTAGAAAAAGCCTCCATGGGGTCCCAAGAAGCGGATTCAGGTAACATGGTGCTACAGAGATAGCACTTCCTCCCCGTCCCCGCTGGCATAGCCGGCTGGTGAACTCTGTCTGACCAAGGCCACCTATGCCTGGGGAAGCATAGGGAAGATTTTGCACCTATAGTAAATTACTCAAACATCCTAAATTCTACCTACCAGCATATGGTAACAATTGCTTAGAAACTAACAACTTTTCTATTTCTTTGGATTTCTATGCTGGATTATCTGCTAACAGACATGTTTTTAGTGAAATAACTACCCATTGATAGTTTTGCAGATGTTTTGTTCATTTTCATCTTCCCTGAAGCAAACTGTCTTGGACTGAGTGTGTCAGAGCAACACCATGGGGCTGATTCTGAGCCCCCTCCCACCCCCCGTTTTAAGGTAGCCATTTTTCCTATGTGAGAAACAGAAAGTAATACACTAAACCTATTGGTTAATTGCATAAATTAGAGGAAGGATAGTCTTGAAGTTAAGGCTTTGGACTGCTACTCAGAAGATCTTGGGATCAATTCCCCATACTGCCATAGACTTTTTGTTGCAAGCCACCTAATCTTTTTGTATCTCAGTTCCTGTTACTGTTAAAATGCATTGGTGTTGTGGGGTTAACTCATTAATGTGTGTGGTGCTTAGATACCATGGTGATGGGAGCCATAATCAATACTGTACCTAGAACAAAATTTGTTAACAAGAAAATTATTAGTGATATTTGGTGTTTTTAAAAAAAACTTTGGATTTTGTTTTTCCTGCTTTGCTTTTTCCTCCCATCCCCTTTCCTTCATTACTCCATTTGAACCTGCCTGACAGGGACCAGTATAAGATTAGAGGAGGCTATCAGGAGAGCAGAATAAAAACCCAGGGTTCAGGACACACCTAGTCAGATAAACAGGATTGCATGGGAAAGAAGAGAAAGGGATCAGCTTCAAGATTATATTGTTTGGGAAGGAAATGCCTTTTTGGTGATGGAGACTGTTCATGAATCCTGTAAGCACTGCTTCTGAGAAACGGTACTTCTACCCACAATCTTTCAGTGCCAGAACCACTAATTTGCTGGTGCTATATCAGCAGTCCTAGAGGGGCTGTTTCTAGGAATGATGTTGCAGCATGGCATGTTAGCCATTTTTGGAGGAGTTATTTCAACAGCTGCACAGCTCTTCTTCTGATTAATGAAACAGCAAGCAGATTTATAAGCCCTGTTACTGAAACTTTTCACCAGAGATTTGCTGAATGGTTTGTCATAAATGTTGGCTACCTTACAATGTGGGTGAGAATGTGATTAGAATGGCTATTTTCATACACACACTCCCTACCTTCATTTCTCATTATCTATTGCTAGCATCACCATGTCTGAGCAGAGGAAAGGAGGCACAAAATCAATAGTGAGAGTCTGACTGTTTTCAGGTATTGTTTCTGGAAACTACCCTTTTAATTTCCATGCAATCAAAATAGCCACACACCCTAAATACACACACATTTTTTTGCTAGTTTAAATTTCATAAATGACACTGAAGTATTAAAGCAACTTTGTTAAAGAAGCGGAGTTTCCTCAGACAATAGCCATACTCTTGACTAGGTGCATCTCTTAAAAAAAAAAAAAAAAAAAAAAAACCTCCATGAAATAAATTAAGCAGGAAGCCATGATAGGGTGTGATTTACAATATAACAAGTCATGTGCAGTTAGGGGTTAGTCCAGTGAGTACCATTAAATACATAAAGGTCCTAGCTCCTATTGAAGTCAATGAGCTTTGAATTATTACATAAAAACTAACTTTCTTAAGTGCCTTGTAGAATATATGGCACCACAAGAGGGGGGAATGAAGGGAGGGGGGTAAACATAGTGTAACAAATTTGTGGCTGTCATGGTGCTCTAACCCAGGGCCAGTTAGAACTTCACAGAGACACTGGGGAAGAGAAATCAGATCCTCCAGATTCTAAAGCACAGGCCCCTATGACTTGACCGGAACGAAAATTCCCCCTTGATGTTCTAATGTTGCACACACCCCCATACACAATACTATAGTATCATTACAGCATCACCTGTACCCCTGCCCCCCAAAAAAGTTTGCTACTTTAAATTCAGCTTCAATATACATAAGTGAATTTTAAATTATACACAAATACAAAGGTGCAAAGTTCACTTACAGTAGTGTCATTCTCACTTGCTTTAGCATTTTAAACTTAAACAGAATTGAAAACAGCCCTGTTGCTACTGGAGCTCTGTAGTGTGCAGCAGCTGGGCAGAAGCAGAAACAATATTTTTCTTTGAATTTCAGCCATCTGCAAGTGCTGTTGATCACAGGCAGCCAAACTTCAGAAGATATATTTCTCTCCTATGTGTCTGCTACAAAGTTTCAGAAGTGGTCAGGGTATTTTCAAGCACTCCTTTGTGAAATTCATTTTCAAAAAACAGTTTTCCCTTCAGATTTGATTCATGTTGTTTGAGTGCATGCATAAATGTGCACAAATAGACAAAGCATTTCAGGCTGAATTTCCAGTTTGAATGAAGTCATTTGAAACCATCAAGTTAATATCTGGTTTCATGTCTACTCCATGCAAAACCAAGTTTTTGCGTGATTGTAATCACAAATCATACACTGTGCCAGTTTTACTAGAAAATTTGGGGGTCTTAGCTTTCTACTTCATCTGCAAGATGGTTACTCTAACAGACTGTGCCAACTGCATCATAACTCTGCTGCTGGAGCTACCTTATATCAGATGAGATATAAAGCAAATATCCCAGCTATTTGTCATTAATGATCTTGTAGCACTTTTCATAAGAGCAGGGGAGTTTTTTAACCCAAATGTCCTAGATTTCCATTGTAAGTAATTTTCTGCATCTAAAGTCCTCTTACTCTTTCGTTAAAGTATTCTTCTTCCCCCATTCTGTACTGTTGTGTACTGTTAAACAGCCATCATCTCTATTTCCAGAGGTAGTGTGAATATATAGATAGAGATTGGTATGGGATGTATCTAAGAGTGACATAATGCTTAACTAATTAGGAGCTGATCTTAGAAACACTTACTGCCTCTTTAATACTTACTAGAACCCGCTAATACCATGCTGTGGCATTGGTTCAGTACAGATTCAAAGGAAGAGTGCCACCTATTCAATCACCAACATCACTTCCTGAAGCTTTTACTGGAGTTCTTCCATCCAAATACGGAACTAGCCTAATCCTATTTAGCTGGAGTGCTAAGGAAATCACAGCTTGAGCTAGTCTGGTTTCAAAATGTAGTATGCGGCACTTGAATCAGGGGATACCTGGGCCTCAGCTATCTCTTCAGGCTCTAAATGCATCAGCAATGTCAGGGGCAGATGAAGGGCATTTCAACTTTTCTATTTTTGCAGCCTAATGATGTTACCTCAATTAGGGGAAATTTTAGGGAGTTAGGAGGCAGAAATTCCAGGTCAAGTCAGCAAAATATTTCCAGCAAAATAATTTCAGGGAAAAAGGTTGCATGCATGCATACATGAAAAAAAATTGTTTCCAGCTGATTGGTTTAAAAGCTTTAAGTGGTTGGACTCTAAAATTCAAGCAAATGCAGTTTATTGCTTCTCTTATATGATTAATAAAGGAAATGCTATAGCTTTTCGGGGATGCATTAGCAGGGGAAGGTTATACAAATTTAGAGCCTTATTGAAACATTTAGAGCATGACTCATATGTGCCTTTGTTTATGCTACATGACCTGCTGTGCTGCCTAGACAGTAAGAAAATTAGTCCTATTGTAGAATTAGTTACTGGGTCAAATATTGTTCTCAGTTACAAGCATACAATTCCCAACAAACTCTATGGGCCTGATTTCCCTCTCCTCTGTAAATCAGGAGAAACTGCACTGAAGTCTATGGAATTATACTAGTATAAAAACAGTGTAAGTGAGAAGAGAATTGGGTCAAATGGGAGATACATTTGTGCAACTGAGAACAGAATGTGGTTCACTGAAAGGTGAAGTTATCATAATAGTCAAACACAAAAAAAAGAGGACATGAGCTAAGCATCTAGTTGAAAACCCCATTGACATTTAGTAAGTAATAAGCCTTCATGACTTGAGATATTTAAAACTGAACTGGATTAAACACCAGGGGGAAAAAAAAGAGACAGGGAAAACGCTCCAGTGGCAGGAGCTGGTTTACAGTATTGCAGATAATCTAAGTTTTGTTTTGTTTTTCTCTCTCTCTACCTGTTTTGGACGTGATTGTCCCACCCTTATTCCTATTGAGTAATAGTCCCTTATTTCACTGAGGTCATTTGCAGAGTAAAGAGGTACTTAACACACAAGCAACAGATTCAACGTTTATGGCAGAACGTTGGGTTTTTCATAACAACAGCCACAAAGCTCTTGAACAGATAACATAAATAAGGTATTTGCAATGTGCCTTTCAACTGATAAATCTCTTAAACTGGCATAGTTCTTGGAAATTTTGAATCATAACAAAAAGTAAATTTCCTATTTCCCTATCTCATGAATGAATATAATGAAATGCCTGTGTTGTGTTTTGGAAACATTGCTAGCTATTAAGAAAAAAAAAAAATCAAATGATCAGAAAGGTGTAAGGGGTTGGTTTGGTTTTGTTGTGGATTGTATTTTTTTTTATTTGTTTGTTTGGTTTTTGTTTTTGACAAAGCAGGGGCAGGTAAAGGAAAGAGGGAGCAGCTGGCAGCCTGTTTGCATTACAATAACAATGAGAGAGGAAAAATCAAAGGGACGATTTCTAGGGTTTTTAAACTGAATATATTTGCTGTTGCCCTTATGCCGAAAGCAATGGAGAGATTCTTGGAAATAAAGATGATAAGTATCTCTGTTGCACCAAAATATACATCAATGGTATATGCCTAAATGGCATCCAGATCTATCAGAACGTCAGGATTCCCCCAGGATATTAGGCCTCCCTGAATGGACTCTTCCTTCCAAACCCAACCCCTAAAACTCCTTTTTCTTCCGACCAGCAGATAGATCTCTTGTTTTACTCTTCCAACCACCTGAATAGACTCTTAGGCAAGGGGTTTGCACTGCTGTAACTACATTGGTGTAGTTACACTAGTACAAATTGCCCTAATCTTGAAAAAATCTTTGTTTCACCTTAACTCACCAGTTACCCTCAGATTCTGAGGCCTAGTTTTTGAAGATCCCACCAACAAGCCCAGTTTTCATGGGACCACAAATACAATGTATTGTCAGGCCCCAGATATGACAATGTATTCTTATTTACATTAACCTAAAGAAGCATTCCCAGAGAAGGATTTTGATCACTGTTTACTCAGAAAAAAAATTATCCAAATTCAATGAGTCATTTGTTGATGAATGTTACTTCCCCTAAATAAAAGGAATTCATATAACTGTTGCAAACAGTGCTTAAGTCAATTAGGCAATCACTTTATTTTATTTAAAGCTCTTTTAACCTTGTATGTGACTAGATACTTTGCTTCAACTATTCCTCATCCTCAATTGAGTGATTTTTTTTTCCTGACTCCCTGTAGTGATTTCCCCATGGATGCAACAAGGTAAGAATTGAGACATGATATCCTAACTCCAGAGATTCGAAACTCTGATTGATGTGCCTGCCCTATAGTACAGACAGAATCACTGCGAGAGACAGAAGATGAAGGCCCAGGTTGTCTTCCTGACAGTGTGAACTTGATTTATCATTCTTTCCACCCATTCCTCTCCACCTGCCCTACTAAGGAAAAGGAGAGAATCCACCTAGATAAGGGCAAAAGAACACCAAATGCTTAAAACATTGCATGCCAGATATAAATCTTTATAGATAGCTATGTCTTTGAATGGTACTCTGAAGGCAAACTCTTATTTGAAGTAGCAAGACTGTAGGGTAACATTTAATCTAATGTTTTATAAATAAACTGCTATTAATAAAATAGATATTTACATTCCAAAGTATGAAATATGGATCCAAATCAGCCACATGGCTGAAAAGTTGTATAATTAATAAATCAGTGACAAACCTAATGAATTAGTGACATAACTTGCACAGTAGAGACAGAACTTGGAATTCATTTGCATGTTTTATTTATGTTTTATTGATGTGCCATTTAAATAAATAATTAAAATGTACTTCCAAATCAAGCTGTAAAGAATAGCAGCCTCTAGAAAGCTAGATGCTTAAGTGCCCTTGTGCTGTTCAGTTTGCCCAGGTGAGAGGCAGAGAAAGAGATCAATAGTATTTCATGGTGATTCTGAAACATAATCCATTCTACAAGAAAGATGAGCAGGGCAGTTTTGTTTTTTAATAGCATAAGTCCTATTATATCATAATTAAGGTAACTTCATGTATCTTTTCCAATAACTACATCATTTCTCTGTGTTTCTCTTTGACTTGACTTCTGGCTATAGAAATGTATTGTGCTTGAATTCATACAATAATATACCCAGCATGTTAAGACTACTTATTAACAAATTGAAAATTTGTGGCTTTGAAATGCTGAATATCTTTAATAAATATGTCAGATGAGAGGAGCTTCATGTAGAATGTAAAAGGGAAGGAGATGGTGTGATATCCAAGGATAGTTTCCTTGATCTGGTTTTAAAGCACAAGGTGATATATTCCCTTTTTTATTCCTTGACCAGACCCAAGCCTTTATTTTGTTCAAAGTTAAAGAAACGCTGCAGTTCCATTGTCTGTCACAACATGCAGTGCCATCCATTTACAATCATAATAGAACAAAAATTAGGCCTTATGACTAAAGGCTGATGTGGACAGAGTTTTACATTTTGCTTCATAAAGTAAAAAAGGACATGCTGCTCTCCTTAGCAGCCTTTGGCTGTTTGAACGTGTTACTGATTGTATCATTTATCTGCAGGGGTAACTATAGCTTCCCTGTGGGTTAAGTAAAAACCACACGGACATACCTTCTGTAACAAGAAACATACACACGCTGGCAATAAACAACAACTAGAGAATTCTGCAGCTACAAGGCTATTTGTTAGGCCTCAGTGTGGTTACTTTGCTGTTGCTTCTAGCTGAACTGAAGACTCAAACAGGTTGTTTTGTTTTTATGAAACAGGTGGTTCTTTAATTATGAAGATTTCTTGGAATGACCATAGGTGAGTGCAGCGCCACCTCGTTGACAATGTGACAGAGTTGTGAAAGGATGTGTTGGTAGAATAAGCTCGGAGTGAATGAGAACATAGGATCACTATGGTATGTACTGGAAAATGTGCTCTAGCAGGGATTGTTTCTCTAAAGTGGATTAAGCTAATTTGGAATAAAGCACTCTAATTCCAGAATAAGAGCCTCCACTAAAGTAGTTTATCAGGAAGAGCTTGTCCACTTTAAACTCACACTCTACCTTAATCCAAATCAATTTCCCAGTGTGGATAAGCCCTAAGGTATCTTTACAAACATAACAACAATTGATAAATACCTGTCTTCATCTCTAGCATATATTGAAATTATAAAGCGGAACAAGATGGTTTTAAAAACATTCAAGTGATCTTTTTATAGGCGCTCACAAAACCCATATAAATGTAGGAGATCTCATCATTAAATTTATGTGAGAAAACAAAGTCATGAGGCTGGATTTGAATTTGAGAAGCTCAGCACTGCAAGAAGAGTGAATTGCCAGCAATTGACAGGAGCACACCACATGAGCAGGTGCAAATGGGAGAGTGAGGAATGAGATAACAGCTGTGTGCCTATAATACATTCAGATCAAGGTGCACTTGTGCATCTGTTCTATATGTAGGGCATTTTTGTACTGATACTTTTAATGACATTTTAGCAGATGAGCATCTCTATAGAACGACATTAAAGAAGAAAGATCTTTGAGGGGATACAAAGTTACATAATGGTGTTAAGATAGTGACAGAGTAAAAATGGTGACAACTGCATGAGGACTGTAGCAGAATAAGAGGCTTAAGCCAAATGCATCCCTAATGTAACTCTGCTAAAGTCGATAGGGTTGTGCCAGGGATATATTTGGCTCTCTATCTTTTTTAAGTTAAACTATGTGCTCTCTTTTCACCCCTCATATGTTGAGGTGACATCTATGTGATCAACATCTATTTGATGAATTACAAAGCAATGTGATAAAGGAATTTATTATGCACCTTTGTCTGCCTCACCTGTACTTTGCCCATTAATCTTTCTCACTCGGCCTAACATTCTAAATCCCAGAACAACTTGAGACAGTTGACTGGTTTATTGTTTATTTTTAAAAAAATCAACTTAACATTCATACACAAATGTTTTTCCTTCTTTCAAATATGGAATTTTCCTCCCAAGAGCCAGGGTAGCCAATATTCAATATTATAACATGGCAGTAGTACCCACAAATAAAGCTTAATGTTCTATTACAGTCACTAGACACTGTACAAAAACATATAATATTAAAAAAAAACATTCCTGTCCATAAGAGTTGATGATCAAAGGCCCTAATCCTGCAAAAGTAGGCTTTGTGAAAGACCTTGAAGGAAGAGAACCAGGTTGCTTAGCATAATGGAAAAAGAAATCTTTTCAATGCATAGGGAAGAGAGTGGCTTGGAAAATGGCATGGAGCTGCTCCCAAGAAAAGGTGATGAGGTGACATTTATGCTTACTTATAGAGCACTGTTGGACAAACTGAAGTACTGGCTGGCTCATGTATTAACCAAATACAAAGAAAATTTGTCATGCCAAATCTCTCCTAATGGATCCTGATTTCTGGTTTCTAATATGATGCTTTTTTAATTCATTAAATCATTTTGATCTCTTATAAATATTAAGAAGTCTTTAGCTAATTGGATTAAATGAATGCAAAAGTAAACTACTTTACATTTCCCATCATGCTATTATTTGATGGTATAGTATATACTAAGAGGGCCAAGCTATTTAAATATAACTTGTGATTTTGAGTGCCTTATTTTTTGGATGCCCAACTTTATGCTTTACGGAGATCTGCTTTCTAGAGGGCCAGTGCTCAGCACTGGGCAGCTAGAAAATGAGGCACCCAAATCACTAGTTGCTTTTTAAAATTTTGGCCATAAGAATCCATGAAATTCCCAGGGTCAGGCTATGGGCCTGCAAAATATGGGTAAAACTTCCACTGATTTCAGGGGGAACAGGATCAAGCACAATATGGTAAATTACAAGAAGAATAAAAGAAGGAACCTCTGACGTCTTTCACTCCTCTACCCATAACTTTCAATTGATTGCAGCAGAAGCTTAGATAAAAACTATTTTTGTATTTATTGCACATAAAATATAATTAATTCTAGTTTCAAGTCTGTACAGTAATAAAGAATAGGCAAATAAAGCTTTGATAAAATATGTACAGAATGATAAATGGATGTAAGACCCCAACAACTGGTTCATTAATTGTATATTACTATCAGACTAATTCTTGTAATCATTGTTATAGCTCTGATTGCATACTCAAATTATAGCAAAGAATTTTCCCTTTAGCATGACATTCTGAAACTACATACTATTACATTTCTCTGCATCCCATAGTCTTGTTTAGTAATCCATTTCCTTGAAAAGCCTTATCTCTTGTGTTCATCATTAGTCAAAACATTAATTCAATCGTGTTCTTGTTTTCAATCATCGGATATGCTCATCATATAATCTTAATTGTCAAGCTCAAAAAGCTCTTTTGAAGTTTTTAAATTTACCATTTGTGAAGAAACCAAGGCACTGATTAAATAACTGTAGAGATAAAGCTCTGTATAAACTTTTGAGTCAACTAGATCAATTTCAAGCTGAGCTTTATTTATCTAGGCTACTGGATTCTCTAAATATTTCCCAATAATCCAGGAGCAAAACACAGGAATAGAGGAATTGAAATATTGGAGCAGACTATTTTTCATTCTAGTCCAATATCCTCTCTTCATCAATGGCAAATAAAATGATAGAATCTTTAAATCTAACAGTCATGATTACTTTGGACATTCTTGGAAGATCACCTAGCCAAATATTTCTTTTTATATTTCATTAAGCATAATTTCATCAATATCCTATTTTCAATATCTACCTCAACCAGAATATTAATTAGTTATGAGATAAGACTGTCATCTGTTATCAGAAAAAATCCCCGTTATCTACTCATTACACTATTAACCTTATGCATTATGGGGTGTTTCATCTTTCTTTGATGCAATGGTACGGAATACATTGTTGGAGGCAGTATATTCTCACTAGGTACTCACTAAAATAATCTACTTGCCTTGGCTGGTATGGTAATTGCTATGCTCTTTTATGATGATATTGGGTCATCACAGTACCAAGTACATGACCATTAAATGTGGTCCCTTCAGCTCTAGTTAGAAAGGGCTTGTACAATCAGGGTAGGTACTCCATTTCCTCAAGAGGTGCTAGCTATGTTGACAGGACAAACCCTCCCATTGACATACTGTCTACACCTGGGATTAGGTTGGTATAACTATGTCACTCTGGAGTGTGGATCTACAACCCCTGAATGACAAAGTTATTCTGACATATGTTGGTAGTGCAGACCAAGCCTTAGACATCATTAATGATATGCAATATGTCTGATAAAGGTGAATTACAATAGTGTATTAGGACAAACTTCCAGCTGAGCTACTGAAATAAGCTCCTGAAGCCAAACAGTCAAAATGGTATTACTTTACTTTACATTACCTCTTTAATACAGAATCCATTAAACCAATTACACGCTGCGGCCCTTGTAATCGGGACTACTTTGTGACAGTTTTTGTTTCCTTGTTTTGTGTAATCTTTCTTTGTTCTTTCACTGGATATAAAATTGAAGGGTCAAAATTAAGTTACAGTTCACTGTTGTCACACCTGGCACATTTAATCCAATTAAAAGCTTTTTTTTTGTTGTTTTTAAAAAAAAAAAAAAAAAAACCTAAGAGTCAATATCCTATTAATTCTTCTTTACTTAGCATTGGTACATGTATACTCACGTATGAACATATACATTACAGGGTTTTAATAGAAAAGCCTACTTTCAAAAAATAGCCATGATTTTTAAAACAGGGTGCCTAAAAGTAAGTAAGTCCATATATTGATTTCAGTTGGAACTTTTGGGTACTCAGTGATTTTGCAAATCAGGCTTTATATTTAGCTTCCTGAATACGGACATAGAAATTAACATCACACACCACTTGGTTCCACATCCAATACTTTCCTTATCCTTTTTAAAATGCCACTTACAAGATGGGCAGGATAAATTTGAAAGCATGTGGTACCATGAAAAGGTTGTTAATTACATATTTGCACTACCTCCAAACACACTGGCACTGTTGTGCTTCTCCCCATTATTTCTGCAAAGTGCTTGCTGCCTTGCTCACAAAACTAACCAACACTACAGAATTAGACAAGTACTGATGACTGACTCCTATGATGTTGCAGTAATTTAGAGGACTTAAATGCAATGAAAATAATACATGACATATATGATGTCTTTCATTCAAGACTCTCCAGATGGTTTGCGACCACTATTGAATAAGATTCATAGCTAGTGTTGCGTGAAATTCAGAATTCCCAGTTTACAAGAAATTTCCACATTTAAAAAAAAAAAATCATTCTGCACAGAACCAAAATAACTGTTTTCAAAATTTCCTTCTAATTAAGGAGAAGAAGAAGAGAGAAAATGAGAAGGTAATGAAGTTCTGAGTCATTCAAATTTTAATATAGGTTTTCTGTTTGTGCAAGTGAGCAGCTCATAATTGGTGGAACTCATCCCTTTTCACAGAGCCAACAGAAGGCCTATGTCAGCATTTAGGTTCCACTAAACCTGAGAATTATGTGGTTCAAAGGCTTTCTGTACAAGGTTGAAATTCACCAATGTTCGGTATCAGTTTTGAATATGCACCGCCAATGAGAAGCCCAAACCCCTTAATTTGGATTTGGATCCAGCTTCTAACCCTCTTCTAATTCAGGAGTATTCAGATCTGGGGAATTGTTCTGACCTGGATCCAAGTTCAGGTTTAAAATCAATCCTCATTATGTTTCTAAATGTTGCTATCCAGGGTTTTAATTTGGACCAGTCTCTACAAACAGTGAAAACAGAAATAGGCACCCATCGGCAGAGCAGCCTTTAGAGAACACAATGGCCTGGTCTGTTTCTGGCAATTTGGCTGGGGATAGAGTTAACTGCAGAGATGGACTCACAGCCAGGAAAGGCGAGTTCTTCTCAAGGAACAGTCATGTGTGGCAGCATCAGGATTAACAAAAGTCTGGCAACTACCTCATTTTGTTCCCCACTCCTGTGCAAAAGAGTGTGCCAGGGAAGGCACAATCTTCCACCTTACATCCTCTGCATAAATGCTGGCCACATGTTTAGTCCTTCTATTCTCCTGAGCACAGTGGCCAACTCTCTACTAGCATACAGGACACTTCAAATTCCTGGTCTACATGTACAACTTAGGTCAACCTAGCTATGTCTCACAGGGGTACAGAAAATTCACATCTCTGAGAGACATAGTTAAGCCAACATAAGCTCCAATGTAGACAGAAGAAGAATTCTTCTATCAACATAGTTACTGTCTCTCCAAGAGGTAGATTTACTATAGCAATAGAAGAGCCCCTTCCATCACTGTAGTAAGTATCTACATAACAACAGCCCAACTGCAGCACTGCCTCTCTAGCTCTGTAGTGTAGCCATATCCTGAGTGTATGCTGAGACCACTGAAGGAAAGCAGCAGTGAGCTTTCTGGCAGCTCAGGTTGACATTGTGCTGTTGTGACATTGCCCTGGTGCAATCTGGACTGGTGTATGGCTGCGTCACCCCAATCCCCCACTCCTGGAGCCCATCTTACTCTGATCTGTTGTGAGAACCCCCATTCCTGGGCTGTTCACGCACAACCTCCAGCATGTAAGCTGCTCCCAAGTAAGTGAGTACTTCTAGCCAGCCACTCTTTGGATTATGCAACAGAATGACACCAGCTACTACCCCCACTCGCAGATGCAACCCTAGGAACCTTCATCTTACAATGTTCAGTGATGCCCACTGAATAGTGTAAGCTCATATAATTTAATCAATGTAACAAAAAAAAAATGATATGCACCAGCCTTGTTATTCCAAGTGGAATCTCCAACAACTTCAAACCAAACACACTACTTTGGATAATACAAAAAACCTTATTAAATACAGAAGGATTTTAAGTGATTATAAATCAAAGCATAACCAGTCAGATTTTGTCAAGTGCAACAAAAGCAAAACACACTCTAAACTAAGATTAACACTTTCAGCAAACTTACAAGCTTAGATGATTCTCACCACAAGCTGGCTGGTTTCCCTTCAGCCAGGTCCTCCCCTTTGGTAAGTACTTCAATTGCTTGGTGGTGTTTGTAGATGGACATGGAAGAGGAAGAGAGAGAGCATGGCAAATGTCTCCCTTTTTTATAATGTTTCTTCTCCCCACTCAGTCTTTGCTCCCCCTCGGGTCAGGTGACAAACAGCATCTTATATAGACTCATTCATGTCCTGAGTCAGTAAGCATTACCTCATCATGGTTCCTAGCTGGCCAAGGGAAGGGAGGTGATTTACTGGAGAATCCCATTGATCCTCCCTTGATGCCCAGGCCAGTTCTTTGTTTCCGGAAGGCTGAGCTGGGTTTGTCCCGTACTCGCCTTGATGAGCTGTGAACTGCCCCTCTGCTCCTGGAGAGTTTTGCCTGGGTATGTTTCAAGCCATGAGGACTCATCTTTGGGAATATTACATAGTGATGCCCCATAATCATACACATAAAATTGCAACAGACATATTACTACAACAATAATGATCAGTACCTCATGAGCATACAAAAGACAACTTATATGATATACTTGCATTAAACAATACACAATTATACTGTAAGGGAAACCATGGGGGTGCAAGGTGTCACACCTGTGAACCACTTTTCCCAAGGGGCTGTTGCTAAAGCTCACCCTCTGCCTCATATTAAGGTCTCTACTCTGCTGCTTCATGGGTAAAGGTTACATGCAGCAAAGGTCTGCTCCAAAGTCAATGGGAAGGCTCCCATTGATTTCAGTGGGCTTTGGAACAGGGCCAAAATGCAGAACAGCAATTATAGTTTGTAGTCAGTTCACCTGGAAATTATATTTAACATCAAATATTACCATAACATTTTAAGCCATTAGATCTTAGGACAAGGCTTACATTTAGACAACTAGCCAGGTAATTAATTACCTTATGATTACATGGTATTTGCGATGCCCTGTATTTACATGGCCAGTAATCATAGTGCAATTATAGATTACTACTACAGTGCATAAATGATCAAATAATTAAGCAGTATCATTTTCCTTAACACCATTTACTATATATAATCTTTTTTTTATAAATAGGCTGAAAAAGGCATAAACGTACTTCCACTGATATTTCATGTCCTGTAAATTGTCCTTTAATTTTGGTCTGACACACAAACAAAGATGTATTGCATGACCTGGAGAATCTAAAATTTAAAAACTTATTTAGGAAGTAAAAATATAGGTTGAAAAAGTTACCCTACTTTGTCCACTGGAAGTCTGACAATTTGCTGACATCTGGAAAGTACTGGGGTAATACACACAATCATCTCTCTTGGCACAAAGACCAAGTAGTTAATGGTACGTCCCAGGGCATTCCAAGTCAGGAGGAAAACTCATTAAAAGATAATGCTCTAGGCGTAAGTTATTTCTCACTTCCAGAGAAGGTTTGTACCAGAGGGTAGACCCGACATTTCAGCCACAAACAGCCTTCCTCAGGAGGGTAGTTTGTATACAACAAAGGCCATAGCTTAACTGTTTTAAAGACAGTTTTACTTCATAATAATCCCTGATAAAGGTCACTTGTGTCTGAACTGTTGGCTCTGCCTGCTTGAATTTTATGTGGAAATAAAACAACACAAGTTACGACTCAAGCCTTATTACGTCATCCACTCTTCTCAAAGACCCAAATGTGTGATACAAGCTTTTAAAATGAAAGACAACAAAAGTAATAGAATAGGAAGCTTAAAAATGTGGGATTACTTTATTTAATATGCCCATTATAAAGTTTTTTTGTAACTCCATTTTCCAGGTTCTATTCTTCTGATAACTAATTTATAGGTATGGATGGTGAAAGAACTTCAGCATTTCAGGCAAATACAATATGGCCGCACCAAATATTTGAGTTGCCTGTTTCCATTCATAAAATGATCCCACACTGAACATCATGTATAGTTCACCTGCATGTCTGCTTTCTACTTCAAAAGTATTGATTACACCAGTTTTCCACTACCAATGTAATAATAGGTGAATAATATCCCTCTGTGTCAGGGCCCATAATGGGGCAGCCTGACAAACCAGTGTTGCAGTCAGAAGTCACAAAGGTCAAAGTCAGAGTTCAAAGCTGTGGCAGGGTCAGAGTTGATAGACACATCAAGGATTAAACCAGAATCAGTCTGGAGTCATGCCAAGAGTCAAGTCAGAGTCAGTCACTAGCATTAGGATAAGGAACCAGGAGAAATAACAGGAGATAGGAACAGAAGTCAGGAGCAATAAGCTCAGTGTGATAATAGGAACAAGAAGGAAGAAACTTGGACACAGGTGTCTGGTCAGCAGCAGCTCTAATAACTACTTGCTCAGACAAGGGGTAGGTGGGAACAGCAACAGGAAACTTTAATCCCAGTGATGTTGAATCAGCAATCTGCTGCTAGTCACCTGACCCAGATAAACCAGTGGGCATAGCCTCTGTGGGAAGGGGTGCTAGCTGCAGTTTGCTCAGGTGAGCTTGTGGTGCAGTGGGTAAAGCTCTCATTTGGTGGGCCTGGGTTTGAGACCCTGCAGTACTTCATACCCTGTTACTATTTACATCATTTCTTTTCTGGGTACCAAACATTAACTTGATTTCCTGTTACCAGTTTTAACAATGAACTTTCAATCCATCACATCATTTATCTGTATAACCTCATATCTGCTGTATGCCCAACCATTCTTTAATGCTTACTCAATAGATGTATATGTCCCTGTAATTATTAGTTTGGAACTCTTATAAAGAGCTGTTTAAGTGAAACAACACAAACTAGTGAGATGACACAAGGTTATTGTGAGGAGGAGATAAAATGAAGACTAAAATGAACACTTAATTAGTTGAGGTGTATCATTACTTTTAAATACATTTCTCTCATCCCTAAGAGCTTTTGGTCTTATTGTTACAACGTTTACTTCAGGAGATAAGATTCAACCGTTATTATCCAGAATCTACTCCAGTTTGGCTTTAGACCATGAGAACGTGCTCTATTGGAGTGCGTACGCAGGGTCTGACAAATTGAATTTTGTTAAGGCGCATGTCACAGTGATAATGACAATGCCTGTATGCAGCCTTCAATATGATCTCATTATCTACAGATATTCTGCATAGCAAGGGAAGATTAAATGTGTCACAGCCATATTACCAATATGATCCTAAAGAGTAAAAAGCCTCTTTTATTTCATTCTTATGGTAATGGCAGAAGACACGTGCTACAGCATTCACATATTCACACAGTCCAGCGGTGCCTTGTATCTCTAAAAAGAAAATAGCAGTACCCGGTGGACTGTTAGATTTCATGACATCTCAACACCTTTATTTTTAAGTATTAGGGTTTGTGTAACACTGGTTTCACAAAACAATTTCCCCCTTAATTTAAAGCATTAGTTTGCAAGGGAAATATAAGGAAATAATCATGTTGTGCTTGTGGGTTCTAAATTTGGAAAAATGTATTTTCCTATGTTTACCCCTATATAGGTATTTGTATGGCCACCATCACCATAGTATCTGAACAGCTCACATATATTAAGGAATTTTCCTTCGAGATGCCCATATGAAGTAGGGAAGTATTATTATCCCCATTTTACTGAGGCACCGAGATATAAAGTGACTTAACCCAAGGTCACTTAGAAAATGTGTGGCAGAGCCAGAAAGTGAAGCTGGTATCCTGAATTTCAGTCAAGTGGCTTAAATACAAGACTATCCTTTTCCCCAATGACAGGATGCCATTCACCCTTTTCCACTTTAGCAAAAAAAGCATTAATTTACAATAATAACCTTTTTGAAAAAGTCAGAAAGACTGGAGGAAAGTGTGCTTGGAGAGGGAAATTCACCTTTACAAAGAGGGCCAGCACAAAGCCTATGTACAGTTTCAGTTCTCCTCAAGACATCAAAAGAACAGTTAATTGGTGTATATACTCTTGTGCTGATCCTACACAAGGTTTAATTTCACCTTGTGGCAGGATGTAACTGGCCTTTGTGACTCCCTGCCAGAGGCCTGCTCCAGAAAAAGAGCAGTGAAGGTGCCAGTCTACAGAGGCTTCATGGAAACAACCAATCAGATCCCAGCATGCTCAGATAAAAGGAGCTGCAGGAACTTAGCAGATCAGTTTCTGGCTGGGACTAGAGGGAGTGAGGAAGGGTTCTCCTCTATGGCCATAGCTCCTTGAGAAATGACCAGAGTTGGGCTCTGGCTGTATTTGCTTAGGCTGGGTGGGAGAGAGGAAGTGAGACCTTTTAACCCTGAAGGGGTGAAGCTAAAGGAGTCAGATGGGAAGAGGCCTAGGGAAGTAGCAGCAGTGATTTGAAGTGAATGGTATGTGGCAGCTTTTTATAGGGTCTCTGAGTTAGAACCTGGACTAGTGGGGAGGCCTGGGTTACCCCATTGGTGAAGTGGTATAAATCCTGAGAAGGGGCCAAGGTCCATCTGGAAGCCTCAACAAAGGGCTGAATTTAAAGGGCCCAGAGCTGGGGCTGAAGACCCCGGTGGAGGAAGACATAGTTTGTGTTGGACTCTCTGCTACCATGAAGGGGTTTCATTTTGTCTGTATGATCTGGCTGGAGGGCTGAGGCACTGAAGAACTGCAAAGTGAGGATGACAACCTACAGGGAATGCTAGGAGTAGGGAAAAAGGACTACAGTTCCATATGCAGCAGCAGGCACACGAGAGATGTGTCCCCCATTACTTACCCAAAGTAAATACATACTGTATTTTACTTTGCCTCTTCAGTGAACTCGTTTCAGATGCAGCACTTCTTTTAACACAACCAAAATACTTTTTATTAATAAGAACAGATAGCATATGCCAAATATACAAGTACAGGTTTCCCAATGAAGACTAGTTGCCAAACTACTGAACATGAGGATAGCTGCTAATCCATCAATAGGACAGGTAATCATAGTTATTAACCCTTCTGCCTCCCCCAGGAAGTGAAATCAACAATTTAGGCACATGGATCTATGTATAAAGAAACAGAAAGAGACACTTGAGAGGCAGCCAGAAGCCAAGTGATGAAAGGGAGCTCCAGGCAGGAGGTAAAGAGGGAGGTGAAGCTGTCTCCCTTATGCCTAGACACACCCACCCAATGGATGGAGCAGTCCAGGTCTGGTGCCTCAAAGATAACATTTCCAGTTTGGATTTGCTATACAAGTTGATGCCAATCTTTAAGTAGAGAGAGCTAAACAAATATTGATGTTACACTACAGCCCTGATGAACTGAGTTATGGCACCTGGAACTCTTGATTATATTGTATTTGGTTATGTCCTTAAGGTTGCATTTTACTTTCATTCCACTTCCAGCTTCCCCCCACCCAAAGTGCAGTGAAGTGTTTCCAGCTGACTTACACAAGGCTGGCTGGGAGAAAACAATGTCAGCTGGCTTGCTCTAGATTAGTTATCAGTAGAGGTGAGGCTTTGGCCCAGGTTCCATATACTTAGAAGTCATAATTTGGTTTCTTTAAGCTCAGTCAGTACCGAGAACCCCCAAGCCAAATACACAAGGAATAACTAATGTCTGACTTTCTGATGTTCAACACAGAGATGAGTCTGAGTTTCACATCCCCAAAGCTCAGAGCACTGTGAAAAATATGCCAGCCAACACAATGAACGAGTTGGAGTATGTCCCATCAAAACTAATTAGTCTGCAAAGACAGCTGATATCTTCTAAAATAAGGGAAGCTGGCTGACCATTCCCTTTCTTTGCTCAAGTTTTAGGTATCTTCCAAGACAATCTAGAAAATCAGGATGAATAATAATAATGTTACTGCCCAGATTATACAACCCAGATGGGGATACCATTGTCCTATTCTCTGTACAAACAGAATAGAAGATACTCATAGCCCCAAGGAGTTTACAGTCTAAATAAAGAATTGATAAGTGGGTGTAGCGCACAGTGAGGCAGAAGGTAAAACAGGCAAGACAAGGGTGATTGTATTTTTTTAAAATGTGACTAGTGATTTCGGGAACACTCATTTCTGAGTGCCCAACCTGAGACATCAAAGGAGTATGATTTTCCAGGAATGCGGAGCACTGATCCTCTGAAAGATAAGCCCCCATTTAGATGTCTCAAGTTGGGCACCTAAAAACTGAGGTGGAGGCTTCAAATTTTGTTTCAAATAAAGTAAGTGGACAAGAGACATGACGATAGCACCTAAGAATTCCAGTCAAGAAATCCTGTTGTGCTAGGCACTATACAGACAAAGTAGACAGTTCCTGCCTCTGAGAGCACACAATCCAAATAACAGTATGCATCTGGAGGGTAAAATGGGTCAATAGAGACAGCAGAGACAGGTAAGAGAATGAGATGAGAAAATGAACAGAGTTGTGATAGTGAGTCACTGCCAAGCTACCTGTCTAACCATTATCATTAAACAATTTAGCAGGGATGTCATGTTAGAAGTAGGTTTTAAAGGATAATGAAGGACCACAGACTACAACCTTATAACCAAAGGGTTGTACTAAGTGAATTCAAAAAGGAATTTTTAGAAATACCTCTCACTATTTCAGTATTTCCTTAAAAGTGACCATGTTAAAGTCTCTTCCAATGATAACCACTATTTTATTTATATTTCCAGACAAGAAATCTAACCCACAGTGTAGGCTAATGCAAAGGAAATCCACCGCATTGTTTGTTTTTGGACAAGGGGGCAAATTCATCCTTGGAGTAAGCTGTGCACAAAACCCATTGATAATTTTCTGCTTATTTCAGAGCTCAAAGTCAGGAGGCATACAGTGATATCATATGACAAGACCAGTCAAGATAAATGCTTCCTGTTTGATTGCTATCTAATGCTTTTTCATTAGTGTATGTTTAAGACCATTTTGTTAGTGATTTAGTGTTCTTTTTAATTAGATATAGTGATTAGAATAATTTTTCTATTGCACTTCTCCTTAATTTGTAAAGAAACTGAAGTGCATTTTCTTTCATGACAATATGCTTCTGATTCAGCTGTCAACCAAATGACATTATCCAAATATAAAGCAGTATAATGAGCCTTTCTGTACTGTTCTTTTAGTTCCTGTCATGTGCTGTCGATGCCATGTATAAAAAAAAATCTCATGTTCCACTACCTATGCTGACAGCTATTAATGCACAGGAATTATAAACCGCTTAAATCCAAGTAATTTTAAGTCAATTTTGTAGCAATGTTTCCAGTGTAAGATGAATAAATTATTCATTGTACTCTGGCCAGTTGTCATTCTAGAAATATCTGTTTAGTAGGTTGGAGAACATGGATTTATGAGTGTGCATTCAGTACATAAAATCCTGAAATAGTAAATGTGAACAAGTCAATACATAATAACTGGCATTGCTAATAGTTCAGTGGCTTTACTAAGAATAGATTCAAGACCACTTTTTGTTTGCTGGGCAGATGCAAATAAGAAAATCCCCTTTTTCCCTAATAGTATGATCACTGGGACAATTTAGATTAATAGATTCCAAGATCAGAAGGAACCAAAGTGATAATCTAGTCTGACCCACTGTATAACAAAGACCACAGAACTTCCCCAAAATTCCTACAGCATATGACTTAGAAAGAAATCCAATCTTGATTTAAAAATTGTCAGTGATGAAAAAGCCACCATAACCCTTAGTAAATTGTTCCATTGGTTAATTATCATTACTGTTAAATTGTCATATTGCCTGTTTGACTTTGTCTAGCTTCAATTTCCCGCCATTGGATCATGCTATACCTTGCTGTGCTAGATTGAATATTTGTTCCCCATGTAAGTACTTATAAACAATGATCAGTTCAATCCTTAACTTTCTCTTTCTTAAGCTTCATATTTTCATATTCTTTGAGTTAATAATTATAAGGCATGTTTTCTAACCTTCCTCATGGCTGTTCCCTGAACCCTCTACAATTTGTCAGTATTCCATCTTCAACTGTGAACCTCAGACCTGGACAAAGTATTCCAGCAGAGGTTGCACGAGTGCCAAATACAGAGGGAAAATAACATCTCTTCTCCAACTCGAGATTTCCCTTTTTATGTATCCAAGGATTGCATTAGCTATTTTGGTCACAGTATTATACTGGGAGTTCGTGGTCAGCTGATTATCCTCACAACCCTGAAATCTTTTTCAGTCACTGCTTCCAGGGATAGTCCTCCATTCTGTAAGTATGGCCTAGATTCTTTGTTCCTAGATGTATATATTTACATTTAGCCCTATTACAATGCATACTGTTTGCTTGCACCGAGTTTACCAAGCAATCCAGATCATTCTGTATCAGTGACCTGTCTTCATTATTTAATTTTGTCATTTCCAAACTTATCAGTGATTTTGTTTTCTTATAGATTATTGATAAAAATGGTAAGTAGTGCAGGCCAAGAACAAATTCCTGCAGGAGCCTACTAAAAATCACTCCTGGTTGATGAGTCTCCACTTACTGTTACATTTTGAGGCCTATCAGTTAACCAGTTTTAATCCATTTAATGTATGCTATATACATTTATATTCTAGTTTTTCAATCAAAATGCCATGTGGTAGCAAGTCAAATGTCTTACAGAATACATCAACACTATTACATTTATAAACCAAATAGCAAGTTAGACAGAATCTATTTTCCATAAACCTGTGTTGAATGGCATTAACTATACTATTCTTCTTTAATTCTTAATCAAGTCCCATAACAGCTGCTCCATTATCTTGTCCAGGATCGATGGCAGGCTAATCGACCATCCTGTTTAACCTTTTTAAAAGTTGGTACAACGTTAGTCTTCTTTCAGTCTTCTGGAAGTTCCCCAGTTTTCCAAAACTTATTGAAAATCAACTTTAATGGTCCAAAGTTCCTCAGCCAGCTTTTTTAAAACACTTGGATGCAAGTTATCTAGACTTGCTGATTTAAGAATGTCTAACTTTAGTAGCTATTTAACATCGTCTTGAGATACTAGTGGAAATGGAAGAATTATCATATGATAGGTCTTCACCTGCTTTTTGCCAGATGCAGAACAAAAATATTTATTCTAAACTTCTGCCTTTTCTGCATTTATAATTTTATCATTTCCATCTACAAATGGACCAATACAGTTTTCAGGAACAAAAAATCTTCCCTGTTGTCCTGAACTCTGCTGACCATTATCAAGGTGTTCTTTGCTTCCCTTATCAGCGTTCTACAAATCCCTACCTTCTGATTTATATTTATTACTATCAATTTTCCCTTTCTTTTACTTGATTTATATATATTTTATGTATATTTATAAATGTTAGATTTTTTATAGCTGTCTTCAATTCCCCTGTAAACCAGGTTGGTTCTTTAACCAATATGACCTTCTGCCTCAATTGTGTCATTTTGGGCATCTAATGAAAATTTCTTAAATTTCCCCAATTATCATTCACTTTTTTTCTGATTAAATTCTTCCTCCATCTTCCATCCGGCTCATAATTATTTTCACCTTTGTGAAATTGGTCTAGATTGATTTGGTTTGCACAGTATAAGCATGATCAAGTTATGACCACCGCACCTAAGCTTCCATTAATTTTTAGTTCTGTGATCAGTTCTCATGTGTGAAGATGAGGTCTAATACAGGATTCCCTCATGTTGTATGCAACACTTTGAGTTAGGAAATTGTCACTGACACTATTTAGAAATCTTCAGGATGTTTTAGTACTGGCAGCATGAGACCTCCATCACTAAACAAGATTTGCCAAATGACCAAATTATTCATTGTTGTTCAGTGGCATGATACAACATTTCAGTATCATGTGCAGCTTCTGGTTCATATTCCTAGCACTGCCAAAACATAGATAACATGGTAATAACAAAGGTAATTATAATGAAATTCCATGCATAAACATGCAGGCCCATGTGTCTTCTCTTATCTTCTGTAGAGGTCACATGGAATGACTGAATTTTGCCCATAAACTTTGCACTGCTGAAGTCCACAGTGATTTCTGTTGAGAAAATGCTGTGTCTTATTCAAAGATCTGCCATATAATAATTAAAATTAATCATGAAGATATTGTCTTGCTGCAATTCTCTTTTTAGAAATATCTAGGGATTGTCTACATGGCAATTTAGTGTGCAGTGAATGTACAGCACACAAGCTTCCTGTGCTGAGTTGCTGTGTGCACCCTGCTACAATGCATTGAAGGTTCCATAATATGCTTTGATATAATGCTGTTCCTACAACAACAGTCAACTCTAGCACCCAAATCTTCACAAGTGACCACTGGTTTTGTGTGCCTCAATTTTTGGCTCCTCAACCTGTGACAACTAAGGCCTAATTTTCAGATATTCTAAAGACAATTGACTTCAGTGGGAAATGCAAACCCTCTGCACATTTGAAACTCAGGTGTTTGAAGTTGGACACCCCAATCATTGAAGCATATTAAATCAGTGACCACTCTTGAAAGTGTTTTTTTAAGATCGCGGGGGGAGGGCTGTTCAAGATGATTTTTGTCTGTGTAGGACATCTTTTCATTCTTCCATGAATATTCTACCTTACTGCCTCTGACAGCAGCTGACCTTAAAGCACCAGGATAAATTTGGAACTATAATAAATATGGGGTATCCACCAATGGGGTTCTGTCATAGTAATGGGTTTAAAAGACCCGAAAACCAGGCTCTGAGTTTAATTTAAAAATTATGGATAGAAGAAGTCAGGGAAATCAGAAGCTTAGAAAACCACTATAACACTTTTGGCTAGCGTTCCTAAGAGATATTTGTCTCCAGTATAACTCCAATATGCAGAACCACCAGTACCAAAGCATAATAAACTTTGCCTCTCCTTGTCTATGTGAAAGATTATAGTCAACATTCCATTAAAAGGTCTCAGTAAAATATAAATCTTAGATTATCAATGCAATTCATATTCTCATGAAAATTACATAGTAGCAGCATGTGGCCATAGGATAGAGGAATATTCTCTGTATCATGCTCCAAACATAAATGAGTGGAACCACTTTTAGATTAAAGGACTAGCCCATTGTTCTGTGATTGCTGTACACTATCTTTTATATGAGGACTCAATTCTTTGTGTCTTATATAATTTGGTAGTTGAGAAAAATAGGAACAACAGATTTTAATACTGCTCAATAAACTGGCGAATGACAATACTGGGTAGTGGGGTCCACTGAATAAAAGACTGCAATAATTCTGATCATTGGCATATGAATAGCTTTTCTATCATAAGAATCTCTATCATAAGAATATACATATTTGTTTTTTACATATTCTATTTAGAAACTGTCTTCTATTTAGAATTGGACACGAACTATACAAATATATCCCTTTCTATTATTCAAAGTGTTCATGAACAGACTGACTTTTACAGATTTGTTTCCTATTTGAAATTGTCCAACGTTTTTACTTTTCTCATTTGAGTCAGTCCTTTCCTCTCACTTATTAGCTAAATGCAGTTTGAAGTTAGTCACATAAGACAGTCACTGAGATCCTTAAACAAGCATAGTCTTTTGTTCTGTTTGCTTAACCAAACTTTCAGAATTCAGTGTTTAAGAGCTGCATGGAGAATTAGCACAGCGTTATTTCTTCAGCTGTTCTGTGATACTGTTCTCATATAAATTAACTTCAGTTTTATTGTATACTGCAGTTGCTGTACTCCCCCTTTTACAGTTCTATGAATCTATGACAAGCTATAGGTTTAGTGTACTATCAGCATCCTGTCACTTATAATTAAGGGTGTTATTTGTCATTTAAGCAACAGAACAGAGGTCAGAGTTTATATATCACAGCTCAGTGTATGGATCTGGCCCTGACTTAGATGCGAGCGCTGATGAAAATAATGAGGAGACTGTCCTGTTGGAAAACAAAACATGTTTTTTGCTTGCTGCTAGACTCTAGGGAGCTTTTGGAAAACAAATGCAGAATTAGCATCACAGTTGAATGAAAGGGAGGAAGTGATCGGGGGGAGGAGGAGGAGAAGTAAATTATATCTAGTGGAAAGGATTACAAAGCTAAATAAATAAAAATGTCAAGGTCTTGGGGAAAGTCTTTATATTTTCTTCCATACCTGTTTTTCTGACAGAATTCTATAAATCAAAGACCATCAGAGTTTGTCTTGGGAAATAATTTGTTCAGATTTAATCCAAGTTAGTTAATGTATCAACAGCTAAAATAAAAGGGGTATTTTTCTAAGATTTTTTTTCTGATTCAGTAAAGAATTGAAGTAGACCCATTAGTTTATCAAGGCAGAACATATTTACAGTAGAGCACTAAGGATCCAGCTTGCTACAGACAGTCAGAAAAGCTGAAAGCATTATCTCTATCACCAGTATGTTGAGTACACAGGGATATGGATTAATTTCTGAGATAGTTGCTTGAAAACAATGCCCCAGACAGCCTGACATTCTGTAAGACAGTAAGAGATCTATTCTGCACATCCTTGATTTATCCATCCATTCCAGTGGTTCAAACTGTACAGCAGGAGTGTTGAAAAGATAACTTTTTATTCATATAGCAATTAGAAAATAGTCTGATGATGAAAAAAAAATCTGCATTTTACAAATGAAATATGCTGGGTAGGGCTGGGCACACAATGGACTCACAGCAAGAGAAAGAAAGAAAGAACAGCTGTTATTAGAGTTGCCTGATACTTTCCATTTCCAGCTGTTTTCAGTTTCTTACAGCATTGCAAAGCTTAAACTAATCAGGCGGAATTTTCTCAGCACTCTGCCTCAGTCTAATTTGTTTGAAGAGAGGTGGGGGAGAGAAAGTTGCAGCTAAAACAGTTCACTCACTTCCAAGAATAAGGTTAGGAAGAATATGCATTTCTTTAGCCCATGGGTTAAAAAACAAACTTACAACTCTTCATTAAGAAGCCTCCATGCTTTGGCGCAGGGACTTGATATTCGGCAGATGGTCACCATGCTGTGATGAACAGGACTTTTGTTGTTCCTGTGTACGGTTGCCAACTTTTTCATATTTAAAAACCAGACACTCCAACAGGCGTACTGGAACCTTCCCCACCCCACCTCTTCTCCCTGAGGGCCCACCCCTTTCCCGAGGCTCTGCCTCCATTTGCTCCTCTTATCCCTCCCCCTGTAACTCTCTGCTCTTCCCCTTTTCCCCTCACCCAGACCAGGACGGATTTGCATGCGGAACGGGGCTGGGAGCTGCAGCCACCTGACGCAGGTAAGAGGCAGCCCTGGCTGAGTAGGGGCTGGCGTAGGTGATGACCCAGCACCTCCCCTGCTCGCAGTAACTGGACTTTTGGTGTCCAAACAGCAGATCTGATTGGACACTGTTAAATATCCTTTTCAACCAGATTTACTGGTCGAAAACCAGGCACCTGTGAAAAAAATTGGCCAGATTTGGCCAAGTTATAAAGCTCTAAAAATCAGTTCACATATGCTCAGTAGACTGGTTAATTTAGCAGCTGTTAGCCAACACGTTAGGTTTGTAAATACCACATTATATGAATACCTGGCAGCTATAAGAGCAGAATTGGACTATATTTTTCCCAGAGTTCTGTTCTCTTATGCTAAGCTACCTCCCACAATACCCTGTAATAGTACAACTCAGCATTGGGCATAAGTAGACAAGAAATTTGTCCAAAAAATCAGGATACATTAATTCTATGTTTAGTGAAAGCTAGGGAAGTATATTCATTTCCAGTACCTAGTATCCAAACCATGATAAGGAAAGGAATAGAACAAGCAGCTAAGGAACTATTACAAATTGGGTTGGATTTTAATGATATGCAAAGAATTTTGTAACTTGAAAAATAATCCTATAAATACTTCTAGCTGAAATGTGCAACTTTAGGAGAGCACTTTCTGTGTAAGGTCAAGATCATGCTGCATGAGACTGCTTCCCAGAGACTGGGATCATACTGAAGCTTTTTTCATTTACTTTGTTATTCTTGACTTTTAGGAATGAATGACATTGGTTATTTCTGCTCTTGAATATATTTCATAATGAACCAAAGTGTGGGTAAGCAATTGCCTTTTCAATTTATCAACCTAGATAAATTCTCCGAAAATTCCATTTCCTGGCCTCAACTCCTGCGTTGGATCAGATTGCACATATACTGTCCCCACAGTGCACTGGGTCATGCTCTATCCCAGAGTTGCAGGGCCTGAGCCAGACTTTCCATGCAATTACTTTTCCCAGAAGCCAGGGACTACTGAGAGAAAGGAGCCAGTCTCTCCTTTGCCATGGTCTCAAGGCTGACGCTCAGGCAACAAGCAGAAGAGGGAGGAACAGCATGGTGCCAGAGCAAAGAGGTGGGAAACAGGGAAGAGATGCAGGGAGGATGTACAGGGTGAGGAACTCAGCGGGGAATGAGGATAGGAATTTGAGAGGCAAGGTTAGGAGGAGGAGTTGGGCAAGAGGGTGGGGACAAAAGCCAGGAAGAATAGGAATAAAGGGTGAAGACATGGGCAGGAGGTAGGGGGATAGAAGCAGAAGAGGGGACAGATGCAGGAGCTGTGGAGGTAGGGCTGCCAGGTGGAGGGGGGCCAAAAATGTAGTCTGCCCTAGGCCCCCCATTTGAGAAGACCCAAAAAGTGGTGCATGGATTTGCAGAGTCACTCAGGTTCGGCCTGACAGCCACTCTGGATGGAGGGGCTGCTGGGCCAAACCTGAGTGGTACTGCAGCCCCATACACTGGATCACAATGCCACTCAGTGAAATTTTGGCCCAGGCTCCTGTGGCATGACAGATGGATGTACAGGCCAAACCTGAGTGGCATTATGATCCCATATGCCGGGTCACAAAGTCCAGAGTGGGGAGCCAGGCCCAGCCCTGTGGAACAGGAGCTGAACCAAGCCACTGCTATGGGATGAGTGGTGTGTGGGTTTGCTCTCCAATCCCACGCCGCTCCCATCTCCCCTCAGTGATAATTTTGGAGTGATGGGGGCCCTCAGTTTCAGGTTTTACCCCAGGCTCCCCAAATACCTGTATGTGTTAAGAGGGTATGGGTAGGAGTATGACAGGAGGAGGGCAAATGGGAAGGGAGAGAACATTGTCAGGTGCTGGGAACAGGGGCAGAAGCCTGGGAGAATAAACAGGGGCAGGCGATGGGCAGGGGTGAGAGAGGCAGATGCTAGGGTAGCCCTGTGTTCTGTCTAACAATAGAAAGGTGACATTGGCAATGAAAATCCTTTGATAACCTGTAGAAATATCAAACCAGGTGTCCCATTCAAGACCTGAAATGACAATGTTTATCGGGGCCTGATCCATAGACCAGGAAGTCAAGATCAATTGGCTTCCATGCTCAATCTGCCAAAAGGTCAAGGAATGATACTACCTACAGAGCCATCCATTATGAACATTTTTGTGAAGAAGAGCAAAGTGGACTGAAAGTGTCAATTCAATCCACATAAATTATTCAGGAGCCATTTTCTGCAGGAAAAGTTTTTGGTAGGTTGACTTAGTTTGAACCAATGTCTTCGAGGTTAAAACACACAGTCTTGAGCCACCTAATCCGCTAAACCCTCTTGTTTTTGTTTGATTGGTTTGTTGAGTGTTTGTCACTTTTTTCTTTCTGACTTTTGAAGAAGTCAGAAAATGTAGCAGAAACCAAATGATGGATTACTAAAAAAAATTGAAGCTGCAATATGAATTTAATTTTTCTAGTTATAATGCAATGGGTAATATGAGAATATTCTTTGCATAATCTGTATTATTGACTTTCTTTAATAGTACTCAGGCTTGATTTTTTTCTCCCTTCTCTCTTCCCCTTACAGCCTCATTTCCCTTTTGACAAGATATATGTGGCTGAGTTAAAAAGTTTAAATTTGATTGAAAGTTAATGCACTTACATTTTTAATTTGTCAACAGTTTGACTGCTTATACTTAACTTCACTCCATTCATTCATACAGGTGTATTATCTGTGTCAATGTTTTATGACATCAAGATGTATTTATTTTCCTTGCTCCAGCAACTGCATCATAAATTGTCTTTAAAGTCTAACTAGTGCTGAGGGAGAAATCTTTAGCAGTATTATTCTACATTCCATTAATGGCCATAATTTCAGTGACTAGAGAAAATTGCATGTATTTTAAGAATCAGATTGTTTTAGCACTTCAGTCAGCATTTCTAGTGTTGTTCATACTGGCACCATAAAGCTGTGAAACAATAGCTAAATATGAGTAGGGTGATTATCTGATAACTTTGCTAGTTCACATGTAATTTACTTGAAATACTGAGCATTATTTTTTTTTTAAAAATCTGGTTTCAAAGGTTGTCTTGGGAAAATTGATGTTGCAGTATAAAGTTCTATAATTATAAAGAGCAATCTGTGAATTATTTCAGAAAGAGCAGTGTGAAGGAGTGGATCACCGCTGAAAAATGCTCTGAGGTTCATTTGGGGAGAGGGTGCAGTTTGGGGAAGCTTGAAGATGTGTCTAAGGGAATTTTGGACATGTACAAGATATTCTGCATGTATATGGCCTGAATCCATCTGAGCCCTGAAATACATGTGCAGCTTTGAGCACTCATATTGCTCCATTGACCTCAATAGGACTTCTCAGGCTCAAACTTAGGCATGTACTTAAATGTTTTGCTGGACCAGGCCTATGAGTAGAATATATAGTAGATTGGAAATGTCAAATCAAATCAAGGGTTTAAATACAAAAGTTTCAGTACATGATATCATTAACTTCAAAAGCCATATATATGACATCTGTGTTTCAGCATCCTAAAAGAAATCTTTCCTGAACCCCTACTTCTGGCCTTCATCATCAGAAGCAAGTTCTCCATAGGCCAGGAAACAACACAAAGTGGCACCAGACCCTGCCAGAACAACAGGTGCAAAACCTGAAGACATATCTCCACTGCTACAATAATCAGCTGCACCCAGAACACACCTTTCAAGATCCATTCATCCTACACATGCCTATTACAACATATGATATAACTCATCCAGTGCACGAAATGCCCAGATAACAACTATGTGAGTGAAAACAGACAATTCACTATGCTCTTGAATGAACTCACACAGGAAAATGGTAAAAGGTAAAACCACCTGTGGGTAAGCACTTTTCACAAAGCGATCACTTTATTTCAGACCTATCAGTCCTCATCCTCAAAAGAAACCTGTACAAAACTTTCAGAAGATGAGCCTGGGAGGAGGAGCTTAAATGTTTTACTCTGCTAGACACCAAAATCATGGACTAAACAGAGACCCTGGATTTATGGCTTATCACAACAATCTATAACCCACTAACCCCCTCTTTCTGTCCTGTGACTGCAGAGGTGTTAACGGATCACCTTGAATGGTCTCTTACAATATGTGTTAACTACTTATGCTAAACATTCTGTTCAGCCTTACATTTAGCTGTGACCCTCAGAGTATCTTTCCCAGACTGGAGGAAAAGCTCTGTGTGACTCAAAAGCTTGTCTGTCTCACTAACAGAAGTTAGTCCAATAAAAGATACTATTTCACCCATCTTACCAGTGTTTCAGTGCAAACAAAGGAAGGCATCAAAAGTAGGCAAGAAGCAAGGATTATTTTCAGTGAAATTCCACCCTCCCCCCCCCATCCTTACACACCCATAAGACCCTGTAAACATTCAAGAAGCACCCAACCAGGGAGTTTTTTCTCCTCTTCTGGTTTGGGTTTGGGTTTTTTGTTTTGTTTAGGTTTGTTTGGGAATTTTTTGTAGTTTGCATTTTCAGTTGTAAAATAAATTACTATTGACTTAGATTCACAGCTTAGAGCCCTTTGTGTGATTACTTCTGTATCCATCCTCCCCTTACCTGACACTATCCTACCCACTTTGAAGCTTTGCAAAAAAATGTATACACACTTCTCAGTAATAACGTATGCATAATACATCATTAATTGGAGGATGTTTTTCTGACTTCATCTTTTGTCTAATTTTGAATCCACAAACCTGGGGATGGGCATAAAAGTTCCCTGTGAATTGGCGGGCAGAGGGATGGAAGGGGGAAAACAAGGGAAACTACTGGGACTTGGGAGGGTGGCAGCTCCAGGCCAACCACAGTGTGATAGATACAAAAAAAAAATTACACAGGAAACTGTTAATTGGTCCACTCTCAAACACTGCCTCTTCAGATGGATTCTGATACAGATAGCAAAAGGTAGTGACAAACTTCTGATTTGTCTGGCACTTGAGATTATCCTGGTGATGAGCTGAACTCATCTCATCTGATAGGTACCCTATGATTGTAATGAAACATAGACTAACTCCTCCTGTCACCAGATAAATAGAACGTTTTCCTTTTCTCCACGATAACTGTTTCAATGGTCTCATAAATGGTTCTTTCAGAAAAGAGACACCAATATTTATTTCTGGGGCTAAAGAACGGGAGACGGAAGCAAGCAACATTCACAGTAGGCCTTTGTGTGGTTCAGCTGATATTTGTATTTTTTTTAAATAAAATATTTTCTCCTTATGATCAGTTTTTACTGACGCACTGATGAAGTCAAAGCTCAGAACCAGCTAATTCTCCACTGTCCAATGACAGCTATTAAAGGCAAAATACGGAGATGAGATAGAGGCAAAATAAACATCCTGTGGTTTTCAGATAAGGTTTCTCACAGGCATTGCTGCACTCCCCTGAGATGAAGTCTAAAGCCAACCATCAAGGATCCTTGATTGTTAAAGTAAGAGAGCAAACTGGTTTGATAAAGATAAGGTTATAGAGTCTCAGATGTGAAACTAAAATAGAAAAACAAAATTAAATAAAGCAAAATCTTGCACAGAGGATTTTGAGGTTGATTTAATGGCATGCTCTCACTCTCCTTTAATACTCTTATGAGGTTATTTCAGTTGTGCACACAATGTCAGTTCCATTCAAGGAAATCTTTATCAAGATACACAGGATATGTTCAAAGTACAATGTAGACCTGTGTACATTAATTACAGTGAAGTACTGCAATAAAACTATTCATTTTCAACCAAAAATGCCACATTACACACTTGATTCAAGTCCAGCTATTGGTATATTCTCTACATACTCTGAAGATTATGGCAGAGATGGAGAGCTTTAAATTGTCATGTTATTTTCTCATTCAAAATGTAATTTGTAATTTTGCACTTTGCGTTGTACCAGCTATCAGAAAACTGGAATATTCTGTTCTCACCGAATGTGGCTTCTAATGAATTTAAATGGGAGCCGTGGATGAAGTATCAAAGGGGCAAAATTTAACTTATTGTTTCTAAAAGAAATGATGGCAACTTGTAGAGGCATTGCCTGTAATGCTAGTGAGAGACTTAACTATTTCCTGATCCTTATCACATGACATGAGTCATGTTACAGAATGTTAATACTAGAGCTCTTCAATTTTTCAATGAAAAGTGTTTGTCAGAAAATGCTGATACATCAAAACCCAACCTGTGCACAGGAAAGGATCGGTTTTGATTAATTTCTCATTTCTGGAAAAATGTTTCAAAGTTTTCAACAGTCCATTTTTTTCACTTTAAAATATCTGTTTCTTGGGTCAAGATGACTTCATTTACAATCTATACTTACAATTTTTTTAAAAGGCAAACTCAAAATTAAACACTTGGAAACTATTAGAATATTTTAACTGATCTAATCCAAAACGTTTTGGGATTTGTAGTTCACAAAAAATGACAAAACTGAAATCTCATGACTGGGAATAAGATTTTTTTTGTTTTGTTGTTGTTTAAAATTTTCATGAGATGGGAAAACACTTTCCTGCCCAGATCTCCTTTTATATGATAGGGAACTGTCTCTGCTAAGTACTGTTACAGCTGGCAGATAACGGGTATGAATGTATTTGTGTTCATGTGATCATCATCTCTCTATCTTAGCCAGAGAATCTATTAATCTTGACCTTGTATGTCCTGAAAGAAACTCGAGACAAAGACAAGATTGTTGAATCCAAAAATCTACAGATGTGCTAGTGAGGAACAGCATCAAGGATTCTTCTGAAGGTCAAAAAAAAATTGACCCCTGCCCCTTCTCCAAAGCCCTGTTGAGTAACATTTTGTGGTCCTGTAAGTTCTCTGCTCACACATCCCCAGCTGGATTCAGCGTGAGTTCTCACTGGACCGTGCTCAGGCCCAGCCTCTATTTATGGGGGCTTGGGTTATAACCGCTACATAACACTTTGGGAAAAACTTACTTTTCTATTGTTCTCTTACTTGATCCTCATCCCAGGCAGAGGTCAGAATAGACATGAACAACTGGTAGTGGTCTCCAAGGTAACCAAGAGCCAACTGAAAATAGCAGAAGCACAGCATGCACTGGCCATGCCTCTTCCTGATTTCTGTAAATGTGAATGTTAATCAGCCGTCACAATTTGCCAAGTTGTTTGAATAAACAGATTTCGGCCAAGTTGTCTGTGAACTGCTCACTTCAATGATTCACTATTTGTAACTGAGAGTGCGGTATTGGACATTTAAGTCACATAGTGGTGTATTTGCTCCCTGACGTAGTGAGTAATGACTGAGGAAATAGTAAATAAAGCACTCCTAGTACGCAATTTGCAATTAATACTCATTTGTGCTAAAATTCATGAAACTTTTGTGATGTGAACATCTTCCACAAATACTCAGTAACAACCCTTCAGCTATCTGTGGACAAAGGTGACTATAATTGACCCTTAGCAAATCTGATTTTTATTATTCAAACTGTACAATTCGTTCAACAACAATAGTCTTTACATAGTGGCAGACTTATAGTGTACTCTTTTGCAAGCCTGCATTTTGCCCCTTTACAAATATGCTTCTGTATTTTGATTAAATATCCAGCTAGCAATGTAACAGGGACCATATAACAGCCCTAGCCAGATGCAGAAAAGTCATGAGCCAGTATGCATACTTCTACAGCCTAGTGCATTAACACGAACCCATCACACAACACAGGTGTGAATTTATTAACTCACGGTGAAGTGTTTAGTGATATTTTGTAAGATGGATGATGTATCATAATAAATTCTGCTGTAACTGAGTTTGAAAGCCAGTGAAAGCACTTTATACTCAGAGAGTGTAAGAATTCACAGTATTCAATAACCTTCTAAATGTCTCACTTCTGGTGGCATGATTTACTGCAGTGTTCTTTGAACTGTGAGATAGTTTTCATGGTAAGGCTTGAGCATGGCACAGGAGAGGCACTATCTAGCCCAGGGAAAATGAATAATTTATTGATCTGGCTTAATTATTTTTGCTAAATTTAATAAAATCAGAATGATTTGGGGCCTGTAGGAAGGCACTGTGGCCTTCCTCGGAGCCTGGGGCCAAGGAAGGGCTGTGACAAACCTGCTGGGCAGATCAGGATAATGCAGGCCGCAGGCCACAGGCCCCAGGAGCAGAGGCAGGACAGGAAGGGAAGGTATAAAAGGCCGGCCTAGCAGCTCAGTCAGGGGGAAGCTGCTGTCAGAGAAAGACGTGCCTTCCCCAAGGCTGCGGTCTGGGCTTGACCCAGGCCCTGCAGCTGTGCAGAGGAAGCCCTCCAGTGACTGGAGCCTCAAGGGCCGGCCATGGCTGCTGGGCCCTAGTGATTAAGAAGAGCTACCGGAGGCTGTGAACTGGGAGGGACCCCCCGAGGCCAGCCCTGACCTAGAGGAGCTGCCCATTGCCTAGGACTTGCTGGAGCTGCCTGATCCCTTTGTGCTGGAGGACTCACCGGGACCCTGTGATTTGGAGGAGGTGCCATCTGCTGACAGCCCTGAGGAGTTCCTGGACCTGCTGCCGGCCGCTGGTGCAGGACTAGTGGGACTCCCACTCACCATCTACCCCAGCAACTCAGAGGAAGACCCCTAGCTCCAGGTACCTGGTTTCAGGGTGGGAGGAAATAGCTCAGAGGCAGCCAACTATAGTTTGACTGAACTTGTGGTCGTACCAGTGTCACTGTGTTACACCTGGAGCCCCACTGACCCAGTGACAGAAACTCCTTTGCCATTGATAGGTCCCTGGGCTGGGATGCAGTGGAGTCGGGTGGGTCTGCCTCCCCCTCAACCCTTTTCTTACCACACCGGGAGAGCTTGTCTCCTCTGAACCTACTGCCACAGAGGACAGTGAGCATTGGAAGTAGACTCCTCCCCAGCCCAGCCCTGCCCTGCCCTGCCCCGCCTGGGAGTCGGGGGCTACAGGCTCCTCGCCAACTCCGCCCTTCCTGGGTGACGGGGGCTAAAGACTCATGCAAACCTGCTAACTCTTGCTTTGGAACAAGGTGCTGTGGCCTTCCTTGGAACCTGGGCATGAGGAATCGCTACGATGCCCCTGCTGGTCCGAGTCTCCAGCGTACACATGGTGGAGAATGCAGGCAACCTTCACCCCCGACAACAAAAGGGGGGGCTGCCTGCTAGGATGACACACTGGCCACTCGAAGCTGGTGGCGGATGTGACCATGGAGTTCGAGAAATTAATGAGGTGGTGGGCTGACCACCAACATCAGCAGCAGGCAGCCCAGCTACAGCAACAGCAACAGCTACTACAAACACTGGGAATGCAACAGCAACAATTGATCCATGATCTGGGGACCCAGCAGCAGAAACTGCAGTGACAGTATGTGCAGCAACTGAGTGCCTTGCTACCCGGCCCAGGCAGGCCGGATGACACCTGTGGCTGACCCACGGTCTCGGCCCTGCTACTGCTTTGCCACATGAAGCTGGGGCCCAATGACAATCCTGAGGCCTTTCTGACAACTTTTGAGCGTGTGGCCTCTGCCGCGGGTTGGGCCCTGGACCAGTGGGCCGTCCTCTTGGCCCCTTATCTAACGGGGACTCCATAGGCGGCCTATTGGGCCCTCACGGATGATGAGGTCCAGAACTATTGGGTCATGAAGGCTGCCATCTTGGATGTGCTGGACATTAAATCCAAAGCCTTCCAGCGCCAGTTCCGGGGGAAGACATACCCCCGTGGGGCCCGTCCTCAGGCCATAGCCCAGGAACTCAAGGACGCCTGCTGGCGCTGGCTCCAACCAAAGCGACACTCCGCGACTTGGTGGAGCAAATTACTCTGGAACAGTTATTACACATCCTACCTGCCTAGGGCAGGACGTAGGTGATGATGCATTGCTCCACCACTCTGAACAGAGCGGTGCGACTGATGGAGGACTTTTTGGCTGCTGAGAATCCCGGAGGGTCAGCCCCACTCCAATCATTGCGGGTCACTCAGCCTCACCAGAGCCAGGAGCCAGGCCGAAGTCAGCCCCAAATCCAGGCGGTCCTAGAACCTCGCAGACTCCCAGGGATGCCGACCAGGGACTGGAAGGATCAGCCCTGGGAGACCCCAGGGGGCGTGGGACCTACTTTATTTGTGGCCAGATGGGACACCTGCGACATCAGTGCCCAACACTGGACTGCTCCCTCATCCTAGTCTATGCCAGGGAAAGGCGAGCCCGGGGGCCAACTGCCCCAAAAGTCACAATCAAGCCCAGCATAGCGGGAAGGCACTTGGAGGCCCTGGTCGACTTTGGGTGTGGCCAAACCCTCATCCTGTGGGGGCTGGTCCTCAAGGAAGGCCAGACCCTCAGGCAGGTTGGTCTCAGATGAATGGACAGGGACCTGAAGATCTACCCCATGCTCTGTCCCCCTGACCATAGGGCAGGACAGCTGGGTACTCCCCATGGGATTGGCTCCCTGCCTACTGTACCCCGTTATTTTGGGCTGGGACTGGCTGGACTTTGCTGGAGTGCTGCAGAGTGCTTGCAGTCAACTCTAGGGAAAAGACTGCATTTGCTACCCCCAGTGGACTGTACCAATTCGTATGGATGCCCTTCGGCCTCCACGGGGCCTCTGCGATGTTCCGGCATCTAATGGACCAGCTCCTGGAACCCCATGTGAGCTACGCCGCAGCCTAACTGGACAATGTCATCGTGTACAGTCACCACTGGAATGATCACCTGATGCAAGTAGCCACCATCTTGAGGACTCTGCGTGGTGCTGGCCTGACCGCAAACCCCCATAAATGCCACACAGGATGGCGATAAACCACCTACCTTGGGTACACCTTGGGTTGGGGAACACTGCGGCCCTTCATCGGAAAAGTGCAAGCCCTGAAAGAATACACCCAACCAAATCACCAAAAAGCAGGTGAGGCAATTCCTGGGCTTGGCCGGCTACTACTGGCAGTTCGTGCCTGACTTTGCCACCATCGCTGCTCCTCTGATGGACCTACTCACGAAAGACCAGCCGCTCCACAGCTGATGGACCCCGGAATGTGACAAGGACAAACTTTGTTGCAAGCCATCCTTTACAGCCCTGATTTTTAATTGCCCGTTCCTGGTGCAATTGGAAGCCTCGGGTGTAGGGCTGGGGGCCATTCTCACCCAGAACATCGACGGGAAAGAACACCCCATCCTATACATAAGTCGCAAGTTGTTTCCTCTCAAACAGAAGTATGAGACCATAGAGAAAGAGGCGCTGGCTGTAAAATGGGCGCTGGAGGCACTGTGATACTACCACCTCAGCAACCCCTTTGTGGTCATCACGGACCATGTGCTCCTCAGCTGGTTCCATCAAATGAAAGAAACCAATGCCCAAGTGATGCGCTGGTACCTCACCTGGCAACCCTTCACGTTTAGCATTCAACACCAGGCAGGTAAGGACCTTGCCAACGCCAACACCTTCTCCTACCTAGGGGAAGCGGTGCAGGCCAGCCCCAGAGACTGGGAGCAGGACATGAGGGGCGGTTTGTGTAGGAAGGCGCTGTGGCCTTCCTCAGAGCCTGGGCCCAAGGAAGGGCTGTGACGAATCTGCTGGGCAGATCAGGACACTGCAGGCCACAGACCCCGGGAGCAGAGGGGCAGGGCCAGGACAGGAAAGTGGGGTATAAAAGGCCAGCCTAGCAGCTCAGTCAGGGGGAAGCCACTGACAGAGAAGGACTTGCCTTCCCCGAGGCTGCAGTCTGGGCCTGACCCATGCCCCGCAGCTGTGCAGAGCAAGCCATCCAGTGACTGGAGCCTCAACTGCCAGCCAGGGCTCTTGGGCCCTAGTGACTGGGAAGGGCTAGCAGAGGCTGTTGACTGAGAGGGATCCCCCCAAGGCCAGCCGTGACCAAGAGGAGCTGTCCATCGCTCGGGTCCTGCTGGAGCTGCCTGAGCCATGTGTGCCGGAGGACCCACCGGCACCCTGTGACTTGGAGGACCTGCCATCTGCTGTCAGCCCCGAGGAATTTCCGGACCTGCCACCGGCCAACGGTGTGGGACTAGTGGGACTCCCACTCGCCATCTCCCTCAGCAACTCAGAGGAAGACCCCTGGCTCCAGGTACCCGGGTTCAGGGTGGGAGGAAGTAGCCAGGGGCAGCCAACTATAGTTTGGCTAAGCTTGTGACTGCACCAGTGTCAGCATGTTGTAGCTGGAGCCCCACTGCCACTGATACAGCCCTGGGCTGGGACACAGTGGAGTTGGGTGGGCCTGTGTCCCCCTTCCCTAGCCACTCTGGGAGTGCTTGTCTCCTCTGAACCAACTGCCAGAGAGGATACTAAGCATTGGGACTAGACTCCTCGCCCGCCCCGCCATGCTGGAAGGTCAGGGGCTACAAACTACTTGGCCGCCCCGTCCTGCTTGAGGGCCGGGGGCTACAGCCTACTTCCTAGCTCCATCCCGCCTGGGGGCTGCGGGCTAAAGACTTGTGCTAACTCTTGCTTTGGAACAAGGCACTGTGGCCTTCCTCGGAGCCTGGGCACAAGGAAGGGTCAAGACGCCCCTTCCGGGCCGAGTCGCCAGCATACAGGGCCCAAATCTAAAAACCATTAAATGACTTTCACTGACATCACTATGCTTTGGATCTTTCTGAATTCTGGATGTTAAATACATTTGTTTGCATTTGCAGAGTTCTAAACAGCAAGGAACCAGCAGGCAAATAATTAAGATTTCCCTGGTCAAAAGGTTAGAATATTATACAAAAATGTATTTAGGGGAAAAAAAATCTTCCAACTCAATCCACTTAAAAAGTTACATAAAGAAACACCCTAATACTATATTTTACACTATGGATGAAATTCTATATAGCTAAAGTAGACTATCTAGACTAAATCAAGCTGAATTATCAGAAAAAGTTTCTGTTGATTATCTACATGTTTTATGAGTATAATGTAGTTCAAGGTATTTGAATTCAAGTCTTTCTCTCCTTGATTCTGGCACTAAACTATCCTCGTGAATTACAAAAGGAAAGATCTTATCAGAGCTCACAGGATAAAAAATAACAATATGTAACTCTTCTGCTAGGTAAAGTCAGCAGCAACAAGGGCTAGGTACAATCTTTAGGGGCTCCTCAGCAATACAACACAGAACTAGTTCCAGCCCCACCCAGTAATCTGGGAAAATTAAATACCACCGTGGGGGGCCTCAAAGAGGCAACACTTCCCCTCTTACAAGCACTGAGTCTGTATAGCAAAGAAAATGTAATAAAAAGGGGAAAGGAACCTAACGTTAATTTGGGGAACACCACAACCACAATTTGAAAGCATAGGACCATGAGCAAACGTGAACCCCAGAGTATGTTGGGTAGGGTCCTTTTCCTCAGTTTCTCACCTTGCAGTGTGAAAGTCCTCTTTCACTGGGATTTGGCATCCCTACCCCCTGCTTAGAGAGTGAGGTTCAATGTAAGGGGAACACCTCAATCAGGGCAGCAAATACAGTTCTGCTGCCCTTTGCTCATAAAATAAAGATAACATTTCATTACCCCTGCACACAAAGTGATTTGTAATCCAACAACAGCCAAAAGTGATCATTTTGGCAGCTGCATCATGGCTGCACGCCTAGGTCAAGCAGGCGTGTCTATGCAAACAGTCTCTTGCTGAAGTCTTTTCCCCCAGTTAATCACTAGATGTCAGGTGAGAGCTCATTCAGACCCTACTTACAACAAAGCATCTTTAACAGTTACCCAGACAAATTGTGACAAATTGGAAAGGACTGAGAGTCATCTTGTTACCCCCTGCCTCCAGCAAGAGGGAGAACTGCTTGCGCTTAACTGTGTGTCAGCTCGCTGACATGTACTGTCTGCTAGCCAGCCAAACAATCTCCCCTGGGCAATGTCAGCTCTTATTTTATCATGTACATTAACACTAGGTGTACACCAGTCCATGAGATCCTTAGAAGTGTTCCCTTGTAGTATTCAATCCCTTATTCACTGAGCACTCACGGAATTACCACATCAGCTGACCCCAAAGGGACAGTGTACATACGAGGGTGGATGATTCAATTTAGGATCAGCTTCTTGTATAACACCACAACAATGAGATATTTATAGTGGAAAAATAATCATAAGTTTATTATTAAGATTTAAGAGAGAATGAGCAAAGTTAATGAAAACTGAAGGGTTACATACAAAATAAAGTCATAACATACTTTCTAGAGATTTAACTTAACAGGTTAACCTTTTGTCTAAGAGTTTTTCATGCCAAATATCTTTTGCAGCATTTCAACCCTCAAGCCTGGCTGAGATACCATTTTCATGAATGTAAGCACACAGTCCATTTATTTCCTCAAGTGGAGGATGAAGGCTGTCTCCTTGCCTTCTACTTACATCCCCATAGTTCATGGTCTTTGCATATTGCCAGGTTAACCCCCAGGGCTTATTTTTTCCTGTGTGATTCTTTCCTGCTGACCCCATATGTAAAGGAGGTTTGTATTGTGTTGTTTTACAATGGTTAACGTAACTAGCCAACACAAACAAGAGAAGTAACAGTACCAGTCTGACCCAAAAGCTGTTTGTCAGCTGTGCCTTGGACACAGATTTTAAGACATATTCACAGTACATATATGCAACTCCTTAAATATCATCTGTACATACATTTCACAATGATTGAGGATAAGTATGATCTAAGCTTTTATTAGAGACCTCACACGACATGATTTATGGAAAAATATCATGAAATCACTGCGCTGAATATAGTGAATTTGTCAGGCCTGTTAAGAGTTGCTGTTATACAACAGCAAACCCTTTGCCAGTTGTCATGAATGGGCCTCTGCGTCACGTACCAAAATACTGGACAATGCAGCAGAAGAAAAACTTTTTAAAACTTTGTTTTATTGAGTTATACATAGAGAGACTACCACCTTTCAAGAGTTCACTTTTACAGACATAAGACCAGATACTACCACCTTTTACTCATGTTGACTAGTCCCTTACTCCACTAGTCTTCTCAAAAATTTCAATAGTTTGACAGAAGTCCTAAGCACACAGTAGCATAATCAAAACAGCTGTGAAGATGAATAGTATCAACAATAATAAATACATCAGATTGATGTTGTTACAATTAGAGACTGTGGCATTTTAGAAGAAATGAAAGAAGGGGTAGCTACTTCTAACTGGTAATGCCCAAATTAACATATGTAGAGTGATATAAGGCAAAAATCAGATCCTATTCAAAATACATCAATTTTGATAGCTATCTTTTGGGTTTTTGTGTTTGCCATTTTTACAGTTCTGAAAAATAGAGATTTACACCCGTCAAAATGACAATTGCTTCCACTGCTACGGTATTGTTATCACTCCTTAATAACTGCTACCACTTGCAGCTCTTCCGCCAACCTCCTCATGCAAAACATTTCTCTACCACACACAAATCCATATATAATCACCCCTCCCACCAAACTTCTATCAACTCCCAACCATTGTCCTACCAATGAATTGGTCCCAACAGCCCACTCTTACCATCAATCCATTTACCTTAGTCCCCCAAAATAACCAACATGACATGTACATCTGCCCCTAAGCCCTGCTGCTCCCCAAATCCATCTTCAACCTCCCCCAACCATCTTGATACAATTGGATTCACGCAGGACTTCAGAGGAGAAAAGCCCCTGAGACCTGTGGCTTTTCATGTTTTTTTACAGAAGTCCTGGGCAACAGCTGCAACTTGGAATGAGTGTCTGCTTCATCAGCTGACGTCCTGCAACCACATCCTGTAAAGGGAGCTAGTTTTTCCCCTCTGGCTCTGGTAGCTACCTGAGGGTTGAAATTGTAGAATCAGAATAAAGCAATACTTGAATAGGGGAGGATGATGTGGGCAGGTTGATATTCTGACCCCATTGAAATCAGTGGCAAAACTCCCATTGATTTAAATGGGGCCATGATTTCCCCCATTTCATTCAAGAAATGCAACCTCAAATGCAACCATTATTATTCATGACCTTTCTTGCTCAAAAGGGGTGAAATTCAACTACATAAAGAGTAAGAACAAAGCTAATACAACACTTATGTCCCACTTAAGCTGTATTTTGAGAACTTAAATAGGGTTAAAGTGGTGCCTGGTTCTCACCCCCTGCAGAGATGTGAATTTCACCCAATGTGATGTAATGGAGGTGGAGCAGAACAACATGTTTATGAACAGAATAAAATTGAGAAGACTGATCTCTGCTGTTCTGAGGTATGTTGATTATGTGGTGTGGTAGATTTACAGATACAAGTTTGCATTTTAACTATATAATCTTATATTGTGTGGCAACTGACAAATGCAGTGGGTTTTGTACTGAGTAATGTTGTAGAGGTTAGTGTTACAGTATCTGTGGCTGGGTCCTTTGAATAGGAATTGGGATTTATGATCCCCTGGTAATTTGTTAGTTTGGATTTTGCATACATTTTCCTTTAAATTTTAGGGGACAATGTTATGTTTGTGTTGGAGGCATAGTAAACACTCCTCCATAGTATACCCAGAGAAGACTAATACAATTAATACACAAATGGAAGAGTCCACAGAGTGGAGTGGCACATCAACATTTCATATAGGCAAATATACAGCAGATGGGTTATTTTTATGCAACCTTTTCAGTAAACAGGACCTTGATGTCCCATATTTGATCATAGTTCTTTCTGTTGCTTCTGCCAGTCACAGGGAATTTTCCATAAGTATGCCACAGTATGGCATCGACAGTCATTTGAAAGCAGGGGCGGAAAGGAAAGGATGCCAAATATTAATGTATCTCCACTCGCTCAATTAAAATTGAATCCAAAATGAAAATGGATTTTGAAGCATCAATATATGTGGGCCAATAACTGGTGCCAACCCTCATCAGCTTTGTCTTTGTAATGTTTACCACAGGGAGGGAAAACACAATTGACCATGAATGGTGTCTTGTGGGATTTTATTCCACAGCTGTTCTTTCAGGATTTAGATAAAACATGTCTCTCAAGTACTACTAGTTTTCAAGGATGTCTGTGACTGCAGCTCAAAATATCATAATACCCTCTCTTTGCTACTATCCTTGATTGGACACTGGCATTCCAAAAAACATAGACATCTAAAAATGGACAGTGTCCATTTTTCAAAGTGTGGTTTCTAATTTCATTGACACTATTTTATGATCAAACTTACTTCAATGCTGTTCACATTCAAGACATATACGCAATCATTGCTCTGCTTATTACACAGCTTGCTAGTAATTTACCTTGCCTTTTTAAAAAAGAGCAAAAGCCATTATCTCAATATGTAGCATACCTGTATGGCAATTTGATACAGAAAATACTCTGTGAGTCTGAAAAGAATAGAAATGCTGTTCAAAAGCAAAGTAGCACCTTTTAGCACAGGCTTGCTAAAGGGAGAGATGAAGCAGAGACTCTCCACACATAATCTAAGCCAATTGTTTGTTCACCAACACAGCAGAGCTTACAATTGAATTACATTTGATCACTCAAAGAATGTGTTTTGTGGTGTGACATCCGATGGGGCAAATTCTTTACACCGCACTAAGCAGAAGCTGGAGGCAATAATGCGTGGGAGCAGCCAGGGAGTCAGTTACAATTCCATGATTCTCTGTCCCTTCCCTGCACAATTTAGGGCAGCTTTGGGTGTGCTTTAGTTTATACTAGCTAGGTACAAGGACCATATACTATAAAAGGATATTTGGAATGCATTTCCAAGAGACCACTCCCATCATCCCCTCCCCGCCATATACACCAAGGACTATGGGCTGAGAGGCATAGGTGTTGGCTCTGTCAGATCTAGGCCTCTTATCATCTCCTCCATGCTGGGGATATCCCCAGAGGAGATATTGGGGAGGTTTCAGCTGCCTTTGCAAGACTTGAGCAACACAAGTGTTGTTCAAGTAGTGCCAAGGGACCTGACTGTGATTTTTTTATTGAAGATGGAAGTGTTTTTTTCTGATTTTTACAAAAGAGCTCATAGTTTTACTTTTCTATACTTATTACAGGACATAAATCACATAAAAACAACAGAACAGATTTCAGGTTATGTATTTGACAATTTTTGCAGGTAAAGATGTATATTAGAAAATAGCAGACTACACCCATCATGAGCAGTCAGATTAAAGATACCCAGTGCACTGCAGAAATCCTTGGTACACTGATAATCAAAACTCCACTACAAGAGAATTCAGTTTAAGTCAGCTTGTCCAATAGTAGAAAGGACTGAAAGGTTAGAACTGCAAATTGAAAGGCTTTGCAGTTTTGATTTGCAATGGCAGGTGCATTATGTTGGGAAGAAAAACAATTCAGACAGGAATTAGGTATGTGAGATAAGAAGGGTTCTCTCTATTTTACAGCCAGGAAACTAAAGGACAAATTGATTAAATGACTTGCCCAAGAATTTACAGGAAGGCTGTGGCTGAGCCAGGAAGTGAACTCGCATCTCCTTAATCCCAGGAAGGACCCTATCCAATAGGCCATCCTTCTTCCCCAGTGCTTTACAAAAGGTGGATATCATTATTCTCATTTTACAGATGGGTAACTGAAGCAGAGGGAGATAACATGACTTGTTCAAGTTCATGCAGCGGTCAGTGGAAGAGCTAGGACAAGAACCCTGGTCTCCTGGGTACTAGTCCATCACTTTCATCATTAGATTACACTGCTTCACTTTTTAAAATCATTCCAAAGTGATCTGGAAGTTTGGAATGTAGTGACAAAGAAATGGAAGTGGGAGTTGTATCACCATTAAAAATTAATCCTAGAAGTAGAAGGTATTGGGAAATATATAGATATGTTTCAAAGAGCACTACATCAGTGTGCACTAGGGAACTTTTAGTGCACATCAGTATGGTCCATATTAGTATGGTCCATATTAGTTCATATTAGTATTGGTCCATATGGTCCATATTAGTATTGGTCCATATCAGTATGGTCCATATGGACCAATTAGTGCACAATATGTTAGTGCACTTTATAAATCACACCTGCACAGTGCACATTGCCACACTGTGTAGACAAGCCATCGTTAGGTCTATTTCTCTACTTCCTTGTAGCTTCTGTAATTCTTAAGCCTGTGTATAGAGGAGGTAACTGCCTGTTGAATGAAAATTCTTCATCCATTTTCAACACTAGTGGCATTTTACACTCATTTTGCAATTACTTCTCAAGTGTGTAAATTAGTATAATAGCTGCAAGGCAGTGGCAAGCTGGTCTCCTTGTCTTCAGTGGCATCTGTCATGATGCTCAGAACTGGCATCTGTAATAGTTACTTGTGCAAGGATTACAAGATCCAGTTCTTAGAGGGCAACTGATTGTAATTAGCTCATCTATATATATATTTCACTGATGGCTATTAGTTGTGGACTTTCACTCTTTGATCTCTTTTCTAAAGTATCTAGCTATCCTATGCTTTTACTGACTTGTTAGTAAATACTGTACAAACAAACAGAGGAGCCCATTGCAAAGGATATCTTTCTTGACTACCTATTGGCTGTGCACCAAGTGCACATATCTTCACTATAGTACTCACAAACACTTCATCTCTCTACAGAGGGTCTCTCTTCTAGGTGACTGTTGACCTTCTACCAGTACTTTATCTCCTTCTTACTGGAGAAAGGATACACTAATGTGAACAACCAGTTGGAAAAACTATTTGCTATCTGAAAAAAAAAAAAGAAAAAAGACAGTTCTTGTGGGAGGGAAGAAATACATTACCAACAGAGGGGCCAAAGATATCCAGTTCCTTCAGTATTTCCTTCAAAATAAATTGAAGAAACCTGGTTCTTGTTTTAAAAGCAGCTTGTCAATATAAAAAGAACACAAACAGTGGCATCCACTGTCCATTGGGGGAGATTATCAGATTTGCTACAGGACAGTATTTTAAGCCACAGAATCAGACAGTGAAAGTAATTCTGAAGATGAGTGTAGTTCTTGCAAGGCAGGGCAACTACATAAAGTGCCTGATTCAAAGAACACTAGTGCTACTCTTTGTACCAGTGTCTACAGCTGCTGAAACTATGCCACAAGCCACCAAAAAAAATGCAGTGAAACTACCCACATGACTGCAAATACTCCAAATGCCATTCAGGAAGAAAGCAACTCTTTTTGGACAGCATCATCACAGAGTCTCTTTCACACTATATTGTGAGCACTACCTAGCCTGTTTGTTTGGTCTCCTAACCGCAAACACACATTCTGTTGCTTTTCTATCATGGGTTCCTTAAATCTTCAGTTTCCGGATACAGCAGGAGGAGACTTTCTCTCCTTCCCCCTCTATTTCCTGTTCCTCCCAATTATATATCCTCCCATTACTAAACCAAGTACCTCATTAGCCTAACCATTGCCACCAAGCATTTATAATCCCCATGACTAACGGGTTGATAGATTGCAATTAAACCTGCAGCCTTCTCTGTGCTACAGCAACCTCAGTGGCCAGGGTGCTGCAACTAGCAGTAAAGGAAGTTGTCTACAGCAGCAATTCTCAAACTTCAGTGCACCACGACCCCCAAAGCCTGAGCTTCGTCTTCAGCCCCAGTCTACAGCAAATCTCACGCCAGCCCCGCAACCCCATTAAAAGGGGTTGCGACCCACTTTAGGATCCTGACCCACAGTTTGAGAACCACCAGTGTAAGGAAATTAATGCTTTTATTCTTTTCTCTCTGATACCAGAACCTAAAAGTGTATTTATACTTCCTGGATTGGAATTACTTTTGTCACTTGACAAATAAACATTATGCAATTTTTTATAAGTATACAGTATATCAGTATTTGATATTTTGTCTGGGGTGTTTTATTGTTTATCATTATGCACTTACAAGGAAATCTGGAGTATTTTTGTAAGCAATATAGTCAACCACCAGAAGAAGCATCTCTGTGTCATTAATAAAGCTCCACTAATACTCAAGGATGGGTTTTTTCAGAAGCACTCAGCAGTGCCCTGACTCTGCTTCTATTGGAGTTCAGTCCAATGTTGAGCACTTTTGTAAATTCTCCATGGGTAAGAATCTAAACTAATTTTAAACTAATGTTAAGAAAGGAAATGAGAGCTTAAGGCATCTCACACCAAGCACCACTCCTGCCACAGGGAGGTTTAGAAAAGATCCACATAGCTCATCAGATTTGTGAGTAAGACCAGCAGTTATTTTTCAGGACCACATAGTTCAATGTTTTAGATCCAGTCTTTCACTATCAGGGAAAAATTTTCAAGGACCTCAACCCAGTCTCTAAATTGTATTGCGCAAATAATCAAACTAGCTCTAACACTGTGCAGATGTGTTTCTAATAACCTGAGTTGAGTGGATAAATACTGGTCAGGTACATAAATTCTAGGCACAGTTCTATGTTGGGAGAAGCTATAGTAATACACTACCTCAAAGAAAGCTGGCAAGATTTCTGCCTCTTGAAATTGTAGCCTGGGTGTGATTTTTTCTCTAAGTAGCAATCATGGGCTCCTTTGAAAGAGGTGAGTGGGGAGGGATTGAGACTGGGTGGGGCCTTAGTTCAGCCCTATAATTTATCATTCAGTATAACTGAACTGACATGGGATACATGTTGTAATTTGCTGCTGGTATAGGCTATTCCAAGAGGGAGCCAAAGAGGGGACTATATTTCAGAGCTGTGACTGACCCACAATGCTTCCTGGGTGTACTCCTGTAGGGGTGCAGTTTACAGACCAGCCCTTTCTCAAAGTTGTGCTTAAAGGCACCATATAGTGCTTTGGGGGAAAAATCCTTACACTTTTCCACTGGGTGAGTTGTTGTTGTTGTTCTACAATTTTCACCTTCTCTAATATTTACAGGTATTATGGGCCAGTTTTTCAGATGGTATCTAGTAACACAGCAGCAAATGTTGTGGGTAGACTATTATGTGCGTTAAATCTCACAGGAGATTGAATAAATGGGAATTTGTGCGTGGATATCTCAGATAGGGTGATGCACAGAACTGAATTTTGTCTGGAAATACTTATATGTGCAATGAAATGTGAATTTTTGTGCATGCAGACTGGTGCATTCACAAATTAGGTGGGTACATTTGTGAAGTTCCACTGAAAAACAGAGCCAACAAGTTCCAGTGTATATGAAGCAATAGAGATTATGTTTGAGTCTCACCTGGTTATACCTCCCGAAACTACTGATTTGGGGAAAAAAAGAATTTATAACATTTTTACTTAGGATTGATTCCTACTTTGTACATTTAAAGAAGCTGAAACCTGTAAAACATTATTAAAGATCTTCAATAAATGGAGAAATCCCCTCTGTAAATGGCTGATTAAATGTTTGTTTTTACTTTCATCCTGTTTGTTCCTCTCCCAATGTCAAAGAGATGACAGGAACAGCAGCTGCAAAGAAAAGGGAAAGTAAGCAAATCTTTTAGACAAAAAAAGACAATTTAAAACTGGCCAGAGATACTGATATGAAGCAAAAGAGGGAAAGGGTCAGTTAAACAAAGACATTAAAACAAATATGAGAAGGAAACAAAAGGGAAATGTAATCAACAATCCATTTTCAAAAGCAAGGTTAGCCAAGAACAGCTATATCTTATTTAGAATCTTTCATACCGAAATATTACATTATATTCTAATTTTTTGTACATATTTAGGGCCAGACTCTGCCAACCTTACTCACATTGAGTAATAGATTACTCCTCACATGAGCCAATTCATTTAAATGAATCAACTTGAGATGAACAATACTGTTTATGAGGAGGGATGGCAGAATCCAGGATGAGATCTTGCCCAATGAAGTCATGGGAATTTTGTCATTGATTTTCAGTGGGGCCCAGACTTTACTTCAGCCATTAATATTAGAGTTACAGCAATCTATTATTATATTATTTTATATATATATAAATATATTGGTGACTGAACAGTTTTCCTACTGAAAAATGGGGTTTAGTCAAAAATGAAATTTGTCATGGGAAAATGCCATTTTGGAAGATTTTTTTTAATTTATTTTTGATGGAAAATTTCTGAGTTGCAATTTTCATTTTCTTTCAGTTTTCAGAAAAAAAAACCCAAAACATTTTAAAATTTTGAATTTTCTTTTTTACTCCTTTTCCTTCTCATTTTTCCTTTTCTCTTCTTTATCACTGAGTGCAATAAAATGAAGAGTCATGGGGATTTTTTTTTGTCTTTCCATTTTCCTCCTCTTTTTTCCAGTTCCCTTTTTCCTCTTTGTAACTTTTCAAAATTTCTCCAACTTTCAAGAAGTTGCAAAATGGAAAAAGGAAAACTGAAACACAAAATTTGCCATGCTATAAATTTTCCAAAGTTGGAGAAATTTTGAAGTTCTGAAAGTGGGAGGAAAAGAAAGAGGACAAGAAATCAAAACCACAACAACAACAAAAAGACATCAACTAAAAAGAGGGGAAGAAAGGAGGGAAAAACAAGTTTGAGTTTCAAATTTGTTTTGGTTTTCATAAAATGAATTTAAAAACAAAAAAAATCATTTAAAATTGAAACAAAAATTTCCATTCAAATCTAAATGAAATAAAAATTTACTCTGAAATTTGCCCAGGAAAATATTTTAAAAGTTGTGAATGAAAATTTTTCATTATACATTTTTTTTTTTTTTTTTTGCAAAAGAACAGGTTTTTCAACAAGCTCTAATTTTGAGTAATTTGGCCTGATACTCCTCTCATTTACATTAAGTAAATTGGAAATAATTCAGCTGAAGAAGGATCTCCCTCTTTTCCCATAGGTATAAATGACTACACAAGATGCAAGGAATCATTGGGATATTAGGCCCAAAACATTCATTTTGGTTTTATTTATTTATTTATTTTGGTGGCAACTTTTGTGACATCTAAGGGATATCTAGTGACGTCTACACTTATCTAAGTTTACCTGTTATGGAGAGGCTGTGAGGAGGCACAACCTCAGGTAGCAAGGTGATAATTTCAGGAAACATTATAAACTTTCAAAAATTCTTTGTCAGTCTCCGATGACAAACTCCACTAAAAGAAACAGAATATTTTTTCTTGCTCCTTATAAACAGAGATTTGAATTGTTATGAAAGATTGTAAGCTCCATAAGGTAAGGACCATCTCTTATTGTGTGTATGTACAACACCTAGCACAATGAAGTGTTCATCTCTAGGCATTATTGTACTACTGCTACTACCACTAATAATAATATAAATCAATAAAGTCCCCTGATAGTCCCTTCCCAATAGTAGTACACCACTGTAAATCTTAGATTCAGTGGAATTAATCCTGATTTAGACTGGAAGAACTGAATAGCAAATCAAGCCTTCATTTCTGAGTAGAGCTGGTCAGAATTCAGAATTTCCATTCCTCAGGGAATTTTGACAGTAAGATTTCCTCTTGTCCCATATAGGAATGAAAAAGTCAAAACTTAGACTTTCCCTTTGAAATTTTATTTTGGAAATATTGAAATGACCTTGCCAAAATGTTTCATTTAGATAAAGTGGAAATGCTTTGTTTCAACTTCATCATGTTAACTTTCATTTAGCAATATAATGTCAACATGATAAAGTCAAACAAGAAACTCTGACCTTATCGAAACAAATGTTTTGATAATTCATTTAAAATTACAATAAAGTAAATAGGGTCCCACAAAATGTTTCAGTTTAGTCAAATTAGCATTTTCTGATGGAAAATTGTCACAATGGAAATTTTTGTCACCAGTTCTATATCTAAGTAATAAAGTAGCTGGATAGGTACTGTATGTTATACTTAAAGGTAACATGTGCAGGAGGAATCAAATCTTTTTGAATGATCAGTGGATATCATTATAAACCCAACATTTTTTGATCTGTTAAATTTAGAATATGAGAGAGAGTGCAGCATTGCACACACACACACACCCCCATGGAGTGGCAAATGTTGAGTTTTAGGCCTGGTCTACACTGGCGACTTAGGTTGACTTAAAGTCACTTAAGTCGACTTACTTACACCCAAGTCTACACTGGCACCACTGTTAATTCGAATTAAGGTGCCTGTAAAATCGACTTAATAAGACCACCTCTGAAAGTGGTGTAGCGCCTAATTCAAATTTGTTAAATCAATTTAGTGTCAGTATAGACACAACTTCACTTAAATCGAATTAATTGAATGTATCCCACAATGCCCCATTTTGACCGCTCTGGACAGTCATGCTGTGCTGTTCAGTGGTCGTGCTAGCAGGAAAAGTCCCCTACCCTCAAGCCCCAGGAAGATTTGAATGTTCATTTCTTGTGCTGCCAGGGTGGAGAGAGCTTTGTCACTGTTCTCCGCATGGCTACTGCAAAGCCCAAATGTGCTCCAGTGTGGAGTCAACCAGAGGTCTTAGACCTCATCGGGCTGTGGGGCGAGGAGTCCATTCTGGCTCAGGTCAGAGCCAGCAAAAGGAATCTGGACATTTATGGGAAGATATCCCAGGGCATGCTGGAGAAGGGACACAAGAGGAACGCTCAGCAGTGTCGAGTGAAGATCAAGGAGCTGTGCCAGTCGTATCAGAAAGCCAGGGAAGCTAACAGCCATTCTGGCTCTTCGCCCAAAAAATGCCAGTTCTATGATGAGGTGCATGCAATTCTCAGTGGCGATCCCATCACGGTGCCTCCCCGCAGCCTCCGGTAGGTCACAGCCCATGATCAATGATGAGGACTCCATGGACGAGGAGGAGGAGGAAGCTGAGGATATCAGGGTGCAGGAGAGCGGGGTGTCCGTTCTCCCAGAAAATCAGGACTTATTCCTGACCCCTGAGCAGTCCAGCAGCACACAGGACAGCACAAATGATCCCGAGGAAGGCACATCTGGTGAGTTTTTCTTCTTCTTAGCATTTCGGTCCCTTTACATTGGGTGGGTGGGGGGGACCACGAAGAGGATCTCAGGTGTTTCAGTGACTGTACTGGGGGTTACCCAGGGATCAGTTTTTTTATGTGATGAGAAACGCTACGTTTATCATCAGTTTATATCTCACAGAAACTTTCATGTATGTAATCTGTTATCCTTCACAAAACTTTTCAGGGGAGGGCTGCTTTGTTCCTCCCTCCAGGATACTTTGCTGCAATCAAGGTAGCCTGCATCATGGCGGAACACTGCTGGTACCCTGCTGCGTCCAGCAAATCTGTGTTTTAAACATAGCCTCTCCCCCGCACCCACGCTACCCGCAATTCCTCTCTGTAAGGGTTTAAAATACAAGCAGAGCTAACCCCCCTCCCCCTCCTCCCACCACAACACCACGTTGTCCTCAGATCCTCTCCAAAATGGCATAGCAAGCAGACTGTTCTGGGACTTCAGGAATGGAATGAGCCTCTGTGTTTGACCTGTGCACTGCATGGAGATTATTGTCTATATTGTAGCAGGGGATCATTATCTAAATTGTTACATTTGTATCATTTTCTTCACTGCTTACTGTAGCTACCTTGTTATTTTTCTTTCATTCCGTAGACACTTCGGCAGTGGACCGACCCTTAAGAAGTGCTGCGGAAAGACTGTCTCAGATTAGAAAAAAAATAAAATAAATAAAGCAGAGATGACATGTTTGTTGAGCTCATGAACGCCTCAGCTGCCGCAGAACCAGAGCAAAGAGCATGGAGGCTGACCTTGTCCCAGAATATGGACAGGAACAGGAAGAGTCGCCGAGAAATGATGGAGCATGATCGCAGCACCACGCAGGAAATGATGCGAATCATGCGGGATAAGGCAGACATGCTCTGGCGGCTTGTGGAGCTTCAGGAGGAGCGGAGGCAGGACAGAGTCCCGCTACAGCCCCTCCATAATGCTCCTCAACCGAAGGATAGGTCTTGGTGGAGAATGGCCAGGCTGCAGTATGTGCTCGCCTCCACTGGGCGACCAGGCTGATAGCTGGCCAGCAAGTTACCAACCTACCCCTTGAGACAGTGAATGAACAATCCCCTTTCCCCCATTTTACTTGAATGTTAAGAAATAAAGTTTTGCATCATTTCAACACATTTCTTTATTAAATCGTATCTTGTTCAGGAGGGATTTGGAGGGCACAGATATCGATGGGGACGGGGTTCACCAAAGGCAAACAACATACAGGAATAGAAATCAGTCCTGCATCTCATTGCAGAACCTGATTTTCGAAGCTTCCCTAATGCAAAGCGCTACACAGTTAGTTCTCAGCATAGTGCTGGCATCCGGCTGCTCAGAATTGGCGGCCAGTCTTTCTGCCTCCACAGCCCAGCCCTGGGGGAACCTCTCACCCTTCGCTTCACACACATTATGAAGGACACAGCAAGCAGATATCACAGAAGGGAGGTTCTTCTCACTCATGTCCAGCCTAGTGAGGAGACTCCTCCATCTACCCTTTAAACGCCCAAAGGCACATTCTACAACCATTCTGCAACTGCTTAACCTCTTATTGTAACACTCCTTGTTGCTGTCAAGGTTCCCAGTGTAAAGCTTCATTAGCCAAGGGAGCAAGGGTTAAGCAGGATTCCCCCAGGATCACTATTGGCATTTCCACACCCCCAATCTGAATTTTTTGGTCAGGGAAGAAAGTGCCTGCCTGCATCTTAGAAAAAAGCCCCGAGTTACGAAATACATGAGCGTCATGCACTTTCCCAGACCACCCCACACAGATGTCAGTGAAACAACTCCTGTGATCCACAAGCCCTGCAGGACCATGGAAAAGTATCCTTTGTGGGTTATGTACTTGGTTGCTAGGTGGGCAGGTGCTAAGATGGGGATGTGCATCCCATCAATGCTCCCTTTCCCCCTGCAGTTTGGAAAGCCCATCGTGGAAAACCCCTCCACTATGTCCTGCACATTTCCCAAAGTCACTAGCCTTCATAGCAGAAGTCTATTTATGACACTGCATACTTGATTCATGGCTATGCCCACTGTAGATTTACCAACTCGAATTTATTCCCAACCGAGCGGTAACAGTCAGGGGTTGCCAGCTTCCAGAGAATGATGGCGACTCTCTTCTCCACCGTCATAGCTTGTCTCAAGTGAGAGTTAATGTGCTTCAGGGACAGTGCCAGCTCCGAGCACAGTTCGAGGAAAGTTGCCTTTTGCATACGAAAGTTTTGCAGCCACTGATCATCATCCTACAGCTGCATAACGATGCGGTCCCACCAGTCTGTGCTTGTTTCCCTGCACCAGAACCAGTGATCTACAGACTGCAGATGACACGTTACAGCCTGCAGCAATCAGGAATTGCTCCGGTCAGTGTCTTGTAGCAGGGCAGCCTTGGTGTCATTAGTGTTATCTCTGCTTCGGCTTCTTGCTCTATTTCTAAAATAATTGATAATAAGCCGCTATGTATTTGTCACGCTCACAATTATAGTGCAGAGTTGAGCTGGCTCCATGTCTCTGCAGCAATGGCAATCGCGGGGAGTAAGAAAACAGCATGAAAATACTTTTCCTGTTTGTCTGGGGGGGGAGAAGGGGATGGGAAGCAGTGCTGCATCCTGGGACAATGACACTCGTCCCAATAGCCACTGTGGCTAGTTGCACTGTGGGATAACTACCCACATTGTACTGCTTTGCAATTTGAATTAAGGCTGGTCAGTGTAAATGCAAGAGATCAGCGCAAACAGCGTAGTGTGTACACACTGCTAAGATTTCTAAAAATCGGCTGCTGAAAGTTGAATTAAAGAAAGTGGCAGTGTAGACATAGCCTTAGTGAGCCCATGTATCTGTCTGTGACATCTCTCATGGAGTCTTTACTGCAGAGTTAACTTAGGTTAACTGAAAAGTGTAGATAACTCATGTCAAGTGAGAGCAGCCACACTATGAAATAGTGCTCAAGTTACTCTGACTACACTGGTGCTGTACTCACTCGTGTGTGACACTTAGATTTTTGGGGTATGTCCCATGGTTCTATCCACTGCAGTGAGCTAAGTGAGCTAAGCTACACCATTAAATCTGTCCAAGTGAATTGTGGGAGAACTTCTCCGTGCTTTCTGGGAGCATGAGGGAGATTGTGGGAAGGCTCTAATGGCACTCCATTGGAGCTAGCCTGCATCCACACTGTGAAGTAGTCATGTTAGAAGCTAAGTTGTGCTCACTCCAGCTGTAGCCTACACCTCTTCTCAGGCCAGCGACCTCAAGTTACAGGCAGTACCACACTCGAGCTAAGGATTTGTGTGTGTGGATGGGAGTTGAGTTAGGAGCAACACTTGAGCTATAACTTGAAGTAACTTAGTAAGTCTTAAAAGTGACCCATAATTCTGATTAATATACTACAAGCAAAGATATAGGCCACAGACTGAGCCTCAAGTCTGACCCCTTTGCCATAAAGGAGCAGCTGAGGGTACCCTCTGACATGAAGAAATCCTCAAATGGTATAGAGCTGACTATGCCAGCCCTCCCACATCTGTGTAGCGGGCATGTAAAGGGCAGGATAAGCTTAGGTCACCATACAGTGGTCTCTATAGAAGATAGATGCGGTCAGCACATTTTAGAACTTAAAGAAGTCCCTCCTCTACTCCCATGCAGCAGAGAATTGAGCCCAACTTTTTAAGAGCTATGCATATATATTAAATTAGTGAAACAGAAATGTAAGGTAGGCATTCACATATCTATTCAGAGAACTCATGTATATCAAAGAGCACACTAGTATGCTGGCTAGTGATCTCAGCAGTGTGAGATCAAATTTTTTCATGAAGTTAATACTCTCATTTTGTGTTCTTAAAGACTCTGATGTTAGGATTAGAGTGCAGCAGCCTTGGAAAAGATTAGCCTTGATCAATACTACCGGAGCATAGGGAAGATTGGTTCAGTGATTAATTTCACGTTAGGCTCTTGGGAACAAAACAGCTGAGTATATTTGTCTCCATAATCCCTTTTCCCAAATGTAATTACAAATGGAATTGATCAACTCATGTGTTTCTAGTGAGGCAGAAGCAGACATATTAGAATTGCTAGAGTATATAATAACTTAGTACAGATCATCAGTTCTCAATGTTAGAGGGAACTGAATATTAGAATCTTGTTTTAAAAGAAAACATGATTTTTCTTCTCCTTAAGCTTCTTTCTAATGAAGGTTAAACAACCTTCATCTTGGACAACTTGACAGATAGATAGATATAAATATTTAAGAAGCTATCTCATTTAGCAAGTGTAATTCATAGCAATAAAATGTCAAGTTGTATTGACAGAATTAAAGAGGAAAGAGCTAAACAATTATAGTTTTGGTAGGATCAGCCTCTCTCAGTCTACCAGTGAACAGGATTTTGTTTTTAATATGGGTATACATGTGATATAACAGTGTAGTCAGGCACCTTGCAAGAACATAACACAAGTTGTGATATTTGAGTTGTGTTAATTACCTAGTTCTGGAAGGAAAACCGCTGAAAGTCTAATTTATGGTTTCCAATCACACAGAACATGACCCTTCCCAGCAGGATGCAATTCAGAAACCTTTCAGATATGCTGGCTGCAGCACCAAATCCAATGATTACTTTCCACAGCAGGAGTCAAACGGGCGTTGAAAAGTAAAGGTTAGCACACCAGCTCTATTACTTACATACTGGGCCACTGCCCTGGACATTTTGAGGCCATGAGTTTTGTATAACTTGGAGAAAAGTTGCTGTAGAAACTACAATGGAAAACAAATATATTAAAGACAAAAGGCTACATTCTGCCCTCAGTTTGCCAGGATAAATCCAGAGTAGCTCCACTGACTTTGGAGAATTTATTCTGGATTTATCTTGGTGTAACTGAAGACAGAATCTGATTCTAATAGTTACAATGACAGCAAGACAAAGAATCCTATTTTTTTCAGATTATGCTCCTCATTTTTGCTTATGAGTGCCACTGCTTTGGTTTTCACGAATGGATTCAGTGACACGGACTTTCTGCAAACCCAGTGTTAATGCCACTAATAAATCAACTGGCAAAGCATGTTGACTGAACACGAGTGGAGTGATTTCTTTGTTACATTCATAGATCCTCAAGAGCTTGTGTCATGACTCCAAGACACATTGAGACCGGTTTTTATGCACTCAGAGAACAGAGGACAGTTTGCAGAAGAACTATCTGTTGGGGGCCCAACTCAATGAGATCAGAGGAACTTCCTCTTGGGAGATAGTCCTTTTCAGTATGTGTCGGATAACATACCATCTCAAAATTGAACTGGATCATCATTGAGCCAATGCCTTTACCTCAACAGTGGCCAAAGGATCTATTATTAATATGGCACAAAGTCTCTTTAGCAAAACATGATGTTTTTATTCCCATTCTTTCCAGGAAACCGTCCCATTCTCACCGACAAGAGCCTAGCTACCTTTTCCTCACCTCCAGGTTGCACTGTTGCAGTTCTCTACCTCAGGCTGAATGCAACAGCTATGAAAAAGAATGGAGATAGGTTTTTGTTGCTTTTGTGGTGCATGCGGTATGTACTATGTGGCCACATCACACTTGTGCTTTGCAAACTGCGCTGGCTCTTTGTTTGCTTGAAAACAGATTTCAGAGTCCTACTTTTAATCCTTCATAGATAGAATCCTAGCTACTTCACAGACTGCTTCACCTTTTGCAACTTCCCAAAACTGCTATATTCCACCAGGATATGGAGTGGAAAGACCCATATTTTGACTGCCAGGTTCTTGGGGTATGGCATTTTCAATGGCATGACTCTGACTTTGCAGGAAAAGATTAGACTAAGTCCAGACCTGAAAAAATATTTAGATCTACATCTAAGGATATCTTTTCTAGATATCCCCTAAGATTCCCCTAAGACGAGCAGGGTTGGATAAAAATAAAGCCAGCCGTAAATTAATTCACACCTTCATGTATTCTGCAAATCAGAAAGAATTAACACATTTTCCTCATATGTTCTTATAATTTTTCTCTGTGATTAGACGCAAAGATAATGGAGACTTCTAAGCCACCTAAGATAGATAATCTTGCTGGGTATCTACGGATATAACTAAAGTTTCTGGTTCTGATGATTTTTTATTTACATTTATACTAGTGATATGAAAAGAAGGTTAAAAATAAAACATATCCAAAGCTCTAAGTGTTTTTAAAATAAAGTATATTAAAAACACAGTTGTACAAACAAGGATAAAGCCAGTAACACCTCATCTATCTGAAGACCAGAAACTGAACAACCAAAAATGAAAATCAAATTTAAGCAATATCAGCCATGTCACCCCCATGTACCAATCCTTAGTACACTCTTCCAATCCAAAAGCCCAGCAATAGATGGGCTTTGCAACACTTTTAGACTCCAACGGGCAGCCAATAGGCAGCCAGTGCCGATGCATGATAACTTATGCTCATGGTGAGACACAGATCTTAACAAGTAGTCTGCTATATTCTACACTAGATATGGTTTCTGAATGGATTTAATGAGGTGACGTAGTTTCCTCAGTCTTATTTGTAACTGTTGTGAGACATAGGCACCTCCTCCACCTCTATGGGCTCAGCATTTCCCCCTGTGGCAGATAGAGATAGAGAGAGAGAGTGTGTGTGCGTGAGAGAGAGAGAAAGAGAGAGTTTTTATTCTTCACTTAGTTTATTTTTTCATATTTACACAGTGGGCCTCAGATAAGCCCAAGCCATACCCTTTGGCCAAACAAAAGAAACAAAATTCGTAGTACAAAAATGGAAGACCTCTCCCTGACCCCTTTCCAGAGGGTTGCCTTGTTATGCTGGCTTCTGGATGTAAGTCCTTCCCCAAACAGTCCATTAGTCTGGTTACTTCCCTTGTATGGAAGAGAGCAGCCTTCAACCCAGCCGTCTCTCTCTGCTGCCACTACCGTTGCTGTAGCTTGTCTCTCATCTCTCCTCCTTCTCTTTCTTACCAGAGGAGGGTTTTTTTTCAGAGGTCACAGGCAGCACTTAATTGGACCTCAGGTGTCCTGAGTCCTGACCTGAGGTAACCTCTTCAGTTCACAGAGAAAAGGGCTTTTACCACTCAGAGCTGATAGACCTGCTTTCCACCACTCTCTTGTAGGTGTCTGGCCTGACTTAATCACAATATATACATAATAAAAAATGTGTCTGTCTACAAGTACCTGATAATTAAATGAAACACAATGAATTAGACAAAGAACACAATTTTAAGAAGACATTACTGTTAGACCTGATTAATCAAGATATCTGGCCACTACATTTGCAGCACTTAAAGGAGTGACCAATCTTACACTGTCTAGGGACAATACAATGGTTGGTCAGCTTGATATTCTTTCCTTTTTTGAATCCAAGCCAGACTGGCTCCAGTGAGCTAGAGCTACCCTGCATGGCTCTCTTTTTCTTTTTAACAACCTTGAAATATTTCTTATGTTTTGAGTAGAATCTAAACTGAGTGGGAAAAAAAGTGAAATTGTTTGAGATCTCTCTGGGACGTGAAAACTCCTTGTTACTCTGAAATAGCCAGTTTGTCTTCTAAAATGGGTTTACAAAGGGAAAAAAGAGGGCATTTTTCATGTATTTCCATCTGCACCTTGAAGAGGAAGAAATCTGTTTCCAACTAACGGAAGATTTACTCTTTGATCTATGTTGGATGAAAGGCAAATTGTCTGGTTCTAGTTTTCTGGTTTGGAGATCAAGTTTGATTTGTATAAGCAAACAAAACTTCTCCTGTGTTGGGTCGGTACTAAATTACTGTACATCACTGTGGTTGGCAGAAGTCTGGTAAAGCTTGGTAAGTCTGAGTACTAGAGGATTCTGGGGGCAAGGCCTCTTACCACTGGACAGATTGTATGGAACATCACTAAGAACTTGCACTTGGCACTGACATAAGCCATGAATTTTTACGCAGGCCCTGTGTGTGTAGCTGTGCTGACGTGACAAACCAACAGTCATGGTCAACCAATGGCCAGTTCTCCTAGTGTGTATAAGTGGAGGTGTGTAAAGGTGAATCTGGAACTAACTGACCTGGGTCAAATGACCCTGTAGAATAGCATGACATCAGGTTTCCGGGTGAATATTTGACAATATGTACATGTCAGCCGATCCCTATTGTCCCTCCAAAAATTAATTAGAAAAACAAGTTATAAATAATCATGATATGCTAAATAAGTGCTAGCAGAGCATATTTTGGGGACATGTGACTCCTTTGGGATATAAGTACTGGGGAATATTACATGCCACATGGGCACCCCAATTAACATCTGAAGAGGGACTTTGGAACCAGAGAGTCACAGGGTAGCCAACTCCCTACCACAAAGGACCAATAAACAGATCAAGTACTCAAGAAAAAGGAGAACCAGAGGGTCTCAGGGTAGCCAACACCCTGTTTCAGGGGACTCAGAAAACAGACCAAGTACCTGAAGGGATAAGAAGAAGGAAAGAAATGGTCTCTATCTAGAATTGGTGCATATATCTGCTCTGTTTGCTAATCAGGATACTATGTGGGGCCAACATAGTTACTGAGGGTTTATGCTTGGGGAATTGAGGTTTGTTAAGGAGAGGCATTGTATAGCCTTTGCTGTTTGTCTGTGATGCCAGCTTTTCAATAAATAGCTTTGTTTTGAAGAGTTTTCCAAGTTTTCAGCAGTACGGTTATTGAGTACCAAGCTGTGGGTATGTGAATTGACCCCGACCCAACATACTGCCCACCCAAATTGTTCAAATCTCTCTAACCAGGCCCTACAACCCTTCCCCACATCAGGCCCAATGATGAACTATAACTCACCCTACAAAACACCCTCCCTCCAACAGCCCTAGGTTCTTCTAACTGGTGTGCTCTCTTCTCAGCAGAGGAAAGCAGGATCTGCTATCCTTGTCTGCTCTTTAGGGAAGATTCAGAGCCCCTGACCTTCCAGCCTCCAGCATTGTAGGGCTCCTCTTTCGAGATGACCAGGAAGTCTGCTCCCTCATGCTGCAGTTGGGTTTGTATAGGGGACAATCTGACACAATTTCATCAAAATATACTGATAATATGTAGCACTTACAATGTTCAGAGTTATACTGATATTAACTAATCTCAGTTCACTCAGATCTTGTCTTCCTGACAGGGAAGTCACCTGTTCACTGCTCTACATTACTGGTGCCCAGTAAACCCTCTATTGGATCCCACTCTTCTGCTATTTTACATGACATTAGGGAGAGCTCACCCCTGCTATACTTGTACAGAGGGTGCACAATTTCCTTCACTGCAAAGCTGGACAGCTTTGTTGGCCAGTAGAGGAGCGGGGATAAAGTAGGGCCCTGACCCCAGCTCCTACCTCATCTGCATTTGAGGTGGCTAGTACCCTAGGTAGCATTATCTGGGAGCAATTCTTGCGCTCAGCTTCTAGCAGCCTGTCTCATTTACAGACCCAGGCAGGGACCAGCCATGGCCTTTAGTTACTAATCAGTATTTCTTTTATCCGTTTTTCCCCAATAGGTGATCTGCTGGGAACAGTAGCTCCCTCATCTCTGACTCATTCTTACCACTTATATGGCTTGTTGCGAGTGTCATTCTTTGATCTTATCAATCATTCTCACAACTTCTAGTTGCTTTTCAATGCAGATATTCATGTCATCACAGGTGCCAGCAATGGTTATATTAGGCTCCCATATTTTGTAGTACCATCATTTGCATAATAAACAGAATAGTGGTTATAAGATCTGGGCTGCATGTTATGACTTGCATGCTTGTCTTATTTTCAGTGTTGTTGTAGCGATGTTGGTACCAGGATAGTTAAAAGACAAGGTGGGTGAGGTAATAAACTTTATTGAAGGAGCTTCTGTTGGTGAAAGAGACAAGATTTCAAGCTACATGGATCTCTTCTTCAGGTCTGGGAAAGGTACTCAGAGTGTCACAGCTAAATACAAGGTGGAAGGGATTTTTTATCATAAGTAGTGAACACATATTCTATGGGACTATTCAAGGTGAAAAAGGTGTCTTTTGAAAGTGTTGCACAGCTTTCCTTTGAGGATGAGGACTGAAAGGTCAGATATGGAGTGATTGTTTTGTGAAAAGTGTTCACCCACAGTGATAAAAACATTCTATCTTTTATCATTTTTCTGTGTGAGTTTGTAGCCGAGAAGTGAGGCCTCCCTCAGAGATTGATGGCGAGGGAGAGCCAAACTCCCTCTGGGGGGTGGAGCCTGGGAGTACAACACCACCTGACCAGAAGCAGATAGGAGACTGACAGCGAGGGAGGTCCGCCAGCCCCACCCACAACAGGGGACCCATACACATGGTGGAGAATGCAGGCAGACTTCGCCCCTTGACGACAAGGGGGCTGCCCGCAAGGCCATTCCCTGTATCAATTAGCCAACATGGACCTCGAAAAATTAATGCAGTGGTGGGTCGACCCAGCAGCAGCAGCAAGGAGCCCAGCTGCAGCAGCAGCAGCTGCTGGTACAGATCCTAGGGACCCAGCAGCAGCAGCTAATCCAGGAACTGGGGTCATAGCAGCAGGAACAGCAATGCCAGTACGTCCAGCAGCTGACGGCCATGCTGCCCAACCCCAGCAGCCCAACCACTGAATGGATGATGGCCCCAGTTGGGGTCCCAATGCCACTCCGCCTAACCAAGGTAGGGCCGGAGGACTACCTGGAGGCCTTCCTGATAACGTTTGAGTGCATTGCTTCAGCCGTAGGCTGGGCCCCCATGCAGTGGGCCACCCTGTTGGCCCCTTACTTGATGGGAGCCCTGCAGGCAGCCTATCCTCCCCTCTCCGAGGGGAAGGCCCACAACTACAAGGCCATGAAGTCCGCGATCTTGGATGCCTTAGACATTAGTCCCAACATCTTTAGGTGTTGGTTTTGGGGGAAGACGTACCCCCCGTACAGCCCAGCCCTGTGCTGTGGCCCAGGAACTGAAAGATGTGTGTTGGCAGTGGCTACAGCCACACCAACGCTCACTCTCAGAGGTCACCGACCAGATCGCTATGGAGCAGCTCCTCAAGATTTTGCTGCCTAAAGGAAGGACCTGAGCCGTGCACCACTGCCCTGCCACGCTGAGTGATGCGGGATGCCTCAGGAGGACTTCTTAGCGGCTGAGACCTCCCCAAGCAACAGGGGCCTCCACAACAGCCCGGAAGTCTCCGGCACCCAAGCCTCCACCTCATCCATGGTGTCTGGCCAAGCCGGGCCCGATCACAGGAGGCAGCCGATACTCATCTCCCATTCCACCAATCCCAGCTGCCACCTGGGTGCAGTCCAGAAAGGGCCTCGGCACCCTGCAACCCCCCAGACCAGGTCCACGAAATCAGAACCTGACCTCGCACCTCGGAGGTTGGTTCACACTTCACCTACAAAGAAATTGTCCTGCGATGGACTGCTCATTTAGCCTGGTGTGCACCGGGGAAGGGTAAGCCCTGCGACAACTGGCTCTCACCATGACAATCCCTGTGGGACTGCCCATTCAGCAAGTGCAGGTGCTAGTCGACTTGTGTTACAGACAAATGCTGGTCCACTGGGAGCTGATCCCACCAGGTGGATGGACCCTGGGACAGGTCCATCTCCGATGCATCCATAAGGATGTGAGGGAACACCCCACCTGCCCCCTCTCACTAACCATCTCCAGGGTAACATGAGTGGTGCAAGTGGGAGTAGTCGCTAGTCTGCCCTACTTGGTCATCCTTGGCCGGGACTGGCCAGAGTTTCTGTGAGTCCTACAGACCGTTGCCCACCAAAAGCCTCCCGGGAGAATGGCACTCCTTGGGGTAGCCTCTTGGGGCCGGTGCCCTGAGGCAACCCACCACCATCCAACGACCGTGAAGGGCCGAAAGCATCACCCTGGGCCCATCAGAAGGAGATGGCCCGTCTTCGAGCAACCTAGGGGATTTCTATCAGGACCAATGTGAAGACCCCACTCTGAGCCGGGCCTAGGAGCAACTTGCCTTTGTGGACAGGATAGCTACCAGCCCCGATCAGATTGACCAGTGGCCTTGCTTCGAATTCTGCATGGACCGGCTATACCACGTGGAACAGGATCCCCGAACCTGGGCGCGCCAGGCTTAGTTGGTAGTATGCCGGGTCCACCGCTGGGCCATCCTGAAATTGGCCCACAACATCCCCGCCACTGGCCACCTGTGGCTAGAGAAAACCCTGGTGCAGGTCTGAACCTTTTATTGGCCTGGGGTCCACCAGGAGATGAAGGACTACTGTGTGTCATGCCTGGAGTGCCAGATGGTGGTGCCCCCTGGCGTGCCAAGAGCCCCTCTAGTGCCTCTCCCTTTGGTTGGGACCCCCTTCAAGAGGGTCAAGACGGACCTGGTGGGACCCCTCACCAAGAACATGGTTGGGTTCCGATACATCCCGGTTGTCATGGTCTAGGCCACCTGCTGTCCTGAGGAATGCCACGGCCTGAACCATCACTGCCATACTGCTGAAGATCTTCGCCAAGGTAGGGCTACACAGAGAAATCCTCTCCAACCAGGCAACCAACTTCACCTCCCACCTTCTCTGGGAGGTGTGCAGCATCCTGGGAATCAAGCAGTGGGGAAAAATATTTATTTTCACACATTTACATAGCAGTGAAACTCCTGGCACATTTGTTAAAGGACAGAGGGGTTTTTTTCTATTGTACTTTTCCCCACTTTGACATGCTTTCAGAGTGTGCTTATTAGCTGAGAAAAGCCCTTCAAAGGATACTTTTTATTTCTACCCAAACAGCCTTAAAATATAACAGTGCCAAATGGTAATGTAAGCACAAGAAATAATCAACACTTCAATTCTGAGTTCCTGATAACTTTGCCAACAAGGCTCCCACCACATCAGAATGAAAATATTCAGGTGAAAGCACTTTTCTGCAACTAAAACAAATTGCTTTATATATTGGTTAAGCTTTCGTCCTCTTTAATTCTTGTGGTCAGATATTTTTCTGCAGCGCACAGTCACACTCTGTTTTGACAAGTTGCCTAGCAGGTGTTTTCTTAGTTCCAGGGATAATTATTTCAGCTAGGATTTCATTGTAACTGAAATGACAGATTTTCTCCTTTTTTGCTCTTTGTGTGTGTGCGTGCTGCAGTCTCAAAGGGACACTGAAGTGAAAATTTGGAGAAGTTTCTTTTCATTAGCAAAATGTGACCTTACAGCAGGTGAACCAGATAAAAAGAAAATCCAGATATGGGGAAAAACACATGCAGCATACTCTAGCTGGAACAGAGCTACACTCACCTGATATTTCTCTATTAAACTGCTTGCAGAAAGCTATTTTACCATTCACATTCCTCTTCTGTGATGCTTATGCATGCAGATTAAGGATCTGATCAAAGCTCCTTGAAGTCAAAGGAAAGACGCCGATTGATTTCAATAGACATTGGATAGTTCCAAATTGCTTCAGGTAATCTCCTTAAATACTGGTTCTATGTTGTTTAAAGGCCTCAACACAACCTGCTTCCATTTGTCTGTGCTGTTTTGCACATGCTGGCCCAAAGTTTTATGCATTTTTTGAGTGCTTACACCTGCAAGTACATTGGCAACATTCTAACACCTGAGCAACCATCTGATGGAAGTTACTGACCACACATAGAGATGTTAGTGCTGGAAGAGTGCAAGTGCACATATCTGTGCATTCACCAGTGGATGCTGAGTTGAGGCCCCTTCAGCAGGCAATGCTTTAAAATTGTGGTATAGGTAGAGTCACAAAGCAATTGGCAGTCTTTTTTTGAACTCCGGAGTCCTTGAGAGAGCTCTCTTCCTGTACATCTACCACAACTCTCATTGCCTGGAAGCCAGAAATTAGTTGTGCCCCCTCTCTGAACTCCCAAGTGAGAAAGGCTGTTGAGTCTACATGCCAGTCCTCAGCATCTCCGCTGGGATAGCCACAAAAAGTGCCCAATGTAGTTACATTGTATGTTGCAGAAAGCTGCCAGCTGGGAATGAGATGGACTATAGACAGCTGTACAGCTATCAGAAGGAAACAACATTTGGTCACTAGTGAACTGGTTTTGAAGCAGTGACCTAGACCAATAAACTCAACTATTTTTATTAAGCCTCTTCTTAATGTATATATTTTCTTGGTAAAGAGAGTGGTTGATGTAAAGAATCCATTAGAGGAATTTAATTGCCAGTGTGTTATATCCAGTATGTTACTGCTGATAGGTGAATCAAGAACAATTAAAAACATAAAACTGTTATTAACATTTATTGCAGGACGCCAAAGGGTGTTTTCAGTCACTTTTCTAGATTATACTCTTCTACTGCTGCTTGATTTCCATTTTAAAGTCCTTGCTCTCTTTTTTTATACTTAGTTTAAAGTCAGATTAGGCTGTTTCTTTGTTGAATTAAGCAAACTTTGAATTAAAATAGCCTTCTATGAGCTCTGTCTAGGCTACAGTCCAGCTACTAAGCCACTGTGTAAATTATTTTTGAATTCATGAATGAAAATCAGCATGTACTGGTACTGTATTATCTTCTTTGCTTTAAGGACCTGGTTATGAGCTGGTTATTTAGGAACTGCAGTGAGTAGATCTGCCAACACTGCAATTGATTGAGATAATAAAAACCTTACAAAAAAGCAGAAATCACTTTTGGGGGAATTTACCTTGTTTTCTGAAGGGGTTTGCTAGTATGCTAAGCTGTGACTGAGCTTTTTGTGACATAATTGCACAAGAGATATACAAGCTCTTTCAGAGCATATAGTGACAAAAGATTAAGATGTTAAGCTGCAGGCTACAACACATTGAACATATTGAATTTTGATTGCTGCCTAATGCAATCGTAGGATTGTTCTGTTGCATTAAAAATAAAAACAACCTGACGACTGTAAAAAGTGTTGAATTTATTCAACAAAAGAGATACATAGTATCAGTGGGTATTTCATTATTTTTAAATCTGGACAAATAATTCACTGTATAACTGCAAACAATTATTTTATATTCTAGATCACTGAACAATAGCATACAGCTGGAGTAAAGGGTTACATGACACAGAACCTCTTTTTGGTGCTGTGTGGAAGAAATCCCCTCTCCCCAGTCCAGTTTTGGGTCATAGTATTTTGTTCAGTCATTATATATACTGTATTATTATGAGGTTTGTATATGTCAGCATCATCATCATGGCAAATCCCAGAGGGATGTGGCCTCCTTGCACATTCAATGCCACTCGGATCAATTGCTAGTTAGGCTGGATAATCGATTTAAGTCCATCATCAGCAATTTTATCATGCCACCAATGCTTTTAGTTCCCATGTGATTCCCAGACATGTAGCAGCATTCCTTGGTACACACACACTACAGCATTCATTGATCTCCCATTCTAATAAGAAGTCCATACCAATCAAGCCACCGAAACCAAGCCAGTGCTGATGCAAGCATTTGCTGTGTTCAGCTTCAAACACCTCCATTTTTGATCTTGTCCTGCAGCTTCATATGGAGCAGCTGACGATAACTGAAAAATGTTAATCCATTGTTCTTCAGCCTTCCTCAGTGCCCATATTTCACTTCAACACAATAAAATTGGTATTATCATGAGACTAGAGATTTGCAGCTTTGGGGCAAGCTTAATGTCATGACATCCCCACAGAGGCCACTAATGGGCTCAAACTATGGCAGCAGCAGCCATGAGCATTCACATCTTTCAAGCATCCTCCAGCACCATCCATGATGCTGCCCAAATATTTGACAGTTGCCACCTGCTCAGTGCCCCATCTGGACAGATTAATATTGAGCTGGTTGTAATCTGGAGCTGGAGGCTGCTTGATGGTAAAGGCCAGTGTCTTAGTTTTAGCTGAACGAATAATTAGATCAATGCATGCTCCTTTTTGCTGGACCAGACTGAGCATCAGCTGCAGTGATTCTCCAAACTGAGCCAAGACAACAGTGTCAGTGTATTCGAGATCTCGAAGCAGAATGGTGTTCAGCTCAACCTCACTGACAGCTGCCTCCTCAAGCATATGCATCAACCAATCAATGCAGGTATTGAAAAATGAGGGTGACAGAATGTAGAAAATAGGTAAGTTTCTAGCCCTCATGGCTGTGAATAAAAGCTGGAAAACATGAACTGAGTGTAACTATTGCAGTGATGCTGCCAGAATCTGCAGGCAGACTGAGACAATAGCTCTGAGAAGGGGGAAATGCCTCCTGAATTGCTCTGGGACCCCCACCAATACCTGCTCAACAAGACTGTGTGGCAGAAGGAGAATAGCACAGCAGGCCCCACCTATTCACCTAAGCAGTTACACCTTAGCTGCTGCGCTGAGTACAAGGTGGCCCTCTGGCAGGAAGTCCTTCTTCTCTGGATGGGGGAGGAGAGCCCTATTGCCACCCCTACTGTTAGTAAGGGGAAGATGATCAAGTTCTGATCTTTTGGCGATAGAAGGGGAGGAGAAGAGTTGCTCCATGTCTCTGCCTCTCTGGAAAGAGTGGTGTCTTCTCAGCCCCCTCCACTCCAACTTTAGACAGGCCAGGGGGCAGAACCATAGGGGAGTCCAAGTCATGGTGTGGCTAGGAAACCAAATGGCTTTACGCCAGCCCTGTTCACAATAATTAGAGCCCAGTTGTTCAAGGGGACATTTCCTTGAGATCAGTGCTTTCTTGTTCTCTGAAAATTTTTGGAAAAAGGAAGGATAAGGAGGGAGCTGACTGAACTGCTACACTTTTCATTGGAGGGAAATTAGGGAGGCAGAGAAGCAGGCCCTGAGCTACTAGACTTTTCACAGGCTGGGAGGCTCTACTTCCTCTCCATAGCAGCCCAACCTGTTCCCTCCTCACCCTTCCCCTACCTAGAAACTCTCTCGCATTTCCTGGGTTCTCTCCCTAAGATGCTTCTCCTCTTCCTGGAGGGACGGGATGTAGCAAGGGCCCAGAACTGCAACAGAAACAAGGACCCCGTGGGGGCAGCAGCAATGATGTCATACTGAAAGCAATGGCTAGGCAGTAGGGATGGGGGACAGCACCTGAATTAAATGTACTGGGGGCAGCAATCACCCCTCCCTTTCTCAACCCTTCTCTGCACTCCTTATAGTACTCTTCAAGAAGTCCAGGTAGGAACCCAATCCACCAATCCCCAAGACCATGAGCCATCCAGGACAATGTCCATGTCCCTTCCTCCCTCGCCCCTCCCATGTGTAACGGATTACAAAACTGGTTTAACTAATCACCACAGTAAGAAACTACCTTAAAAGTGGATTTGAAACTTTAAAAAATCATAATAATTTTTCAATAGTGGTTCAATAGACAACAAAATATGCGAGTTCCATGCTTTGGTCACTTGTCACACATTCCAATGGCTTGTGTCACACACTGATGATTTTGAAAGTTGAGAGGTATGCACTTAACATTTGCCCCAACATGTGGGTGTGGCTAAACTGTACTTGACACAGGATACCAAGGTGGTAAAGGTGTTTTTGCTCCAAGCTAATTATAACCCCAAAGAGCCCTTTTAGTAAATGGGAATTGGCAGAGCCCAGAAACACTCTTGTCATGCCCCTTTCTCAATCATTCCCTATATGACAATGACTGCAAAAAAAGGTAACAGAAGGGCCCCATGTCACCTGGACTCTATGTATGACTCCACATCACCCATGATTCCTCCTATAATGAGGTACTCCTCAGATAGCTGATTAAGCTGGTTTCACAGCCCTCAGTGAGAAAAGGACTATAGTCCAGGAGAGAATCTTACCCCTTATTGCTAATAAAAATCAAATCATTTTCCCTGAGTCTCTCATTTCCCCCAATGCTCAATTATTCTCACTAAAATTTGGCAATTGTTTGAGAGTTGTTAAAAAAAAATTTTTTTTCAAGAATTCCAAATTTTTGTCAAAATCTTAATATTTTAAAAATGTTGACCTGTTCTATTTTTTTTAACCTGAATGCCATTGTAATTAGTGCCATGGAAACTTTGCTGCTAATTGATCATACATACAGGCTTTCTACAACCCTTTATATTCACTTTGTGCAACTTCTCACTCTGTGAAGTTTAGTTGGAGTTTCAGGTTCTAATGAATCCCAAAAATGTAATGATACTCAGTCACAACAGTTTTGCTTGATATCAGGTTTAAACTGGGTAAAACCTCCCAATTTCTCTGCTTTCCACCTAAAACCATAGACCAGGCCTATTTCACTTAAAACACAGCCAGTTGCAATTGAAACTATTCTCAGGTTCACAACACACAATAGATCCTGATCCAATTTGGAGTTTACAACCAAATTCAAATCTGAAGAAATCTTCTCTAGATTGAGGTTTCACTAGAAGTCAATAAGATTACTAATGGAAGAGTTTGGAAAGGTCTTGAATATAGAACAGGTTAAGGTTTACTTTGTGTAGTGAGTGATTTTAGACAACTTCATTTTCTTGTTCATTTTTAAAACTTTTGTTCACTCAGTAATACATTATGGTACAATTTGATCCTATGCAAGGATTTTTTTTTAAAGTGGCTTATATTCTATAGGAACAAAATGTAGGTCTCTGACCCCACTGTTTTGCTAAGCTGCACCATTATCATTAATGTGAACACACATCTTGATGTTCTACACAACATTCATTCATCCACAGAGTTCATCCATTTTTCCTTCAGTGCTTTTTTGTCTTTCTTTTTGTTACATTTATTCACAGTTGACCCAATGTTTTAGATGCTGTACAAGAGTCAGTAATCCTAGACATCCCAGGGATTTGAATGACTAGTATAATGCCTGTGTGAAAGATGAGAAACAGAAAGACATTGTTGAACCTATAAAAAGGATGGCATTTTGCCTAGCTCTGAGAAGCCCTGTTCAATATTGAAGTTTTGCAGCTTTCAATCCTTTTATTTGTGAGTAAGAGTGTATCAAGTCTTGGCCATTATGGAACCATAAAAGTCTCCTATCACTTCCCATTCCCCCCCTCCCTTCTTCTTCTTCTTTTTTTTTTTTTTTTTTAAGGTTAGCTTAGTTTGACTTTCAGAAACCGATTTATAGAAAGCGCTGCAGACTATCCATACTGCGGAGTTTTTGCTGGTTTATTGCATCCCCACTGGCCAGCCTTAATTCAAATTAAAAAAGCAGTGCAATGTGGGAAGCTATCCCACAGCGCAACTAACCATGGAGGCTGTTGTGAGGTGTCACATCATCCCAGGACGCAGCGCTGCTTCTCCGCCTCTCCCCCCACTCCCCAACAAACAGGAAAAGGATGTTCGTGCTATTTTTTTACTCCCCTGACCGCCATTGCTGCAGAAACATGAAGCCAGCTGAACTGTGCTCTCATTTTGACCGTGACAAATACATCACAGCTTATCCTGGATTACTTTAGAACTCGAGCAAGAATGCGAAGAAGAGTGATCTATGCCTCTGTGGATGCTGTGATACAAGATATCCAGCAGAACAATGACCCTAGATATTGCTTGCCTTTTTTTCCCCTCCACCAAACCAACCCTCCCCCCCCCACCGCCTGTATGCTGCTTGCCTTTTATGATCACCCCCAAGCCCCCTGTATATTGCTTGCCTTTGATTTTTCCCTCCACCAGCCCACACACTGTATGTTGTTTGTCTTTAATAATCATCCCACCACCCAAGCCCATTCGATATTTGTGCCCGAGAATTCCCTCCTGACCTACATATGATTTAATAAAAAAACATTGTGGAATGATGCAAACCTTTATTTCTTCACATTCAAGTAATGGGGAAAGGGGTTCTTTCACTGTCTCAGAGGTAGGGTGGTAGCTTGCTGGCCAGCACTCAGCGTGGCCGCCGCAGCTTTCTGCTCACATCTGGGGTGGAGGTAAGCACGTAATGCCTCCTGGACAATCTCCTCCGAAACCTATTGGGGGATGGAGAGGGGGAAGGTGGCATAGCCATCTGTTGAGGAGCATTATTGAGGGGCTGCAGGGGGACTTTGTCCAAGAGATGCCGTAGAATATCTGCCTGGTCCTGCATGACTTGCAGCATCTGCTGTGCGGTGCTGCGATCATTGTCCTGCAGTTCTCCCATTTTATTGGTCAGGTGAACCACCTAGTTCTTTGTTCTGCCTCTGTGGCTGCTGAGACCTTCATGAGGTCTACAAACATGTCATCTCTATGAGGTTTTTTTTTTCCTTTTTCAAATCTGAGACAGTCTGTCAGCAGCACTTCTTAAGGATCGGTCCACTGGTGAGGTGTCTGTAGAATGAAATATAAATAAGGGAGCCACAGTTAACATATTAAGAGACTGATACAAATCTTTCCATTTCAGTGATGAGCCCAAGATACAATGTAGCCGCATGTAGCATAGTGAAGAAACTCTTAATAAAGTAATAATTACCATAATGAGATCATGATTCAATGTAGCAACTGATTTAAAACCCATTCAGAATGCTGGGAGTAGGGGGATGAAATCTTTCCACCCCTTAAAGATACAAACAGGGCAGGGCTTGTTGGCCATTTAAAACCCATGCAACATGCGGGGGGGGGGGGGGGAAATCTTTCCACCCCTTAAAGACACAAACTGATTAAAAGCCATGCAGCAAGCCAGGTGAGGGGGGAGGAGGGGGAGAGGAGAATCTTTCCAACCCTTAAAAACACAAACAGGGCAGGGCTTGTTGGCCATTTTAAACCCATTAGCCACACGGGGCAGGGGATCTTTCCAACCCTTAAAGACACAAACTTCGTACCTTTTGAAAACACATTAAAAATAGAGCACCCATGGCACTCAATGAAATGCATGAGATCCTCCTCACGCCCCCCCACTGTGCAAGGATAGAAATGCTAATAAGAAAACTTACCAGATGTGCCTTCCATTGAATCATTTGTGCTGTCCTGTGTGCTGGTGGACTGCTCAGGTATCACGAATAACTCCAGACTTTGTGGGAGAACAGACACACTGCTCTCCTGCACCCAACTATCCACAGCTCCCTCCTCCTCCCATAAATGTTCAGATTCCTTTTGCTGGATCTGCGCTCAGCAAGGACTCCTCTCCCCACAGCCTGATGAGTTCTAAGACCTCTGGTCGACTCCATGATGGAGCACTTTGGGCTTTGCAGTAGCTATGCTGAGAACAATGGGAAAGCTCTCTCCACGCTGGCAGCAAGCACAGGAAATGAAGAATCAGATCTTCCCGGGGCTGCTTTGGGGGAGGGTACTCTGAAATGGGGCATCATGGGATACATTCTGGGGGCTAATTAATTCAAATTGCAACCACACTCTCACTAATTTGAATTAACAACTACGAATTAGGCACTACGCCACTTGCAGAGGTGGTCTTATTAATTTGGTTTTACAGGCACCTTAATTCGAATTAACAATAGCATCAGTTTAGATGCTTCTGTAATTAATTCAGATTAAGGGTCCTTAATTCAAAATAAGTCGCCAGTGTAGACCAGGCCTTAGAAGAGACTGTAAACCTGTAACCCATATTTTGCCTTAAGGACTTATTCAAACTGAGTAAAAACTTGAGTAAAGACCTCAGGACTTGATTCATAATAAGTGAGATTTAAAAAGGTGAGGAGAAAATACACATCAGGTGGTTGAATCTTGTGCTCTGGAGCTGAAGGACTAGTTTCTATCTATTTTCTATGGAGTGTATGTGTGTGTGTGTGTGTGTGTATGTATACAGTAGATGTGATGTGGCAGATTACTTCTGGACTTTTTTCTTGCTGCTTTGATGTTATGTGAATTGGCTACCTCTAATGCAGGATTAATATATAGATTCATAGATTTTTTTTTAAAAGCCTGAAGAAACCATTAGACCATTTAGTTTGATGTCCTGTATAATGTGGGCCATAAAATTTCACTCAGGTATTCCTGCTTTGAACCAAAGAATTTGTGTTTGGCTAAAGAATACCTTCCAGAAAGGCATGTAGTCCTGATCCAAAGACAGAGAGAAATGGAGAAGGCACTGTTTTTCCTACTAGTTTGTTGCAGAGGTGAATCATCATCACTTTAAAAAATGTGCACCATTTTTGCAATTAAAATGTGTCTGGCTTCAACTTCCAGTCACTGGTTCTTGTTATGCCTTTCTCTACTAGATTACAGAGCCCTTTATTACCTTTATTAAGTATTTTTTCCTTATGAAGGTACTTATATAATATAATCACATCATCTCTCAATCTTCTTTTTGACAAACTAAACAAATTGAGCTTCTTAAGTCTCACTGTAGGAAATTTTCTCCAGCCCTTGACTCATTTTGTGACTTTTTTCTGCACTCTTCTTCACAGTAGAGCTGGACACACACACAAACACACACAGATATCTATCTATCTATCTATCTATGTTGACTGGCATTAATTATATTCCCATAATTAAATTAGTTATTGATTGAATCCTGTATCAGGTTTTCCATTATTTTGCCTGGAACTGCTATCAGACTAATTGGCCATCCCAGGTCATCTCACTTTCCCTTTTTTGAATATTGGCACCGCATTAACACTCTTCTAATATCCCCAGTGTTCCATGATTTATTAAAAATTAACATCAGGAGGCCAGAGACCCCCTCAGCCAATTATTTTAGGACTCTTGGGTGCAAATTATTCAGGCCTGCTGATTTAAACATATTTATTCCTAGTAATTGCTGTTTGATATCCTCCTAAGTTACTAATGGACTGGAAAGTAGTTCATCATTTGATATGAATACATCATCCTGATTCTTCCCAAATATAGAACACAAATAATTATTAAACATTTCTGACTTTTCTGAATTACTATTAATAATTTTACCATCTTCATCTAGTAACGAACCTATACCATTGCTGGGATTTCATTTGTTCCTAATGTACTTAAAATTTTTCTTATTGTCCTTAGCCCCACTAGCCATGGATTTTTCCACAGATGTCCATAGCTTCAGGAACCTTTTGAACCTTTGAACCTTTTTAACAGAAAGACAGAGACAGAGACAGAGACAAAGACAGAGACAGAGAGAGATGCATGTGTGTGAAGAGAGGGAAACACACACACACACACCCCACAACAACAACTGATTGGGGCTGTCCTCTGTTCGCCCTTAATGAATGTAATCAGGTCAAGATCACTGGTCCCTAGGCAACCACTAACTTCCACTCCAGGGATTAGTTCATTTTTATCCATCATAATCAGATCCAAAATAGAGTAACCTCATCTTGGATGCAACACCTTTGTGTTAATACCTAATTATGATGAAGTATATCCTTACATACATTCCAGCTATCAAATATATTTGTATTTTAATAGCCAGATAGGGGTGTCCCTTGGTTTATTGTTCTGTTTTAATAACAAGCTCCTAACCCCTGTTTTGCATACCCTTTTGTGTTTTTTTCCAGGGAGACTTCAGTTTTCCTTGATCAGATATAGATCCATCATGCAGTCTCTCATACATATAAGATATACAACAAAATTCACATACCACCAATAAAACTACCATTTAAAACTAGGAAGAGGTGGGATTCTTCTGCCCAATTTTTAATCTACGAGGCATGGGAATTTTTAGCTAGCTAACTAGTTATCATTTGTGGTATAAACTTTGATGCAAATGTTGTCTCTCAAATAGGGCTGGTGTATAGCAAGTACAGTGAACTAGCACCAATCTTAAGCTGTCCACTAGTTCTCCAAAATTTAAGCTTTCATTGAAAAAGAAGTTTTAAATGTTATTGATTTCAAAGAAAACATGTCCCAAGTGTTAATTAAGTAGTAATGTTCACCTGAGGCATGAACAGTCCCATTCACGTCAGTACAGTGTTATATTCCCTGCTGGTCAAATTATGTAAGAAAGGAGCGGGATGATCACCGATCTAGACAATCTGCCATGAATGACATTTTGATGCCATGAGTGGACAGGCTGGAGAGAATACCACCATTTATTTATTTCCCAAGTCAAACAAGAGCCATACCCAAGTCAAGCAGAGTACAGGAAGGAATCGGAACACCCTGGAGGAATCAAGGCAAGTGAAGCCAAGCAGAACACATAATCATGTTTTACACATCTGCACAATCTACTGTAAACTGCATATAATTTTGGCATGTCAAATAGGCAGGTTTTATTTTTTGGGCAGTTTGGTTCATGGATGGAATCTGGGAGATTACAACTATAGTCCTCATCCCCACAGGATTTCTGCTCTGGAGTTCAGTTCTCTCCTTGATCCAGCAGAATATGAATCTTTCCTTTTCCATGTCTGCTGCAAAAAACATCTATTCCCATAGTTAGGGAGATTGGGGGTTTGCAGGTGGAGGGCACGGCGGCTGAAGGATGATTTACAGGTAATCTTACAGTGGCTTCAGTTCTGAGGGGAGATTCTATTATTTAAAAATATTGCAACTGGAAAAATTAATTAAACCATTGTAGTAAAATTTTTAGATTTCTAATTCTGTGTGTTAAATTTTGGGAGGAATCTAGAACTCGAAGCAGGCACTAGAGAAATCACAAAAAGAAATTAATAAATAAACTATAAAATAAAAGACAATTTAAGCTTCTGAGATCACACTCTGTGTTTCCTTGTGCAGTATGTACTGAACTTTGAACATAGTTACTAAACAGAGCTCATATGGAGAATTCTTAGAAAGTAAAGATTCAATATATAACAAAAGGCAGCACAGTTTCATACAATGGGAAGGATAAATAAGAGCTTGATTATAAAATTAATATTATATTATGCAGCCAAAAGAGGATTGGCATACAATTTAGCGAATTAATTTATGTTGGTGGTTGTTCTGTAAATAATAGACCTGCTCCTAATTTTGCTGATGTGAATGTCAAAATTCCAGTTTTCTTCACTGAGAACAGGATTCAGTCCATTGTGCTTGTGCCACAATATGGCCAAAATGAGGCTCTGTTACTAACCCAGGGTTTTATTCTTATTCTTGGATGGGACCTGTAAATGAGGCACATCGAGAACCTGGAGCTTTTTATTTCTAGATGGATAGGATGCATTTTTATCTTTCTCTTTTGCAAAATTTATTTTAGTAAGTGGCCATTTTGTTGCAGTCATTTATGATTGGTTAAATTAATGGAATTTCATATTATATAGTTAAAGGATGGTAATTCTTTATCTGGCCTGTTTGCAGTGCATTAGCTTGTTTTTATTTGTTTGCTTGCTTGAACTGAGAAGAAGACTAATTCTTTGATAATGGGAATTTTGGGGCATTCTCCTCCATACAGAGGGCTGAGTTCAAGGACTAACATAGGCCCTAGGCTCTTTTTTAACTCTTGGCTAGAAGTAACTTGCAGGCAGACAGTATTCTAGGTCTAATAATCATCTTTATGACAGGAATTCCAACACTTGATGCCATGAGACTACTCACACATATAAAGTTAAGTATGTTTGTACAGGATCATAATGCATATGCACAAGAAGACCAAATTAAGGTTGCATGAACAATATTAATTCTGGCATTTCATAACTTTGTAGTGTTTGACTTTGCAACCTTAACGTTCATATTGTTTTTTGCATGTAATTTAAAAAATATAGGGGATTGGGGAGTAGAGAATATATACTTAAGATGTCCTACCTCTTGTATATAGGCTTATCTTTAAGCAGAGAAATGTGTTTTGGGGACAGATTCACAACGAGTGTAAATCAACATAGCTCCATTGACTTAAATAGTGTTATACTGGTTTGCACCTATGGAGAATCTGGCCTTATGCCTTTTTAGGGCTAGATCTTACTCCCACTAAAGTCAATGAAGCAGGATCAATCCTGTGTTATTTAAAATGGAATTGTCCTTGAAAAATGACAGAAACAATATTTGTGAAATAGAACTAATTTTGCAAGTCTAAAAAATATTTGAGAAGTTTCTAAAACCAAACCCCATTAAAATAAAACATCACCTTTTCCTATTTAATGTTTTAAGTATATAATTTTATATTACTTATCTGTGTTGTTCAATAAAAAAGTTTGTAATTTTCAGTGTATAAAGGAGCAATGAGCATAAAATATCAACTAATTCACTATTTTAAATATTAGAATTGTTGGCTGAAAGTCTTTGAGTAGAAAATAACATTTCTAAGAGGCTGTGAAATTTTGCAGTATTATTTTCACACCTAAGGTGTTGTTTTCTTCATGCAGAGGCAGCAATGATTTGGAAAACGGAGAAAACAAAAACTTACACTTTTTTTTTTATTTTAAGCCTTAAGCTAATTTACCACACTGAATGATTAATGTTTTAATCAGGATTCAGAAGTTTCAGAATTAATCACTTCATCAACCGATTAAAGCATATTTAAGAGGGTAAAATTGTTGCAAAATAAAATGAATAAAATAAAAATGTTTCAGTGACAATGAAATAGAACTGACAACTGCAATAAGTTTGGTTATTAAGGGCAAAATTCTACCAATTAGTTTATTCTTATCTTTAATTACTCGTTTTCTGCTTTTGATCAGGGTAGTACAGCTTTGACTAAACTGTTATCACAAACAAGTATTTTTAGGAGGCAGGTTGGGTTTGTGGGAGGGATTTGCAGGGGAGCACTTTAGAAACACATGATCACTCCTTACCAAATATCAAACATCTCTCTGGGGCTAGACTTGAACACATTCTTTTTCAGACAGAAAAGACAATTTGGATCATCCCATCTCGGAGGACTATTCCCTGAACCATTCTCACTAATATATCGCCTCATCTATTCTATCACGCAGGGAAGGTGCAGCCCCACTTCTATTCCATTTGCCTAATCTCTCTTAAGGCTAGAAACCTTTTCCCTAATGTCTAGCCTGCATTTACTTCCCTTAGCTTCAGGCAATTGTTCCTATCCTACAATCTTCAGAAACAGTGACTATTTCCTTTCCTTTATTTACAGTGTTACCTTGAAAATAGTTAGAGACTGTAATCATGTTCCCCACCCAAACCCTGAATTTTCTCTTTTCTTGATGGCTCCCTCAGCCTCCCTGATATGGCTTATACTCTGCAGCAATTTATCCTTTTTTAATGTGTCTATTGAATTTTTCTACTTTTTCTGTTTCTATTTGCACACTCATAGCTTTCTAAATTGTGGGGACCAGAATGGCACAAAAACCTCTGTAGAGTGGCACTGCTACTTCCTCAAGCAATGCACCTATTTTAATTGGTTGCAAATATTGGCTGCTAAAGTTATAGTTGCCAGCCTGTTTCCATTATAAACCACTTTTCCCACTCCTGCATGTTTATTAAACACTTAACATTTGGGGTCAAATGTCCCATGCTTGATATCTTCTGAAGGTATTTTTTTAAGCTTGAGCAAAAATCTCTTCAGATATTTTTTAATTATACAGGAAGGAAAATATACATTTCTTCCTATTTTATCTTACTGGGATCTAATGCTTTTATTTTTGTTTATTTCTGTGGTTTTTAAAAAGGCTTTAAAAAATTTAGAAAATTACATACTGAACAAGGACCTTATTGAAAACCCTTTGAAATCAATGGGAGTCTTTCTGCTGACTCCTCTGAGGTTTGGATAGACCCCACCTATACCAAATGTGCAGTTAAATACACATGTCCTCTTTGTATGCAAGTAACATGAGAAAGCAAGGGGAACAGTGCTAACAGCCTCTCGAAAGGGAGCAAAGTGTACCATTGGTGCATTGCGCCATCCCCTTCATGCTAGCTAAAAGAGATGGGCCAATGCAGATGAGAGTGCATGCTGCACCCCTTTAAAGGCTATGATGTAGGTCCATCTGAAGTAAGCTCTTCTGACACTACTGGAATCACTGAGAGACAGTCTTCTAGTGTCTTTGTAAGCTCTCCCTAGGTCAGTGCACTTCTGCTGTGGGGCAGTGGGTGTACATTTATATGTTAGCTATTACATATCACCATCTGTCTCCACAAAAAGTGGAGAGATCTCTCTAGCAGGGGAGGGGAAGTTTATACTAAAAAACACAGCTGAAAAGAGCCTAAAGGAGTTTCTCAAAGGAAGCCATGAAGGACTATTGGGCTTAAATCTCATTTTCTTCTTTAAAATTCAAAAATGTACCTCAGGGTTAAAAAAAAAAATGGAATTCCATAAAGGACACTGGAGAGGAAACAGAAATAGCAATGCAGTGTTTGTAAAATCTGTATTTTAGTTATTGCCTCCATAGAGTTGACAGAGGCACCTAGGATTGTCAGACAAGTCATTTACTTGACAGGAGGTATAGCCACAGTGAGTGTCAGGCAGAAAAATCAGACTTAATGGTCCACCATGAAATTTTAGTTTCCAAGCAGAATTAATACTGTC